>NC_141879.1:709175382-710484132 GCF_056163025.1 Triticum urartu | reverse complement strand
TGTCTGAACTGTCAACATCAGCATGACTGACTTGTCCTCTAACCCATTAACATGTCTTCACTCTGTTTGTTCTCTCCATCTCCAGTCGCAGCCACTGACGGAGATGAAAAATGTGCAAAAATATGACCCACTGGATCCAATTGAATGCCTCGAGAGCTATCTCAAAAGAGTGGTGTTGGAGATCTATTCTGGGGACATGCCGGCTTTTGAATTTGCCAAATTTTTCGTTTTGAATGCGAAGGTGCTAGAAGAAATGAAATTTGGATCCATTGACAGCTGCGACGGCGAATGGAAGTCTAATCAACACGTGTGGTTACAAGTGGGAAACAAAGCTTCTCGAGATGCTCGATTTGAATTCACAAGTGGTTGTGAGGATGCTTTAACAGATAACAAGCATACCCATGATTTATCAATGGTCGAACCCTTCACTAGAACCTTTTACTTGGAATGATACTGCATGCAAATTTTGTCCCTTTCAGAACATTTCCTTGCCTCTATATGCCTGACCTTTTTTTGTAGTTCAAACCCTTCTGACACTTCTATCCAGTAGTGGAAGGTTTAGCTCAAGCTTTAAATCAAAATAAAACTTCAATATGCAGAATAGGATGTTGGGCTCCGAAGTTTTGTTTCTTTTCATTGTGCTTAAATGTTAACTAGTATCTTTTCTGCATAGGTTGTAGTGGCAGTTTTTTTTACTGTTTGATGTCATATTGTAAGTTGTGTACACCAGCAATAGCAGCTACTATGATTCTGTACTGGCTTTAATGTTACCTAGCTACTCTGATATTTCAGAAGTTCTATTTCTGTTCCATTGCTCTTGAATGTTATTTAGTATCTTTTATGAGTGTAGGCAGTAGTGGTTGTTTATTTCTGTTTGATGTCATATTGTAAGTTGTGTACACCAGCAGGTAGCAGTAGTGGTTCTATATTGGCTTTCATGGATCCAGGACATATAATACTCCCTCCGATTTATATCAATAGTCGATGATTTAGTACAAAGTGTATCTAGTTTTTCTTCCCATGAATTGAACTATGAAGCACGCGATCCTGCCCTATTGAGAAAGATTGTTAATCAACAAATAGGTCTGTATTATAGAATATTTCTAACAGAAAGATCTTGATTTGGCTCCTACCCCCGTGTCACCTCCTCTGAGGCGACTCGAGGGTAACCCTAGCGCCGCCGCGCTTCCCTCCTCCCTCTTCCTCCCCTCCGCCGCTGCCAGAGGGGCGCTCAGCGCTGGTGTGGCCCCCCAAGGAAGGTGGTAGTGGGGATCTAGCGCCTCCCCCTCGGGTGGAGGGCTGCGGCTCTCGGGGCGGCGGCCTCGGTAGGTGTCGCGCGACGCGGCCTGGGCGGCGGGCGACGACGGCGGGTGCTGGTGGGCGTCCTTCCATGGCTACACGGGCAGCGTGGAGGTCGCGGTCGTCGGTGTGGTGGGGGCTCCTCGCAATCTGCCGAGCACCATGGAGAAGCTTCGGTTCCGGTCCGATCCACTCCGATTCGCACCGGTGGTGGTTCCTGGTGGCTTCGTCCGCCGTCTCATGGTGCCGGCTGGCCGGATCTGGCGTTCGGGTGATGTTCCGGGGGAATCCCCTGGATGGGCGGGGCCCCCCCAAAGTCGACACCTTTGGTGCCGATACCCTTCCTAGAGGCTTTGGGGTGGACCCTCCCACTTCTGCCTCCTTCTTGAGCTCCAGCGAAAGCCGGAACCCCCTGTTTTGGTCGTCGACGGCACCTTGGTGGCATGCTCCTTCTTGAAGGCGGCGGTCGGGATTTGCTCTTACGGTGGTGCGGTAGGTGACCCTGTTCCGAAGCATGATGGCCTGGTGTCCATGTCAAAACCGGCGGATCTCGGGTAGGGGGTCCCGAACTGTGCGTCTAGGCCAGATGGTAATAGGAGGCAGGGGACACGAAGTTTTACCCAGGTTTGGGCCCTCTCTATGGAGGTAAAACCCTACGTCCTGCTTGATTAATATTGATGATATGGGTATTACAAGAGTTGATCTACCACGAGATCAGAGAGGCTAAACCCTAGAAGCTAGCCTATGGTATGATTGTTGATGTGTATGTTGTCCTACGGACTAAAACCCTCCGGTTTATATAGACACCGGATAGGGTTAGGGTTACATAGAGTCGGTTACAATGGTAGGAGATCTGAACATCCGTATCGCCAAGCTTGCCTTCCACGCCAAGGAAAATCCCTTCCGGACACAGGACGGAGTCTTCAATCTTGTATCTTCATAGTCCAGGAGTCCGGCTGAAGGTATAATTCGGCTATCCGAACACCCCCTAATCCAGGACTCCCTCAGTAGCCCCTGAACCAGGCTTCAATGACAACGAGTCCGGCGGGCAAATTGTCTTCGGCATTGCAAGGCCGGTTCCTCCTCCAAGTACTTCATAGAAGATTTTGAACACAAAGATAGTGTCCGGCTCTGCAAAATAAGTTTCCACATATTGCCATAGAGAGAATAATAATATTAACACAAATCTAATCTGCTGACGTATTTCATGGTGTGACACGCCACGGCCAAGCCTTTATTCAAATCGTTTCATTATCCCACCTCAGCGCGTTATGCGAGGCGGTTTCCTTGGCACGTCTTGTCAAAGCAGAGATCGTGTCCCTTTATTCCGGGATTCTCATCAATACGGGCGTGGGTAACCCAACCGCGCCTTTGATTACGGCGCTTGGAGATAAGCAAGTTTTACCAGGCTGGTGGGGACATGTAGTCGTGCCCACCCATATAAGGGGATAAGGATCCACCTTTTCACCCACGCCTTCTTCTTCCTTTGCCTATCCATTCTTGCGCACTCGAGCTCCAGCGCCCAAGTCCGCACTACCACCTCAACCTTCTCCAGTCATGTCCGGAGCGGGAGGCAAGTGGATGGTCTCCTCCGTCACGGAGGGACACATCAAAAAGCTGAGGAAGGCCGGACATCTGGCCAGCGACATTGCGCACCGGCTTCCCGAAAAGGGGCAGCTCATCCCCACTCCTAGGCCCCATGAGAGGGTGGTATTCCTCCCCCATTTGCTCCGCAGACTGGGCTTCCCTCTGCATCCATTTGTCCGAGGGCTCATGTTCTACTACGGCCTGGATTTCCACGATCTGGCCCTGAACTTCGTCCTCAACATCTCGGCGTTCATCGTCGTGTGCGAGGCGTTCCTCCGCATCCGCCCCCATTTCGGCCTATGGCTTAAGACTTTCAACGTCAAGACGAAGGTGGTGCGCGGCAGCCAGGCGGAGTGCGGCGGTGCCATGGTTGGCAAGATGGCCAACGTCCTGTGGCTCGAGGGCTCCTTTGTGGAGACCCTGAAGGGGTGGCAATCGGGGTGGTTTTACATCACCGAGCCGTGCGACCCTGAATGGGTCGCAGCCCACGAGTTTCGGTCCGGACCCCCTACGCGGCTCACCTCCTGGAAGGAGACCGGCCTGTCGTGGGGTAAAAAAGGAGAGCTGACCGGACTCCAAACATGCGTCCAAACCCTGGTGAACAAGAAGCTCAAACTTGTCAACGTAGCCCAGGTTATGCTCATCCGCCTGATCCTCCTGTGTCAACGACGGGCCTTCAATCTGTGGGAGTTCGACCCGGCGCAACATCAAACTCTAAACAGGCTCTTCGACACGACGTACGAAGATGCCTGGAGGATGCTTTTCAAGGGCGCTGAGGCTCCCGCATCCGCTGCCGAGGATCGCGGATTCAGTACTCAGCATCACGCTCATGCGGTAAGCTGCTTTTGTCCCTTTGCAGGGTATCAATTTTTCATAGTTTGACTCTATGCGGGATCTGAGTTCCCTTATCTTTGATAGGATTGGGTGGTGACGTCCGGACAGATCAACTGTCCGGCTCCTCTGCCCGAAGGCCCAGCGGACGCTTGCTTGGCGAAGCTGCTGGTTCCGGCGCCCTATGTGGTGCCGGAGAAGAAGGCCACGAAAAGGGCCACGGGGACTCGAAAGAGTGCCCGGCGCCAGGAGGTATCGGATTCGTCATCCGACGGTCCCGAAGCGCCTTCCTCTCGTGAAGACGAGGAGGAAGAAGAAGAGACCTCTCCCCCTCCAGCGGGAGGAGAGAAGAAAAGGAAGGCCGCCCTCTCTGAGCAGGCCGGAGGGTCCAAGAAGGGGAAAACCCTTCCTCCAGACTGCTCCACCGACGCCGACGACGACGAAGAGGAGTGGCAGCCCAGGGTCAAGCCCCTGGCGAAATCGTAAGTATCCGGATACCGGAGTGACTCATAGTATTTGTTTATTGCACAGCTTTCCCTTATGTCGAATGTGTTTATGCAGCCCACCCAAAGACCAGCTCGACGCGTCGAGCGGCTCAATAGACTCGTCGGAGGTGAACTCGCTTCCGACGGCTTCCTCCCCCCCGCCCTATGGGCGACACCGAAGTGTTGTCCCAACAGGTTCCAAGCAGGGAGGAGGTGGTCCTGGAGGCACCGCAAGGCGACCTCCCGGACTCCAGGAGTAAAGGGGAGGAAACCCCCCAGGGCTCCAAGTCCGGCTTAAGGCCGGACACAGCTCCGGAATCTTCAAAGGTTCCAGAGTCCGGCGGGCGACCTCCTTCCAAGAGGAGCAAGCCTACCGTGCCGGTGACCTCCGTCCAACCGGAGGCGCCGGACAATATGTTGGAGGCGCTCCAAGGTGCCTCCATCGACGAGGGGCACTGCACTATTATGAGTGCGGTGATCCAGAAGGTTCAGTCCGCCAAAAGCGGACCGACTGAAGCTTGTACAAGCCTTTTAATAGGCTTTGAGGTAAGTAAAGAATGTTCAAATAATATTACCGCATAGACAGTAGCCCCTGATGCTCTGTTGGGCATTCAGGAAGAAAAGTCGAATAGAGGATCAAAGAATTCGCAGGAGTCTAACAAAAGGAGTCAATATGCGTATGCAGGCTTCTCTGCTAGCGTCCGCCGCACTGACTACGGAAGTGGACGTGCTGAAGCAGAGCCTCGAGAAGTCCAAGCAAGAGCTCGGGTGTGCCAAGAAGCAGCTCGAGGAGAAGGAAGGTAAGAAATACCTTGGTTGAATGTGTATATAAAAAAGGTGCAATTTCAAGAGATGACAGGATTAACATGGCTATTTTGTAGGGGCCACATCTGAGGTGGCGACCCTTAAGCAGGCGTTGCTCGAGGCCGAGAAGAGTGCGGCCGCGGAGCGCACCGAGCGGGAGAGGTATGAGGCCGAGGTTGGCAAGGTGCGGCAAGAGCTCCAGGTTCTCATGAAGGAACATGAGAGTTTGGAGCTTGACTCGAAGACGCGAGCGTCCGGGCTCGCGACGGCTATTGAAAATGCCAAGTCTGCCAAGGCCGAATCCCAGAAGACCCTCCAGGAGTTGGATGAGGTGAAGAGAATAGCGGCGGGTAAGGCATTTTTTATGCAAAGAAAACACATAAACGTGAGTTACCTGTTACTTACCCGAACCCGGAGCTCTCCAGGAGCGTTCGTAGATCTTCCCTGGAGTGTATCCGATGCCGCCGCATTCTATCGAGCCGAGGAGGGCAGCTCGACGGAGAAGGTGTTCTGGTCTCAGTACGCTGGGGCCGGACACCCCGTGCCCCTGAGTGACCAGCTGAAGCAACTAGTCGAGCTCCACAAGGCAGCCGAACAGGCCATGAAGGGCCTCCTAGTTCGGCTGTGTCCTGGAGAGGCTCTTCCTGGGAGCTACTTCGGGCTGGTGCGGCGGCTGGTGGAGGCCTGTCCGAGGCTTGAAGACATCAAGTGCTCCGTCTGCATTGAAGGTGCCCGTAGGGCCCTTGCCCGTGCTAAGGTGCATTGGGGCAAGCTGGATGCGGAGAAACTTGTGAAGGACGGGCCACCGCCGGGGAAAGAGCATCGCAAGCCCGAGAATTATTATAAGGATGTTCTGAAGGGTGCCCGCCTTGTTGCGGATGAATGTACCAAGGATGTATTTTTTCAGTAAAACCCGCTTGTGTTATCCTGTGTGCTGAAAACTTGTTCATATGCGCTAAGCAATGCTGCTTGAATTTAAAATATTACCTTCTGTGCGGCTCTTTATCAATACTGAGAGATGGCGAGTAGTCGGCTTCTGCCCCCTTGCCGCTAGTGCTAGGGTGTTCGGGGATAAACCTGGGCGCTCTTTTTCCCATATTTGGGTCCTTCGAGGGAGGCGCTCAGCCCAACGAACGAGGCAATCGGACTATAATGCGTGAACACTCTCACTTAGCCATAGAATTCTATAATTTTAAATTTCGGTGAAGCCCCTAGTATTCGAAAGACCGAGTTCGGGGCGCTATCCACGCCTTGGCCGGACAGAGCCGACTCCTCGCCCTAAGCGGCATAAGTCTTTAAGGACTCGAAAAGACCTCTCGAACAGCGACCAGCTCTTGCCTCATCATGACGGTCAGTTTTAGCTTTCTCCACTGAGGTGCTCGACCCAGCTCAACCGGGGCACAATCGCAGTGGTTCTCCTAGTGCTACCTTAGCCGATATAGCGGAACGTAAGGCACCAAAACATAGGAGCCGGGCAAACCCAACTATTGACCCACGACATGATTCGGAGCCGATGCATATAATGCTATAAGTTCGGGGTGCCGCACTTGTTAAAGTGTTCGGACTTCTTACACCATGTTGAGGGGTACTGAAGCCCCTGGCGTATTTTGGCCGTACCAAAGTGTACGGGTGCAACATGTCATTGAGGAACATATATATAAAAAAAGGTAATGCAAAAAATGGACAAAAGCTATGCATTGTTCATTAAAATAGCTGCGATCAAAGCAGAACGATACAATTAATGCGATAAATGAAAAGTTGGACTATTTAACATGTCTGCTCCAGGGGCAAGCTGCAGAATAGTATGCGAAACAGGTATACTGCTCGTGATAGAGACCACCTGGGATTTCTGTAATGCGGCATGGCTTGTCTGCTTCTCTGGTTCTTGCATCGTTTTGTGCGGCAGTTGAACTGCTGAACAGGCCTTCCGAAGAGTAGAGTCTTGAAAGTAAGAGAAAAGTAAAAAATCGGCAGCCCCTGGTGCGGTTTAAGCCGTGTTTTGGGCGTGCCGTGATGGTGCTCCTCCCCCTATGCCCATGGTATTTCCAGAGTGTAGTTATGGACGCGAAGTACTGGCGTCACCTGTTTGCGAGGGTTGGGGTTGGGGTGGCATTGCTACGCCTGCTCGGAACGTGCCAGGCGGTCTTGTTGTAGGTTACTCCGGGCGCGCTTGACGGTGTCCGGACGGTAAATGGCCGGACTGGAGAACTGCCTGCAGAGGCTGCTTTGTACTTCTGCTGCAAGGGCCGCCGTGTGCTCCTCCGTTCGGAGGGAGCGTTCGGTGTTTCCATTGACCGTAATTACTCCTCGAGGGCCTGGCATCTTGAGCTTAAGGTATGCATAGTGCGGGACCGCATTGAACTTGGCGAATGTGGTTCGCCCGAGCAGTGCATGATAACCACTGCGGAACGGGACTATGTCGAAGATTAACTCCTCACTTCGGAAATTATCCGGAGATCCGAAGACCACTTCAAGTGTGACTGAGCCTGTACAGCTGGCCTCTACACCTGGTATTACGCCTTTAAAGGTCGTTTTGGTGGGCTTAATCCTCGAGGGATCTATGCCCATTTTCCGCACTATATCCTGGTAAAGCAGGTTCAGGCTACTGCCGCCGTCCATAAGGACTCTAGTGAGATGAAATCCGTCAATAATTGGGTCGAGAACCAATGCGGCGAATCCGCCATGACGGATGCTAGTGGGATGGTCTCTTCGATCAAAGGTGACCGGGCAGGAGGACCATGGGTTGAACTTTGGGGCGACTGGCTCTACCGCGTATACGTCCCTTAACGCGCGCTTCCGCTCCCTTTTGGGGACGTGGGTGGCGTATATCATGTTCACCGTCCGCACCTGTGGGGGAAAACCCTTCTGTCCATTGTTGTTCGGCGGCCGGGGCTCCTCGTCGTCATCGCTATGCAACCCCTTGTCTTCATTGTCGGCGCTTAATCTGCCTGCCTGCTTGAACACCCAACAGTCCCTGTTGGTGTGATTGGCCGGCTTTTCGAAGGTGCCATGTATTTGGCACAAGCGGTCGAGTATTCGGTCCAAGCTGGACGGGCCCCTGGGATTCCTTTTGAATGACCTTTTCCGCTGACCGGATTTAGAGCCTCTGAATCCGACATTAACTGCCGTATCCTTAGCATTGTCGCCATTGATGCGGCGCTTCTGTTGGTTGCGACGCGACCTGCCACTAATGTCCCTGGTGTCCGAACGACCAGGGTTCTTGGTCATATTGTTGCTACGAGCGAGCCAGCTGTCTTCTCCCGCGCAAAAGCGGGTCATGAGTGCCGTGAGTGCTGCCATAGATTTCGGCTTCTCCTGTCCTAGGTGCTGGGCAAGCCACTCGTCACGGATATTATGCTTGAAGGCTGCTAAAGCCTCTGCGTCCGGACAGTCAAGTATTTGATTTTTCTTTGTTAGGAACCGTGTCCAGAATTGCCTGGACGATTCGTCTGGCTGCTGAATTACGTGGCTTAGGTCGTTAGCGTATGGGGGTCGCACATAAGTGCCCTAGAAATTGTCGAGGAATGTGGCTTCCAGATCCTCCCAACAGCTGATTGACCCTGTTGGCAGGCTGTTAAGCCACTGCCGGGCTGGTCCTTTAAGCTTGAGTGGGAGGTATTTGATGGCGTGGAAATCATCACCGCGGGCCATGTGGATATGAAGGAGATAATCCTTGATCCATACCGCGGGATCTGTTGAGCCATCATATGATTCGATGTTTACAGGTTTGAAACCCTCGGGGATTTGATGATCCATTATTTCGTCTATGAAGCACAATGGGTGTGCGGCGCCTCTGTACTGGGCGATATCATGACGTAGCTCCAATGAGCTTTGTCTACTGTGTTCGGCCCTGCCGAATTTGTGGCCGGCGTGACGGTTGTCGTCTCGAGCCGTGGGATGCCTACGTGATCCGTAGATCGATCTTGTTTGCCTTGCCTTGTCCTCCAACATGTCTCGTAAGTCCGGCGCATATTCCCGTGCCTTGGTACGGGGTGCGGTTTGGGTGGAGGGCCATGAGGCCTCTCTGTCGCGGCCACGAGGTGGCCTGTCGGCTCCGTCGAGTGCTTCCTCCTCTAATCGGGGTAGCAACCTGCGCTTCGGGCAGCACTTGGAGGGGCGTTCGGGTTTATGCTCTTCGGCCGCAAGGACTTCAGTCCATCTATCGACTAGCCGATCTTGATCAGCTTTAAGCTGTTGTTGTTTTTTCTTGAGGATTCTTGTCGTGGCCATAAGCCTGCGTTGAAAACGCTCTTGTTCGACGGGATCCTCTGGCACGGCGAATTCGTCGTCGTCGAGGCTTGCCTCGTCTTCGGAGGGAGGCATACAATTATTGTCCTCGACCTCTCTGTCGGCCGCTCTCTCATGAGGGCTGGTTTCTCCATCCTCCTGTGCTAAATCTTGCTCGGGGGGATGTTCTTCGGCGCTTTCCAGGGTATTATTATCTCCCGTGCTGGAATCGCCATTTTTGTGTTGGCGGGATTTTGAGCGGCGCCGCTAACGCTGGCGCTTTTGCTATTTCTTGGAGGGGTCATCCTCCGCTGTTCCATCGCCCTCTCCCTCTTTTGGGGTGTCCACCATGTATATGTCATATGATGAGGTGGCTTCCCAGGGCCTAGTGGGCGCTGGTTCTTCATCATCTCCTTCATCGGTGTCCATACCGTCGATGTCTTCGGAGTCGAAGTCAAGCATGTCGGTTAAGTTGTCGACAGTGGCTACAAAGTGGGTGGTGGGTGGGTTTTGAATTTCTTCATCGTCCGTACCCCAACCTTGCGGACCGTAGTCCGGCCAGGGCTCTCCTGACAAAGAGAGAGACTTCAGTGATTTCAGGATATCGCCGAAAGGCGAGTGCTGAAAGACGTCCGTGGCCGTGAACTCCATGATTGGCGCCCAATCGGATTCGTTCGGCAGGGGCGCGGAGGGTTCGGAGTCCGGAGAAGAATCCGGCTCCATGGAGTCACGAGTCTTGTAGAGTACGGCACTACTAGGGAAAACCTTATACACTGAATCTTAGCAGCAGCGCGGTCTAAAATTAGATGCTACTGCTAATTAGCAGCAACGAGCTTTAGAAAAGAGCGCTGCTAATGACTGAGTAGCAGTAGCGCTCTAGGTGAAAAGAGCGCTACTATAATTGCCACGGTGTTGCCTCCAGGCTAGATATAGTAGTAGCGCCCTTCCCGTGGACGCGCTACTGCTAAAGAACTTAGTAGCAGCGGTTTTGCTCAAAACTCGCTGCTGGTAAGTATGACCGCAGCTAATTAAGTTTAGTCCCATACTGCTAAGCGAACAAGGTGTTTACCACCTTAAATATGTTGCTTCTCAACCTATCTCGAGCACTTGGTCTTCATTGAACTATATGTGTATGATTTGTGGTTGCAATATGAATCCTCGCCTGTACCTATACAGGTACGGTGAGGATTCATGTTGACTATTTAGATTATACACAAAAAGATCAATGATGACCAATGTATATTTTTGATGTTTTTACTAAACAAAAAAAATAACTGCTTTCATTAGCAGTAGCGGTTTTTCCCAAAACGCGCTGTAGATAAGTTAGCTATAGCGCGTTTTCTGTACATGCGCTACTGCTAGTTCGAGTTAACCACCCCCCGCATCAAAATTTCACTAAGTCCTCCTTCCCCCCCCCACCGGCCTGTTCCCCTACTCCCTGTCGCCGCCGCCCGAGCCCGAGCGCGCCTGCGCCCTCACCGCCGCCGCCGCCCGCCCGCCCTCAACCTCACCGCCGCCGCTCTCGACCACACTGTCGCCGCCCTCGACCTCACCGCCGCCGCCCTCGACCGAGCCCGCCGAGCCCGCCGCCCTCCCGATCCCGAGCCCGCCCTCGCCGCCCCTCCGTCGCCGAGCACCTCCCTGCCACCGTCTCTCCCTCTGTAAGCCCCCCACCCCTCCCCAACCCCCTCTCTCTTTGCTTAGTTAGTAGATGATTTTAGTAGTAATAGATGTTAATTTAGGGTTCATAGATAATGATTTTTAGAAGTAGTGGATATTAATTACTAGTAGTGATGGTAAACTAGTTGTATAATTAGCAGTAGTACATGTTAATTAGTAGTAGATGTAGTAGTTAGATGTTAATTAGTAGTAGTAGATGTGCTAGTTTCTTTCTATTTATAGTAAGTTTATATTTAGTAAGAACTAGTTGAATTAATAGAACTAGTTTAGTTTTAGTTGAACTAGTTAAGTTTTAGTTGAACTAGTATAGTAAGTAAATTAATAACTAGTTGAACTACTTCATTTTTAGAAAGAACTAGTTTTTTTCTTTTTATACTAAGTTTATATTTAGTAAGAACTAATTGAATTAATAGAACTAGTTGAACATGCCATATTTGGTGTTATTTTTTAGTTTAAGCAATTATTTCATGTTTTGGTTACACCTCCGAGTGGCCTATGTTTTGCCGGAGTGTTGATTAATTTCTGTTCCGGAAAATTTCAGGCGCTCGATATGTCCTTTTTTAGCAAAGGTCATGCCGGATTTTTCCGTGAATTCTGGCATGACTTGTGCTAGAATATGTGGGAAATATCGAGTGGCCTGGATTTTCTTTGAAAAATAATGATCTAATTTAGGTTTTTTAGTACATATATTTAATTGTACAAGTTTAATCTTTGAATTATGAACGTAGGAAATGTCGTACTCGGACGACGACAGTCTCCCGGGGGAGTGCAGCTGGTGCCACGACGATCGAGGTATGTGCGACAGGTTCGTTGAGCTGGACGACGATCGGCGCTTCAGCATTAAGCTCGAGGAGACCTTCGATGTTGAAACGGTACGCAACAACGACAAGTGTTTTTCTCGTAATTAAACATGACTTCAACTATTTCAATGTCTAATTTTCATATTTTACAATTCGACTAGCTTATCCCATGCCATGCAAGACGCTATGTCTTGGAGAGGATGGGTTTTGAAGACCATGAAAATTTTCAAACAAAGAAAATACACCTAAGGACCCATCATGATATCGATTTTGAAGTAAATCTATATAATTCTCAGAGCGTAACCCATTTTGGTTGTCAAAATTGGGAAGCACTTTGCAAAATGTATGGTTTTTATGAGGGTATGATTGTCACCATGGATCTTGGTCATCCTGACATCGAGCAAGACAATATGGACATTTGGGTCCTTGTTGATACACTTCCGATTCTACCGCAATGTGAGTTTCTCAAACATAGTTATTAACTAATTTATATTGTTTATTTCAAAATAGTTGACAGCTTATTTCCATTGACAGCTTATTTTGAATCTTCAAACAATGTGCAGAAGATGGTAGACAAAACCCACTACACTGATGGCTCCGAATTAACTTATAAGGAGAAAAATCATCTGATTGCTTATTGTACTTTTTTTGAGAATTACAATACCTATTATCAAACTCCTCCAAATTATGGTGAACATGTGCCACTAGTGCACGTGTTGAACCACGATAACTTCTATGGAGATACCCTGGTAAGATATTTTACTATTACGACATCCGTGCATCTTTTGCATACTTCTAAAACTAGTACATCATTGCTAACTACGAAGTTATTACTATGTTTTTCAACAGAAAATCCCGATGGATTGTGTGCCTCATCTGATGTATTACAATGGTCGCCTTGAAGTTCTGAACCTACAGCCAAGTCATCCTACGGATCTCACCTGTGCATATCGAATTTCTGAAACCGGTGAACACATGCTAATCAAAGAGTGGAAAAAATGTTTGCACATTCGTAAGGAGGTTCTTGGAAGCAACATTAAGCGAAAGGCAAGAATTGGAGACAGGATAATCTGCATTCTCCATAATGGAGAGCGAGGGGCTATCTTGTTTTTTGCTATTTTACCTTAGAGAATATATTAGGTCCTAAGAGAATGTAGTAGGTCCTATGAGGTACAATATGTTTATTATGTGATACAATGTGTTAGAGTTGAAGATTTCAGGAGTACTTGTGATTACGACTAGTGACCAATGATATGATGATGATGATGATAAGTTGTTAATGATATGATGATGATGATATTTATTATATCATTGGGTGAAAGAACCGCGGATTAGTTTCAAGTGGATGTCCGTCCACTTGAAACTAGTCCACACGGTTCTTTCACCCCGTGATGTAATAACTCATGATGATGTAAAAACAATTTGTAAATTCCTGTTGTATGAAAATTTGTGTAAAGGTGTAAGAATACAACGTGAAATAAAAAAGAAATAAAATACGAAATAATAGTAGCAGTGCGGGCAGAGAGAAGCGCTACTACTAATTACCAGCAGCGCTCCTCCTGGAACTCGCTGCTACTAAGTCGATTTAGCCGTAGTGTGGGTGGAGGCACGCTACTGCTATTCGTTAGCTATAGCGCCTTATCAGTAGCGCACCACCCCGCGCTACTGATAGGTCTAAAACCCGCGCTGCTGCTAGCCTTTTCCCTAGTAGTGTGGGGCTGGTGTTCGGCTCAACCGTCGTTGGGATCGCAGCCCCTGAGGTGGCGTCCAACCGCCCATCCTCGATCGGCACGGTCGGCTCCGAACTAGGGGTCGGAGCCGATGCGGGTGCGGCCTCCAGGGCTCTGTTCGGCGGCAGAGCTAGATCATGCTCGTCGTGACAGTGCGGCGCGCTCGGCAGTGGTTCGAATCCGTCGAAGATCAAGTCCCCGCGGATGTCGGCCGTGTAGTTTAAACTTCCGAATCTGACCTGACGGCCAGGGGCGTAGCTTTCGATGTGCTCTAGATGGCCAAGTGAATCGGCCCGCAGTGCAAAGCCGCCAAAGACGAAGATCTGTCCGGGGAGGAAGGTCTCACCCTGGACTGCATCGCCATTGATGATCGTAGGAGCCATCGGGCCTGACGGCGACGACACAGAGGAACTCTCAATGAAAGCACCAATGTCGGTGTCAAAACCGGCGGATCTCGGGTAGGGGGTCCCGAACTGTGTGTCTAGGCCGGATGGTAACAGGAGGCAGGGGACATGAAGTTTTACCCAGGTTCGGGCCCTCTCGATGGAGGTAAAACCATACGTCCTGCTTGATTAATATTGATGATATGGGTATTACAAGAGTTGATCTACCACGAGATCAGAGAGGCTAAACCCTAGAAGCTAGCCTATGGTATGATTGTTGATGTGTATGTTGTCCTACGGACTAAAACCCTCCAGTTTATATAGACACCGGATAGGGTTAGGGTTACATAGAGTCGGTTACAATGGTAGGAGATCTGAACATTCGTATCGCCAAGCTTGCCTTCCACGCCAAGGAAAATACCTTCCGGACACAGGACGGAGTCTTCAATCTTGTATCTTCATAGTCCAGGAGTCCGGCTGAAGGTATAATTCGGCTATCCGAACACCCCCTAATCCAGGACTCCCTCACCTGGTCTTCGTGATACATCTTGCTCGGACTCGCCCAATGCATGGTGATGCCTCTTCGGCCTCCTTCATGGATTCGCGCCTTCGGTCGACAACACGCGTCATGTGCTCCGTTTTGCCATTGCTGGCTTTGGTTATCGTCTGGTTGGTCTTCCGTTGTTCGTGGGTCAGCGTCGTCTCCTTCTCCTATGGCAGCTCGGGCACCTTGTGCTGGGCTTTGTGGTAGCCACTCTGCTGGTCGCCGGTGCGGCACCCATCGATCCTGGGTGAAAGGATACACTAGTGCAGAACCGGGCAATAGCACCGGTTCATAAGGCCCTTTAGTGCCGGTTCGGTAACCATCACTAAAGTGTGGGCACTAAAGCCCCCCTCCTTTAGTACCGGTTCAGCACGAACCGGTGCTAAAGGGCAACCACGTGGCACGAGCCAGCTCCGGGGGCGCGTAGGACATTAGTACCGGTTGGTAACACCACCCGGTACTAAATGTTTGGGTGTGTTTTGGTTTTATTTTTTATTTGACTTTAATTTTGTGTTTTCAATTTAATTTAGTGATTGTTTTACATTATAATGAGTTGTCAAATCATTAGGTGAAAGTACCGCAGATTAGTTTGACTGGGATGCATGTGATCCTAGCAAAGTCATCAAGTACATGCCATATCCATATTATATATACTTGATCACCTAATTAAGTGGTCGAGGTAATATGGATATGGCATATACTTGATCACTTAGATAGAATCCATCCAGTTGAAACTAATCTGCGGTTTCTTTCATAAATGATATAATAACTCATCATCATCATCATCATATTAATATAAAAACTCTTGCATCATATATATCATCACCAACAACAGTTTTCATAGCTAGCTAAAAATCATCATATAATAGTCGTCTCATTACCACTACTTAATCATCATATAGTCATTACCGCTATCTAATCACCACCAACACTAGCTTAAAGAAGAAACTTTCACTTGTACCAGAAGCTAAGATATCATTGAGTTCAACATGGTAATGATATTATAAGCGTTCATAACACCACAAAAGCAAATCACTCTTTGAGATTAAGTTCAGGACGAAGAACACGGACATGAGAGGACAAGTACTAAGAGCATGAACTAGCTAATCACTCCTGTTGCTCTCTCTCAGGTAAAATAGCATAGAACATGTATAGATTTCCTGATTCATCATATTGGAGCATACAGATGAACATGTCTCCTAATCGTGGGTTGCGCTTCTGATTGCTGCCCCCTAGTACTTCTCTGCGATCGTTCACAATTTTGTTCCAGTATTTTACTATTAAGCATTCCTCGCTATTAGAAATCCTGAATGCACTAAAGTGCATTGTAGGATATCTTGGCCGTAAACTAACAATATTCATGGTACCTTTAGTCTCCATCCAATCAGGCACAACATTCATCGGGAGTCCCTGTTGAAGAACATCGTATAGTAACATACTTAGCAATGAAGTTTAGCTTAAAAAAATAATGTATGCAAAAGATGCACTGAGGAAAATAGTAGAAATATTACCATCTTTCCTAAATATATGTGACTATAGTTCAGTACGAACACTATTGGTCGCACGTTTTGAGTACTAACATTTTTAAGTGCAGGAAAAAAATTTGTCTTGACAGCATCAAGATCCTCAAGCCATGAAACATAATGAGTTGTCTCCTCGCAGTTTAGTTCAGCCCCGGGACAGTGGACGGTCCTGTCTATCAAGCACCGGACATGTTTGCTTGATTGGAAATAAGCTGTCAATATAAATTACTTATCAACTCTTTTTGAATAAACAATATCGAAGACATAAATATGGTTGAGAAACTCACATAATGTTAGAATTGGAGGCGTCTGCACATCGACCCAAATATCTCTATTACCTTCAATATCATCTTCCGGACGAATATCAAAGGTGATAACCATATCAGGCTCAAATGCATAAGCCTTGCATAGTGCTTGCCAAGTTTTGCATTCAAAATAGGTGTATGTGTCTGCATTGTATAATTTGACGTTGAAGGTATAACCATGCTCGGTCTTCAAGTAAACTCTTTTTACCTCCATAGTTTTGTTAGGACTGAAACCTATCTTATCCAAGACAAAAATTCTTGCATGGCAGGGGATACGCTACTAGAATAGTGAAAAAATAAAATTAAAAGTTGAAGCAAATGAAGCATAAGTCATGCTTAATTATGAAAAAAGACTTGTTGTTCTGACTTACTGTATCCACTTCGAAGTTCTCATGCAGCTTGATGCTGAAGCGCCTATCATCAACTAGAAAAATTTTGCCGCACAGGCTGCGCTGGTCTTCGCAGTATTCGCACATAATGAAATTGTGTTCGCCGTCAGACGACATTCCTATGTTCATAGGTGAAACATTAAACACTTATTAGTTCTATTAATTCAACTAATTCAATTAAGCACTTACGAAAAACATACCTAAATAAAGTAGCTCAACTAATTCAACTAAGTAGTTCAACTAATTAATTCAACTAATTCAACTAAACTAGTTCTATTAATTTTCTTACTAAAAATAAGGTAGCTAGTTCTATATAGTAAAATGTTAATTAGATGATCAAATCTCTATATAATAAAGTAGGTAGTTCTATATAGTAATATTTTGATTAGATCATCAAATCTCATATACCTAAATTTTCTTACTAAAAATAAACTAGTTCTATTAATTCAACTAGTTCAACTAAGCATTTACTAAAAATAAACTAGTTATATTAATTCAACTAGTTCAAATAATCTCATATACCTAAATTTTCTTACTAAAAATAAACTTGTTCTATTAATTTTCATACTAAAAATAAACTAGTTATATTAATTCAACTAGTTCAAATCTCATATATATACCTAATTAATATCTAGCTAATTCATCTAAAATTGACATTGATATTTAACATCTTTTCCATATAATTCATCTAATATTAACATTCTAACATTCTTATCTACGTAATTTATCTAACATTAATCTAAACAACAGAAAACAGAAAATAAGTAAAAACAATGTGTGTGTGTGTCTGTGTGTGTGTGTATGTGTGTGTGTACGAGCGGGGGGCGGCGGTGTACAGGCGGCGGCGCGAGACGGCGATGCGACGGGGACGGCGCGACGACGAGCGGCGGGCCGGGGGCGACGGTGCGAACGAGACGACGACGTAGTACGGGGCGGCGGCGGCGGGCGGCGGCGGCGACGGCGGTGACGGCGACGACGGGCGGCGGGGGCGATGGCGGCGGGGCCTGTGAGGGCGGCGCGCGATGGGCGACGGCGCGGCGATGGCGGCAATGTCACACGAAGAAGTTGGAGAAGAAGTGGTGGTCGATGAAACTGAAATTTTCATAAGTGCCATATATATAGGAGGGGCCTTTAGTACCGGTTGGAGCCACCAACCGGTACTAAAGGCCAATTTTCGCCAGGCCAAGGGGCGGGAAACATCCCCTTTAGTACCGGTTCGTGCCACAAACCGGTACTAAAGGCCCAATCATTAGTACCGGTTGGAGCCACCAACCGGTACTAATGGTTGTGCGCTGCCACCGGCGGTGCACAATGTTTAGTCCCACCTCGCCGAGCGAAGGGCAGCCGCACTGGTTTATAAACCCAGCCGTGGCTGCTCCTTCGAACTTCTCTATATAGCAAGCTTCTGGGCCTAAATATGGCGTGCTGCCCCATGAGCCTGCTGGCCCTTCTGGGCCTGCATTTGCACACCCTAGGTCTGGCAGGCCCACTGGGCAGCGCCCCAACAAATTATTTATATAGTTTTTTCTTTTCTGCATTATTTATTTTCTTCTATTTATTTTTGGGTAATTTTTTTATATAGTTTTTCTTTTCTGCATTATTTATTTTCTTCTATTTATTTTTGAGTAATTTTTTATATAGTTTTTTTCTTTTCTGCTTTATTTATTTTCTTCTATTTATTTCTGAGTTTTTTTTTCTGTATTTAGTTTCTTTGTGACCCTCTCTACTCTTTCGCACATGCTATGCGGGTGAAATGATGATACCATGCCAAGTTTCAGCATTTTCAGAGTTCATTTTATAGTGATTTTCAATTTCACGGTCATTTAGCTCTCTAAACAATTAGATAAATGACTGGAAAACAACAAATGATGTCAGAACATGTTGGAAATTGATGACGTCGCTTTGAATGCTGCATACTGAACACAAAAGAAGTCCGGAGTTTAAATAAGTTTAAAAAACATTGAAGTGCCCGTGTAACAGATGAGTTCTCGTCTGAAACCCTGATACTCCGAAAGAGATTGTCCAGTTTGTACACGAAGTGCGTCCAGTTTTTGCCGTGACCCTCTCTACTCTTTCGCACATGCTATACGGGTGAAATGATGATACTATTGCAAGTTTCAATATTTTCAGAGTTCATTTTGTAGGATTTTCAATTTCACGGTCATTTAGCTCTCTAAACAATTAGGTAAATGACTGAAAAACAACAAATGATGTCAGAACATGTTGTAAATTGATGACGTTGCTTTGAATGCTGCATACTGAACACAAAAGAAGTCCGGAGTTCAAATAAGTTTAAAAAACATTAAAGTGCCCGTGTAACAGATGAGTTCTCGTCCGAACCCATGATACTCCGAAAGAGATTGTCCAGTTTGTACACGAAGTGCGTCCAGTTTTTGCCGTGACCCTCTCTACTCTTTCGCACATGCTATGCGGGTGAAATGATGATACCATGCCAACTTTCAACATTTTCACAGTTCATTTTGTAGTGATTTTTAATTTCACGGTCATTTAGCTCTCTAAACAATTAGGTAAATGACTGAAAACAACAAATAATGTCAGAACATGTTGGAAATTGATGACGTCACTTTGAATGCTGCATACTGAACACAAAAGAAGTCCGGAGTTCAAATAAGTTTAAAAAACATTGAAGTGCCCGTGTAACAGATGAGTTCTTGTCCGAAACCCTAATACTTCGAAAGAGATTGTCCAATTTGTACACGAAGTGCGTCCAGTTTTTGCCGTGACCCTATCTACTCTTTCACACATGCTATGCGGGTGAAATGATGATACCATGCTAAATTTCAACATTTTCACAGTTCATTTTGTAGTGGTTTTCAATTTCACGGTCATTTAACTCTTTAAACAATTCGGTAAATGACTGAAAAACAGCAAATGATGTCAGAACATATTGAAAATTGATGACGTCACTTTGAATGCTACATACTGAACACAAGAAGTCCGGAGTTCAAATAAGTTATTAAAAATAAAAAAGAGGTGCAATGCTGGTTAATTTGCTTCAAGCCTTTCGGAATAGTGTAGACTGCACTGCACATAGCTCAATGCAATCTATGCTATTCCGAAAGGCTTGAAGCTAATCAACGTGTAGGTGAGCATTGCGCCTCTTCGTCATTGTCTCTGCACTCACGGCTTATAAACTGCTCATACCGCCTCTCTCTTGGCGAGGTGGGACTAAAATCAGCTTACTAAGAAACTCTAGTACCGGTTCATGCCACGAGCCGGTACTAAAAGTCTTTGTGGGGGCCCCAGCCTGACCACAGCCGCACTGGGCTCATTAGTACCGGTTCGTGGCATGAACCGGTACTAAAGGTTGCCCACGAACCGGTACTAATGATGTCCGCCCGCCTAGCCGTTGGAACCGGCACTAATGGTCACATTAGTGCCGGCTCAAATTCAAACCGGCACTAATGTGCTTCACATTTGACCCTTTTTCTATTAGTGATAGTGTCCCTTTGCGACGGTCGAGACAGAGCAAGTGTTTCCCAAGGTTGGCCTGTGGGTGTTGCCGGCGCTCAATTCTTGCACGGCGTGGCCTGCCTCCGGTGCTCTTAGTTGGCTAGTTGGTGTAGGTGTAGTGCTGGTCGTTGGCAACGATGTTGTGCTTGCTCCGGTTGTTGCCATTGTATTATTCTACCTAGTACCTTGTATCTTCTTTCCGCTTTGTTTTGCTTTGCATTCATTCCTTTTGTAATGTGGTGCCTCTGTAATCCTGGCCGATTGATGGCTTTATTAATTCAAAGTCGGGTTAGGTTCGAGCTCTTTTCAAGCTCGGCCAACGGCTTTTCTCTCTACAAAAAAGAAAGGACCATAAAGATTCAACTGCAGGCGTAAAAAGAAGAGTGGTCTACTCAGTAGTTCTCATGAATTTGTCTTCTTGTGCACTTGTTCCTTCTCTCTTGGCGGTTCGGTGGCATAGCATCAGTTTTTTTGCATCCTATCTCGCGAGGGATGTTTTCTCGGCCACAATAAGCATCCGAGTCTATATGAACTATATAAGCCATGATAGATTTAATCTTTTTTTTTGAATTTCCTAACATGATTTTCTGTTTGAAAAAATTAAATATTTTTTGAATCATGAATATTTTTTGGGAATCATAGAAATTTATTGAAAAAAGAGGACAAAATTGAAAACACGATCATTTTTTGGACTACAGGAACATAATTGAAAACCCAAACATTTTTAGAAACAATGAACACTTTTTCAAAACACGAGCATTTTTTAATTTCCCAAACGTATTCTATTTGCGATAAAATTTTGAAAATATGAAATGTTTTTGTATTTGTGAACAATTTTTAAAATTGATTGTTTTTGAATTTTTGAACATGTGTTAACCATGTGTTTTTAATGCAGATTTTTTTATAAGTGCTAACATTTTATCAAATTTCTATTTAAATAATAAAAATCTGAAAAGCAAAAAGAAACTTAAAAAAGGAAAAAAATAAAAAGAAACATAAACATAATAGTATAAAATAAGAAACAAAAAATGGAAATTAATAATAATAAATCGGTTCAAGAACCTAGAAGGTCCCTAAAAAAACAGTGGGAAATCTCAAAATGTTCCCAAAACTGGAACGTGACAGCTTTAGATGGGCCGGCCCATAAAGAAAGAACTACGGGCCCTTGAAAAAAGTAAAAATTTGGGCGCGCACATGTGAACAAAGTTGGCGCCAATATCTTCTGTCGGTTCCCGCCATTTTTTCTGCCAACCGAGGAAAGACAAAACTAATCCCCAATCCCTCGTTCTTCATTCCCCAATCCAACCCCATTACCCCCACCACCAAGCCAAGCGCGGCATCCATGGATGCGCTGCCGCCACCGCCGTGGCCGGCGCACGCCCCCAAGAAGCGCATGTTCGAGCGGGCGGGCGACCAAGAATCACCACCGGGGAGCGGCAGCGTCGGCCTCGATCTCATCGGCGCCCTCCCCGACGCCGTCCTCTGCACCATCATCTCGCTGCTCCCCACCAAG
Source organism: Triticum urartu (assembly GCF_056163025.1). Lineage (NCBI taxonomy): Eukaryota > Viridiplantae > Streptophyta > Magnoliopsida > Poales > Poaceae > Triticum > Triticum urartu. Next base: position 710,462,558 of record NC_141879.1, on the reverse strand, counting down.
GACGGCGCCCGCACGCAGGCCGTCGCCCGCCGGTGGCGACCCCTGTGGCGCTCGGCGCCCCTCAACCTCGTCGCCGACCGTGACCTCTCCGGCAATAAGCGTAAGCGCGTCGCCTACGTCTCCAAGATCCTCGCCAAGCACCCTGGCCCAGCCCTCCGCCTCGACCTCCCCTCCATCCACTAAAGCCTCTACGGCAAGGTCAACCGCTGGCTTCGTTCCCAGGCCCTTACCGACCTCCAGGAGCTCCACCTCGACTACGACGGCGAAGAGTACATGATATTCCCGCTGCCGTTGTCCGCGCTCCGCTTCGCGCCGACGCTCGGCGTCGCCAGCTTCAGCTGCTGCAGTTTCCCCGACTTATCCACGCAGTTTTTGAATTTTCCGCACCTCAAGCAGCTCAGCATGTACATGGTCACCATCTCGGACTTGTCTGCGCCGTCTCTGCATTTTCCGCTGCTCAAGCAGCTCACCATGCGTGGAGTCACCATCTCGGGGGAGGCTCTCCACAGCATGCTCTCTCGCTGCCTTTCATTGGAAAGCCTTTTACTGGATTTTAACATTGGCATTGCTCGCATATGCATCAGCTCTCCCACTCTCAGGAGCATCAGCTTCCCAGGGACTTTCTTTTTCAAAGAGCTGGTCATCGAGGACACCCCTTGCCTTGAGAGGCTGCTGCCACCCACGCCAGACCATTGTATGGGGACTGTCCGGGTAATCCGAGCACCTAAGCTGCAGGGATTTGGTTTGGTGTCAAAGGGCATATCCAAACTCCACATTGGAACCACGGTTTTTCAGGTAACAACACCCTTCTACAATCAAGCAATCAGAACTCACATGTTTGCAAGTTGTTTCTTCTTATTTTGGTTTGTCATTTTCTTCAGGAAATGATCGCCATCAGCGTGACAACCACAATGCGCACCGTGAAGGTTTTGGTTATCGAATCTGTTGGCCCTAATCTTGATGCGGTAATTGGCTTCCTCAAGTGCTTCCCTTGCTTGGAGAGGCTGTATGTCATTGTGAGTAATTCATATTTGCTTGCTTTAATTGTCAACATCAGCATGATTCACTTGTGCTCTAATCCATTAACCAACTGCCTTTATGATATTTATTCTTTCCATCTCCAGTCGCGCCAATGCAATGAGATGAAAAATGTGCTAAAATATGACCCACTGGATCCAGAATGCCTCGAACTCCATCTCAAAAGAGTGGCGCTGGAGAACTACTTTGGCAACATGGCAGATGTTGACTTCGCCAAATTTTTCGTTTTGAATGCGAAAGTGCTAGAACAAATGAACTTCGCAGTACCTACTTACCACCGCAACGACAAATGGAGGTCTGACCAACACAAGCTGTTACAAGTGGACAACAGAGCTTCTTCGGATGCTCGATTTGAATTCACAAGTGGTTATGGGTATAATGGCATCGATGACAAGCATACCCATGATTTATCAATGGCCGATCCCTTTGAGAGAACCTTGCTTTGATGCTGCTTGCAAATTCGGCGCCTTTCAGAAATGGCCCTTTTTGTAGTTCAAAGTAACCCTTCACCTCTAATTCTCTGTTCCATTGTGCCTGAATGTTATTTAGTATCTTTTCTGTTGTAAGATGTAAGCTGTTTGCACCATCAGCTTTTGTACTGGCCTTAGAAGGCAGGAGCTATAATATTTGAATATTTCAGAAGTTATATTTTCTGTTTCGTTGTGCTTGAATGTTAGTATTTGACATATTTTCTGTATAGGTGCAGTGGTTTTTTCTTTCCTGTTTGATGTCACGTTGTAATATATTTACACTAGTTTAACTAGTGGTTGCTACTTTGCTTCTATACTGGCTTAAATGAAGGCAGCCCTATAATATCTAGTTTTCTGCCATGAATTGAACTTTGAAGTGCACAATGTCGCCAAACAGCAACCTCTCTACCTAATGATTGTCATCTATGGCTTATTTTTCATGTTGAAAAAGATTGTTATGTCAACAAATATGTTGATATTACAGAAAAAAGGTTGATGGAGATTGGTTGGTTTACTCAATGGAGTGAGTTCTTCCGTGGTGGTTTGGCGATGGAGCATCAGTTCAACCAAACCCCAGTTTGAAGCCATCGGTAAAGCATGTCCGAGATCTCAAATTTGCCGAGGAAAGCAGAGGACACAGAACTGGTTCCCATTCTTCATTTCCAACAAGCTGACAATCTTTTAAACTGTAAATCCGCTACTAAATCATTTTTATTTCGAGAAGCATAAGACATAAAGTTACTGCAGACAAAATTTACAGCGGGCATCAGTGCCGAACCATAAATTGAGAATAGGGAAAGCAGCAGCTCAAGCCTCTGGGTGCCAAGCAATTATTAACAAACTGCTTCATGTGACTTTTCTGGTAACTTGAGCATTCTAAATGGGGATGCATTATAAATGGAGTTGGTTATGAAAAATGGGAATGCTCCCAGTTTGAAAAAAGGGTTTGAAACAACCAGCAGGAGATTATGCGAGCAATTATTCAACGGATCTATGACCGCCTTTGTGTGTTTCCAGTTCTTCTAGCAGAGAGTACGAGAGTTTGTTGAGATGTATAAAAGCTGCAGAATAAAATCCAAGCATCACTTAGGAATATTAAACCATCTCCCGTTTCTAGCTGCACAAACTGAATATTGCAGTTAACTATTTTGGCACCACAACAGTGAATATTGTTGTTAACTATTTTGGCATCACAACAGCAGCAATCCACTCAAACCTGATTTTGATACATCACTGTGCACATCACAAAACAGAGCACCAATTCACTAAAAACAGAGTACCAACAGGACAAGATACAGAGTGCATAAAAATCACTGTACACCAAACATAGTTAGAGCATACATGCAGATAAAGCTTTCAGCTGACACAATGCTCACAAATGTAGCTTCTTGGATTGCTAGACCCAGCTTGGTAAAATAGGAAGAAGTGATACACAATAGCGTAGTAGATGCAGACTCGTTCTTATCAGCCGCATCAGTCGTTCTGAATGTAGCTTCTTGGATTGACGGCTGGGAAGTAGGCTGGCCGCAATCCTAGATGCAGACTCCAGCTCGTGAACCCCTTCCTCAGCCTTCTCACCCTGGCAGTCAATCCAGATGCAGAGATCACTGAGGGCAGAGAGGTGGCCGATGCCAAGGTCAGGAGCGCTGCTGCACGCAGAGCTCGCTTCAAGCGCCACTAGTTGAAATCCGAGTGCTTTGAGTTTTGGCATGGCTCCTGCTTCAAACGTCAGAAGACCCACCTCACACTCACAGTAGAGGAGGAAGCGCTTCAGGCATCGGAATATGTTGTTCCTCTAGGCCTTGCATGTTCCCGACGCCATGCGGTAATTTTGCGCCACCAACAAGTAGCAGTTTCAGTTGCAGCAGATTAACAATACTTGCTGGCAATTCCCTTGTACAAGTACCATATAAATCCAGCATCTCCAAACACTGTAGATCTCCGATCTGTTCAGGGAATTCTGTAATGCAGCTTCCTTCAATCCGCAGGTACCTCAACAGACACAACCTCGTTATATTTTTAAGATAACCAATTTCCAACTTCTCACTCCTGTGTAGAGCAAGCATTCTCAGGGCTGGAAATTCCCAAAGAGGAGGTACTTGATCAGTATATCCAAATACGCCAAGGGTTCGAACATGAGCAGTGACCATGGATGGCACGGTCTTCGCATTTTCTAGGCCACGGTAGTCAATCGAGAGTCGCCGAACTTTATGCTGTGAGACCAAGGTATGTGTTTGATGACCACTTGAAGTGATAAAATTTTCTTCCGCTGCCTTGGATATAATGAGATCACGGATCATATCATGCACACGGCACACGGCATGCCATTGCTTGACCATCATAGTTGTTATATGTTGGTTGGCCATGTTTCTGTTTATCAGTTCATTGAAATAATCTTTTCCTGCATCGGATAATTTTTTCCCACCATCAACCTACCAAATCTTTCTGCTATCCACCACCTCACCAAATCCATTTGGACCTCATAATCTTCCGGATACATACTTGATGAGGCACGAACAGCGAGGCGCTAATTCGTATGTGTAGATGGTCCGATCTTTGACGGCGATGCTTGATTAATAGTTCATCCCCTGTTCCTCTTCACAATCTCCAAGAATAATTTTCACCCGCGTACAAAAATACACGAATAAAAATAATGATCCCCTTGGATCAGCACGTAGGCGTCGATGTGATGATCAATCCTCCGTCGCTAGCAAATTTTCACGAAGGAAAAATTCATAGATGATACACAAGATATGATCGCCCAAAACCTGAACGTTTTAGTGTGTTGTTCATAACTTATGAATAAACTCAAAACTCATCTGATTACAAGGTCGTAGCCTAGCTTTTTATATGCCAAAAAAAAACAGTACGTCAACTCTAAACCTAGATGCTTAGACTCCAACTCCCTCACGTCATGTGCTAACTAGAAAAAACAAATCCTAACAAGATAGAAAAAGGACTCACGTACGTGCTAGCTCGTTGACTCAAACAAAAGGATAAGAATCTAACAAATCTGCACCAGGATTCTACCTATCGCCACTTGATACGGAGGGGTACAAAAATTAGGCTCCACGGAAGCCAGCGCTGGCTCCGCCTTAATCTCCTGTATTTTCTTGTAAGACGCATGGTGTCATTCTGATTCCTTTTTATTCTGAAACCAATTTGATCTCTTGCCATTTTATGTGTACGTAACTTTTTTGTACACCTTTAGACTACATGCGTATAGGCCTCTGAACTAACATGCCAATGACATCTCCTGGTTTCAATGCATGCGTCATATAATTGGTCTCTGGTCAGCTAAGTGCCAAATTGATTTCCGGTCCACAAAGTTAACGTACAGGACCATCCTTTCCTCGATGAAATTTGACCGCTTGCATGGCATTAGGAAGTTTCATGCCCGCATCAATACTTAAATACAGTAGGCAGGTCTTCAGTTGGAGTGTAAGATCATTATAGCAAAGAGATAAGATCCTTTCCATTTCCTCCACATGACGGTTTTTCTCAAGTCCTAACCAATGGAATTTCGAACCGAGATCCAGCCTTCTGTGCTATCTGATTTTGTGGTCAACAAACTAGCAATTGTGATGACTGCTAATGGTAAACGATTTGATCATGCCTTGTCTTGTATTTCAAGTTATATATATATATATATATATATATATATATATATATATATATATATATATATATATATATAGGATTAAACATCTATTCCACCAATCACTCTCTATCACTTCTAACATGGTATCAGCCTACCGATCCAACCCTAGCCGCTGCCCGCCGTTTCCGCCATGCGCGCCGCCCCCTGGGCGGTCGGCCTCAATGATCCCCGCCGGGGGCTCCGCCGTCCGTACCTAGGATTCGTCCACTGGTCGTATTGATCGGCTGTCCTAGAGAGTTTTTTTTCCCGAGCCCTTACTCTGTGTTTTTCTCTCTCCCGTCGGTCATCTTGATCGGCGTTCTATTTTTTGGTTTTCCAATCTAAAATCGGTTGCGTCACCCGCCGCCGCCGTCGACCCCAGTGCCTCTACTCCGACATCGGCATCAAGTACACCAGCCACTTCGTCATCAATCACTCGACAAGGCTGGACACGCCTCCCAAGGGACGCCTTCGTGCGTCGCTGCCGGCCACTCGTCCTCGCGGTCTTCATTGCTAGCCCGTCTTTGTCGTCATCGCCCGGGACATCACTGACAATGTTGCCAATGACTTCGATCTGCGGGTCATCCTCGCCATGGCGCGTACAGCGCCGTCGTTGGTCTGATCAACCGATCACGCGCCTGTCTTCGCCAAGCACCTCCCCAAGCACACTATCGAGCCACAGGTTGCTGTCACGTCATCCCTTTGGACCATTGCGTCGCTGCCCCGAGGTCTTCCCGCCGGCTGGCTGCCCCGCTCCATGCGCCGCTCCCGCCGACGCCCCTTCGGGTTGTCGTGGCGCGACATGCGGTCCATGCCGCTGCCCCGAGATCCTCCCGTCGGCTACCTTCGTAACCGCCGCCGCCTTTGTGTCGCCCCTTAGGATTGTCGTGCCGGGGCACATGGTCCATGCCGCCTCTCGTCGGGTCGTCGCCCCCGGTCAGTGGTTCTACCTGTGGCTGCCCCGACCGCGAGCCACCGTTACACCGTCGCTTTGGGCTGTAGTGCCGCGGAGCGCGATCACTGCCGCCGCCTGAGGTCATCCCCGCGGCATCACCGACCCGCGCGCTGCCGTTATGCCGCCTCTTCAGACCGTAATGCCGCAGCCCGTGGTCCACCGGCACCTTGCGGTATTCCTATCGTCGCTTCGACCTGCCCGCCACCGCTGCGTCGCCCCTTCGGGCCGTAACGACGGCCCGCGTTCACCTTGACTTCCCGTGGTATGCGCCCCGTCGCCTCCCTCGGCGTGGGAACACCAACATTCGCTCCGGTCTTCGTTATGTTGTCGGGTTCCTCACCTACTTCGAGCACCGCCGTCGCGCTCCTAACCTAGCCGCCTCCGCCGCACCATCAGGCCGCCGAGACTGCTCTTCTTCGGCCGCCGCCGCTACCCCCATACCCGCCGCCCGTCCACCCTCTTCGTCTTCGTCCAGCACCAGCTCGTCGCCAGTGTCGCCGTCATCTTTCCCAACCACTTCGTCTACTTCGACCACCGTTGGTGACATCGGCTCCACGTCGATTGGCGACACAACCGTCGTCGAGTCTTCTTCTCTGCTCGCCCCTTCGATTCCACGGCATGGCGTACAAATTGTGCAGGTCCCTCGTCCATGCATGCCCGTTGATGGCAACACCAGTGCATGCCTTCATCCACGACGTGTCCCCGGGTCTGGCAAGCCTGGTGCAATGCTTCGTCAACTTCGTCTTCGTGCGTCTATGCATGTCTGGTGCTGGCAACAACGATACGTGCCTACGTCCACGATGTGTCCCCGGGCACGGCGCCTCGTCACTTCCTGGCTAACGTTCGCCAGCTAAGAGGGTCCTGATTATTTTGTGCATATGTAATTTTTTGTTCGAAAAGGGAAATCCACTAGACATGTGAAGGTGTCGAAGAGTACACGCAACATATATGTTGAGAAAGAGTGTTTGTTTCTCTTATTACCCATCTTGGTAGCCACCAGCCCAGCAGAGAGAAAATCACCCAATTCACTCCCCCTTCCAATCTCGCCCATTTCTTCCCATTTTATGTATTCTTGCAAAATTCTTTTTCAATTTTTTCTTGGGCTGACCGTCGATGAGCATGGGAGCTTGGACGAGGCTACCGTGGAGATGATGCCACCTCGGCAGACAAAGCCTGCGCGGAATGAGAACATCGAGGCGAGCAGATACTCTAGAGGAGCTGGACCATAGGGAGGTCTCAATTTTAAGTAGTAATCTTTGTTGCCAGCATATGTAAGGTTTTGACATATTGATTTTAAAAAATAAGCGTCCACATACTAAGTAATTTCTCTGAGAATTTCACACTTTGGTTTAGCAATACGGTAAGTTATCTTTATCTTACTAGCTCTAGTTTGTTGCAAAGGAACTATTGGATAAGAAGCCGTGTGATCATAATGCACTTTTTTTTTCATGTTACCTACTTATATGGGAGAATGATTGGTTAAAGAGGACAACAAGTGCCATTTTAACTTGAAGTGGTAGTTTGTTTGTCGTTGTGGGAAAACCTTTTTAATATAGAACTACGAGATTTACATATATTTGACTTACGCATGGAATGACCATACACTATGAAGGGACTTTTTAATTGCAAAAACTAACGCCCACACGTGTGGCATCTTGCACATCGTCCACACGCCTCCATTAGCAGTCATTTGGCCACGTCAAAACAGATGACATCAGCAGTAATCTTTTTGGTTTTTGGCTTAAAAATATTTTATCTCCTAATTAAAAATCTAATTAAAAATCCGTTTTTACCATTAAATCCGTCTCGACGAGATCTTCAAAACTAGACCCTATGTTGATATGTTTGGACGAATTTTTTTGCCCAAAAGTTGCCATGATGTTTACACTGTAGTTGCCATAGTGCTTAATCTAAAGTTGCCATGTGGCAATTTTAGTTTGTAGAGCATGACAATTTTAGTATTTTGATAATGGCAATTCCAGTACTTTGACCATGAAAATTATTTTTTGTATGAACCAGGGCAATTTTAAGTGCATGTATCATGGCAATTTTAGTTTATGGTTCATGTCAAGTCTAGTTTCTTAAATCCCCATTTTATAATATGTCAAAATTTACTTTTAAATGTAGAAGAAAATAGCTGAAACATACCATGGCAACTTCAGTGTAAACACCATGGCAATTCATGTGCAATAGACATGACAACTTTTAACAAAAAAATCATCTAAATATATTGATATGAGATCTAGTTTCGAAGATCTCGTCGCGAGGGATTTAATGGTGAAAACGGATCTTCAATCGGATTTTTCATTTAAGAGATAAAACATTTTAAAACTGAAAATTCAAAAAGATTCGCACATGCATGCATGCAGTGACGTGTCGCAATCTGTGTGTTATAGAGCGTATGGGCAGGTTTCGCTCCCACCACACGTGTAGGCGTTAGCGTTGTCCTTTAATTGACTTATTTGTGTATGACCGGACTTCTAGTTGATTTATTGACTTATAAATAACTCCTACAACTATATGGGAATATTTTAGCTGCATCGTAGGAAAAATAATCTGAAATAGAGTTTTGGTTAACTTGGCTATGATGTCCTGAACTTGCTTCCTTTAGTTTGAACTTGACTATCATGATGTTTACTGTCCTTTATTCATTTTTTGCTTTGACAGTTGTATGTAAAATCAATGCTTATGTATCTTAATGTTGCTCAAAATACTATGCTTGTAAGATTGGGTAGAGGTTCGGGTGATCTCAGAACAGCATGTTTTTCATGGTACTCTTGTTGTGTTGAAAAATGTTCGGCTCCCGTAGCAATGCACGGGCAATTACCTAGTTGTTAAAAATAAAATTGTCAGCGAGATTGTACGAGACCTCATAGCTGACGTTCACCAGCTAAGAGGATCCTGATTATTTTATGCATATGTACATTTTTGTTCAAAAAGGGAAATCCACTAGACATGCGAAGGTGTCGAAGAGTACACGCAACAGATATGTTGAGAAAGAGTGTTTGTTTCTCTTATTACCCATCTCCGTAGCCACCAGCCCAGCTGAGAGAAAAACACACAACTCACTCCTCCCGTTCCCATCTGGTGCATTTCTTCTCATTTTATATATTCTTTAAAAATTGTTTTTCAATTTTTTCTTGGGCTAACTGTCGATGAGCACATGATCTTGGAGGAAGCCACAATGGAGCTGATGTCACCGCGACAGACAAAGCGTGTGCAGAACGACAACGACGAGGCGATCAGATACTCTAGAGGACCTGGACCATGTGGAGGTCTCAATTTTAAGTAGTAATCTTTGTTGCTAGCATATGTAAGGTTTGAAGTATTGATTGAGAAAAATTAAAGTATGAGAATTTCACACTTTGGTTTAGCAATCCGGTAAGTTATCTTTATCTTACTAGCTTTAGTTTGTTGCACAGGAACTATTGATCATCTATCTAAATGGATAAGAAGCCTTGTAATCATAATGCACTATTACTTTTCTCATGTTACCAGCTTATATGGGAGAATGGATTGGTTAAAGAGGACAACAAGTACCATTTTAACTTGAAGTAGTAGTTTGTTTGACGTTGTGGGAAAGCCTTTTTAATATAGAAGTACGAGATTTACATATTTGACTTACGCATGGAATGACCACACACTATGAAGGGACTTTTTTAGTTAGCCTATTGGCGTATGACTGGGCTTCCAATTGATTTATTTACTTATAACTCCAACAAGTATATGTGAATATTTTAGCTGCATCATAGGAAAAACAATCTGACATAGAGTTTCGGCTGACTTGGCTATCATGTCGTGAACTTGCTTCCTTTAGTTTGAACTTGACTATCATGGTTTTTGTTGTCCTTTATTCAATTTTTGCTTTGACACTTCTATGTATAATCGATGCTTATGTATCTTAATGTTGCTCAAAATACCATGTTTGTAAGATAGGGTAGATGTTCCGATGATATCAGAACACCATGTTTTTTCATGATACTCTTGTTGTGTTGAAAAATGTTCGGTTCCCGTAGCAACACATGGGCAATTACCTAGTTGTCAAAAATAAAAATGTCGGCGAAATCGTACGAAACCTCCTAGCTATCGTTCGCCAACTAAGAGGGTCGTGATTATTTTATGCATATGTACATTTTTGTTCGAAAAAGGAAATCCACCAGACATGTGAAGCTGTCGAAGAGTACACGCAACAGATATGTTGAGAAAGAGTGTTTGTTTCTCTTATTACCCATCTCGGTAGCCACCAGCCCAGCTGAGAGAAAATCACCCGACTCACTCCCTTTCCCATCTAGTCCATTTCTTTCCATTTTATGTATTCTTGCAAGATTATTTTTCAATTTTTTATTGGGCTGCTGTCGATGAGCACAGGAGCTTGGAGGAGGCCCGCATAGAGCTGATGCCACCTCAGCAGACAAAGCCTGCGCAGAACGACAACAGGCGAGCAGATACTCTAGAGGAGCTGGACCATGGGGAGGTCTCAGTTTAAAGTAGTAATCTTTGTTGCTAGCATATGTAAGGTTTGAAGTATTGATTCAAAAAAAAAAAGCGTCTACATACTAAGTAATTTGTCTGAGAATTTCACATTTTGGTTTAGCAATCCGGTAGGTTATCTTTATCTTACTAGCTCTAGTTTGTTGCAAAGGGACTACTGATTATCTTTCTGAATGGAATAGAAGCCGTGTGATCATAATGCACTATTTCTTTTTTCATGTTACCTGCTTATACGGGAGAATGGATTGATTAAAGAGGACAACAAGTACCATTTTAACTTGAAGTGGTAGTTTGTTTGTCGTTGTGGGAAAACCTTTTTAATATAGAACTACGAGATTTACATATATCTGACTTACGCATGGAATGACCACACACTATGAAGGGACTTTTTAATTGACCTATTGGCGTATGACCGTACTTCCAGTTGTTTTATTGACTTACAACTCCTACAAGTATATGAGAATATTTTAGCTGCATCATAGGAAAAATAATCTGAGGTAGAGTTTCGGTTAACTTGGCTATCATGTCGTGAACTTGCTTCCTTTAGTTTGAACTTGACTATCATGGTGTTTACTGTCCTTTATTCATTTTTTGCTTTGACACTTGTATGTAAAATCGATGGTTATATATCTTAATGTTGCTCAAAATACCACGTTTGTAAGATCGGGTAGATGTTTCGTTCATCTCAGAACACCTTATTTTTTCATGATACTCTTTTGTGTTGAAAATTGTTTGGCTCCCATAGCAACGCACAGGTAATTACTTAGTTGTTAAAAATAAATCTGTCAGCGAAATCGTACTAAATATCCTGGCAGACGTTCGCCAGCTAAGAAGGTCCTGATTATTTTATGCATATTTACATTTTTTTGAAAAGGGAAATCCACCAAACATGTGAAGGTGTCCAAGAGTACACTCAACAGATATGTTGAGAAAGAGTGTTTGTTTCTCTTATTACCCATCTCGGTAGCCAGCAGCCTAGCAGAGAGATAATCAACCGACTCACTTCTCCCCTTCCCATCTGGTCCATTTCTTCCCATTTTATGTATTCTTGCAAGATTCTTTTTCAATTTTTTCTTGGGCTGACTGTCGATGAGCACGGGAGCTTTGAAGAGGCCACCGAGGAGCTGATGCCACCTCGGCAGAGAAAGCCTGCGCAGAACGACTAACAACGAGGCGAGGAGATATTCTAGAGGAGCTGGACCATGAGGACGTCTCAGTTTTAAGTACTCCCTCCGTCCGAAAAAGATTGTCCCTCAAATGGATGTATCTAGCACCAAGTTAGTGGTAGATACATCCATTTGAAAGATAAACTTTTCCGGACGGAGGGAGTAGTAATCTTTGTTGCTAGCTTATGTCGTAAGGTTTGAAGTATTGTTTTTTTTAAAAGCTACATAGTACGTAACTTGTCTGAGAATTTCACACTTTGGTTTAGCAATCCGGTAAGTTTCTTTTATCTTACTAGCTCTAGTTTGTTGCAAAGAAACTATTGATTATCTATCTAAATGGATAAGAAGCAGTGTGATCATAATGCACTATTACTTTTTTCATGTTACGGTTTATATGGCATAATAGATTGGTTAAAGAGGACAACATGTACCATTTTAACTTGAAGTGGTAGTTTGCTTGTCGTTGCCGGGAAACCTTTTTAATATAGAAGTACGAGATTTACATACATTTGACTTACGCATGGAATGATCACATAAGCATCAATGCAAAAAATGAAGGGACTTTTTAATTGACCTATTGGCATATGACCGGACTTTCAGTTGATTTATTGACTTATAACTCCTACAAGTATGAATATTTTAGCAACATCATAGGAGAAATAATCTGAAATAGAGTTTCGGTTGACTTGGCTATCATGTCCTGAACTTGCTTCCTTTAGTTTGAACTTGACAATCATGGTGTTTACTGTCGTTTATTCTTTTTTTTTTGCTTTGACACTTGTTTGTAAAATCGATGCTTATGTATCTTAATGTTGCTCAAAATACCATGTTTGTAAGATCGGGTAGATGTTTCGTTGATCTCAGAACACCATGTTTTTTCATGATACTCTTGTTGTGTTAATAAATCTGTCAGCGAAATCGTACGAAATATCCTGGCTTACGTTCGCCAGCTAAGAAGGTCCTGACTATTCTTTTGCATATGTACATTTTTGTATGAAAAGAGAAATCCATCAGACATGTGAAGCCGTCGAAGAGTACACGCAAATGATATGTTGAGAAAGAGTTTTTGTTTCTCTTATTAGCCATCTCGGTAGCCACCAGCCCAGCAGACTCACGCTCCTCCCAGCGTCCGAGATCCTTCGCCCTCCCTTGCCGGCCGGTTGGAGTTCAACCCACGCTCCACCCAGCGACTTGCCCCACACCACGCCCATGGAGGCCAGCAAGGAATTGGCGTTGCCTTTGACGGACATCCCGGACCACCTCCTGTACGAGATGTTCCTCCGGCTAACCACCTCCGAAGATCTCACCCGCGCCTCCGCCGTCTGCGTCTCCCTCCGCCAAATCTGCGTCGACGGCTCCTTCCTCCGACGCTTCCGTCGCCTCCACGGCCCTCCCCTCCTCGGATTCCTCGACTGCAACGGCTTCCATCCAGTCCTGCCGCCTCACCCGTCTGCGCCCGCCGCCCGCGCGCTCGACCTCGCCGCCGACTTCTCCTTCTCCTTCCTCCCCTCCCCCTGCCACTGGATCGTGCAGGACATGCGCGCCGGTCGCGTCCTCCTCGACCGGGACCTCGGAGAAGGGGAGTTTCCCGCGGTCTTCAGGGAGCTCGTGGTGTGCGACCCCCTGTGCCGGCGGTACGTGCTGCTCCCCCCGGTTCCTGACGACCTAACCGCTTCGCTTGAGCAACCTGTCCGCATGATACGGGTCCGGTGCAAGCCCTTCCTCGTTCCCCTCGGCGAGGAGGAGACGGCGGCGCCAGAGACAACATTCAGAGTGGAGGAGGCGGCGGCGCGGGAGACAACATTCAGAGTGGTCTTGATGGCACACTGCAAAACTAGTCTGTCTGCCTTCGTCTTCTCTTCGAGCACCGGACAATGGCAAGCCGCTGCATCAAATGGTTGGAGTGATTTGGTCAGTAGCACAGGCGACCGGGCCGCCATGTCACAGGTCAACCCTTTTTTTCTCAGGCGCCATTATGCTTATGGCTGCTTTTACTGGGACTGGCTGACGATCAACAGCAAAAAGTTACTCGCGCTTGACATCAGGACGATGGAGTTCTCCATTGCTGAGCTCCCACCTGGAGAGTGGAGCAAGAATGGAATAGCCATTGTGGAGGCAGGGGAAGGCAGGCTTGGGATGTTTGGTTTCCATGGTGAAATTGCATCTAGCCTCAGCTATACCATTGCGCAAAACAAAGGCAAGAGTCCCAGCCAGTGGCAGGTGGAGAAGATAGTCTCACAAGATTCTGGGTACGCATATAGTATCAGAGCTGCAACAGATAGGTACTTGCTCTTGACAAAGATAGAAGCCTCATCTCTAGAGAATCGACTCCTGTCTCTAGAGAAGCCACTCTTTGAATATTTCTTAATGGATGTCAAGACGTTGCAGCTTCAGAGGGTTTATAAGAAACAAGACTATCTTGCGTATGACACATACATATATATAAACTTCCCACCATCATTGTTGTCTTCAAGGACAGTATGAAGTGGTAAAGTTTCTATTGCTTCCAACGTATCTCCTTCCATTCATAATTATCGCATGACTTTTGCTGTTGCTTCATATTCATTACGGCAATTGGTAATTCTTGTTTGATTTTAGTGTTTAATTTCTTGTGCTCACAGAAAAACTCTAAGCAAGCTCGGGAACATAATTGCGTTTATTGTCTTGTTTGTTTCAAATGCAATTTGAAGAGAATGGGGCTAGTAAGAGAAATGATTTTATATATTATGAGCAACATATTCATGAGTCCTGATGGAATTAGTAAAAACACTATGTCATTATAATTAATTTGGAGGAGTAGTTTTGGTCAAGATAAACATAGAAGGAATACAACTTTAATTTATATCCAGTTTACCTTGGATTGCTTCACCTCGAGAAAATTCATTCAAGTCAAAAACATCTCAATTTGTACACTTTTCTTTTGATAGATGATAGATATAAGGAGGCAGATAGGTTCACTTTTAGTCATCGTCACAAATAAGATCTTTTGTCACTGCTCTAAATAAGAAGAGCTTGTGCTCCCAGGCAACTGAAATTTTATCCTGTGATGTTGTTTTATCTTAAATCAATCTCGCAAGATCAAGGGAGTGCTTATCAGCGCGAGCAACTGAAATTGTTCTTTATTGCAGTCCATATCTCGAGCACTCTTATAGATCCTCATATAATGGATGTGCTCCTAATCTGAAAGCAAATCATATTGGTTGATATGATTGACTGAAACTTATGAGTTTTCAGGTTATTGTATTGTTTCTTGCTACCAGCACCCCCAGTTTGTTTACTTTCTTTAGTTAGAAATTTGTCATACTGATAGTGTGCCTAGGCAGAAAATGTACTCCTGCAAAACCAGTTCTATTTGAGTTTTTCATGACTGAATTCCGTTATGTTCATGTGTGCCTTTGTCAGGCAGTCAATCCCAAATTGTATTGATGCTAAGCACACTGAAGTGAGTGTTTAGGGTCACATGTTTTAAGATCAATATTTTGCTAGTCTGCCCCTTGCTGGGATACTACCTACCTAAGTACCTAAATTATGTTCCTTCATGCTTGTAAAGATGTTGAAATTGGGCGGAAAATCTTGTGTATTGTCTGAGTTTTTTGTCTCGTTTTTCCAGAATCAGGGGAGTCGTTAGCAGATCAGCTTTCTGAGTTCAAAGCCACTGCGGCGGGTTCGATTGCGTGGAGTTGTCGCGAATGTGGTCACCTTACTGACAAGACGACGTCTGACGATCTACAGGATTTTACCTGGCTGTGATCATGTTTGTTGTTCTGGACTTGTGAGTTATTCCTTGACAGCAAGATTAACTTCAGGAGCCTCTTCCTTGCTCTGAAGATTCTGAAGAGTCAAGGCTGTAGATCTCCAGCTTGTCTTCAAGTTTGTTTAGGCGTTTCAGCTGATGTGACTCGTACCCCTCTTTCCTTCTTACTGTGAAGGACGGTAACATTTGGAGCCATGTCAGCCTGCCAACCTTTGGAAATTCCAGATCTGCCATGCTGATTACACAGGGCAAGTTGATGAGGTTCATCATATCTTTAGTTAGAAGTTTGTTATACTGTCGAGTGTGCCTAGGCAGTAAATGAACTCCTGCAAAACAATGGTACCAGTTCCTGCACGAGTTTTACAGGACTGATTCCTTTAGTATGCCTCTGTCTGAAGTGAGTATATGATTGCAGTGAGGTGAGTGTCTGACTACACTCACATGTTTCAAATTCAGCTAAGATTACTACCTAAGAAAATTGCAGTGAAGTGAGTACTATGCTATCCTGCGTTCTTCTGTGATATATACTGCTTTGTACTACCTAAGAACCTAAAGCTTTGTTCCTTTAGGCTGGTAGAACTCTTGAATTAGTATGCACTAGTTGGCCACAAAATCTTCTGCGATGTCTGAGTTTTCGTTTTGTTTTGGGTTTTGTTTGTCCAGATTGAATGTAGTAGTCATAAGATCAGCTCTGCGAGTTCAAAGCGACCATGGTTTCGATAGCATGCAGTTCTCGCAGATGTTATCACCTTTGGGACAAGTTGGCAGCTTGGCGCGTGCCAGTCTATAGAATTTCACTCGGTCGTGGTCATGTCTATGTTGTTCTTGTTACCATGCTACTTGTACCTTAGATCACGCTGCGCCCTGCGTAAGGCTAGCTGCTGTATATTTAAAGGTCGCATTTCTCTCTCTCGTTGTTGATGGATACAGTAGAGGCTGATTGCAACCACCAGGCCTTAACACTCTATCCAAGATGAATGAAAGCAGTCAAGTCCTTTGAGCCACCCTCTAATTCCTATCAATCAAATAATTTGGCGTTCATTATTCAACACTGTTCCAAACAACAGGAATCGGATAGATTCATTGTTCATCACTGGAAGCGATAGGAATCTCACAATCTAGGGTCCAAAATGCATTTGACATTGTTACGAATCTTACCGGGAGCCCCGCTTTGGTACAACCCCTTCACTAAACGTGTAAAGAGTAATATGGACTTTTGAGAATCGTACCCACTTTAGTATGTATGGTGGGATCGCCGCTGGAACGTATACTTGCGACCTCGCCATCGAGGCCAACCGCAGCTAACCAGTAGGATAGATGCCTTATGTTGATGCTAGTAAGCGCGAAGGTCTTAAGAACACTACGACATTGAGGTTTGAAAACATTTTTGATTTTTCTTTGAAACATTTCTTCAAATTTATGATTTTTTTGTAAATAAAGAATATTTTTTAGAAATACAAAAAAATTATCAAATAAAAAAATATATTCCAAAAAGTAAAAAAGGGAATTCTGAACATTTTCTGAAAGAGTGAACAATTTTTCAAATCCATGAACAGTTTTTACAATGTGAACAGTTTTTTAAAATTCCGAACATTTTCTAAAAACATGAAAACTTTTTAAAACCTTAAATTTTATTGTAAAAATGGGAATTTTTTTTGAGAATGTGAACAAAAAAATTGAATTCCTAACATATTCCCAAATTTCGAGCAATTTATTGAAAATCAAGATATTATTTTAAAAAACATAAAATTACGTGAAAACATGAACATTCTTTGGAACATGCGATTTTTTTAAATGACCTTTATTTAAAATTACCGAACATTTTCTCAAAAACGCGAACATTTTATAATTCGTGAATTTTTTGATAGTGGAGGCATTTTTTGGAAATGCTGAACAAATTTTGATGAGACCAAACATGTTTTGTGTTTTTTGAGAAATACTTGAACGGGAACAACTTTTGAAAAAGACAAAAGTTTGCTGAATTTATCAATAACTTTGTAAAAAAGGCGAATTGTTTTTGACATTTTGTTTTTTCTGAAGCGAGAACATTTTTCTGAAAAGATGAATATTTTTTGAAAACAGAAAAACATGAAAACGAAAAAAGAAACCAAGAAATGGGAAAGGGGAAAAATAAAAAAAGAAACAAAAAAACAAAGAAATGCAAAATAAAAACCAAAAAAACTGTAAAAGGAAAAAACCGGTATTGGGAACCTTGGTGCTCGCTGTGGTGGAGTTGGCGGCTACTGACTGCTCGCCGGTAGTCAGACGAGCTTGGAATTCATAAAAAATTGGGAAAGTACGAACAAAAAATTGGAACTAGTTTTTTTTTAATTTGCGCACACATTGTTTGTATTTGGTTTTTTGAAAACATGAACATTTTTTTAATTTCAATCAAAATTTTAAAACAGGAACATTATTTTGAACTCCCCAAACATTTTTTATTTTTAAACAAATTTGGAAAATGGGAACAATTATTGAATTTGTGAACAAATTTTCAAAACAGGGACATTTTTTAAATCGATGAAATTTTTTCATATCCGCGAGAGCTTGGACCGGCCCAACAGGCGCCCAATGAAGCGATGTCGTCTCCTAGTTGGGCCAAGGCCTAAGCCTTTTTTCTTTTCTATTTTTCTGTTTTGCTTCTTTTTTTGTTTAATTTATTTTCCTCCTTTTTGAACTGGAGGAGGCTATTCCGCGCACGAGCCCCACATCGCTCGGTTTCAGACATCGGAAGGATTAGAGATCGGTGGGATTAGGAGGCTTAGATGGGCTCACCCTAAAAATAACGGGGTGTTATTATTACTAGCACATATGCCCATGCGTTGCAACGGGAGGGATATTTTTTTGCAAGAAGCAACGGGGAAAATAATTGATGTGTCATCCAAAAAAGGGTCTCCACAATGGTAGGTGACAGAGCAAGAAGATATGATCTTCTCGCTGGACATGTTTGACACGCAAAAATCTTGATAGTAATAGGGGTTGGTCGGTGTGGTGGCGAGCACCCAACTCATGCCGTTTTTCCTCCGGGTTCGCCTTCATCTCGGGCTTGTGCCTGCCTACTCATTTGTTGGTTGCGCGGTGATCTTCGGGACATGGTTGCTTCGACCACTCTATGCTACGACGGCGTAACCGGGTGAATTATTAATTGCAGCGCATAAATCCCGTTTCATGAGCATAATCAGGCATGAATGTTCCTTTTTTTAGGGTTTATTCTCTTCGATTATTTTAGAGATCAAGTACCCATAATTTTGCTCAAACTAAAGCCAAATAACATAATTTATTGACACGTGTCCACAATTTCTTTCATTTATAGTCAACCAGCAAAGAACGAATGTGCACCGCTAACTAATGGCCAGCGCAAATATTTTAAAAAAGAATATAGTTTCACATCAGAAATATTTTTGATTTTTTGAACATTAAAAAAACGAATTGGTGAATATTCTTGGAAACATTAACAATTTTTAAATCCCGGACAATTTTAGAATAATGCGAACATTGTTTTTGCAAATTCCAATATCTTGAGAAAATCGCGAACAAAATTAGAAACATGAATAGTTTCTTAAATTCACAAACAATATTTCGAAAACATTTAAATTAAAAAAACAAAAATATTTTTGATTTTTTTTATTTTTCTAAGGGAACATTCAAAAAATACGAAATGTTTTAGACGCAATCTCTTTTTGAGTTTTGAACATTTCACTCAAACAAGAATTGTTTAAAATATGGAAAATTTTATAAAATGTAATTTTAATAAAAGAATCTTGAATTTTTTTGGAAAAGACAAAATAATTTTTAAAAAGGAGAGAATTTTTTGAATATTGAGAAAATTTTGAAACGGGAAATTTTGATATTTTAAAATTTCAAACATTTTCAATACAGAAGCAAATTTTGGAATTCTGACCATTATTTGAATATTTGAATAAAAACTGAAATTCTGAATATTTTTGTAAATTTTTACTTGATAAAGAATAATTAAAAATAAGGAAAAAAAGGAAAAAATATAAAAGAGAAATAAAAAGGAACAGAAAAAGAAAATAGAAATAGAACAACAAAATAAGGGAAACGGGCCGGCCCAGTCATAGGCGCCCTGTGCGAAACTTCAACTATTCTTCGCTCCATGCGACAAATAAGGCTTTCCTGACTCTGTGGGCATTAATAAATTGGCTGGCATTGTTGGGCCGCAGCGCGCGTGGCCCATTGATGGAATTCTGTACTAATCTTTTTTTCTAGCGGATAGATGCACAAAAGTTTAGTACCACCTCGGATAGAAAGAAAAAACTTTTCGTCGGTGAACGGATGAAAAAATTGGAGAAACACACCTTGCTTTATTAATAAGTATAGAGGTATAGATATAGATAGAATAGATATAGACTCAATGTGTACGTACAATGCACGTTAATTTGAAAGTATTTAATGCATGCGGGTATATAGTAGGGTATTGTTTGCGTGTTATTATGTGATTAGCACTATATTTGGTATGAAATTAACTGCACACTAAACGTGTTGAGCGCTCGACATTGAAGCAGTTTAGGTCGTTGGATTGACATGATTTGATGGCCGAGATTAATTGAATCTACCACTTTGAGTCTTTTTATATTGGTATAGATAGATATAGATGATTACATGAGGAAGCTAGCAGATCTGAGGGATTAGGCAGGTTTAGGCTAGTCCCACCCGGAAAATCAAGAGGTATGTGATTACATGAGGTAGCAAGCAGAAAAAAGAGGAGTTAAAGCATCTTCAGCCGTTCGGTCCCCCGGGGCGCCGAAAAAGTGCCGCCCGGGGGCGAACCGACGCTAGATTGGCCCCTGGGGGCGATCTAGCTCCCAGGTCGCGGCAAATTCAAACTAGGTCCTTCCCGCTCACAAAAAACGCCTTGTCTAGCGATCAGCGGCCAAGTTCGGCGATCGGATGAAAAGTTCGGCGTACAAAAAAACGAGAGGACGCGTGGGCAACGCATCAAACGGCGGGGTCGGCCTCTCGCGTCGGCGGAGTCGGCGTGCACGGGCTTGGCGGTGTCGGCGCTACTTCTATGCTGGACGGCGTCGGCGCGGCTTCTGTGCTGCTGGGCCTCGTGGAGGCATCCTCGCTCGGACTTGGCGTCGTCGGCGTGGGCGTGGGAGTTGGCGCCGCCGTCGATGGCAGCTGGTTCAGGATGAGGCCGCGCTCCGCTAGGTACCACGCCTTGAGCTGCTCGTCGTTGCTCTGGAGCATGTCCGCCCCCCCCATCAAAAAAGCCAGGTCGGTGTTCCTCTTCTTCATGGCGACGTTGGTGCGGAGTAGGTCGAGCTTGAGGGTGCTGTTCGTTATCAACGCCGACCAGCACGCCTCGGTCTTCTCCTCCCGCAGGGCGGCCCGGGCCTGTGCGTCAGCGAGGCAATGTTCGATGGACTCTTGCACTCGCGCGGTGGCCGGCTCGACATGCTTCCCCTTCTTGGCCCCTTTGTTGCCTTCGGGGCGCCCGTCGCCCGCGCCCAGCATTGGCGCGTTCGGCTTGTAGGTCTCCTTGGCCTTGGCGAGGGTGCGCCGGACATCCGCCCACTTCTCGCACTTCTCGATCCACTTGAAGACGTGGAGGTACTTGAAGTCTTCGTCGCTGCTGTCCTGGCGATACATGGCGAACATCCGCACCAGCTGCGCCGAGGAACAAACAGTTGGCGGGCGTCCACGGCGAAAAGAAGTGGGAAACCAGCGCGCCATACCTGATCCTCAATGCTGGCGCCGCTCTCCGGGCGAGCCGTGATCTCCTCGACGATCCCATGCCATTTGTTGCATGCCGTCTGGATGAGCCCCCAATGGTTCGCCATCGCCTTCGACCCGCGCTGCGTGTGGGTGCCTTTGAAGTAGGGCTTGACGAGCTTGCGCTCGTCGAACTCGGCCTTATGCGCTCCTAATACTTGTCGATGCTCTGGTTTGTGCCGCTGATCGGGTCGAGGCAAACGACTTTCCATGCTTCAGCGAGTCACTCCTACTCCTTAGACGTCCACTTGATGCGCGGCTCGCCGGTCCTGGTCACCCCCTTCTTCTTCATTCGCTTCCTCGCCGACGCAGGCGTCGGCTCCTCCTCCTCCTCCTCCTCCTCCTCCTCCTCGTCGTCCTCCTCCTCATCCGGCTCCTCCTCGCCGTAGTCGAGCTCGCCGGCCATGTCGCCATTGAGGTCTACCGTGTCGTCCTACGTAGTGAATCCGGGGGACGCGGCTGCGGCGGCCGAGCCTACCGTGATGATGTCGTCCATGTCGGCTTTGGTCGCGTCGGTGTCGCCGAGGTGCAACGTGGAGGCTTGGGAGAAGGGCAGCGCGCCACGGCGGAGAGGGGGTGTCAGGGAGGATGCGTAGGTCGGCGACGAGTAGTTGTACGGAGGGTATTGCACGCTGGCGAAGGCGGGCAAGGGCGTCCGCTGGGCCGGGTGACCATGGGGGAAGGTGATGTTGGGGTTGAACCCACCGTGCGCGTCCCCGTCGGCGTAGCCCGGCGACGGCGAGCAGCCCTAGGGTTGTAGCGAGGCCGAGAAGCCGGCCGGAGAGCCGACGCTTTGCTAGCTCCAAGGCGCGTACTGGCCGTGGACACCGGGTGGATTCATCATCCCCACGCGAGCCACCTCGGCTTGTTCGGCCGAGCGCTCCGCCTGATCCGCCGCCACCGCAGCCGCGATCGCCGCGCTGTCCCTGGCCTTCTTGGCGTTGGCCCTGTTCCGTCGGTCGGTGGTGACTGCCTCCCGGCGCTGAACTTCAGCCCTCCAGTCGGCATTGGACATGCCCGGGGGCTTGGACGTCGGCGCCCTTAGTTTCCTTTGCTTCGGCTGGGCGACGACGAAGGTTGCACCCGTCGCGGCACGGGGGACCACGTACTTCTTCGGCGGCATGGCGGCCGGCGGGGAGGAGAGCAGGAGGAGATTGGCGGGAGGAATGGAGAGAATGAGAGGGAAGTCGGGGGGAAAGCTGGAAGAAACAGCGGGAAAAGGCCCTCCTCTCGCCGACAGAGCGGTCCCACACGCCCTTTTCGCTTGTGCGGGCGCCCCCAGCGCGCCGGGTTCGGCTCGGGTGCGCCGGCTGTTATTGCTTTTTATATGTTTGTAGTATTTGCATGGGCTTTAGTAACACATGACCTTTCATATTGTTGCATAATAATCCATTTTTATGTTAAACAGAACCATTAGTTAATTATTACCATGAAGTATTGTATTGCATTCACCAAACGTTTCTCACTAAAATTGCACTGACACATGTTCTCGACTGTGCCCATGGAATGAAGGATGGCCTACGAATGACATTACCAAAAAAATATGATTATACTTTAGAGGACATGATAGATGGTTCCGCTTTGATCCCACATGCGTCTATATAAGGAGTTCGCGTACCCTCCTTCGAACCACAACTCATATCTTATTCAAGATAAATATATTCGGGCATATACTTCTAGTTGTATGATTCATATCTAGGGCTCGGATAGTTGGGAATGAGGTATGTCCATTTTAGTATTTAAAACTTAATCCTATTATCAGGATCTCATTTAATTTTAGATATTTGGAAAGTGGTTGTTACATTTTCTAATTTAAATTATTAACTTGTGAACTAGCCAAAGCCTTCTATGCAGAGTAGACTTATTGGTTCACTTATTGTTTACTTTGAGTTTGGTTTCATAAATCCGAGGGTATATGTTGGTTTTTGTTGTCGACAATCAGTAACAGATGATGTCTTGATCTTTGCAATTAGCAAATACACAAATTTACATGCATATATAGATCACTTCAGCAACAACAGGTGTTACTTTCTATTTTCGAGGGAAAAAATTCGAATTAAACATGTGCCGCTTTTAATATATGAAATTCTTAGAGCATGTATTTGGTAGCATGTAGCCTCTAAGCTTTTCTGAATTTAACTTTTACAAGTACCAAATCTTTTCATTCATCCCACAAGTTGTCATCAATATCCTTACTATAAAAAAATGCATGCCCATATATTCACACTTGGGAATAGAGAGAGGTGCGAGATGTGGTCGGAAATGCAACCTCCTGGGTGTGTCTAATGTCACCGGAGGCGAGTTGCACTGAGAAAACAACGTCAAGCCTGGCATGGGATGAGGAAGATGTTGGTGGGGGTTGGCGGACGTTGTCTCCGGTGGCACAAAATGTATATACAGGAGGGATGACATTGAGAGATGGATTGGTGGTTCCAATTTTGATGCACTTCCACCTATATAAGGTATTTCTATCCCCACTTTCTGACAGCAACTCCTATTTTGAGCAAGATGAATATGTGAAGTAAGATTCTTCTTGTCATATATACATATAGTGATGAAACACTATAGATCCACTCCAATTTAAGTATGCCAAAGAGAGGAAGGAGGCCGACTGTGAGGAATGTCAAGGATGAGGAGAAGCAGCGAAAGATGTCTTTGCTCGAAAAGGATGTTGTCTTGTTTGAGATATATCTTATGGTTGAGAATTACAGAGCAACAATAGTGCACCCCAAAGCTTTGAGAAGCTCAAGGAAGAGAGCACAGGGTGGTGGCTAGGTATGTCTTCATGAAAGAAGACAATCTTAGCCATGAGGAGTATAAGGAGTATTACCAATAGGTGATTCTGACCAGGCAAGAAATTGCACACTAGTTGCCTTTAGATTCTATGGGACCAAGCATGAAAATGATACGATCACAATTGTAATTTCCATATCTTGAGCTCTAAGGATAGCAAGGCATCGGATTATACAATATGCTTGCAGAATATAGTGATATTCATTATAAGTTGGAAGTCTACTTTTGCTTGTCATTGTCCTTAGATGCTATATATTGCCACCTTTGCATAATTAATTTCCCATCTGACATTTGAAGGTCATGTGTATTCCACTTTTACCGCATGTAAATTATTACTTTACTTAATAATTCTAAATAGAGTGTTTTCTGGACCTTGTAATTTTGTTATCAAACAAGAACATGTAGCTTTGCAATTGGAAGTTTGCACATATGTTTCTCAGTGATTGTATTTAAGTGTCCTTATCCGACAACCTATGTTTAGCAAATAATTACAACCTTCAATGCTGCTTAGCATATTTTTAGCCAACACTTGCTTACTGATGTCTACTACACAACCTTCTTCTTGTAGACGTTGTTGGGCCTCCAAGTGCAGAGGTTTGTAGGACAGTAGCAAATTTCCCTCAAGTGGATGACCTAAGGTTTATCAATCCGTGGGAGGCGTAGGATGAAGATGGTCTCCCTCAAACAACACTGCAACCAAATAACAAAGAGTCTCTTGTGTCCCCAACACACCCAATACAATGGTAAATTGTATAGGTGCACTAGTTCGGCGAAGAGATGGTGATACAAGTGCAATATGGATGGTAGATATAGGTTTTTGTAATCTGAAAATATAAAAACAGCAAGGTAACTAATGATAAAAGTGAGCGTAAACGGTATTGCAATGCTAGGAAACAAGGCCTAGGGTTCATACTTTCACTAGTGCAAGTTCTCTCAACAATAATAACATAATTGGATCATATAACTATCCCTCAACATGCAACAAAGAGTCACTCCAAAGTCACTAATAGCGGAGAACAAACGAAGAGATTATTGTAGGGTATGAAACCACCTCAAAGTTATTCTTTCGGATCGATCTATACAAGATTTCGTACTAGAATAACGCCTTAAGACACATATCAACCAAAACCCTAATGTCACCTAGATACTCCAATGTCACCTCAAGTATCCGTGGGTATGATTATACGATATGCATCACACAATCTCAGATTCATCTATGCAACCAACACAAAGAACTTCAAAGAGTGTCCCGAAGTTTCTACCGGAGAGTCAAGACAAAAACGTGTGCCAACCCCTATGCATAAGTTCATGAGGTCACATAACTCGCAAGTTGATCACCAAAACATACATCAAGTGGATCACGTGATATCCCATTGTCACCACAGATAAGCACATGCAAGACATACATCAAGTGTTCTCAAATCCTTAAAGACTCAATCCGATAAGATAACTTCAAAGGAAAAACTCAATCCATGACAAGAGAGTAGAGGGGGAGAAACATCATAAGATCCAACTATAATAGCAAAGCTCGCGATACATCAAGATCGTGCCAACCCAAGAACACGATATATATATATATATATATATATATATATATATATATATATATATATATCAAACACATAGCTACTGGTACATACCCCCAGCCCCGACGGTGGACTACTCCCTCCTCGTCATGGAGAGCGCCGAGATGATGAAGATGGTCGCCGGAGAGGGATTCCCCCCTCCGGCAGGGTGCCAGAACAGGTCTAGATTGATTTTCGGTGGCTAGAGAGGCTTGCGGCGGCGGAACTCCCGATCTATTCTGCTCCTCGACGTTTTTAGGGTATATGGACATATATAGGTGAAAGAAGTCAGTCAGGGGAGCCACGAGGGGCCCACGATGGTGGGGGCGCGCCTCCTTGCCTCGTGGCTTCCTCGAAGCTTCCCTGACGTCTACTCCAAGTCTCCTGGGATGCTTCTGAAGGAAATATGCCCTAGAGGCAATAATAAAATTATTATTTATTTCCTTATATCATGATAAATGTTTATTAGTCATGCTAGAATTGTATTAACCGGAAACATAATACATGTGTGAATACATAGACAAACTTAGTGTCACTAGTATGCCTCTACTTGACTAGCTCGTTAATCAAAGATGGTTATGTTTCCTAACCATGAACAAAGTGTTGTTATTTGATTAACGAGGTCACATCATTAGTTGAATGATCTGATTGACATGACCCATTCCATTAGCTTAGCACCCGATCGTTTAGTATGTTGCTATTGCTTTCTTCATGACTTATACATGTTCCTATGACTATGAGATTATGCAACTCCCGTTTGCCGGAGGAACACTTTGGGTGCTACCAAACGTCACAACGTAACTGGGTGATTATAAAGGAGCATTACAGGTGTCTCCAAAGGTAGATGTTGGGTTGGCGTATTTCGAGATTAGGATTTGTCACTCCGATTGTCGGAGAGGTATCTCTGGGCCCTCTCGGTGATACACATCACATAAGCCTTGCAAGCATTACAACTAATATGTTAGTTGTGAGATGATGTATTACAGAACAAGTAAAGATACTTGCCGGTAACGAGATTGAACTAGGTATTGGATACCGACGATCGAATCTCGGGCAAGTAACATACCGATGACAAAGGGAACAACGTATGTTGTTATGCGGTCTGACCGATAAAGATCTTCGTAGAATATGTAGGAGCCAATATGGGCATCCAGGTCCCGCTATTGGTTATTGACCGGAGACATGTCTCGGTCATGTCTACATTGTTCTCGAACCCGTAGGGTCCGCACGCTTAAGGTTACGATGACAGTTATATTATGAGTTTATGCATTTTGATGTACCGAAGGTTGTTCGGAGTCCCGGATGTGATCACGAACATGACGAGGAGTCTCGAAATGGTCGAGACATAAAGATTGATATATTGGAAGCCTATGTTTGGACATCGGAAGTGTTCCGGGTGAAATCGGGATTTTACCGGAGTACCGGGAGGTTACCGGAACCCCCCGGGAATCATATGGGCCTTAGTGGGCCTTAGTGGAAAGGTGAAAGGGCTGCCCATAAGGGCTGCGCGCCTCCCCCCCTAGTCCTATTAGGACTAGGAGAGGTGGCCGGCCACCCCTCTCTCTCTTTCCCCCCTTGGGAATCCTAGTTGGAATAGGATTGGGGGGGGGGGGGAATCCTACTCCGGAGGGAGTAGGACTCTCCTGGCGCACCCCTTGTGGCCGGCCAGCCTCCCCCCTTGGCTCCTTTATATACTGAGGTAGAGGCACCCTAGAACACACAAGTTGATCCACGTGATCTATTCCTTAGCCGTGTGCGGTGCCCCCTGCCACCATATTCCTCGATAATACTGTAGCGGAGTTTAGGCGAAGCCCTGCTGCTGTAGTTCATCAAGATCGTCACCACGCCGTCGTGCTGACGGAACTCTTCCCCGACACTTTGCTGGATCGAAGTCCGGGGATCGTCATCGAGCTGAACGTGTGCTCGAACTCGGAGGTGCCGTACTTTCGGTGCTTGATCGGTTGGATCGTGAAGACGTACGACTACTTCCTCTACGTCGTGTCAGCGCTTCCGCAGTCGGTCTGCGTTGGGTACGTAGACAACACTCTCCCCTCTCGTTGCTGTGCATCACATGATCTTGCGTGTGCGTAGGAAATTTTTTGAAATTACTACGAAACCCAACAGCTTCCTTCCAAAAATAACTCTCCTAAAGGTTTCATTCCGTTTGGACTCCATTTGATATTCCTTTTCTTCGAAACACTGAAATAGGCAATAAAACAACATTTTGGGCTGGGCCTCTGGTTAATAGGTTAGTCCCAAAAATAATATAAAACTGTATAATAAAGCCCATGAACATCCAAAACGGGTAATATAATAGCATGGAACAATAAAAAATTATAGATACGTTAGAGACGTATCAAGCATCCCCAAGCTTAATTCCTGCTCGTCCTCGAGTAGGTAAATGATAAAAACAGAATTTTTGATGTGGAATGCTACCTAACATATTTATCAATGTAATCTTCTTTATTGTGGCAAGAATATTCAGATCCATAAGATTCAAGACAAAAGTTTAATATTGACAGAAAAATAATAATACTTCAAGCATACTAACAAAGTAATCATGTCTCATCAAAATAACATGGCCAAAGAAATCTATCCCTACAAAATCATATAGTCTGGCTATGCTCTATCTTCATCACACAAAATATTTAAATCATGCACAACCCCGATGACAAGCCAAGCAATTGTTTCATACTTTTGATGTTCTCAAACTTTTTCAATCTTCACGCAATAGCCATGGACATAGCACTATAGGTGGAATAGAATGGTGGTTGTGGAGAAGACAAAAAGGAGAAGATAGTCTCACATCAACTAGGCGTATCAACGGGCTATGGAGATGCCCATCAATAGATATCAATGTGAGTGAGTAGGGATTGCCATGCAACGGATGCACTAGAGCTATAAGTGTATTAAAGCTCAAAAAGAAACTAAGTGGGTGTGCATCCAACTCGCTTGCTCACAAAGACCTAGGGCATTTTGAGGAAGCCCATCATTGGAATATACAAGCCAAGTTCTATAATGAAAGATTCCCACTAGTATATGAAAGTGACAACATAGGAGACTCTCTATCATGAAGATCATGGTGCTACTTTGAAGCACAAGTGTGGTAAAAGGATAGTAGCATTGCCCCTTCTCTCTTTTTCTCTCATTTTTGGGCCTTCTCTTTTTTTATGGCCTCTTTTTTCTCCTTTTTTTATTTTTCGTCCAGAGTCTCATCCCGACTTGTGGGGGAATCATGGTCTTCATCATCCTTTCCTCACTGGGACAATGCTCTAATAATGATGATCATCACACTTTTATTTACTTACAACTCAAGAATTACAACTCGATACTTAGAACAAAATATGACTCTATATGAATGCCTCTGGCGGTGTACCGGGATGTGCAATGAATCAAGAGTGACATGTATGAAAGAATTATGAATGGTGGCTTTGCCACAAGTACGATGTCAACTACATGATCATGCAAAGCAATATGACAATGATGAAGCGTGTCATAATAAACGGAACGGTGGAAAGTTGCATAGCAATATATCTCGGAACGGCTATGAAAATGCCATAATAGGTAGGTATGGTGGCTGTTTTGAGGAAGGTAAATGGTGGGTTTGTGGTACAGGCGAAAGTTGCGCGGTACTAGAGAGGCTAGCAATGGTGGAAGGATGAGAGTGCGTATAATCCATGGACTCAACATTAGTCATAAAGAACTCACATACTTATTGCAAAAATCTATTAGTTATCGAAACAAAGTACTACGCGCATGCTCCTAGGGGGATAGATTGGTAGGAAAAGACCATCGCTCGTCCCCGACCGCCACTCATAAGGAAGACAATCGATAAAAAAATCATGCTCCGACTTCATCACATAACGGTTCACCACACGTGCATGCTACGGGAATCACAAACTTCAACACAAGTATTTCTCAAATTCACAACTACTCAACTAGCATGACTCTAATATCACCATCTTCATATCTCAAAACAATCATCAAGTATCAAACTTCTCATAGTATTCAGTGCACTCTATATGAAAGTTTTTATTATACCCATCTTGAATGCCCATCATATTAGGACTAAATTTATAACCAAATCAAATTACCACGCTGTTCTAAAGACTCTCAAAATAATATAAGTGAAGCATGAGAGTTCGTTTATTTCTTCAAAATAAAACCACCTCCATGCTCTAAAAAGATATAAGTGAAGTACTAGAGCAAACGACAAACTACTCCAAAAGATATAAGTGAAGATCAATGAGTAGTCGAATAATTATGTAACTATATGAAGACTCTCTAACATTTAAGAATTTCAGATCTTGGTATTTTATTCAAACAGCAAGAAAAACAAAAGAAAATAAAATGACATCTAAGAATAGCAAACATCATGTGAAGAAGCAAAAGCTTAGGATCAACCGATACTAACCGATAGTTGTTGAAGAAGAAAGGTGGGATGCCAACCGGGGCATCCCCAAGCTTAGACGCTTGAGACTTCTTGAAATATTATCTTGGGATGCCTTGGGCATCCCCAAGCTTGAGCTTTTGTGTCTCCTTAATTCCTCTCATATCACGGTCTCCCTAAATCTCAAAAGCTCCAGCCACACAAAACTTAACAAGGACTCGTGAGATAAGTTAGTATAAACCAATGCAAAAACCTTATCCTACTCTTCTGTATAAAATCACTAAAATTATTAATCAACATTTCATACTAAATGCCTCCGCATATTTAATAGTCCTATCCTCAAATAGAATCATTAAACAAGCAAACATAACAGCAATCTGCCTAAACAGGACAGTCTGTGAAGAATGCAGCAAGATCCATACTTCCTTAGCTCCAAAAACTATGAAAGAAAAATCCCACTGTATTAAATTTATCAGAGCTTATTACGAAAAAGGTTTCAACATTTTATCACATTCTGAATTTTCTAGGGAATTTTTGCAACAGTGGTAAACTTTCTGTTTTCAAACAGCAACATGTAGACTTGTAAAATAGGCATAGTAAAGGCCATCAATGCCACTTTTATTGAAATAAAATATGCAAAACATTGTTCTAAATAACAGTAAGCAAATCCTAACAAAATAAATTGACGCTCCAAGCAAAACACATATCATGTGGTGAATAAAAATATAGCTCCAAGTAAAGTTACCGATGAACGAAGACGAAAGAGGGGATGCCTTCCGGGGCATCCCCAAGTTTAGGCTCTTGGTTATCCTTCAATATTAGCTTGGGGTGTCTTGGGAATCCCCAAGCTTAGGCTCTTTCCACTCCTTATTCCATAGTCCATAGAATCTTTACCCAAAACTTGAAAACTTCACAACACCAAACTTAACAGAAAACTCGTAAGCTCCGTTAGTATAAGAAAATAAATCACCACTTAGGTACTGTTGTGAACTCATTCTAAATTAATATTGGTGTAATATCTACTGTATTCCAACTCATCCATGGTTCATACCCTCTGATACTACTCATAGATTCATCAAAATAAGCAAACAACACATAGAAAACAGAATCTGTCAAAAACAGAACAGTCTGTAGTAATCTGGATCAAACGTATACTTATGGAAACCCAAAAATTCTAAAATAAATTACTGGACGTGAGGAATTTTTCTATTAATCATATCCAAAAAGAATCAACCTAATCGCACTCTCCAGTAAAAAATGGAAGCAAAACTCGTGAGCGCTACAGTTTCTATTTTTTACAGCAAGATCGCAAAGACTTCACCCAAGTCTTCCCAAAGGTTCTACTTGGCACAAACACTAATTAAAACATAAAACCACATCTAAACAGAGGCTATACGAATTATTTATTACTAAAAAGGAACAAAAAGCAAAGAACAAAAATAAAATTGGGTTGCCTCCCAACAAGCGCTATCGTTTAACGCCCCTAGCTAGGCATGATGATTTCAATGATGCTCACATAAAAGATAAGAATTGAAACATAAAGAGAGCATCATGAAGAATATCACTAGCAAATTTAAGTCCAACCCACTTCCTATGCATTGGGATTTTGTGAGCAAACAACTTATGGGAACAATAATCAACTAGCATAGGAAGGCAAAACAAGCATAACTTTAAAACTTTAAGCACATACAGAGAGGAAACTTGATATTATTGCAATTCCTACAAGCATATATTCCTCCCTCATAATAATTTTCAGTAGCATCATTAATGAATTCAACAGTATAACCATCACATAAAGCATTCTTTTCATGATCTACAAGCATAGAAATTTTATTACTCTCCGCATAAGCAAAATTCTTCTCGTTCGGAATAGTGAGAGTATCATAAGAAACTCGAATACTATAAATTGTTTCCACATTAAAGGAGTAATGTTCAGAAAAAGGGTAATCATAATCATGACAAGTTTTATAAATATAATCATCACTACTTTTTATAACAAAGTATCATCACAATAATCATCATAAGTAGCAACTTTGTTCTCATAATAATCAATTGAAACCTCTTCCAAGATAGTGGAATCATTACTAAATAAAGTCATGGCCTCTCCAAATCCACTTTCATAATTATCACAATAAGATTCAACATCCTCCAAAATAGTGGGATCATTACTTCCTAAAGTTGACACTCTTCCAAACCCACTTTCATCAATATAATCATCATAAGTAGGAGGCATGCTATCATCATAACAAATTTGCATATCAAAACTTGGGAGGCTAGAAATATCATGTTCATTAAACATAGCATCCCCAAGCTTGGGACAAACATTAATTGCAGAAAATATATTCTCAAACATGTCATTCTCATCAAACATAGCATCCCCAAGCTTGGGACTTTTCATATCATAAGCATAATCACTCTCATCATTAATAGTATGGATAGCACCAATAGTATAGCTATTATCATCGTCACAATGACTAATAGGGGCAACATCATTTGGGAGGGATACATTTTCACCTTTACTTCTCTGTCTTTTCTTTTTCTTCTTCACATTATGTGTGGGTTCAATCCTCTTTTTGGAGCTCCTTATTGATGAGATTGGTTGAATAGGAGGC
Source organism: Triticum urartu (assembly GCF_056163025.1). Lineage (NCBI taxonomy): Eukaryota > Viridiplantae > Streptophyta > Magnoliopsida > Poales > Poaceae > Triticum > Triticum urartu. The sequence goes on along the minus strand of NC_141879.1, from coordinate 710,429,945 downwards.
TCCTCCTCGTTACCTGATTCATCATAAGAAATAATAGGAGAATATTGGGAAGTCTCTTCCCTTTCATTAGTATTCTCTTCATCCTCTATCTGTTTTCTTTTCTTTATGTAATTGGCATATAAGGGTTTTCAATGCAATTCACCGCACAATACATAAAAATTTCTTCTATATCAATATCGAGGAATTTCTCAAGGTTATATTCTGGAATATGCTTAGTTATACGTTTCATTTCTTCATAACCCAAAAGCAAACTAAGTTCATTATGATGTGCAAGGGAAATCAAATCATCACAATTTTTGGACATGATACGATCATGAAACAATTTGCATTGGAGATTTAAATGACAATGTTCATTGCAAAGTTCACAAGTATGGCGAAGAAATTTTAAATTTTCAGCACAAACATCTAGCCTTTCTTGCAACCACTTAGTTTCCAAATACTTATGCCTCTTGCAAAATCTATCTTCCCTATTTGGTGCGTACTTGCAAACTCTATGCACTCCACAAAAATTGACATGCTTATAAGAGACATTTTCATTATGAATAGTGCAATCATCATTAGTACTATGGATATTCAAGGAATTCATACTAACAACATTGCAATCATGCTCATCATTCAAAGATTTAGTGCCAAACATTTTATAGACTTCTTCTTCTAGCACTTGAGCACAATTTTCCTTTCCATCATTCTCATGAAAAATATTAAAAAGATGAAGCGTATGAGGCAAACTCAATTCCATTTTTTGTAATTTTCTTTTATAAACTGAACTAGTGGTAAAATAAGAAACAAAAAGATTCGATTGCAAGATCTAAAGATATACCTTCAAGCGCTAACCTCCCCGGCAACGGCGCCAGAAAAGAGCTTGATGTCTACTACACAACCTTCTTCTTGTAGACGTTGTTGGGCCTCCAAGTGCAGAGGTTTGTAGGACGGTAGCAAATTTCCCTCAAGTGGATGACCTAAGGTTTATCAATCCGTGGGAGGCGTAGGATGAAGATGGTCTCCCTCAAACAACCCTGCAACCAAATAACAAAGAGTCTCTTGTGTCCCTAACACACCCAATACAATGGTAAATTTTATGGGTGCACTAGTTCGGCGAAGAGATGGTGATACAAGTGCAATATGGATGGTAGATATAGGTTTTTGTAATCTGAAAATATAAAAACAGCAAGGAAACTAATGATAAAAGTGAGCGTAAATGGTATTGCAATGCTAGGAAACAAGGCCTAGGGTTCATACTTTCACTAGTGCAAGTCTCTCAACAATAATAACATAATTGGATCATATAACTATCCCTCAACATGCAACAAAGAGTCACTCCAAAGTCACTAATAGCGGAGAACAAACGAAGAGATTATTGTAGGGTACGAAACCACCTCAAAGTTATTCTTTCGGATCGATCTATTCAAGAGTTCATACTAGAATAACACCTTAAGACACATATCAACCAAAACCCTAATGTCACCTAGATACTCCAATGTCACCTCAAGTATCCGTGGGTACGATTATACGATATGCATCACACAATCTCAGATTCATCTATTCAACCAACACAAAGAACTTCAAAGCGTGCCCCAAAGTTTCTACCGGAGAGTCAAGACGAAAACGTGTGCCAACCCCTATGCATAAGTTCACGAGGTCACGGAATTCACAATTTTATCACCAAAACATACATCAAGTGGATCATGTGATATCCCATTGTCACCACAGATAAGCACATGCAAGACATACTGTTGGGGAACGTAGTAATTTCAAAAATTTTCCTACGCACACGCAAGATCATGGTGATGCATAGCAAAGAGGGGAGAGTATGATCTACGTACCCTTGTAGATCGCAACGGAAGCATTGACACAACGTAGAGGAAGTAGTCGCACGTATTCTTCCCGATCCGACCGATCCAAGCACCGTTACTCCGGCACCTCCGAGTTCTTAGCACACGTATAGCTCGATGACGATCCCCGGACTCCGATCCAGCAAAGTGTCGGGGAAGAGTTCCGTCAGCACGACGGCGTGGTGACGATGTTGATGAACTACAGCAGCAGGGCTTCGCCTAAACTCCGCTACAGTATTATCGAGGAATATGGTGGCAGGGGCACCGCACACGGCTAAGGAATAGATCACGTGGATCAACTTGTGTGTCTAGAGGTGCCCCTGCCTCCGTATATAAAGGAGCCAAGGGGGAGGGGTGCGGCCAGCTCTATGGAGGCGCAGGAGGAGTCCTACTCCTACCGGGAGTAGGACTCCCCCCCAATCCTATTCCAAATAGGACTCCCAAGGGGGAAAGAGAGAGAGAGGTGGCCGGCCACCTCTCCTAGTCCTAATAGGACTAGGGGAGGGGGGGGGGGGAGGCGTGCAGCCCACTATGGGCAGCCCCTTTCACCTTTCCACTAAAGCCCAATAAGGCCCATATGACTCCCGGGGGGTTTCGGTAACCTCCCGGTAATCCGGTAAAATCCTGATTTCACCCGGAACACTTCCGATGTCCAAACATAGGCTTCCAATATATCAATCTTTATGTCTCGACCATTTCGAGACTCCTCGTCATGTCCCTGATCTCATCCGGGACTCCGAACTCCTTCGGTACATCAAAACTCATAAACTCATAATAACTTTCATCGAAACCTTAAGCGTGCGGACCCTACGGTTCGAGAACAATGTAGACATGACCGAGACACGTCTCCGGTCAATAACCAATAGCGGGACCTGGATGCCCATATTGGCTCCTACATATTCTACGAAGATCTTTATCGGTCAGACCGCATAACAACATACGTTGTTCCCTTTGTCATTGGTATGTTACTTGCCCGAGATTCGATCGTCGGTATCCAATACCTAGTTCAATCTCGTTACCGGCAAGTCCCTTTACTCGTTCCGTAATACATCATCTCACAACTAACATATTAGTTGTAATGCTTGCAAGGCTTATGTGATGTGTATCACCGAGAGGGCCCAGAGATACCTCTCCGACAATCGGAGTGACAAATTCTAATCTCGAAATACGCCAACCCAACATCTACCTTTGGAGACACCTGTAATGCTCCTTTATAATCACCCAGTTACGTTGTGACGTTTGGTAGCACCCAAAGTGTTCCTCCAGCAAACGGGAGTTGCATAATCTCATAGTCATAGGAACATGTATAAGTCATGAAGAAAGCATTAGCAACATACTAAACGATCGGGTGCTAAGCTAATGGAATGGGTCATGTCAATCAGATCATTCAACTAATGATGTGACCTCGTTAATCAAATAACAACACTTTGTTCATGGTTAGGAAACATAACCATCTTTGATTAACGAGCTAGTCAAGTAGAGGCATACTAGTGACACTAAGTTTGTCTATGTATTCACACATGTATTATGTTTCCGGTTAATACAATTCTAGCATGAATAATAAACATTTATCATGATATAAGGAAATAAATAATAATTTTATTATTGCCTCTAGGGCATATTTCCTTCAGTCTCCCACTTGCACTAGAGTCAATAATCTAGATCACATCACCATGTGATTAACATCGATAGTTCACATCATCATGTGATTAACGCCCATAGTTCACATCGCCATGTGACCAACACCCAAAGGGTTTACTAGATTCAGTAATCTAGTTCACATCGCTATGTGATTAACACCCAAGGAGTACTAAGGTGTGATCATGTTTTGCTTGTGAGAGAATCTTAATCAACGGGTCTGTCACATTCAGATCCGTAAGTGTTTTGCGAATTTCTATGTCAACAATGCTCTGCACGGAGCTACTCTAGCTTATTGCTCCCACTTTCAATATGTATCTAGATCGAGACTTAGAGTCATCCAGATCTGTGTCAAAATTTGCATCGACGTAACTTTTTACGACGAACCTTTTTGTCACCTCCATAATTGAGAAATATTTCCTTATTCCACTAAGGATAATTTTGACCACTATCCAGTGATCTACTCTTAGATCACTATTGTACTCCCTTGCTTAACACAGTGTAGGATATACAATAGATCTGGTACACAGCATGGCATACTTTATAGAACCTATGGCTGAGGCATAGGGAATGACTTTCATTCTATTTCTATCTTCTGCCGTGGTCGGGCTTTGAGTCTTACTCAATTTCACACCTTGCAACACAGGCAAGAACTCTTTCTTTGACTGTTCCATTTTGAACTACTTCAAAATCTTGTCAAGGTATGTACTCATTGAAAAAACTTATCAAGTGTCTTGATCTATCTCTATAGATCTTGATACTCAATATGTAAGCAGCTTCACCGAGGTCTCTCTTTGAAAAACTCCTTTCAAACACTCCTTTATGCTTTGCAGAATAATTCTACATTATTTCCGATCAACAATATGTCATTCACATATACTTATCAGAAATGTTGTAGTGCTCCCACTCACTTTCTTGTAAATACAGGCTTCACCGCAAGTCTGTATAAAACTATATGCTTTGATCAACTTATCAAAGCGTATATTCCAACTCCGAGATTCTTGCACCAGTCCATAGATGGATCGCTGGAGCTTGCATATTTAGTTAACACCTTTAGGATCGACAAAACCTTCTAGTTGCATCGTATACAACTCTTCTTTAGTAAATCCATTAAGGAATGCAGTTTTTGTTTATCCATTTGCCAGATTTCATAAAATGCGGCAATTGCTAACATGATTTGGACAGACTTAAGCATAGATACGAGTGAGAGAATCTCATCGTAGTCAACACCTTGAACTTGTCGAAAACCTTTTGCGACAATTCTAGCTTTGTAGATAGTAACACTACTATCAGTGTCCGTCTTCCTCTTGAAGATCCATTTATTCTCAATTGCTTGCTGATCAGTGGGCAAGTCAACCAAAGTCCATACTTTGTTCTCATACATGGATCATATCTCAGATTTCATGGCCTCAAACCATTTCGCGGAATCTGGGCTCATCATCGTTTCCTCATAGTTCGCAAGTTCGTCATGGTCTAGTAACATGACTTCCAGAACAGGATTACCGTACCACTCTGGTGCGGATCTTACTCTGGTTTACCTACGAGATTTGGTAGTAACTTGATCTGAAGTTACATGATCATCATCATTAGCTTCCTCACTAATTGGTGTAGTAGTCACAGGAACAGATTTCTGTGATGAACTACTTTCCAATAAGGGAGCAGGTATAGTTACCTCATCAAGTTCTACTTTCCTCCCACTCACTTCTTTCGAGAGAAACTCCTTCTCTAGAAAAACTCCGAATTTAGCAACAAAAGTCTTGCCTTCGGATTTGTGATAGAAGGTGTACCCAATAGTCTCCTTTGGGTATCCTTATGAGGACATATTTCTCCGATTTGGGTTTGAGCTTATTAGGATGAAACTTTTTCATATAAGCATCACAACCCCAAACTTTAAGAAACGACAGCTTAGGTTTCTTGCCAAACCTTAGTTCACATGGTGTCGTCTCAACGGATTTAGATGGTGCCCTATTTAACGTGAATGTATCTGTCTCTAATGCATAACCCCAAAACGATAGTGGTAGATCGGTAAGAGACATCATAGATTGCACTATATCCAATAAAGTACGATTATGACGTTCGGACACACCATTATGTTGTGGTGTTCCATGTGGCATGAGTTTGTGAAACTATTCCACATTGTTTTAATTGAAGACCAAACTCGTAACTCAAATATTTTACCTCTGCGATCATATCGTAGAAACTTTTATTTTCTTGTCACGATGATTTTCCACTTCACTCTGAAATTCTTTGAACTGTTCAAATGTTTCAGACTTATGTTTCATCAAGTAGATATCCCCATATCTGCTCAAATCATCTGTGAAGGTCAGAAAATAATGATACCTGCTGCAAGCCTTAATATTCATCGGACCACATACATCAGTATGTATGATCTCCAACAAATCTGTTGCTTGCTTCATTGTTCCGGAGAACGGCGTTTTAGTCATCTTGCCCAAAAGGCATGGTTCGCAAGCATCAAGTGATTCATAATCAAGTGATTCCAAAATCCCATCAGCATGGAGTTTCTTCATGCGCTTTACACCAATATGACCTAAACGGCAGTGCTACAAATAAGTTGCACCATCATTATTAACTTTGCATCTTTTGGTTTCAATATTATGATTATGTGTATCACTACGATCGAGATCCAACGAACTATTTTCATTGGGTGTGTAACCATATAAGGTTTTATTCATGTAAACAGAACAACAATTTATTCTCATACTTAAATGAATAACCGTATTACAATAAACATGATCAAATCATATTCATGCTCAACGCAAACACCAAATAACACTTATTCAGGTTCAACACTAATCCCGAAAGTATAGGGAGTGTGCGATGATGATCATATCAATCTTGGAACCACTTCCAACACACATCGTCACTTCACCCTTAACTAGTTTCTGTTTATTCTGCAACTCCCGTTTCGAGTTACTAATCTTAGCAACTGAACTAGTATCAAATACTGAGGGGTTGCTATAAACACTAGTAAAGTACACATCAATAACATGTATATCAAATATACTTATGTTCACTTTGCCATCCTTCTTATCTGCCAATCACTTGGGGTAGTTCCGCTTCCAGTGACCAGTCCCTTTGCAGTAGAAACACTTAGTCTCAGGCTTAGGACCAGACTTGGGCTTCTTCACTTGAGCAGCAACTTGCTTGTTGTTCTTCTTGAAGTTCCCCTTCTTCCCTCTGCCTTTTTCTTGAAACTAGTGGTCTTGTCTATCATCAACACTTGATGTTTTTCTCGATTTCTACGTTCGTCAATTTCTGCATTACGAAGAGCTTGGGAATCGTTTCCGTTATCCCTTGCATATCATAGTTCATCATGAAGTTCTACCAACTTGGTGATGGTGACTAGAGAATTCTGTCAATCACTATCTTATCTGGAAGATTAACTCCCACTTGATTCAAGCGATTGTAGTACACAGACAATCTGAGCATATGCTCACTAGTTGAGCGATTCTCCTCCATCTTTTAGCTATAGAACTTGTTGGAGACTTCATATCTCTCAACTCGGGTATTTGCTTGAAATATTAACTTCAACTCCTGGAACATCTCATATGGTCCATGACGTTCAAAACGTCTTTGAAGTCTCGATTCTAAGCCGTTAAGCATGGTGCACTAAACTATCAAGTAGTCATCATATTTAGCTAGCCAAACGTTCATAACGTCAGCATCTGCTCCTGCAATAGGTCTATCACCTAGCGGTGCATCAAGGACATAATTCTTCTGTGCAGCAATGAGGATAAACCTCAGATCACGGATCCAATCCGCATCTTTGCTACTAACATCTTTCAACACAATTTTCTCTAGGAACATATCAAAATAAACACAGGGAAGCAACAATGCGAGCTATTGATCTACAACATGATTTGCAAAATACTACCAGGACTAAGTTCATGATAAATTTAAGTTCAATTTAATCATATTACTTAAGAACTCCCACTTAGATAGACATCCCTCTAATCCTCTAAGTGATCACGTGATCCAAATCAACTAAACCATAACCGATCATCACGTGAGATGGAGTAGTTTTCAATGGTGAACATCGTTATGTTGATCATATCTACTATATGATTCACGCTCGACCTTTCGGTCTCCGTGTTCCGAGGCCATATCTGCATATGCTAGGCTCGTCAAGTTTAACCTGAGTATTCCGCGTGTGCAAAACTGGCTTGCACCCGTTGTAGATGGACGTAGAGATTATCACACCTGATCATCACGTGGTGTCTGGGCACGACGAACTTTGGCAACGATGCATACTCAGGGAGAACACTTCTTGATAATTAAGTGAGAGATCATCTTATAATGCTACCGTCAATCAAAGCAAGATAAGATGTATAAAAGATAAACATCATATGCAATCAAAATATGTGACATGATATGGCCATCATCATCTTGCGCCTTTGATCTCCATCTCCAAAGTACTGTCATGATCTCTATCGTCACCGGCATGACACCATGATCTCCATCATCTTGATCTATATCAATGTGTCTTCACACGGTCGTCTCGCCAACTATTGCTCTTGCAACTATTGCTATCGCATAGCGATAAAGTAAAGCAATTATTTGGCGCTTGCATCTCATGCAATATAGAGACAACCATAAGGCTTTTGCCAGTTGCTGATAACAAAACATGATCATCTCATACAACAACTTATATCTCATCACGTTTTGACCATATCACATCACAACATGCCCTGCAAAAACAAGTTAGACGTCCTCTACTTTGTTGTTGCATGTTTTACGTGGCTGCTACGGGCTTAAGCAAGAACCAATCTTACCTACGCATCAAAACCACAATGATAGTTTGTCAAATAGACTCCGTTTTAACCTTCGCAAGGACCGGGCGTAGCCACACTCGGTTCAACTAAAGTTGGAGAAACTGTCACCCGCTAGCCACCTTTGTGCAAAGCACGTCGGGAGAACCGGTCTCGCGTAAGCGTAGCGTAATGTCGGTCCGGGCCGCTTCATCCAACAATACCGCCGAACCAAATTATGACATGTTGGTAGGCAGTATGACTTATATCGCCCACAACTCACTTGTGTTCTACTCGTGCAAATAACATCAAACCATAAAAACCTAGGCTCGGATGCCACTGTTGGGGAACGTAGTAATTTCAAAAAATTTCCTACGCACACGCAAGATCATGGTGATGCATAGCAACGAGGGGAGAGTATGATCTACGTACCCTTGTAGATCGCAACGGAAGCATTGACACAACGTAGAGGAAGTAGTCGCACGTATTCTTCCCGATCCGACCGATCCAAGCACCGTTACTCCAGCACCTCCGAGTTCTTAGCACATGTACAGCTTGATGACGATCCCCGGACTCCGATCCAGCAAAGTGTCGGGGAAGAGTTCCGTCAGCACGACGGCGTGGTGACGATCTTGATGAACTACAGCAGCAGGGCTTCGCCTAAACTCCGCTACAGTATTATCGAGGAATATGGTGGCAGGGGGCACCGCACACGGCTAAGGAATAGATCACGTGGATCAACTTGTGTGTCTAGAGGTGCCCCTGCCTCCGTATATAAGGAGCCAAGGGGGAGGGGTGCGGCCAGCTCTATGGAGGCGCAGGAGGAGTCCTACTCCTACCGGGAGTAGGACTCCCCCCCCCAATCCTATTCCAAATAGGACTCCCAAGGGGGAAAGAGAGAGAGAGGTGGCCGGCCACCTCTCCTAGTCCTAATAGGACTAGGGGAGGGGGGGAGGCGTGCAGACCACTATGGGCAGCCCCTTTCACCTTTCCACTAAAGCCCAATAAGGCCCATATGACTCCCGGGGGGTTTCGGTAACCTCCCGGTAATCCGGTAAAATCCTGATTTCACCCGGAACACTTCCGATGTCCAAACATAGGCTTCCAATATATCAATCTTTATGTCTCGACCATTTCGAGACTCCTCGTCATGTCCCTGATCTCATCCGGGACTCCGAACTCCTTCGGTACATCAAAACTCATAAACTCATAATAACTTTCATCGAAACCTTAAGCGTGCGGACCCTACGGTTCGAGAACAATGTAGACATGACCGAGACACGTCTCCGGTCAATAACCAATAGCGGGACCTGGATGCCCATATTGGCTCCTACATATTCTACGAAGATCTTTATCGGTCAGACCGCATAACAACATACGTTGTTCCCTTTGTCATTGGTATGTTACTTGCCCGAGATTCGATCGTCGGTATCCAATACCTAGTTCAATCTCGTTACCGGCAAGTCTCTTTACTCATTCCGTAATACATCATCTCACAACTAACATATTAGTTGTAATGCTTGCAAGGCTTATGTGATGTGTATCACCGAGAGGGCCCAGAGATACCTCTCCGACAATCGGAGTGACAAATCCTAATCTCGAAATACGCCAACCCAACATCTACCTTTGGAGACACCTGTAATGCTCCTTTATAATCACCCAGTTACGTTGTGACGTTTGGTAGCACCCAAAGTGTTCCTCTGGCAAACGGGAGTTGCATAATCTCATAGTCATAGGAACATGTATAAGTCATGAAGAAAGCATTAGCAACATACTAAACGATCGGGTGCTAAGCTAATGGAATGGGTCATGTCAATCAGATCATTCAACTAATGATGTGACCTCGTTAATCAAATAACAACACTTTGTTCATGGTTAGGAAACATAACCATCTTTGATTAACGAGCTAGTCAAGTAGAGGCATACTAGTGACACTAAGTTTGTCTATGTATTCACACATGTATTATGTTTCCGGTTAATACAATTCTAGCATGAATAATAAACATTTATCATGATATAAGGAAATAAATAATAATTTTATTATTTCCTCTAGGGCATATTTCCTTCACATACATCAAGTGTTCTCAAATCCTTAAAGACTCAATCTGATAAGATAACTTCAAAGGGAAAACTCAATCCATTACAGGAGAGCAGAGGGGGAGAAACATCATAAGATCCAACTATAATAGCAAATCTCGCGATACATCAAGATCGTGCCAACTCAAGAACACGAGAGAGAGAGAGGGATCAAACACATAGCTACTGGTACATACCCTCAGCCCCGAGGGTGGACTACTCCCTCCTCGTAATGGAGAGCGCTGGGATGATGAAGATGGCCGCCGGAGAGGGATTCCCCCCTCTGGCAGGGTGCCGAAACGGGTCTAGATTGGTTTTCGGTGGCTAGAGAGGCTTGCGGCGGCGGAACTCCCAATCTATTCTGATCCTCGATGTTTTTAGGGTATATGGACATATATAGGCGAAAGAAGTCGGTCAGGGGAGCCACGAGGGGCCCACAAGGGTGGGGGCACGCCTAGGGGGGTAGGGCACGCCTCCCTGCCTCGTGGATTCCTTGAAGCTTCCCTGACGTCTACTCCAAGTCACCTGGGTTGCTTCCGTTTCAAAAATAACTCTCCCGAATGTTTCATTCCGTTTGGACTCCATTTGATATTCCTTTTCTTCGAAACACCGAAATAGGCAATAAAACATCATTTTGGGCTGGGCCTCCGGTTAATAGGTTAGTCCCAAAAATAATATAAAGTGTATAATAAAGCCCATAAACATCCAAAACGGGAAATATAATAGCATGGAACAATAAAAAATTATAGATACGTTTGAGACGTATCACTTACGTATTAGCTTTGCTTTTTATATGTTTGGAGTATTTGCATGCGCTTTAGTAACACATGACCTTTGGTATTGTTGCATAATAATCGATGTCTATGTTAAAAAGAGCCCTTAGTTAATTATTAATGTGAAGTATTGTATTGAATTCACCAAACATTTCTCACTAAAATTGCACTGACACATGTTCTTGACTGTGCCCGTGGAATCAAGGATGGCCTACAAATGACATTACCAAAAAATATGATTATTCTTTAGAGGACATGATAGATGGTTCCACTTTGATCCCACATGCATCTATATAGGGAGTTCTCGTACCCTCCTTCAAATCACAACTCATATCTTGATCAAGATCAATATATTAGGACAGATACTTCTAGTTGTATGATCCATTTGTATGGCTCGGGTAGCTGGGACTGAGGTATGTACATTTTAGTATTTCAAACTTAATCCTATTATTAGGATGTTATTTAGTTTCAGATTTTTGGAAAGTGGTTGTTACATTTTCTGATTTAAATTATTAACTTGTGAAGAAGCCAAACCCTTCTAAGTAGAGAAGACTTATTCGTTCACTTATTATAAACTTTGAGTTTGGTTTCATAAATCGCAGGCTGTATGTTGGTTTTTATTGCTGACAAGCAGTAACACATGATGTCCCGATCTTTGCAATTGGCAAATACATAATTTTACACGCATATATATAGACCACTTCAGCAACAACAGGTGTCACTTTCTGTTTCTGAGGAAAGAAATTGGTTCCAATTAAACATGTGCTGCTTTTAATTTATGAATTCTTAGAGCATGTATACGGTAGCATGTAGCCTCAAAGTTTTTTTGGATTTAATTTTTGCAACTACCGAATAATTTAGTTCATCCCAAAAGTTGTCATCAATGTAATTACTATAAAAAACTGCATGCCCATATATTCAGACATGGGAATGGAGAGAGGTCTGAGATGCGGTAGGAAATGCAACCTCTTGGGTGCGGCTAATGTCACAGGAGGCAAGTTGCACCGAGACAACAACGTCGAGCCTAACATGGGATGAGGAAGATGGTGGTGGGGGTTGGCGGACTTTCTCTCTGGTGGCACAAAATGCATATATGGGAGGGATGCGGTTGAGAGATGGATTGATGGTTCCAATTTGGATGCACTTCCACCTATACAAGGTGTTTCTATCCCCACTTTCTGACAGCAACTCCTATTTTGAGCAAGATATATATATATATATATATATATATATATGAAGTGAGATTCTTCTTTTCATATATACATATGGTGATGAAACACTATAGATTCGCTCCAATTTAAGTATGCCAAAGAGAGTGAGGAGGCCGACTGTGAGGAATTTCAAGGATTCGGAGAAGCAGCGAATGATGTCTTTGTTGGAAAAGGATGTTGTCCAGTTAGAGAGATATCTTGTGGTGGAGAATCACAGAGCAACAATAGTGCATCCAACACTTTGAGAAGATCAGGAAGAGAGCACGGGGTGGTGGCAAGGTATGTCTTTATGAAAGAAGATGATCTTAACCATGATAAGTGTCAGGAGTATTACCAAGATGTAATTCTGACCAAGAAAGAAATTGTGCACCAGTTCCCTTCAGATTCTATGGGACCAAGCATGAAAACGACACAATCACAATTGTAATTTTCATATCTTGAGCTCTAAGGATAGGAACGAATTGGATTATACAATATGCTTGCAGAATATAGTGATATTCTTTATAAGTTGGAAGTCTGCTTTTGCTTGTCATTGTCCTTATATGCTATATATTGTCACCTTTTCATAATTAATTTCCCATCTCACATTTCAAGGTCGTGTGTATTCCACTTTTATAATGCATCTAAATTATTACTTTACTTACTAATTCTAAAGAGTGTGTTGTCTTGACCTTGTAATTTTGTTATCAAACAAGAACATGTAGTTTTGCAATTTCAATGTTGGAAGTTTGCACATATGTTTCTCAGTGATTGTATTTAAGTGTCCTTATCCGACAACCTATGTTTAGCAAATAATTACAACCTTCAATGCTTCTTAGCATATTCTTAGCCAACACATGCTTACGTATTAGCTTTGCTTTTAATATGTTTGGAGTATTTGCATGCGCTTTCGTAAAACATGACCTTTCATATTATTGCATAATAATCGATGTGTATGTTAAACAGAACCCTTAGTTAATTATTTCCGTGAAGTATTGTATTGCATTCACCAAACATTTCTCACTAAAATTAGACTAACACATGTTCTTGACTATGCCCGTGGAATGAAGGATGGACTACGAATGACATTACCAAAAAATATGATTATTCTTTAGAGGACACGATAGATGGTTCCACTATGATCCCACGTGTATCTATATAAGTAGTTCTTGTACCACAACTCATATCTTGTTCAAGATCAATATATAAGGAAAAATACTTCTAGTTGTATGATTCATTTGTAGGGCTCGGGTATCTAGGAGTGAGGTATATCCATTTTAGTATTTAAAACATAATCCTATTATTAGGATGTTATTTAGTTTCAGATTTTGGAAAGTGGTTGTTACATTTTCTGATTTAAATTAATAACTTGTGAACAAGCCAAACCCTTCTAAGTAGAGAAGAATTATTGGTTTACTTATTATAAACTTTGAGTTTGGTTTCATAAATCGCAGGCTATACGTTGGTTTTTATTGTTGACAAGCAGTAACACATGATGTCCCTATCTTTGCAATTGGCAAATGCATAAATTTACACGCATATATATAGACCACTTCAGCAACAACATGTGTCACTTTCTATTTCCGAGGAAAGAAATTGGTTCCAATTAAACATGTGCTGCTTTTAATTTATGAAATTCTTAGAGCATGTATTTGGTAGCATGTAGCCTCAAAGTTTTTTGAATATAATTTTTACAACTACCGAATCATTTAGTTCATCCCACAAGTTGTAATCAATATACTTACTATAAAATAATGCATGCCCATATATTCACACTTGGGAATAGAGAGAGGTCTGAGATGCGGTAGGAAATGCAACCTCTTGGGTGCGGCTAATGTCACCGGAGGCGAGTTGCACCGAGACAACAACGTCGAGCCTGGCATGGGATGAGGAAGACGGTGTTGGGGGTTGGCGGACTTTCTCTCCGGTGGCACAATATGCATAAATGGGAGGGATGTTGTTGAGAGCTGGATTGATCGTTCCAATTTAGATGCACTTCCACCTATATAAGGTGTTTCTATCCCCACTTTCTGACAACAACTCCTATTTTGAGCAAGATGAATATATGAAGTGAGATTCTTCTTGTCATATATACATATGGTGATGAAACACTACAGATTCGCTCCAATTTAAGTACGCCAAAGAGAGGGAGGAGGCCGACTTTGGGGAATTTCAAGGATTAGGAGAAGCAGTGAATGATGTCTTTGTTGGAGAAGGATGTTGTCCAGTTAGAGATGTATCTTATGGTGCAGAATCACAGAGCAACAATAGTGCATCCAAAACTTTGAGAAGATCAAGGAAGAGAGCACGGGATGGTGGCTAGGTATGTCTTTATGAAAGAAGATGATCTTAACCATGAGGGGTGTAAGGCGTATTTCCATGATGTAATTCTGACCAAGCAAGAAATTGCACAGTAGTTGCCTTTAGATTCTATGGGACCAAGCATGAAAACGACACAATCACAATTGTAATTTTCATATCTTGAGCTCTAAGGATAGGAAGGAATCGGATTATACAACATGCTTGCAGAATATAATGATATTCTTTATAAGTTGGAAGTCTGCTTTTGCTTGTCATTGTCCTTAGATGCTATATATTGTCACCTTTGCAAAATTAATTTCCCATCTCACATTTCAAGGTCGTGTGTATTCCAATTTTATAACGCGTGTAAATTATTACTTTACTTACTAATTCTAAAGAGTGTGTTATCTTGACCTTGAATTTTGTTATCAAACAAGAACATGTAGTTTTGCAATTTCAACGTTGGAAGTTTGCATCTATGTTTCTCAATGATTGTATTTAAGTTTCCTTATCCGACAACCTATGTTTAGCAAATAATTACAACCTTCAATGCTGCTTAGCATATTTTAGCCAACACTTGCCTACGTATTAACTTTGCTTTTTATATGTTTGGAGTATTTGCATGCGCTTTAGTAACACATGAACTTTCATATTGTTGCATAATAATCGATGTGTATGTTAAACAAAACCCTTAGTTAATTATTACCGTGAAGTATTGTATTGCATTCACCAAACATTTCACACTAAAATTGCACTAACACATGTTCTTGACTGTGCCCGTGGAATGAAGGATGGCCCACGAATGACATTACCAAAAAATATGATTATTCTTTAGAGTACATGATAAATGGTTCTGCTTTGATCCCACGTGCATCTATATAAGTAGTTCCCATACCCTCCTTCGAACCACAACTCATATCTTGTTCAAGATCAAAATATTAGGAAAGATACTTCTAGTTGTATGATTCATTTGTATGGCTCGGGTAGCTGGGAGTGAGTTATGTCCATTTTAGTATTTCAAACATAATCATTATCAGAATGTTATTTAGTTTCAAATTTTGGAAAGTGGTTGTTACATTTTCTGATTTAAATTATTAACTTTTGAACAAGCCAAACTCATCTAAGTAGAGAAGAATTATTGGTTAACTTATTATAAACTTTGAGTTTGGTTTCATAAATCGCAGGCTGTATGTTGGTTTTTATTGTTGACAAGAAGTAACACATGTTGTCCCGATCTTTGCAATTGGCAAATGCATAAATTTACACGCATATATAGACCACTTTAGCAACAACAGGTGTCACTTTCTGTTTCCGAGGAAAGAAATTGGTTCCAATTAAACATGTGCTGCTTTTAATTTATGAAATTCTTAGAGCATGTATTCGGTAGCATGTAGCCTCAAAGTTTTTTGAATATAATTTTTACAACTACCGAATCATTTAGTTCATCCCACAAGTTGTAATCAATATACTTACTATAAAATAATGCATGCCCATATATTCACACTTGGGAATAGAGAGAGGTCTGAGATGCGGTAGGAAATGCAACCTCTTGGGTGCGGCTAATGTCACCGGAGGCGAGTTGCACCGAGACAACAACGTCGAGCCTGGCATGGGATGAGGAAGACGGTGTTGGGGGTTGGCGGACTTTCTCTCCGGTGGCACAATATGCATAAATGGGAGGGATGTTGTTGAGAGCTGGATTGATCGTTCCAATTTAGATGCACTTCCACCTATATAAGGTGTTTCTATCCCCACTTTTTGACAACAACTCCTATTTTGAGCAAGATGAATATATGAAGTGAGATTCTTCTTGTCATATATACATATGGTGATGAAACACTACAGATTCGCTCCAATTTAAGTACGCCAAAGAGAGGGAGGAGGCTGACTTTGGGGAATTTCAAGGATTAGGAGAAGCAGTGAATGATGTCTTTGTTGGAAAAGGATGTTGTCCAGTTAGAGATGTATCTTATGGTGCAGAATCACAGAGCAACAATAGTGCATCCAAAACTTTGAGAAGATCAAGGAAGAGAGCACGGGATGGTGGCTAGGTATGTCTTTATGAAAGAAGATGATCTTAACCATGAGGAGTGTAAAGAGTATTTCCAATATGTAATTCTGACCAAGCAAGAAATTGCACAGTAGTTGCCTTTAGATTCTATGGGACCAAGCATGAAAACGACACAATCACAATTGTAATTTTCATATCTTGAGCTCTACGGATAGCAAGGAATCGGATTATATAATATGCTTGCAGAATATAGTGATATTCTTTATAAGTTGGAAGTTTTCTTTTGCTTGTCATTGTCCTTAGATGCTATATATTGTCACCTTTGCATAATTAATTTCCCATCTCACATTTCAAGGTCGTGTGTATTCTAATTTTATAACGCGTGTAAATTATTACTTTACTTACTAATTCTAAAGAGTGTGTTGTCTTGACCTTGTAATTTTGTTATCAAACAAGAACATGTAGTTTCGCAATTTCGACGTTGGAAATTTGTAGATATGTTTCTAAATGATTGTATTTAAGTGTCCTTATCCGACAACCTATGTTTAGCAAATAATTACAACCTTCAATGCTGCTTAGCATATTTTTAGCCAACACTGGCCTACGTATTAACTTTGCTTTTTATATGTTTGGAGTATTTGCATGCGCTTTAGTAACACATGACCTTTCACATTGTTGCATAATAATCTATGTGCATGTTAAACAAAACCCTTAGTTAATTATTACCGTGAAGTATTGTATTGCATTCACCAAACATTTCTCACTAAAATTGCACTAACACATGTTCTTGACTGTGCTCGTGGAATGAAGGATGGCCCACGAATGACATTACCAAAAAATATGTTTATTCTTTAGAGTACGTGATAAATGGTTCCGCTTTGATCCCACGTGCATCTATATAAGTAGTTCTCGTACCCCCCTTCGAACCACAACTCATAACTTGTTCAAGATCAACATATTAGGAAAGATACTTCTAGTTGTATGATTCATTTGTAGGGCTCGGGTAGTTGGGAGTGAGGTATGTCCATTTTAGTATTTCAAACTTAATCCAATTATTAGGATGTTATTTAGTTTCAGATTTTCGGAAACCGGTTGTTACATTTTCTGATTTAAATTATTAACTTCTGAAGAAGCCAAACCCTTCTAAGTACAGAAGAATAATTGGTTTCATAAATCACAGGTTGTATGTTGGTTTTTATTATTGACAAGCAGTAACACATGATGTCCTGTTCTTTGCAATTGGCAAATGCATAAATTTAAAGGCATATATATAGACCACTTTAGCAACAACCGGTGTCACTTTCTGTTTCCGAGGAAAGAAATTGGTTCCAATTGAACATGTATTGCTTTTAATTTATGAAATTCTTATAGCATGTATTCGGTAGCATGTAGCCTCAAATTTTTTTTGAATTTAATTTTGCAACTACCGAATATTTTAGTTCATCCCACAAGTTGTCATCAATGTACATATATAAAAAAAATTAATGCCCATATATTCACACTTGGGAATAGAGAGAGATCTGAGATGCGGTAGGAAATGCAACCTCTTGGGTGCGGCTTATGTCACGGGGGCGAGTTGCACCGAGACAACTGAAGGAAATATGCCCTAGAGGCAATAATAATGTTATTATTTTATTTCCTTATATCATGATAAATGTTTATTATTCATGCTAGAATTGTATTACCCGGAAACATAATACTTGTGTGAATACATAGACAAACCAAATGTCACTAGTATGCCTCTACTTGACTAGCTCATTAATCAAAGATGGTTATGTTTCCTAACCATAGACATGTGTTGTCATTTGATTAATGGGATCACATTATTAGGAGAATGATGTGATTGACATGACCCATTCCATTAGCTTAGCACCCGATCGTTTAGTATGTTGCTATTGCTTTCTTCATGACTTATACATGTTCCTATGACTATGAGATTATGCAACTCCCGTTTGCCGGAGGAACACTTTGTGTGCTACCAAACGTCACAACGTAACTGGGTGATTATAAAGGAGCTCTATAGGTGTCTCCAAAGGTACATGTTGGGTTGGCGTATTTCGAGATTAGGATTTGTCACTCCGATTGTCAGAGAGGTATCTCTGGGCCCTCTCGGTAATGCACATCACATAAGCCTTGCAAGCATTTCAACTAATGAGTTAGTTGCGAGATGATGTATTACGAAACGAGTAAAGATACTTTCCGGTAACGAGATTGAACTAGGTATTGAGATACCGACGATCGAATCTCGGGCAAGTAAAATACCGATGACAAAGGGAACAACGTATGTTGTTATGCGGTCTGACCGATAAAGATCTTCGTAGAATATGTAGGAGCCAATATGAGCATCCAGGTTCCGCTATTGGTTATTGACCGGAGACGTGTCTCGGTCATGTCTACATTGTTCTCGAACCCGTAGGGTCCGCACGCTTAAGGTTTCGATGACAGTTATATTATGAGTTTATAAGTTTTGATGTACCAAAGTTAGTTCGGAGTCCCGGATGTGATCACGGACATAACGAGGAGTCTCGAAATGGTCGAGACATAAAGATTGATATATTAGACGGCTATATTCGGACACCGGAAGTGTTCCGGGTGATTTCGGAGAAAACCGGAGAGCCGAAGGGTTACCGGAACCCTATCGGGAGAAGTAATGGGCCATATGGGCCTTAGTGGAGAGAGAGGGGCAGCCAGGGTGGGCCGCGCGCCTCCTCCCCCCTGGTCCGAATTGAACTAGGAGAGGGGGGGCGGCGCCCCCTTTCCTTCTCCCTCCCCACTTCCTTCCCCCTCCTAGTAGGAGTCCTACTCCTACTAGGAGGAGGACTCCTCCTGGCGCGCCAATAGGGGCCGGCCGGCCTCCTCCCCTTGCTCCTTTATATACGGGGGCAGGGGGCACCCCTAGACACAAGTTGATCCACGTGATCATATTCTTAGCCGTGTGCGGTGCCCCCTTCCACCATAATCCTCGATAATATTGTAGCGGTGCTTAGGCGAAGCCCTACGACGGTAGTACATCAAGATCGTCACCATGCCGTCGTGTTACGGAACTCTACCCCGACACTTTGCTGGATCGGAGTCCGGGGATCGTCATCGAGCTGAACGTGTGCTAAAACTCGAAGGTGCCGTAGTTTCGGTGCTTGATCGGTCGGGTCGTGAAGACGTACGACTACATCAACCGCGTTGTGCTAACGCTTCCGCTGTCGGTCTACAAGGGTACGTAGATCACACTCTCCCCTCTCGTTGCTATGCATCACCATGATCTTGCGTGTGCTTAGGAAAATTTTGAAATTACTACGTTCCCCAACAGTGGCATCCGAGCCTAGGTTTTATGTGTTGATGTTATATGCACAAGTAGAACACAAGTGAGTTGTGGGCGATATAAGTCATACTGCTTACCAGCATGTCATACTTTGGTTCGGCGGTATTGTTGGACGAAGCGGCCCGGACCGACATTACGCGTACGCTTACGCGAGACCGGTTCTCCCGACGTGCTTTGCACAAAGGTGGCTAGCAGGTGACAGTTTCTCCAACTTTAGTTGAACCGAGTGTGGCTACGCCCGGTCCTTGCGAAGGTTAAAACAACACCAACTTGACAAACTATCGTTGTGGTTTTGATGCGTAGGTAAGATTGGTTCTTGCTTAAGCCCGTAGCAGCCACGTAAAACTTGCAACAACAAAGTAGAGGACATCTAACTTGTTTTTGTAGGGCATGTTGTGATGTGATATGGTCAAGACATGATGCTAAATTTTATTGTATGAGATGATCATGTTTTGTAACCAAGTTATCGGCAACTGGCAGGAGCCATATGGTTGTCACTTTATTGTATGCAATGCAATTGCGCTGTAATGCTTTACTTTATCACTAAGCGGTAGCGATAGTCGTGGAAGCATAAGATTGGCGAGACGACAACGATGCTACGATGGTGATCAAGGTGTCGCGCCGGTGACGATGGTGATCACGATGGTGCTTCGAAGATGGAGATCACAAGCACAAGATGATGATGGCCATATCATATCACTTATATTGATTGCATGTGATGTTTATCTTTTATGCATCTTATCTTGCTTTGGTTGACGGTAGCATTTTAAGATGATCTCTCACTAATTATCAAGAAGTGTTCTCCCTGAGCATGCACCGTTGCGAAAGTTCTTCGTGCTGAGACACCACGTGATGATCAGGTGTGATAGGCTCTACGTTCAAATACAACGGGTGCAAAACAGTTGCACACGCAGAATACTCAGGTTATACTTGAAGAGCCAAGCATATATAGATATGGCCTCGGAACACGTAGACCGAAAGGTCGAGCATGAATCATATAGTAGATATGATCAACATAGTGATGTTCACCAATGAAGCTACTCCATCTCACGTGATGATCGGACATGGTTTAGTTGATTTGTGTCACGTGATCACTTAGATGACTAGAGAGATGTCTGTCTAAGTGGGAGTTCTTAAGTAATATGATTAATTGAACTTAAATTTATCATGTACTTAGTCCTGGTAGTATTTTGAAAATCATGTTGTAGGTCAATAGCTCGCATTGTTGCTTCCCCGTGTTTATTTTGATATGTTCCTAGAGAAAATTGTGT
Source organism: Triticum urartu (assembly GCF_056163025.1). NCBI lineage: Eukaryota > Viridiplantae > Streptophyta > Magnoliopsida > Poales > Poaceae > Triticum > Triticum urartu. The sequence continues at coordinate 710,408,768 of NC_141879.1, read as the reverse complement.
TGAAAGATGTTAGTAGCAATGATGCGGATTGGATCCATGATCTGAGGTTTATCCTCATTGCTGCACATAAGAATTATGTCCTTGATGCACCGCTAGGTGACAGACCTATTGCAGGAGCAGATACAAACGTTATGAACGTTTGGCTAGCTAAATATGATGACTACTTGATAGTTTAGTGCACCATGCTTAACGGCTTAGAATCGGGACTTCAAAAACGTTTTGAACGTCATGGACCATATGAGATGTTCCACGAGTTGAAGTTAATATTTCAAGCAAATACCCGAGTTGAGAGATATGAAGTCTCCCACAAGTTCTATAGCGAAAAGATGGAGGAGAATCGCTCAACTAGTGAGCATGTGCTCAGATTGTCTAGGTACTACAATCGCTTGAATCAAGTGGGAGTTAATCTTCCAGATAAGATAGTGATTGACAGAATTCTCTAGTCACCATCACCAAGTTAGTAGAACTTCGTGATGAACTATAGTATGCAAGGGATGACGAAAACGACTCCCGAGCTTTTCATGATGATGAAATCGATGAAGGTAGAAATGAAGAAAGAGCATCAAGTGTTGATGGTTGACAAGATCACTAGTTTCAAGAAAAGGGCAAAGGGAAAGAGGGGAACTTCAAGAAAAACAACAAGCAAGTTGCTGCTCCAGTGTAGAAGCCCAAGTCTGGTCCTAAGCCTGAGACTAAGTGCTTCTACTACAAAGGGACTGGTCACTGGAAGCGGAACTACCCCAAGTGATTGGCGGATAAGAAGGATGGCAAAGTGAACATAAGTATATTTGATATACATGTTATTGATGTGTACTTTACTAGTGTTTATAGCAACCCCTCAGTATTAGATACTAGTTCAGTTGCTAAGATAGTAACTCGAAACGGGAGTTGCAGAATAAACAGAGACTAGTTAAGGGTGAAGTGACGATGTGTGTTGGAAGTGGTTCCAAGATTTATATGATCATCATCGCACACTCCCAATACTTTCGGGATTAGTGTTGAACCTAAATAAGTGTTATTTGGTGTTTGCGTTGAGCATGAATATGATTTGATCATGTTTATTGTAATACGATTATTCATTTAAGTAAGAGAATAAATTGTTGTTCTGTTTACATGAATAAAACCTTATATGGTTACACACCCAATGAAAATGGTTCATTGGATCTCGATCGTAGTGATACACATATTATAATATTGAAACCAAAAGATGCAAAGTTAATAATGATAGTGCAACTTATTTGTGGCACTGCCGTTTAGGTCATATTGGTGTAAAGCGCATGAAGAAACTCCATGCTGATGGGCTTTTGGAATCACTTGATTATGAATCAGTTGATACTTGCGAACCATGCCTCATGGGCAAGATGACTAAGACTCCGTTCTCCGGAACAATGGAGCGAGCAACAGATTTGTTGGAAATCATACATACTGATGTATGTGGTCCGATGAATATTGAGGCTCGTGGCAGGTATCATTATTTTCTAATCTTCACAGATGATTTGAGCAGATATGAGTATATCTACTTGATGAAACAAAAGTCTGAAACATTTGAAAAGTTCAAAGAATTTCAGAGTGAAGTGGAGAATCATCGTAACAAAAATAAAAGTTTCTACGATATGATCGCAGAAGTAAAATATTTGAATTACGACTTTGGCCTTCAGTTAAAAACAATGTGAAATAGTTTCACTAATCACGCCACCTGGAACACCACAGCATAATGGTGTGTCTGAATGTCATAACCGTACTTTATTAGATATGGTGCGATCTATGATGTCTCTTACCGATCTACCACTATCGTTTTGGGGTTATGCATTAGAGACAGCTAAATTCACGTTAAATAGGGCACCATCTAAATCCGTTGAGATGACACCATATGAACTATGGTTTAGCAAGAAACCTAAGCTGTCGTTTCTTAAAGTTTGAGGTTGCAATGCTTATGTGAAAAAGTTTCAACTTGATAAGCTCAAACCTAAATCGGAGAAGTACGTCTTCATAGGATATCCAAAGGAAACTATTGGATACACCTTCTATCACAGATCCGAAGGCAAGACTTTTGTTGCTAAATTCAGAAACTTTCTAGAGAAGGAGTTTCTCTCGAAAGAAGTGAGTGGGAGGAAAGTAGAACTTGATGAGGTAACTGTACCTGCTCCCTTATTGAAAAGTAGTTCATCACAGAAATCTGTTCCTGTGACTACTACACCAATTAGTGAGGAAGCTAATGATGATGATCATGTAACTTCATATCAAGTTACTACTGAACCTCGTAGGTAAACCAGAGTGAGATCCGCACCAGAGTGGTATGGTAATCCTGTTCTGGAGGTCATGTTACTTGACCATGACGAACCTACGAACTATGAGGAAGCGATGATGAGCCCAGATTCCGCAAAATGGCTTGAGGCCATGAAATCTGAGATGGGATCCATGTATGAGAACAAAGTATGGACTTTGATTGACTTGCCCGATGATCGGCAAGCCATTGAGATTAAATGGATCTTCAAGAGGAAGACGGATGCTGATAGTAGTGTTACTATCTACAAAGCTAGACTTGTTGAAAAAGGTTTTTGACAAAGTTCAAGGTGTTGACCATGATGAGATTTTCTCACTCGTATCGATGCTTAAAGTCTGTCCGAATCATGTTAGCAATTGCCGCATTTTATGAAACCTGGCAAATGGATAACAAAACTGCAATCCTTAATGGATTTCTTAAAGAAGAGTTGTATATGATGCAACCAGAAGGTTTTGTCAATCCTAAAGGTGTTAACAAAAATATGCAAGCTCCAGCGATCCATCTATGGACTAGTACAAGCATCTCGGAGTTGGAATATACGCTTTGATGAGTTGATCAAAGCATATAGTTTTATACAGACTTGCGGTGAAGCCTGTATTTACAAGAAAGTGAGTAGGAGCACTACAACATTTCTGATAAATATATGTGAGTGACATATTGTTGATCGGAAATAATGTATAATTATTCTGCAAAGCATAAATGAGTTTTTGAAAGGAGTTTTTTAAAAGAAATACCTCGGTGAAGCTGCTTACATATTGAGCATCAAGATCTATAGAGATAGATCAAGAAGCTTGATAAGTTTTTTTTCAATGAGTATATACCTTGACAAGATTTTGAAGTAGTTCAAAATGGAACAGTCAAAGAAAGAGTTATTGCCTGTGTTGCAAGGTGTGAAATTGAGTAAGACTCAAAGCCCGACCACGTCAGAAGATAGAAAGAGAATGAAAGTCATTCCTTATGCCTCAGCCATAGATTCTATAAAGTATGCCATGCTGTGTACCAGATCTGTTGTATACCCTACACTGTGTTAAGCGAGGGAATACAATAGTGATCTAGGAAGTAGATCACTGGACAGCGGTCAAAATTATCCTTAGTGAAATAAGGATATGTTTCTCGATTATGGACATAACAAAAAGGTTCATCGTAAAGGGTTACGTCGATACACATTTTTTGACTCTAAGTCTCGATCTAGATACATATTGAAAGTGGGAGCAATTAGCTAGAGTAGCTCCGTGCAGAGCATTGTTGACATAGATATTTGCAAAATACTTACGGATCTGAATATAACAGACCCGTTGACTAAAATTGTCTCACAAGCAAAACATGATCACACCTTAGTACTCTTTGGGTGTTAATCACATAGCGATGTGAACTAGATTACTGACTCTAGTAAACCCTTTGGGTGTTAGTCACATAGCGATGTGAACTATGGGTGTTAACACATAAAGATGTGAACTATTGATGTTAGATCACATGGCGATGTGAACTAGATTATTGACTCTAGTGCAAGTGGGAGACTAAAGGAAATATGCCCTAGAGGCAATAATAATGTTATTATTTTATTTCCTTATATCATGATAAATGTTTATTATTCATGCTAGAATTGTATTATCCCGAAACATAATACTTGTGTGAATACATAGACAAACCAAACGTCACTAGTATGCCTCTACTTGACTAGCCCATTAATCAAAGATGGTTATGTTTCCTAACCATAGACATGTGTTGTCATTTGATTAACGGGATCACATTATTAGGAGAATGATGTGATTGACATGACCCATTCCATTAGCTTAGCACCCGATCGTTTAGTATGTTGCTATTGCTTTCTTCATGACTTATATATGTTCCTATGACTATGAGATTATGCAACTCCCGTTTGCCGGAGGAACACTTTGTGTGCTACCAAACGTCACAACGTAACTGGGTGATTATAAAGGAGCTCTATAGGTGTCTCCAAAGGTACATGTTGGGTTGGCGTATTTCGAGATTAGGATTTGTCACTCCGATTGTCGGAGATGTATCTCTGGGCCCTCTCAGTAGTGCACATCACATAATCCTTGCAAGCATTTCAACTAATGATTTAGTTCGAGATGATGTATTACGAAACGAGTAAAGAGACTTGCCGGTAACGAGATTGAACTAGGTATTGAGATACCGATGATCGAATCTCGGGCAAGTAAAATACCGATGATAAAGGGAACAACGTATGTTGTTATGCGGTCTGACCGATAAAGATCATCGTAGAATATGTAGGAGCCAATATGAGCATCCAGGTTCCGCTATTGGTTATTGACCGGAGATGTGTCTCGGTCATGTCTACATTGTTCTCGAGCCCGTAGGGTCCGCACGCTTAACGTTTCGATGACAGCTATATTATGAGTTTATGAGTTTTGATGTACCGAAGTTAGTTCGGAGTCCCGGATGTGATCACGGACTCAAGCGCATTTTCAAAAATTGCATTTTAGGTCCGGAGAAAAGTTCATTTTGTTCGGCTCATTTTTAGGAGTCGGGAAAAATTTACTTCAGATTTTTCGAAGTTCGTTTAGATCCCTTTTTGTTTTTTTTTTCTACGCGAGGAAACTATTTAAAAAAAAATTGAGCAGCGCCTTGGGCCAAAGGCCCAAGCCAAGCCACCTACCGCCGCGCTCCCAGGCGCCAGGCGCCGAGCCAGGAGCCGGTCGGCCGCCGCCGCCTCTTGCTAGGACCGAATCCTTTTAGGATTCTAGGGCGCCCCCTTGTCCCTTTCCTTATTCCGTTTATTTTCTAGATCTTTCCTACTCCTATTCTAATTCCTTGTCCTCTACCCCAAGTAAACCCCTTCCCTCCCCAATATAAATACCCAAGCACCCCCCCTCTAAACACACCAAATCAAAGCTCTCCTCCACACCGCGCCTTGCACCGCCGCCGCGCCGCATCACACCGCGCCCTGCGTCACCGCCGCCGCGCCGCCTCACCCGCGCCGCCGCCCCACACCCGCGCCGCCGCCGCACCTTACCGCCGCCACCCCACACCCGCGCCGCCGCCTCACCCGCGCCGCCGCCCCACACCCGCGCCGCCGCCGCACCTTACCGCCGCCACCCCACACCCGCGCCGCCGCCGCACCTTACCGCCGCCGCCCCACACCCGCGCCGCCGCCGCACCTTGCCCACGCCGCCGCCCTACGCCGACGCCGCCGGAGCCCCATTCACCGGAGACCTCGCCAAGGTTGCCTCGCGCTACATCTATTCTTTTTTCTCGGATCGTTTTCTTCTAATCGTTCCGATTCTTTTCTTCTCTAAACCGTTCCGGTTTTCTAGATCAGTTTTTCGATCGGTTTTTCTTCTCCGAAACCCTAGATCGGATTCGTTTTCTTCTCCGATTTAGTTGCCTTTGGACCGTTCGCCAGACCGTTCGTCCTAACGAACGTGATCACCGGATTCTTCTAGGTTAACGACGTCCGTTCGTTTAACTGTTCTTCTTTTTCTTTTCGTCGGATTTATTCCGCGATCGCGATCTCAGATCCGATCTTCTTCCTAGTCTATCTTTTCGCTCGTTTATCGGAATCAGGTGATTCAAGCGCCTGGAGTTTCGTCTCGAAACCGCCGTTCCGTCTAATCAACTTGAACAAGTTTTGTTACAGTAAAATTTTGACCTAGTTTCAACTTGCTAGAACCGAGTTGTTTTCTTCCGCCGTTTGTTTTTCGTTCTTTCTTTGCAACCGGAGTTCTTAAGTTGAACTACCTGGTTCGATCTCTTGTTCGAGTTTTACCTGTGCATTAGATGAGTACTTATTGTATGCTTGTTGTTTGTCTGCGATAGATTACCCGGATTGCGCCGCTTGTTACTTCGAAACCCTAGGACTCGCGGATCATCAGCAAGGCAAGTAACACTTTGATCATACCTTTTCTACAACCCATGTTTTACTGCATTAGATCAATCCTCACACATTGCATGATTAGGATCTAATTAAATTGTGGGATGGGAAGTAGATGAGGTAGTACCTATTACCTGTATTATTATCAAACCTTTGGCAGTTACTTCTACGTTTGCTTATTATGCCATGCTATGCTAGTAGACGTGGATTGGGTGAGTGATATCCATGACAGATGTGAGATTGTTAATTTTAATGGTTTATCTAAGGTGGCAACTTAAACACACATCTGGGTGGATTGAGGCACCTGATGTCTATCAGGACTTGCCTGTTTTTTTTGGACCGCCACCCAGGCTCAAAGGGATCATAAGATAATTCATGCTAGAAACTTCCGTGTGCAGCCACATGCTACTATGGGCTCTAGCATAGTTGACTAAGTTGTGCGAACTCTTACGGGGTGGACTAGCAGATGTAGGGGATGTAGGTGTACCGGTCTACCCCACATGTAAGGTGCTAGTGCTTCTGAAAGACTATGTCTCGGTCATCCGTTTCTCAAACACCATGTAGTGCGAGAAAACAAACGGAGGCGATCGAGTCATGTGGGGAAAAGTGCGCAACCTCTGCAGAGTTAACAAACTAATCATGATTAGCCGTGTCCCCGGTTATGGACAACTTGAGTATCTAGTACTTGAATATCATTGTGAATCTCAACATGTTACTTCTAATTAATGTTATTGGGTTTTAATTACTTTTAATTGGGATTGAGAATGCTGTCAACCATTCTCAATGTTTCACAACCACCATGATAGTAAATAAAATTTATTCCTTTGCAGTAGGGAAAAACTGGCTTTACGCAAAACTGTAACCATAGAGCTTTCCACCAGCCATATATGGATATAGTATAGCTGTTTCATTCCATTACTCTCTATGTGTTACTTTGCCAGCATATTCCATGTGCTGACCCGTTTTCGGGCTGCAACTTCTCATGTTGCAGACTTTTCAGACGACGAGTAAAGAGCGTTTAGGTCGTGGTTCTATACTCAGTGATGCCGCTGGAGTTGATGGACCCATTTATCTTCCAAGTCTTCCGCTGTTATCTTTAAAATATGGCCTTAAGCCATATTTATTGTAACAAGTTCTTTTTTTGAGCCATCGATGTAATAAGTGTGTGATTACAACTCTGCTATAAAACCTCGATGTACTGTGTGGTGTCAGCATTACTGATCCAGGGATGACACCGTAGCACAGTAGACGTGATCCATTCGGGTCAGGTCGCTACATTTGCTTTATATATATTTGGAGTATTTGCATGCGCTTTAGTAACACATGACATTTCATATTGTTACATAATATTCTATGTCTATGTTAAACAAAACCCTCAGTTATTACCGTGAAGTATTGTATTACATTGACCAAACATTTCTCACTAAAATTGCTCTTACACATGTTCTTGACTGTGCCCATGGAATGAAGGATGGCCTATGAATGACATCACCAATAATAATAATAATAATGTTCTTTAGAAGACATGATAGATGGTTCCTCTTTAATCCCACGTACATCTAAAGGAGTCGCGTACTCTCCTTCGAACCACAACTCATATCTCTACTCCTAATGTCTCAGTTGGTAGGTCGCGTTCCCGGTTTTATTTTCGTCCCACCTCACCCGGCCTTTTTTGGTACTTCTTTGGTACTACTTCCCACCTCCCTCTCAACCGCAGAAAACCAAAAAAAACCCGCCATGGAGTCCCGCACCCACACAAACTCCCGTACTTATTATCTCAGATCAACAAAAAAAAACCCAGACCATAGACCGGCGAAAATTAACCAGCGAAAAAAAACCGGCTCAATTTGCGGACTCGAACGAGTTCTCGTGCCCTCGAGCGAGGTCTCGTGTGGATCTTGCGAGTACCATACGCAGGCAGTGCCCTCCTTCGCCCGCCGCCGCCCATCGGTCCTTCCCCGCCATCCCGCCGCCTGACTCCATAGCTCCGGCGATGGTCCTGTGCATAACTCTCTGCTGAGCGCTTCGAGGATCTGGCGCGGATCAAAACCGCCGGTCTCCATTACGCCGGCGCGGATCCCCTTCTGGACCTGACGCTGGACAGGTCTAGGACATGGCGCCAGCGCCGACGGCGGCGTACAAGACCCGCCGCCAGATACACGCCCTCCAGGTATCACAGATCTGAAATTTACATACAAAACTGAAATTTACATCCATATCTGAAATTTACATCCATACAGAAAGATAATGATATGAACCTACATCACAGATCTGAAATTTACATCCATCGCATACACAACACATAAACACACGGCCATCACATACACACTGCCAGCACATACACACAACCATCGCATACACACATCCATCCAAAATACACACAACCATCGCATACACAATGCAGGTCACGAATCGGAGAGAATAGCTATTGTGTCACCCTACAGATGAGAAGGTGCACAAACCATCAAACTGTTACAATGAGAAAGCACCACAGAACAGCTGCGTTACTACAACAACCAAGATTAAGGTTTGTGCACAACTATAGCTGTTGCCTAGCTGTTGCCTATGTAAACTAATTTGCATCAAAGAGTATGAATAAGTGTTACAGGAATGATCATCACATATTTCTTGAATCACTTATTTGTGAGTGATAGGGTACAGAATCAGAAACATTGTTGGTGCATTTATCTGCTTGATTAAGGTTCACATAAGGATCATCAATTAAAGCAGTTTACATATATAGCATGGATCATTTAATTTGAATTATAGAGGTACATGAATTATAGCTTTTGATTTTCATGATAAGCGTTGGTCTTGGGGACGCAATGTAAGGAAATACCTCAGTTTGTCTTGAATACTTTGTCGTAGCCGGAATCGATATCGTGGCCTGGGTGCAGTGTGAGCACCATGATCCTTACAAGAAAGGTGGAGGGCTGGCCTGACCAAGATGCACTACTAAGAAAATTAAGAAAGGACCAATAAGTAAGAAAACCAGCACCAAACGGTATTGCAAGTAATGAAAATACCGGTCATCATTTTATAACCATTACACTTCATCCATTAGCTCCCTGACCATGGTGATATCGTACAGCTCGAGGCCCTCGAGGAGGGTGATGGAGAATCCACCGGATCCCATCATGCCTCTGCCTACCATCCCTCCGATGAACAGGCAAGTGTACAGATCGTCATGCATGCTTATCTGACATCACCGTTTGTTTATCCCATCATTTCGGGTTATTTTATGTAGGTACCTGAATTTTCAAAGTGTACAGATGGAACATATCTATCAAAGATGTTGGATCATTCGAGCTAAGGTGATGTGGAAGTCCCATATCAGGGTGCATGCAATGGGAAACCCATACTTTCGTTGCATACTTCTGGACCAGGAAGTATGAGATTAGTGATCACTAAATATAGCAACCTTTTTTAATGTATATACACATGTGTTCTAAAGTCTTGTTATCTAAATTTGTAAAAATTTCTAGGGAACAAAGATTGAAGCAATTGCCTTCAGCAACCAAGCTTATCGATTCAACGCCATTCTGACCGGGCTAACATATGACTTCAGTAGCGTCGGGATAAACCCCATGGAAATGCTAGATGGTCACTTCTGGTATCTATGCATGGAGTTTGTCATTGAACTAAATGCTATAACCATGGTTAGGACATCGGTGCATAGTATTGCATCGACAATCTGTCCACCTTTTTTCCCACAACTTGGTGCCATATCCTTGCTACGGGACAAAACCATTACCGGTGCAACATCTTTTACTTTGTTTTTGCATATTTATCGATTTAACATTTTGTCTCACCCAGACTTAATTTTTTCCAGATGTTCTTGGTATTCTTGTATATGCTGGTAGGATACAACATAGGTGGGATTCAGTATATAGACGGCAGGTCCATTTCATTGAGATAGGCATCATGAATTTTCGGTAAACTCCAAATAGTACTTGGTTTTATATGATTATTAATATTTGATAATTGCCTACCATCAACATATCTTTATCATTGCAGACGGGAGATACTTTTTATACGCCTAAGTCAAGAGCATGCTGGTATACCACTTGCAGCGCACTGAAAATTTGTTCGAGAAAATTGCAGTTTCGTACATACAGGTAAACCGGAGGGATAAGTGCATGGAGACTATGAGGGAGAGCACATTCTTGTTCTCCCCCGATATTAATGATGACGTTCATCATCTTCAAGGTAAGTTCTATAAACTATTTCGATTTTTATGGCTTTTTGTTCTTTTCTGTATTACGATGTTATTAGTACTAAAAAATTGTTTTTTCGTAGATATCCATGAAGCCTGCTTAATGACACTTGACGAAACACTATCATACGTCAATGCTGCAGTTGTAGTCAGGAAAAAAGGACAGTAGATGACTTTGTTTTTCAACACGGCTCAATAAAAAGCTCGTTTCCCTTGGTCCTTTTATCTACATTTGGAATAATAATGTACACAGAACAATCATTTCTCTTAAAGTGTGTTTTATTTTTGCTTGTGAACTCTAAGTGTAGCCATTATGGCAGATTGTATTTTTTTTACGCGTACTTAATTCGGGATATCTGGTTTTATACAAAGGTTGATTTTTTCCGATTCATTGAGATTGAACTGTAAATATGGCATGCATTAGGAACAAAATATTCAACTATACAAAAGGAGAAAGATCTCATACGCCCCCGTCACGTTTTTTTATAATTAGAAAGAACGATGTACGTCTTAAAAACGACTTGATATATTTGGCAGGGAATAAAAAGCATTAATAATATATCCATTTATATATATGCTGGATCGACATCCTAATTGCCAACACACCTCGGTGAATATATATCAGGGCGCAAGATATCATCCGTCCGCAGCTGAAAATATTATATAGTAGGAAATGAATAATATAGACATGCACGGATGGAATGATATGAGCACCTTCCATCTGCCTTAGGTACAATCTGATGCTGAAAATCAGGCGTAATTAAAAGTTTGCTTATTATTTGGCTTTCAACAATGGAAGTTGCCGTATTATTTGGAAGGCACATAAGTCTATATGATGCAGCCGCCAAACAGGAACTGATCCCTTCATATAACGTCCGACGATCTCCTGTTTCAACACCCACCCCAGTCTTCACCAATTCTCGATCACTCGTGACTCTCATCAATGGAGGCTGTGCACGAGCCAGTTGATGTTCAGCTCGCACCACAAGAGGCTTTGCCCGCCCCTCAGGAGGTTGCGGGCAACGTTAATGCCGTAGAAGATGTCGTTGAATACATTTTTCAGTTTATCACTGTTGTCTAGGACTATGAGGCACTAAAGTAAGTTGTATTGCTCTTCATATTACTCTCGTACACATCAGGCTAGATATCAGTTGGGCAACACAGCAGGTTAGACATAATTATCCATGATAGTCCACTATATTATGTTTGGTTGTCTAGGTGTTATATATTTTAGTGTATATATTATTTGCACTGTTACACCGTTGTTAAAATTTTTATGTGTGCCTCTGTATCACACCTTTTTACCTATGGTACATGTGCCCATGTTATTTTTATACATCTATAACATTATTAAAGACAAAATAGCTACCAGGTTATAACATTATTAAGTAACTTTTTTTACTGCTTTATATTATACAAAAGAGTTAGTCTAAATGTGATACATATATGGATGGATGTTACTTGGTAAAGATTGGTCTGCATTTTTTGGGTAGCACAATTTGGATTAGAAGTGAACGACCATATCAGATTGAAATCAGCCTACGGATGCTCCAGGAAACAATTAGACTTTTTGGAATAATTCATCCTGAGTGCTTCAATCTTGTAGTTCGTAAGCTAGCGAGCGCTGAAGTAGAGAGCACTGCAGGTACAAGAATGCTTGGAAACAAACATTTTTTCAACTTGCAGTTTCATTCTCTGGCACGGGCCCTTAGACACTCTTCGATTGAGCAAGAAACACGCACCGCAGTGCTGATTGACAATGCCATTGTTCGGCCGTTTCCTAAATATGATGTGTTCAACTCTAACATTGTAAGAGACTCATTATTATAATTTAATTTGCTTATTCTATTTTGTACTAACATGTGTCTATTTACGACAGTATCTACTACCATTTGTTTCTATGGATTCTTCGTACGGACTACTTGTAGTCGGCAAGGAAACTAGGAGGGTTCTCCCAATTGATCCATCAATCGACGTCTATGATGGACCATACAACTTTCATAACAGTGAAACGAGGAAGGAAATCACAATGTTGAAACAAGAGTTCAACCATGTGTTGCAGATGATGATCCCTGGTTGGAATACCAATCTCATGGACTGGTCAACGCACGACATCTCTTCAAACGGCAGGCAGTAATATAGTAAATCGATCACATGTGTAATAAGCCGACCGTTATAGTTTTAATATAGTTAATTTTGTTTGTAACAGGGAAGACTCCGCTTTCCTTGTCCTACAGGAGATGGCCCACCAGAATGGTACTACTAATTCTGGTAGGAAGACCACTCACGTAAGTACACAATAACGAGGTTTATCATGCGATTTATTTTGCATCAATTTATAAATTACTATTTTTCCATCTTCTCTAGGATTCAATACAACTCAGAAAGAACCTGCTGGTCAAGATGCTGACGACAAAAAAACAATGAAGCAGCTGGAAACATACCAGATGAAATTAAAGCGACATTGAGGGTTTTGAACGAATGAATATGGTCCATTGCATTTTCGTATGTCGCAAATAAATGGCTACTACATCTTTGTTAGGGATCGTATTGAGAATTATCTATTTGGCAATACGGATATCTATAAAATGCATTGGATGGTATATATAGGTTTAAATACTTTTTTTGGATATATTAAACATTTGTGTTGCGACGCACCCTATAACTCCCGTGCGTGACCGTCAATTATAACAGTAAAGTCATGAACTACATATTTGGCAATACGAACTATATATAACTAACACGTCAATGCCTACTTATCAACATCAGCGCTAAAATAAAAGCACTTGTCGTAAATCACGACGCTCAGCTCATTTCACTTTAGTAATAAGAGTAATGAAAACATAGTTAAGGCGATAAATGTCAATTGTCCCCACACAGAAACCTTGAATGATTTGACACACCAGCCGATGCAGCTAAGGCCAAAACTTCATGAAGAAGGGAATAGAATACCCATCAGGGCCAAGAGGCTGCCTTCGGGTTGGCAGAGTTAATGACCTCCCAGATCTTCATCAGACAAAGGATTCATTAAGGCCTCATTCTCGGTGTTTGAGATCATGTTACAATTGTCCCATAGAAAGGGAGAGATAGAGAGACCACCCTACTGCTTAGTCCTCTGGTCCATGAACCTAACACGATGGTGGGCCCATGGCGCGCATGGAAGGATATTGTTCCAATTGGAAAATATAGCAAACAATACGTGCATTATTTTTCACTTACTAATCTTAGTTTTCGCAATAATAAGAGCATGATAAACTCTTACTTGATCTTTGCATATTTGCGGGAATAAAATGCCAATGTTAGGTGTTTCATGCACTAATATTTTATGACAATACTCGGTAGTGATGTATTTTATTGATAAATCTTGATATTTCTTTCAAGAAGGCGTGAAATGTGTATGTCAGGGGCATAACTAGATGTGTCTTAGTTATTGCACATTTATATGAACCACTCAAACATAAAAATAAAGAAAAAAGCTACCCACATCAATCTTGATGCACAAACAATGACATGTGATTTATATGTGCAATACTACTTAAAGCACAACTATATGTTCGTTACCAAAAACGTATATTATAACTCAAATTCAAGCTATAGATTATTCCACATGTTAGCAAAAACGTATTTTATAGCTCAAATTCAGGGAGATATACCAATGACCAAAATATGGAACATTACATGTAAAAGCAGTTGGCATTATTTGCATAATTGAAGCTATAGATTATTCCACATGTTATAGGTTATATTATGCGATATAGGTGTTGAACAGCTAAATATATATACCCCGTTGCAACGCATGGGCAGTTGCCTATGGGTTATATATACGTAGGGAATAATCCTTTTGATGGCTGAATATTATGGGATTGGGAAGTTATTATCTAATACTGGGAGAAAGATCTGATCCTAACACGATTGGAAATAATTTGTACAAGGAAATGAATAACGTATTTAATTATATGACATTCATTATTTGGAAGGCAATATTAACTCTCCAAACAATTAGATGTCACGGTAACAATTTGATAAATTCCACCAGCGTCCTATTTCACCACCCACCCAACTTCACAGATATCCCATCATCAATTTCCGATCAATAACGAATTTTCTAGACCATGGAGGCGATAATTGGGAACGCTGCGCCCGCACCCCAAGAGGGTGCGCCCGCGCACCGGGAGGATGTTCCTGTGCCCCAGGAGGATGTGCCTGTGCCCATGGATCTTCTCCCCCCACCAATGCATGTCGTGGAAGATGCACTCCAATACATATTTCACTTTATTATGGGCGTTCGAGACCAAGATACATTAAAGTAAGTTGTCTTATTATACATTCTTTTGCTATATACAAATCATGTAGGAACACTCTGGTACACAGCAAACTAAGATAGGTACATTTATATGTTTTTTAGTTGAATCCTTATACATGAACAATGTCATGCAAATGCCATGAATTAAGGTTCTAGATTTGATACATGTAGATACATCTAGGTGGGGACAATCTGACCTCGTGCAATGTCATGCAATCTAACCATGAATTCGGTTTATAGGTTAGTATAGACTATGAAACGACGATTTCGGTATATGAAGAGACATGGATTTGCTTTCGACCGTGGCGAGATAGGATAGACTTGGGATTATTTCTTGGCCCTTGATTGCCAACACTCTGGGGCTGAATTCTTTAATGAAACTAATGGGAAGGATTGGGATGATGAACTGGATCATTTATTTCTTTCGCTGACTGACCAAGGTAATTAATTCCTTCCGATGGCCAGGCGGGTAAGCAAGGAGACGAGGTTCTCATTAAAAAAAATCCATATATGCCATGGCGAATAAAGTTAAACTAGAAGAGGACAATTGATGTCCTTTGCTAAATGTTGTTGTGCATTTCTTTTGCAGTGCAATATGGATAAGAAGCGCCCGGCTGTACCAGATCGAAATCAGCCTCCGAATGATCTAGGACACCCTTTTTTTTCATAAAAAACTTCATACTGAATGCTTCAACCTTGTTGTTCGTAAGCTTGCTAGCGCTGAAGTAGAGAGGACCGCAGGCACCAACTGGGTTGGAAGCAAACATTATTTCGACTTGCAGTTTCATGCTCAGTCACAGGCCCTAAGGTACTCCTGGATGATGCAAGGAGAGCGCATCACGACACTGATTAACTACGTTGTGGTCCGGCCTCTTCCTAAATATGATGTGTTCAACTCTATAATTGTAAGAGACGCTTGTTCTTATAGTTAGTTATACTTATTATAATAGCAATTGACATGTCTCGACCTGCCACAGTATCTACTACCATTGAAACTTTCGGATTCCTCGTACGGGTTACTTGTAGTCAACCGGCTGAGGAGGAGGGTTGTCATGATGGATCCATCCTTCAACACGTTTGATCCTGAAGGTAGCACTCATAACATATTGATGAGGAAGGAAATCACATTGCTGAAGGAAGATTTCAACAATGTGTTGCAGACTAGGATCCCTGGTTGGAATACCCAAATCATGGATTGGGAACAAGAGACAATGTCCTCTGCTGGTCATGGGTAATCTACTAAATTGATCGCATACATAAGATGCATACTGTTATAATGTTTAATATTTCATTTTTTGTGTCGTAGCAAACACTCTGGCTTATTTGTCCTACAGGAGATGGCCCATCAGATTGGTCGTATGCGTAACATGGGTTGGATGAACACTAGGGTAAGTTCATATATGATTAGTTGATGTGTGCTAAATATTATCCAATCAATTTATTAAATGATTGAGTTTTTGCACCTTTCCTAGGATCCAATACAGCTCAGACACCAAGTTACAGTCCAGATGCTAATGGTCAAAGACAATGAAGCAAGTCCAAACATCCCGGCAGGGATTAGATCGGCCTTGAGGGTTTTGAGCAACTGAAGATGGACTGATGCATGCAGCTATGCCAAAAATATTTTCCTATACTTCAGCTTTGTTAGGGATCGCTTTGATAATAATTTATTTTTGATATGAATAATTTGATAAACACATATGTTTTAAAAATTTATGATGTTTTGGTATTATCAAACTATCCAAACTTTATGGTGTTTTGGTATTATTGAAGTTTGGTTTTTCTACCATATTTTTGGATTATTAATTGAATTTGTTGGAATGTCACGAACGAATCATTCGTTTGTCTGCCATGAATGAGCAGTGAGCCCCATTTGGGAAGCTGTACATGGCTAATAGGGTTTGACGCAAGATGAGATGAGTTGCCAGGGTTTTAATGTTTTTCCTATACTAGGCAAATGCATGTGCGTGCATAGGATATTTACATCCTTCGGCAGCAGCATTGTTCCACTACCTGTTTCTGTAGCTACTGTCTTTACCTCGAATATGTACAAAGCGGAACATTCATATAAATCCCCTGTCACTTCCTCTACCATTGAATTTTACACACGCTATCATCGTGTATAACATTCATACTTCCTAGCATGGGCCGACACTTGTGTAAGTCCAACCAGGATATGTGAATTTAACCGTGAAGTCATGAATTATATTTGGCAATGCCTACTGATCAATATCAGCTCTAAAAAAAGCAGATGTGGTAAATACGTCATAGGCTGATGGAAAGTAAATACCTCATGTTCAAGGCTTATGTGTTGCATGCTTGCATGCAAATTAAAGTGGAGCTGGCCCCTATTGCCATCACGTAGTGGACTCAGTAATCAAAATTGAGTGGATTGTGAGAAGGCTTCAATGCAATTGGTCCAAGCTATCAAAAATTCCAAGTGGAGTGCTCTTTAGGGAGATTCATACTTTTTTATTTGTATTTTAGTTCCTTCTAAATTGAACATTGCCCTCTGGCATGTAATAATGTCGCAGCCGCTCTAGCGCTGTTCGGGTCCAATATGGGGCAGGTACCCCATACCTATGGCCGGGTGCTGTCCCTACCTTTGCCCAGGGTTTTGTTGCCCACAGAGCGCAACGCTTGAATCCAGATGGGGAAAGATTTATTAGAGGAAAGCCACCGGGCCACACCGTTGAAAACTAATATTAAAGTCATCAGGGCCCACCGGTTAAATTATGGGGGTGTAGCGATCGCTTTCCGTGTGGGCATCGAGCGTTGCAGCTAACGCTCGCGAAATACTAAATCCTGTTTCTTTCTATTTTTCGATTGGGAAAGTTCTGGGGAAAGGGAGGCATATATTAGGAAACATTTAATATGTCTCTGATTTATCTGCATAGTGCAATCAAAATAAAGATCTTGCCTTAATTTATGATAGTTTTTTCTTACGGAAACATGCAAATATGGAACATTAAGGAGCACGTTCCCTACGGCCATCATCTCTACTCAATATATAATCCTATGGGTCCTGACATAACCGTCGTCCACTGATCCCTCCTCGCTTTTCCGGTGCTACGACCGACGTTTTGCCCCAGTAATGGAAGCAATACCGATTTTTGGGGGAGTGCGACACGCAGTCAACTTCGTGTACGATTTCATCACGCTTTCCTCAGACGAAGAACAACTAGAGTAAGTTCTCACAGCCCTAAATATCTAATCTTGTTTGCACTTCATCGTCTAGGTCCACTGCCCTATACATGTATAATTTTTATACAAGTTCTCATATAAATCCATCCCAGTCACTCCCAACAATATTGAACAAGTGATAAGCTACTATGAAATCACTGCAATCTGTTTAATTTATTGCTCGTGCATAATATAAAAATACTAAACTTACGTAGAGATTGCAAATTTTTTTAGGTGATTTGATGTGATATGTATTATCGTTAAATTAGTCATATGTTATAGACACCAACACAGTTCGTTTGTTTGAGTTTACGTTTATTTAAACTTATGACTATTATGAACCTTGTTCTTCCTTTTGACAGCACAATCTGGATTAATAGCCTCCACCCATTCCCTATCGAGATTAGCCTACGGATCATTCGAGACACCATCAGAGGAGATGGAGTTGTCCATCCATTGTGCTTCAATCTTGCCGTGCGTAAGATTACTACCGACGCAGCGGAGAGGACCGCAGGCACCAACTCTGTTGGAAAGACACATTTTTTCAATTTGGGATTCCATGAGCAAGCACGGGCTCTAAGGCAGACTTGGTTAAGCCAAGAACAGCGCACCAATGCGCTCATTAACAATGTCGTGCTTGAACCTTTTCCAAGATACGACGTGTTTCACACCCCTACAATTGTAAGTTTTCTCATTGTTAGAAATTATTTTGGTTATTTTGTTTGGCATTTACCTTTATCTACCAAATGCAGTATATTCTCCCACTGGCACACGTGGATTTGTCATACGGTCTTTTAGCAGTGAAAATGGAAATGGAGAGGACTATCGTTATTGATTATTCAAACCAGGCTTTATTTCATTTTGAGGAGGACTTCCATGACACTGAACTTCAGAGGGAAGCCCTTTTAGTGAAGCAAGAATTGAGCTTTATCTTGCAACAGGAGGCCCCTGATAGGAACAACCAACTTCTGGAATGGCCCGAACAAGAGAATATTCATGTTTCACCTCGGTGGTACTGTTTTAAATTTGTCTTAGATATTAGTGTGTGTTATAATATAGCTATTACAATATTGTTTTTTTTTGTGACAGCATGGACTCTGGATTCAAAGTTTTACAGGAGATGGCCCTACTGTATGAAACTATCGGGAATGACATGGTTCATAACATGCCTAGGACTGATGTAAGTGCATTTGTAATGAGGTTACAGCTTTCATATATTTGCTAAATATATCTTCTGACTTTTATATGCTTAATTTGAAGGATCCACAAAGTCTCAGGAAGCGACTAATGGTCCAGATCTTGATGGTCAGGGAGAATGAAGCAAAGGATAACATTCCAGATCAAGTTAGAGCAGCGTTGAGATTTATTGGTGGCTAAGGAGGACTGCTGCATCGATAAATACCTAAAAATATTATCATGTTTAGTTGCTTGCTAGGTAATAATATGTTTGAATGCCCGTGCTGATAAGATTATCAGCTGACATTTTCTGAAATATTTTTAAAGTTTAAAGAGTGTTTGATGGTGGCATCCACTAGCTATTTTGGTTGTTTATTTATCTTTAATTCTAGACCAGTTTGGACCAGGTTTGGTGCTCCAGGTGAACCGTAGTACTTTTGTGTTGTACCATGGCAGGTTCACAACATACCTAAAGTAGACCAGGTGATGTTTTCAAACATTCCGTGCCTCACATCATATACTACCTCGTATAGTATAACTCCATCCATACACGCACTATTATACTATACGAGGTTTTCTTCGTTGGTAATAATCACATTCCAGCTAGAGAGTAGCCAATAAACTGATGACGGTCATACAACATGTACCTTGCATATATTATTTTATTTTGAAGTTGTCCTTGATCTTCCTCTCTCGCCGTTGCCTTCAATTCTAGCTAGCGAATAAGTGCTGATTACATTTTGTGTGTTCCTGAATATAGTAACAAAAATGAGAGAGGAATGGTTTTTCTTATTGATCAGTACGTACAGTAAAAACCAAAACCACTTTAATAGTAGATATGTTACAGTGCACGTCGTGAATTTTCTATTGCGATACAACAAAGCAGCTAGCAGAGCAACCAGCAAAGCAGGAAGCATTGAACAACTGATAACAGCAAGCAATGAACAACTTAACATGAGCATCATCAAGAGCAGAGGATGGTGGGGTAGAAGGGGGGCTGTTTCCCGCCTAAAACTACTTCCCTGCCTGTCTGGCAAGCTCAAAGCGTCCAATCTGGATCAAGGCGCCAACCTGAACGCCTTAGCAACGCTTCTGACGACTTAAATATTAAGTCGGACGCCTTACTCGGGTACCTAAGGCAAGCTGGACGCCTTGAGCTTGCAGGTCCTTATGGACGCCTTAAAAACAATACGATCCCTAACTATATATTTGCCAATAAGAACTACATATAAGTATCACATCAATGCCTACTTATCAACATCAGCAATCAAAGAAAAGCAGTTGTCGTAAATCATAGTGTGATGGAACGTATTTACCTCATGTTCAATTATTACTGAAATCCAATGATCATGTTTGCATGCTTTGCCTACAAATTAAAGTGTAACTTGATCCTATTAGAATGATGTAATGGACTCACTTATCAAAATCGAGTTGATTATACTCTTACATGAGAAGGCTTCAAGGCTCGCCCAGATTGTACTTTCACCAAGTTTAGTTGATCAAGGAACACATTTGCACTGAAAACAGACATTTGTACAGGGAAATTAAAGAGCCACCACAACACCGAAGTATATTCATAATAATTTTGATTAAAAAAAGACTGATATTCAACAGCCCATGTGTTTGAACTTATAAATGTGCTTAACGCCATTGGTTTTTTAAAACAATGCGATCATACCATGATTGAGCTTAGCAATATTAATATTTCAAGTGAGGAAACCATCAAGCAATTTAGGGCAAACACTATAATTAGAGAATATAACTTATAAATTTTGGTTGGTTAATTTAATCCTAGCCAACCAAGACGACGATGCATTTTGCTTTGCGCGTCAAAGAGAAATTAACAAATCAAACAGTTAGTTTGTCTTACACAGTTTGTGCAAATATCATCAAGCTTAACATATGTCAGACCACTCACAATATCACAGACCCCCACACATATATAATCCCAGGCTTGCATATCCGGTGCAGTGATTGTTCGACATAAATAAGAGTGCAGTAACCTACTACTACTAAGCTACTATACTAATCAAGTCAAATTTTGTTCAAGTTGCGTTCGTTTAGTCGTGTAGAGGATGTACCTGGCTGGTCAAAATCGCTGGAGTCTGCTCTGTCTGAGATTGGCTGCAGCAGTTCCACGCCCCCTTGTGACCTACGGCCGCTTGTACCCAGTCGATTTTGATTGTGCATACAACAAAATCAGAAGGCTGTTAATTGCCAACTTTCAGAAACAAAACATTTAAGATTATTTGTTTGTTAATTGAACTTTTATAGTACACATTGAACTGATTAAATACACATAAATTATATAGAAAGTTCATGTTTACCTTTTCAAACTGAACAATACTAAAAATAGAAACATTATTTAAATATACAAATAAGATATTTCATTGTTATATGGCATGCAATCAGTAACTTCTATGCCATGATCAGTTGTTTAGGAAATTAATACAACATTTTAGTATTTTAGTAAGTTCTGATTTCTGACATCTTTTCTAATTTATTATGAGGTGTGTGTCTGATGAGAAAAGGAAAGATATCTGCACCATACATTAATATATATGGTAGAACTGGAAAGATATCTGCTACCCAGCCTTCCCCTTAATTGCCTACCTATATATGTTAACCTCCTATGCCATCCCTCATCCCCCTCCTTACTCTCCCTTCGCCCATCACATATACCAAAGGATCAAAATACCCAGACTTGGAGGACATATTCCGGAGGAGTACCTTCTGTAATCAAGGAGCACCAAGCAGGTGAGGTCCTCTAGGTATGAAAATTTCTGGATCTTTCTATTCTGTAAAAGGGTAACAGTTATTAGATTAGGATCATGCTTGGTCAGGCATACCATCAAATTCCAAAGAAATAACACCATTGGAGATAGTATCAGCCAATACAATTGATTTTAGATCTAATCAAGCAGTCCTATTGGGTGGGCTGGAACTGAATACAAACAGTTATTGCAGATATTATAGGCTAACAGTCTATTGTGGACATCACATGTGTGGCATACACCTAACTTTTTAAGTTATGACCATAGTTGATTGCCTAATTTTTTAATGAATTCTCATTAATATATTTGAGCCAGAAAAATAAACAATTAACTTCTTAAGTGTTTCAACATGCCAGATAACAAACAAATATAACCATCTTCTGAAGATATATATCATCAGAGTCATAATTGTAAGTCATTACATTTAATAGAAATTGCATGATGACAAAATGTTTCGATGGAATAGTCTAAAACTATTCACAATGGATATGTAATACTTCAATACCAACTACATTCTCAAGATAGAGCAAGTAATACAATGAATATAACAAAAATATTCTAAACCACCTTCTGGCCTGCGAAATGTAACAAATATTTAAACTTTCTATCGGCTCGGAAATCATAGCTTGCAGACCATCACGAATTAGAAACATGTCACCAAGTTTTGCTTGAATTATAAACATGTTCTAAGACACTACTGCTCGTAAGGTAAACAACATAACTATAAGTCCATGTATAAAATAATAATAAATAGTTAAATTATATGAACAATATAGTAAAGAAAATCAAAAACTCACTTGCACATGATCTCTTGAACTGGCACCCTTCATAATCCTCCATCAAATCAAACAAGATAGGTATGATTGGCTCTCTAGAAGGCAGGAGCTTGTACTATTCTGTGAGACAATATTGTATGCCACTGTTTTTAAGTTTCTGAAAACAAGAAACTGATATTGCATAAGTATTTACTCGAGATCCAACAATATGGGAGATAGCCTTCGTGTATGGCATGTCATTATTCATTCGCTTATCTGAATGATGAGGAGAAGCACCAGATAGGATGTCAACGAAATGCAAGCTAGCTACAGGATACAAGTCTGAAGTTCAAACCAACATCCTTCCTCTAATTCCCGTGTATCGGAAAACAACACAATGGACATGGTAGGAAAGAATAACACAACCTGAATTAGAAGGCATAAAGGATATTGCTGATAGCATACTCCCGATCCAGTGGTTAATTTAGCATAACAAAGCAACACAATGGATGTGGTAGGAAAGAATACAACAACCTAAATTATAAGGCATAAAGGATCTCGCTGACAGCGTCAAGTGGGCACAATGAAAACTGAATCTTCATAATTAGTGATTAAGGCCAAATCCTTAGAACACATTTGGCAGTGCTACTTACGCAAATAGTGGCAATTTTAATCTACCTGGCCCTGATGCCTACCTGAACTTCAACAAAGTATAATCAAGATTCCTGTTAAACTTAATTACGAACTATACCATATGAAAAGTGTAAGAGGAAGGAGACTAAGATTAATTGCCCATCTTGTAAATCCATGTAAATTTTGTTCAGTGTGTGTGTTCATATTATTTGGCAAAACCAATCAAGTAGATACAAGACAAGTTTAATGTTACAGGTTAATCAAAAGGTTACACATCCATTTTTCGACAAAATGAAGAGAAATTCCAATTGGCCAGCATGAAAACAGATTAAAGCATGCAGTGTTTGACAGCAAAGTACTGCAGAAACTATAGTATTGGAAACTGCGGTATTTTTGTCGATAAGTACTAGAAACCATAATTTTGACATATCAAAGTATTTTGTAGTATCGGGAATACTGTGAGAGTGTTTGGCTGGTGCATGTTTGCAATGATGTAAATTAGCTAGCTAGCCGTTTCATAGCAAAGGTGCAAACATGGACGATCTTAGCTGACCAGTTGTTGCAAACTGAACGGCCATGCATAAACAGACTCGGCCGCATGCTATGCATCAATGATAGCGGGCGCACAACGGCGCCACACAAAAGTGCGCGGTGTCGCTCTGGCTTGGCTGTGACTTGAACGACAGCGGCGAGCATGGTGCGCTGAGGCATGGGACGACGCTCTGGAGCAAGGCATGCACATCAAGCAGCAGCGAGCAAGGTGCGCTGAGGCATTGGACGACGCTCTGGAGCAAGGCATGTACAGCAAGCAGCGGCGAGCAAGGTGCGCTGAGGCATGGGGCGACGCTCTGGAGCAAGGCATGCACAGCAAGCAGCGGCGAGCAAGGCCGTGACATGGCAGCATGGCAGACATACGTTGTGGCTATGATCCCACACAACGGCTTGCGCAAACACATCCAGCAGTGCGTTGTGAGTTAGTGTTGCAGCCAACAGTGTGCGCGGTCATGTTATGAGCAATCTGGGCATGAGGTGGCCATGGGCCAACATGACGCACGGCGCGTGCGAGGAGAGGAGAACCGCAAGTGGCAGTAGGAAGTACACCATTATTCTTTTCATTGCCTTATCTTGGCTTGTCCCATGGCTGGCGATCTTCAGGGCGGCAGCGACGGCTTGGGAGCGAGGAAGGCGATAACGAACATGCTCGTTTTATTCGCGTGCTCTGTTTTTAAAAAAGAGGTCTGGGGTTCTTTTTTTAATGCAGAGAAAATACCACGGTTTTGACAATACCACAGTATAAATACTTTAGTTTTTTGTGGTTGCCAAACAGCTCAGGGTAAATTAAACCATGGTATTTTAAAAAATTGCAATATTCTTACAATACTAAGAAAAAACCGTGCTATCAAACGGGGATTAGTTATACCGATGTGGTGGATGATTGCATATGACCAAGACATGTAATAGAAGGGGAAGCGTTCTGTATAGAACACACATAACATTTTTAGTACTCCTATTCTATTACCATGACTTCCATCTAAATGTGCTCTTACATCCCAAATTGCACAATCAATTTGCATTGCACTAATAATAAAATGTGCTTCAATTGTTTGACATAATATCCCTATTATTTAACCCATAAAAAATTATGACGCTACGGATCAATAGTGTTTCTGCCGTAGCAAGATTGTGATCAATAGTGTCATTTAATGGCAAAAATAGAGTAGCATCTCACAGGGATCCTTGCTCTCCTTACATGAACATGCACATAACCAGGTAAACTACAACACATGTCATGATTCAGAAGCAAATGCATCAGACCAAAAAATGTTTATAACCACTTAGCAAATGAATGGCATCACCTGGATGAATATAGTTTATTTCTTCTGACTTGGTGTTAAATGGACTACTTGCACTGTAAGTTAGATCTAGAGAGCACCATCTGATCATGCAAGGAGAAACCTTGTTGTTATCTGAAAACACGGGATTCATCGATACTTTTGGCAATGAACATGATGATAGTTTGAAGTATAGAGTATACAAGCATAGAACTCGCATGATGTTGTTGGGATTCATGTGAACGGGGGAGCGGGGAGGGGCCGTTTGTCTCACCTTTCCGCCGAAGTGGTGGGGGTTGCGGAAGACGACGGAGTAGTAGGCGATGTAGACCACAGGCTGCACCACCGTGACCCGACCTCTTGGTGGTGATTCTTGCCTGTGATGTAGACCACAGGCTGCACCACCTTGGCCGTGTCTTGGCCGTCGGGGAGCCGTCTTCGCCCTAGCCCTGCCTGTGATTTCATCTCATGGCGCCTCGATACATCAGCGAGCAGGAGATCAGTTCAGGGATGCAACAAAAGGAAAATTAGAGGAGGAAAGGGGTTGGATCTGCGTACCGGAGCGATTGGCGTTGTAGATCGATGCGCCCCGCTTCGGATCCACCGTCGAACTCCCCGGAGACCAACACCGCCGCGGATCCCAAGGGAACGCGACCGGATCCAGCACCCGCGCCTGGGCGACGAAGCTCGATGCGTGCGTCCCCATCAGTCGCGCACGGCTCGCCGGAGACTGGTGCGGTGGTCGCGGCAATATGGCGTGGTGGTTGCGGGCTCGGCGACGCGCGCCGTGATGCGGCGGGGGGAGGTGACAGGGCGAGAGGTGGCGAGTGAGAATCATCGTGTGTGGTGAGTGGAGAGGAGAGGAGAGGGACTGATGCGGCGGGCGGAGTCGCGCGGCCGCCAGCTCGTGGACACACGCGGCGATGCGGCGGCGGAGGGGAAAGTGGGAAGATGAAGTGAGTGGAGGGGAGAGGAGCGAGTGGAATGGATAAGGTAAGTGGGCCAACATGACGCACGGTGTGTGGTTGCCTAGGACAATGCTAAGGCTATGAGGAGGTTTACACTGGCTGGTATGTGGGCCTCAATGCTCTTTTCTGGGATTGTGGCAGACGTTTTTAGTTTGGTTACGCCACTTCATGCTTTTACTTCTCTGCCTGGCATGTGGGTCTGCTGGATGTGTTGTGCAGCAACCGCAGCGGAGAGACGATGGAGTACTGAGTGTGCTATCATTTTTGTTGGTCGCTTTGTTGTTTCTGTGGTGGCCCTGCTTTGCTTAAGCGGCGTACCCATGTATCTCAGACTGATGGACACTACTCAGAACAACAGGCGAATACTATGCATTCCCAACGCCACTCACACACCCACGTGAAACCAACGACACAGCTAACATCCCTTGGAAATACCTGTACACAGTTAACATGTCCTCCAGGAAAAAAAAAGACAGGACAAACAAATATGCACGACCTAGCCCTACTAAAATCACTTCTGATGGCAGATAAAAAAAATCACATCTAATGGCACGCTGTTAGAGGGCGCAGCGGAGCGCGCTATACCATCTAGTACTCCCTCCGTTTTTATTAATTAGTCCGCGTATTAGGTTTGGTCAAAGTCAAGTTTTGTAAACTTTGACCAAGTTTATAAACACAAATATTAACATACATAATAACAAATAAATACATTTAGATTTATTATTGAATGTACTTTCACATCATATAGATTTGTTATGATAAATATTTATATTTTTTTCTATAAACTTGATCAAACTTTACGAAGTTTGACTTCAGTCAACTCTAATATGCAGAGTAA
Source organism: Triticum urartu (assembly GCF_056163025.1). Taxonomy (NCBI): domain Eukaryota; kingdom Viridiplantae; phylum Streptophyta; class Magnoliopsida; order Poales; family Poaceae; genus Triticum; species Triticum urartu. The sequence goes on along the minus strand of NC_141879.1, from coordinate 710,381,950 downwards.
ATAAAAACGGAGGGAGTACCTTTTATTCACGACGACCTTGCTCTCAGTGCGGGCGATCTTCTATGCCTTAGAGGTCCCTCGTGGGCTCATAGTCTGCATAGTGCACCAACGGTTTGTTGACGCACACTATAAATCGGTGCACACATTGTGGTCGTTCTTCTTGATGTCTGGATGCAAATCACACAATTCAAGTGATCTATTCCTAGTACGTGTGTGTAACTCTAACTCGGGATCTGAGGCATATGATTCTCCTGCATATGTGATAAGTGCTTTGTTCTGTTAGTAAATCTTGTTGTAGCTTTGCAGGTAGAGATGTTTCTAGAAAATCATCAATCATCACATGCATATACAAGAAATCTTCAGAGAAGAGCAGCCAACTAAGTTTTCATTCATATGTACCCCAGTTAGAGTTACGATTGACCAAGTTATGTTGAGTAGCATACTCAAGAAATTATATTCACTATGCTTCGAACCCTGAACTAAAAGGAGAACTTATTCAATCATATTTACACTCATGCTAATTTTGGGGGCTTAAAAACTCCGCGACTCCATTAACAGTCTTAACACTTATAAAAAGAACATGTAGGATATATATGTATATCTAGAAGGTGATTGAAGCCTTTCTTTTGTATTGTTCAGATCTATGTTCATGATCCAAAGGAGGAAGAACATGAATAATTATTTTCTTGATATCGTACTTTTATCCTAGAGAATAATTAGACAGCCTTGGCCTTTTCTCCTTTGCACCTCCACGCCTCCATACAAGTTCTGGCAGAATTTCTCTTCCAATGGCAGTACCTTCTCATTATGTTTGCTGCCCACCAATAGCAAGAATTGTGCTAATCTGTCGAGATTAATTTCTTGAAGTACGTTTTGATGAACACTCGATGCACAATATGGATCTTAGGATGGAGCTGTCCTCAACATGCATGCACGTACATAGCAGGCAATAAAACTAACTTATTCCTCGTGTGAAAAACCTGGCTACGATATCTAATTGATTCACGATCAGCCCCTAACCCACGCCCATATAAAACTTGGCACTCTCGAAATCTTACAGCTTAGACTACATACGTACCCAGCTGCCCATTACTTCTGTCTTCCGGCCAGACGTGCATGCAATAGATGAACCTAGTCATGAATATGTACGCCATTAATCTCAACGGGGCTAATAATTTCAAGGAGCGAGGAAGTAAACAAAAAAATATAGTATGTATAGGTATAAAACTAATCAAGAGCAAGAGCTCGCTGGTCATTCTTTGAGATTAACAGCCAATTAAGCGGCCGTGGGATCTACGATGGCGAGGCACTATTTTTTCCTAGTCAGTTCTAGTAGGTCCTGAAGGAAATTGTGGATGAATGGCGGAGGGTCGGATGATCAGCTGAGGGTTGCCAGATAAACTCAGCGGAGACGGGGCGGAAAAACCGTGGTCACTGAAGTGCAGATGATCAGCTGAGGGCAGCGAGGCAAACTCGGCGGCGGCGGTGTGCACACAAGCTAGGTCATCCGATTTTTTCCTTTTGTTTTCTCTTGACTGTGGAGGCTAACAGACTTTTGTGATGTATAATCTCTTTCTAGCTATACAAATTGAATGGGTAGGGTAAAATTTTGTGTAGGGCATCGGCAGGAGTATGTAGTCCTATTCATTTGCCCCTTTATATTTTCAATTCTAAACTTTGATGAGAGATGTGTAAGCTCCTGATGGATACGTGAGGGAGATTGGTCTTTTTTTACTTGGATGATTGACATGTGAGGGATATTGCCTTCTTTTTTATCTTTCCTGGGTGGATACGTGAGAGGTAGGTTTTCTTTCTTGGGACACGTGAGACGGTGAGAGTTGATGGACTCAAGTAAGGGAAATACTAATCTATGATATGGACCTGTTTTTTTTTTTGTTCTTTGTTTTTACGATGGCATAGATGAATCCTGGAGACGTGTCAAGACATTTTCTACGTAATGGCAACATTTTCTACGTAGATGAATCCTGGAGACGTGTCAAGACATTTTCTACGTAATGGCAATGATGGGTAATTTAGAGATGATTACCTTTAAAGTAAATCCAACGGCTGTGATTCTGATTTACATAATTAAAGGCAGGATATTTCTAATTATTGTGGAATTTTCTAGCCTATATATCTTTTATTTGGTTAGCCTGTAAAGCACTTTTTATATATAATAGATAGATTCTAAAGAGTGTGTTGTCTTGACCTTGTAATTTTGTTGTCAAACAAGAACATGTAGTTTTGCAATTTCACCGTTGGAAGTTTGCACATATGTTTCTCGGTGATTGTATTTATGTGTCCTTATCCGACAACCTATGTTTAGCAAATAATTACAACCTTCAATGCTGCTTAGCATATTTTTAGCCATTAGCTTTGTTTTTTATATGTTTGGAGTATTTGCATGTGCTTTAGTAACACATAACCTTTCATATTGTTGCATAATAATTGATGTCTATCTTAAACAGAACCCTTTGTTAATTATTACCCTGGAGTATTGTATTGTGTTCACCACACATTTAGACATGTTCTCAACTGTGCCCGTGGAATGAAGGATGGCCTACGAATGACATTACCAAAAAATATGATTATTCTTTAGAGGACATGATAGATGGTTCCGCTTTGATCCCACGGGCATCTATATAAGGAGTTCTCATACCATCCTTCGAACCACAACTCATATCTTGATCAAGATCAATATATTAGGACAGATACTTCTAGTTGTATGATTCATTTGTAGGGCTCGGTTAGCTAGGAGTGAGGTGTGTCCATTTATTATTTCAAACTTAATCATATTATTAGGATGTCATTTAGTTTCAGATTTTCGGACAGTGGTTGCATTTTCTGATTTAAATTATTAACTTGTGAAGAAGCCAAACCCTTCTAAGTAGAGAAGACTTATCATAAACTTTGAGTTTGGTTTCATAAATCGCAGGCTATATGTTGGTTTTTATTGTAGAAAAGCAGTAAAACATGATGTCCCGATCTTTGCAATTGGCAAATACAAAAATTTACACACATATATCGATCACTGCAGCAATAACAAGTGCCACTTTCTGTTTCTGAGGAAAGAAATTGGTTCCAATTAAACATGTGTCGCTTTTAATTTATGAAATTCTTAGAGCATGTATTCAGTGGCATGTAGCCTAAAAGTTTTTTTGAATTTAATTTTTACATCCACCGAATCTTTTAGTTCATCCCACAAGTTGTCAACAATATCCTTCCTATAAAAAAATGCATGCCTATATATTCACACTTATAATAGAGAGAGGAGTGGGATGCGGTAGGAAATGCAACCTCTTGGGTGCAGCTAATGTCACCGGAGGCGAGTTGCACCGAGACAACAACTTCGAGCCTGACATGGGATGAGGAAGATGGTGGTGGGGTTGGCTGACTTTGTCTCCAGTGGCACAAAATGCATATATTGGAGGGATTGCCGTTGAGAGTTGGATTGATGGTTCCAAATTGGATGCACTTCCACCTATATAAGGTGTTTCTATCCCCACTTTCTGATAACAACTCCTATTTTGCGCAAGATGAATAAATAAAGTGAGATTCTTCTTGTCATATATACATATAGTGATGAAACACTACAGATTTGCTCCAATTTAAGTATTCCAAAGTGAGGGAGGAGGCCGACTGTAAGGAATTTCAAGGATTAGGATAAGCAGCAAATGCTGTCTTTGTTGGAAAAGGATGTTGTCCAGTTAGAGAGATACTGCTCATTAACCTGTGCATCTGCACGGTCTAGCTACATCCTAGACTACTATTTAATTAGTATGTGCAAAATTCATGTATTTAGAACTATAGAAAAAACATGATCATTTCGCTTTAAAAAGTTGGAAGGATAATATTGATCTTACACTTTAGAAACATTCATATTAAAACTAAGTAAATGTTGATGTACAGTTGGCTACAACCATGATATCCATTAACAACGCAATGATTTAGATGCATTGAGAAATTGACCATGATGAATCCACGAAATTTGCACATTTTATCAATTTCTAAGGATTCATGTGGATCATGGTATGTTCAAATATTTTAAAACATAGTTAGACGTTTTAACAATATCCAAAACTGTTTGGTAAAAAAAGATCTCTTTAGTCTGCATGTCACTTTGCTTTTCTAAGTACATTAACCATAAATATTCAGTGCATTTTATTGGTGCTTATAAGATCAATACATACCATATACTATTGCCAACTTTCAGACTTGATGATCATGTCTACCTATGTTGACTGCCCACCGTTCTTTGCCACAAACAAATTCATCATGAAACGTGCATGAGGCATGTGCACATATTTTCCCCCAACTTTAACTTGCATCTCTGGTAGTAAAGAAATTGTTTGCTCTGGTAGGGATTTTATCATGCACCTAGTGAACAAATCAGCAAATATATAGCCTGAGAAACATAGTCTATTAGTTTACATATGCTTCTCAAAAATACTGTATAGGGAACTGAGATAAAACTGCAATATTATCTAAGTAAAATTGGACTCTGCAAGATGGAAACATGGATCACAAATCTAGCAATAGACATATCCGTGACATAGAGATTAAGATACCACAGCGACATGATGTACAAGCAATATGCTTATTAGCTAATCTAAGATCCAGGTGGTACAAAAATATTAATGCGGCCACTCTAAAAGAATCAGCTGAGGAGGTGGGATTTCACCTTGGACTGGTGACTACATGGATCACCACCATGCGATCTTGTCCTGGAGCTTATTAGCCCAGGATCAAGTTGTGTTGCATATTGTTGGATCCAGGAGGAAAAGATAGGCCAATATATAAGATGATGGCAAGTTGGCAACATAGTTAGGTCAAGGCTTGACTTGACAATGGCGTGGTTGAGGCATAGAGATTGGTGCGAGATGAAGCGAGGATAGGGGGTTGAGGCATGCATGTAACATTGGTCCCAATTTTTATCCATAGCCCACTACAAAGACTATTTCTCACATCCAAACTAAGGAGTAGTTACGTGAGAGAGGCGGAGATAGATGAGATATTGACGACCACATCTGTGGACCAAGAAGATACCATCGCCAGAAAACACAATGCTGGTGTTCCTACCGTTTCTCCAGCAAGAGGGCATCGGTGCAGGGCTGCTAGCAACCATATGTGCTTCCATCTATCTTCTCTCCCTTAATTAGATTAACTCCAGCAGTTGATGGCGTCCGATTCCATGCCAGGAAAAGCTGGAGAAGGAGGTCGGATGGGAGTCCTAGTCCCATAGAGATTGGTGCATCAGCCTATGACAGTGACCTGATGTGCCTTGCACATGGCGGTCCTGGCAGAGGCTCGATCAAGTGGTTTATCAATGGAACGCAGCGAAGATCAGAAGACGAAGATCGATCGTGATGTTGTGGAGAGATTGAGAGGATTACAACTTTTGAGGGAGCTCGTGGACTTCTGGAGAAGTTCAGAGGATTCCCACTTTTGAGGGAGATTGATTACGTTGAAAGGAGCTATCTCAATTGTTCATTTTTTATCCAACGGATGCTTACAGCTTAAACCCGGGGATTAACATGGTAACTCGTATGGTGCCTCCAATTAGTAAATATAAGATCTTGTGGTGGAGAATCACATAGCAACAATAGTGCATCCAATGCTTTGAGAAGCTCAAGGAAGAGAGCACGGGTGGTGGCTAGGTATGTCTTTATGAAAAAAGATGATCTTAACCATGAGGAGTGTAAGGAGTATTACCAAGAGGTAATTCTGGCCAAGCAAGAAATTGCACACTAGTTGCCTCTCGATTCTATGGGACCAAGCATGAAAGAGACACAATCACAATTGTGATTTTCATATCTTGAGCTCTAAGGCTAGCAAGAAATCGGATTATACAATATTCTTGCCGAATATAGTGATATTCTTTATGAGTTGGAAGTCTCCTTTTGCTTGCCATTGTACTTAGATGTGCAAATTTCGTGTGTATTCCACTTTTATACCACATGTAAATTATTACTTTACTTACTAATTCTAAAGAGTGTGTTTTCTTGACCTTGTAATTTTGTTGTCAAACAAGAACATGTAGTTAAGCAATTACATTGTTGGAAGTTTGCACATATGTTTTTCAGTGATTGTATATAGGTGTCTGCATCCGACAACCTATGTGTAGCAAATAATTACAACCTTCAATGCTTCTTAGCATATTTTTAGCCAATACATGCTTATGCATTAGCTTTGCTTTATATATGTTTGGAGTATTTGCATGCACTTTAGCAACACAAGACCTTTCATGTTGTTGCATAATAATTGATGTCTATGTTAAATAGAACCATTAGTTAATTATTACCATGAAGTATTGTACTGCATTCACCAAATTACTCACTAAACTTGCACTGACACATGTTCTTGACTATGCCCGTGGAATGAAGGATGGCCTAAGAGTGACATTACCAAAAAATATGATTATTCTTTAGAGGACATGATAGATGGTTACGCTTTGATCCCACGTGCATCTATATATGGAGTTGTCGTACCCTCCTTCGAACCACAACTCATATCCTGATCAAGATCAATATATTAGGCAGATAATTCAAGTTGTATGATTCATTTATAGGGCTCAGGTAGCTGGGAGTGAGGTATGTCCATTTAATATTTCAAACTTAATCCTATTATTAGAATGTTATTTAGTTTCAGATTTTTGGAAAGTGGTTGTTACATTTTCTGATTTAAATTATTAACTTGTGAACAAGCCAAACCCTTCTAAGTAGAGAAGACTTATTGGTTTACTTATTATAAGCCTTGAGTTTGGTTTCATAAGTCGCAGGCTATGTGTTGGTTTTTATTGTTGACAAGCAGTAACAATGATGTCCCGATCTTTGCAATTGGCAAATACACAAATTTACACCAATATATAGATCACTTTAGGAACAACAGGTGCCAGTTTCTGTTTCTAAGGAAAGAAATTGGTTCAAATTAAAGATGTGACACTTTTATTTTATGAAATTCTTAGAGCATCTATTCGGTAGCATGTAGCCTCGAAGTTTTTTTGAATTTAATTTTTACAACTACAGGTAGTTTAAGTTCATCCCACAAGTTGTCATCAATGTCCTTACTATAAAAAATCCATGCCCATGAATTCACATTTGGCAATAGAGAGAGGTGTGAGATGCGGTAGGAAATGCAACCTCTTGGGTGCGGATAATGTCGCCGGAGGAGTGTTGCACCGAGACAACGGCGTCAAGCCTGGCATGGGATGAGGAAGGCGGTGGTGGGGGTTGGCGGACGTTGTCTCTGGTGGTACAAAATGCATATATGGGAGGGATGCCCTTGAGAGATGGATTGATGGTTACAATTTGGATGCACTTACACCTATATAAGGTGTTTCTATCCCCACTTTCTGACAGCAACTCCTATTTTGAGCAAGATGAATATACGAAGTGAGATTCTTCTTGTCATATATACATATAGTGATGAAACACTCTAGATTCGCTCCAATTTAAGTATGCCAAAGAGAGGGAGGAGGCCGACTGTGAGGAATTTCAAGGATTAGGAGAAGCAGCAAATGATATCTTTGTTGGAAAAGGATGTTGTCCAGTTAGAGAGATATCTTGCGGTGGAGAATCACAAAGCAACAATAGTGCATCCAACGCTTTGAGAAGCTCGAGGAAGAGAGCACTGGGTGGTGGCTAGGTATGTCTTTATGAAAGAAGATGATCTTAACCATGAAGAGTGTAAGGAGAATTACCAAGAGGTAATTCTGACCAAGCAAGAAATTGCACACTAGATGCCTTTAGATTCTATGGGACCAAGCATGAAAATGACACAATCACAATTGTAATTTTCATATCTTGAGCTCTAAGGGTAGCAAGAAATCGGAGTATACAATATTCTTGCAGAATATAGTGATATTCTTTATGAGTTGGAAGTCTCGTTTTGCTTATCATTGTCCTTAGATGCTATATATTGTCACCTCTAAATAAATAATTTACCATTTCACATTTCAAGGTCGTGTGTATTCCACTTTTATACCACATGTAAATTATTGCTTTACTTACTAATTGGAAAGAATGTGCTTTCTTGACCTTGTAATTTTGTTGTCAAACAAGAACATGTGGTTAAGCAATTTCAGTGTTGGAAGTTTGCACATATGTTTTTTCGTGATTGTATATGAGTGTCCTTATCTGACAAACTATGTTTAACAAATAATTACAACCTTCAATGCTACTTCGCATATTTTTAGCCAACACATGCTTACGGATTAGCTTTACTTTATATATTTTTGCAGTATTTGCATGCGCTTTAGTAACACATGACGGTTCATATTGTTGCATAATAATCGATGTCTATGTTAAACCAAACCCTTAGTTAATTATTACCGTGAAGTATTGTATTGCACTCACCAAATATTTCTAACTAAAATTACACTGACACTTGTTCTCGAATGTGCCCGTGGAATGAAGGATGGCCTACAAATGAAATTACCAAAATATATGATTATTCTTTAGAGGACATGATAGATGGTTCCGCTTTGATCCCATGTGCATCCATATAAGGAGTTCTCATACGCTCATTCAAACCGCAACACATATCTTGATCAAGATCAATATATTAGGATAGGTACTTCTAGTTGTATGATTCATTTGTACGGATCGGGTAGGTGGGAGTGGGGTATGTCCATTTTAGTATTTCGAACTTAATCCTATTATCACGATGTTATTTAGTCTCAAATGTTTGGAAAGTGGTTGTTACATTTTATGATTTAAATTATTAACTTGTGAATAAGCCAAACCCTTCTAAGTAGACAAGACTTATTGGTTTACTTAATATAAACTTTGAGTTTGGTTTCATAAATCGCAGGATATATGTTGGTTTTATTGTTGACAAGCAATAACACATGATGTCCCGGTCTTTGCAATTGGCAAATACACAAATTTACACGCATATATAGATCACTTCAGCAACAACAAGTATCACTTATTATTTATAAGGAAAGAAATTGGTTCCAATTAAACATGTGCCGCTTTAAATTTATGAAATTCTTAGAGCATGTATTCGGTAGCATATAGCCTCAATGTTTAATTGAATTTAATTTTTAAAACTACCAAATCTTTTAGTTCATCCCACAAGTTGGCATCAATATCCTTATTATCAAAAAAGGCATGCACATATATTCACACATGGGAATAGAGAGAGGTGTGAGATGCGGTGGGAAATGCAACCTCTTGGCTACAGCTAATGTCACCGGAGGCGAGTTGCACCGAGACAACAACGTCGAGCCTTGCATGGTATGAGGAAGACGGTGGTGGGGGTTGGCGGACGTTATCTCCAGTGGCACAAAATGCATATATGGGAGGGATGCCGATGAGAGATGGATTGATGGTTCCAATTTGGATGCACTTCCACCTATATAAGGTGTTTCTATCCCCACTTTCTAACACCAACTCTTATTTAGAGCAAGATGAATATACGAAGTGAGATTCTTCTTGTCATATATACATATAGCGATGAAACACCATAGATTCGCTCCAATTTAGGTATGCCAAAGAGAGGGAAGAGGCCGACTATGAGGAATTTCAAGGATTAGGAGAAGCAGAAAATGATGTCTTTGTTGGAAAAGGATGTTATCCATTTAGAGAGATATCTTGTGGTGGTGAATCAGAGAGCAACAATAGTGCATCCAACGCTTTGAGAAGTTCAAGGAAGAGAGCAAGGAGTGGTGGCTAGGTATGTCTTTATGAAAGATGATGATCTTAACCATGAGGAGTGTAAGGAGTATTACCAATAGGTAATTCTGACCAAGCAAGAAATTGCACACTAGTTGCCTTTAGATTCTATGGGACCAAGCATGAAAACGACACAATCACAATTGTAATTTTCATATCTTGAGCTCTAAGGCTAGCAAGAAATCGGATTATACAATATGCTCGCGGAATATAGTGATATTCTTTATGAGTTGGAAGTCTCTTTTTGCTTGTCATTGTCCTTAGATGCTATATATTGTCACCTTTGAATAAATAATTTACCATCTGATATTTCAAGGTCATGTGTATTCCACTTTTATATCACATGTAAATTATAACTATACTTAATAATTATAAAGAGTGTGTTTTCTTGACCTTGTACTTTTGTTGTCAAACAAGAACATGAAGTTAAGTAATTTCATTGTTGGAAGTTTGCAATTTTTTCAGTGATTGTATATAAGTGTCCTCAGCCGAGAACCTATGTTTAGCAAATAATTACAACCTTCAATGCTGCTTAGCATATTTTTACCCAGGCACTTGCTTACGGATTAGCTTTGCTTTATATATATTTGGAGTATTTGCATGTCCTTTAGTAACACATGATCTTTCATCTTGTTGCATAATAATCGATGTCTATGTTAATAAAGACCTCAGTTTTAACCGTGAAGTATTGTATTACATTCACCAAACATTTCTCACTAAAATTGCTTTGGCACTTGTTCTTGACTGTGCCCGTGGAACGAAGGATGGCCTACGAATGACATTACCCAAAAAATATGATTATTCTTTAGAGGACATGATAGATGTTTCCGCTTTAATCCCACGTGCATCTAAAGGAGTTCTCGTACCCTGCATCGAACCACAACTCATATCTTGATCAAGATCAATATATTAGGACGTATACTTCTAGTTGTATGATTTATTTGTAGGGCTCGAGTGGTTGGTAGTGAGTTATGTCCATGTTAGTATATAAAACTTAAATATATCATCAAGATGCTATTTAGTTTTATATTTTTGGAAAGTTATTCTTACATTTTTCTGATTTAAATTATTAACTTGTGAACAAGCCAAACCCTTCTAAGTAGAAAAGACTTATTGGTTCACTTATTGTATACTTTAAGTTTTCTTTCACAAAGCAGGGTATATGTTGGTTTTTATTGTCAACAATGACTAGCAAATGATGTCCCGATCTTTGGAATTATCAAATACACAAATTTACATGCATATATAGATCACTTAAGCAACAACAGGTGTTACTTTCTTTTTTTGAGGAAAAAATTGGTTTGAATTAAACATGTGTCGCTTTTAATATATGAAATTCTTAGAGCATGTATTCGGTAGCATGTAGCTGATACGTCTCAATCGTATCTACTTTTCCTGACACTTTTCTTCTTGTTTTGTACTCTAATTTGCATGATTTTAATGAAACTAACCTGGACTGATGATGTTTTCAGCAGAACTACCATGGTGTTGTTTTTGTGGCGAAATAGAAGTTCTTGGATTGGAACGAAACTTTTTGGAGAATTTTTATACAATAAAGAAAAGGGTCTATTTTACTACCCTGAACAAAGTTGGTGGTTCACATGACCCCCTGATCTATTTTTTGGTTCCTTTACCCTCCCCCCTAAACATTCTCATACCGGACAAAAACACCCTAAGTGGTTTACCCAAACCGGATGGTGATGTGGACATGGTCAAAGGTGGTATTTGACCTATGGGTGGGACCCACTCGTAATTTTTTTTTAAAAAAATCAAAGAAATAGAAGAAAAAAGGGGCGGCCCCCTACTGCAGTAGCAGCCGACCACAGTGGCGGCAGCCGGTGCGCGTGGAGCCGGCGGGTGGACGGACCGACATCGGGGCAGGCGGAGACAACGCGCGCCGAGGAGGGGAGGCCGGGCGCGGCCAGGCACAGCGACACGGGACGCGGACGGGTTCGCATGCGTGAGGGCAAAGCGGGGGCGGGCGGCCGGGGACGACAGTGCGAGCAACGTGCGGGGGCGGCCGGGGACGATGGCGCAAGCTCGGGGAGGAGGCGGGACGGCGCAGGCATGCAGCCGGAGCGGCGACAGGGCGGATGGTAGTGGAGCCAATGCCACGGAGGAGCGAGGAGAGACCGAGCGGGGTGCCGCGACCGGGGCGAGCTCCTTCATGCGACGGCAGATCTGACCCGGAGAGAGAAAGAGAGGTCAGAGAAACCTGACAAGGGGGCCCCACCAAGGTCAAACCCACCGTTGACTAGTGCCACATCAGCAACGTGTGGAGACAAATCAGCCAGGGGGTGTTCTGTCAGGTTTTGGTTTGTTTATGGGGTAGAATAAGCCAAAAAATAGATCAAGGAGTAAAGTGAACCAGCCACTTTATTCAGGGTAGTAGAATGGACTTTTTTATACAATAAAATAAAAATACTAGAGCCAAGAACCACCGAAGGGGGTCCCTGGGGGAGCACAACCCACCAGGGCGCACCCCCCCTCCTGGCGCGTTCGGGTGGGTTGTGCCCACTTGGTGGCCCCGCAGACCCTATCTCCAACGCTATAAAATCACATTTTTCCAAAAAAAATCAGGAAGGAAGAATTATCTCGTTTCATGATACGGAGCCGCCGCCACCTCATGTTCTTCATCGGGAGGCCAGATCTGGAGTCCGTTTGGGGCTCTGGAGAGGGGGGTCTTCGATCTTCGTCATCACCAACCCTTCCTCATCGCCAATTCCATGATGCTCCCCACCAGGATTGAGTAATTCCTTCGTAGGCTCATTGGTCGGTGAGGAATTGGATGAGATTCATCATGTAATAGAGTTAGTTTTGTTAGGGCTTGATCCCTAGTATCCATTATGTTCTGAGATTGATGTTGATATGACTTTGACATGCTTAATGCTTGTCACTTTGGGCCCGGGTGCCATGATTTCATATCTGAACCGTTTATGTTATCACCATTATATCTATGTTTGAGATCCGATCTTGCAAGTCATATTCACCTATTACGTGTTATGATCTGTAAACCCCGGAGTGACAGTATTTCGGATACTTTCTGGTGATAACCGTAGTTTGAGGAGTTCATGTATTCACTATGTGCTAATGCTTTGTTCCAGTTCTCTTTTACATGGAGGCCTTAATATCCCTTAGTTTCCAAATGGACCCTGCTGCCACGGGAGGGTAGGACAAAAGATGGCATGCAAGTACTTTCCGTAAGCACGTATGACTATTTACGGAATACATGCCTACATTATATTTAACTGGAGCTAGTTTTGTATCGCCCTAGGTTATGATTGTTATATGATGAATATCATCCAACGAATCCACCGATCCAATGCCTACGATTTTCCTATATATTGATCTTGCTAAGTTACTATTGCTACTATTACTGTTACACTTGCTACAAAATCATTGCTACCACTGTTACCGTTACTATTGTTGTTACAACTATTATCAAAACTATCATACTACTGTACTACTGATCACTTTGATGCAGATAATGAATCCCCAGGTGTGATTGAATTGACAACTCAGCTGCTAATACTTGTGAATATTCTTTGGTTGCCCTTGTGTAGAATCAATAAATTTGGGTTGAATACTCTACCCTCGAAAACTGTTGTGATCCCCTATACTTGTGGGTTATTAGTAGCCTCAAAGTTTTTCTGAATTTAATTTTTGCAAGTACCAAATATTTTCAATCATCCACAAGTTGTCATCAATATCCTTACTATAAAAAAGGCATGCACATATATTCACACTTGGGAATAGAGAGAGGTGTGATATGTGGTAGGAAATGCAACCTCCTTGGTGCGTCTAATGTCGTCGGAGGAGAGTTGCACCGAGACAACAACATCAAGCCTGGCATGGGATGAGGAAGATGGTGGCGGGGGTTGGCGGACGTTGTCTCCGGTGGCACAAAATGCATATACGGGAGGGATGCCATTGAGAGATGGATTGGTGGTTCCAATTTGAATAAATAATTTCCTGTCTAACATTTCAAGGTCGTGTGTATTCCACTTTTATATCGCGTGTAAATTATAACTTTACTTACTAATTCTAAAGAGTGTGTACTCTTGACCTTGTAATTCTGTTGTCAAACAAGAACATGTAGTTTCGAAATTTCAGTGTTGGAAGTTGGCACATATGTTTCTCAGTGATTGTATCTAAGTGTCCTTGTCCGACAACCTATGTTTAGCAAATAATTACAACCTTCAATGCTGCTTAGCATATTTTTAGCCAACACTTGCTTACGTATTAGCTTTGCTTTTTATATGTTTGGAGTATTTGCATGCGCTTTAGTAACACATGAACTTTCATATTGTTGCATAATAATCAATGTCTATGTTAAACAGAACCCTTAGCTAATTATTACCGTGAAGTATTGTATTACATTCATCAAACACTTCTCACTAAAGTTATACTGACATGAGTTCTTGGCTGTGCCCGTGGAATGAAGTATGGCCTAAGAATGACATTACCAAAACATATGATTATTCTTTGGAGAACATGATAGACGGTTCCGCTTTGATCCCATGTGCATCTATATAAGGAGTGCTCGTACGCTCCTTCGAACCACAACTCATATCTTGATCAAGATCAATATACTAGGAAAAATCCTCTAGTTGTATGATTCATATGTAGGGCTCGGGCAGTTGGGAATGAGGTATCTCCATTTTAGTATTCAAAACTTAATTCTATTATCAGGATGTTATATACTTTTAGATTTTTGGAAACTGGTTGTTACATTTTCTGATTTAAATTATTAACGTGTGAACAAGCCAAACACTTCTAAGTAGAGAAGACTTATTGGTTCACTTATTGTAGACTTTGAGTTTGGTTTCATAAATCGCAGGGTATATGTTGGTTTTTATTGTCGATGATCAGTAACACATGTTGTCTTGATCTTTCCAATTAGCAAATACACAAATCTACATGCATATATAGATCACTTCAGCAACAACAGGTGTCAATTTCTCTTTCCGAGGAAAAAATTGGTTTGAATTAAACATGTGCCACTTTTAAAATATGAAATCTTAGAGCATGTAATTGGTAGCATGTAGTCTCAAAGTTTTTTGGAATTTAATTTTACAAGTACCGAATATTTTAATTCATCCCACAAGTTTTCATCAATATCCTTACTATAAAAAATTCATGCCCATGTATTGACAGTTGGGAATAGAGAGAGGTGTGACATGTGGTTGGAAATGCAACCTCCTAGGTGCGTCTAATGTAACTAGAGGCGAGTTGCACTGAGACAACAGCGTCAAGCCTGGCATGCGATGAGGAAGATGGTGGTGGGGGTTGGTGGACATTGTCTCCGGTGGCACAAAATGCATATACGGGAGGGATGCCATTGAGAGATGGATTGGTGGTTCCAATTTTGATGCACTTCCACCTATATAAGGTATTTCTATCCCCACTTTATGACTGCAACTCCTATTTTGAGCAAGATGAATATATGAAGTGAGATTCTTCTTGTCATATATATACATATAGTGATGAAACACTATAGATTCGCTCCAGTTTATGTATGCCAAAGAGAGGGAAGAGGCCGACTGTGAGGAATTTCAAGGGTTAGGAGAAGCAGTGAATGATGTCTTTGTTTGAAATGGATGTTGTCCAATTAGAGAAATATCTTGTGGTGGAGAATCACAGAGCAACAATAGTGCATCCAATGCTTCGAGAAGCTCAAGGAAGAGAGCACGGGGTGGTGGCTAGGTATCTCTTTATGAAAGAAGATGATCTTAACCATGAGCAGTGTAAGGAGTATTATCAAGAGGTAATTCTGACCAAGTGATAAACAACACACTAGTTTCCTTTAGATTCTATGCGACCAAGCATGAAAATGACACAATAACAATTGTAATTTTCATATCTTGAGCTCTAAGGCTAGCAAGAAATTGGATTATACAATATTCTCATAATATAGTGATATTCTTTATGAGTTGGAAGTCTCCTTTTGCTTGTCATTATCCTTGGATGTTATATATTGTCACCTTTGAATAAATAATTTCCCATCTGACATTTCAAGGTCGTGTGTATTCCACTTTTATGCCACATGTAAATTATTGCTTTACTTACTAATTCTAAAGAAAGTGTTTCCTTGACCTTGTAATTTTGTTGTCAAACAAGAACATGTAGTTAAAAAAATCATTGTTGGAAGTTTGCACATGTGTTTTTCCGTGATTGTATATGAGTGTCCTTATCCGACAACCTATATTTAACAAATAATTACAACCTTCAATGCTGCTTAGCATATTCTTAGCCAACACATGCTTACGGGTTAGATTTGCTTTATATATGTTTGGAGTATTTGCATGCGCTTTAGTTACACATGGCCTTCATATTGTTACATAATATTCGATGTCTATGTTAAACAAAATCCTCAGTTATTACCGTGAAGTATTGTATTACATTCACCAAACATTTCTCACTGAAATTGCTTTGACACATGTTCTTGACTATGCCCGTGGAATGAAGGATGGCCTACGAATGACATTACCAAAAAAATATGATTATTCTTTAGAGGACATGATAGATGGTTCCGCTTTAATCCCACATGCATCTAAAGGAGTTCTCGTACCCTCCTTTGAACCACAACTCATATCTTGATCAAGATCAATATATTATGACAGATACTTCTAATTGTATGATTCATTTATAGGGCTAGGGTAGATGGGAGTGAGGTATGTCCATGTTAGTATGTAAAACTTAAATCTATTATCAGGATGTTATTTAGTTTTATATTTTTGGAAAGTGATTGTTACATTTTTCTAATTTAAATTATTAACTTGTGAACAAGCCAAACCCTTCTATAAAGAAAAGACTTATTGGTTCACTTATTGTATACTTTAAGTTTGGTTTCACAAAGCAAAGTATATGTTCGTTTTTATTGTCGACAATCAGTAACACATGATGTCCCAATCTTTGCAATTAGCAAATACACAAATTTACATGCATATATAGATGACTGCAGCAACAACAGGTGGTACTTTCTGTTTTTGAGGAAAAAATTGGTTTGAATTAAACATGTGTCGGTTTTAATATATGAAATTCTTAGAGCATGTATTCGGTGGCATGTAGCCTCAAAGTTTTTCTGAATATAATTTTTTCAAGTACCATATCTTTTAATTCATTCCAGAAGTTGTCATCAATATCATTACTATAAAAAATGCATGCCTGATACGTCTCTAACGTATCTATAATTCTTGATTGCTCCATGCTATTATATTATCTATTTTGGATGTTAATGGGCTTTATTTTACACTTTTATATCATTTTTGGGACTAGCCTATTAACCGAACGCCCAACCCAAATTGTTGTTTTTTGCCTATTTCAGTGTTTCGCAGAAAAGGAATATCAAATGAAGTCCAAACGGAATGAAACCTTCGGGAACGTGATTTTCTCAACAAACGTGATCCAGGAGACTTGGAGTGGGCGTCAAGAAACAATCGAGGAGGCCATGAGGCAGGAGGCGCGCCTACCCCACTAGGCGTGCCCTACACCCTCGTGGGCCCCTCGTTGCTCCACCGACCTACTTCTTCCTCCTATATAAGTCCACGTACCCCGCAAACATCCAGGAGCACCACGAAAACCTAATTCCACCGCCGCAACCTTCTGTACCCGGGAGATCTCATCTTGGGGCATTTTCCGGAGCTCCGTCGGAGGGGGCATTGATCACGGAGGGCCTCTACATCAACTCCATGGTCTCTCCGGTGATGTGTGAGTAGTTTACTTCAGACCTTCGGGTCCATAGCTAGTAGCTATATGGCTTGTTCTCTCTCTCTCTCTTTGGATCTCAATACAAAGTTCTCCTCGATTCTCTTGGAGATCTATTCGATGTAATCTTCTTTTATGGTGTGTTTGTAGAGATCCGATGAATTGTGGGTTTATGATCCAGATTATCTATGAATAATATTTGATTCTTCTCTGAATTCATTTATGTATGATTGGTTTATCTTTGCAAGTCTTTTCGAATTATCGGTTTAGTTTGGCCTACTAGATTGATCTTTCTTGCAATGGGAGAAGTGCTTAGCTTTGGGTTCAATCTTGCGGTGCTCGATCCCAGTGACAGTAGGGGAAACGACACGTATTGTATTGTTGCCATCGAGGATAAAAAGATGGGGTTTATATCATATTGCATGAGTTTATCCCTCTACATCATGTCATCTTGCTTAAGGCGTTACTCTGTTCTTATGAACTTAATACTCTAGATGCATGCTGGATAGCGGTCGATGTGTGGAGTAATAGTAGTAGATGCAGAATCATTTCGGTCTACTTGTTGCGGACGTGATGCCTATATACATGATCATGCCTAGATATTCTCATAATTATTCGCTTTTCTATCAATTGCTCGACAGTAATTTGTTTACCCACCGTAATACTTATGCTATCTTGAGAGAAGCCACTAGTGAAACCTATGGCCCCGGGTCTATTTTCCATCATACAAGTTTCCAATCTATTTTATTTTGCAATCTTTACTTTCAATCTATATCATAAAAATACCAAAAATATTTATCTTATTATTATTATCTCTATCAGATCTCACTCTTGCAAGTGGCTGTGAAGGGATTGACAACCCCTTTATCGCGTTGGTTGCGAGGTTCTTATTTGTTTGTGTAGGTACGAGGTGACTCGCGCGTGGTCTCCTACTGGATTGATACCTTGGTTCTCAAAAACTGAGGGAAATACTTACGCTGCTTTACTGCATCACCCTTTCCTCTTCAAGGGAAAACCAACGCAGTGCTCAAGAGGTAGCAATGCCCATATATTCAAACTTGGGAATAGAGAGAGGTGTGATATGTGGTAGGAAATTCAACCTCCTGGGTGCGACTAATGTCACCGGAGACAAGTTCCACCGAGACAACAGCGTCAAGCCTTGCATGGGATGAGGAAGATGGTGGGGGGTTGGCGGGCATTGGCTCCGGTGCCGCAAAATGTATATACAGGAATGCTGCCATTCACAAGTGGATTGGTGGTTCCAATTTGGATGCACTTCCACCTATATAAGGTATTTATATCCCCACTTTCTGACATCAACTCCTATTTTGAGCAAGATGAATAGTTGATGTAAGATTCTTCTGGTCATATATACATAGAGTGATGAAACACTATAGATACACTCCAATTTAAGTATGCCAAAGAGAGGGAGGAGGCCGACTATGTGGAATTTCAAGGATGAGGAGAAGCAGCGAATGATTTCTTTGTTCGAAAAGGATGCCGTCTTGTTAGAGAGATATCTTGTGGTGGAGAATTACAGAGCAACAATAGTGCATCCAATGCTTTGAGAAGCTCAAGGAAGATAGGTCATGGCGGTGGCTAGGTATGTCTTCATGAAAGAAGATGATCTTAACCATGAGGAGTGTAAGGAGTATTACCAAGAGGTAATTCTAACAAGGCAAGAAATTGCACACTAGTTGCCTTTATGTTTTATGGGACCAAGCATGAAAACGACACAATCACAATTGTAATTTTCATATCTTGAGCTCTAATGCTATGAAGGAATTGGATTCTACAATATGCTTGCAGAATATAGTGATATTCTTTCACTAGTAGAAAACGGGCCATTAGCACCGGTTTGTAAGGGCCTTTAGTGCTGGTTATGGAACCGGCACTAACATTTCGGCACTAAAGGCCCCCCCCCTTTAGTACTGGTTCAGCACGAACCGGTGCTAAAGGGGAACCACGTGGCGTGAGCTCGCGCCCTGGTACGGGGGACCTTTAGTACCGGTTGGTGTTACCAACCGGTACTAAAGTTTTTTTTTTGAATTTTTTTTTGAAAATTTTGGAATTTTTTTTGATTTTTTAATTTTTAATTTTTCTGAATTATTTGATGATTTAGTCTCTAATCACCTCTCTTAACTGCTCAAGTGTGGATCAGTCATTCCAAATCATCTAACTTCCTGACCGGTCACCCATCCCTCTCACTACTCCAGCCCGAGCACGCTTAACTTTCAGGTTCTATTCTCCTTCATTTCCGAGTCTGCACTTGTTGTTTTCCTGATAATAGTAAGATGTCAATCCTATTAACCCTCAGGAGTTTAGCTTGAGCATGAAGTCACACATTTAACCGTTTTAGTTTGAAACTATTATTCTAAAAAAACAGTAATTATTTAGTAACGCTAATATTTCTTGAATAAGTTTGACCATAGTTTGACCACAGTTTGACCATAGTTTGACCAGATTTGACCAAAATTCAAAAAATTGAAATAATTATTTAGTAACACTAATATTCTTGAATAATTAGTTTGACCATTGTTTGACCACAATTTGCCCACTGTTTGAATATTTTTCAATTTTTTCCACTCTAGATCTTAAAAGCCCCGTAACTTTTTTCTATTAGGTTTTTGGGGATTTTGCAAATGTTTAACGGGGTTCCCCCAGTTAAATTCGGATGTAACTTTTCGAGTAGATGATTTTTCATATAAAAAACTTTTTCATCCGAGTTAGTATGCAAAAGTTATGCCCATTTTTACAAATTTCAGAGAGATTTTGCAAATAAAGTCAAAATTCACATTTGCAAATTTTCCCAACAACTAGACCACATATCACATGAGAAACTTATTTTCTTTTATTTTTTTGACATTTCCATTATTTTCTTTTATTTTTTTTAAAACTGAAAAGGCGATCCACCGGGGGGGGGGGGGGCAGAGTTTGAAAATGGGACCTTTAGTACCGGTTCTATAGGTTAGACCCCTTTAGTACCGGTTCGTGGCACGAACCGGTACTAAAGGTTAGACCTTTAGTACCGGCTTGTGCCACGAACCGGTACTAAAGGTGATAGTGGGGCCCCGGCCTGACGCCAGCCTGCCACCACCCCTTTAGTGCCGGTTCGTGCCACGAACCGGTACTAAAGGTTCAACACGAACCGGCATTAATGCAAATCCGTTCGAACCGGCACTAATGGTACCATTAGTACCGGCTCAAATACAAACCGGCACTAATGTGCTTCACGTTTGACCCTTTTTCTACTAGTGTTTAGGAGTTGGAAGTCTTCTTTTGCTTGTCATTGTCCTTAGATGCTATATATTGTCACCTTTAAATAAATAATTTCCCATCTAACATTTGAAGGTAGTGTGTATTCCACTTTTATACCGCGTGTAAATTATTACCTTGTAATTTTGTTGTCAAAGAATAAGATGTAGTTCTGCAATTTTAGTGTTGGAAGTTTGCACATATGTTTCTCAGTGATTGTATTTAAGTGTTCTTATCTGAGAACCTACTTTTATCAAATATTTACAACCTTCAATGCTGCTTAGCATATTTTTGGCCAACAGTTGCTTATATATTAGCTTTGCTTTTTATACGTTTTGAATATTTGCATGTGCTTTAGTAACACATGACCTTTCATATTGTTGCGTAATAATCGATGTCTACATTAAACACAACACTTAGTTAGTACCATGAAGTATTGTATTACATTCACCAAATATTTCTCATTCAAATTGCACTGACACAAGTTCTTGATTGTGCCCATGTAATGAAGGATGGTTTACGAATGGCATTACAAAAAAATATGATTATTCTTTAGAGGACATGATAGATGGTTCCGCATTGATCGCATGTGCATCTATATAAGGAGTTCTCGTACCCTCCTTCGAACCACAACTCATATCTTTATCAAGATCAATATATTAGGACATATACTTCTAGTTGGGTGATTCATACCTAGGGCTCGGGTAGCTGGGAATGAGGTATGTCCATTTTATTATTTAAAACTTAATCCTATTATCAAGATGGAATT
The DNA here is from genome assembly GCF_056163025.1 of Triticum urartu. Lineage (NCBI taxonomy): Eukaryota > Viridiplantae > Streptophyta > Magnoliopsida > Poales > Poaceae > Triticum > Triticum urartu. The sequence continues at coordinate 710,360,542 of NC_141879.1, read as the reverse complement.
TAATTTTAGATTTTTGAAATGTGATTTTTACATTTTGTAATTTAAATTATTAACTTGTGAACAAGCCAAACCCTTCTAAGTTGAGAAGACTTATTGGTTCACTTATTGTATACTTTGAGTTTGGTTTCATAAATCGCAGGGTATATGTTGGTTTTATTGTCGACAATCAGTAACACATGATGTCCTGATCTTTGCAATTGGCAAATACACACATTTACATGCATATGTAAATCACTTCATCAACAACAAGTGCCACTTTCTATTTCTGAGGAAATAAATTGGTTCGAATTAAACATGTGCCACTTTTAATATATGAAATCTTAGAGCATGTATTTGGTAGCATGTAGCCTCAAAGTTTTTCTGAATTTAATTTTTACAAGTACCAAATCGTGTCATACATCCCACAAGTTGTCATCAATATCCTTACCATACGATAATGCATGCCCATATATTCACACTTGGGAATAGAGAGACGTGCGAGATGTGGTAGGAAATACAACCTCATGGGTGCGTCTAATGTCACTGGAGGCGAGTTGCACCAAGACAACGGTGTCGAGCCTGGCCTAGGATGAGGAAGGTGGTCTAATGCCATGAGGAGTGTAAGGAGTATTACCCGGAGGTAATTATAACCAACAAAGAAATTGCACACTAGTTTCCTTTAGATTCTATGGGACCAAGCATGAAAATGACACAATCACAATTGTAATTTTCATATGTTGAGCTCTAAGGCTAGAAAGGAATTGGATTCTACAATATTCGTGCAGAATATAGTGATATTCTTTATGAGTTGGAAGTCTTCTTTTGCACAATTGTGTTCTCTTGATCTTGGATTTTTTTTGTCAAACAAGAATATGTAATTAAGCAATTTCATTGTCGGAAGTTTGCACATATGTGTTTTAGTGATTGTCAATAAGTGTCCTTATCCGACAACCTATGTTTAGCAAATAATTACAACCTTCAATGTTGCTTCGCATATTTTTAGCCAACACATGCTTACGGATTAGCTTTGCTTTATATATATTTTTGGAGTATTTGCATGCGCTTTAGTAACACATGACCTTTCATATTGTTGCATAATAATCGATGTCTATGTTAAAAAAACCTCAATTATAACCGTGAAGTATTGTATTACATTCACCAAACGTTTCTCACTAAAATTTCTCTGACATGTGTTCTTGACTGTGCCCGTTGAATGAAGGATGGCCTACGAATGACATTACCAAAAAATATGATTATTCTTTACAAGACATGATATATGGTTCCGCTTTAATCCCACGCGCATCTAAAGGAGTTCCCGTACCCTCCTTTGAACCACAACTCATATCTTGATCAAGATCAATATATTAGGACAGATACTTCTAGTTGTATGATTCATTTGTAGGGCTCGAGTAGAAGGGAATGAGGTATGTCCATGTTAGTATATATAACTTAATTCTATTATCAGGATGCTATTATTTTCATATTTTTGGAAAGTGTTTGTTAAAATTTCTAATTTAAATTGTTAACGTGTGAACAAGACAAACCCTTCTAAGTAGAGAACACTCATTGGTTCGGTTATTGTATACTTTGAGTTTGGTTCCATAACTCACAGGGAATATGCTTGTTTTTATTGTCGAAAATTGGTAACACATGATGTCTTGGCCTTTGTTATTAGCAAATAGACAAATTCACGTGCATATGTAGGTCACTTCAGCAGCAATAGGTGTCACTTTCTATTTCTGTGGAAAAAGTTTGGTTCCAATTAAACATGTGCCGCTTTTAAATATGAAATTCTTAGAGCATGTATTCGGCATCATGTAGCCTCAAAGTTTTTCTAAATTTAATTTTTACAAGTACCGAATCTTTTAATTCATCCCACAAGTTGACAACAATATCCTTACTGCAAAAAAAAATTCATGGCCATATATTCACATTTGCGAATAGAGAGAGGTGTGAGATGTGGTAGCAAATGCAACCTCCTGGGTGCGTCTAATGAACCAGAGGTGAATTGCATCAAGACAACAGCGTCGAGCCTGGCATGGGATGAGGAAGATGGTGGCGGGGGTTGGTGGACATTGTCTCCAGTGGCACAAAATGCATATACGGGAGGGATGCCATTGAGAGATGGGTTTGTGGTTCCAATTTGGATGCACTTCCACATATATAAGGTATTTCTATCCCCACTTTCTGACATCAACTCCTATTTTGAGCAAGATGAATATATGAAGTAAGATTCTTCTTGTCATATATACATATAGTGATAAAACATTATATATCCACTCCAATTTAAGTAGGCCAAAGAGAGGGAGGAGGCCAACTATGAGGAATGCCAAGGATGAGCAGAAGCAATGAATGATGTCTTTGTTGGAAACGGATGTTGTCCTGTTAGAGAGATATCTTGTGGTGGAGAATTATAGAGCAACAATAGTGCATCCAACACTTTGAGAAGATCAAGGAAGAGAGCACAGGGTGGTGGCTAGGTATGTCTTCATGAAACAAGATGTTCTTAACCATGGGGAGTATAAGGAGTATTACCAAGAGCTAATTCTGACCAAGCAAGAAATTGCACTCTAGTTGGCTTTAGAATCTACGCGACCAAGCATGGAAACGACACAATCACAATTGTAATTTTCATATATTTAGCTCTAAGGCTAGCAAGGAATTGGATTATACAATATTCTTGCAAAATATAGTGATACTCTTTATGAGTTGGAAGTCTTGTTTTGCTTGAAGTCTTCTTTTGCTGGTCATTGTCCTTAGATCTTATATATTGTCACCTTTGAATAAATAATTTCCCATCTCAAAATTCAAGGTCATGTGTATTCCACTTTTATACCGCATGGATATTATTACTTTACTTACTAATTCTAAAGAGTGTGTTCTGTTGAGCTTAATTGTAATTTTTTTGTCAAACAAGAACATGTAGTTATGCTATTTCATTGTTGGAAGTTTGCACCTATGTTTTTCAGTGATTGGATTTAAGTGTCATAATCCGACAACCTATGTTTAGCAAGTAATTACAACCTTTAATACTGCTTAGCATATTTTTAGCCAACACTTGCTTACGTGTTAGCTTTGCTTTTTATATGTTCGGAGTATTTGCATGTGCTTTAGTAGCACATGACCTTTCATATTGTTGGATAATAATCGATGTCTATGTTAAACACAACCCTTAGTTATTACTGTGAAGTATTGTATTACATTCACCAAACATTTCTCACTAAATTGCACTAACACATGTTCTTGACAGTGCCCATGGAATGAAGGATGGCCTACGAATGACATTACCAAAAAATATGATTATTCTTTAGAGGACATGACAGATGGTTCCACTTTGATCCCACGTGCATCTATATAAGGAGTTCTCGTACCCTCCTTCGAACCACAACTCATATCTTGATCAAGATCAATATATTAGGACAGATACTTCTTGTTGTATGATTCATTTGTAGGGCTCTGGTAGCTATTCACATAAATTATTCTCGGCTTCCTGCCTCAAGCACTTTGTATGCCCAAGAAGCCTAGCAGGTTCATGCAAAGATTCTTCGTCACGTGCATCACATCGATTTTAGAGTGGATCTTTAGGACTTTCAATATATAGGGTAGGTCCAAAATATAGATTTCTTCTTCCACATGGGTGTGTGTCTGTCAGTGTTATTCGGAACAGTTTATCCACCAGGACCCTTTCCAAAGATTGCTTTTAAATCCTTGACCATATCAAGTATATCATCACCAGTACTGGGGACGGGCTTTTTCCGGTGATCTGCCTCACCTTTGAAATGCTTGCCTTTCTTTCTTAAGGGATGCCTGCTCGAAAGAAATCGACGATGTTCCAGGTACGCATTATTCTTATATTTGTCCAAATATAGATTTTCAGTATCATCTAAACAGTGCGTGCATGCATTGTATCCCTTATTTGTCTGTCCTATAAGGTTACTAGGAGCTGGCCAATCATTGATGGTTACAAACAGCAACGCTCATAGGTCAAATTCCTGTTGTTTGTGCTCATCCCACACACGTACACCTTTGATATCCCATAGTTGTAAAAGTTCTTCAACTAATGGCCTTAGGTGCACATCAATGTCGTTGTCGGGTTGCATAGGGCCTTGGATGAGCACTGACATCATAATGAACTTCCGCTTCATGCACAACCAAGGAGGAAGGTTATAGATACATAGAGTCACAGGCCAGGTGCTATGATTGCTGCTCTGCTCTCCAAAAGGATTAATGCTATCTGCACTTTTACCAAACCATAAGTTCCTTGCATCATCTACAAACTCCAGCTACTTTCTCTTGATTTTTCTCCACTGCAACCCATCAGCGGGTACTCTCAACATCCCGCCTTTTTATGGTCTTCTTTGTGCCATCGCAACAACTTGGCATGCTCTTTGTTTCTGAATAGACGTTTCAATCGTGGTATTATAGGAGCATATCACATCACCTTGGCAGGAACCCTCTTCCTGGGGCGCTCGCCCCCAACATCACCAGGGTCATCTCGTATGATCTTATACCGCAATGCACCGCATACCGGGCATGCATTCAAATTCTTGTACTCCTCACCGTGGTAGAGGATGTAGTCATTTGGGCATGTGTATCTTCTGCATCTCTAATCCTAGAGGGCAGAGAACCTTCTTTGCTTCGTATGTACTGTCAGGCAATTCATTATCCTTTGGAAGATTCTTCTTCATTATTTTCAGTAACTTTTCAAATCCCTTGTCAGATAAACCATTCTCTGCCTTCCATTGCAGCAAATCCAGTGTGGTACCGTGCTTTATATTGGCATCTTCGCAATTTGGGTACAACCATTTTTTTATCCTCTAATATGCGGTCGAAGTTCAACTTATCATTTTCCCTTTCGCATTCTCTTTGTGCATCAACAATGACCAGGCGAATATCATTAGCGGACACATCTGGTGCCTCTTGATCTTCAGCTTCTCCCATTGCAGTATCACCGTATTCAGGGAACATAGGATAGCTGTCATCATCCTCTTCTTCTTCATTGTCTTCCGTCATAACCCATCTTTCTCTGTGCTTGGTCCAACAATTATAGTGGGGCATGAAACCGGACTTAAGTAGGTGGAACTGAAGGGTTTTTGAGGAAATGTAATTCTTCGTATTCTCACAGACAGTACATGGACAATACATAAAACCATTCTGCCTATTCGCCTCAGCCACATCGATAAAAGTATGCAGGCCCGTAATGTACACGGAAGTGCATCGGTCACTGTACATCCATTGCCGGTTCATCTGCATTATATAATTAAGTATATCAAAAACCATTACAGAACATCATGAATAGAGAAATGACCAAGTTAATACAAGTTCATCATATTAAAACCAAAGTAGTAGTGATCAAATGTTATTACTGCAAAAATAAATACATAAAGTTCATACATAGTTCTCATAAAACAACATACAATTATCTGGAGCATCTAAAACATACATTGAAACTAATACAACTATGTAAAACATTTAAATGCAACAACAAATGCGATCAAAATCGCAACTAAGGTAACAATTGATCCAATAGCATAATGATACTAGGCCTCTTGATCAATGGCATATTTTCTAATCTTTCTAATCTTCAAGCGCATTGCATCCATCCGAATCTTGTGTAGATCGACGACATAGGAAACATCCAACTCCAATTTCATCTTCTCTTCTTCAATTCTTTCCAGTTTTTATTTGAAATATTTTTTTCTTTTTCAACTAAATTTAACCTCTCGACAAGAGGGTCGGTTGGAATTTCCGGTTCACATATGTCGGGGGACTAATCCACGAGCACCTATGGGACCGGCGGACCGAGTCCCTTTCGGTTCGGCGGGGGCGAGGGTCGCACGAAGAGCGGATCGAGGCGAAGCACACGAGCAGTTTACCCAGGTTCGGGCCGCACGGATGCGTAAAACCCTACTCCTGCTTTGTGGTTTGTATTGAGTTCTTGCTCGGGAGCGCGGAGTGCTACAGTACACCTCAGCAGCTAACGAGACCGAGCGTGAATGTTCTCTCCCTTTCCTACGTTGTGCATGGGCCTCCTTTTATATGCTCAAGGGGTCACCGACAGGTGGCAACGTAGACAAGGGTAAAAATGGAAAGGTGCTGCGGTTGGTACAAATGGAAAGGTGCCGGAAAATAGTCATCAGAAATCAACTTCCTCTTCTTGGTCTGTCCAGTTGATGGCGTTACAGACGGTTGAGTCAGCTTGAGCACAAAGATCCCTGGTTCCACAGGTAACTTGAGTGCGGCGCACTTTGATAGGCCATCGGCAATGGCGTTCTGAGCTCTTGGAACATGCTCCATCTGCAGGCCATCAAAGTGCTCTTCTAGCTTTCTCACTTCGTCGACGTAGGCTTCCATCAATGGACTCTGATAGCTCTTGTTCACTTGGCGGACGACAAGCTGCGAGTCACCCCTGACAATAAGCTTCTTGATCCCAAGGTCTGCCGCGATCCTGAGACCGGCAAGCAAGCCTTCATACTCTGCAGTATTGTTTGTTGCTTGCTCCTTGGGAAAGTGCATCTGGACTACGTACTTGAGGTGCTCTCCGGTGGGTGCGACAAGCAGCACGCCAGCGCCGGCGCCTTGCAGCGAAAAGGCACCATCAAAGTACATCAGCCACTCTTTGCTTGCTTCCTCGACGGGGATGCTCGTTTCTGGAATTTCTTCATCTGGTGTTGGCGTCCATTCTGCTATAAATTCTGCCAATGCTCTGCTTTGGATAGTTGAAGTACTCTCAAACTTGAGGCCAAAGCTTGACAGTTCCAGTGCCCACTCAACAATCCTGCCTGTCGCTTCTGGATTCTGTAGTATCCTCTTCAGCGGAAAACGAGTGACAATTGTGATCTCATGTGCTTGGAAGTAATGGCGCAGCTTTCTCGAGGCCATGAGAAGGCCGAAAAGCAATTTCTGCACGCCAGAGTACCTTGACCTAGCCCCCTGCAGAAGGGAACTGACAAAGTAAACTGGGCGCTGTACCATTCTCTTCTGTATCTCCTCGCGCGTCTGCGCAGATCCATCCTTGTCGGGACCAGAGCTTGTCGGGGAAGCCCCCTGCTTGTCGCTGGATGCGCCTGCCGTGGTTGCTGGCTCGTCATCTGCCTCCCTCTCTGCTACTAACGCAGCACTAACCACTTGATTGGTTGCCGCTATATACAGCAGCAACTTCTCTTGTGGCTTAGGTGCGGCAAGTGTTGGAGTGGAGGACAGGTATCTCTTCAAGTCTTGCAGCGCAGCCTCCACTTCCGGAGTCCATTTCATTGGACCTGCCTTTTTCAATATTTTGAAAAATGGCAGGGCGCGCTCAGCAGACCTAGAGATAAACCTGCTGAGAGCAGCCACACAACCGGCAAGTGTTTGTACATCCTTGACGCGCTTTGGTGCTTCAATCTGCTCAATGGCCTTGATCTTGTCGGGATTGGCTTCGATTCCCCGCTGAGACATGAAGAACCCGAGAAGCTTGCCGGAGGGACTCCAAACACACACTTCTCGGGGTTGAGATTGAGGCTGATCTTGCGCAGATTTGCAAAGGTCTCGTCTAAATCTTGAATCAGAGTTGCCTTGTCCTTGCTCTTGACCACTATGTCATCCATGTAGGCTTCCACATTTCTGTGTATTTGTGGCTCAAGAGCGACATGGACTACCCTTGCAAATGTTGAACCAGCATTTTTTAAACGGAAAGGCATCCGTATGAAACAGTACGTGCCACATGGAGTGATGAATGCGGTCTTGTCCTCGTCCTCTTCTGCCATGAAGATCTGATGGTATCCTGAGTATGCGTCAAGAAATGAAAGCAAGTCACATCCGGCCGTGGAGTCAACAATCTGGTCAATGCGCGGCAAAGGAAATGGGTCTTTGGGACAAGCTTTGTTAACATCGATAAAGTCGATACAAAGTCTCCATTTCCCGTTCGCCTTGTGCACGACTACAGGATTGGCCAACCACGTAGGATGGAGCACTCCTCTGACAAGGCCTGCTGCTTCCAACTTCTTGATCTCTTCTGCGATGAATTCTTGGCGCTCCACTACTTGCTTCCTGACCTTCTGCTTGACGGGCCGCGCATGAGGACAAACGGCAAGATGGTCTCAATTACTTTCCTGGGAACACCGGGGATGTCAGACGGTTGCCACGCAAACACGTCGACGTTCGCCCGCAGGAAAGCAATGAGCGCGCTTTCCTATTTAGGGTCGAGAGTGGCACTGATGGTGAAGGTACCACCAGTGCCGTCCTCCTTGGCGGACACCTTCTTGGTCTCTGGCGGAGCTGCCATTGTCTTCTTACACTTGCCGATGGAGCTCGATGGTGCGTCCTCGACGGCAGCGCAGCACTCCGAAGAGGTGCGCTTGCCGGAGTGGGCATCAGAACTCTTGCCGGACTTGGTCTTCTTCTTCCCCCCGGGAGCTTCAATGGCAGGTGACTTCTTCTCTCCTCCTTTAAATTCCCTAAGTGGGCTATTCATATGCTCAACTCCCAAATGGCTACTTGTTTGTGGAATGACTTTGAAGGACATAGGAAACTACATTTAGCTAACTGGGGGATGGTCTCTATGAAAAAAGATTTTGGGGGCCTTGGCATTCCCAACCTTCAAGAAATCAATATCTGTCTACTGGGCTCCTAGTTTAAAAGATATTATGAAGGAGATGGGAAACCCTGGAAACAGATTATTCATCATAAATACATGGCTGGGAGGCCTAACCTCTTTGCCCCTTCCCCTATTCAAAACTGCTCTAGGTTCTGTAAAGGGATTAACTCCATTACTCAAGCTTTGAAGTTTGGGTATAGGTGGAAAATTGGTGTAGGTGATAAAGTTGGATTTTGGGAGGACACTTGGTTTGGTACTTCCCCTTTAGCAGTCCAATTTTGGCATGTCTACTCTATCTGTAATAAGCAATTAAATGTGTCAATGAGGTTTGGGATGGAAATCAATTGAAACTCATCTTCAGGGGGAATTTTGATGACAATGATGGAACAATGGTACCAATTAGTAGAAATAGCTGGAAGTATTGGGCTGTCCTCTGAACCTGATGCTCTGATATGGAAGATGGATAGCAAAGGCCAATATTCTTCTAGTTCACTTTACCATGTGATCAATTTTGGGGGGATCCAACATATATTTATCCCTGCAGTGTGGAAACTTAGGGTTCCTCCCAAAATTCATGTCTTTCTCTGGCTGCTTGCTAACAACAAGCTTATGACTAGAGATAACCTGAGGAAGAGGCATATCATTAAACCCCTTGATTGTGTCTATTGTTCTGATCAAGAATCCAATAGGTGCTGAGATCGATCTTGAATACTCTAAGGAACTGGATCATTCTATCCGCGGATGTGTGCACGGAAAGACTGATGGTCTTTGCGGCACACCTGGCGAAATTCCTTCAGAAACCTATGCTGATCAAGAGCGGTTGAACTCCCACAGCAAGCTGGTGTTTGAACCATGGAGGAATCTCAAGGTCTCTGAAGATGATGAAAGCTTCTCATCTCGCAAGAAAAGAGACCGCCGCGGCAAGACGACTGTTATCAGTCCGGTGTCAACCCTTATCACTTGCTGGTCTCCACAGGCTGCCGCAGCACTACCCATGAAGACTCGGAGGGCTTTGCAGGGAGTTGCTTTTGTAATAGGGCTTTCTAGTGACCCGTTTGCTATTTTCCTGGTTTTCTTTCCGCTTCATGAACTGCTCCTCTCAGTGAGATGATGTATGGATTATGTTTCTGGAGGTTTCATTCGAGTAATGGAATCGGGGAGGGCCTCCCTGTCCTTCTAAAAAAGTAAACGACGATGTCGAAACTAGAGTTTTGAGCAACGCGCCACCAGCACCTCATTTCTCATCCATGGCTGCGGGAGCCGCTGTACAGGGCCAGTTTTGCAGTTGCTCATTGCCTGAGCAACTGTCCGGCGGCGCCATCCCAGTCCGCCGCCGCAGCAACGGCCGTGCAACCAATCTGCAGGGCCATCCTTTAGGCGGGCGCCGCTGAGGCGATTAAAAGAACGCCTCAAAATCTAAATCGATTTTAGGCTTTTCTTGAGAACGGCTCCGATTCATGTCTGTTTAGCGGCAGTTTGAGAAAATGCCGTGAAAGCTTAGTACAATGGGAGGCATTTTCCTGAAACTCCTTATATACAGGAATTTGAGGCATATCAAAAAAATGCTACTTATATACAGTTTGGAGGCATTTTCCGGAACGCCCTTACCAAAATGCCTCTGATTAACAACCGTGGTGTAGTGACTAATGCTCACATTAGTCCCGGTTCTTAATGCGGCCAGGACTATTGCTCCGATCCGAATCAAAGCCCTGTTTTCTACTAGTGAATATAGTTTTGATGCCCTTGTAAAGACAATGTCAATGGTGAAAACGGATCATCTATCAGGTGTGCTGTTAGAGAGGTAAAACATTTTAAATTTGTGGAATAAGAGCGAATATTTATTGACATCAGTTTCGCAAATGACGCTAAGCAGAAAAGCTAAATTTATGAAAGCGGCTCCAACCTAGCGTTGGGTAGCTACACGTTCGTTAATAATATACTACCTCCTTTTCAAAATAATTGAAGTTCTGGATTTGTTCAAAGCCAAACTTCTTTAAGTTTGACCAAGTCTATAGAAAAAATATATTAACATCTAAAAAACCAACTTAGTCTTTTTGAGATTCTTTGGGACATATAGTTCCGTACTATGTGTATTCCATATTGTAGATCTTAGCGTATTTTTTCTACAAAATTGGTCGAACTTAAGCAAGTTTGACTTTACGAAAACCTAAAACTTTAATTATTTTGGAACGCATGGGAGTATCAATGTGCAGTAAGAAAAAAGGACCATGAAAGAAACCTCACAGGAATACAGCCAACAAGACAACTTAGTCTTTAATTAGTTTTTCTAAGAAATGAGGCTCGGATGGGCCCAACTTTGAATTAAAAAAGCCATCAACCCCATCTAGAATACAACCAACACAAGCACATTAGACAACGAAAAAGCAACGAAAAGATACAAAGGTGTTGAGAAAACAGCTTACAACACAAACCCACCCTAGAAGCACCTACACTGATAGGAAAAGAAGCACCCCATGAAGATGGAGTCGCCCTTCAAGCTCGAACACCTGTCGGAGAAGATAGAAACAGCGCGTCGAAGGCATTGCCAGCCGCCTTGGCAACGATCTCGCCGAACACCTGCACTAAGAACCGAGAAGATACCACACCCCCTCACCAGAGAACTTGATGTCTTGTCCTAAGCTGAACTACCCCTCTCGCATCATGGTTCGAGATGGAAGGTATATAGATTTGGATCCAACAGCTAGGTGGCTAAGCTAGCTAGCTCTTGCAGCGATCGATCACGATCAGCGTGTCATCCCGTCTACGTGCATGGTGGGCGGCACGGTCGCCGCGCCGCCGCGCTGCTGCAGCTCCATGTTGGCGTGCCATCCTGCATGCATGCATCCACCGCAATTCAATCAACATAGATAACGAACCACACATGCATATCGATCGTCGCACTGCATACGATCACTCGCGAGCGTAGGCACGCACCGATGTCCATGACGAAGCCGCGGTTGTGGAGCTCGCGGTACTCCTGGCAGAGGGCGCAGCACTCGCAGAAGCAGTGGACGCAGAGGTCCGGGTAGGGGGCCTCCTGGAGGCCGTACTGGGCACGCATCTTGGTGCGGTAGAAGCAGGTGTAGATGGGCAGGAACCACCAGGAGGTGACCATCCCGATGAGCACGTACAGCGCCGCGCTCGCCCCGCTGGAGAGGGAGCCGCGGTCCACGATCTCCGCCACCATCCCGAAGGTGACGCACGGGCAGAAGCACGTCATCCAGCAGTTCCCGGGGTCCTCGGCGCAGTCGAACAGGCCCGTGGACCAGGGGTGGACCGGCGGCTGCGCGTGCACCAGCGCGCGCGTCGCCGCGGCCGGTGCTGGCAGCTGCTCGGCGGCGTCCATGCCGGCCACGCGAATTGATTTTGATTCCTCCGGCCACCGGCGGGTGGTGTCAGCGCGGGCGCGGGTGTGGTGGCCTCAACAGGAGCGCCAAGGCTGTTTATATCATCGTCGATTCGGAGGTAGGTGACCATGCATCCAAACAACTCCGATCCCATGCATGCATGCATGCAGGATTAGTCCCATGCATAGCTAATCCCTATCTTTAGCTACAACGGGCAAAAATAAGTGCCACGTGATTTTCCTGTCCTTTCTCCCCACAAAAATAGTAGCACTAGTTTCAGTCAGTGGTACAAAATTTTCTCTTGAATTGTGACTTCAAGAGAAAACTAAATTTGTATACAAAACATCATATATGCTAGTATATATTTTTCTTAAGCCGCAAATCGAAGTTGCTTTTCCCCCCTCAAAAAAAATCAAAGTTGCTTTTCAAATTTTGGGACATGGTATGCGCGTATATGTTGTGTCAATAATTTCAGAAACTTTTTATTATCACCTGCACAAAGAAAACTTTTTATTATCACAATAAAGAAGTGCTAATCGATCATCTAGTTTAATGTCCAAAAACGTCTTACATTATGAAACAGAGGGAGTACTAAAAAATAACTCATCAGACGAGGCGGCTCGCGAGGGCATGCCATGTATAGTTCGACCGAGCTCCTCGAAGAGAAGGAAGCAGACCCTTGCCACCGTCGGTCTTCCGCCATGCTCTGCAGCGGCGGCGGTGGCCGGGTCCGCCTCCCCCTTTTCGCCGCCCGCTCGCCGCGGCTGCCACCACCACTAGGCGTATCAACGGGCGATGCCCATCAATAGATATCAATGTGAGTGAGTAGGGATTGCCATGCAACGGATGCACTAGAGCTATAAGTGTATTAAATCTCAAAAAGAAACTAAGTGGGTGTGCATCCAACTCGCTTGCTCACGAAGACTTAGGGCATTTTGAGGAAGCCCATCATTGGAATATACAAGCCAAGTTCTATAATGAAAGATTCTCACTAGTATATGAAAGTGACAACATAGGAGACTCTCTATCATGAAGATCATGGTGCTACTTTGAAGCACAAGTGTGGTAAAAGGATAGTAGCATTGCCCCTTCTCTCTTTTTCTCTCATTTTTGGGCCTTCTCTTTTTTTTATGGCCTCTTTTTTCTCCTTTTTTTTATTTTTCGTCCAGAGTCTCATCCCGACTTGTGGGGGAATCATGGTCTCCATCATCCTTTCCTCACTGGGACAATGCTCTAATAATGATGATCATCACACTTTTATTTACTTAGAACAAAATATGACTCTATATGAATGCCTCTGACGGTGTACCGGGATGTGCAATGAATCAAGAGTGACATGTATGAAAGAATTATAAATGGTGGCTTTGCCACAAGTACGATGTCAACTACATGATCATGCAAAGCAATATGACAATGATGAAGCGTGTCATAATAAACGGAACGGTGGAAAGTTGCATGGCAATATATCTCGGAACGGCTATGAAAATGCCATAATAGGTAGGTATGGTGGCTGTTTTGAGGAAGGTAAATGGTGGGTTTGTGGTACAGGCGAAAGTTGCGCGGTACTAGAGAGGCTAGCAATGGTGGAAGGATGAGAGTGCGTATAATCCATGGACTCAACATTAGTCATAAAGAACTCACATACTTATTGCAAAAATCTATTAGTTATCGAAACAAAGTACTACGCGCATGCTCCTAGGGGGATAGATTGGTAGGAAAAGACCATCGCTCGTCCCCGACCGCCACTCATAAGGAAGACAATCGATAAAAAAATCATGCTCCGACTTCATCACATAACGGTTCACCACACGTGCATGCTAGGGGAATCACAAACTTCAACACAAGTATTTCTCAAATTCACAACTACTCAACTAGCATGACTCTAATATCACCATCTTCATATCTCAAAACAATCATCAAGTATCAAACTTCTCATAGTATTCAGTGCACTCTATATGAAAGTTTTTATTATACCCATCTTGAATGCCCATCATATTAGGACTAAATTTATAACCAAATCAAATTACCACGCTGTTCTAAAGACTCAGAAAATAATATAAGTGAAGTATGAGAGTTTGTTTATTTCTTCAAAATAAAACCACCTCCATGCTCTAAAAAGATATAAGTGAAGTACTAGAGCAAACGACAAACTACTCCAAAAGATATAAGTGAAGATCAATGAGTAGTCGAATAATTATGTAACTATATGAAGACTCTCTAACATTTAAGAATTTCAGATCTTGGTATTTTATTCAAACAGCAAGAAAAACAAAATATAATAAAATGACATCTAAGAATAGCAAACATCATGTGAAGAAGCAAAAGCTTAGGATCAACCGATACTAACCGATAGTTGTTGAAGAAGAAAGGTGGGATGCCAACCGGGGCATCCCCAAGCTTAGACGCTTGAGACTTCTTGAAATATTATCTTGGGATGCCTTGGGAATCCCCAAGCTTGAGCTTTTGTGTCTCCTTAATTCCTCTCATATCACGGTCTCCCTAAATCTCAAAAGCTCCAGCCACACAAAACTTAACAAGGACTCGTGAGATAAGTTAGTATAAACCAATGCAAAAACCTTATCCTACTCTTCTGTATAAAATCACTAAAATTATTAATCAACATTGCATACTAAATGCCTCCGCATATTTAATAGTCCTATCCTCAAATAGAATCATTAAACAAGCAAACATAACAGCAATCTGCCTAAACAGGACAGTCTGTGAAGAATGCAGCAAGATCCATACTTCCTTAGCTCCAAAAACTATGAAAGAAAATTCCCACTGTATTAAATTTATCAGAGCTTATTATGAAAAAGGTTTCAACATTTTATCACATTCTGAATTTTCTAGGGAATTTTTGCAACAGTGATAAACTTTCTGTTTTCAAACAGCAACATGTAGACTTGTAAAATAGGCATAGTAAAGGTCATCAATGCCACTTTTATTGAAATAAAATATGCAAAACATTGTTATAAATAACAGTAAGCAAATCCTAACAAAATAAATTGACGCTCCAAGCAAAACACATATCATGTGGTGAAAAAAATATAGCTCCAAGTAAAGTTACCGATGAACGAAGACGAAAGAGGGGATGCCTTCCGGGGCATCCCCAAGCTTAGGCTCTTGGTTATCCTTAAATATTATCTTGGGGTGTCTTGGGAATCCCCAAGCTTAGGCTCTTTCCACTCCTTATTCCATAGTCCATAGAATCTTTACCCAAAACTTGAAAACTTCACAACACCAAACTTAACAGAAAACTCGTAAGCTCCGTTAGTATAAGAAAATAAATCACCACTTAGGTACTGTTGTGAAATCATTCTAAATTCATATTGGTGTAATATCTACTGTATTCCAACTCATCTATGGTTCATACCCTCTGATACTACTCATAGATTCATCAAAATAAGCAAACAACACATAGAAAACAGAATCTGTCAAAAAACAGAACAGTCTGTAGTAATCTGGATCAAACGTATACTTCTGGAAACCCAAAAATTCTAAAATAAATTACTGGACGTGAGGAATTTGTCTATTAATCATCTTCAAAAAGAACCAACCTAATCGCACTCTCCAGTAAAAAATGGAAGCAAAACTCGTGAGCGCTACAGTTTCTGTTTTTTACAGCAAGATCGCAAAGACTTCACCCAAGTCTTCCCAAAGGTTCTACTTGGCACAAACACTAATTAAAACATAAAACCACATCTAAACAAAGGCTATACGAATTATTTATTACTAAACAGGAGCAAAAAGCAAAGAACAAAAATAAAATTGGGTTGCCTCCCAACAAGCGCTATCGTTTAACGCCCCTAGCTAGGCATGATGATTTCAATGATGCTCACATAAAAGATAAGAATTGAAACATAAAGAGAGCATCATGAAGAATATGACTAGCACATTTAAGTCCAACCCACTTCCTATGCATTGGGATTTTGTGAGCAAACAACTTATGGGAACAATAATCAACTAGCATAGGAAGGCAAAATAAGCATAACTTTAAAACTTTAAGCACATAGAGAGAGGAAACTTGATATTATTGCAATTCCTACAAGCATATATTCCTCCCTCATAATAATTTTCAGTAGCATCATTAATGAATTCAATAGTATAACCATCACATAAAGCATTCTTTTCATGATCTACAAGCATAGAAATTTTATTACTCTCCGCATAAGCAAAATTCTTCTCGTTCGGAATAGTGAGAGTATCATAAGAAACTCGAATACTATAAATTGTTTCCACATTAAAGGAGTAATGTTCAGAAAAAGGGTAATCATAATCATGACAAGTTTTATAAATATAATCATCACTACTTTTTATAGCATAAGTATCATCACAATAATCATCATAAGTAGCAACTTTGTTCTCATAATAATCAATTGAAACCTCTTCCAAGATAGTGGAATCATTACTAAATAAAGTCATGGCCTCTCCAAATCCACTTTCATAATTATCACAATAAGATTCAACATCCTCCAAAATAGTGGGATCATTACTTGCTAAAGTTGACACTCTTCCAAACCCACTTTCATCAATATAATCATCATAAGTAGGAGGCATGCTATCATCATAACAAATTTGCATATCAAAACTTGGGAGGCTAGAAATATCATGTTTAGTAAACATAGCATCCCCAAGCTTGGGACAAACATTAATTGCAGAAAATATATTCTCAAACATGTCATTCTCATCAAACATAGCATCCCCAAGCTTGGGACTTTTCATATAATAAGCATAATCACTCTCATCATTAATAGTATGGATAGCACCAATAGTATAGCTATTATCATCGTCACAATGACTAATAGGGGCAACATCATTTGGGAGGGATACATTTTCACCTTTACTTCTCTGTCTTTTCTTTTTCTTCTTCACATTATGTGTGGGTTCAATCCTCTTTTTGGAGCTCCTTATTGATGAGATTGGTTGAATAGGAGGCTCCTCCTCGTTACCTGATTCATCATAAGAAATAATAGGAGAATATTGGGAAGTCTCTTCCCTTTCATTAGTATTCTCTTCATCCTCTATGTGTTTTCTTTTCTTTATGTAATTGGCATATAAGGGTTTTCAATGCAATTCACCGCACAATACATAAAAATTTCTTCTATATCAATATCGAGGAATTTCTCAAGGTTATATTCTGGAATATGCTTAGTTATACGTTTCATTTCTTCATAACCCAAAAGCAAACTAAGTTCATTATGATGTGCAAGGGAAATCAAATCATCACAATTTTTGGACATGATACGATCATAAAACAATTTGCATTGGAGATTTAAATGACAATGTTCATTGCAAATTTCACAAGTATGGCGAAGAAATTTTAAATTTTCAGCACAAACATCTAGCCTTTCTTGCAACCACTTAGTTTCCAAATACTTATGCCTCTTGCAAAATCTATCTTCCCTATTTGGTGTGTACTTGCAAACTCTATGCACTCCACAAAAATTGACATACTTATAAGAGACATTTTCATTATGACTAGTGCAATCATCATTAGTACTATGGATATTCAAGGAATTCATACTAACAACATTGCAATCATGCTCATCATTCAAAGATTTAGTGCCAAACATTTTATAGACTTCTTCTTCTAGCACTTGAGCACAATTTTCCTTTCCATCATTCTCATGAAAAATGTTAAAAAGATGAAGCGTATGAGGCAAACTCAATTCCATTTTTTGTAATTTTCTTTTATAAATTGAACTAGTGGTAAAATAAGAAACAAAAAGATTCGATTGCAAGATCTAAAGATATACCTTCAAGCGCTAACCTCCCCGGCAACGGCGCCAGAAAAGAGCTTGATGTCTACTACACAACCTTCTTCTTGTAGACGTTGTTGGGCCTCCAAGTGCAGAGGTTTGTAGGACAGTAGCAAATTTCCCTCAAGTGGATGACCTAAGGTTTATCAATCCGTGGGAGGCGTAGGATGAAGATGGTCTCCCTCAAACAACCCTGCAACCAAATAACAAAGAGTCTCTTGTGTCCCCAACACACCCAATACAATGGTAAATTTTATAGGTGCACTAGTTCGGCGAAGAGATGGTGATACAAGTGCAATATGGATGGTAGATATAGGTTTTTGTAATCTGAAAATATAAAAACAGCAAGGTAACTAATGATAAAAGTGAGTGTAAATGGTATTGCAATGCTAGGAAACAAGGCCTAGGGTTCATACTTTCACTAGTGCAAGTCTCTCAACAATAATAACATAATTGGATCATATAACTATCCCTCAACATGCAACAAAGAGTCACTCCAAAGTCACTAATAGCGGAGAACAAACGAAGAGATTATTGTAGGGTACGAAACCACCTCAAAGTTATTCTTTCGGATCGATCTATTCAAGAGTTCATACTAGAATAACACCTTAAGACACATATCAACCAAAACCCTAATGTCACCTAGATACTCCAATGTCACCTCAAGTATCTGTGGGTATGATTATACGATATGCATCACACAATCTCAGATTCATCTATTCAACCAACACAAAGAACTTCAAAGAGTGCCCCAAAGTTTCTACCGGAGAGTCAAGACGAAAACGTGTGCCAACCCCTATGCATAAGTTCACGAGGTCACGGAATTCACAATTTTATCACCAAAACATACATCAAGTGGATCACGTGATATCCCATTGTCAGCACAGATAAGCACATGCAAGACATACATCAAGTGTTCTCAAATCCTTAAAGACTCAATCTGATAAGATAACTTCAAAGGGAAAACTCAATCCATTACAAGAGAGTAGAGGGGGAGAAACATCATAAGATCCAACTATAATAGCAAATCTCGCGATACATCAAGATCGTGCCAACTCAAGAACACGAGAGAGAGAGAGAGAGAGGGATCAAACACATAGCTACTGGTACATACCCTCAGCCCCGAGGGTGGACTACTCCCTCCTCGTAATGGAGAGCGCTGGGATGATGAAGATGGCCGCCGGAGAGGGATTCCCCCCTCCGGCAGGGTGCCGGAGCGGGTCTAGATTGGTTTTCGGTGGCTAGAGAGGCTTGCGGCGGCGGAACTCCCAATCTATTCTGATCCTCGATGTTTTTAGGGTATATGGACATATATAGGCGAAAGAAGTCGGTCAGGGGAGCCACGAGGGGGCCACGAGGGTGGGGGCGCGCCTAGGGGGGTAGGGCATGCCTCCCTGCCTTGTGGATTCCTCGAAGCTTCCCTGACGTCTACTCCAAGTCTCCTGGGTTGCTTCCGTTTCAAAAATAACTCTCCCGAATGTTTCATTCCGTTTGGACTCCATTTGATATTCCTTTTCTTCGAAACACCGAAATAGGCAATAAAACATCATTTTGGGCTGGGCGTCCGGTTAATAGGTTAGTCCCAAAAATAATATGAAGTGTATAATAAAGCCCATAAACATCCAAAACGGGAAATATAATAGCATGGAACAATAAAAAATTATAGATACATTTGAGACGTATCACTTACGTATTAGCTTTGCTTTTTATATGTTTGGAGTATTTGCATGCGCTTTAGTAACACATGACCTTTGGTATTGTTGCATAATAATCGAGGTCTATGTTAAAAAGAGCCCTTAGTTAATTATTACTGTGAAGTATTGTATTGAATTCACCAAACATTTCTCACTAAAATTGCACTGACACATGTTCTTGACTGTGCCCGTGGAATCAAGGATGGCCTACAAATGACATTACCAAAAAATATGATTATTCTTTAGAGGACATGATAGATGGTTCCACTTTGATCCCACATGCATCTATATAGGGAGTTCTTGTACCCTCCTTCAAATCACAACTCATATCTTGATCAAGATCAATATATTAGGACAGATACTTCTAGTTGTATGATCCATTTGTATGGCTCGGGTAGCTGGGACTGAGGTATGTACATTTTAGTATTTCAAACTTAATCCTATTATCAGGATGTTATTTAGTTTCAGATTTTTGGAAAGTGGTTGTTACATTTTCTGATTTAAATTATTAACTTGTGAAGAAGCCAAACCCTTCTAAGTAGAGAAGACTTATTCGTTCACTTATTATAAACTTTGAGTTTGGTTTCATAAATCGCAGGCTGTATGTTGGTTTTTATTGTTGACAAGCAGTAACACATGATGTCCCGATCTTTGCAATTGGCAAATACATAATTTTGCACGCATATATATAGACCACTTCAGCAACAACAGGTGTCACTTTCTGTTTCTGAGGAAAGAAATTGGTTCCAATTAAACATGTGCTGCTTTTAATTTATGAATTCTTAGAGCATGTATACGGTAGCCCAAAAGTTGTCATCAATGTAATTACTATAAAAAACTGCATGCCCATATATTCAGACATGAGAATGGAGAGAGGTCTGAGATGCGGTAGGAAATGCAACCTCTTGGGTGCGGCTAATGTCACAGGAGGCAAGTTGCACCGAGACAACAGCGTCGAGCCTAACATGGGATGAGGAAGATGGTGGTGGGGGTTGGCGGACTTTCTCTCCGGTGGCACAAAATGCATATATGGGAGGGATGCGGTTGAGAGATGGATTGATGGTTCCAATTTGGATGCACTTCCACCTATACAAGGTGTTTCTATCCCCACTTTCTGACAGCAACTCCTATTTTGAGCAAGATATATATATGAAGTGAGATTCTTCTTTTCATATATACATATGGTGATGAAACACTATAGATTCGCTCCAATTTAAGTATGCCAAAGAGAGCGAGGAGGCCGACTGTGAGGAATTTCAAGGATTCGGAGAAGCAGCGAATGATGTCTTTGTTGGAAAAGGATTTTGTCCAGTTAGAGAGATATCATGTGGTGGAGAATCACAGAGCAACAATAGTGCATCCAACACTTTGAGAAGATCAGGAAGAGAGCACGGGGTGGTGACAAGGTATGTCTTTATGAAAGAAGATGATCTTAACCATGAGGAGTGTCAGGAGTATTAGCAAGATGTAATTCTGACCAAGAAAGAAATTGTGCACCAGTTCCCTTCAGATTCTATGGGACCAAGCATGAAAACGACACTATCACAATTCTAATTTTCATATCTTGAGCTCTAAGGATAGGAACGAATTGGATTATACAATATGCTTGCAGAATATAGTGATATTCTTTATAAGTTAGAAGTCTGCTTTTGCTTGTCATTGTCCTTATATGCTATATATTGTCACCTTTTCATAATTAATTTCCCATCTCACATTTCAAGGTCGTGTGTATTCCACTTTTATAATGCATCTAAATTATTACTTTACTTACTAATTCTAAAGAGAGTGTTGTCTTGACCTTGTAATTTTGTTATCAAACAAGAACATGTAGTTTTGCAATTTCAATGTTGGAAGTTTGCACATATGTTTCTCAGTGATTGTATTTAAGTGTCCTTGTCCGACAACCTATGTTTAGCAAATAATTACAACCTTCAATGCTTCTTAGCATATTCTTAGCCAACACATGCTTACGTTTTAGCTTTGCTTTTAATATGTTTGGAGTATTTGCATGCGCTTTCGTAAAACATGACCTTTCATATTATTGCATAATAATCGATGTGTATGTTAAACAGAACCCTTAGTTAATTATTTCCGTGAAGTATTGTATTGCATTCACCAAACATTTCTCACTAAAATTAGACTAACACATGTTCTTGACTATGCCCGTGGAATGAAGGATGGACTACGTATGACATTACCAAAAAATATGATTATTATTTAGAGGACACGATAGATGGTTCCACTATGATCCCACGTGTATCTATATAAGTAGTTCTTGTACCACAACTCATATCTTGTTCAAGATCAATATATAAGGAAAAATACTTCTAGTTGTATGATTCATTTGTAGGCCTCGGGTATCTAGGAGTGAGGTATATCCATTTTAGTATTTAAAACATAATCCAATTATTAGGATGTTATTTAGTTTCAGATTTTGGAAAGTGGTTGTTACATTTTCTGATTTAAATTAATAACTTGTGAACAAGCCAAACCCTTCTAAGTAGAGAAGAATTATTGGTTTACTTATTATAAACTTTGAGTTTGGTTTCATAAATCGCAGGCTATACATTGGTTTTTATTGTTGACAAGCAGTAACACATGATGTCCCGATCTTTGCAATTGGCAAATGCATAAATTTACACGCATATATATAGACCACTTCAGCAACAACATGTGTCACTTTCTATTTCTGAGGAAAGAAATTGGTTCCAATTAAACATGTGCTACTTTTAATTTATGAAATTCTTAGAGCATGTATTCGGTAGCATGTAGCCTCAAAGTTTTTTGAATATAATTTTTACAACTACCGAATCATTTAGTTCATCCCACAAGTTGTAATCAATATACTTACTATAAAATAATGCATGCCCATATATTCACACTTGGGAATAGAGAGAGGTCTGAGATGCGGTAGGAAATGCAACCTCTTGGGTGCGGCTAATGTCACCGGAGGCGAGTTGCACCGAGACAACAACGTGGAGCCTGGCATGGGATGAGGAAGACGGTGTTGGGGGTTGGCGGACTTTCTCTCCGGTGGCACAATATGCATAAATGGGAGGGATGTTGTTGAGAGCTGGATTGATCGTTCCAATTTAGATGCACTTCCACCTATATAAGGTGTTTCTATCCCCACTTTCTGACAACAACTCCTATTTTGAGCAAGATGAATATATGAAGTGAGATTCTTCTTGTCATATATACATATGGTGATGAAACACTACAGATTCGCTCCAATTTAAGTACGCCAAAGAGAGGGAGGAGGCCTACTTTGGGGAATTTCAAGGATTAGGAGAAGCAGTGAATGATGTCTTTGTTGGAAAAGGATGTTGTCCAGTTAGAGATGTATCTTATGGTGCAGAATCACAGAGCAACAATAGTGCATCCAAAACTTTGAGAAGATCAAGGAAGAGAGCACGGGATGGTGGCTAGGTATGTCTTTATGAAAGAAGATGATCTTAACCATGAGGGGTGTAAGGAGTATTTCCATGATGTAATTCTGACCAAGCAAGAAATTGCACAGTAGTTGCCTTTAGATTCTATGGGACCAAGCATGAAAACGACACAATCACAATTGTAATTTTCATATCTTGAGCTCTAAGGATAGGAATGAATCGGATTATACAACATGCTTGCAGAATATAGTGATATTCTTTATAAGTTGGAAGTCTGCTTTTGCTTGTCATTGTCCTTAGATGCTATATATTGTCACCTTTGCAAAATTAATTTCCCATCTCACATTTCAAGGTCGTGTGTATTCCAATTTTATAACGCGTGTAAATTATTACTTTACTTACTAATTCTAAAGAGTGTGTTGTCTTGACCTTGAATTTTGTTATCAAACAAGAACATGTAGTTTTGCAATTTCAACGTTGGAAGTTTGCATATATGTTTCTCAATGATTGTATTTAAGTTTCCTTATCCGACAACCTATGTTTAGCAAATAATTACAACCTTCAATGCTGCTTAGCATATTTTTAGCCAACACTTGCCTACGTATTAACTTTGCTTTTTATATGTTTGGAGTATTTGCATGCGCTTTAGTAACACATGACCTTTCATATTGTTGCATAATAATCGATGTGTATGTTAAACAAAACCCTTAGTTAATTATTACCGTGAAGTATTGTATTGCATTCACCAAACATTTCTCACTAAAATTGCACTAACACATGTTCTTGACTGTGCCCGTGGAATGAAGGATGGCCCACGAATGACATTACCAAAAAATATGATTATTCTTTAGAGTACATGATAAATGGTTCTGCTTTGATCCCACGTGCATCTATATAAGTAGTTCTCATACCCTCCTTCAACCACAACACATATCTTGTTCAAGATCTAAATATTAGGAAAGATACTTCTAGTTGTATGATTCATTTGTAGGGCTCGGGTAGCTGGGAGTGAGTTATGTCCATTTTAGTATTTCAAACATAATCATTATGAGAATGTTATTTAGTTTCAAATTTTGGAAAGTGGTTGTTACATTTTCTGATTTAAATTATTAACTTTTGAACAAGCCAAACTCATCTAAGTAGAGAAGAATTATTGGTTCACTTATTATAAACTATGAGTTTGGTTTTATAAATCGTAGGCTGTATGTTGGCTTTTATTGTTGACAAGCAGTAACACATGTTGTCCCGATCTTTGCAATTGGCAAATGCATAAATTTACACGCATATATATAGACCACTTCAGCAACAACAGGTGTCACTTTCTGTTTCCGAGGAAAGAAATTGGTTCCAATTAAACATGTGCTGCTTTTAATTTATGAAATTCTTAGAGCATGTATTTGGTAGCATGTAGGCTCAAAAAATTTTTGAATATAATTTTTACAACTACTGAATCTTTTAGTTCATCCCACAAGTTGTCATCAATGTACTTACTATAAAATAATGCATGCCCATAAATTCACACTTGGGAATTGAGAGAGGTCTGTGATGCGGTAGGAAATGCAACCTCTTGGGTGCGGCTAATGTCACCGGAGGCGAGTTCCACCGAGACAACAGCGTCGAGCCTGGCATGGGATGAGGAAGACGGTGTTTGGGGTTGGTGGACTTTCTCTCTAGTGGCACAAAATGCATATGTGGGAGGGATGTTGTTGAGAGATGGATTTATGGTTCCAATTTAGATGCACTTCCACCTATATAAGGTGTTTCTATACCCACTTTCTGATAACAACTCCTGTTTTGAGCAAGATGAATACATGAAGTGAGATCCTTCTTCTCATATATACATATGGTTATGAAACACTATAGATTCACTCCAATTTAATTATGCCAAAGAGAGGGAGGAGGCCGACTGTGGGGAATTTCAAGGATTAGGAGAAGCAACGAATGACATCTTTGTTGGAAAAGGATGTTGTCCAGTTAGAGATATATCTAATGGTGGAGAATCACAGAGCAACAATAGTGCATCCAAAACTTTGAGAATATCAAGGAAGAGAGCACGTGATGGTGGCTAGGTATGTCTTTATGAAAGAAGATGATCTTAACCATGAGGAGTGTAAAGAGTATTTCCAATATGTAATTCTGACCAAGGAAGAAATTGCACAGTAGTTTCCTTTAGATTCTATGGGACCAAGCATGAAAACGACACAATCACAATTGTAATTTTCATATCTTGAGCTCTACGGATAGCAAGGAATCGGATTATACAATATGCTTGCAGAATATAGTGATATTCTTTATAAGTTGGAAGTTTTCTTTTGCTTGTCATTGTCCTTAGATGCTATATATTGTCACCTTTGCATAATTAATTTCCCATCTCACATTTCAAGGTCCTGTGTATTCTAATTTTATAACGTGTGTAAATTATTACTTTACTTACTAATTCTAAAGAGTGTGTTGTCTTGACCTTGTAATTTTGTTATCAAACAAGAACATGTAGTTTCGCAATTTCAACGTTGGAAATTTGTAGATATGTTTCTCAATGATTGTATTTAAGTGTCCTTATCCGACAACCTATGTTTAGCAAATAATTACAACCTTCAATGCTGCTTAGCATATTTTTAGCCAACACTTGCCTACGTATTAACTTTGCTTTTTATATGTTTGGAGTATTTGCATGCGCTTTAGTATCACATGACCTTTCACATTGTTGCATAATAATCTATGTGCATGTTAAACAAAAACCTTAGTTAATTATTACCGTGAAGTATTGTATTGCATTCACCAAACATTTCTCACTAAAATTGCACTAACACATGTTCTTGACAGTGCTTGTGGAATGAAGGATGGCCCACGAATGACATTACCAAAAAATATGTTTATTCTTTAGAGTACGTGATAAATGGTTCCGCTTTGATCCCACGTGCATCTATATAAGTCGTTCTCGTACCCCCCTTCGAACCACAACTCATAACTTGTTCAAGATCAACATATTAGGAAAGATACTTCTAGTTGTATGATTCATTTGTAGGGCTCGGGTAGTTGGGAGTGAGGTATGTTCATTTTAGTATTTCAAACTTAATCCTATTATTAGTATGTTATTTAGTTTCAGATTTTCGGAAACCGGTTGTTACATTTTCTGATTTAAATTATTAACTTCTGAAGAAGCCAAACCTTTCTAAGTACAGAAGAATAATTGGTTTACTTATTATAAACTTTGAGTTTGGTTTCATAAATCACAGGTTGTATGTTGGTTTTTATTATTGACAAGCAGTAACACATGATGTCCTGTTCTTTGCAATTGGCAAATGCATAAATTTAAAGGCATATATATATACCACTTTTAGCAACAACCGGTGTCACTTTCTGTTTCCGAGGAAAGAAATTGGTTCCAATTGAACATGTATTGCTTTTAATTTATGAAATTCTTATAGCATGTATTCGGTAGCATGTAGCCTCAAAGTTTTTTTGAATTTAATTTTTGCAACTACCGAATATTTTAGTTCATCCCACAAGTTGTCATCAATGTACATATATAAAAAAAAATTAATGCCCATATATTCACACTTGGGAATAGAGAGAGATCTGAGATGCGGTAGGAAATGCAACCTCTTGGGTGCGGCTTATGTCACCGGAGGCGAGTTGCACCGAGACAACTGAAGGAAATATGCCCTAGAGGCAATAATAATGTTATTATTTTATTTCCTTATATCATGATAAATGTTTATTATTCATGCTAGAATTGTATTACCCGGAAACATAATACTTGTGTGAATACATAGACAAACCAAACGTCACTAGTATGCCTCTACTTGACTAGCTCATTAATCAAAGATGGTTATGTTTCCTAACCATAGACATGTGTTGTCATTTGATTAATGGGATCACATTATTAGGAGAATGATGTGATTGACATGACCCATTCCATTAGCTTAGCACCCGGTCGTTTAGTATGTTGCTATTGCTTTCTTCATGACTTATACATGTTCCTATGACTATGAGATTATGCAACTCCCGTTTGCCGGAGGAACACTTTGTGTGCTACCAAACGTCACAACGTAACTGGGTGATTATAAAGGAGCTCTACAGGTGTCTCCAAAGGTACATGTTGGGTTAGCGTATTTCGAGATTAGGATTTGTCACTCCGATTGTCAGAGATGTATCTCTGGGCCCTCTCGGTAATGCACATCACATAAGCCTTGCAAGCATTTCAACTAATGAGTTAGTTGCGAGATGATGTATTACGAAACGAGTAAAGAGACTTGCCGGTAACGAGATTGAACCAGGTATTGAGATACCGACGATCGAATCTCGGGCAAGTAAAATACCGATGACAAAGGGAACAACGTATGTTGTTATGCGGTCTGACCGATAAAGATCTTCGTAGAATATGTAGGAGCCAATATGAGCATCCAGGTTCCGCTATTGGTTATTGACCGGAGACGTGTCTCGGTCATGTCTACATTGTTCTCGAACCCGTAGGGTCCGCACGCTTAAGGTTTCGATGACAGTTATATTATGAGTTTATGAGTTTTGATGTACCAAAGTTAGTTTGGAGTCCCGGATGTGATCACGGACATAATGAGGAGTCTCGAAATGGTCGAGACATAAAGATTGATATATTAGACGGCTATATTCGGACACCGGAAGTGTTCCGGGTGATTTCGGAGAAAACCGGAGAGCCGGAGGGTTACCGGAACCCTGTCGGGAGAAGTAATGGGCCATATGGGCCTTAGTGTAGAGAGAGAGGGGCAGCCAGGGTGGGCCGCGCGCATCCTCCCCCCTGGTCCGAATTGGACTAGGAGAGGGGGGGCGGCGCCCCCCTTTCCTTCTCCCTCCCCACTTCCTTCCCCCTCCTAGTAGGAGTCCTACTCCTACTAGGAGGAGGACTCCTCCTGGCGCGCCAATAGGGGCCGGCCGGCCTCCTGCCCTTGCTCCTTTATATACGGGGGCAGGGGGCACCCCTAGACACAAGTTGATCCACGTGATCATATTCTTAGCCGTGTGCGGTGCCCCCTTCCACCATAATCCTCGATAATATTGTAGCGGTGCTTAGGCGAAGCCCTGCGACGGTAGTACATCAAGATCGTCACCACGCCGTCGTGCTGACGGAAATCTACCCCGACACTTTGCTGGATCGGAGTCCGGGGATCGTCATCGAGCTGAACGTGTGCTAAAACTCGGAGGTGCCATAGTTTCGGTGCTTGATCGGTCGGGCCGTGAAGACGTACAACTACATCAACCGCGTTGTGCTAACGCTTCTGCTGTCGGTCTACAAGGGTACGTAGATCACACTCTCCCCTCTCATTGCTATGCATCACCATGATCTTGCGTGTGCGTAGGAAAATTTTGAAATTACTACGTTCCCCAACAGTGGCATCCGAGCCTAGGTTTTATGTGTTGATGTTATATGCACAAGTAGAACACAAGTGAGTTGTGGGCGATATAAGTCATACTGCTTACCAGCATGTCATACTTTGGTTCGGCGGTATTGTTGGACGAAGCGGCCCGGACCGACATTACGCGTACGCTTACGTGAGACCGGTTCTCCCGACGTGCTTTGCACAAAGGTGGCTAGCGGGTGACAGTTTCTCCAACTTTAGTTGAACCGAGTGTGGCTACGCCCGGTCCTTGCGAAGGTTAAAACAGCACCAACTTGACAAACTATCGTTGTGGTTTTGATGCGTAGGTAAGATTGGTTCTTGCTTAAGCCCGTAGCAGCCACGTAAAACTTGCAACAACAAAGTAGAGGACGTCTAACTTGTTTTTGCAGGGCATGTTGTGATGTGATATGGTCAAGACATGATGCTAAATTTTATTGTATGAGATGATCATGTTTTGTAACCAAGTTATCGGCAACTGACAGGAGCCATATGGTTGTCACTTTATTGTATGCAATGCAATTGTGCTGTAATGCTTTACTTTATCACTAAGCGGTAGCGATAGGCGTGGAAGCATAAGATTGGCGAGACGACAACGATGCTACGATGGTGATCAAGGTGTCGCGCCGGTGACGATGGTGATCACGTCGGTGCTTCGAAGATGGAGATCACAAGCACAAGATGATGATGGCCATATCATATCACTTATATTGATTGCATGTGATGTTTATCTTTTATGCATCTTATCTTGTTTTGATTGACGGTAGCATTTTAAGATGATCTCTCACTAATTATCAAGAAGTGTTCTCCCTGAGTATGCACCGTTGCGAAAGTTCTTCGTGCTGAGACACCACGTGATGATCGGGTGTGATAGGCTCTACGTTCAAATACAACGGGTGCAAAAGAGTTGCACACGCAGAATACTCAGGTTATACTTGACGAGCCAAGCATATACAGATATGGCCTCGGAACACGTAGACCGAAAGGTCGAGCGTGAATCATATAGTAGATATGATCAACATAGTGATGTTCACCAATGAAGCTACTCCATCTCACGTGATGATCGGACATGGTTTAGTTGATTTGGATCACGTGATCACTTAGATGACTAGAGAGATATCTGTCTAAGTGGGAGTTCTTAAGTAATATGATTAATTGAACTTAAATTTATCATGTACTTAGTCCTGGTAGTATTTTGAAAATCATGTTGTAGATCAATAGCTCGCGTTGTTGCTTCCCTGTGTTTATTTTGATATGTTCATAGAGAAAATTGTGTTGAAAGATGTTAGTAGCAATGATGCGGATTGGATCCATGATCTGAGGTTTATCCTCATTGCTGCACA
Source organism: Triticum urartu (assembly GCF_056163025.1). Taxonomy (NCBI): domain Eukaryota; kingdom Viridiplantae; phylum Streptophyta; class Magnoliopsida; order Poales; family Poaceae; genus Triticum; species Triticum urartu. The sequence continues at coordinate 710,331,078 of NC_141879.1, read as the reverse complement.
GAAGAATTATGTCCTTGATGCACCGCTAGGTGACAGACCTATTGCAGGAGCAGATGCAAACGTGATGAACGTTTGGCTAGCTAAATATGATGACTACTTGATAGTTTAGTGCACCATGCTTAACGGCTTAGAATCGGGACTTCAAAGACGTTTTGAACGTCATGGACCATATGAGATGTTCCAGGAGTTGAAGTTAATATTTCAAGCAAATACCCGAGTTGAGAGATATGAAGTCTCCCACAAGTTCTATAGCGAAAAGATGGAGGAGAATCGCTCAACTAGTGAGCATGTGCTCAGATTGTCTAGGTACTACAATCGCTTGAATCAAGTGGGAGTTAATCTTCCAGATAAGATAGTGATTGACAGAATTCTCTAGTCACCATAACCAAGTTAGTAGAACTTCGTGATGAACTATAGTATGCAAGGGATGACGAAAACGACTCCCGAGCTTTTCATGATGATGAAATCGATGAAGGTAGAAATGAAGAAAGAGCATCAAGTGTTGATGGTTGACAAGATCACTAGTTTCAAGAAAAGGGCAAAGGGAAAGAGGGGAACTTCAAGAAAAACAGCAAGCAAGTTGCTGCTCAAGTGTAGAAGCCCAAGTCTGGTCCTAAGCCTGAGACTAAGTGCTTCTACTACAAAGGGACTGGTCACTGGAAGCGAAACTACCCCAAGTGATTGGCGGATAAGAAGGATGGCAAAGTGAACATAAGTATATTTGATATACATGTTATTGATGTGTACTTTACTAGTGTTTATAGCAACCCCTCAGTATTAGATACTAGTTCAGTTGCTAAGATAGTAACTCGAAACGGGAGTTGCAGAATAAACAGAGACTAGTTAAGGGTGAAGTGACGATGTGTGTTGGAAGTGGTTCCAAGATTTATATGATCATCATCGCACACTCCCTATACTTTCGGGATTAGTGTTGAACCTAAATAAGTGTTATTTGGTGTTTGCGTTGAGCATGAATATGATTTGATCATGTTTATTGTAATACGATTATTCATTTAAGTAAGAGAATAAATTGTTGTTCTGTTTACATGAATAAAACCTTATATGGTTACACACCCAATGAAAATGGTTCGTTGGATCTCGATCGTAGTGATACACATATTATAATATTGAAACCAAAAGATGCAAAGTTAATAATGATAGTGCAACTTATTTGTGGCACTGCCGTTTAGGTCATATTGGTGTAAAGCGCATGAAGAAACTCCATGCTGATGGGCTTTTGGAATCACTTGATTATGAATCAGTTGATGCTTGCGAACCATGCCTCATGGGCAAGATGACTAAGACTCCGTTCTCCGGAACAATGGAGCGAGCAACAGATTTGTTGGAAATCATACATACTGATGTATGTGGTCCGATGAATATTGAGGCTCGTGGCAGGTATCATTATTTTCTAATCTTCACAGATGATTTGAGCAGATATGAGTATATCTACTTGATGAAACAAAAGTCTGAAACATTTGAAAAGTTCAAAGAATTTCAGAGTGAAGTGGAGAATCATCGTAACAAAAATAAAAGTTTCTACGATATGATTGCAGAAGTAAAATATTTGAATTACGAGTTTGGCCTTCAGTTAAAAACAATGTGAAATAGTTTCACTAATCACGCCACCTGGAACACCACAGCATAATGGTGTGTCTGAATGTCATAACCGTACTTTATTAGATATGGTGCGATCTATGATGTCTCTTACCGATCTACCACTATCGTTTTGGGGTTATGCATTAGAGACAGCTAAATTCATGTTAAATAGGGCACCATCTAAATCCGTTGAGATGACACCATATGAACTATGGTTTAGCAAGAAACCTAAGCTGTCGTTTCTTAAAGTTTGAGGTTGCAATGCTTATGTGAAAAAGTTTCAACTTGATAAGCTCAAACCTAAATCGGAGAAGTACGTCTTCATAGGATATCCAAAGGAAACTATTGGATACACCTTCTATCACAGATCCGAAGGCAACACTTTTGTTGCTAAATTCGGAAACTTTCTAGAGAAGGAGTTTCTCTCGAAAGAAGTGAGTGGGAGGAAAGTAGAACTTGATGAGGTAACTGTACCTGCTCCCTTATTGAAAAGTAGTTCATCATAGAAATCTGTTCCTGTGATTACTACAACAATTAGTGAGGAAGCTAATGATGATGATCATGTAACTTCATATCAAGTTACTACCGAACCTCGTAGGTAAACCAGAGTGAGATCCGCACCAGAGTGGTACGGTAATCCTGTTCTGGAGGTCATGTTACTTGACCATGATGAACCTACGAACTATGAGGAAGCGATGATGAGCCCAGATTCCGTAAAATGGCTCGAGGCCATGAAATCTGAGATGGGATCCATGTATGAGAACAAAGTATGGACTTTGGTTGACTTGCCCAATGATCGGCAAGCCATTGATATTAAATGGATCTTCAAGAGGAAGACGGATGCTGATAGTAGTGTTACTATCTACAAAGCTAGACTTGTCGAAAAAGGTTTTTGACAAAGTTCAAGGTGTTGACTATGATGAGATTTTCTCATTCGTATCGATGCTTAAAGTCTGTCCGAATCATGTTAGCAATTGCCGCATTTTATGAAATCTGGCAAATGGATAACAAAACTGCAATCCTTAATGGATTTCTTAAAGAAGAGTTGTATATGATGCAACCAGAAGGTTTTGTCAATCCTAAAGGTGTTAACAAAAATATGCAAGCTCCAGCGATCCATCTATGGACTAGTACACGCATCTCAGAGTTGGAATATACGCTTTGATGAGTTGATCAAAGCATATAGTTTTATACAGACTTGCGGTGAAGCCTGTATTTACAAGAAAGTGAGTAGGAGCACTACAACATTTCTGATAAATATATGTGAGTGACATATTGTTGATCGGAAATAATGTATAATTATTCTGCAAAGCATAAATGAGTTTTTGAAAGGAGTTTTTTTTAAAGAAATACCTCGGTGAAGCTGCTTACATATTGAGCATCAAGATCTATAGAGATAGATCAAGACGCTTGATAAGTTTTTTTTTCAATGAGTACATACCTTGACAAGATTTTGAAGTAGTTCAAAATGGAACAGTCAAAGAAAGAGTTCTTGCCTGTGTTGCAAGGTGTGAAATTGAGTAAGACTCAAAGCCCGACCACGTCAGAAGATAGAAAGAGAATGAAAGTGTACCAGATCTGTTGTATACCCTACACTGTGTTAAGCGAGGGAATACAATAGTGATCTAGGAAGTAGATCACTGGACAGCGGTCAAAATTATCCTTAGTGAAATAAGGATATGTTTCTCGATTATGGACATAACAAAAAGGTTCATCGTAAAGGGTTACGTCGATACACATTTTTTGACACCGATCTGGATGACTCTAAGTCTCGATCTAGATACATATTGAAAGTGGGAGCAATTAGCTAAAGTAGCTCCGTGCAGAGCATTGTTGACATAGATATTTGCAAAATACTTACGGATCTGAATATAACAGACCCGTTGACTAAAATTGTCTCACAAGCAAAACATGATCACACCTTAGTACTCTTTGGGTGTTAATCACATAGCGATGTGAACTAGATTACTGACTCTAGTAAACCCTTTGGGTGTTAGTCACATATCGATGTGAACTATGGGTGTTAACACATAAAGATGTGAACTATTGATGTTAGATCACATGGCGATGTGAACTAGATTATTGACTCTAGTGCAAGTGGGAGACTAAAGGAAATATGCCCTAGAGGCAATAATAATGTTATTATTTTATTTCCTTATATCATGATAAATGTTTATTATTCATGCTAGAATTGTATTATCCCGAAACATAATACTTGTGTGAATACATAGACAAACCAAACGTCACTAGTATGCCTCTACTTGACTAGCCCATTAATCAAAGATGGTTATGTTTCCTAACCATAGACATGTGTTGTCATTTGATTAACGGGATCACATTATTAGGAGAATGATGTGATTGACATGACCCATTCCATTAGCTTAGCACCCGATCGTTTAGTATGTTGCTATTGCTTTCTTCATGACTTATATATGTTCCTATGACTATGAGATTATGCAACTCCCGTTTGCCGGAGGAACACTTTGTGTGCTACCAAACCTCACAAGTAACTGGGTGATTATAAAGGAGCTCTATAGGTGTCTCCAAAGGTACATGTTGAGTTGGCGTATTTCGAGATTAGGATTTGTCACTCCGATTGTCGGAGATGTATCTCTGGGCCCTCTCAGTAATGCACATCACATAAGCCTTGCAAGCATTTCAACTAATGATTTAGTTCGAGATGATGTATTACGAAACGAGTAAAGAGACTTGCCGGTAACGAGATTGAACTAGGTATTGAGATACCGACGATCGAATCTCGGGCAAGTAAAATACCGATGATAAAGGGAACAACGTATGTTGTTATGCGGTCTGACCGATAAAGATCATCGTAGAATATGTAGGAGCCAATATGAGCATCCAGGTTCCGCTATTGGTTATTGACCGGAGATGTGTCTCGGTCATGTCTACATTGTTCTCGAGCCCGTAGGGTCCGCACGCTTAAGGTTTCGATGACAGTTATATTATGAGCTTATGAGTTTTGATGTACCGAAGTTAGTTCGGAGTCCCGGATGTGATCACGGACATAACGAGGAGTCTCGAAATGGTCGAGACATAAAGATTGATATATTAGACGGCTATATTCGGACACCGGAAGTGTTCCGGGTGATTTCGGAGTAAGCCGGAGAGCCGGAGGGTTACCGGAACCCTACCGGGAGAAGTAATGGGCCATATGGGCCTTAGTGGAGAGAGAGAGGGGCAGCCAGGGTGGGCCACGCGCCTCCTCCCCCCTGGTCCGAATTGGACTAGGAGAGGGGGGCGGCGCCCCCCCTTCCTTTTCCCTCCCCACTTCCTTCCCCCTCCTAGTAGGAGTCCTACTCCTACTAGGAGGAGGACTCCTCCTGGCGCGCCAATAGGGGCCGGCCGGCCTCCTCCCTTGCTCCTTTATATACGGGGGCAGGGGGCACCCCTAGACACAAGTTGATCCACGTGATCATATTCTTAGCCGTGTGCGGTGCCCCCTTCCACCATAATCCTCGATAATATTATAGCGGTGCTTAGGCGAAGCCCTGCGACGGTAGTACATCAAGATCGTCACCACGCCGTCGTGCTGACGGAACTCTACCCCGACACTTTGCTGGATCGGAGTCCGGGGATCGTCATCGAGCTGAACGTGTGCTAAAACTCGGAGGTGCCGTAGTTTCGGTGCTTGATCGGTCCGGCCGTGAAGACGTACGACTACATCAACCGCGTTGTGCTAACGCTTCCACTGTCGGTCTACAAGGGTACGTAGATCACACTCTCCCCTCTCGTTGCTATGCATCACCATGATCTTGCGTGTGCGTAGGAAAGTTTTGAAATTACTACGTTCCCCAACAACAACAGCGTCGAGCCTGGCGTGGGATGAGGAAGACGGTGGTGGGGGTTGGCGGGCTTTCTCTCCGGTGGCACAAAATGCATATATGGGAGGGATGTTGTTGAGAGATGGATTGATGGTTCCAATTTGGATGCACTTCCACCTATATAAGGTGTTTCTATCCCCACTTTCTGACAACAACTCCTATTTTGAGTAAGATGAATACACGAAGTGAGATTCTTCTTGTCATATATACATATGGTGATGAAACACTATAGATTCGCTCCAGTTTAATTATTCCAAAGAGAGGGGGGAGGCCGACTATGAGGAATTTCAAGGATTAGGAGAAGCAGCAAATGATGTCTTTGTTGGAAAAGGATGTTGTCCAGTTAGAGACATATCTTGTGGTGGAGAATCACAGAGAAACAATAGTGCATCCAACACTTTGAGAAGCTCAGGGAAGGGAGCACGGGGTGGTGGCTAGGTATGTCCACCATCGAGTCCGATTGTACTAAGACTGGAAGGTTAGACCATTCGATAGCCATAGACATTTCAATCTTAATAGCTTGAATTTCCGCCTCGAGAGCATTGTTACAGTAGAATAATAGTTGACATCATGAAAAAGTCCAGAGCCCGGGTTGTCCATTGTCGGGCCTTCCCTTCTCAAATGTCCATTCCACATGAAAATTCTTACCCTGCCAGCTTTTGAGAATTTCATACTGCTGCGACCCATGAATATTTTCTGAAGACTGGCTACTTGTGCATTGTTTCCCCTCTCTCGGCCGATTTGAGTTGGAAAGTTCAGGTCCTCATGCAGTATCTATCTTCTTCATTTTGGAATTGACATATAATTAAAATATAGAATATGATTTAACCAATTTCCACATATATCTCGAGGACTAACGACTGGACTTGGGACAATTTTTTTGTTATGTATCTTTAATTAATGATTAATACATTAGTATGTGCACCAAATAATGGGATACACTAATTCTTGTTCTTCCTTTTCGCGCAATTCATTTTTATCAATCTTTATCAATACTTTTTGTGAAAATCATACATATTTGAATCGATCGCTGAAACTATTGGTGATGTTAATGATGCTCTTAACGGTTGAATATTTTCTTTTCAATCTTTATATTTGTTTTCAAGTCCGCTCATATTATGTTTCGACTGGAAGCTTATTTTTGTCAAAACGAAAATGAACATATAAACATTGGTCTGTACCTTCTTCTTTTACCAGGTCACACACCACACTTTTTTTTGAGATAGCTCACCATCCATGCTGAATGGTGCCACACATATTATTTGACCTGATTTCTTGCTTTCTTTTCCCATCCATATTCATGGCGCCTCAATTTAGGTAACACGTTCACGTATATTATTTGACATGATTTGTTGCTTGCTTTTCTCCTTCCATATTTAATTCATGGCGCCTCGATTCTTTCCTTTTAGTTTCAGCCAGTCTCAACTAATTTGGCCCCTCTCTTTCCCCTCAATTCTCAAGAAGATCTCATTTAATATAAGTCAATCCGCCCGTCACTCCTTGCCATATTTTCCTTTGAGATATGGAGACCCCCACTTTAGATCTCTTTTACGACTCTCGAGTTGGCTTGGTGTAGGTAACTTACATACATATATAAATTGGGGGTATTTCATGTAAAAGTCCAATGTGGTACTATTTAATTAGCTGAAAAAGTTAGCCAATATTTTTAGGTGTTGTGCGGACTGGCCCAGCCGGTCCACGTAAGGGACATAGAAAAGACACTATTTAATAAAAAAGAATTTCATTCTAATGCAATATAGGCTGATCTAGCTCAATTGGTAATCTTGTAAGTAATTGCATATTGGAGGTTGCGGGTTCAAATCATCACACAAGCGATCATTTATGTCTCCTCTTGTTGGGCTTCAGCCACATATATGCAGACAGGGCCCACACGGGCAACAAACAATAAATAAAATCAAAACATGCACGCGGCCCATGAGGGTGACGGCCCATGCACATGGAATTTTTTATTGTATATAACACACCATGAGCCCAATAAAATTAACGTGGCCCAATACTAGCACCAAATGTTTATTCGTAGCCCAATACCACAAAACAAAAATTAGTACCACCTCGGATAGTCAAAAAATCTCAGAAAATGGAAATAATAATGTGGGTGAACCGATGAAAAAAGTGGAGAAACGCACCATGCATTATTAATAGTATATATAGATGCAATATATTGTCACCTTTGGATAAATAATTTACCATCTCACATTTCAAGGCGTATGTATTCCACTTTTATACCACATGTAAATTATTACTTTACTTACTAGTTCTAAAGAGTGTGTTTTCTTGACCTTGAAATTTTGTTGTCAGACAAGAACATGTAGTTAAGTAATTTCATTGTTGGAAGTTTGCACGTGTGTTTTTCAGTGATTGTATATAAGTGTCCTCATCTGACAACCTATGTTTAGCAAATAATTACAACCTTCTATGCTACTTAGCATATTTTTAGCCAACACATGCTTACGGATTAGCTTTGCTTTATATATATTTGGAGTATTTGCATGCGCTTTAGTAACACATGACATTTCATATTGTTACATAATATTCTATGTCTATGTTAAACAAAACCCTCAGTTATTACCGTGAAGTATTGTATTACATTGAGCAAACATTTCTCACTAAAATTGCTCTTACACATGTTCTTGACTGTGCCCATGGAATGAAGGATGGCCTATGAATGACATCACCAAAAGAATATGATTATTCTTTAGAAGACATGATAGATGGTTCCTCTTTAATCCCAAGTACATCTAAAGGAGTCGCGTACCCTCCTTCGAACCACAACTCATATCTCTACTCCTAATGTCTCAGTTGGTAGGTCGCGTTCCGGGTTTTATTTTCGTCCCACCTCACCTAGCCTTTTTTGGTACTTTTTTGGTACTACTTCCCACCTCCCTCTCAACCGCGGAAAACCAAAAAAACCCGCCATGGAGTCCCGCACCCGCACAAACTCCCGTACTTATTATCTCAGATCAACGAAAAAAACCCAGACCATAGACCGGCGAAAATTAACCAGCGAAAAAAAAACGGCTCAATTTGCGGACTCGAACGAGTTCTCGTGCCCTCGAGCGAGGTCTTGTGTGGATCTTGCGAGTACCATACGCAGGCAGTGCCCTCCTTCGCCCGCCACCGCCCATTGGTCCTTCCCCGCCATCCCGCCGCCTGACTCCATTGCTCCGGCGCTGGTCCTGTGCATAACTCTCTGCTGAGCGCTTCGAGGATCTGGTGCGGATCAAAACCGCCGGTCTCCATTGCGCCGGCGCGGATCCCCTTCTGGACCTGACGCTGGACAGGTCCAGGACATGGCGCCAGCGCCGACGGCGGCGTACAAGACCCGCCGCCAGATACACGCCCTCCAGGTATCACAGATCTGAAAGTTACATACAGAACTGAAATTTACATCCAGATCTGAAATTTACATCCATACACAAAGATAATGATATGAACCTACATCACAGATCTGAAATTTACATCCATCGCATACACAACACATAAACACACGGCCATCACATACACACTGCCAGCACATACACACAGCCATCGCATACACACATCCATCCAAAATACACACAACCATCGCATACACAATGCAGGTCACGAATCGGAGAGAATAGCTATTGTGTCACCCTACAGATGAGAAGGTGCACAAACCATCAAACTGTTACAATGAGAAAGCACCACAGAACAGCTGCGTTACTACAACAACCAAGATTAAGGTTTGTGCACAACTATAGCTGTTGCCTAGCTGTTTCCTATGTAAACTAATTTGCATCAAAGAGTATGAATAAGTGTTACAGGAATGATCATCACATATTTCTTGAATCACTTATTTGTGAGTGATAGGGTACAGAATCAGAAACATTGTTGGTGCATTTATCTGCTTGATTAAGGTTCACATAAGGATCATCAATTAAAGCAGTTTACATATATAGCATGGATCATTTAATTTGAATTATAGAGGTACATGAATTATAGCTTTTGATTTTCATGATAAGCGTTGGTCTTGGGGACGCAATGTAAGGAAATACCTCAGTTTGTCTTGAATACTTTGTCGTAGCCGGAATCGATATCGTGGCCTGGGTGCAGTGTGAGCACCATGATCCTTACAAGAAAGGTGGAGGGCTGGCCTGACCAAGATGCACTACTAAGAAAATTAAGAAAGGACCAATAAGTAAGAAAACTAGCACCAAACGGTATTGCAAGTAATGAAAATACTGGTCATCATTTTATAACCATTACACTTCATCCATTAGCCCTGACCATGGTGATATCGTACAGCTCGAGGCCCTCGAGGAGGGTGATGGCGAATCCACCGGATCCCATCATGCCTCTGCCTACCATCCCTCCGATGAACAGGCAAGTGTACAGATCGTCATGCACGCTTATCTGACATCACCGTTTGTTTATCCCATCATTTCGGGTTATTTCATGTAGGTACCTGAATTTTCAAAGTATACAGATGGAACATATCTATCAAATATGTTGGATCATTCGAGCTAAGGTGATGTGGAAGTCCCATATCAGGGTGCATGCAATGGGAAACCCATACTTTTGTTGCATACTTCTGGACCAGGAAGTATGAGATTAGTGATCACTAAATATAGCAACCTTTTTTAATGTATATACACATGTGTTCTAAAGTCTTGTTATCTGAATTTGTAAAAATTTCTAGGGAACAAAGATTGAAGCAATTGCCTTCAGCAACCAAGCTTATCGATTCAACGCCATTCTGCAGACCGGGCTAACATATGACTTCAGTAGCGTCGGGATAAACCCCATGGAAATGCTAGATGGTCACTTCTGGTATCTATGCATGGAGTTTGTCATTGAACTAAATGCTATAACCATGGTTAGGACATCGGTGCATAGTATTGCATCGACAATCTGTCCACCTTTTTTCCCACAACTTGGTGCCATATCCTTGCTACGGGACAAAACCATTACCGGTGCAACATCTTTTAGTTTGTTTTTGCATATTTATCGATTTAACATTTTGTCTCACCCAGACTTAATTTTTTCCAGATGTTCTTGGTATTCTTGTATATGCTGGTAGGATACAACATAGGTGGGATTCAGTATATAGACGGCAGGTCCATTTCATTGAGATAGGCATCATGAATTTTCGGTAAACTCCAAATAGTACTTGGTTTTATATGATTATTAATATTTGATAATTGCCTACCATCAACATATCTTTATCATTGCAGACGGGAGATACTTTTTATACGCCTAAGTCAAGAGCATGCTGGTCGTCACTTGTACCACTTGCAGCGCACTGAAAATTTGTTCGAGAAAATTGCAGTTACGTACATACAGGTAAACCGGAGGGATAAGTGCATGGAGACTATGAGGGGAGAGCACATTCTTGTTCTCCCCCGATATTAATGATGATGTTCATCATCTTCAAGGTAAGTTCTATAAACTATTTCGATTTTTATGGCTTTTTGTTCTTTTCTGTATTACGATGTTATTAGTACTAAAAAATTGTTTTTTCGTAGATATCCACGAAGCCTGCTTAATGACACTTGACGAAACACTATCATACGTCAATGCTGCAGTTGTAGCCAGGAAAAAAGGACAGTAGATGACTTTGTTTTTCAACACGGCTCAATAAGAAGCTCATTTCCCTTGGTCCTTTTATCTACATTTGGAATAATAATGTACACAGAACAATCTTTTCTCTTAAAGTGTGTTTTCTTTTTGCTTGTGAACTCTAAGTGTAGCCATTATGGCAGATTGTATTTTTTTTTACGCGTACTTAATTCGGGATATCTGGTTTTATACAAAGGTTGATTTTTTCCGATTCGTTGAGATTGAACTGTAAATATGGCATGCATTAGGAACAAAATATTCAACTATACAAAAGGAGAAAGATCTGATACGCCCCCGTCACGTTTTTTTATAATTAGAAAGAACGATGTACATCTTAAAAACGACTTGATATATTTGGCAGGGAATAAAAAGCATTAATAATATATCCGTTTATATATATATGCTGGATCGACATCCTAATTGCCAACACACCTCGGTGAATATATATCAGGGCACAAGATATCATCCGTCCGCAGCTGAAAATATTATATAGTAGGAAATGAATAATATAGACATGCACGGATGGAATGATATGGGCACCTTCCATCTGCCTTAGGTACAATCTGATGCTGAAAATCAGGTGTAATTAAAAGTTTGCTTATTATTTGGCTTTCAACAATGGAAGTTGCCGTATTATTTGGAAGGCACATAAGTCTATATGATGCAGCCGCCAAACAGGAACTGATCCCTTCATATAACGTCCGATGATCTCCTGTTTCAACACCCACCCCAGTCTTCACCAATTCTCGATCACTCGCGACTCTCATCAATGGAGGCTGTGCACGAGCCAGTTGATGTTCAGCTCGCACCACAAGAGGCTTTGCCCGCCCCTCAGGAGGTTGCGGGCAACGGTAATGCCGTAGAAGATGTCGTTGAATACATTTTTCAATTTATCACTGTTGTCTAGGACGATGAGGCACTAAAGTAAGTTGTATTGCTCTTCATATTACTCTCATACACATCAGGCTAGATATCAGTTGGGCAACACAGCAGGCTAGACATAATTATCCATGATAGTCCACTATATTATGTTTGGTTGTCTAGGTGTTATATATTTTAGTGTATATATTATTTGCACTGTTACACCGTTGTTAAAAATTTTATGTGTGCCTCTGTATCACACCTTTTTACCTATGGTACATGTGCCCATGTTATTTTTATACATCTATAACATTATTAAAGACAAAATAGCTACCAGGTTATAACATTATTAAGTAACTTTTTTTACTGCTTTATATTATACAAAAGAGTTAGTCTAAATGTGATACAGATATGGATGGATGTTACTTGGTAAAGATTGGTCTGCATTTTTGGGGTAGCACAATTTGGATTAGAAGCGAACGACCATATCAGATTGAAATCAGCCTACGGATGCTCCAAGAAACAATTAGACTTTTTGGAATAATTCATCCTGAGTGCTTCAATCTTGCAGTTCGTAAGCTAGCGAGCGCTTAAGTAGAGAGCACTGCAGGTACAAGAATGCTTGGAAACAAACATTTTTTCGACTTGCAGTTTCATTCTCTGGCACGGGCCCTCAGACACTCTTCGATGGAGCAAGAAACACGCACCGCAGTGCTGATTGACAATGCCATTGTTCGGCCGTTTCCTAAATATGATGTGTTCAACTCTAACATTGTAAGAGACTCGTTATTATAATTTAATTTGCTTATTCTATTTTGTACTAACATGTGTCTATTTACGACAGTATCTACTACCATTTGTTTCTGTGGATTCTTCGTACGGACTACTTGTAGTCGGCAAGGAAACTAGGGGGGTTCTCCCAATTGATCCATCAATCGATGTCTATGATGGACCATACAACTTTCATAACAGTGAAACGAGGAAGGAAATCACAATGTTGAAACAAGAGTTCAATAATGTGTTGCAGATGATGATCCCTGGTTGGAATACCAATCTCATGGACTGGTCAACGCACGACATCTCTTCAAACGGCAGGCGGTAATATAGTAAATCGATCACATGTGTAATAAGCCGACCGTTATAGTTTTAATATAGTTAATTTTGTTTGCAACAGGGAAGACTCCGCTTTCCTTGTCCTACAGGAGATGGCCCACCAGAATGGTACTACTAATTCTGGTAGGAAGACCACTCACGTAAGTACACAATAACGAGGTTTATCATGCGATTTATTTTGCAACAATTTATAAATTACTATTTTTCCATCTTCTCTAGGATTCAATACAACTCAGAAAGAACCTGCTGGTCAAGATGCTGACGATAAAAAACAATGAAGCAGCTGTAAACATACCAGATGAAATTAAAGTGACATTGAGGGTTTTGAACGAATGAATATGGTCCATTGCATTTTCGTATGTCGCAAATAAATGGCTACTACATCTTTGTTAGGGATCGTATTGAGAATTATCTATTTGGCAATACGGATATCTATAAAATGCATTGGATGGTATATATAGGTTTAAATACTTTTTTTGGATATATTAAACATTTGTTTTGCGACGCACCCTATAACTCCCGTGCGTTAACGTCAATTATAACAGTAAAGTCATGAACTACATATTTGGCAATACGAACTATATATAACTAACACGTCAATGCCTACTTATCAACATCAGCGCTAAAATAAAAGCACTTGTCGTAAATCACGACGCTCAGCTCATTTCACTTTAGTAATAAGAGTAATGAGAACATAGTTAAGGCGATAAATGTCAATTGTCCCCACACAGAAACTTTGAATGATTTGACACACCAGCCGATGCAGCTAAGGCCAAAACTTCATGAAGAAGGGAATAGAATACCCATCAGGGCCAAGAGGCTGCCTTCGGGTTGGCAGAGTTAATGACCTCCCAGATCTTCATCAGACAAAGGATTCATTAAGGCCTCATTCTCGGTGTTTGAGATCATGTTACAATTGTCCCATAGAAAGGAGAGATAGAGAGACCACCCTACTGCTTAGTCCTCCGGTCCATGAACCTAACACGATAGTGGGCCCATGGCGCGCATGGAAGGATATTGTTCCAATTGGAAAATATAGCAAACAATATGTGCATTATTTTTCACTTACTAATCTTAGTTTTCGCAATAATAAGAGCATGATAAACTCTTACTTGATCTTTGCATATTTGCGGGAATAAAATGCCAATGTTATGTGTTTCATGCACTAATATTTTATGACAATACTCGGTAGTGATGTATTTTATTGATAAATCTTGATATTTCTTTCAAGAAGGCGTGAAATGTGTATGTCAGGGGCATAACTAGATGTGTCTTAGTTATTGCACATTTATATGAACCACTCAAACATAAAAATAAAGAAAAAAGCTACCCACATCAATCTTGATGCACAAACAATGACATGTGATTTATATGTGCAATACTACTTAAAGCACAACTATATGTTCGTTACCAAAAACGTATATTATAACTCAAATTCAAGCTATAGATTATTCCACATGTTAGCAAAAACGTATTTTATAGCTCAAATTCAGGGAGATATACCAACGACCAAAATATGGAACATTACATGTAAAAGCAGTTGGCATTATTTGCATAATTGAAGCTATAGATTATTCCACATGTTATAGGTTATATTATGCGATATAGGTGTTGAACAGCTAAATATATATACCCCGTTGCAACGCACGGGCAGTTGCCTATGGGTTATATATACGTAGGGAATAATCCTTTTGATGGCTGAATATTATGTGATTGGGAAGTTATTATCTAATACTGGGAGAAAGATCTGATCCTAACACGATTGGAAATAATTTGTACAAGGAAATGAATAACGTATTTAATTATATGACATTCATCATTTGGAAGGCAATATTAACTCTCCAAACAATTAGATGTCACGGTAACAATTTGATAAATTCCACTAGCGTCCTATTTCACCACCCACCCAACTTCACAGATATCCCATCATCAATTTCCGATCAATAACAAATTTTCTAGACCATGGAGGCGATAATTGGGAACGCTGCGCCCGCACCCCAAGAAGGTGCGCCCGCGCACCGGGAGGATGTTCCTGTGCCCCAGGAGGATGTGCCTGCGCCCATGGATCTTCTCCCCCCACCAATGCATGTCGTGGAAGATGCACTCCAATACATATTTCACTTTATATGGGCGTTCGAGACCAAGATACATTAAAGTAAGTTGTCTTATTATACATTCTTTTGCTATATACAAATCATGTAGGAACACTCTGGTACACAGCAAACTAAGATAGGTACATTTATATGTTTTTTAGTTGAATCCTTATACATGAACAATGTCATGCAAATGCCATGAATTAAGGTTCTAGATTTGATACATGTAGATCCATCTAGATGGGGACAATCTGACCTCGTGCAATGTCATGCAATCTAACCATGAATTCGGTTTATAGGTTAGTATAGACTATGAAACGATGATTTCGGTATATGAAGAGACATGGATTTGCTTTCGACTGTGGTGAGATAGGATAGACTGGGATTATTTCTTGGCCCTTGATTGCCAACACTCTGGGGCTGAATTCTTTAATGAAACTAATGGGAAGGATTGGGATGATGAACTGGATCATTTATTTCTTTCGCTGACTGACCAAGGTAATTAATTCCTTCCGATGGCCAGGCGGGTAAGCAAGGAGACGAGGTTCTCATTAAAAAAAATCCATATATGCCATGGCGAATAAAGTTAAACTAGAAGAGGACAATTGATGTCCTTTGCTAAATGTTGTTGTGCATTTCTTTTGCAGCGCAATATGGATAAGAAGCGCCCGGCCGTACCAGATCGAAATCAGCCTCCGAATGATCCAGGACACCCTTTCTTTCATAAAAAACTTCATCCTGAATGCTTCAACCTTGTTGTTCGTAAGCTTGCTAGCACTGAAGTAGAGAGGACAGCAAGCACCAACTGGGTTGGAAGCAAACATTATTTCGACTTGCAGTTTCATGCTCAGTCACAGGCCCTGAGGTACTCCTAGATGACGCAAGGAGAGCGCATCACGACGCTGATTAACTACGTTGTGGTCCAGCCTCTTCCTAAATATGATGTGTTCAACTCTATAATTGTAAGAGACGCTTGTTCTTATAGTTAGTTATACTTATTATAATAGCAATTGACATGTCTCGACCTGCCACAGTATCTACTACCATTGAAACTTTCGGATTCCTCGTATGAGTTACTTGTAGTCAACCGGCTGAGGAGGAGGGTTGTCATGATGGATCCATCCTTCAACACGTTTGATCCTGAAGATAGCACTCATAACATATTGATGAGGAAGGAAATCACATTGCTGAAGGAAGATTTCAACAATGTGTTGCAGACTAGGATCCCTGGTTGGAATACCCAAATCATGAATTGGGAACAAGAGACAATGTCCTCTGCTGGTCGTGGGTAATCTACTAAATTGATCGCATACATAAGATGCATACTGTTATAATGTTTAATATTTCATTTTTTGTGTCATAGCAAACACTCTGGCTTATTTGTCCTACAGGAGATGGCCCATCAGATTGGTCGTATGCGTAACATGGGTTGGATGAACACTAGGGTAAGTTCATATATGATTAGTTGATGTGTGCTAAATATTATCCAACCAATTTATTAAATGATTGAGTTTTTGCACCTTTCCTAGGATCCAATACAGCTCAGACACCAAGTTACAGTCCAGATGCTAATGGTCAAAGACAATGAAGCAAGTCCAAACATCCCGGCAGGGATTAGATCGGCCTTGAGGGTTTTGAGCAACTGAAGATGGACTGATGCATGCAGCTATGCTGAAAATATTTTCCTATACTTCAGCTTTGTTAGGGATCGCTTTGATAATAATTTATTTTTGATATGAATAATTTGATAAACACGTATGTTTTAAAAATTTATGATGTTTTGGTATTATCAAACTATCCAAACTTTATGGTGTTTTGGTATTATTGAAGTTTGGTTTTTCTACCATATTTTTGGATTATTAATTGAATTTGTTGGAATGTCACGAACGAATCATTCGTTTGTCTGCCATGAATGAGCAGTGAGCCCCATTTGGGAAGCTGTACATGGCTAATAGGGTTTGACGCAAGATGAGATGAGTCGCCAGGGTTTTAATGTTTTTCCTATACTAGGCAAATGCATGTGCGTGCATAGGATATTTACATCCTTCGGCAGCAGCATTGTTCCACTACCTGTTTCTGTAGCTACTGTCTTTACCTCGAATATGTACAAAGCGGAACATTCATATAAATCCCCTGTCACTTCCTCTACCATTGAATTTTACACACGCTATCATCGTGTATAACATTCATACTTCCTAGCATGGGCCGACACTTGTGTAAGTCCAACAAGGATATGTGAATTTAACCGTGAAGTCATGAATTATATTTGGCAATGCCTACTGATCAATATCAGCTCTAAAAAAGCAGATGTGGTAAATACATCATAGGCTGATGGGAAGTAAATACCTCATGTTCAAGGCTTATGTGTTGCATGCTTGCATGCAAATTAAAGTGGAGCTGGCCCCTATTGCCATCACGTAGTGGACTCAGTAATCAAAATTGAGTGGATTGTGAGAAGGCTTCAATGCAATTGGTCCAAGCTATCATTTAAAAATTCCAAGTGGAGTGCTCTTTAGGGAGATTCATACTTTTTTATTTGTATTTTAGTTCCTTCTAAATTGAACATTGCCCTCTGGCATGTAATAATGTCGCAGCCGCTCTAGCGCTGTTCGGGTCCAATATGGGGCAGGTACCCCATACCTATGGCCGGGTGCTGTCCCTACCTTTGCCCAGGGTTTTGTTGCCCACGGAGCCCAACGCTTGAATCCAGATGGGGAAAGATTTATTAGAGGAAAGCCACCGGGCCACACCGTTGAAAACTAATATTAAAGTCATCAGGGCCCACCGGTTAAATTATGGGGGTGTAGCGATCGCTTTCCATGTGGGCATCGAGTGTTCCAGCTAACGCTCGCGAAATACTAAATCCTGTTTCTTTCTATTTTTCGATTGGGAAAGTTCTGGGGAAAGGGAGGCATATATTAGGAAACATTTAATATGTCTCTGATTTATCTGCATAGTGCAATCAAAATAAAGATCTTGCCTTAATTTATGATAGTTTTTTCTTACGGAAACATGCAAATATGGAACGTTAAGGGGCACGTTCCCTACGGCCATCATCTCTACTCAATATATAATCCTACGGGTCCTGACATAACCGTCGTCCACTGATCCCTCCTCGCTTTTCCGGTGCTATGACCGACGTTTTGCCCCAGTAATGGAAGCAATGCCGATTTTTGGGGGAGTGCGACACACAGTCAACTTCGTATACGATTTCATCACGCTTTCCTCAGACGAAGAACAACTAGAGTAAGTTCTCACAGCCGTAAATATCTAATCTTGTTTGCACTTCATCGTCTAGGTCCACTGCCCTATACATGTATAATTTTTATACAAGTTCTCATATAAATCCATCCCAGTCACTCCCAACAATATTGAACAAGTGATAAGCTACTATGAAATCACTGCAATCTGTTTAATTTATTGCTCGTGCATAATATAAAAATACTAAACTTACGTAGAGATTGCAAATTTTTTTAGGTGATCTGATGTGATATGTATTATCGTTAAATTAGTCATATGTTATAGACACCAACACAGTTCGTTTGTTTGAGTTTACGTTTATTTAAACTTATGACTGTTATGAACCTTGTTCTTCCTTTTGACACCACAATCTGGATTAATAGCCTCCACCCATTCCCTATCGAGATTAGCCTACGGATCATTCGAGACACCATCAGAGGAGATGGAGTTGTCCATCCGTTGTGCTTCAATCTTGCCGTGCGTAAGATTACTACCGACGCAGCGGAGAGGACCGCAGGCACCAGCTCTGTTGGAAAGACACATTTTTTCAATTTGGGATTCCATGAGCAAGCACGGGCTCTAAGGCAGACTTGGTTAAGCCAAGAACAGCGCACCAATGCGCTCATTAACAATGTCGTGCTTGAACCTTTCCCAAGATACGACGTGTTTCACACCCCTACAATTGTAAGTTTTCTCATTGTTGGAAATTATTTTGGTTATTTTGTTTGGCATTTACCTTTGTCTACCAAATGCAGTATATTCTCCCACTGGCACACGTGGATTCGTCATGCGGTCTTTTAGCAGTGAAAATGGAAATGGAGAGGACTATCGTTACTGATTATTCAAACCAGGCTTTATTTCATTTTGAGGAGGACTTCCATGACACTGAACTTTAGAGGGAAGCCCTTTTAGTGAAGCAAGAATTGAGCTTTATCTTGCAACAGGAGGCCCCTGATAGGAACAACCAACTTCTGGAATGGCCCGAACAAGAGAATATTCATGTTTCACCTCGGCGGTACTGTTTTAAATTTGTCTTAGATATTAGTGTGTGTTATAATATAGCTATTACAATATTGTTTTTTTGTGACAGCATGGACTCTGGATTCAGAGTTTTACAGGAGATGGCCCTACTGTATGAAACTATCGGGAATGACATGGTTCATAACATGCCTAGGACTGATGTAAGTGCATTTGTAATGAGGTTACAGCTTTCATATATTTGCTAAATATATCTTCTGACTTTTATATTCTTAATCTGAAGGATCCACAAAGTCTCAGGAAGCGACTAATGGTCCAGATCTTGATGGTCAAGGAGAATGAAGCAAAGGATAACATTCCAGATCAAGTTAGAGCAGCGTTGAGATTTATTGGTGGCTAAGGAGGACTGCTGCATCGATAAATACCTAAAAATATTAACATGTTTAGTTGCTTGCTAGGTAATAATATGTTTGAATGCCCGTGCTGATAAGATTATCAGATGACATTTTCTGAAATATTTTTAAAGTTTAAAGAGTGTTTGATGGTGGCATCCACTAGCTATTTTGGTTGTTTATTTATCTTTAATTCTAGACCAGTTTGGACCAGGTTTGGTGCTCCAGGTGAACCGTAGTACTTTTGTGTTGTACCATGGCAGGTTCACAACATACCTAAAGTAGACCAGGTGATGTTTTCAAACATTCCGTGCCTCACATCATATACTACCTCGTATAGTATAACTCCATCCATACACGCACTATTATACTATACGAGGTTTTCTTCATCGGTAATAATCACATTCCAGCTAGAGAGTAGCCAATAAACTAATGACGGTCATACAACATGTACCTTGCATATATTATTTTATTTTGAAGTTGTCCTTGATCTTCCTCTCTCGCCGTTGCCTTCAATTCCAGCTAGCGAATAAGCGCTGATTATATTTTGTGTGTTCCTGAATATAGTAATAAAAATGAGAGAGGAATGGTTTTTCTTATTGAACAGTACGTACAGTAAAAACCAAAACCACTTTAATAGTAGATATGTTACTGTGCACGTCGTGAATTTTCTATTGCGATACAACAAAGCAGCTAGCAGAGCAACCTGCAAAGCAGGAAGCATTGAACAACTGATAACAGCAAGCAATGAACAACTTAACATGAGCATCATCAAGAGCAGAGGATGGTGGGGTAGAAGGGGAGCTGTTTCCTGCCTAAAACTACTTCCCTGCCTGTCTGGCAAGCTCAAAGCGTCCAATCTGGATCAAGGCGCCAACCTGAACGCCTTAGCAACGCTTCTGACGACTTAAAGATTAAGTCGGACGCCTTACTCGGGTACCTAAGGCAAGCTGGACGCCTTGAGCTTGCAGGTCCTTACGGACGCCTTAAAAACAATACGATCCCTAACTATATATTTGCCAGTAAGAACTACATATAAGTATCACGTCAATGCCTACTTATCAACATCAGCAATCAAAGAAAAGCAGTTGTCGTAAATCATAGTGTGATTGAACGTATTTACCTCATGTTCAATTATTACTGAAATCCAATGATCATGTTTGCATGCTTTGCCTACAAATTAAAGTGTAACTTGATCCTATTAAAATGATGTAATGGACTCACTTATCAAAATCGAGTTGATTATACTCTTACATGAGAAGGCTTCAAGGCTCCCCCAGATTGTACTTTCACCAAGTTTAGTTGATCAAGGAACACATTTGCACTGAAAACAGACATTTGTACAGGGAAATCAAAGAGCCACCACAACACCGAAGTATATTCATAATACTTTTGATTAAAAAAAGACTGATATTCAACAGCCCGTGTGTTTGAACATATAAATGTGCTTAACGCCATTGGTTTTTTAAAACAATGCGATCATACCATGATTGAGCTTAGCAATATTAATATTTCAAGTGAGGAAACCATCAAGCAATTTAGGGCAAACACTATAATTAGAGAATATAACTTATAAATTTTGGTTGGTTAATTTGATCCTAGCCAACCAAGACGACGATGCATTTTGCTTTGCGCGTCAAAGAGAAATTAACAAATCAAACAGTTAGTTTGTCTTACACAGTTTGTGCAAATATCATCAAGCTAAACATATGTCAGACCACTCACAATATCACAGACCCCCACACATATATAATCCCAGGCTTGCATGTCCGGTGCAGTGATTGTTCGACATAAATAAGAGTGCAGTAACCTACTACTACTAAGCTACCATACTAATCAAGTCAAATTTTGTTCAAGTTGCGTTCGTTTAGTCGTGTAGAGGATGTACCTGGCTGGTCAAAATCGCTGGAGTCTGCTTTGTCTGAGATTGGCTGCGGCAGTTCCACGCCCCCTAGTGACCTACGGCCGCTTGTACCCAGTCGATTTTGATTGTGCATACAACAAAATCAGAAGGCTGTTAATTGCCAACTTTCAGAAACAAAACATTTAAGATTATTTGTTTGTTAACTGAACTTTTATAGTACACATTGAACTGATTAAATACACATAAATTATATAGAAAGTTCATGTTTACCTTTTCAAACTGAACAATAATAAAAATAGAAACATTATTTAAATATACAAATAAGATATTTCATTGTTATATGGCATGCAATCAGTAACTTCTATGCCATGATCAGTTGTTTAGGAAATTAATACAACATTTTAGTATTTTAGTAAGTTCTGATTTCTGACATCTTTTCTAATTTATTATGAGGTGTGTGTCTGGTGAAAAAAGGAAAGATATCTGCACCATACATTAATATATATGGTAGAACTGGAAAGATATCTGCTACCCAGCCTTCCCCTTAATTGCCTACCTATATATGTTAACCTCCTATGCCATCCCTCATCCCCCTCCTTACTCTCCCTTCGCCCATCACATATACCAAAGGATCAAAATACCCAGACTTGGAGGACATATTCCGGAGGAGTACCTTCTGTAATCAAGGAGCACCAAGCAGGCGAGGTCCTCTAGGTATGAAAATTTCTGGATCTTTCTATTCTGTAAAAGGGTAACAGTTATTATATTAGGATCATGCTTGGTCAGGCATACCATCAAATTCCAAAGAAATAACACCATTGGAGATAGTATCAGCCAATACAATTGATTTTAGATCTAATCAAGCAGTCCTATTGGGTGGGCTGGAACTGAATACAAACAGTTATTGCAGATATTATAGGCTAACAGTCTATTGTGGACATCGCATGTGTGGCATACACCTAACTTTTTAAGTTATGGCCATAGTTGACTGCCTAATTTTTTAATGAATTCTCATTAATATATTTGAGCCAGAAAAACAAACAATTAACTTCTTAAGTGTTTCAACATGCCAGATAACAAACAAATATAACCATCTTCTGAAGATATATATCATCAGAGTCATAATTGTAAGTCATTACATTTAATAGAAATTGCATGATGACAAAATGTTTCGATGGAATAGTCTAAAACTATTCACAATGGATATGTAATACTTCAATACCAACTACATTCTCAAGATAGAGCAAGTAATACAATGAATATAACAAACATATTCTAAACCACCTTCTGGCCTGCCAAATGTAACAAATATTTAAACTTTCTATCGGCTCAGAAATCATAGCTTGCAGACCATCACGAATTAGAAACATGTCACCAAGTTTTGCTTGAATTATAAACATGTTCTAAGACACTACTGCTCGTAAGGTAAACAACATAGCTATAAGTCCATGTATAAAATAATAATAAATAGTTAAATTATATGAAAAATATAGTAAAGAAAATCAAAAACTCACTTGCACATGATCTCTTGAACTGGCACCCTTCATAATCCTCTATCAAATCAAACAAGATAGGTATGATTGGCTCTCTAGAAGGCAGGAGCTTGTACTATTTTGTGAGACAATATTGTATGCCACTGTTTTTAAGTTTCTGAAAACAAGAAACTGATATTGCATAAGTATTTACTCGAGATCCAACAATATGGGAGATAGCCTTCGTGTATGGCATGTCATTATTCATTCGCTTATCTGAATGATGAGGAGAAGCACCAGATAGGATGTCAACGAAATGCAAGCTAGCTACAGGATACAAGTCTAAATTTCAAACCAACATCCTTCCTCTAATTCCCGTGTATCGGAAAACAACACAATGGACATGGTAGGAAAGAATAACACAACCTGAATTAGAAGGCATAAAGGATATTGCTGATAGCATACTCCCGATCTAGTGGTTAATTTAGCATAACAAAGCAACACAATGGATGTGGTAGGAAAGAATACAACAACCTAAATTATAAGGCATAAAGGATCTCGCTGGCAGCGCCAAGTGGGCACAATGAAAACTGAATCTTCATAATTAGTGATTAAGGCCAAATCCTTAGAATACATTTGGCAGTGCTACTTACGCAAATAGTGGCAATTTTAATCTACCTGGCCCTGATGCCTACCTGAACTTCAACAAAGTATAATCAAGATTCCTGTTAAACTTAATTACGAACTATACCATATGAAAAGTGTAAGAGGAAGGAGACTAAGATTAATTGCCCATCTTGTAAATCCATGTAAATTTTGTTCAGTGTGTGTGTTCATATTATTTGGAAAAACCAATCAAGTAGATACAAGACAAGTTTAATGTTACAGGTTAATCAAAAGGTTACACATCCATTTTTCGACAAAATGAAGAGAAATTCCAATTGGCCAGCATGAAAACAGATTAAAGCATGCAGTGTTTGACAGCAAAGTACTGCAGAAACTATAGTATTGGAAACTGCGGTATTTTTGTCGATAAGTACTAGAAACCATAATTTTGACATATCAAAGTATTTTGTAGTATCGGGAATACTGTGAGAGTATTTGGCTGGTGCATGTTTGCAACGATGTAAATTAGCTAGCTAGCCGTTTCATAGCAAAGGTGCAAACATGGACGATCTTAGCTGACCAGTTGTTGCAAACTGAACGGCCATGCATAAACAGACTCGGCCGCATGCTATGCATCAATGATAGAGGGCGCACAACGGCGCCACACAAAAGTGCGCGGTGTCGCTCTGGCTTGGCTGTGACTTGAACAACAGCGGCGAGCACGGTGCGCTGAGGCATGGGACGACGCTCTGGAGCAAGGCATGCACATCAAGTAGCAGCGAGCAAGGTGCGCTGAGGCATTGGACGACGCTCTGGAGCAAGGCATGTACAGCAAGCAGCGGCGAGCAAGGTGCACTGAGGCATGGGGCGACGCTCTGGAGCAAGGCATGCACAGCAAGCAGCGGCGAGCAAGGCCGTGACATGGCAGCATGGCACACATACGTTGTGGCTATGATCCCACACAACGGCTTGCGCAAACACATCCAGCAGTGCGTTGTGAGTTAGTGTTGCAGCCAACAGTGTGCGTGGTCATGTTATGAGCAATCTGGGCATGAGGTGGCCATGGGCCAACATGACGCACGGCGCGTGCGAGGAGAGGAGAACCGCAAGTGGCAGTAGGAAGTACACCATTATTCTTTCCATTGCCTTATCTTGGCTTGTCCCATGGCTGGCGATCTTCAGGGCGGCAGCGACGGCTTGGGAGCGAGGAAGGCGATAACGAACATGCTCGTTTTATTCGCGTGCTCTGTTTTTAAAAAAGAGGTCTGGGGTTCTTTTTTAATGCAGAGAAAATACCACGGTTTTGACAATACCACAGTACAAATAGTTTAGTTTTTTGTGGTTGCCAAACAGCTCACGGTAAATTAAACCATGGTATTTTAAAAAATTGCAATATTCTTACAATACTAAGAAAAAACCGTGCTATCAAACGGAGATTAGTTATACCGATGTGGTGAATGATTGCATATGACCAAGACATGTAATAGAACGGGAAGCGTTCTGTATAGAACACACATAACATTTTTAGTACTCCTATTCTATTACCATGACTTCCATCTAAATGTTCTCTTACATCCCAAATTGCACAATCAATTTGCATTGCACTAATAATAAAATGTGCTTCAATTGTTTGACATAATATCCCTACTATTTAACCCATAAAAAAATATGACGCTACGGATCAATAGTGTTTCTGCCGTAGCAAGATTGTGATCAATAGTGTCATTTAATGGCAAAAATAGAGTAGCATCTCACAGGGATCCTTGCTCTCCTTACATGAACATGCACATAACCAGGTAAACTACAACACATGTCATGATTCAGAAGCAAATGCATCAGACCAAAAAATGTTTATAACCACTTAGCAAATGAATGGCATCACCTGGATGAATATAGTTTATTTCTTCTGGCTTGGTGTTAAATGGACTACTTGCACTGTAAGTTAGATCTAGAGAGCACCATCTGATCATGCAAGGAGAAACCTTGTTGTTATCTGAAAACACGGGATTCACCGATACTTTTGGCAATGAACATGATGATAGTTTGAAGTATAGAGTATACAAGCATAGAACTCGCATGATGTTGTTGGGATTCATGTGAACGGGGGAGCGGGGAGGGGCCGTTTGTCTCACCTTTCCGCCGAAGTGGTGGGGGTTGCGGAAGACGACGGAGTAGTAGGCGATGTAGACCACAGGCTGCACCACCGTGACCCGACCTCTTGGTGGTGATTCTTGCCTGTGATGTAGACCACAGGCTGCACCACCTTGGCCGTGTCTTGGCCGTCGGGGAGCCGTCTTCGCCCTAGCCCTGCCTGTGATTTCATCTCATGGCGCCTCGATACATCAGCGAGCAGGAGATCAGTTCAGGGATGCAACAAAAGGAAAATTAGAGGAGGAAAGGGGTCGGATCTGCGTACCGGAGCTACTGGCGTTGTATATCGATGCGCCCCGCTTCGGATCCATCGTCGAACTCCCCGGAGACCAACACCGCCGCGGATCCCAACGGAACGCGACCGGATCCAGCACCCGCGCCTGGGCGACGAAGCTCGATGCGTGCGTCCCCATCAGTGGCGCACGGCTCGCAGGAGACTGGTGCGGTGGTCGCGGCAATATGGCGTGGTGGTTGCGGGCTCGGCGACGTGCGCCCTGATGCGGCAGGGGGAGGTGACAGGGCGAGAGGTGGCGAGTGAGAATCATCGTGTGTGGTGAGTGGAGAGGAGAGGAGAGGGACTGATGCGGCGGGCGGAGGGGAAAGTGGGAAGATGAAGTGAGTGGAGGGGAGAGGAGCGAGTGGAATGGATAAGGTAAGTGGCGGGGTAGGTGGAAAGGCGACCGCGGGGGGGGGGGGGGGGGAGGCGGGTGATGTTTTTTTGACAGTTTTTCATAGTCTACAAAAAAAATCTAAATAATTATCAAATGACTACTTAGTTATATATATGAACATTGAGGTTTGTTGTTTTTCCCGGGTTTTCATGGGTAGGACACATATTTAAACAACATATATTTCTAATAAAAACAAATAGGTTTTCTTTTTTGCATAGCAAAAAGTTGTGTTAGTTTCACTTTTCTTTTTATTATATATTATATATAATAATATGATGCAGTAGGAAATATCATATATATTTCATCATGGTATATTTGTTATTAGCGGACGTCTCAACTTTGTTTTGTAATTATTTTTTTAAATCACAAAACAACATAAATATTTAATTATACATACCTCACAAATTATTCAAATTTGTATAGATATATATATATATATATTAATCATGGTCCATAAAAATAAATATTTGTATGCTTATGACATATACTAAGGGTATCACAAAATAAATCATAGAAAAACAAATATAATTCGTTAATGTTGGTTTGTTTGTTTTAGTTTTTGTATGGCAATTTTCCATAGCCTATACAATTAATTTAAAATAATTTAAGCAATCTCAGACGCCTACTTACTTATAAATGGACATTATAGTTTGTTGTTTTCCCCGAATTGTTGTGTTAGTAAAATGATTAAAGTGTCTTCTTTTCTAATATAACCAAACGCTTTTTTATTAGCATATTATTATATATCAAATATAATTTTATGATGTAGTAAAAAGTATTAATTATTTTTCAGCATAGTTGATGGGTTCCGACATACTCACTGATGCAACGATGACAAACCACAGTGAAACACCACGAGAAGAGGTGCATATAGCTAACATTCCGCAATTTGTATCTTATATATGATAATACGGAAGGGCTATTTTTATATTTTTGTTTTTCTAGAATAGAGGAGACATGGATATGGACTGTGGAGATGCACGGAAAGAATCCATTGAGGGTTCAGATGCGATGTCGTCGAAAGTGGAAGAAAATTCACAACATAAAAATGTCGAAGAGGTTATATCTCATAACAAACCAAAAAAGAATGCTAATTTACATATTGTCCCACAAGGTATTTTTTAATATTATTATGAATCTTATTTTTGTGATATTGTCTTTTGTATTGAACTAATTTTTCTCATTGTGATTGTTAAGTTGGCTCATATTTTTATGTATTCGACAAACTATATTTGTACCCCTAGGGATATTACAGTCATCGAATCAATCATGTCTGCCCCGAAGAATACCCAGTTCATGGACATTGGAGATGCCTTGTTGTCAACCGACGAATTGGAATGCCTTATGAAAGATGATATGTTCTTACATGACGGTGTAAGACCAATTGCACAAACTTTGTAATTAAAACTATGAACAATATATAATATCATAAAATATAAATATAATCTAAATGCTCATTATAGGTGATAAATGCTTACATATATTGCATGCTTGCTCACGACCATCTACAAGACAGGGCGGGTGAGAAGGTACACATTGTTAGCACGTTTGTATCTGGCCAGATAAAAGAAGACAGGGAAAGAGACATAGACCCATCAAAATATCACCGCATCGTGCATCATGTTAATACTTATCTACAACAAGATATGGTTAGTTTTTGTCTCGTTATCCATGCATATAATTATGGTATGTTTTTATTTAATTCATATGTATGATTATTTATTAATATTTATATCTAATTGCTACCGTGACTTGTATGATATTTACATCAATTATTCATTCCGATTAACATGCCGGGCTACCATTGGTATCTAGCAGTCGCCAATGCACAAAAACGTGAGATTCAAGTATTGGACTCACTTGGTTCTCGGGTCAAACGCAATGACCTTTCTACTACGGTAACTATCTATTTTTTTTACTCATCTTAACATATGTTTTCTTTGCCTCGATCGGTAATATTATATGGTGTGATTAATAGTTGCTAGGACTCGAGAAGCGTCTGAAACTTGTAGAGCATAGCCTGGATTTTATCAGAGGTCATAAGTGGCCCGATCTCAATGTTACAAAATGGACGGTTGTAGAGCAGTTTCATAAGGCAATACAAATCGATGGGTAAGCACTTGTTACAATGGTTTGTCTTTTTGATTCATATGTGTGATAATCTAAAGCATTATTTTATAATATTATAGCGTATCATGTGGATTGTTTATGCTAAATTATATGGAATACTGGTCATCACATGGACTGTCAGACCAGTTCACCCAGGTATTTCATTTTCTTACATTATTTCGTTATTTTATTAAGAAATATTACATAAATATATATCTTGTAGGAGCATATGAAACATTTTCGACAAAAAATAGCTGTCATTTTGCTCGATTCAGAGCTGAATAAGCTAAAAGGAGTTCCCATATACCATCAACCTGACGATGAAGAAACTTTATATAATTCTGACGATGAGGGAAATTTAGCTAATTCTGATCTCGAGATCCTGGAGAATCCATCTGACGTTGTCAAAGACAAACGTCCTACTCCAATCACTACCATACCCACGGAGAAACGTGAATTACTTGCCGGCCTTTGCAGCTACATCATGTTGATCGATGATGCCAGATGTCTGGAGTAAGTATCATGTGTCAATATTTAATGTGCGGATGTATATTATTGTTCTTCTTACCATCCAAATTTGTAGGAAGTTATGGGTCCGGAGCTCGACACCTGATCTAGTGGGCTTAAGTCTTAAGAAACTTCAGTGCATACTAAACATGGAGCAGCCCATGGACAATGAATGCTTCAACACCGCCGTGCGTATGCTGGCATGTGACGAGGGAGTATTGTTCACAGACCCTCCCGTACACTACATGGATCTACGATTTTGTGTAAGTTACCGTAACTATTCAATTTATGTGTCATTATTAACAACATGTTGAACCAATATTTCTTTTTTTGCTTAGTTCATGTTGCTAGAGTCAACACGAGGTCAGAAGTTTTGCGAGAAGGACACTATCCAGACGTTGGCAACATTATTTGACAGTTGGCCTGGGATGGACAACGATATCTCATCATGCAACAAGGTAAGTAAAATTATTTGTCCATTGTTATCATGGTTTATTGTTGTTTCTAATAACTCCACTTGTAGATTTATCTTCCCTATTCATCAATCGGCCGATACATCTTGTACGTCATCGATAAAGAGGCACGTCGCCTATATATTATGGATCCTATTCAAACATCACAATCGTTAGAGGAAAAAAAGATAAGGCATGCATTGAAATTAAAAAGTTTTGCAAGGGATTTCAAAGAAGCACTCGAAATAAAGCTGCCTGTTGGAATTATGATATATCTAAATGGCAACGTTTATTTCCATTTGGTGTTCCAACGAGTATAGATGGGTAATGAATCCATACGAAAAACATTTACTTTTATTATCACTATATTCTTTATATTATTAATTTAAAGTTTTGCAGGAATGTGTCTGGATATTTTGTTTTCCATTTTATGCTCTGGTGGAACGGTAAAGAATTGGTCAAGCCGATTTGCTCAGTGAGTATTGTCTGTTACATGTGTCTGTATTGTTTGTGCAGGATGGGTGTGAATTGAGGAAGCAGTTTTTATTATACTTGCTAAAACATCGTGGGAATGAAGCTAAAGAAAGCTTTCCGGATATTGTGAAAGAATTTCTTAAGCGCATCATCTATATATTAATAGTTTTGTAATAGATATTTAGTTGGAACATCACTCAGTTTGTTACATGGACATGTCGTTACTTTTTCTTTCTGTTATCAATTTACATTGCAAAAATGGACTTCAATTATTAAATAATTTTGTTTGTGTTATATTGTTTGCAAAAAATGGAATTTAACATGTTACATTGTAAACTATTTCAAGAGCCCGTGGCAACGCACGGGCACTCTACTTGTCTTAATAAAGATCAATATATTAGGACTGATACTTCTAGTTGTATGATTTATTTCTAGGGCTCGGGTAGATGGGAGTGAGGTATATATGTACATGTTAGTATATAAAACTTAAATCTATCATTAGTATGCTATTTATTTTTATATTTTTTGAAAGTGATTGTTACATTTTCTGATTTTAATTATTAACTTGTGAACAAGCCAAACCCTTCTAAGTAGAAAAGAATTATTGGTTCACTTATTGTATACTTTAAGTTTGGTTTCACAAACCAGGGTATATGTTGGTTTTTATTATCGACAATCAGTAACACGTGATGTCCCAATCTTTGCAAATAGCAAATACACAAATTTACATGCATATATAGATCACTTCAGCAACAACAAGTGTTACTTTCTATTTCTGAGGAAAAAATTAGTTTTAATTAAACATGTGCCGCGTTTAATATATGAAATTCTTAGAGCATGTATTCAGTAGCATGTAGTATCAAAGTTTTTCTGAATTCAAATTTTGCACGTACCAAATCTTTCAATTCATCCCACATGTTGTCATCAATATCCTTACTATAAAAAAGGCATGCCCATATATTCACACTTGGGAAGAGAGAGATGTGTGAGATGTGGTAGGAAATGCAACCTCCTGGGTGTGTCTAATGTCACCGGAGGGGAGTTGCACCGAGACAACAGCGTCAAGCCTGGCATGGGATGAGGAAGATGGTGGTGGGGGTTGCCGAACGTTGTCTCCGGTGGCAGAAAATGTATATACGGGAATGATGCCATTGAGAAATGTATTGGTGGTTCCAATTTGGATGCACTTCCACCTATATAAGGTATTTCTATCCCCACTTTCTGACATCAACTCCTATTTTGAGAAAGATGAATATATGGAGTAAGATTCTTCTTGTCATATATACATATAGTGATAAAACACTATAGATCCACTACAATTTAAGTATGCCAAAGAGAGGGAGGAAGCCGACTGTGTGGAATGTTAAGGATGAGGAGAAGGAGCAAATGATTTCTTTGTTGGAAAATGATGTTGTCTTGTTAGAGAGATATCTTGTGATGGAGAATTACAGAGCAACAATAGTGCATCCAATGCTTTGAGAAGCTCCAGGAAGAGAGCACATGGCAGTGGCTAGGTATGTCATCATGAAAGAAGATGATCTTAACCATGAGGAGTGTAAGGAGTATTACCAAGAGGTAATTCTGACCAGGCAAGTAATTGCACACTAGTTGCCTTTAGATTTTATGGGACCAAGCTTGAAAATGACACAATCATAATTGTAATTTTCATATCTTGAGCTCTAAGGCTAGGAAGGAATCGGATTATACAATATTCTTACAGAATATAGTGATATTCTTTATGAGTAGGAAGTCTGCTTTTGCTTGTCATTGTCCTTAGATGCTATATATTGTCACCTTTGAATAAATAATTTCCCACCAGACATTTCAAGGTCGTGTGTATTCCACTTTTATACCGCGCGTAAATTATTACTTTACTTACTAATTCTAAAGAGTGTGTTGTCTTGACCTTGTAATTTTGTTGTCAAACAAGAACATGTAGTTTTGCAATTTCAGTGCTCGAAGTTTGCACATATTTTTTTAGTGATTGTATTTAAGTGTCCTTATCTGACAACCTATGTTCAGAAAACAATTACAACCCTTAATGTTGATTAGCATATTTTTAGCCAACACTTGCTTACGTATTAGCTTTGCTTTTTGTATAATCGATGTCTATGTTAAACAAAACCCTCAATTATTACCGTCAAGTATTGTATAACATTCACCAAACATTTTTCACTAAAATTGCTCTGACACATGTTCTTGACTGTGCCCGTGGAATGAAGGATGGCTTATGAATGACATTACCAAAAAATATGATTATTCTTTAGAGGACATGATAGATGGTTCCGTTTTAATCCCATGTGCATCTAAAGGAGTTCTCGTACCCTCGTTCGAACCACAACTCATATATTGATCAAGATCAATATATTAGGACATATACTTCTAGTTGTATGATTCATTTGTAGGGCTCGGGTAGATGGGAGTGAGGTATGTCCATGTTAGTATATAAAACTGAAATCTATTATCAGGATGTTATTTAGTTTTATATTTTTGGAAAGTGATTGTTACATTTTCTGATTTAAATTATTAAGTTGTGAACAAGCCAAACCCTTCTAAGTAGAAAAGACTTATTGGCTCACTTATCGTGTACTTTAAGTTTGGTTTTACAAAGAAGGGTATATGTTCGTTTTTATTGTCAACAATCAGCAACACATGATGTCCCGATCTTTGCAATTAGCAAGTACACAAATTTACATGCATATATAGATCACTTCAGCAACAAAAGGTGTTACTTTCTATTTCTAAGGGGAAAAAGGTTTGAATTATAGATGTGCCGCTTTTAATATGTGAAATTATTAGAGCATGTATTTTTGCAAATACCAAATCTTTTTAATTCATCCCATAAGTTGTCATCAATAACCATGCAATAAAAAAAGCATGGCCATATATTCACACTTGGGAATAGAGAGAGGTGTGAGATGTCGTAGGAAATGCAACCTCCTGGGTGCGTCTAATGTCACCAGAGGCGAGTTGCACCGAGACAACAGCGTCAAGCCTCGCACGGGATGAGGAAGATGGTGGTGGGGGTTGGCGGACGTTGTCTCCGCTAGCACAAAATGTATATACGAGAATGATGTCATTGAGAGATGGATTGGTGGTTCTAATTTGGATGCACTTCCACCTATATAAGGTATTTCTATCCCAACTTTCTGACATCAACTTCTATTTTGAGCCAGATGAATATATGAAGTAAGATTATTCTTGTCCTATATACATATGGTGATGAAACACTATAGATCCACTCCAATTTAAGTATGCCAAAGAGAGGGAGGAGGCCGACTATGAGGAATGTCAAGGATGAGGACAAGCAACGAATGATTTCTTTGTTGGAAAAGGATGTTGTCTTGTTAGAGAGATATCTTGTAATGGAGAATTACAGAGAAATAATAGTGCATACAATGATTCGAGAATCTCAAGGAAGAGAGAACATGGCGTTGGCTAGATATGTCTTCATGAAAGAAGATGATCTTAACCATGAGGAGTGTAAGGAGTATTACCAAGAGGTAATTCTGACCAGGAAAGAAAATGCACAATAGTTGCCTTTAGATTTTATGGGACCAAGCATGAATAAGACACAATCACATTTGTAATTTTCATATCTTGAGCTCTAAGGCTAGCAAGGAATCGGATTATACAATATTCTTACAGAATGTAGTGATATTCTTTGTAAGTTGGAAGTCTGCTTTTGCTTGTCATTGTCCTTAGATGCTATATATTGTCACCTTTGCATAATTTATTTCCCATCTGACATTTCAAGGTCGTGTGTATTCCACTTTATGCCGCGTGTAAATTATTACTTTACTTACTAACTAGCAAAGTGGCCCGCCCGATGTGCGGGCAAGAATTTTATATACTTTTATCATGAGAATGTGTTTTTGTCTAAATAGAATTGCAACTAAATATGATCATATTTCACAAGTATGAGCCTTTTGCAAACATAATTTTGTCTTAGATGTGTTTGGTTGTCCCGTTGATATCTAAATATATATGTTATGCAGGAATTATGTTCATGCTTGTTTTGCATCTTTAAATTTGTACTATTATTGTGAGAAGACTATGTCACAAAAGTTATAATATACTTCCCTCTATTTTGAACATCATTTCTCTGTTTAAGAAAATATAGAAGAAAACAACATTAAATGATGAACAATATGGAAGGGATCCAAATCAAAACGTGAAAACACATGTAATTCGTTCTGACATAATGCTATGGTAGTCTGGAATCAGTCATAGATCGTTTATTTACAATCCAAATCATTTGTGTTTACCTCTCCTGAGACTAAATACATCTCGGTAGCATCAACACACCACTAAGCATACCATCATGTGTACAGTGAATATCTATGATGAAATTACCTTGCTATGAAGCATGAAGAACCGCTTTAGATATGCAGCATGAAGAACCGGCTACTTGATCTATGAGTATTTTACGATTGTTCTATTAACTTATTAGTAGTCACTTTTGCTTTCTTATATACGCTTGGTTGGACCACTCCATAGGTTCAGTCCTTTTTTTTTTGTAACACATATGTTTAGGAGGTTTAACTTACACGTAGCTGCTACGAACGATACATCATAACCAAACTTGTACTGTTGTATATTGTTAGATTGTATATCTAACCATTTTCATATATGCACGCGTGTTGATAGTTATTTGAAATCTCAGCCATATGGCTCACCGTATCTCTTTGTTTAATCTTCATGCGATGTGATAATATTGAGTATCGAGTATAATTCAGCTGCTTTCAAAGATGGATTGTTCAAGTATATGAAGCTTTTACACAATGGAAGTTGCTAGTGATGAATCATTGATGTTTTCTCATATTGAAAATGTGTTGACCTAGTTATACATGATTGAGAGGAACGTACGGGTTGTCGTACACCCGAACCTTATATGGTTTATGATCTGCCGGTCAAGTGGTGCTAGAAGTTCTCCCACTCTCAGAGCCTGTCAAGGCGCTCCTGGTGGCTGCCAAAGATCTCTAATTAATGGATCTGGCAGAGTTTGCCAGCTTGCTCATCATTGCAGATGACCATCGCATCTTCATCTTCTCTCCGAGTAGGTGGTTGAACTATGTCTACGTACAACATGTAATTGATTAAATCTCTATTGAAGAATATAAATTGGCCTAACACACAGGTATATATGCTCATTTTTAGAGAAAAGACATGCAATTGGCAGTGACAAGTTGTGTGGTTGCCTAGGACAATGCTAAGGCTATGAGGAGGTTTACACTGGCTGGTATGTGGGCCTCAATGCTCTTTTCTGGGATTGTGGCAGACGTTTTTAGTTTGGTTACGCCACTTCATGCTTTTACTTCTCTGCCTGGCATGTGGGTCTGCTGGATGTGCTGTGCAGCAACCGCAGCGGAGAGACGATGGAGTACTGAGTGTGCTATCATTTTTGTTGGTCGCTTTGTTGTTTCTGTGGTGGCCCTGCTTTGCTTAAGCGGCGTACCCATGTATCTCAGACTGATGGACACTACTCAGAACAACAGGCGAATACTATGCATTCCCAACGCCACTCACACACCCACGTGAAACCAACGACACAGCTAACATCCCTTGGAAATACCTGTACACAGTTAACATGTCCTCCAGGAAAAAAAAAAGACAGGACAAACAAATATGCACGACCTAGCCCTACTAAAATCACTTCTGATGGCAGATAAAAAAAAATCACATCTAATGGCACGCTATTAGAGGGCGCAGCGGAGCGCGCCATACCATCTAGTACTCCCTCCGTTTTTATTAATTAGTCCACGTATTAGGTTTGGTCAAAGTCAAGTTTTGTAAACTTTGACCAAGTTTATAAACACAAATATTAACATACATAATAACAAATAAATACATTTAGATTTATTATTGAATGTACTTTCACATCATATAGATTTGTTATGATAAATATTTATATTTTTTTTTATAAACTTGATCAAATTTTACGAAGTTTGACTTCAGTCAACTCTAATATGCAGAGTAAATAAAAACGCAGGGAGTACCTTTTATTCACGACGACCTTGCTCTCAATGCGGGCGATCTTCTATGCCTTAGAGGTCCCTCGTGGGCTCATAGTCTGCATGGTGCACCAACGGTTTGTTGACGCACACTATAAATCGGTGCACACATTGTGGTCGTTCTTCTTGATGTCTGGATGCAAATCACACAATTCAAGTGATCTATTCCTAGTACGTGTGTGTAACTCTAACTCGGGATCTGAGGCATATGATTCTCCTGCATATGTGATAAGTGCTTTGTTCTGTTAGTAAATCTTGTTGTAGCTTTGCAGGTAGAGATGTTTCTAGAAAATCATCAATCATCACATGCATATACAAGAAATCTTCAGAGAAGAGCAGCCAACTAAGTTTTCATTCATATGTACCCCAGTTAGAGTTACGATTGACCAAGTTATGTTGAGTAGCATACTCAAGAAATTATATTCACTATGCTTCGAACCCTGAACTAAAAGGAGAACTTATTCAATCATATTTACACTCATGCTAATTTTGGGGGCTTAAAAACTCCACGACTCCATTAACAGTCTTAACACTTATAAAAAGAACATGTAGGATATATATGTATATCTAGAAGGTGATTGAAGCCTTTCTTCTGTATTGTTCAGATCTATGTTTATGATCCAAAGGAGGAAGAACATGAATAATTATTTTCTTGATATCGTACTTTTATCCTAGAGAATAATTAGACAGCCTTGGCCTTTTCTCCTTTGCACCTCCACGCCTCCATACAAGTTCTGGAAGAATTTCTCTTCCAATGGCAGTACCTTCTCATTATGTTTGCTGCCCACCAATAGCAAGAATTATGCTAATCTGTCGAGATTAATTTCTTGAAGTACGTTTTGATGAACACTCGATGCACAATATGGATCTTAGGATGGAGCTGTCCTCAACATGCATGCACGTACATAGCAGGCAATAAAACTAACTTATTCCTCGTGTGAAAAACCTGGCTACGATATCTAATTGATTCACGATCAGCCCCTAACCCACACCCATATAAAACTTGGCACTCTCGAAATCTTACAGCTTAGACTACATACGTACCCAGCTGCCCATTACTTCTGTCTTCCGGCCAGACGTGCATGCAACAGATGAACCTAGTCATGAATATGTACGCCATTAATCTCAACGGGGCTAACAATTTCAAGGAGCGAGGAAGTAAACAAAAAAATATAGTATGTATAGGTATAAAACTAATCAAGAGCAAGAGCTCGCTGGTCATTCTTTGAGATTAACAGCCAATTAAGCGGCCGTGGGATCTACGATGGCGAGGCACTATTTTTTCCTAGTCAGTTCTAGTAGGTCCTGAAGGAAATTGTGGATGAATGGCGGAGGGTCGGATGATCAGCTGAGGGTTGCCAGATAAACTCAGCGGAGACGGGGCGGAAAAACCGTGGTCACTGAAGTGCAGATGATCAACTGAGGGCAGCGAGGCAAACTCGGCGGCGGCGGTGTGCACACAAGCTAGGTCATCCGATTTTTTCCTTTTGTTTTCTCTTGACTGTGGAGGCTAACAGACTTTTGTGATGTATAATCTCTTTCTAGCTATACAAATTGAATGGGTAGGGTAAAATTTTGTGTAGGGCATCGGCAGGAGTATGTAGTCCTATTCATTTGCCCCTTTATATTTTCAATTCTAAACTTTGATGAGAGATGTGTAAGCTCCTGATGGATACGTGAGGGAGATTGGTCTTTTTTTACTTGGATGATTGACATGTGAGGGATATTGCCTTCTTTTTTATCTTTCCTGGGTGGATACGTGAGAGGTAGGTTTTCTTTCTTGGGACACGTGAGACGGTGAGAGTTGATGGACTCAAGTAAGGGAAATACTAATCTACGATATGGACCTGTTTTTTTTTTGTTCTTTGTTTTTACGATGGCATAGATGAATCCTGGAGACGTGTCAAGACATTTTCTACGTAAT
This sequence comes from Triticum urartu, assembly GCF_056163025.1. Lineage (NCBI taxonomy): Eukaryota > Viridiplantae > Streptophyta > Magnoliopsida > Poales > Poaceae > Triticum > Triticum urartu. Next base: position 710,293,115 of record NC_141879.1, on the reverse strand, counting down.
GGCAACATTTTCTACGTAGATGAATCCTGGAGACGTGTCAAGACATTTTCTACGTAATGGCAATGATGGGTAATTTAGAGATGATTACCTTTAAAGTAAATCCAACGGCTGTGATTCTGATTTACATAATTAAAGGCCGGATATTTCTAATTATTGTGGAATTTTCTAGCCTATATATCTTTTATTTGGTTAGCCTGTAAAGCACTTTTTATATATAATAGATAGATTCTAAAGAGTGTGTTGTCTTGACCTTGTAATTTTGTTGTCAAACAAGAACATGTAGTTTTGCAATTTCACCGTTGGAAGTTTGCACATATGTTTCTCGGTGATTGTATTTATGTGTCCTTATCCGACAACCTATGTTTAGCAAATAATTAAAACCTTCAATGCTGCTTAGCATATTTTTAGCCATTAGCTTTGTTTTTTATATGTTTGGAGTATTTGCATGTGCTTTAGTAACACATAACCTTTCATATTGTTGCATAATAATTGATGTCTATCTTAAACAGAACCCTTCGTTAATTATTACCCTGGAGTATTGTATTGTGTTCACCACACATTTACACATGTTCTCAACTGTGCCCGTGGAATGAAGGATGGCCTACGAATGACATTACCAAAAAATATGATTATTCTTTAGAGGACATGATAGATGGTTCCGCTTTGATCCCACGGGCATCTATATAAGGAGTTCTCGTACCATCCTTCGAACCACAACTCATATCTTGATCAAGATCAATATATTAGGACAGATACTTCTAGTTGTATGATTCTTTGTAGGGCTCGGTTAGCTAGGAGTGAGGTGTGTCCATTTATTATTTCAAACTTAATCATATTATTAGGATGCCATTTAGTTTCAGATTTTCGGACAGTGGTTGCATTTTCTGATTTAAATTATTAACTTGTGAAGAAGCCAAACCCTTCTAAGTAGAGAAGACTTATCATAAACTTTGAGTTTGGTTTCATAAATCGCAGGCTATATGTTAGTTTTTATTGTAGAAAAGCAGTAAAACATGATGTCCCGATCTTTGCAATTGGCAAATACAAAAATTTATACACATATATCGATCACTGCAGCAATAACAAGTGCCACTTTCTGTTTCTGAGGAAAGAAATTGGTTCCAATTAAACATGTGTCGCTTTTAATTTATGAAATTCTTAGAGCATGTAATCAGTGGCATGTAGCCTAAAAGTTTTTTTGAATTTAATTTTTACATCCACCGAATCTTTTAGTTCATCCCACAAGTTGTCAACAATATCCTTCCTATAAAAAAATGCATGCCTATATATTCACACTTATAATAGAGAGAGGAGTGGGATGCGGTAGGAAATGCAACCTCTTGGGTGCGGCTAATGTCACCGGAGGCGAGTTGCACCGAGACAACAACATCGAGCCTGACATGGGATGAGGAAGATGGTGGTGGGGTTGGCTGACGTTGTCTCCAGTGGCACAAAATGCATATATTGGAGGGATTGCCGTTGAGAGTTGGATTGATGGTTCCAAATTGGATGCACTTCCACCTATATAAGGTGTTTCTATCCCCACTTTCTGATAACAACTCCTATTTTGCGCAAGATGAATAAATAAAGTGAGATTCTTCTTGTCATATATACATATAGTGATGAAACACTACAGATTTGCTCCAATTTAAGTATTCCAAAGTGAGGGAGGAGGCCGACTGTAAGGAATTTCAAGGATTAGGATAAGCAGCAAATGCTGTCTTTGTTGGAAAAGGATGTTGTCCAGTTAGAGAGATACTGCTCATTAACCTGTGCATCTGCATGGTCTAGCTACATCGTAGACTACTATTTAATTAGTATGTGCAAAATTCATGTATTTAGAACTATAGAAAAAACATGATCATTTCGCTTTAAAAAGTTGGAAGGATAATATTGATCTTACACTTTAGAAACATTCATATTAAAACTAAGTAAATGTTGATGTACAGTTGGCTACAACCATGATATCCATCAACAACGCAATGATTTAGATGCATTGAGAAATTGACCATGACGAATCCACGAAATTTGCACATTTTATCAATTTCTAAGGATTCATGTGGATCATGGTATGTTCAAATATTTTAAAACATAGTTAGACGTTTTAACAATATCCAAAACTGTTTGGTAAAAAAAGATCTCTTTAGTCTGCATGTCACTTTGCTTTTCTAAGTACATTAACCATAAATATTCAGTGCATTTTATTGGTGCTTATAAGATCAATACATACCATATACTATTGCCAACTTTCAGACTTGATGATCATGTCTACCTATGTTGACTGCCCACCGTTCTTTGCCACAAACAAATTCATCATGAAACGTGCATGAGGCATGTGCACATATTTTCCCCCAACTTTAACTTGCATCTCTGGTAGTAAAGAAATTGTTTGCTCCGGTAGGGATTTTATCATGCACCTAGCGAACAAATCAGCAAATATATAGCCTGAGAAACATAGTCTATTAGTTTACATATGCTTCTCAAAAATACTGTATAGGGAACTGAGATAAAACTGCAATATTATCTAAGTAAAATTGGACTCTGCAAGATGGAAACGTGGATCACAAATCTAGCAATAGACATATCCGTGACATAGAGATTAAGATACCACAGCGACATGATGTACAAGCAACATGCTTATTAGCTAATCTAAGATCCAGGTGGTACAAAAATATTAATGCGGCCACTCTAAAAGAATCAGCTGAGGAGGTGAGATTTCACCTTGGACTGGTGACTACATGGATCACCACCATGCGATCTTGTCCTGGAGCTTATTAGCCCAGGATCAAGTTGTGTTGCATATTGTTGGATCCAGGAGGAAAAGATAGGCCAATATATAAGATGATGGCAAGTTGGCAACATAGTTAGGTCAAGGCTTGACTTGACAATGGCGTGGTTGAGGCATAGAGATTGGTGCGAGATGAAGCGAGGATAGGGGTTGAGGCATGCATGTAACATTGGTCCCAATTTTTATCCATAGCCCACTACAAAGACTATTTCTCACATCCAAACTAAGGAGTAGTTACGTGAGAGAGGCGGAGATAGATGAGATATTGACGACCACATCTGTGGACAAAGAAGATACCATCGCCAGAAAACACAATGCTGGTGTTCCTACCGTTTCTCCAGCAAGAGGGCATTGGTGCAGGGCTGCTAGCAACCATATGTGCTTCCATCTATCTTCTCTCCCTTAATTAGATTAACTCCAGCAGTTGATGGCGCCCGATTCCATGCCAGGAAAAGCTGGAGAAGGAGGTCGGATGGGAGTCCTAGTCCCATAGAGATTGGTGCATCAGCCTATGACAGTGACCTGATGTGCCTTGCACATGGTGGTCCTGGCAGAGGCTCGATCAAGTGGTTTATCAATGGAACGCAGCGAAGATCAGAAGACGAAGATCGATCGTGATGTTGTGGAGAGATTGAGAGGATTACAACTTTTGAGGGAGCTCGTGGACTTCTGGAGAAGTTCAGAGGATTCCCACTTTTGAGGGAGATTGATTACGTTGAAAGGAGCTATCTCAATTGTTCATTTTTTATCCAACGGATGCTTACAGCTTAAACCCGGGGATTAACATGGTAACTCGTATGGTGCCTCCAATTAGTAAATATAAGATCTTGTGGTGGAGAATCACATAGCAACAATAGTGCATCCAATGCTTTGAGAAGCTCAAGGAAGAGAGCACGGGTGGTGGCTAGGTATGTCTTTATGAAAAAAGATGATCTTAACCATGAGGAGTGTAAGGAGTATTACCAAGAGGTAATTCTGGCCAAGCAAGAAATTGCACACTAGTTGCCTCTCGATTCTATGGGACCAAGCATGAAAGAGACACAATCACAATTGTGATTTTCATATCTTGAGCTCTAAGGCTAGCAAGAAATCGGATTATACAATATTCTTGCCGAATATAGTGATATTCTTTATGAGTTGGAAGTCTCCTTTTGCTTGCCATTGTACTTAGATGTGCAAATTTCGTGTGTATTCCACTTTTATACCACATGTAAATTATTACTTTACTTACTAATTCTAAAGAGTGTGTTTTCTTGACCTTGTAATTTTGTTGTCAAACAAGAACATGTAGTTAAGCAATTACATTGTTGGAAGTTTGCACATATGTTTTTCAGTGATTGTATATAGGTGTCTGCATCCGACAACCTATGTGTAGCAAATAATTACAACCTTCAATGCTGCTTAGCATATTTTTAGCCAATACATGCTTATGCATTAGCTTTGCTTTACATATGTTTGGAGTATTTGCATGCACTTTAGCAACACAAGACCTTTCATGTTGTTGCATAATAATTGATGTCTATGTTAAATAGAACCATTAGTTAATTATTACCATGAAGTATTGTATTGCATTCACCAAATTTCTTACTAAAATTGCACTGACACATGTTCTTGACTATGCCCGTGGAATGAATGATGGCCTAAGAATGACATTACCAAAAAATATGATTATTCTTTAGAGGACATGATAGATGGTTACGCTTTGATCCCACGTGCATCTATATATGGAGTTGTCGTACCCTCCTTCGAACCACAACTCATATCCTGATCAAGATCAATATATTAGGCAGATAATACAAGTTGTATGATTCATTTGTAGGGCTCAGGTAGCCGGGAGTGAGGTATGTCCATTTAATATTTCAAACTTAATCCTATTATTAGAATTTTATTTAGTTTCAGATTTTTGGAAAGTGGTTGTTACATTTTCTGATTTAAATTATTAACTTGTGAACAAGCCAAACCCTTCTAAGTAGAGAAGACTTATTGGTTTACTTATTATAAGCCTTGAGTTTGGTTTCATAAGTCGCAGGCTATGTGTTGGTTTTTATTGTTGACAAGCAGTAACAATGATGTCCCGATCTTTGCAATTGGCAAATACACAAATTTACACCAATATATAGATCACTTTAGGAACAACAGGTGCCAGTTTCTATTTCTAAGGAAAGAAATTGGTTCAAATTAAAGATGTGACACTTTTATTTTATGAAATTCTTAGAGCATCTATTTAGTAGCATGTAGCCTCGAAGTTTTTTTGAATTTAATTTTTACAACTACCGAATCTTTTAGTTCATCCCACAAGTTGTCATCAATGTCCTTACTATAAAAAATCCATGCCCATGAATTCACATTTGGCAATACAGAGAGGTGTGAGATGCGGTAGGAAATGCAACCTCTTGGGTGCGGATAATGTCGCCGGAGGAGTGTTGCACCGAGACAACGGCGTCAAGCCTGGCATGGGATGAGGAAGGCGGTGGGGGGGGGGTTGGCGGACGTTGTCTCTGGTGGTACAAAATGCATATATGGGAGGGATGCCCTTGAGAGATGGATTGATGGTTACAATTTGGATGCACTTACACCTATATAAGGTGTTTCTATCCCCACTTTCTGACAGCAACTCCTATTTTGAGCAAGATGAATATACGAAGTGAGATTCTTCTTGTCATATATACATATAGTGATGAAACACTCTAGATTCGCTCCAATTTAAGTATGCGAAAGAGAGGGAGGAGGCCGACTGTGAGGAATTTCAAGGATTAGGAGAAGCAGCAAATGATATCTTTGTTGGAAAAGGATGTTCTCCAGTTAGAGAGATATCTTGCGGTGGAGAATCACAAAGCAACAATAGTGCATCCAACTCTTTGAGAAGCTCAAGGAAGAGAGCACGGGGTGGTGGCTAGGTATGTCTTTATGAAAGAAGATGATCTTAACCATGAAGAGTGTAAGGAGAATTACCAAGAGGTAATTCTGACCAAGCAAGAAATTGCACACTAGATGCCTTTAGATTCTATGGGACCAAGCATGAAAATGACACAATCACAATTGTAATTTTCATATCTTGAGCTCTAAGGCTAGCAAGAAATCGGAGTATACAATATTCTTGCAGAGTATAGTGATATTCTTTATGAGCTGGAAGTCTCGTTTTGCTTATCATTGTCCTTAGATGCTATATATTGTCACCTCTAAATAAATAATTTACCATTTCACATTTCAAGGTCGTGTGTATTCCACTTTTATACCACATGTAAATTATTGCTTTACTTACTAATTGGAAGGAGTGTGTTTTCTTGACCTTGTAATTTTGTTGTCAAACAAGAACATGTGGTTAAACAATTTCAGTGTTGGAAGTTTGCACATATGTTTTTCCGTGATTGTATATGAGTGTCCTTATCCGACAACCTATGTTTAACAAATAATTACGACCTTCAATGCTACTTCGCATATTTTTAGCCAACACATGCTTACGGATTAGCTTTACTTTATATATTTTTGCAGTATTTGCATGCGCTTTAGTAACACATGACGGTTCATATTGTTGCATAATAATCGATGTCTATGTTAAACCAAACCCTTAGTTAATTATTACCGTGAAGTATTGTATTGCACTCACCAAATATTTCTAACTAAAATTACACTGACACTTCTTCTCGAATGTGCCCGTGGAATGAAGGATGGCCTACAAATGACATTACCAAAATATATGATTATTCTTTAGAGGACATGATAGATGGTTCCGCTTTGATCCCATGTGCATCCATATAAGGAGTTCTCATACGCTCATTCAAACCGCAACACATATCTTGATCAAGACCAATATATTAGGATAGATACTTCTAGTTGTATGATTCATTTGTACGGATTGGGTAGGTGGGAGTGGGGTATGTCCATTTTAGTATTTCGAACTTAATCCTATTATCACGATGTTATTTAGTCTCAAATGTTTGGAAAGTGGTTGTTAAATTTTATGATTTAAATTATTAACTTGTGAATAAGCCAAACCCTTCTAAGTAGACAAGACTTATTGGTTTACTTAATATAAAGTTTGAGTTTGGTTTCATAAATCGCAGGCTATATGTTGGTTTTATTGTTGACAAGCAATAACACATGATGTCCCGGTCTTTGCAATTGGCAAATACACAAATTTACACGCATATATAGATCACTTCAGCAACAACAAGTATCACTTATTATTTATAAGGAAAGAAATTGGTGCCAATTAAACATGTGCCGCTTTAAATTTATGAAATTCTTAGAGCATGTATTCGGTAGCATATAGCCTCAAAGTTTAATTGAATTTAATTTTTAAAACTACCAAATCTTTTAGTTCATCCCACAAGTTGGCATCAATATCCTTATTATCAAAAAAGGCATGCACATATATTCACACATGGGAATAGAGAGAGGTGTGAGATGCGGTAGGAAATGCAACCTCTTGGCTACAGCTAATGTCACCGGAGGCGAGTTGCACCGAGACAACAGCGTCGAGCCTTGCATGGGATGAGGAAGACGGTGGTGGGGGTTGGCGGACGTTATCTCTAGTGGCACAAAACGCATATATGGGAGGGATGCCGATGAGAGATGGATTGATGGTTCCAATTTGGATGCACTTCCACCTATATAAGGTGTTTCTATCCCCACTTTCTAACACCAACTCTTATTTAGAGCAAGATGAATATACGAAATGAGATTCTTCTTGTCATATATACATATAGTGATGAAACACCATAGATTCGCTCCAATTTAGGTATGCCAAAGAGAGGGAAGAGGCCGACTATGAGGAATTTCAAGGATTAGGAGAAGCAGAAAATGATGTCTTTGTTGGAAAAGGATGTTATCCAGTTAGAGAGATATCTTGTGGTGGTGAATCAGAGAGCAACAATAGTGCATCCAACGCTTTGAGAAGTTCAAGGAAGAGAGCAAGGAGTGGTGGCTAGGTATGTCTTTATGAAAGATGATGATCTTAACCATGAGGAGTGTAAGGAGTATTACCAATAGGTAATTCTGACCAAGCAAGAAATTGCACACTAGTTGCCTTTAGATTCTATGGGACCAATCATGAAAACGACACAATCACAATTGTAATTTTCATATCTTGAGCTCTAAGGCTAGCAAGAAATCGGATTATACAATATGCTCGCGGAATATAGTGATATTCTTTATGAGTTGGAAGTCTCTTTTTGCTTGTCATTATCCTTAGATGCTATATATTGTCACCTTTGAATAAATAATTTACCATCTGATATTTCAAGGTCATGTGTATTCCACTTTTATATCACATGTAAATTATTACTATACTTAATAATTATAAAGAGTGTGTTTTCTTGACCTTGTACTTTTGTTGTCAAACAAGAACATGAAGTTAAGTAATTTCATTGTTGGAAGTTTGCAATTTTTTCAGTGATTGTATATAAGTGTCCTCAGCCGAGAACCTATGTTTAGCAAATAATTACAACCTTCAATGCTGCTTAGCATATTTTTACCCAGCACTTGCTTACGGATTAGCTTTGCTTTATATATATTTGGAGTATTTGCATGTCCTTTAGTAACACATGATCTTTCATCTTGTTGCATAATAATCGATGTCTATGTTAAAAAGACCTCAGTTTTAACCGTGAAGTATTGTATTACATTCACCAAACATTTCTCACTAAAATTGCTTTGGCACTTGTTCTTGACTGTGCCCGTGGAATGAAGGATGGCCTACGAATGACATTACCCAAAAAATATGATTATTCTTTAGAGGACATGATAGATGTTTCCGCTTTAATCCCACGTGCATCTAAAGGAGTTCTCGTACCCTGCATCGAACCACAACTCATATCTTGATCAAGATCAATATATTAGGACGTATACTTCTAGTTGTATGATTTATTTGTAGGGCTCGAGTGGTTGGTAGTGAGTTATGTCCATGTTAGTATATAAAACTTAAATATATCATCAAGATGCTATTTAGTTTTATATTTTTGGAAAGTTATTCTTACATTTTTCTGATTTAAATTATTAACTTGTGAACAAGCCAAACCCTTCTAAGTAGAAAAGACTTATTGGTTCACTTATTGTATACTTTAAGTTTGCTTTCACAAAGAAGGGTATATGTTGGTTTTTATTGTCAACAATGACTAGCACATGATGTCCCGATCTTTGGAATTATCAAATACACAAATTTACATGCATATATAGATCACTTCAGCAACAACAGGTGTTACTTTCTTTTTTTGAGGAAAAAATTGGTTTGAATTAAACATGTGTCGCTTTTAATATATGAAATTCTTAGAGCATGTATTCGGTAGCATGTAGCTGATACGTCTCAATCGTATCTACTTTTCCTGACACTTTTCCTCTTGTTTTGTACTCTAATTTGCATGATTTTAATGAAACTAACCCGGACTGATGATGTTTTCAGCAGAACTACCATGGTGTTGTTTTTGTGGCGAAATAGAAGTTCTTGGATTGGAACGAAACTTTTTGGAGAATTTTTATACAATAAAGAAAAGGGTCTATTTTACTACCCTGAACAAAGTTGGTGGTTCACATGACCCCCTGATCTATTTTTTGGTTCCTTTACCCTCCCCCCTAAACATTCTCATACCGGACAAAAACACCCTAAGTGGTTTACCCAAACCGGATGGTGATGTGGACATGGTCAAAGGTGGTATTTGACCTATGGGTGGGACCCACTCGTTAATTTTTTTAAAAAAATCAAAGAAATAGAAGAAAAAAGGGGCGGCCCCCTACTTCAGTAGAAGCCGACCACAGTGGTGGCAGCCGGTGCGCGCGGAGCCGGCGGGTGGACGGACCGACGTCGGGGCAGGCGGAGACAACGCGCGCCGAGGAGGGGAGGCCGGGCGCGGCCAGGCACAGCGACACGGGACGCGGACGGGTTCGCATGCGTGAGGGCAAAGCGGGGGCGGGCGGCCGGGGACGACAGTGCGAGCAACGTGCGGGGGAGGCCGGGGACGATGGTGCAAGCTCGGGGAGGAGGCGGGACGGCGCAGGCATGCAGCCGGAGCGGCGACGGGGCGGATGGCAGTGGAGCCAACGCCACGGAGGAGCGAGGCGAGACCGAGCGGGGTGCCGCGACCGGGGCGAGCTCCTTCATGCGACGGCAGATCTGACCCGGAGAGAGAGAGAGAGGTCAGAGAAACCTGACAAGGGGGCCCCACCAAGGTCAAACCCACCGTTGACTAGTGCCACATCAGCAACGTGTGGAGACAAATCAGCCAGGGGGTGTTCTGTCAGGTTTTGGTTTGTTTATGGGGTAGAATAAGCCAAAAAATAGATCAAGGAGTAAAGTGAACCAGCCACTTTATTCAGGGTAGTAGAATGGACTTTTTTATACAATAAAATAAAAATACTAGAGCCAAGAACCACCGAAGGGGGTCCCTGGGGGAGCACAACCCACCAGGGCGCACCCTCCCCCCTCCTGGCGCGTTCGGGTGGGTTGTGCCCACTTGGTGGCCTCGCAGACCCTATCTCCAACGCTATAAAATCACATTTTTCCAAAAAAATCAGGAAGGAAGAATTATCTCGTTTCACGATACGGAGCCGCCGCCACCTCATGTTCTTCATCGGGAGGTCAGATCTGGAGTCCGTTTGGAGCTCTGGAGAGGGGGGTCTTCGATCTTCGTCATCACCAACCCTTCCTCATCGCCAATTCCATGATACTCCCCACCAGGATTGAGTAATTCCTTCGTAGGCTCACTGGTCGGTGAGGAATTGGATGAGATTCATCATGTAATAGAGTTAGTTTTGTTAGGGCTTGATCCCTAGTATCCATTATGTTCTGAGATTGATGTTGATATGACTTTGACATGCTTAATGCTTGTCACTTTGGGCCCGGGTGCCATGATTTCATATCTGAACCGTTTATGTTATCACCATTATATCTATGTTTGAGATCCGATCTTGCAAGTCATATTCACCTATTACGTGTTATGATCTGTAAACCCCGGAGTGACAGTATTTCGGATACTTTCTGGTGATAACCATAGTTTGAGGAGTTCATGTATTCACTATGTGCTAATGCTTTGTTCCAGTTCTCTTTTACAAGGAGGCCTTAATATCCCTTAGTTTCCAAATGGACCCTGCTGCCACGGGAGGGTAGGACAAAAGATGGCATGCAAGTACTTTCCCTAAGCACGTATGACTATTTACGGAATACATGCCTACATTATATTTAACTGAAGCTAGTTTTGTATCGCCCTAGGTTATGATTGTTATATGATGAATATCATCCAGCGAATCCACCGATCCAATGCCTACGATTTTCCTATATATTGATCTTGCTAAGTTACTATTGCTACTATTACTGTTACACTTGCTACAAAATCATCGCTACCACTGTTACCGTTACTATTGTTGTTACAACTATTATCAAAACTATCATACTACTATGCTACTGATCACTTTGATGCAGATAATGAATCCCCAGGTGTGATTGAATTGACAACTCAGCTGCTAATACTTGTGAATATTCTTTGGTTGCCCTTGTGTAGAATCAATAAATTTGGGTTGAATACTCTACCCTCGAAAACTGTTGTGATCCCCTATACTTGTGGGTTATTAGTAGCCTCAAAGTTTTTCTAAATTTAATTTTTGCAAGTACCAAATATTTTCAATCATCCACAAGTTGTCATCAATATCCTTACTATAAAAAAGGCATGCACATATATTCACACTTGGGAATAGAGAGAGGTGTGATATGTGGTAGGAAATGCAACCTCCTTGGTGCGTCTAATGTCGTCGGAGGAGAGTTGCACCGAGACAACAACATCAAGCCTGGCATGGGATGAGGAAGATGGTGGCGGGGGTTGGCGGACGTTGTCTCCGGTGGCACAAAATGCATATACGGGAGGGATGCCATTGAGAGATGGATTGGTGGTTCCAATTTGAATAAATAATTTCCTGTCTGACATTTCAAGGTCGTGTGTATTCCACTTTTATATCGCGTGTAAATTATAACTTTACTTACTAATTCTAAAGAGTGTGTACTCTTGACCTTGTAATTCTGTTGTCAAACAAGAACATGTAGTTTCGAAATTTCAGTGTTGGAAGTTGGCACATATGTTTCTCATTGATTGTATCTAAGTGTCCTTATCCGACAACCTATGTTTAGCAAATAATTACAACCTTCAATGCCGCTTAGCATATTTTTAGCCAACACTTGCTTATGTATTAGCTTTGCTTTTTATATGTTTGGAGTATTTGCATGCGCTTTAGTAACACATGAACTTTCATATTGTTGCATAATAATCGATGTCTATGTTAAACAGAACCCTTAGCTAATTATTACCGTGAAGTATTGTATTACATTCATCAAACATTTCTCACTAAAGTTATACTGACACGAGTTCTTGACTGTGCCCGTGGAATGAAGTATGGCCTAAGAATGACATTACAAAAACATATGATTATTCTTTGGAGAACATGATAGAAGGTTCCGCTTTGATCCCATGTGCTTCTATATAAGGAGTTCTCGTACGCTCCTTCGAACCACAACTCATATCTTGGTCGAGATCAATATACTAGGAAAAATCCTCTAGTTGTATGATTCATATGTAGGGCTCGGGCAGTTGGGAATGAGGTATCTCCATTTTAGTATTCAAAACTTAATTCTATTATCAGGATGTTATATACTTTTAGATTTTTGGAAACTGGTTGTTACATTTTCTGATTTAAATTATTAACGTGTGAACAAGCCAAACACTTCTAAGTAGAGAAGACTTATTGGTTCACTTATTGTAGACTTTGAGTTTGGTTTCATAAATCGCAGGGTATATGTTGGTTTTTATTGTCGATGATCAGTAACACATGTTGTCTTGATATTTGCAATTAGCAAATACACAAATCTACATGCATATATAGATCACTTCAGCAACAACAGGTGTCAATTTCTCTTTCTGAGGAAAAAATTGGTTCGAATTAAACATGTGCCACTTTTAAAATATGAAATCTTAGAGCATGTAATTGGTAGCATGTAGTCTCAAAGTTTTTTGGAATTTAATTTTACAAGTACCGAATCTTTTAATTCATCCCACAAGTTTTCATCAATATCCTTACTATAAAAAATTCATGCCCATGTATTGACAGTTGGGAATAGAGAGAGGTGTGACATGTGGTTGGAAATGCAACCTCCTAGGTGCGTCTAATGTCACTAGAGGCGAGTTGCACTGAGACAACAGCGTCAAGCCTGGCATGCGATGAGGAAGATGGTGGTGGGGGTTGGTGGACATTGTCTCCGGTGGCACAAAATGCATATACGGGAGGGATGCCATTGAGAGATGGATTGGTGGTTCCAATTTTGATGCACATCCACCTATATAAGGTATTTCTATCCCCACTTTATGACTACAACTCCTATTTTGAGCAAGATGAATATATGAAGTGAGATTCTTCTTGTCATATATATACATATAGTGATGAAACACTATAGATTCGCTCCAGTTTATGTATGCCAAAGAGAGGGAGGAGGCCGACTGTGAGGAATTTCAAGGGTTAGGAGAAGCAGTGAATGATGTCTTTGTTTGAAATGGATGTTGTCCAATTAGAGAAATATCTTGTGGTGGAGAATCACAGAGCAACAATAGTGCATCCAACGCTTCAAGAAGCTCAAGGAAGAGAGCACGGGATGGTGGCTAGGTATGTCTTTATGTAAGAAGATGATCTTAACCATGAGCATAGCCAGACTATATGATTTTGTAGGGATATCTTTTTTGGCCATGTTATTATAAGAAGACATGATTGCTTAGTTAGTATACTTGAAGTATTGTTATTTTTATGTCAATATTAAACTTTTATATTGAATCTTTCGGATCTGAACATTCATGCCACAATAAAGAAAAATTACATTGAGAAATATGTTAGAAAGCACTCCACATCAAAAATTCTTTTTATCATTTACCTACTCGAGGACGAGCAGGAATTAAGCTTGGGGATGCTTGATACGTCTCCAACTTATCTATAATTTTTTATTGCTCCATGCTATTATATTATCTGTTTTGGATGTTAATGGGCTTTATTTTACACTTTTATATAATTTTTGGGACTAACCTATTAACCGGAGGCCCAGCCCAAATTGATGTTTTTTTTGCCTATTTTAGTGTTTCTGTGACGTCCGGATAATTAAGCTAGAGTAAACCCCTGCTAATGATGCCACATCATCACATTACTATTGCTAATCCTCACTTGATCCAAATCACTGTTCATGTTCAACTTCAAAATCAAAGTCAAAAATCCAAACTTGTCAAACATCAAAACTAAAATGTTCGAATAATCCTATAAATTCCCCTCATCATTTTCATGCTCAAACCAACTTATTTTGACTCAGAAATAAATTCCAAGAAAATTAATAAGTGGTCCGTCGGCAAATAAAATGGCCTTTCCAAAATAAATGATTATCATTTAATTCCAATTGCCTCCAAACTTTGTGGGTAAGCTCAAAATAGTGCCTAGTATTTATGTGACAAATTTCATCTGACTTGCAAAATTCATTTGGTTCGAAATTAAAATAGAGATAGGAGAAAATTGCAAAACAGTAAAAGAATAAGAATATAAGAAATGTTTCGATCTGTGCACTTTACCCCATTAAAAATAGAGTACAACCCAGCCCACCTCCCTTGTGCGGCTGTACAGGCCCCCCAAATTAGTGGGGCCCCAGATTTGTATATACTTAGTACTAGTATTCTTAGTAATTAGCACAAAACAGGTTGTAGCATGCCTGCGGGGCCCCACAATGAATTAACTGAGCTAACTCCCAACTTGTGTTCCCAAGAGTAGTAAATTACAACGCCACCGCTGTTGGCCGTTCCCCTTGGGCCCTCTTCTCACGCACGCCTCTCTCTCTATTACCATTCTCTCTTCGTCTTCTTCACAACGTCGCCGCCGTTCCTCTTTCCTTGCTAGATTAAATCAATCTCCAGTCCTTCACTAGCCAACGTTCCGCTCCAAATCCCTCAGCTATTAATTTTTCACGACTTCCCCAAATTATCCGTTGCAATGAGCTGTGGAATAGGTAACGTATCACTTCCAATCCCCATCTATTTATTTGGTTGGTGTTCTATTCATCTCGAATCATCAGACCTGCAAATCAGTCTTTCACTCGACCTCCTTCGTTTCCAGTTGCCACCTTGCTGGCCCTGCGACCTGTGTGTGTTAGAATCAAGTGGAGCCTGGATCCCTAGATGCCCTGCTCGTCACAGAGATCCAAGCGCTCAGCGGGCCGGATGAGGCTGCGAGTTCTTGATCGCCAAAGCAACACGCATCTCCTCCCCTTGATCTTCTTCTCACATCGATCGAAGACAGGTTCTTTTGTTTCATTCTTTTTTGACCGCAGGTTCATTTTTTAGTTCCTGTGTGTCGCTTATTTTACTTTCTGCAATGTCCTCTAGAATTAGGAAGTGCCAGTCAGGATATGAAAAACGTTAGAAAAAAAGATACTCACTGAATCTCTAAAAGGTGGTCTTGATAGGTTTGTTGTTAAAGAACCAAACCTTTTTTCTGAAAATCTCTAGATGTTATACAGAAGATTGTACTCTGTACCAACGTGATATATAATCCTAATAATAATAACAATTAGATCTTGTTTTCCTCATCGTCACTTGCTATGCCGAGGGCCCATTTTCTGACTTCGCACCGGGCCTCCATTTTTCCCGGTACGGCCCTGGCGACGATCCCATGGCCGTGGCCACGTGCCAGCCATCCGGCCGCCCCAACCCCCCTACAAAACGTCCAGGCGCCCCTTCCCCAAACCCTAGCCCCGTTTCTTCCCCTCCCATGCTCGTTCCCTTATTTTTTTTCATGCCCGAAATGCCCCTGGCCGCGCCGTCGTTGCTCACGCGACCACCAGCTGCCCTGCGCCGCACCACCGTGTCCCGGAGGATCGACATCGTCGCCTACGCCATCTACAACACAGACTCGACGCCGGGGAGCCCAACAATGACGGGATCGAGGTCGTCTTCAACCTCGGTGCCGCCGCCGTCCGTCGTTCGATCCGCGCCACCCCGAGTCTTCCCGAGCTCCGATGTGAGCACCACTGTGTTTCCCCCATCTCCCTGCTACCGCACATGCCTTGTAGCGAGCTGCCCCCGTAGCCACGCTCCGTCGGCCGCTCGGCTTCGTGGCCGCTGCGCTGTATGTGCTTGTGCTGCTTCCACCTTCAGACCCGGCGCGCCGCACTCGTCCCATAGGACCAAACCCCAGGCCAAATGGCCACCGGAGCACCGATCCCACACTCGCCTCACCCATGGCCGCGCCTCCGCGCGCGCCAACGCCCACGCAGCGCCCAGCTGCTGTCGCTTCTTCTGCAGCTGCTCGTCGTTGCCTGCTCATCTAATTGCTGTGTTGCTTGGCCGCTGCTTGATGCTTCACTTTGCTGCTGCTGCGCTTATCGCTGCCACTAGCTGCTGCAGCCGGCTGCTGCTGATGCCTGGGCGTGGCTGATGCTTGGGCATGGCCGTGCATGCGTGCACAACTTGCACATCCGGCTGTGTCTCTGGCCGGCTTGATTAATTAGAGATAGGTTAGTTTTAGGATTAGACTAGTGGCTAAATAGCGTAATGTGTAGATGACATATGGGTCCCTTTCAATTAGATTAATTTTACTTATTTGTTTAGGTACAACCTATGACATGTGGGTCACACCCTGCCCTTTTGACTAGTCAAAGTTGACTTTGTCAACTCGGATTAAAACAATTAAAATAAATCCAGAAATTTTAGAAATTGTTTAAACCTTTGAAAATTAATAGAAAATAATCTGTAAGTCAGATGAAAAAATATTATGCATGAAAGTTGCTCAGAACGACGAGACGTATCCGAATACACGGTTCGTTCGTCCGCCACACATCCCTAGCATAGCGAACATCGAATTTTCCCCTCCGGCTCATCTGTGCGAAAACGCGAAACACCGGGGATACTTTCCCGGATGTTTTCCCACCTTCGCCGGTATCACCTAGTACTGTGTTAGGTCACTCCTAGCACCGCGTATTGCCATGTTATGTTTTGTGATGTTTTGATTGCTCTGTTATTTATTGGTTCCTCCTCCGTTACTTTTTTTCCGGTAGACCCCGAGACCGTGGTTGAACCAGTGACCGACTACTTCACCTTCGAGGGTCCGTTTCTGTCTGCAGAGCAACCAGGCAAGCCCCCCCCCCCTTAATCACCAGATATCACCTACTCTTCTCTCTATTGCTTGCATTACAGTAGTATAGCATGTTACTGCTTTCCGTAAATCCTACCCTGATGCATAGCCTGTCATTGTTGCTACAGTAATTGATACCTTACCTGCAATCCTAAATGCTTAGTATAGGATGCTAGTTTATCATCAGTGGCCCTACATTCTTGTCTGTCTACCATGCTATACTATCGGGCCGTGATCACGTCGGGTGTTGATCACGGGTATATACTATACATATTACACATGATATATGTTGTGAATAAAGTCGGGTCGACTCGTTGAGTACCCGCGGTTGATTCACGAATTGGGGGCTGGAAGGACATACTTTCCCAACGGCCCTCTGTGTGGATCTTTGTAGCGAAACGACACAGCAGGTTGAGACCACCTAGGAGAGAGGTGGGCCTGGCCCTGGTCGGCGTTCGCGGTTACTTCAAGAAAACACGTTTAACGAGATCTTGGTATTTGATCTGAGTCTGGCCACTGGCTTATACGCACTAACCAAAAACGCGGGGACAGTTATGGGCACTCGACGTCGTGGTATCAGCCGAAGCCTTCGTGACGTCAGCGACTGAGCGGCGCGCGCCGGGTTGGACTGGAACGCCTGCTCTTGTATAAGGAAGGCTAGGTCTGCTCACCGGCCGCGTACGCAACATGCATGTGTGCAATGGGCGATGGGCCTAGACCCCTGCGCCATAGGATTTAGACCGGCGTGCTGACCTCTCTATTGTGCCTAGGTAGGGCTGCGACATGTTGATCTTTCGAGGCCAGGCATGACCCCGAAAAGTGTGTCCGGACAAAGGGGATCGAGCGTGTTGGGAAATGTGGTGCACCCCTGCAGGGAAGTTGATCTATTCGAATAGCCGTGTCCCTCGGTAAAAGGACGCCCCAGAGTTGTACCTTGACCTTATGACAACTAGAACCGGATACTTAATAAAACACACCCTTCCAAGTGCCAGATATAACCGGTGATCACTCTCTCACAGGGCGACGAGGGGAGGATCACCGGGTAGGATTATGCTACACGATGCTACTTGGTGAACTTACCTTCTGATCTCTTCTACATGCTGCAAGATGGAGGTGGCCAGAAGCGTAGTCTTCAATAGGACTAGCTATCCCCCTCTTATTCCGGCATTCTGCAGTTCAGTGCACATATGTTAGCCTTATTCCATTTGATACCAATGTATACATATGTAGTGTAGCTCCTTGCTTGCGAGTACTTTGGATGAGTATTCATGGTTGCTTTGCTCCCCCCTTTCCCCCTTCCTATACCCGATTGCTGCGACCATACAATGGAGCCCAGGAGCTAGACGCCACTGTCGATGACGACTGCTACTACTCGGGAGGCGCCTACTACTACGTGCAGCCCGCTGCCGATGACCAGGAGTAGTTTAGGAGGATCCCAGGCAGGAGGCATGCGCCTCTTTCGATCTGTATCCCAGTTTGTGCTAGCCTTCTTAAGGCAAACTTTTTTAACTTATGTCTGTACTCAGATATTGTTGCTTCCGCTGACTCGTCTATGATCGAGCTCTTGTATTCGAGCCCTCGAGGCCCCTAACTTGTAATATGATGCTTGTATGACTTATTTTATTTGTAGAGTTGTGTTGTGATATCTTCCTGTGAGTCCCTGATCTTGATCATACACGTTTGTGTGTATGATTAGTGTACGATTGAATCGGGGGCGTCACAAGTTGGTATCAGAGCCGACTGCCTATAGGAATCCCCCTTTCCAACTCCTTGGCCGAAGTCGAGTCTAGTCATTGAAAAACTTTTACTAACATGGCTGTGTGGGTTACGGGCCCACGTCGTCATTGGGTGGTATTAGGATCTTTTACTCCTTGTCTATACTCTGGGACTATAATCTCTCTCCTATTCGGGTTAAATGATATGCTAACTCTAACTCTAGGTTCTCGTAAATACTTTCTCCCGGAGAGCCCCTCGGTCTGAATGATCGACTGCTTCAACAGAAGATTCTGACAATACTCTTAGATGTACTCCCGAGAACTTGTGTTGATTTCTTTTGCAATCCCTTAACACCCTCGCATCCTTATGGATAACGGTGTACCCTCGCCGTTCATACTTTCATCCCTAGTTGTTCTTGTTATTACAAGATACCCGAAAGTATTCTCCGACTTTCAAGAATCCTTTTTTGACTGCCATGCAACTCTTTTCCGCCTGAATAACCCTACAAATAATTCCTCAAACTTATCAGGGGTTCGTTCATTCCCAGTTGATCATATGTCTCACAAAATTCTTCGAATGCAATTGGATCTCCTGAAGATCCTCTGCAGCCTAGTACTCCCGAAAGTCTTGTCTACCCGCATTATGGTTAAATCCATATGTCCAACAATATTCACTAACATCCTTTGTCATTGTCTTCCTAACCCTATTGATTCATTATGTTGCGATTGCTCGCAATCATCAGCCGAACCCTGAAATTTGACCATCCTGCTCAACAAACGTGATCCAGGAGACTTGGAGTGGGCGTCAAGAAAAAATCGAGGAGGCCACGAGGCAGGGGGCGCGCCTACCCCCTGGGCGCGCCCTCCACCCTCGTGGGCCCCTTGTTGCTCCACCGACCTACTTATTCCTCCTATATAAGTCCACGTACCCTGCAAACATCCAGGAGCACCACGAAAACCTAATTCCACCGCCGCAACCTTCTGTACCCGGGAGATCCCATCTTGGGGCATTTTTCGGAGCTCCGTCGGAGGGGGCATTGATCACGGAGGGCCTCTACATCAACTCCATGGTCTCTCCGGTGATGTGTGAGTAGTTTACTTCAGACCTTCGGGTCCATAGCTAGTAGCTATATGGCTTCTTCTCTCTCTCTCTCTTTGGATCTCAATACAAAGTTCTCCTCGATTCTCTTGGAGATCTATTCGATGTAATCTTCTTTTGTGGTGTGTTTGTAGAGATCCGATGAATTGTGGGTTTATGATCCAGATTATCTATGAATAATATTTGATTCTTCTCTGAATTCATTTATGTATGATTGGTTTATCTTTGCAAGTCTCTTCGAATTATCGGTTTAGTTTGGCCTACTAGATTGATCTTTCTTACAATGGGAGAAGTGCTTATCTTTGGGTTCAATCTTGCGGTGCTCGACCCCAGTGACAGTAGGGGAAACGACACGTATTGTATTGTTGCCATCGAGGATAAAAAGATGGGGTTTATATCATATTGCATGATTTTATCCCTCTACATCATCTCATCTTGCTTAAGGCGTTACTCTATTCTTATGAACTTAATACTCTAGATGCATGCTGGATAGCGGTCGATGTGTGGAGTAATAGTAGTAGATGCAGAATTGTTTCGGTCTACTTGTCGCGGACGTGATGCCTATATACATGATCATGCCTAGATATTCTCATAATTATTCACTTTTCTATCAATTGCTCGACAGTAATTTGTTTACCCACTGTAATACTTATGCTATCTTGAGAGAAGCCACTAGTGAAGCCTATGGCCCCCGGGTCTATTTTCCATCATACAAGTTTCCAATCTATTTTATTTTGCAATTTTTACTTTCAATCTATATCATAAAAATACCAAAAATATTTATCTTATTATTATCTCTATCAGATCTCACTCTTGCAAGTGGCCGTGAAGGGATTGACAACCCCTTTATCATGTTGGTTGCGAGGTTCTTATTTGTTTGTGTAGGTACGAGGTGACTCGCGCGTGGTCTCCTACTGGATTGATACCTTGGTTCTCAAAAACTGAGGGAAATACTTACGCTGCTTTACTCCATCACCCTTTCCTCTTCAAGGGAAAACCAACGCAGTGCTCAAGAGGTAGCAATGCCCATATATTCAAACTTGGGAATAGAGAGAGGTGTGATATGTGGTAGGAAATTCAACCTCCTGGGTGCGACTAATGTCACCGGAGACAAGTTCCACCGAGACAACAGCGTCAAGCCTTGCATGGGATGAGGAAGATGGTGGGGGGTTGGCGGGCGTTGGCTCCAGTGCCGCAAAATGTATATACAGGAATGCTGCCATTCACAGGTGGATTGGTGGTTCCAATTTGGATGCACTTCCACCTATATAAGGTATTTATATCCCCACTTTCTGACATCAACTCCTATTTTGAGCAAGATGAATAGTTGATGTAAGATTCTTCTGGTCATATATACATAGAGTGATGAAACACTATAGATACACTCCGATTTAAGTATGCCAAAGAGAGGGAGGAGGCCGACTATGTGGAATGTCAAGGATGAGGAGAAGCAGTGAATGATTTCTTTGTGTGAAAAGGATGCCGTCTTGTTAGAGAGATATCTTGTGGTGGAGAATTACAGAGCAACAATAGTGCATCCAATGCTTTGAGAAGCTCAAGGAAGAGAGGTCATGGCGGTGGCTAGGTATGTCTTCATGAAAGAAGATGATCTTAACCCTGAGGAGTGTAAGGAGTATTACCAAGAGGTAATTCTAACACAGCAAGAAATTGCACACTAGTTGCCTTTATGTTTTATGGGACCAAGCATGAAAACGACACAATCACAATTGTAATTTTCATATCTTGAGCTCTAATGCTATGAAGGAATTGGATTCTACAATATGCTTGCAGAATATAGTGATATTCTTTAGGAGTTGGAAGTCTTTTTTTGCTTGTCATTGTCCTTAGATGCTATATATTGTCACCTTTAAATAAATAATTTCCCATCTAACATTTGAAGGTAGTGTGTATTCCACTTTTATACCGCGTGTAAATTATTACCTTGTAATTTTGTTGTCAAAGAAGAAGATGTAGTTCTGCAATTTTAGTGTTGGAAGTTTGCACATATGTTTCTCAGTGATTGTATTTAAGTGTTCTTATCTGAGAACCTACTTTTATGAAATATTTACAACCTTCAATGCTGCTTAGCATATTTTTGGCCAACAGTTGCTTATATATTAGCTTTTCTTTTTATACGTTTTGAATATTTGCATGTGCTTTAGTAACACATGACCTTTCATATTGTTGCGTAATAATCGATGTCTACATTAAACACAACACTTAGTTATTACCATGAAGTATTGTATTACATTCACCAAATATTTCTCATTCAAATTGCATTGACACAAGTTCTTGATTGTGCCCATGTAATGAAGGATGGTTTACGAATGGCATTACAAAAAAATATGATTATTATTTAGAGGACATGATAGATGGTTCTGCATTGATCGCATGTGCATCTATATAAGGAGTTCTCGTACCCTCCTTCGAACCACAACTCATATCTTTATCAAGATCAATATATTAGGACATATACTTCTAGTTGGGTGATTCATACCTAGGTCTCGGGTAGCTGGGAATGAGGTATGTCCATTTTAGTATTTAAAACTTAATCCTATTATCAAGATGGAATTTAATTTTAGATTTTTGAAATGTGATTTTTACATTTTGTAATTTAAATTATTAACTTGTGAACAAGCCAAACCCTTCTAAGTTGAGAAGACTTATTGGTTCACTTATTGTATACTTTGAGTTTGATTTCATAAATCGCAGGGTATATGTTGGTTTTATTGTCGACAATCAGTAACACATGATGTCCTGATCTTTGCAATTGGCAAATACACACATTTAAATGCATATGTAAATCACTTCATCAACAACAAGTGCCACTTTCTATTTCTGAGGAAATAAATTGGTTCGAATTAAACATGTGCCACTTTTAATATATGAAATCTTAGAGCATGTATTTGGTAGCATGTAGCCTCAAAGTTTTTCTGAATTTAATTTTTACAAGTACCAAATCGTGTCATACATCCAACAAGTTGTCATCAATATCCTTACCATACGATAATGCATGCCCATATATTCACACTTGGGAATAGAGAGACGTGCGAGATGTGGTAGGAAATACAACCTCATGGGTGCGTCTAATGTCACTGGAGGCGAGTTGCACCAAGACAACGGTGTCGAGCCTGGCCTAGGATGAGGAAGGTGGTGGTGGCACTTGGCGGACGTTGTCTCCGGTTGCACAAAATTCATATACGGGAGGGATGTCATTGAGAGATCGATTGATGATTCCAATTTTGATGCACTTTCTGACAGCAACTCCTATTTGGATGTACTTCCACCTATATAAGGTATTTCTATCCCCACTTTCTGACAGCAACTCCTATTTTAAGCAAGATGAATATATGAAGTAAGATTCTTATTGTCATATATACATATAGTGATGAAACACTATATATCCACTCCAATTTACGTATGCAAAAGAGAGGGAGGAAGCCAACTATGAGTAATGTTAAGGATGAGGAGAAGCAGTGAATGATGTCTTTGTAGGAAAATGATGTTGTCTTGTTAGAGAGATATCTTGTGGTGGAGAACTACGGAGCAACAATACTACATCCAATGCTTTGAGAAGCTCAAGGAAGATATCACAGGGTGGTGGCAAGGTATGTCTTCATGAAAGAAGATGATCTTAGCCATGAGGAGTGTAAGGAGTATTACCCGGAGGTAATTATAACCAAGAAAGAAATTACACACTAGTTTCCTTCAGATTCTATGGGACCAAGCATGAAAATGACACAATCACAATTGTACTTTTCATATGTTGAGCTCTAAGGCTAGAAAGGAATTGGATTCTACAATATTCGTGCAGAATATAGTGATATTCTTTATGAGTTGGAAGTCTTATTTTGCACAATTGTGTTCTCTTGATCTTGGATTTTTTTTGTCAAACAAGAACATGTAGTTAAGCAATTTCATTGTCGGAAGTTTGCACATATGTATTTTAGTGATTGTCAATAAGTGTCCTTATCCGACAACCTATGTTTAGCAAATAATTGCAACCTTCAATGTTGCTTCGCATATTTTTAGCCAACACATGCTTACGGATTAGCTTTGCTTTATATTTTTTTTTGGAGTATTTGCATGCGCTTTAATAACACATGACCTTTCATATTGTTGCATAATAATCGATGTGTATGTTAAAAAACCCTCAATTATAACCGTGAAGTATTGTATTACATTCACCAAACATTTCTCACTAAAATTTCTCTGACATATGTTCTTGATTGTGCCCGTTGAATGAAGGATGGCCTATGAATGACATTACCAAAAAATATGATTATTCTTTACAGGACATGATATATGGTTCCGCTTTAATCCCACGTGCATCTAAAGGAGTTCCCGTACCCTCCTTTGAACCACAACTCATATCTTGATCAAGATCAATATATTAGGACAGATACTTCTAGTTGTATGATTCATTTGTAGGGCTCGAGTAGAAGGGAATTTTTGGGGAACGTAGTAATTTCAAAAAAATTCCTACGCACACGCAAGATCATGGTGATGCATAGCAATGAGAGGGGAGAGTGTTGTCTACGTACCCAACGCAGACCGACTGCGGAAGCGCTGACACGACGTAGAGGAAGTAGTCGTACGTCTTCACGATCCAACCGATCAAGCACCGAAACTACGACACCTCCGAGTTCGAGCACACGTTCAGCTCGATGACGATCCCCGGACTCCGATCCAGCAAAGTGTCAGGGAAGAGTTCCGTCAGCACGACGGCATGGTGACGATCTTGATGAACTACAGCAGCAGGGCTTCGCCTAAACTCCGCTACAGTATTATCGAGGAATATGGTGGTAGGGGGCACCGCACACGGCTAAGGAATAGATCACGTGGATCAACTTGTGTCTTTCTGGGTGCCTCTGCCTCAGTATATAAAGGAGCCAAGGGGGGAGGGGGGCGCCGGCCAGGAGGAGGGCGCAGGAGGAGTCCTACTCCTTCCGGGAGTAGGACTCCCCCCCAATCCTATTCCAACTAGGAATCCCAAGGGGGAAAGAGGGAGAGGGGTGGCCGGCCACCTCTCCTAGTCCTAATAGGACTAGGGGAGGGGGGGAGGCGCGCAGCCCTTGTGGGCAGCCCTTTCACCTTTCCACTAAGGCCCACTAAGGCCCATATGATTCCCGGGGGGTTCCGGTAACCTCCCGGTACTCCGGTAAAATCCCGATTTCACCCGGAACACTTCCGATATCCAAACATAGGCTTCCAATATATCAATCTTTACGTCTCGACCATTTCGAGACTCCTCGTCATGTCCGTGATCACATCCGGGACTCCCAACAACCTGCGGTACATCAAAATGCATAAACTCATAATATAACTGTCATCGTAACCTTAAGCGTGCGGACCCTACGGGTTCGAGAACAATGTAGACATGACCGAGACACGTCTCCGGTCAATAACCAATAGCGGGACCTGGATGCCCATATTGGCTCCTACATATTCTACGAAGATCTTTATTGGTCAGACCGCATAACAACATACGTTGTTCCCTTTGTCATCGGTATGTTACTTGCCCGAGATTCGATCGTCGGTATCCAATACCTAGTTCAATCTCGTTACCGGCAAGTCTCTTTACTCATTCCGTAATACATCATCTCACAACTAACATATTAGTTGTAATGCTTGCAAGGCTTATGTGATGTGTATTACCGAGATGGCCCAGAGATACCTCTCCGACAATCGGAGTGACAAATCCTAATCTCGAAATACGCCAACCCAACATCTACCTTTGGAGACACCTGTAATGCTCCTTTATAATCACCCAGTTATGTTGTGACGTTTGGTAGCACCCAAAGTGTTCCTCCGGCAAACGGGAGTTGCATAATCTCATAGTCATAGGAACATGTATAAGTCATGAAGAAAGCAATAGCAACATACTAAACGATCGGGTGCTAAGCTAATGGAATGGGTCATGTCAATCAGATCATTCAACTAATGATGTGACCTCGTTAATCAAATAAAAACTCATTGTTCATGGTCAGGAAACATAACCATCTTTGATTAACGAGCTAGTCAAGTAGAGGCATACTAGTGACACTTTGTTTGTCTGTGTATTCACACATGTATTATGTTTCCGGTTAATACAATTCTAGCATGAATAATAAACATTTATCATGATTATAAGGAAATAAATAATAACTTTATTATTGCCTCTAGGGCATATTTCCTTCAGTCTCCCACTTGCACTAGAGTCAATAATCTAGATTACACTGTAATGATTCTAACACCCATGGAGCCTTGGTGCTGATCATGTTTTGCTCGTGGAAGAGGCTTAGTCAACGGGTCTGCAACATTCAGGTCCGTATGTATCTTGAAAATCTCTATGTCTCCCACCTGGACTAGATCCCGGATGGAGTTGAAGCGTCTCTTGATGTGTTTGGTCCTTTTGTGAAATCTGGATTCCTTTGCCAAGGCAATTGCACCAGTATTGTCACAAAAGATTTTCATTGGACCCGATGCATTAGGTATGACACCTGGATCGGATATGAACTCCTTCATCCAGACTCCTTCGTTCGCTGCTTCCGAAGCAGCTATGTACTCCGCTTCACATGTAGATCCCGCTACGACGCTTTGTTTAGAACTGCACCAACTGACAGCTCCACCATTTAATGTAAACACGTATCCGGTTTGCGATTTAGAATTGTCCGGATCAGTGTCAAAGCTTGCATCAATGTAACCTTTTACAGTGAGCTCTTTGTCACCTCCATATACGAGAAACATATCCTCAGTCCTTTTCAGGTATTTCAGGATGTTTTTGACCGCTGTCCAGTGATCCACTCCTGGATTACTTTGGTACCTCCCTGCTAAACTTATAGCAAGGCACACATCAGGTCTGGTACATAGCATTGCATACATGATAGATCCTATGGCTGATGCATAGGGAACATCTTTCATATTCTCTCTATCTTCTGCAGTGGTCGGGCATTGAGTCTTACTCAACTTCACACCTTGTAACACAGGCAAGAACCCTTTCTTTGCTTGATCCATTTTGAAATTCTTCAAAATTTTGTCAAGGTATGTGCTTTGTGAAAGTCCAATTAAGCGTCTTGATCTATCTCTATAGATCTTAATGCCTAATATGTAAGCAGCTTCACCGAGGTCTTTCATTAAAAAACTTTTATTCAAGTATCCCTTTATGCTATCCAGAAATTCTATATCATTTCCAATCAGCAATATGTCATCCACATATAATATCAGAAATGCTACAGAGCTCCCACTCACTTTCTTGTAAATACAGGCTTCTCCAAAAGTCTGTATAAAACCAAATGCTTTGATCACACTATCAAAACGTTTATTCCAACTCCGAGAGGCTTGCACCAGTCCATAAATGGATCGCTGGAGCTTGCACACTTTGTTAGCTCCCTTTGGATCGACAAAACCTTCCGGTTGCATCATATACAACTCTTCTTCCAGAAATCCATTCAGGAATGCAGTTTTGACATCCATCTGCCAAATTTCATAATCATAAAATGCGGCAATCGCTAACATGATTCGGACGGACTTAAGCATCGCTACGGGTGAGAAGGTCTCATCGTAGTCAATCCCTTGAACTTGCCGAAAACCTTTTGCGACAAGTTGAGCTTTGTAGACAGTAACATTACCATCAGCGTCAGTCTTCTTCTTAAAGATCCATTTATTCTCAATTGCTTGCCGATCATCGGCCAAGTCAACCAAAGTCCATACTTTGTTCTCATACATGGATCCCATCTCAGATTTCATGACTTCAAGCCACTTTGCAGAATCTGGGCTCACCATCGCTTCTTCATAGTTCGTAGGTTCATCATGATCTAGTAGCATGACTTCCAGAACAGGATTACCGTACCACTCTGGTGCGGATCTTACTCTGGTTGATCTACGAAGTTCAGTAGTATCTTGATCTGAAGTTTCATGATCATTATCATTGGCTTCCTCACTAACTGGTGTAGGTGTCACTGGAACAGTTTTCTGTGATAAACTACTTTCCAGTAAGGGAGCAGGTACAGTTACCTCGTCAAGTTCTACTTTCCTCCCACTCACTTCTTTCGAGAGAAACTCCTTCTCTAGAAAGGATCCATTCTTAGCAACGAATGTCTTGCCTTCGGATCTGTGATAGAAGGTGTACCCAACAGTTTCCTTTGGGTATCCTATGAAGACACATTTCTCCGATTTGGGTTCGAGCTTATCAGGTTGAAGCTTTTTCACAGAAGCATCACAACACCAAACTTTAAGAAACGACAACTTTGGTTTCTTGCCAAACCACAGTTCATAAGGCGTCGTCTCAACGGATTTTGATGGTGCCCTATTTAATGTGAATGCAGCCGTCTCTAGAGCATAACCCCAAAACGATAGCGGTAAATCAGTAAGAGACATCATAGATCGCACCATATCTAGTAAAGTACGATTACGACGTTCGGACACACCATTACGCTGTGGTGTTCCGGGTGGCGTGAGTTGCGAAACTATTCCACAGTTTTTCAAATGTATACCAAACTCGTAACTCAAATATTCTCCTCCACGATCAGATCGTAGAAACTTTATTTTCTTGTTACGATGATTTTCAACTTCACTCTG
The DNA here is from genome assembly GCF_056163025.1 of Triticum urartu. Taxonomy (NCBI): domain Eukaryota; kingdom Viridiplantae; phylum Streptophyta; class Magnoliopsida; order Poales; family Poaceae; genus Triticum; species Triticum urartu. Next base: position 710,264,824 of record NC_141879.1, on the reverse strand, counting down.
AAATTCTTTGAACTTTTCAAATGTTTCAGACTTATATTTCATTAAGTAGATACATCCATATCTGCTTAAATCATCTGTGAAGGTGAGAAAATAACGATATCCGCCACGAGCCTCAATATTCAACGGACCACATACATCGGTATGTACGATTTCCAATAAATCTGTTGCTCTCTCCATAGTACCGGAGAACGGTGTTTTAGTCATCTTGCCCATGAGGCACGGTTCGCAAGTACCAAGTGATTCATAATCAAGTGGTTCCAAAAGTCCATCAGTATGGAGTTTCTTCATGCGCTTTACACCGATATGACCTAAACGACAGTGCCACAAATAAGTTGCACTTTCATTATCAACTCTGCATCTTTTGGCTTCAACATTATGAATATGTGGATTACTACTATCGAGATTCAATAAAAATTGACCACTCTTCAAGGGTGCATGACCATAAAAGATATTACTCATATAAATAGAACAACTATTATTCTCTGATTTAAATGAATAACCGTCTTGCATTAAACAAGATCCAGATATAATGTTCATGCTCAACGCTGGCACCAAATAACAATTATTTAGGTCTAATATTAATCCCGAAGGTAGATGTAGAGGTAGTGTGCCGACCGCGATCACATCGACTTTGGAACCGTTTCCCACGCGCATCGTCACCTCGTCCTTTGCCAGTGCCCGCTTATTCCGTAGTCCCTGTTTTGAGTTGCAAATATTAGCAACAGAACCAGTATCAAATACCCAGGTGCTACTGCGAGCTCTAGTAAGGTACACATCAATAACCTGTATATCACATATACCTTTGTTCACCTTGCCATCCTTCTTATCCACCAAATACTTGGGGCAGTTCCGCTTCCAGTGACCAGTCTGCTTGCAGTAGAAGCACTCAGTTTCAGGCTTAGGTCCAGACTTGGGTTTCTTCTCCTGAGCAGCAACTTGCTTGCCGTTCTTCTTGAAGTTCCCCTTCTTCTTCCCTTTGCCCTTTTTCTTGAAACTAGTGGTCTTGTTAACCATCAACACTTGATGCTCCTTCTTGATTTCTACCTCCGCAGCTTTCAGCATTGCGAAGAGCTCGGGAATAGTCTTGTTCATCCCTTGCATATTATAGTTCATCACGAAGCTCTTGTAGCTTGGTGGCAGTGATTGGAGAATTCGGTCAATGACGCAATCATCCGGAAGATTAACTCCCAATTGAATCAAGTGATTATTATACCCAGACATTTTGAGTATATGCTCACTGACAGAACTGTTCTCCTCCATCTTGCAGCTATAGAACTTATTGGAGACTTCATATCTCTCAATTCGGGCATTTGCTTGAAATATTAACTTCAACTCCTGGAACATCTCATATGCTCCATGACGTTCAAAACGTCGTTGAAGTCCCGATTCTAAGCCGTAAAGCATGGCACACTGAACTATCGAGTAGTCATCAGCTTTGCTCTGCCAGACGTTCATAACATCTGGTGTTGCTCCAGCAGCAGGCCTGGCACCCAGCGGTGCTTCCAGGACGTAATTCTTCTGAGCAGCAATGAGGATAATCCTCAAGTTACGGACCCAGTCCGTGTAATTGCTACCATCATCTTTCAACTTTGCTTTCTCAAGGAACGCATTAAAATTCAACGGAACAACAGCACGAGCCATCTATCTACAATCAACATAAACAAGCAAGATACTATCAGGGACTAAGTTCATGATAAATTTAAGTTCAGTTAATCATATTACTAAAGAACTCCCACTTAGATAGACATCCCTCTAATCTTCTAAGTGATTACGTGATCCAAATCAACTAAACCATAACCGATCATCACGTGAGATGGAGTAGTTTTCAATGGTGAACATCGTTTATGTTGATCATATCTACTATATGATTCACGCTCGACCTTTCGGTCTCCTTGTTTCGAGGCCATATCTGCATATGCTAGGCTCGTCAAGTTTAACCTGAGTATTCTGCTTGTGCAAAAACTGGCTTGCACCCGTTGTAGATGGACGTAGAGCTTATCACACCCGATCATCACGTGGTGTCTGGGCATGAAGAACTTTGGCAACGGTGCATACTCAGGGAGAACACTTCTTGATAATTTAGTGAGAGATCATCTTATAATCCTACCGTCAATCAAAGCAAGATAAGATGCATAAAAAGATAAACATCACATGCAATCAATTTAAGTGATATGATATGGCCATCATCATCTTGTGCTTGTGATCTCCATCTCCGAAGCACCGTCATGATCACCATCATCACCGGCGCGACACCTTGATCTCCATCGTAGCATCGTTGTCGTCTCGCCAATCTTATGCTTCCACGACTATCACTACCGTTTAGTAATAAAGTAAAGCATTACATCGCGATTGCATTGCATACAATAAAGCGACAACCATATGGCTCCTGCCAGTTGCCGATAACTCGGTTACAAAACATGATCATCTCATACAATAAAATTCAGCATCATGCCTTGACCATATCACATCACAACATGCCCTGCAAAAACAAGTTAGACGTCCTCTACTTTGTTGTTGCAAGTTTTACGTGGCTGCTACGGGCTTAAGTAAGAACCAATCTCACCATGGAAGATATCACAGGGTGGTGGCAAGGTATGTCTTCATGAAAGAAGATGATCTTAGCCATGAGGAGTGTAAGGAGTATTACCCGGAGGTAATTATAACCAAGAAAGAAATTGCACACTAGTTTCCTTTAGATTCTATGGGACCAAGCATGAAAATGACACAATCACAATTGTACTTTTCATATGTTGAGCTCTAAGGCTAGAAAGGAATTGGATTCTACAATATTCGTGCAGAATATAGTGATATTCTTTATGAGTTGGAAGTCTTCTTTTGCACAATTGTGTTCTCTTGATCCTGGATTTTTTTTGTCAAACAAGAACATGTAGTTAAGCAATTTCATTGTCGGAAGTTTGCACATATGTATTTTAGTGATTGTCAATAAGTGTCATTATCCGACAACCTATGTTTAGCAAATAATTGCAACCTTCAATGTTGCTTCGCATATTTTTATCCAACACATGCTTACGGATTAGCTTTGCATTATATATTTTTTTGGAGTATTTGCATGCGCTTTAGTAACACATGACCTTTCATATTGTTGCATAATAATCGATGTCTATGTTAAAAAACCCTCAATTATAACCGTGAAGTATTGTATTACATTCACCAAACATTTCTCACTAAAATTTCTCTGACATATGTTCTTGACTGTGCCCGTTGAATGAAGGATGGCCTACGAATGACATTACCAAAAAATATGATTATTCTTTACAGGACATGATATATGGTTCCGCTTTAATCCCACGTGCATCTAAAGGAGTTCCCGTACCCTCCTTTGAACCACAACTCATATCTTGATCAAGATCAATATATTAGGACAGATACTTCTAGTTGTATGATTCATTTGTAGGGCTCGAGTAGAAGGGAATTGTTGGGGAACGTAGTAATTTCAAAAAATTTCCTATGCACACGCAAGATCATGATGATGCATAGCAACGAGAGGGGAGAGTGTTGTCTACGTACCCAACGCAGACCGACTGCAGAAGCGCTGACACGACGTAGAGGAAGTAGTCGTACGTCTTCACGATCCAACAGATCAAGCACCGAAACTACGGCACCTCCGAGTTCGAGCACACGTTCAGCTCGATGACGATCCCCGGACTCCGATCCAACAAAGTGTCGGGGAGGAGTTCCGTCAGCACGACGGCGTGGTGACGATCTTCATGAACTACAGCAGCAGGGCTTCGCCTAAACTCCGCTACAGTATTATCGAGGAATATGGTGGCAGGGGGCACCGCACATGGCTAAGGAATAGATCACGTGGATCAACTTGTGTCTTTCTGGGTGCCTCTGCCTCAGTATATAAAGGAGCCAAGGGGGGAGGGGGGCGCCGGCCAGGAGGAGGTCGCAGGAGGAGTCCTACTCCTTCCGGGAGTAGGACTCCCCCCCAATCCTATTCCAACTAGGATTCCCAAGGGGGAAAGAGGGAGAGGGGTGGCCGGCCACCTCTCCTAGTCCTAATAGGACAAGGGGAGGGGGGAGGCGCGCAGCCCTTGTGGGCAGCCCTTTCACCTTTCCACTAAGGCCCACTAAGGCCCATATGATTCCCGGGGGGTTCCGGTAACCTCCCGGTACTCCGGTAAAATCCCGATTTCACCCGGAACACTTCCGATATCCAAACAAGGCTTCCAATATATCAATCTTTACGCCCCGACCATTTCGAGACTCCTCGTCATGTCCGTGATCACATCCGGGACTCCGAACAACCTGCGGTACATCAAAATGCATAAACTCATAATATAACTGTCATCGTAACCTTAAGCGTGCGGACCCTACGGGTTCGAGAACAATGTAGACATGACCGAGACACGTCTCCGGTCAATAACCAATAGCGGGACCTGGATGCCCATATTGGCTCCTACATATTCTACGAAGATCTTTATCGGTCAGACCGCATAACAACATACGTTGTTCCCTTTGTCATCGGTATGTTACTTGCCCGAGATTCGATCGTCGGTATCCAATACCTAGTTCAATCTCGTTACCGGCAAGTCTCTTTACTCGTTCCGTAATACATCATCTCACAACTAACATATTAGTTGTAATGCTAGCAAGGCTTATGTGATGTGTATTACCGAGAGGGCCCAGAGATACCTCTCCGACAATCGGAGTGACAAATCCTAATCTCGAAATACGCCAACCCAACATCTACCTTTGGAGACACCTGTAATGCTCCTTTATAATCACCTAGTTACGTTGTGACGTTTGGTAGCACCCAAAGTGTTCCTCCGGCAAACGGGAGTTGCATAATCTCATAGTCATAGGAACATGTATAAGTCATGAAGAAAGCAATAGCAACATACTAAACGATCGGGTGCTAAGCTAATGGAATGGGTCATGTCAATCAGATCATTCAACTAATGATGTGACCTCGTTAATCAAATAACAACTCATTGTTCATGGTCAGGAAACATAACCATCTTTGATTAACGAGCTAGTCAAGTAGAGGCATACTAGTGACACTTTGTTTGTCTATATATTCACACATGTATTATGTTTCTGCTTAATACAATTCTGGCATGAATAATAAACATTTATCATGATTATAAGGAAATAAATAATAACTTTATTATTGCCTCTAGGGCATATTTCCTTCAGGAATGAGGTATGTCCATGTTAGTATATATAACTTAATTCTATTATCAGGATGCTATTATTTTCATATTTTTGGAAAGTGGTTGTTACAATTTCTAATTTAAATTGTTAACATGTGAACAAGACAAACCCTTCTAAGTAGAGAACACTCATTGGTTCGGTTATTGTATACTTTGAGTTTGGTTCCATAAATCACAGGGAATATGCTTGTTTCTCTTGTCGAAAATTGGTAACACATGATGTCTTGGTCATTGTTATTAGCAAATAGACAAATTCACGTGCATATGTACGTCACTTCAGCAGCAATAGGTGTCACTTTCTATTTCTGTGGAAAAAGTTTGGTTCCAATTGAACATGTGCCGCTTTTAATATATTAAATTCTTAGAGCATGTATTCAGCATCATGTAGCCTCAAAGTTTTTCTCAATTTAATTTTTACAAGTACCGAATCTTTTAATTCATCCCACAAGTTGACAACAATATCCTTACTGCAAAAAAAAATCATGGCCATATATTCACATTTGGGAATAGAGAGAGGTGTGAGATGTGGTAGCAAATGCAACCTCATGGGTGTGTCTAATGAACCAGAGGTGAATTGCATCAAGACAACAGCGTCGAGCCTGGCATGGGATGAGGAAGATGGTGGCGGGGGTTGGTGGACATTGTCTCCAGTGGCACAAAATGCATATACGGGAGGGATGCCATTGAGAGATGGGTTTGTGGTTCCAATTTGGATGCACTTCCACATATATAAGGTATTTCTATCCCCACTTTCTGACATCAACTCCTATTTTGAGCAAGATGAATATATGAAGTAAGATTCTTCTTGTCATATATACATATAGTGATAAAACATTATATATCCACTCCAATTTAAGTAGGCCAAAGAGAGGGAGGAGGCCGACTATGAGGAATGCCAAGGATGAGCAGAAGCAATGAATGATGTCTTTGTTGGAAACGGATGTTGTCCTGTTAGAGAGATATCTTGTGGTGGAGAATTATAGAGCAACGATAGTGCATCCAACACTTTGAGAAGATCAAGGAAGAGAGCACAGGGTGGTGGCTAGGTATGTCTTCATGAAACAAGATGTTCTTAACCATGGGGAGTATAAGGAGTATTACCAAGAGCTAATTCTGACCAAGCAAGAAATTGCACTCTAGTTGGCTTTAGAATCTATGCGACCAAGCATGGAAACGACACAATCACAATTGTAATTTTCATATATTTAGCTCTAAGGCTAGCAAGGAATCGGATTATACAATATTCTTGCAAAATATAGTGATACTCTTTATGAGTTGGAAGTCTTGTTTTGCTTGAAGTCTTCTTTTGCTGGTCATTGTCCTTAGATCTTATATATTGTCACCTTTGAATAAATAATTTCCCATCTCAAAATTCAAGGTCATGTGTATTCCACTTTTATACCGCATGGATATTATTACTTTACTTACTAATTCTAAAGAGTGTGTTATGTTGAGCTTAATTGTAATTTTGTTGTCAAACAAGAACATGTAGTTATGCTATTTCATTGTTGGAAGTTTGCACATATGTTTTTTAGTGATTGGATTTAAGTGTCATAATCCGACAACCTATGTTTAGCAAGTAATTACAACCTTTAATACTGCTTAGCATATTTTTAGCCAACACTTGCTTACGTGTTAGCTTTGCTTTTTATATGTTCGGAGTATTTGCATGTGCTTTAGTAACACATGACCTTTCATATTGTTGGATAATAATCGATGTCTATGTTAAACACAACCCTTAGTTATTACTGTGAAGTATTGTATAACATTCACCAAACATTTCTCACTAAATTGCACTAACGCATGTTCTTGACAGTGCCCATGGAATGAAGGATGGCCTACGAATGACATTACCAAAAAATATGATTATTCTTTAGAGGACATGACAGATGGTTCCACTTTGATCCCACGTGCATCTATATAAGGAGTTCTCGTACCCTCCTCCGAACCACAACTCATATCTTGATCAAGATCAATATATTAGGACAGATACTTCTTGTTGTATGATTCATTTGTAGGGCTCTGGTAGCTATTCACATAAATTATTCTCGGCTTCCTGCCTCAAGCACTTTGCATGCCCAAGAAGCCTAGCAGGTTCATGCAAAGATTCTTCGTCACGTGCATCACATCGATTGTAGAGTGGATCTTTAGGACTTTCAATATATAGGGTAGGTCCAAAATATAGATTTCTTCTTCCACATGGGTGTGTGTCTGTCAGCGTCATTCGGAACAGGTTATCCACCAGGACCCTTTCCAAAGATTGCTTTTAAATCCTTGACCATATCAACTATATCATCACCAGTACTGGGGACGGGCTTTTTCCGGTGATCTGCCTCACCTTTGAAATGCTTGCCTTTCTTTCTTAAGGGATGCCTGCTCGAAAGAAATCGATGATGTTCCAGGTACGCATTATTCTTATATTTGTCCAAATATAGATTTTCAGTATCATCTAAATAGTGCGTGCATGCATTGTATCCCTTATTTGTCTGTCCTATAAGGTTACTAGGAGCTGGCCAATCATTGATGGTTACAAACAGCAACGCTCATAGGTCAAATTCCTTTTGTTTGTGCTCATCCCACACACGTACACCTTTGATATCCCATAGTTGTAAAAGTTCTTCAACTAATGGCCTTAGGTACACATCAATGTCGTTGTCGGGTTGCATAGGGCCTTGGATGAGCACTGACATCATAATGAACTTCCGCTTCATGCACAACCAAGGAGGAAGGTTATAGATACATAGAGTCACAGGCCAGGTGCTATGATTGCTGCTCTGCTCTCCAAAAGGATTAATGCTATCTTCACTTATACCAAACCATAAGTTCCTTGCATCATCTGCAAACTCCAGCTACTTTCTCTCGATTTTTCTCCACTGCAACCCATCAGCGGGTACTCTCAACATCCCGCCTTTTTACGGTCTTCTTTGTGCCATCGCAACAACTTGGCATGCTCTTTGTTTCTGAATAGACGTTTCAATCGTGGTATTATAGGAGCATATCACATCACCTTGGCAGGAACCCTCTTCCTGGGGCGCTCGCCCCCAACATCACTAGGGTCATCTCGTATGATCTTATACCGCGATGCACCGCGTACCGGGCATGCATTCAAATTCTCGTACTCCTCACTGTGGTAGAGGATGTAGTCATTTGGGCATGTGTGTATCTTCTGCATCTCTAATCCTAGAGGGCAGAGAACCTTCTTTGCTTCGTATGTACTGTCAGGCAATTCATTATCCTTTGGAAGATTCTTCTTCATTATTTTTAGTAACTTTTCAAATCCCTTGTCAGATAAACCATTCTTTGCCTTCCATTGCAGCAAATCCAGTGTGGTACCATGCTTTATATTGGCATCTTCGCAATTTGGGTACAACCATTTTTTTATCCTCTAATATGCGGTCGAAGTTCAACTTATCATTTTCCCTTTCGCATTCTCTCTATGCATCAACAATGACCAGGCGAATATCATCAGCGGACACATCTGGTGCCTCTTGATCTTCAGCTTCTCCCATTGCAGTATCACCGTATTCAGGGAACATAGGATAGCTGTCATCATCCTCTTCTTCTTCATTGTCTTCCGTCATAACCCATCTTTCTCTGTGCTTGGTCCAACAATTATAGTGAGGCATGAAACCGGACTTAAGTAGGTGGAACTGAAGGGTTTTTGAGGAAATGTAATTCTTCGTATTCTCACAGACAGTACATGGACAATACATAAAACCATTCTGCCTATTCGCCTCAGCCACATCGATAAAAGTATGCAGGCCCGTAATGTACACGGAAGTGCATCGGTCACTGTACATCCATTGCCGGTTCATCTGCATTATATAATTAAGTATATCAAAAACCATTACAGAACATCATGAATAGAGAAATGACCAAGTTAATACAAGTTCATCATATTAAAACCAAAGTAGTAGTGATCAAATGTTATTACTGCAAAAATAAATACATAAAGTTCATACATAGTTCTCATAAAACAACATACAATTATCTGGAGCATCTAAAACATACATTGAAACTAATACAACTATGTAAAACATTTAAATGCAACAACAAATGCGATCAAAATCGCAACTAAGGTAACAATTGATCCAATAGCATAATGATACTAGGCCTCTTGATCAATGGCATATTTTCTAATCTTTCTAATCTTCAAGCGCATTGCATCCATCCGAATCTTGTGTAGATCGACGACATAGGAAACATCCAACTCCAATTTCATCTTCTCTTCTTCAATTCTTTCCAGTTTTTATTTCAAATATTTTTTTTCTTTTTCAACTAAATTTAACCTCTTGACAAGAGGGTCGGTTGGAATTTCCGGTTCACATACCTCCTAGATAAAAATATCTATGTCAAGTTGGTCAGCATAATTGTCATAAACACTAAATGAAACAAATAGTTATAAAAGATAGTATACCACATCTGAATCATAGACCGGGCGAGAGCCGGCGGGGCGGATATCAAAACCATGGCACTATGTAATAACAAACAATAATGCAAGTAAGAAAATTATACAAGTAGCTATCAAAATCATACAAGTAAGAATTTTTTTTCTTCTAAAAAAAGATAAGAACAAGAGGCTCACCACGGTGGTGCCGGCGACGAGATCGATGCGGGTGATCGACGGGGACGGGGATGGGACGGAACCCTACACATGTGCAAACTAAGAAGTTAATTTGAGCTCAGATTGCATCTAAATCAAATAAACTCCCACATATATACACTCCTCAACTAAAACCCACAAATCACTCTACTTCTAGAGCATGAAATTAATTAGCTAAACTAGCAATGAGAGATGAAAGGATGAAGTTGCTAACCTTTAAGAACACTTGGATAGTTGGTGCACTGCCAAATCTAGACAAATCTTTGGGAAAATGGAGCTTGGAGGAAGAACAAGGGAGAAGAAAGAGGAGAAAGCTTAAGTATGGCCTGGGAATTTCATCGAACACCTCATGTGCATAGGAAGGGAGAACAAAATAGCACACATATATCCCACCTTCTACGACAAAAAAACAAAGGAGAGGGCGGGCAAGGGCTAGGATATATATAGGCAAAACTTTAGTCCTGGTTGGTTTCTAATACCAGGAATAAAGGCCTGCCCTTTAGTCCCGGTTCTAGACACCAACCGGGACTAAAGGGGTTGCGTCATGCGCGGCACCCTTTACTCCCGGTTGATGTCTGGAATCGGGACTAGAGGTCCCATTAGAACCGGGACTGATGTCTGTCGAGCCCCGGCCGGCGTCCTAGCCGCTCGAATCGGACTCACTATAACACAACAGATATTACGAGGCATTCTAAAATGCCTCTAAATGACACAGAAATGCCTTTACATGTTTTTAGGGGCGTTCCTCCAAAACGCTAGAAATAACACCGAAGGGAAAGGTTAATGATGGTGTATTCCAGTAACGCCTCCAAAGAGCCGACGATGCACAGCGTTCTTAAAAGTGCCTCGAAAGCTCCCACGTTTCAGAGTCTTTTTCGGTGCAAACCCTCATTCAAACCCAGTCTAGTCATGGTCGGGATTGCCCCGTCACATCAGGTACTTTTGAAGCCACTCTCTGGTCTACATATATGGTATAGAGTCTGGCCACTTAGCGTTCTTCGTGATAAGAGTTGGGCCAACGGACCATCAAGTCAAACTGAACTTTAATTCAATCAGCCTGCGCGAAGTTCGCCTAGCTACCATCCTTACAATGGCGCCTTACATGTTTTTATGGTGAGGCAAATCGGAGCTTGAGGTACAAAACATGGGATACCATGAAAAGGTTGAGGGGAGAAAGCACGCTACCGTGGCTCTGCATGGGCGATTTCAACGAGATACTTCGCCAGGAGGAGCAAATGGGCCCTAATCCAAGGGATAGCACTCAAATGGAGGGGTTTAGGGAGGCGGTGGATGTATGTGAGCTGGCGGACTTGGGCTATACCATCTTAGACTGGACTTTTGAGAAGCGTGTTACAGGTGGCCAATTTTGTAGGGTCCGTTTGGACCGGGCGCTAGCTTCGGCAAGCTGGTCCAACATGTTCCCGTTTGCAAGAGTGGAGCATTTAACAGCAGTTAAGAGTGATCATAGCCCTATTCTGCTGATGAATGAGATGGAAGCGGGGAATCAGCCAATCGCGGTGAAGAAGCCTTTTTGATATGAATGTGTCTGGGAAAGAGATGGTCATTTCAAGGATGTGGTGGAAGCAGCATGGAATGGTGATGGCCTGGCCTCGTCGGTGTCGGATTTGGCCAACAAATTACAGTCGGTGGCCACTTCTTTTTCCAGTTGGGGACGTACTACTTTTGGATCGGTTCGGCGAGAGCAACGATCGCTTCGACAGAAACTTGCTATGCTGCGTGGGGATCCTTTGAGACTCGGACCTAGTGAGGAGGAACGCAAGGTCGAGGAGTGCATGGTGGAACTCGCGTACAGGGAGGAAATAATGGCGAGACAGCAGTCCTGTATCACATGGCTGTCCGAGGGTGATAGCAATACTAAGTTCTTTCAGAGGAAGGCAAGTGCTAGACGAGCCAAAAACAGCATCACCCAACTTGATCGTGCGGATGGAACCACTTGTACGGATCCGGCGGAACTGGCAAATATGGCTACAGAGTTTTACTCAAACCTCTATACGTCGGAAGGAACGATAGGTATGGAAGACGTGTTATCGCACATACCGATGAGGGTGGATGGTAATATGAATGCCCGCCTAAATGCCACTTATAGCAATAATGAGGTTAAAGAAGCTCTCTTTCAAATGTTTCCAACGAAGGCGCCAGGGCCGGACGGTTTCCCTGCACATTTTTTCAGAAGCATTGGGACTTATGTGGTGATGAAGTTACAAGGATAATCATTAGAGTGCTTGATGGTGTGGACTCACCGGAGGAGACAAATAACACGTTCATCATTTTAATTCCAAAGATAGCAAGTCCAAAAGTTCTAGGACAGTTTCGGCCGATAAGACTTTGTAATGTGATCTACAAGATCGCTTCAAAGGTCTTAGCCAACAGGCTGAAGGTAATCCTCCCTAAGATCATTTCCGAAGAGCAGTCGGCTTTTGTCCCTGGTCATCTCATCACAGATAACTTCATTACAGCCTATGAATGCCTACATTACATGAAGACTAGGAGGGTGAAGGGCAATAGGTTTTGTGCTCTAAAATTGGATATGATGAAAGCGTATGATCGCTTGGAGTGGTCGTATTTGAGAGCTGTAATGCTAAGGATGGGTTTTAGCCTCCGCTTCACTGAGACAGTAATGAGATGTGTGACGTCGTATCTTTTTCGGTTATGTTTAATGGCAGGAGTCTGGATGGTTTCAAGCCTTCTCGGGGATTGTGCCAGGGTGATCCGAGCTCACCATATTTGTTCTTGTTGGCAGCTGAAGGACTTTCATGTCTACTGAAATCTGGTGCAGGAGTACGGGGGATCACAGTCGCACCAAATGCACCATCTGTTAATCATCTACTTTTTGGTGACGATAGCCTACTTTTCTTTGAAGCAAATGATGATACGGCCACACGTATTGATGAGCTACTGCGGATCTATTGTAACGCCTCCGGACAAAGGGTTAATATGGAGAAGTCATCTATCTTTTTCAGTAAAGGAGTACCCAACTCTACTCGTGACTCCATCAAGAACATCCTCACTGTCCACAATGAATCTTTAACAGAGAAGTACCTGGGCCTGCCCTCGGATGTGGGGAGGGCCAAAGAGGGATCCTTTAAGTACTTGAAAGATAGAATTTGGAAGAAGGTGCAAGGGTGGATGGAGAAGTGTTTATCTGCCGGAGGGAAAGAGGTGCTAATAAAATCTGTAGCTCAATCTATTCCAACGTATTCTATGTCATGTTTCAAGCTGCCAAGGGGTTTGTGTGAGCATATCAACGGCTTGATCCGTAAGTTTTGGTGGGGAAGCAAGGATGGCCAACGGAAAACAGCGTGGGTTTCATGGAAAACAATGTCGAAACCAAAGTTCATGGGGGACTGGGCTTTAGGGATGTGGAGCTGTTCAACCTAGCATTACTCGCGCGCCAAGCATGGAGACTACTACAGGATCCGGACTCGCTCAGCGCTCGAATTCTGAAAGCTAGGTACTATCCAGATTGCCACCTCTTGGATGCCACGTTGGGTGCAGGTCCGTCCCAGGTCTGGCGCTCCATACTAGAGAGAAGAGATTTGCTAGCGCAAGGACTCATCAAACGCATCGGCTCTGGATCACATACGTACATATGGCACGACAATTGGCTGCCAAGGGATTACAAGCTCAGGCCAATATGCTCACGGTCGGCCAACCCTCCAGTTCTGGTCTCGGAGCTGATTGATCCCACCACCAGGTCGTGGAACAAGCAGGTGCTAACGGAACACTTTATCGCTCCCGATGTTGAAGTTATTCAGAATATACCACTAAGTATTAGGGTGCAGGATGATTTTTGGGCCTGGCACTACGACAAGAAGGGTGTTTTTTCGGTTCGGTTGGCCTACCGTATGATTTCTACAGTCAAGGCTCAGAGGGAGGATTGGCTTGATCATCGGCCGGGACATTCAAACATTACAGTTGACAGGAAATCTTGGTCGCAGCTGTGGAATGTACGGGTTCCCTCCAAGATCAAAATTTTTGTATGGAGATTAGCGCATACCTCGATCCCGATGGGGCACGTGCGTCATGAGAGAAATATGGCAGATTCACCAGCGTGCTTGATTTGCGGGGCAGATGAGGACACTTGGCTTCATTCTCTGTTAAGCTGCTGCATGGCGCGATGCGTTTGGGCTTTGGGTGATGAAGAGCTCCTAGAGCATGTGATATCAAACCAGACCGCTGATGCCCGTCTTTGGCTGTTTTGGTTGTTCGAATCAACAAGCCAACGTGATGTAACTCGGGTTCTAGTGACAATGTGGGCAATTTGGTGGGCGCGCCGAAAAGCAATCCATGAGAATGAGTTCCAGAGCCCGTTGTCAACCATGAGTTTTATTAGGCGCTTCTTGGAGGACCTGGACATTGTTGAGTCCCAAAAGGAGCGACCGATGCATGTGCCTGCTGCTCCGAGAGCACGGGCATGGCTGCCGCCCGAGGGTGAAGCGGTGAAGTTCAACTGCGATGGAGCATTATCAACCCTGGGCGAGAAGGGAGCAGAGGCTGTGGTTTGTCGAGACAAGTCGGGGAAATTTCTTGGAGCTTCAGCACTGGTCTTTGAAGGCTTGATCGACCCGGCAAGTTTGGAGGCGCACGCGTGTAGTGAAGCACTTGCCCTGGCCCGCGATCTGAATTTGCAGGATTTGGTGATTGCGTATGACTGTCTAGAGCTGGTTTCAAACATCAGCACACAATCTCTACCAGTGTATGCGCCTATTCTGCATGATATACACATTACCATGAACCTTTTCTCTTCAGTTGTCTTTCGTTTTGAGCGTAGAGAAAATAATTTTGAGGCCCACTCGGTTGCAAAAGGAGCTGTGTCTCTGTCGGTGGGCCGCCATGTGTGGTTAGGGATCCTTCCAGATGTTGCTTGTATTCCGGATGTGATGAACTTTGAATAAAATTCCCTAGTTACCTTCAAAAAAAGCTACCATCCTTGAGCCTATGCACATTTTCCTCCCTTTTAAGTAGGTTTGACTATTAGTCGGTAAGCGGTTGGGGATTAATTTATTGTAGCGTTAGCTCGCGCGCGAGAAAAAAGAACAAGTCGACTGTGGCATCAACTAGAAGACGTATACGTACTTATCAAACAAAGTGTGTATTATTTTTAACCATCTGAACATGCATGCATGCCCCTCGACCGAAAGCATGCATCACCGGCCGCCCAAAGCTGGGATAAACGACGATGCAAACTGTCAATCCCCCACCAACAAAGAAAGGAAAATGCCCTCGCAATAGGAAAACGCCGCGGCCTCCCTCCGCTAGCCGATGCGCCTCGCTCTCGCGACCGCACGCCGCCGCCTCCGCATCTGATCCCCACCCTCGCCGCCACCTCTGCCGCTTCGCCCACCCATAGCCACCCCAGAGCTCCATCGCTCGCTTTCCCCCATGCCCCACACCCTCAGATCTACGAGAATTCCGCTCAGGGAGGGGAGAGGATACTGGATGCCACTGTCGTTTGCCTACCAGGCATTCCTAGAGATGTTGCAGCCCCTCGATGCAGTCTCGCCGGAGGTCCTGAGGGAAACAAACGGGAGGAGATGGATGGAGCGGGCGGAGTAGATCCACGACGATGCCCTCTCCTGGACACTGTGTGTTCGGGAGTAGAGGGAAATGGAGGAGGAGGTGGAAGCAGGCTCAGATCCATTCTCAATTTCTCGTCGGCGGGCGCTGACGTACAAAGCGCACATGGACCAGGAGCTACTGAATCTGGCTCGGAGGATCTACTTCAAAGGCAATTTGGAGGAGAAACGCAGGAAGTTACACCCGTCAGAGCCGCCGATTGTGTTCGTCAACTAGGAGAAGCAAGAGGGGAAATCAGAGGATCCAGATCATGTTGCTCGATGTGAGTGCTTGACAGACCTGATGCCTACCAGGGTGCCACCGGAATCAGAACATGTGGATCCCCTGATGTACCTGTCGCCAACCGCAGCTACGGGTTGATAGCGATGCCGCTCGCCGGAGTCATGGGTGCGGTACCTGGGTCAATGGATTTCAGGCGCAGAAGCTTGAGGGGTGCATAGGGCTCTGCTGAAGAGGAGCATTTCGACCACCTAGCTGAAAACATTTGGAAGCAAACTTGCCCAGAGGAAATCCGGCCTCGCCAATGCAGCATCTCTGCTTACCACAAACACCATTCATGTGTTCATCGGGGTGAATGGAGTCTCAATGATCAGCATCTGAGGCGGCCATTGCATAGCTTGATCTCCACTGTGCTTGCTGCGCATGGAGAGCAGTTGGTTACTGTTGCAGTGGCTGCGCTTGGGCATGTTTATGGACCTGCCTTGTTGGTGATGCAGAGAGAAGGCGGGTTCAGCTTCGTGCAGAAATAGAGACGTGCCAAAAAAATCTTGCCCAAAAAGTGATGATGAAGGTGCCAACATGGAGGAGCTCCTGCCTTACTGCCATGGTGACTGGGCAAAGGAATTCCACAGGCAGCTCTGGGCCCTATATATAGAGACGGGTCGGCCAACCCTAATCTCACCTCCCCCTCCTTCCTCCTCCTCAAGTCCACCACCACCGCCACACAATCCACCATGGGAGATACCAGGCGAAGGTGTGGGAGAGGCAAGAACAAAGGAGGGCGTCGGGAGAGCATGGGGGTTTGACAGCAGAAGTGGTCCCCCCCCCCCTTCTTGGTCCACCACAAGGACAAGGCCCTGGAGGGTCTGCAGATGCCAACCCTGCCACGTCTGGGAGTCAGGTCAGTAATAGGTCTCAAAACAAGAACTCTCAAAAGAAGAAATAGGACCAGGCTGCTAAGGTTCCTCTAGTCTCAAACTCTGTCCTAATGTCTTACCTAGATGTAGTATGCTACAATTGTGGTGATCCTGGTCATCATGTGGACAAATGTGGGAAGCCAAAAAATTGTTTCATCTGTAAAATGGTCACTCACAAGGTTGACAGCTGCCCTGTTAGGAAGAAACCCCATACCTCTGCTAGATATGTTGGTAGTGCTGCCCCTGGTCTTGGGTTTTACCATGTAGATAAACCAGATGTCAATGCTCAACACCTAGGGGCTCTAAAGAATGTTGGTATTGTGTTTGTGGAATCTGGTGAAGTCACTAAACAAGAACTAGCTAGTGAATTTGCAAACATCTACAAGACAAACTGGCCATGGCCGATCAATGCTTAGATGAGTGGTCTTTCCTAGTAAAACTCCCCCCTGAGATTGATGTGGTTCAAGTAGCTGGTTACCCTTGTTTTGGTCTCAAAAAAAGATAATGTCATTGTCAATGTGGAAGTCTGGAAAGGCAATGTTGAGGCTGAAGATGAGCTCCAGGAGGTTTGGATCAAAATCAAGAAGATGAATCCTATGGTGTGAATGGTCTATGTTGGACCAGATTACCTCCACCCTAGGGGTCATAACTGATGTGGATTGGCAACACAACTTCAGGTCCTTCTATGAGATTGTTAGGGTGAAAATTGTCTGTAAAGACCCATCTAAAATTCCAGAAGAGATGATGTTTCGGATTCATGGCAAGATCTACAGGTTGCTTATTGAGGTTGAGCCCCTCATGTATACCTCCCACGGATCCAGTCACCTCCACCAACCCTTCTTCTGGCATCCAACCTTCCATGGAGGCAGAACATAGAGACTACACTTCTAAAGATGTTGGATCCAACAGAGGCTCTAGGACTGGGTTTGATCATGGTTCTGGGACTGGCTCTGGAATTAGCAATCCCAGATCTTAGTCCATTGGCCACAATCACATGATTGGATAAATTACCCCAACATCACTTTTATAGTCACGGCTGCCAGATTCTCAATAATCGGGCAGGACCGGTAACTTGGAGAAAATACTTAATTTAGTCCAAGGAGATGCTATGGGATTCAACTTAATCAGAGAGATGGAGCTTGTGGATTATGATGATACAATTTCTAAAATGTAACATGAAGAAATGCAGGAGGATCGGGTGTCCTCTGACATTGGGATAGTTACCAATGCTACCACCCCAGAAGAGCAATATGACACTGAATTCCCCAAGCTCCATCAACCCAAAAGCCAGAGTAAATGGGGCCCTATTCAAGCTTCCAGAATGAGCTCTAGTCTGGCTGGTGAGAAAAGAACTATTATTGAGAAAGCTCAACAATTCAAAGTGGTTCAAAACATGGAAGTCCCTAAAGATAACAGTAAGAAAGCCCCCTCAAAGGGCTCTGTCGGTGGCATCACGTCCCATCAAAGGGCTCTGCCGGTGGCATCCTGATGGGAGTGGACCTAGAAGTTTTTGAGTCATTTACTGGTCCCACCTAGGCTCTTATGTTAGTTGTCTAGTCAAGATCAAATCAGATGGCCTAATCTTTAGATTGATTACTGTTTATGGCTCTTCCTATGATGAAGGCAAGGAGGCCTTTATTTCTAAGCTCCACACTATCTTTGTGGATATAGATACCCCTACTCTTATTGGTGGGGAATTTAATCTGTTCAGGAGCTCTAGTGACAAAAGTAATGGTGTGATCAATCATAAGTAGAGTGATAACTTCAATGCTTGGATTGAGATCTGGAGCCTTTTAGAAATTAAATTGTCTAGTAGGAAATTCACTTGGGCTAACAACCAGGTGGACCTAATTATGTCTACTATTGATAGACTTTTCTCTGACACTAGCTTAGATAGAATGTTTCCTCTGTCCCCTTACAAAGCCTTACCTAGATGTGGTAGTGATCACACACCTATCCTCTGGACTCTGGTGTGAACCAAACACCTAGGAAAAGTAGTTTTAAATTTGAGAAGTGGTGGCTCCTGAGGAAGGATTTCTCTGACCTGGTCAAGAAGATCTGGGTAGAACCCATAGGGGTTGCATCTCTCTTAGAAAACTAGCAGAGAAAAATTAGAAGATTCAGGAAAGCCACAAAAAAGGGTGGAGCTCTAATGAAGAAGCTAATCTTAGGAGATACAAAAGAATTCTTCTGCAAGATTGTGATGCTCTAGACATTTAATCAGAGACTTCTGATCTTTCTGGACCTGAGCTAACCAAAATGAATTTCATTCATGGTGAACTCAAGAAGATTTGGCTCAAAGAGGAGACCAAAGCTAAACAAAGGTCTAGAGATAGGGACATTAAAGAGGGAGATAGAAATATTGCATATTTCCTTGAAGTAGCTAATCAAAGGAGAAGGAAAACTCGTATCCACTCCTTAGATGGCCCCCATGGTCATGTTACTGATATAAAAGACATGCTGGGAATTGCTAGTGATTTCTATAAAAAACCTCTTCAAAAAGAAGGAATGCTCTAGGTTTAAGTTGAGTCCTGATTTTTTTTCTTTGAGGCAGAAAGAGATTCTGTAGAGGAGAATTCCTTGCTAGAAGCCCCTTTCTCTGAGGAAGAGATCAAATTAGGTGTCTTTGCATCTGCCCCAGATGGGGCACCAGGCCCTGATGGGATCCCTTCCCTATTTTATCAGCACTTTTGGGAGCTCATTAAAGTAGACTTTGTGCCCTTGTTCCAGCTCTTCCATAAAGGAGAATTGGACATATATAGACTTAATTTTCCCATGCTCTCTCTCATTCCTAAAAAGCCGAGGCTACTTCTATGAAGAAGTTTAGGCCTATCAGCCACATTAATTGTAGTTTTAAAATTTTCTCCAAGGTCCTCACCAATAGACTTTCTGTAGTGCTGCAAAGATTGATTGCTAGTAATCAATCTGCTTCTCTCATAGGAAGATTCATCTTAGAAAGTGTGGTCACTACCCATTAAGTGTTGCACTCAGTTCATTCTGGTAAAGAGGAGGGCCTTGTCCTCAAATTAGATTATGAGAAAGCTTTTGATAAGGTGGATCTGAGCTTCTTGGTCAAATTACTTAAGCTTAGAGGGTTTAGGGATAGATGGACTCAATGGATTTATTAGCTTACTCATGGGGGATCAGTGGTGTTAAGCTGAATAATGTAGAAAGTGACTTCTTCCTTACTTGTAAAGGTCTGAGGCAGAGAGACCCCATCTCTCCTCTCCTATTCAACTTAGTAGTACATGTTCTTACCAATATGTTAGCCAAAGCTGCTACCCAGGGGCTAATTGAGGGGCTCTATCCTGGAGTCTGCCTTGGGGGTATTATCTGCCTTCAGTATGCAGATGACACCATTCTGTTCCTTGATAAGAATCCTACACATGCTATGAACCTCAATATTGTCTTGACCTGCTTTGAACAGGTCTCTGGCATGAGGATTAACAACTCTAAAAGTGAACTCATCCCCATTAACATTGAGAGGCCTGAGTTTGAAGAGTATCTCTCCATACTTGATTGTAGTGGAGGGACATTTCCCGTTAAATGCCTAGGGATCCCTCTACACCATGACAAATTAAGAAGAGGGGGTATCCAACCTCTGCTGGATAAAATTCTTAAAATAATTGCTGGATGGGGAGGAAAGCTCGTATCCTATAAAGGCAGATTGGGCAGATTGGTTCTGATTCAGGCCTGCCTTGCCAGCATTCCTGTCTATCTTCTCTCCTTCTTCAAATTCCCTAAGTGGGCTATTCATATGGTCAACTCCCAAATGGCTAATTGTTTGTGGAATGACTTTGTAGGACATAGGAAACTACATTTAGCTAACTGAGGGATGGTCTCTATGAAAAAAGATTTTGGGGGCCTTGGCATTCCCAACCTTCATGAAATCAATATCTTTCTACTAGGCTCCTGGATTAAAAGATATTATGAAGGAGATAGGAAACCCTGGAAACAGATTATTGATCATAAATACATGGCTGGGAGGCCTAACCTCTTTGCCCCTTCCCCTACTCAAAACTGCTCCAGGTTCTGGAAAGGGATTAACTCCATTACTCAAACTTTGAAGTTTGGGTATAGGTGGAAAATTTGTGTAGGTGATGAAGTTAGATTTTGGGAGGACACCATGAAAAATTAAGAAGAGAGGATATCCAACCTCTGTTGGATAAAATTCTTAAAAGAATTGCTGGATGGAGAGGAAAACTCATATCCTATAAAGGCAGACTGGTTCTGATGCAGGCCTGCCTTGCCAGCATTCCTATCTATCTTCTCTCCTCCTTTAAATTCCCTAAGTGGGCTATTCATATGCTCAACTCCCAAATGGCTACTTGTTTGTGGAATGACTTTGAAGGACATAGGAAACTACATTTAGCTAACTGGGGGATGGTCTCTATGAAAAAAGATTTTGGGGGCCTTGGCATTCCCAACCTTCAAGAAATCAATATCTGTCTACTGGGCTCCTAGTTTAAAAGATATTATGAAGGAGATGGGAAACCCTGGAAACAGATTATTCATCATAAATACATGGCTGGGAGGCCTAACCTCTTTGCCCCTTCCCCTATTCAAAACTGCTCTAGGTTCTGTAAAGGGATTAACTCCATTACTCAAACTTTGAAGTTTGGTTATAGGTGGAAAATTGGTGTAGGTGATAAAGTTGGATTTTGGGAGGACACTTGGTTTGGTACTTCCCCTTTAGCGGTCCAATTTTGGCATGTCTACTCTATCTGTAATAAGCAATTAAATGTGTCAATGAGGTTTGGGATGGAAATCAATTGAAACTCATATTCAGGGGGAATTTTGATGACAATGATGGAACAATGGTACCAATTAGTAGAAATAGCTGGAAGTATTGGGCTGTCCTCTGAACCTGATGCTCTGATATGGAAGATGGATAGCAAAGGCCAATATTCTTCTAGTTCACTTTACCATGTGATCAATTTTGGGGGGATCCAACCTATATTTATCCCTGCAGTGTGGAAACTTAGGGTTCCTCCCAAAATTCATGTCTTTCTCTGGCTGCTTGCTAACAACAAGCTTATGACTAGAGATAACCTGAGGAAGAGGCATATCATTAAACCCCTTGATTGTGTCTATTGTTCTGATCAAGAATCCAATAGGTGCTGAGATCGATCTTGAATACTCTAAGGAACTGGATCATTCTATCCGCGGATGTGTGCAGGGAAAGACTGATGGTCTTTGCGGCACACCTGGCGAAATTCCTTCAGAAACCTATGCTGATCAAGAGCGGTTGAACTCCCACAGCAAGCTGGTGTTTGAACCATGGAGGAATCTCAAGGTCTCTGAAGATGATGAAAGCTTCTCATCTCGCAAGAAAAGAGACC
The DNA here is from genome assembly GCF_056163025.1 of Triticum urartu. Taxonomy (NCBI): domain Eukaryota; kingdom Viridiplantae; phylum Streptophyta; class Magnoliopsida; order Poales; family Poaceae; genus Triticum; species Triticum urartu. The sequence goes on along the minus strand of NC_141879.1, from coordinate 710,242,965 downwards.
GCCGCGGCAAGACGACTGTTATCAGTCCGGTGTCAACCCTTATCACTTGCTGGTCTCCACAGGCTGCCGCAGCACCACCCATGAAGACTCGGAGGGCTTTGCAGGGAGCTGCTTTTGTAATAGGGCTTTCTAGTGACCCGTTTGCTATTTTCCTGGTTTTCTTTCCGCTTCATGAACTGCTCCTCTCAGTGAGATGATGTATGGATTATGTTTCTGGAGGTTTCATTCGAGTAATGGAATCGGGGAGGGCCTCCCTGTCCTTCTAAAAAAATAAACGACGATGTCGAAACTAGAGTTTTGAGCAACGCGCCACCAGCACCTCATTTCTCATCCATGGCTGGGGGAGCCGCTGTACAGGGCCAGTTTTGCAGTTGCTCATTGCCTGAGCAACTGTCCGGCGGCGCCATCCCAGTCCGCCGCCGCAGCAACGGCCGTGCGACCAATCTGCAGGGCCATCATTTAGGCGGGCGCCGCGGAGGCGATTAAAAGAACGCCTCAAAATCTAAATCGATTTTAGGCTTTTCTTGAGAACGGCTCCGATTCATGTCTGTTTAGCGGCAGTTTGAGAAAATGCCGTGAAAGCTTAGTACAATGGGAGGCATTTTCCTAAAACTCCTTATATACAGGAATTTGAGGCATATCAAAAAAATGCTACTTCTATACAGTTTGGAGGCATTTTCCGGAACGCCCTTACCAAAATGCCTCTGATTAACAACCGTGGTGTAGTGACTAATGCTCACATTAGTCCCGATTCTTAATGCGGCCAGGACTATTGCTCCGATCCGAATCAAAGCCCTGTTTTCTACTAGTGAATATAGTTTTGATGCCCTTGTAAAGACAATGTCAATGGTGAAAACGGGTCATCTATCAGGTGTGCTGTTAGAGAGGTAAAACATTTTAAATTTGTGGAATAAGAGCGAATATTTATTGACATCAGTTTCGCAAATGACGCTAAGCAGAAAAGCTAAATTTATGAAAGCGGCTCCAACCTAGCGTTGGGTAGCTACACGTTCGTTAATAATATACTACCTCCTTTTCAAAATAATTGAAGTTCTGTATTTGTTCAAAGCCAAACTTTTTTAAGTTTGACCAAGTCTATAGAAAAAATATATTAACATCTAAAAAACCAACTTAGTCTTTTTGAGATTCTTTGGGACATATAGTTCCGTACTATGTGTATTCCATATTGTAGATCTTAGCGTATTTTTTCTACAAAATTGGTCGAACTTAAGCAAGTTTGACTTTACGAAAACCTAAAACTTTAATTATTTTGGAACGCATGGGAGTATCAATGTGCAGTAAGAAAAAAGGACCATGAAAGAAACCTCACAGGAATACAGCCAACAAGACAACTTAGTCTTTAATTAGTTTTTCTAAGAAATGAGGTTCGGATGGGCCCAACTTTGAATTAAAAAAGCCATCAACCCCATCTAGAATACAACCAACACAAGCACATTAGACAACGAAAAAGCAACGAAAAGATACAAAGGTGTTGAGAAAACAGCTTACAACACAAACCCACCCTAGAAGCACCTACACTGATAGGAAAAGAAGCACCCCTTGAAGATGGAGTCGCCCTTCAAGCTCGAACACCTGTCGGAGAAGATAGAAACAGCGCGTCGAAGGCATTGCCAGCCGCCTTGGCAACGATCTCGCCGAACACCTGCACTAAGAACCGAGAAGATACCACACCCCCTCACCAGAGAACTTGATCTCTTGTCCTAAGCTGAACTACCCCTCTCGCATCATGGTTCGAGATGGAAGGTATATAGATTTGGATCCAACAGCTAGGTGGCTAAGCTAGCTAGCTCTTGCAGCGATCGATCACGATCAGCGTGTCATCCCGTCTACGTGCATGGTGGGCGGCACGGTCGCTGCGCCGCCGCGCTGCTGCAGCTCCATGTTGGCGTGCCATCCTGCATGCATGCATCCACCGCAATTCAATCAACATAGATAACGAACCACACATGCATATCGATCGTCGCACTGCATACGATCACTCGCGAGCGTAGGCACGCACCGATGTCCATGACGAAGCCGCGGTTGTGGAGCTCGCGGTACTCCTGGCAGAGGGCGCAGCACTCGCAGAAGCAGTGGACGCAGAGGTCCGGGTAGGGGGCCTCCTAGAGGCCGTACTGGGCGCGCATCTTGGTGCGGTAGAAGCAGGTGTAGATGGGCAGGAACCACCAGGAGGTGACCATCCCGATGAGCACGTACAGCGCCGCGCTCGCCCTGCTGGAGAGGGAGCCGCGGTCCACGATCGCCGCCACCATCCCGAAGGTGACGCACGGGCAGAAGCACGTCATCCAGCAGTTCCCGGGGTCCTCGGCGCAGTCGAACAGGCCTGTGGACCAGGGGTGGACCGGCGGCTGCGCGTGCACCAGCGCGCGCGTCGCCGCGGCCGGTGCTGGCAGCTGCTCGGCGGCGTCCATGCCGGCCACGCGAATTGATTTTGATTCCTCCGGCCACCGGCGGGTGGTGTCAGCGCGGGCGCGGGTGTGGTGGCCTCAACAGGAGCGCCAAGGCTGTTTATATCATCGTCGATTCGGAGGTAGGTGACCATGCATCCAAACAACTCCGATCCCATGCATGCATGCATGCAGGATTAGTCCCATGCATGGCTAATCCCTATCTTTAGCTACAACGGGCAAAAATAAGTGCCACGTGATTTTCCTGTCCTTTCTCCCCACAAAAATAGTAGCACTAGTTTCAGTCAGTGGTACAAAATTTTCTCTTGAATTGTGACTTCAAGAGAAAACTAAATTTGTATACAAAACATCATATATGCTAGTATATATTTTTCTTAAGCCGCAAATCGAAGTTGCTTTTCCCCCCTCAAAAAAAATCGAAGTTGCTTTTCAAATTTTGGGACATGGTACGCGCGTATATGTTGTGTCAATAATTTCAGAAACTTTTTATTATCACCTGCACAAAGAAAACTTTTTATTATCACAATAAAGAAGTGCTAATCGATCATCTAGTTTAATGTCCAAAAACGTCTTACATTATGGAACAGAGGGAGTACTAAAAAATAACTCATCAGACGAGGCGGCTCGCGAGGGCATGCCATGTATAGTTCGACCGAGCTCCTCGAAGAGAAGGAAGCAGACCCTTGCCACCGTCGGTCTTCCGCCGTGCTCTGCAGCGGCGGCGGTGGCCGGGTCCGCCTCCCCCTTTTCGCCGCTCGCTCGCCGCGGCTGCCACCACCACTAGGCGTATCAACGGGCGATGCCCATCAATAGATATCAATGTGAGTGAGTAGGGATTGCCATGCAACGGATGCACTAGAGCTATAAGTGTATTAAAGCTCAAAAAGAAACTAAGTGGGTGTGCATCCAACTCGCTTGCTCACGAAGACCTAGGGCATTTTGAGGAAGCCCATCATTGGAATATACAAGCCAAGTTCTATAATGAAAGATTCCTACTAGTATATGAAAGTGACAACATAGGAGACTCTCTATCATGAAGATCATGGTGCTACTTTGAAGCACAAGTGTGGTAAAAGGATAGTAGCATTGCCCCTTCTCTCTTTTTCTCTCATATTTGGGCCTTCTCTTTTTTTATGGCCTCTTTTTTCTCCTTTTTTTTTATTTTTCGTCCAGAGTCTCATCCCGACTTGTGGGGGAATCATGGTCTCCATCATCCTTTCCTCACTGGGACAATGCTCTAATAATGATGATCATCACACTTTTATTTACTTACAACTCAAGAATTACAACTCGATACTTAGAACAAAATATGACTCTATATGAATGCCTCTGGCGGTGTACCGGGATGTGCAATGAATCAAGAGTGACATGTATGAAAGAATTATGAATGGTGGCTTTGCCACAAGTACGATGTCAACTACATGATCATGCAAAGCAATATGACAATGATGAAGCGTGTCATAATAAACGGAACGGTGGAAAGTTGCATGGCAATATATCTCGGAACGGCTATGAAAATGCCATAATAGGTAGGTATGGTGGCTGTTTTGAGGAAGGTAAATGGTGGGTTTGTGGTACAGGCGAAAGTTGCGCAGTACTAGAGAGGCTAGCAATGGTGGAAGGATGAGAGTGCGTATAATCCATGGACTCAACATTAGTCATAAAGAACTCACATACTTATTGCAAAAATCTATTAGTTATCGAAACAAAGTACTACGCGCATGCTCCTAGGGGGATAGATTGGTAGGAAAAGACCATCGCTCGTCCCCGACCGCCACTCATAAGGAAGACAATCGATAAAAAAATCATGCTCCGACTTCATCACATAACGGTTCACCACACGTGCATGCTACGGGAATCACAAACTTCAAAACAAGTATTTCTCAAATTCACAACTACTCAACTAGCATGACTCTAATATCACCATCTTCATATCTCAAAACAATCATCAAGTATCAAACTTCTCATAGTATTCAGTGCACTCTATATGAAAGTTTTTATTATACCCATCTTGAATGCCCATCATATTAGGACTAAATTTATAACCAAATCAAATTACCACGCTGTTCTAAAGACTCTCAAAATAATATAAGTGAAGCATGAGAGTTCGTTTATTTCTTCAAATTAAAACCACCTCCATGCTCTAAAAAGATATAAGTGAAGTACTAGAGCAAACGACAAACTACTCCAAAAGATATAAGTGAAGATCAATGAGTAGTCGAATAATTATGTAACTATATGAAGACTCTCTAACATTTAAGAATTTCAGATCTTGGTATTTTATTCAAACAGCAAGAAAAACAAAAGAAAATAAAATGACATCTAAGAATAGCAAACATCATGTGAAGAAGCAAAAGCTTAGGATCAACCGATACTAACCGATAGTTGTTGAAGAAGAAAGGTGGGATGCCAACCGGGGCATCCCCAAGCTTAGACGCTTGAGACTTCTTGAAATATTATCTTGGGATGCCTTGGGAATCCCCAAGCTTGAGCTTTTGTGTCTCCTTAATTCCTCTCATATCACGGTCTCCCTAAATCTCAAAAGCTCCAGCCACACAAAACTTAACAAGGACTCGTGAGATAAGTTAGTATAAACCAATGCAAAAACCTTATCCTACTCTTCTGTATAAAATCACTAAAATTATTAATCAACATTGCATACTAAATGCCTCCGCATATTTAATAGTCCTATCCTCAAATAGAATCATTAAACAAGCAAACATAACAGCAATCTGCCTAAACAGGACAGTCTGTGAAGAATGCAGCAAGATCCATACTTCCTTAGCTCCAAAAACTATGAAAGAAAATTCCCACTGTATTAAATTTATCAGAGCTTATTATGAAAAAGGTTTCAACATTTTATCACATTCTGAATTTTCTAGGGAATTTTTGCAACAGTGATAAACTTTCTGTTTTCAAACAGCAACATGTAGACTTGTAAAATAGGCATAGTAAAGGTCATCAATGCCACTTTTATTGAAATAAAATATGCAAAACATTGTTATAAATAACAGTAAGCAAATCCTAACAAAATAAATTGACGCTCCAAGCAAAACACATATCATGTGGTGAAAAAAATATAGCTCCAAGTAAAGTTACCGATGAACGAAGACGAAAGAGGGGATGCCTTCCGGGGCATCCCCAAGCTTAGGCTCTTGGTTATCCTTAAATATTATCTTGGGGTGTCTTGGGAATCCCCAAGCTTAGGCTCTTTCCACTCCTTATTCCATAGTCCATAGAATCTTTACCCAAAACTTGAAAACTTCACAACACCAAACTTAACAGAAAACTCGTAAGCTCCGTTAGTATAAGAAAATAAATCACCACTTAGGTACTGTTGTGAAATCATTCTAAATTCATATTGGTGTAATATCTACTGTATTCCAACTCATCTATGGTTCATACCCTCTGATACTACTCATAGATTCATCAAAATAAGCAAACAACACATAGAAAACAGAATCTGTCAAAAAACAGAACAGTCTGTAGTAATCTGGATCAAACGTATACTTCTGGAAATCCAAAAATTCTAAAATAAATTACTGGACGTGAGGAATTTGTCTATTAATCATCTTCAAAAAGAACCAACCTAATCGCACTCTCCAGTAAAAAATGGAAGCAAAACTCGTGAGCGCTACAGTTTCTGTTTTTTACAGCAAGATCGCAAAGACTTCACCCAAGTCTTCCCAAAGGTTCTACTTGGCACAAACACTAATTAAAACATAAAACCACATCTAAACAAAGGCTATACGAATTATTTATTACTAAACAGGAACAAAAAGCAAAGAACAAAAATAAAATTGGGTTGCCTCCCAACAAGCGCTATCGTTTAACGCCCCTAGCTAGGCATGATGATTTCAATGATGCTCACATAAAAGATAAGAATTGAAACATAAAGAGAGCATCATGAAGAATATGACTAGCACATTTAAGTCCAACCCACTTCCTATGCATTGGGATTTTGTGAGCAAACAACTTATGGGAACAATAATCAACAAGCATAGGAAGGCAAAACAAGCATAACTTTAAAACTTTAAGCACATAGAGAGAGGAAACTTGATATTATTGCAATTCCTACAAGCATATATTCCTCCCTCATAATAATTTTCAGTAGCATCATTAATGAATTCAACAGTATAACCATCACATAAAGCATTCTTTTCATGATCTACAAGCATAGAAATTTTATTACTCTCCGCATAAGCAAAATTCTTCTCGTTCGGAATAGTGAGAGTATCATAAGAAACTCGAATACTATAAATTGTTTCCCCATTAAAGGAGTAATGTTCAGAAAAAGGGTAATCATAATCATGACAAGTTTTATAAATATAATCATCACTAATTTTTATAGCATAAGTATCACCACAATAATCATCATAAGTAGCAACTTTGTTCTCATAATAATCAATTGAAACCTCTTCCAAGATAGTGGAATCATTACTAAATAAAGTCATGGCCTCTCCAAATCCACTTTCATAATTATCACAATAAGATTCAACATCCTCCCAAATAGTGGGATCATTACTTGCTAAAGTTGACACTCTTCCAAACCCACTTTCATCAATATAATCATCATAAGTAGGAGGCATGCTATCATCATAACAAATTTGCATATCAAAACTTGGGAGGCTAGAAATATCATGTTTAGTAAACATAGCATCCCCAAGCTTGGGACAAACATTAATTGCAGAAAATATATTCTCAAACATGTCATTCTCATCAAACATAGCATCCCCAAGCTTGGGACTTTTCATATCATAAGCATAATCACTCTCATCATTAATAGTATGGATAGCACCAATAGTATAGCTATTATCATCGTCACAATGACTAATAGGGGCAACATCATTTGGGAGGGATACATTTTCACCTTTACTTCTCTGTCTTTTCTTTTTCTTCTTCACATTATGTGTGGGTTCAATCCTCTTTTTGGAGCTCCTTATTGATGAGATTGGTTGAATAGGAGGCTCCTCCTCGTTACCTGATTCATCATAAGAAATAATAGGAGAATATTGGGAAGTCTCTTCCCTTTCATTAGCATTCTCTTCATCCTCTATGTGTTTTCTTTTCTTTATGTAATTGGCATATAAGGGTTTTCAATGCAATTCACCGCACAATACATAAAAATTTCTTCTATATCAATATCGAGGAATTTCTCAAGGTTATATTCTGGAATATGCTTAGTTATACGTTTCATTTCTTCATAACCCAAAAGCAAACTAAGTTCATTATGATGTGCAAGGGAAATCAAATCATCACAATTTTTGGACATGATACGATCATGAAACAATTTGCATTGGAGATTTAAATGACAATGTTCATTGCAAAGTTCACAAGTATGGCGAAGAAATTTTAAATTTTCAGCACAAACATCTAGCCTTTCTTGCAACCACTTAGTTTCCAAATACTTATGCCTCTTGCAAAATCTATCTTCCGTATTTGGTGTGTACTTGCAAACTCTATGCACTCCACAAAAAATGACATGCTTATAAGAGACATTTTCATTATGACTAGTGCAATCATCATTAGTACTATGGATATTCAAGGAATTCATACTAACAACATTGCAATCATGCTCATCATTCAAAGATTTAGTGCCAAACATTTTATAGACTTCTTCTTCTAGCACTTGAGCACAGTTTTCCTTTCCATCATTCTCATGAAAAATATTAAAAAGATGAAGCGTATGAGGCAAACTCAATTCCATTTTTTGTAATTTTCTTTTATAAAATGAACTAGTGGTAAAATAAGAAACAAAAAGATTCGATTGCAAGATCTAAAGATATACCTTCAAGCACTAACCTCCTCGGCAACGGCGCCAGAAAAGAGCTTGATGTCTACTACACAACCTTCTTCTTGTAGACGTTGTTGGGCCTCCAAGTGCAGAGGTTTGTAGGACAGTAGCAAATTTCCCTCAAGTGGATGACCTAAGGTTTATCAATCCGTGGGAGGCGTAGGATGAAGATGGTCTCCCTCAAACAACCCTGCAACCAAATAACAAAGAGTCTCTTGTGTCCCCAACACACCCAATACAATGGTAAATTTTATAGGTGCACTAGTTCGGCGAAGAGATGGTGATACAAGTGCAATATGGATGGTAGATATAGGTTTTTGTAATCTGAAAATATAAAAACAGCAAGGTAACTAATGATAAAAGTGAGCGTAAATGGTATTGCAATGCTAGGAAACAAGGCCTAGGGTTCATACTTTCACTAGTGCAAGTCTCTCAACAATAATAACATAATTGGATCATATAACTATCCCTCAACATGCAACAAATAGTCACTCCAAAGTCACTAATAGCGGAGAACAAACGAAGAGATTATTGTAGGGTACGAAACCACCTCAAAGTTATTCTTTCAGATCGATCTATTCAAGAGTTCATACTAGAATAACACCTTAAGACACATATCAACCAAAACCCTAATGTCACCTAGATACTCCAATGTCACCTCAAGTATCCGTGGGTATGATTATACGATATGCATCACACAATCTCAGATTCATCTATTCAACCAACACAAAGAACTTCAAAGAGTGCCCCAAAGTTTCTACCGGAGAGTCAAGATGAAAACGTGTGCCAACCCCTATGCATAAGTTCACGAGGTCACGGAATTCACAATTTTATCACCAAAACATACATCAAGTGGATCACGTGATATCCCATTGTCACCACAGATAAGCACATGCAAGACATACATCAAGTGTTCTCAAATCCTTAAAGACTCAATCTGATAAGATAACTTCAAAGGGAAAACTCAATCCATTACAAGAGAGTAGAGGGGGAGAAACATCATAAGATCCAACTATAATAGCAAATCTCGCGATACATCAAGATCGTGCCAACTCAAGAACACGAGAGAGAGAGAGAGGGGGGGATCAAACACATAGCTACTGGTACATACCCTCAGCCCCGAGGGTGGACTACTCCCTCCTCGTAATGGAGAGCGCTGGGATGATGAAGATGGCCGCCGGAGAGGGATTCCCCCCTCCGGTAGGGTGCCAGAACAGGTCTAGATTGGTTTTCAGTGGCTAGAGAGGCTTGCGGCGGCGGAACTCCCAATCTATTCTGATCCTCGATGTTTTTAGGGTATATGGACATATATAGGCGAAAGAAGTCGGTCAGGGGAGCCACGAGGGGCCCACGAGGGTGGGGGCACGCCTAGGGGGGTAGGGCACGCCTCACTGCCTCGTGGATTCCTCGAAGCTTCCCTGACGTCTACTCCAAGTCTCCTGGGTTGCTTCCGTTTCAAAAATAACTCTCCCGAATGTTTCATTCCGTTTGGACTCCATTTGATATTCCTTTTCTTTGAAACACCGAAATAGGCAATAAAACATCATTTTGGGCTGGGCCTCCGGTTAATAGGTTAGTCCCAAAAATAATATAAAGTGTATAATAAAGCCCATAAACATCCAAAACGGGAAATATAATAGCATGGAACAATAAAAAATTATAGATACGTTTGAGACGTATCACTTACGTATTAGCTTTGCTTTTTATATGTTTGGAGTATTTGCATGCGCTTTAGTAACACATGACCTTTGGTATTGTTGCATAATAATCGATGTCTATGTTAAAAAGAGCCCTTAGTTAATTATTACTATGAAGTATTGTATTGAATTCACCAAACATTTCTCACTAAAATTGCACTGACACATGTTCTTGACTATGCCCGTGGAATCAAGGATGGCCTACAAATGACATTACCAAAAAATATGATTATTCTTTAGAGGACATGATAGATGGTTCCACTTTGATCCCACATGCATCTATATAGGGAGTTCTCGTACCCTTCTTCAAATCACAACTCATATCTTGATCAACATCAATATATTAGGACAGATACTTCTAGTTGTATGATCCATTTGTATGGCTCGGGTAGCTGGGACTGAGGTATGTACATTTTAGTATTTCAAACTTAATCCTATTATCAGGATGTTATTTAGTTTCAGATTTTTGGAAAGTGGTTGTTACATTTTCTGATTTAAATTATTAACTTGTGAAGAAGCCAAACCTACTTGTGAAGAAGCTGCTTTTAATTTATGAATTCTTAGAGCATGTATACGGTAGCATGTAGCCTCAAAGTTTTTTTGGATTTAATTTTTGCAACTACTGAATAATTTAGTTCATCCCAAAAGTTGTCATCAATGTAATTACTATAAAAAACTGCATGCCCATATATTCAGACATGGGAATGGAGAGAGGTCTGAGATGCGGTAGGAAATGCAACCTCTTGGGTGCAGCTAATGTCATAGGAGGCAACTTGCACCGAGACAACAGCGTCGAGCCTAACATGGGATGAGGAAGATGGTGGTGGGGGTTGGCGGACTTTCTCTCCGGTGGCACAAAATGCATATATGGGAGGGATGCGGTTGAGAGATGGATTGATGGTTCCAATTTGGATGCACTTCCACCTATACAAGGTGTTTCTATCCCCACTTTCTGACAGCAACTCCTATTTTGAGCAAGATATATATATGAAGTGAGATTCTTCTTTTCATATATACATATGGTGGTGAAACACTATAGATTCACTCCAATTTAAGTATGCCAAAGAGAGTGAGGAGGCCGACTGTGAGGAATTTCAAGGATTTGGAGAAGCAGCGAATGATGTCTTTGTTGGAAAAGGATGTTGTCCAGTTAGAGAGATATCTTGTGGTGGAGAATCACAGAGCAGGAATAGTGCATCCAACACTTTGAGAAGATCAGGAAGAGAGCACGGGGTGGTGGCAAGGTATGTCTTTATGAAAGAAGATGATCTTAACCATGAGGAGTGTCAGGAGTATTACCAAGATGTAATTCTGACCAAGAAAGAAATTGTGCACCAGTTCCCTTTAGATTCTATGGGACCAAGCATGAAAACGACACAATCACAATTGTAATTTTCATATCTTGTGCTCTAAGGATAGGAACGAATTGGATTATACAATATGCTTGCAGAATATAGTGATATTCTTTATAAGTTGGAAGTCTGCTTTTGCTTGTCATTGTCCTTATATGCTATATATTGTCACCTTTTCATAATTAATTTCCCATCTCACATTTCAAGGTCGTGTGTATTCCACTTTTATAATGCATCTAAATTATTACTTTACTTACTAATTCTAAAGAGTGTGTTGTCTTGACCTTGTAATTTTGTTATCAAACAAGAACATGTAGTTTTGCAATTTCAATGTTGGAAGTTTGCACATATGTTTCTCAGTGATTGTATTTAAGTGTCCTTATCCGACAACCTATGTTTAGCAAATAATTACAACCTTCAATGCTTCTTAGCATATTCTTAGCCAACACATGCTGACGTTTTAGCTTTGCTTTTAATATGTTTGGAGTATTTGCATGCGCTTTCGTAAAATATGACCTTTCATATTATTGCATAATAATCGATGTGTATGTTAAACAGAACCCTTAGTTAATTATTTCCGTGAAGTATTGTATTGCATTCACCAAACATTTCTCACTAAAATTAGACTAACACATGTTCTTCACTATGCCCGTGGAATGAAGGATGGACTACGAATGACATTACCAAAAAATATGATTATTCTTTAGAGGACACGATAGATGGTTCCACTATGATCCCACGTGTATCTATATAAGTAGTTCTTGTACCACAACTCATATCTTGTTCAAGATCAATATATAAGGAAAAATACTTCTAGTTGTATGATTCATTTGTAGGGCTCGGGTATCTAGGAGTGAGGTATATCCATTTTAGTATTTAAAACATAATCCTATTATTAGGATGTTATTTAGTTTTAGATTTTGGAAAGTGGTTGTTACATTTTCTGATTTAAATTAATAACTTGTGAACAAGCCAAACCCTTCTAAGTAGAGAAGAATTATTGGTTTACTTATTATAAACTTTGAGTTTGGTTTCATAAATCGCAGGCTATACGTTGGTTTTTATTGTTGACAAGCAGTAACACATGATGTCCCGATCTTTGCAATTGGCAAATGCATAAATTTACACGCATATATATAGACCACTTCAGCAACAACATGTGTCACTTTCTATTTCCGAGGAAAGAAATTGGTTCCAATTAAACATGTACTGCTTTTAATTTATGAAATTCTTAGAGCATGTATTCCGTAGCATGTAGCCTCAAAGTTTTTTGAATATAATTTTTACAACTACCGAATCATTTAGTTCATCCCACAAGTTGTAATCAATATACTTACTATAAAATAATGCATGCCCATATATTCACACTTGGGAATAGAGAGAGGTCTGAGATGCGCTAGGAAATGCAACCTCTTAGGTGCGGCTAATGTCACCGGAGGCGAGTTGCACCGAGACAACAACGTCGAGCCTGGCATGGGATGAGGAAGACGGTGTTGGGGGTTGGCGGACTTTCTCTCCGGCGGCACAATATGCATAAATGGGAGGGATGTTGTTGAGAGATGGATTGATCGTTCCAATTTAGATGCACTTCCACCTATATAAGGTGTTTCTATCCCCACTTTCTGACAACAACTCCTATTTTGAGCAAGATGAATATATGAAGTGAGATTCTTCTTGTCATATATACATATGGTGATGAAACACTACAGATTCGCTCCAATTTAAGTACGCCAAAGAGAGGGAGGAGGCCGACTTTGAGGAATTTCAAGGATTAGGAGAAGCAGTGAATGATGTCTTTTTTGGAAAAGGATGTTGTCCAGTTAGAGATGTATCTTATGGTGCAGAATCACAGAGCAACAATAGTGCATCCAAAACTTTGAGAAGATCAAGGAAGAGTGCACGGGATGGTGGCTAGGTATGTCTTTATGAAAGAAGATGATCTTAACCATGAGGGGTGTAAGGAGTATTTCCATGATGTAATTCTGACCAAGAAAGAAATTGCACAATAGTTGCCTTTAGATTCTATGGGACCAAGCATGAAAACGACACAATCACAATTGTAATTTTCATATCTTGAGCTCTAAGGATAGGAAGGAATCGGATTATACAACATGCTTGCAGAATATAGTGATATTCTTTATAAGTTGGAAGTCTGCTTTTGCTTGTCATTGTCCTTAGATGCTATATATTGTCACCTTTGCAAAATTAATTTCCCATCTCACATTTCAAGGTCATGTGTATTCCAATTTTATAACGCGTGTAAATTATTACTTTACTTACTAATTCTAAAGGGTGTGTTGTCTTGACCTTGAATTTTGTTATCAAACAAGAACATGTAGTTTTGCAATTTCAATGTTGGAAGTTTGCATATATGTTTCTCAATGATTGTATTTAAGTTTCCTTATCCGACAACCTATGTTTAGCAAATAATTACAACCTTCAATGCTGCTTAGCATATTTTTAGCCAACACTTGCCAACGTATTAACTTTGCTTTTTATATGTTTGGAGTATTTGCATGCGCTTTAGTAACACATGACCTTTCATGTTGTTGCATAATAATCGATGTGTATGTTAAACAAAACCCTTAGTTAATTATTACCGTGAAGTATTGTATTGCATTCACCAAACATTTCTCACTAAAATTGCACTAACACATGTTCTTGACTGTGCCCGTGGAATGAAGGATGGCCCACGAATGACATTACCAAAAAATATGATTATTCTATAGAGTACATGATAAATGGTTCTGCTTTGATCCCACGTGCATCTATATAAGTAGTTCTCATACCCTCCTTCGAACCACAACTCATATCTTGTTCAAGATCAAAATATTAGGAAAGATACTTCTAGTTGTATGATTCATTTGTAGGGCTCGGGTAGCTGGGAGTGAGTTATGTCCATTTTAGTATTTCAAACATAATCATTATCAGAATGTTATTTAGTTTCAAATTTTGGAAAGTGGTTGTTACATTTTCTGATTTAAATTATTAACTTTTGAACAAGCCAAACTCATCTAATTAGAGAAGAATTATTGGTTCACTTATTATAAACTTTGAGTTTGGTTTTATAAATCGCAGGCTGTATGTTTGTTGACAAGCAGTAACACATGTTGTCCCGATCTTTGCAATTGGCAAATGCATAAATTTACACGCATATATATAGACCACTTCAGCAACAACAGGTGTCACTTTCTGTTTCTGAGGAAAGAAATTGGTTCCAATTAAACATGTGCTGCTTTTAATTTATGAAATTCTTAGAGCATGTATTTGGTAGCATGTAGCCTCAAAAAAATTTTGAATATAATTTTTACAACTACTGAATCTTTTAGTTCATCCCACAAGTTGTCATCAATGTACTTACTATAAAATAATGCATGCCCATAAATTCACACTTAGGAATTGAGAGAGGTCTGTGATGCGGTAGGAAACGCAACCTCTTGGGTGCGGCTAATGTCACCGGAGGCGAGTTCCACCGAGACAACAGCGTCGAGCCTGGCATGGGATGAGGAAGACGGTGTTTGGGGTTGGTGGACTTTCTCTCTAGTGGCACAAAATGCATATGTGGGAGGGATGTTGTTGAGAGATGGATTTATGGTTCCAATTTAGATGCACTTCTACCTATATAAGGTGTTTCTATACCCACTTTCTGATAACAACTCCTGTTTTGAGCAAGATGAATACATGAAGTGAGATCCTTCTTCTCATATATACATATGGTGATGAAACACTATAGATTCACTCCAATTTAATTATGCCAAAGAGAGGGAGGAGGCCGACTGTGGGGAATTTCAAGGATTACGAGAAGCAACGAATGACGTCTTTGTTGGAAAAGGATGTTGTCCAGTTAGAGATATATCTAATGGTGGAGAATCACAGAGCAACAATAGTGCATCCAAAACTTTGAGAATATCAAGGAAGAGAGCACGTGATGGTGGCTAGGTATGTCTTTATGAAAGAAGATGATCTTAACCATGAGGAGTGTAAAGAGTATTTCCAATATGTAATTCTGACCAAGCAAGAAATTGCACAGTAGTTGCCTTTAGATTCTATGGGACCAAGCATGAAAACGACACAATCACAATTGTAATTTTCATATCTTGAGCTCTACGGATAGCAAGGAATCGGATTATACAATATGCTTGCAGAATATAGTGATATTCTTTATAAGTTGGAAGTTTTCTTTTGCTTGTCATTGTCCTTAGATGCTATATATTGTCACCTTTGCATAATTAATTTCCCATCTCACATTTCAAGGTCGTGTGTATTCTAATTTTATAACGCGTGTAAATTATTACTTTACTTACTAATTCTAAAGAGTGTGTTGTCTTGACCTTGTAATTTTGTTATCAAACAAGAACATGTAGTTTCGCAATTTCAACGTTGGAAACTTGTAGATATGTTTCTCAATGATTGTACTTAAGTGTCCTTATCCGACAACCTATGTTTAGCAAATAATTACATCCTTCAATGCTGCTTAGCATATTTTTAGCCAACACTTGCCTACGTATTAACTTTGCTTTTTATATGTTTGGAGTATTTGCATGCGCTTTAGTAACACATGACCTTTCACATTGTTGCATAATAATCTATGTGCATGTTAAACAAAACCCTTAGTTAATTATTACCGTGAAGTATTGTATTGCATTCACCAAACATTTCTCACTAAAATTGCACTAACACATGTTCTTGACTGTGCTTGTGGAATGAAGGATGGTCCACGAATGACATTACCAAAAAATATGTTTATTATTTAGAGTACGTGATAAATGGTTCCGCTTTGATCCCACGTGCATCTATATAAGTAGTTCTCGTACCCCCCTTCGAACCACAACTCATAACTTGTTCAAGATGAACATATTAGGAAAGATACTTCTAGTTGTATGATTCATTTGTAGGGCTCGGGTAGTTGGGAGTGAGGTATGTTCATTTTAGTATTTCAAACTTAATCCTATTATTAGGATGTTATTTAGTTTCAGATTTTCGGAAACCGGTTGTTACATTTTCTGATTTAAATTATTAACTTCTGAAGAAGCCAAACCCTTCTAAGTACAGAAGAATAATTGGTTTACTTATTATAAACTTTGAGTTTGGTTTCATAAATCACAGGTTGTATGTTGGTTTTTATTATTGACAAGCAGTAACACATGATGTCCTGTTCTTTGCAATTGGCAAATGCATAAATTTAAAGGCATATATATAGACCACTTTAGCAACAACCGGTGTCACTTTCTGTTTCCGAGGAAAGAAATTGGTTCCAATTGAACATGTATTGCTTTTAATTTATGAAATTCTTATAGCATGTATTCGGTAGCATGTAGCCTCAAAGTTTTTTTGAATTTAATTTTTGCAACTACCGAATATTTTAGTTCATCCCACAAGTTGTCATCAATGTACATATATAAAAAAAATTAATGCCCATATATGCACACTTGGGAATAGAGAGAGATCTGAGATGCGGTAGGAAATGCAACCTCTTGGGTGCGGCTTATGTCACCGGAGGCGAGTTGCACCGAGACAACTGAAGGAAATATGCCCTAGAGGCAATAATAATGTTATTATTTTATTTCCTTATATCATGATAAATGTTTATTATTCATGCTAGAATTGTATTACCCAGAAACATAATACTTGTGTGAATACATAGACAAACCAAACGTCACTAGTATGCCTCTACTTGACTAGCTCATTAATCAAAGATGGTTATGTTTCCTAACCATAGAAATGTGTTGTCATTCGATTAACGGGATCACATTATTAGGAGAATGTTGTGATTGACATGACCCATTCCATTAGCTTAGCACCCGATCGTTTAGTATGTTGCTATTGCTTTCTTCATGACTTATACATGTTCCTATGATTATGAGATTATGCAACTCCCGTTTGCCGGAGGAACACTTTGTGTGCTACAAAACGTCACAACGTAACTGGGTGATTATAAAGGAGCTCTACAGGTGTCTCCAAAGGTACATGTTGGGTTGGCGTATTTCGAGATTAGGATTTGTCACTCTGATTGTTAGAGAGGTATCTCTGGGCCCTCTCGGTAATGCACATCACATAAGCCTTGCAAGCATTTCAACTAATGAGTTAGTTGCGAGATGATGTATTACGAAACGAGTAAAGAGACTTGCCGGTAACGATATTGAACTAGGTATTGAGATACCGACGATCGAATCTCGGGCAAGTAAAATACCGATGACAAAGAGAACAACGTATGTTGTTATGCGGTCTGACCGATAAAGATCTTCGTAGAATATGTAGGAGCCAATATGAGCATCCAGGTTCCGCTATTGGTTATTGACCGGAGACGTGTCTCGGTCATGTCTACATTGTTCTCGAACCCGTAGGGTCCGCACGCTTAAGGTTTCGATGATAGTTATATTATGAGTTTATGAGTTTTGATGTACCAAAGTTAGTTCGGAGTCCCAGATGTGTTCACGGACATAACGAGGAGTCTCGAAATGGTCGAGACATAAAGATTGATATATTAGACGGCTATATTCGGACACTGGAAGTGTTCCGGGTGATTTCGGAGAAAACCGGAGAGCCGGAGGGTTACTGGAACCCTATCGGGAGAAGTAATGGGCCATATGGGCCTTAGTGGAGAGAGAGAGGGGCAGCCAGGGTGGGCCGCGCGCCTCCTCCCCCCTGGTCCGAATTGGACTAGGAGAGGGGGGCGGCTCCCCCCTTTCCTTCTCCCTCCCCACTTCCTTCCTCCTCCTAGTAGGAGTCCTACTCCTACTAGGAGGAGGACTCCTCCTGGCGCGCCAATAGGGGCCGGCCGGCCTCCTCCCCTTGCTCCTTTATATACGGGGGCAGGGGGCACCCCTAGACACAAGTTGATCCACGTGATCATATTCTTAGCCGTGTGCGGTGCCCCCTTCCACCATAATCCTCGATAATATTGTAGCGGTGCTTAGGCGAAGCCCTGCGACGGTAGTACATCAAGATCGTCACCATGCCGTCGTGTTGACGGAACTCTACCCCGACACTTTGCTGGATCGGAGTCCGGGGATCGTCATCGAGCTGAACGTGTGCTAAAACTCGAAGGTGCCGTAGTTTCGGTGCTTGATCGGTCGGGCCGTGAAGACGTACGACTACATCAACCGCGTTGTGCTAACGCTTCTGCTGTCGGTCTACAAGGGTACGTAGATCACACTCTCCCCTCTCGTTGCTATGCATCACCATGATCTTGCGTGTGCGTAGGAAAATTTTGAAATTACTACGTTCCCCAACAGTGGCATCCGAGCCTAGGTTTTATGTGTTGATGTTATATGCACAAGTAGAACACAAGTGAGTTGTGGGCGATATAAGTCATACTGCTTACCAGCATGTCATACTTTGGTTCGGCGGTATTGTTGGACGAAGCGGCCCGGACCGACATTACGCATACGCTTACGTGAGACCGGTTCTCCCGACGTGCTTTGCACAAAGGTGGCTAGCGGGTGACAGTTTCTCCAACTTTAGTTGAACCGAGTGTGGCTACGCCCGGTCCTTGCGAAGGTTAAAACAGCACCAACTTGACAAACTATCGTTGTGGTTTTGATGCGTAGGTAAGATTGGTTCTTGCTTAAGCCCGTAGCAGCCACGTAAAACTTGCAACAACAAAGTAGAGGACGTCTAACTTGTTTTTGCAGGGCATGTTGTGATGTGATATGGTCAAGACATGATGCTAAATTTTATTGTATGAAATGATCATGTTTTGTAACCAAGTTATCGGCAACTGACAGGAGCCATATGGTTGTCACTTTATTGTATGCAATGCAATTGCGCTGTAATGCTTTACTTTATCACTAAGAGGTAGCGATAGTCGTGGAAGCATAAGATTGGCGAGACGACAACGATGCTACGATGGTGATCAAGGTGTCGCGCCGGTGACGATGGTGATCACGACGGTACTTCAAAGATGGAGATCACAAGCACAAGATGATGATGGCCATATCATATCACTTATATTGATTGCATGTGATGTTTATCTTTTATGCATCTTATCTTGCTTTAATTGACGGTAGCATTTTAAGATGATCTCTCACTAATTATCAAGAAGTGTTCTCCCTGAGTATGCACCGTTGCGAAAGTTCTTCGTGCTGAGACACCACGTGATGATCGGGTGTGATAGGCTCTACGTTCAAATACAACGGGTGCAAAACAGTTGCACACGCAGAATACTCAGGTTATACTTGACGAGCCAAGCATATACAGATATGGCCTCGGAACATGTAGACCGAAAGGTCGAGCGTGAATCATATAGTAGATATGATCAACATAGTGATGTTCACCAATGAAGCTACTCCATCTCACGTGATGATCGGACATGGTTTAGTTGATTTGGATCACGTGATCACTTAGATGACTAGAGAGATGTCTGTCTAAGTGGGAGTTCTTAAGTAATATGATTAATTGAACTTAAATTTATCATGTACTTAGTCCTGGTAGTATTTCGAAAATCATGTTGTAGATCAATAGCTCGCGTTGTTGCTTCCCTGTGTTTATTTTGATATGTTCCTAGAGAAAATTGTGTTGAAAGATGTTAGTAGAAATGATGCGGATTGGATCCATGATCTGCGGTTTATCCTCATTGCTGCACAGAAGAATTATGTCCTTGATGCACCGCTAGGTGACAGACGTATTGCAGGAGCAGATGCAAACGTTATGAACGTTTGTCTAGCTAAATATGATGACTACTTGATAGTTTAGTGCACCATGCTTAACGGCTTAGAATCGGGACTTCAAAGACGTTTTGAACGTCATGGACCATATGAGATGTTCCAGGAGTTGAAGTTAATATTTCAAGCAAATACCCGAGTTGAGAGATATGAAGTCTCCCACAAGTTCTATAGCGAAAAGATGGAGGAGAATCGCTCAACTAGTGAGCATGTGCTCAGATTGTCTAGGTACTACAATCGCTTGAATCAAGTGGGAGTTAATCTTCCAGATAAGATAGTGATTGACAGAATTCTCTAGTCACCATCACCAAGTTAGTAGAACTTCGTGATGAACTATAGTATGCAAGGGATGACGAAAACGACTCCCGAGCTTTTCATGATGATGAAATCGATGAAGGTAGAAATGAAGAAAGAGCATCAAGTGTTGATGGTTGACAAGATCACTAGTTTCAAGAAAAGGGCAAAGGGAAAGAGGGCAACTTCAAGAAAAACAACAAGCAAGTTGCTGCTCAAGTGTAGAAGCCCAAGTCTGGTCCTAAGCCTGAGACTAAGTGCTTCTACTACAAAGGGACTGGTCACTGGAAGCGGAACTACCCCAAGTGATTGGCGGATAAGAAGGATGGTAAAGTGAACATAAGTATATTTGATATACATGTTATTGATGTGTACTTTACTAGTGTTTATAGCAACCCCTCAGTATTAGATACTAGTTCAGTTGCTAAGATAGTAACTCGAAACGGGAGTTGCAGAATAAACAGAGACTAGTTAAGGGTGAAGTGACGATGTGTGTTGGAAGTGGTTCCAAGATTTATATGATCATCATCGCACACTCCCTATACTTTCGGGATTAGTGTTGAACCTAAATAAGTGTTATTTGGTGTTTGCGTTGAGCATGAATATGATTTGATCATGTTTATTGTAATACGATTATTCATTTAAGTAAGAGAATAAATTGTTGTTCTGTTTACATGAATAAAACCTTATATGGTTACACACCCAATGAAAATGGTTCATTGGATCTCGATCGTAGTGATACACATATTATAATATTGAAACCAAAAGATGCAAAGTTAATAATGATAGTGCAACTTATTTGTGGCACTGTCGTTTAGGTCATATTGGTGTAAAGCGCATGAAGAAACTCCATGCTGATGGGCTTTTGGAATCACTTGATTATGAATCAGTTGATGCTTGCGAACCATGCCTCATGGGCAAGATGACTAAGACTCCGTTCTCCGGAACAATGGAGCGAGCAACAGATTTATTGGAAATCATACATACTGATGTATGTGGTCCGATGAATATTGAGGCTCGTGGCAGGTATCATTATTTTCTAATCTTCACAGATGATTTGAGCAGATATGAGTATATCTACTTGATGAAACAAAAGTCTGAAACATTTGAAAAGTTCAAAGAATTTCAGAGTGAAGTGGAGAATCATCGTAACAAAAATAAAAGTTTCTACGATATGATCGCAGAAGTAAAATATTTGAATTACGAGTTTGGCCTTCAGTTAAAAACAATGTGAAATAGTTTCACTAATCACGCCACCTGGAACACCACAGCATAATGGTGTGTCTGAATGTCATAACCGTACTTTATTAGATATGGTGCGATCTATGATGTCTCTTACCGATCTACCACTATCGTTTTGGGGTTATGCATTAGAGACAGCTAAATTCACGTTAAATAGGGCACCATCTAAATCCGTTGAGATGACACCATATGAACTATGGTTTAGCAAGAAACCTAAGCTGTCATTTCTTAAAGTTTGAGGTTGCAATGCTTATGTGAAAAAGTTTCAACTTGATAAGCTCAAACCTAAATCGGAGAAGTACGTCTTCATAGGATATCCAAAGGAATCTATTGGATACACCTTCTATCACAGATCCAAAGGCAACACTTTTGTTGCTAAATTCGGAAACTTTCTAGAGAAGGAGTTTCTCTCGAAAGAAGTGAGTGGGAGGAAAGTAGAACTTGATGAGGTAACTGTACCTGCTCCCTTATTGAAAAGTAGTTCATCACAGAAATCTGTTCCTCTGACTACTACACCAATTAGTGAGGAAGCTAATGATGATGATCATGTAACTTCATATCAAGTTACTACCGAACCTCGTAGGTAAACCAGAGTGAGATCCGCACCAGAGTGGTACGGTAATCCTGTTCTGGAGGTCATGTTACTTGACCATGACGAACCTACGAACTATGAGGAAGCGATGATGAGCCCAGATTCCGCAAAATGGCTTGAGGCCATGAAATCTGAGATGGCATCCATGTATGAGAATAAAGTATGGACTTTGGTTGACTTGCCCGATGATCGGCAAGCCATTGAGATTAAATGGACCTTCAAGAGGAAGACGGATGTTGATAGTAGTGTTACTATCTACAAAGCTAGACTTGTCGAAAAAGGTTTTTGACAAAGTTCAAGGTGTTGACTATGATGAGATTTTCTCACTCGTATCGATGCTTAAAGTCTGTCCGAATCATGTTAGCAATTGCCGCATTTTATGAAATCTGGCAAATGGATAACAAAACTGCAATCCTTAATGGATTTCTTAAAGAAGAGTTGTATATGATGCAACCAGAAGGTTTTGTCAATCCTAAAGGTGTTAACAAAAATATGCAAGCTCCAGCGATCCATCTATGGACTAGTACAAGCATCTCGGAGTTGGAATATACGCTTTGATGAGTTTATCAAAGCATATAGTTTTATACAGACTTGCGGTGAAGCATGTATTTACAGGAAAGTGAGTAGGAGCACTACAACATTTCTGATAAATATATGTGAGTGACATATTGTTGATCGGAAATAATGTATAATTATTCTGCAAAGCATAAATGAGTTTTTGAAAGGAGTTTTTTTTAAAGAACTACCTCGGTGAAGCTGCTTACATATTGAGCATCAAGATCTATAGAGATAGATCAAGACGCTTGATAAGTTTGTTTTCAATGAGTACATACCTTGACAAGATTTTGAAGTAGTTCAAAATGGAACAGTCAAAGAAAGAGTTCTTGCCTGTGTTGCAAGGTGTGAAATTGGGTAAGACTCAAAGCCCGACCACGTCAGAAGATAGAAAGAGAATGAAAGTCATTCCCTATGCCTCAGCCATAGATTCTATAAAGTATGCCATGCTGTGTACCAGATCTGTTGTATACCCTACACTGTGTTAAGCGAGGGAATACAATAGTGATCTAGGAAGTAGATCACTGGACAACGGTCAAAATTATCCTTAGTGAAATAAGGATATGTTTCTCAATTATGGACATAACAAAAAGGTTCATCGTAAAGGGTTACGTCGATACACATTTTTTGACACCGATCTGGATGACTCTAAGTCTCGATCTAGATACATATTGAAAGTGGGAGCAATTAGCTAGAGTAGCTCCGTGCAGAGCATTGTTGACATAGATATTTGCAAAATACTTACGGATCTGAATATAACAGACCCGTTGGCTAAAATTGTCTCACAAGCAAAACATGATCACACCTTAGTACTCTTTGGGTGTTAATCACATAGCGATGTGAACTAGATTACTGACTCTAGTAAACCCTTTGGGTGTTAGTCACATATCGATGTGAACTATGGGTGTTAACACATAAAGATGTGAACTATTGATGTTAGATCACATGGCGATGTGAACTAGATTATTGACTCTAGTGCAAGTGGGAGACTAAAGGAAATATGCCCTAGAGGCAATAATAATGTTATTATTTTATTTCCTTATATCATGATAAATGTTTATTATTCATGCTAGAATTGTATTATCCCGAAACATAATACTTGTGTGAATACATAGACAAACCAAACGTCACTAGTATGCCTCTACTTGACTAGCCCATTAATCAAAGATGGTTATGTTTCCTAACCATAGACATGTGTTGTCATTTGATTAACGGGATCACATTATTAGGAGAATGATGTGATTGACATGACCCATTCCATTAGCTTAGCACCCGATCGTTTAGTATGTTGCTATTGCTTTCTTCATGACTTATGTATGTTCCTATGACTATGAGATTATGCAACTCCCGTTTGCCGGAGGAACACTTTGTGTGCTATCAAACGTCACAAGTAACCGGGTGATTATAAAGGAGCTCTATAGGTGTCTCCAAAGGTACATGTTGGGTTGGCGTATTTCGAGATTAGGATTTGTCACTCCGATTGTCGGAGATGTATCTCTGGGCCCTCTCAGTAATGCACATCACATAAGCCTTGCAAGCATTTCAACTAATGATTTAGTTCGAGATGATGTATTACGAAACGAGTAAAGAGACTTGCCGGTAACGAGATTGAACTAGGTATTGAGATACCGACGATCGAATTTCGGGAAAGTAAAATACCGATGATAAAGGGAAAAACGTATGTTGTTATGCGGTCTGACCGACAAAGATCATCGTAGAATATGTAGGAGCCAATATGAGCATCCAGGTTCCGCTATTGGTTATTGACCGGAGATGTGTCTCGGTCATGTCTACATTGTTCTCGAGCCCGTAGGGTCCGCACGCTTAAGGTTTCGATGACAGTTATATTATGAGCTTATGAGTTTTGATGTACCGAAGTTAGTTCGGAGTCCCGGATGTGATCACGGACATAACGAGGAGTCTCGAAATGGTCGAGACATAAAGATTGATATATTAGACGGCTATATTCGGACACCGGAAGTGTTCCAGGTGCTTTCGGAGTAAACCGGAGAGCCGGAGGGTTACCGGAACCCTACCGGGAGAAGTAATGGGCCATATGGGCCTTAGTGGAGAGAGAGAGGGGCAGCCAGGGTGGGCCGCGCGCCTCCTCCCCCCTGGTCCGAATTGGACTAGGAGAGGGGGGCGGCTCCCCCCTTTCCTTCTCCCTCCCCACTTCCTTCCTCCTCCTAGTAGGAGTCCTACTCCTACTAGGAGGAGGACTCCTCCTGGCGCGCCAATAGGGGCCGGCCGGCCTCCTCCCCTTGCACCTTTATATACGGGGGCAGGGGGCACCCCTAGACACAAGTTGATCCACGTGATCATATTCTTAGCCGTGTGCGGTGCCCCCTTCCACCATAATCCTCGATAATATTGTAGCGGTGCTTAGGCGAAGCCCTGCGACGGTAGTACATCAAGATCGTCACCACGCCGTCGTGCTGACGGAACTCTACCCCGACACTTTGCTGGATCGGAGTCCGGGGATCGTCATCGAGCTGAACGTGTGCTAAAACTCGGAGGTGCCGTAGTTTCGGTGCTTGATCGGTCCGGCCGTGAAGACGTACGACTACATCAACCGCGTTGTGCTAACGCTTCCACTGTCGGTCTACAAGGGTACGTAGATCACACTCTCCCCTCTCGTTGCTATGCATCACCATGATCTTGCGTGTGCGTAGGAAAGTTTTGAAATTACTACGTTCCCCAACAACAACAGCGTCGAGCCTGGCGTGGGATGAGGAAGACGGTGGTGGGGGTTGGCGGACTTTCTCTCCGGTGGCAAAAAATGCATATATGGGAGGGATGTTGTTGAGAGATGGATTGATGGTTCCAATTTGGATGCACTTCCACCTATATAAGGTGTTTCTATCCCCACTTTCTGACAACAACTCCTATTTTGAGTAAGATGAATATACGAAGTGAGATTCTTCTTGTCATATATACATATGGTGATGAAACACTATAGATTCGCTCCAATTTAATTATTCCAAAGAGAGGGGGAGGCCGACTACGAGGAATTTCAAGGATTAGGAGAAGCAGCAAATGATGTCTTTGTTGGAAAAGGATGTTGTCCAGTTAGAGACATATCTTGTGGTGGAGAATCACAGAGCAACAATAGTGCATCCAACACTTTGAGAAGCTCAGGGAAGAGAGCACGGGGTGGTGGCTAGGTATGTCCACCATCGAGTCTGATTGTACTAAGACTGGAAGGTTAGACCATTCGATAGCCATAGACATTTCAATCTTAATAGCTTGAATTTCCGCCTCGAGAGCATTGTTACAGTAGAATAATAGTTGACATCATGAAAAAGTCCAGAGCCCGGGTTGTCCATTGTCGGGCCTTCCCTTCTCAAATGTCCATTCCACATGAAAATTCTTACCCTGCCAGCTTTTGAGAATTTCATACTGCCGCGACCCATGAATATTTTCTGAAGACTGGCTACTTGTGCATTGTTTCTCCTCTCTCGGCCGATTTGAGTTGGAAAGTTCAGGTCCTCATGCAGTATCTATCTTCTTCATTTTGGAATTGACATATAATTAAAATATAGAATATGATTTAACCAATTTCCACATATATCTCGAGGACTAATGACTGGACTTGGGACAATTTTTTTGTTATGTATCTTTAATTAATGATTAATACATTAGTATGTGCACCAAATAATGGGATACACTAATTCTTGTTCTTCCTTTTCGCGCAATTCCATTTTATCAATCTTTATCAATACTTTTTGTGAAAATCATACATATTTGAATCGATCGCTGAAACTATTGGTGATGTTAATGATGCTCTTAACGGTTGAATATTTTCTTTTCAATCTTTATATTTGTTTTCAAGTCCGCTCATATTATGTTTCGACTGGAAGCTTATTTTTGTCAAAACGAAAATGAACATATAAACATCGGCTCATGATGATCGATGTTTTCACGAGTATGAGAATTCTTTTTCGTGATGCATTTAGATCAGTCATACATATCAATAGATGTACATGTGTCCCTAAAAATGTAAGTGTTGGCCTCCCATATCATCTCATATGTATATGGGTCTGTTTTATATACGCGAGGATCTAGGGGGTCCTTCTTTATGTACGTGAATATTTCAATATGCATCTTCTTTTGGAAATATGTCCATGTCCTAGACACCTTGGTCTGTACCTTCTTCTTTTACCAGGTCACACACTTTTTTTTGAGATAGCTCACCATCCATGCTGAATGGTCCCACACATATTATTTGACCTGATTTCTTGCTTTCTTTTCCCATCCATATTCATGGCGCCTCAATTTAGGTAACACGTTCACGCATATTATTTGACATGATTTGTTGCTTGCTTTTCTCCTTCCATATTTAATTCATGGCGCCTCGATTCTTTCCTTTTAGTTTCA
This sequence comes from Triticum urartu, assembly GCF_056163025.1. Lineage (NCBI taxonomy): Eukaryota > Viridiplantae > Streptophyta > Magnoliopsida > Poales > Poaceae > Triticum > Triticum urartu. Next base: position 710,215,970 of record NC_141879.1, on the reverse strand, counting down.
GCCAGTCTCAACTAATTTGGCCCCTCTCTTTCCCCTCAATTCTCAAGATCTCATTTAATATAAGTCAATCCGCCCGTCACTCCTTGCCATATTTTCCTTTGAGATATGGAGACCCCCACTTTAGATCTCTTTTACAACTCTCGAGTTGGCTTGGTGTAGGTAACCTACATAAATATATAAATTGGGGGTATTTCATGTAAAAGTCCAATGTGGTACTATTTAATTAGCTGAAAAAGTTAGCCAATATTTTTAGGTGTTGTGCGGACTGGCCCAGCCGGTCCACGTAAGGGACATAGAAAAGACACTATTTAACAAAAAAGAATTTCATTCTAATGCAACATAGGCTGATCTAGCTCAATTGGTAATCTTGTAAGTAATTGCATATTGGAGGTTGCGGGTTCAAATCATCACACAAGCGATCATTTATGTCTCCTCTTGTTGGGCTTCAGCCGCATATATGCAGACAGGGCCCACACGGGCTACAAACAATAAATAAAATCAAAACATGCACGCGGCCCATGAGGGTGACGGCCCATGCACATGGAATTTTTTATTGTATATAACACACCATGAGCCCAATAAAATTAACGTGGCCCAATACTAGCACCAAATGTTTATTCGTAGCCCAATACCACAAAACAAAAATTAGTACCACCTCGGATAGTCAAAAAATCTCAGAAAATGGAAATAATAATGTGGGTGAACCGATGAAAAAAGTGGAGAAACGCACCATGCATTATTAATAGTATATATAGATGCAATATATTGTCACCTTTGGATAAATAATTTACCATCTCACATTTCAAGGCGTGTGTATTCCACTTTTATACCACATGTAAATTATTACTTTACTTACTAATTCTAAAGAGTGTGTTTTCTTGACCTTGAAATTTTGTTGTCAGACAAGAACATGTAGTTAAGTAATTTCATTGTTGGAAGTTTGCACGTGTGTTTTTCAGTGATTGTATATAAGTGTCCTCATCCGACAACCTATGTTTAGCAAATAATTACAACCTTCTATGCTACTTAGCATATTTTTAGCCAACACATGCTTACGGATTAGCTTTGCTTTATATATATTTGGAGTATTTGCATGCGCTTTAGTAACACATGACATTTCATATTGTTACATAATATTCCATGTCTATGTTAAACAAAACCCTCAGTTATTACCGTGAAGTATTGTATTACATTGACCAAACATTTCTCACTAAAATTGCTCTTACACATGTTCTTGACTGTGCCCATGGAATGAAGGATGGCCTATGAATGACATCACCAAAAAATATGATTATTCTTTAGAAGACATGATAGATGGTTCCTCTTTAATCCCACGTACATCTAAAGGAGTCGCGTACCCTCCTTCGAACCACAACTCATATCTCTACTCCTAATGTCTCAGTTGGTAGGTCGCATTCCGGGTTTTATTTTCGTCCCACCTCACCCAGCCTTTTTTGGTACTTTTTGGTACTACTTCCCACCTCCCTCTCAACCGCGGAAAACCAAAAAAACCCGCCATGGAGTGCCGCACCCGCACAAACTCCCGTACTTATTATCTCAGATCAACGAAAAAACCCAGACCATAGACCGGCGAAAATTAACCAGCGAAAAAAAACGGCTCAATTTGCGGACTCGAACGAGTTCTCGTGCCCTCGAGCGAGGTCTCGTGTGGATCTTGCGTGTACCATACGCAGGCAATGCCCTCCTTCGCCCGCCGCCGCCCATCGGTCCTTCCCCGCCATCCCGCCGCCTGACTCCATTGCTCCGGCGCTGGTCCTGTGCATAACTCTCTGCTGAGCGCTTCGAGGATCTGGCGCGGATCAAAACCGCCGGTCTCCATTGCGCCGGCGCGGATCCCCTTCTGGACCTGACGCTAGACAGGTCTAGGACATGGCGCCAGCGCCGACGGCGGCGTACAAGACCCGCCGCCAGATACACGCCCTCCAGGTATCACAGATCTGAAATTTACATACAGAACTGAAATTTACATCCAGATCTGAAATTTACATCCATACACAAAGATAATGATATGAACCTACATCACAGATCTGAAATTTACATCCATCGCATACACAACACATAAACACACGGCCATCACATACACACTGCCAGCACATACACACAGCCAACGCATACACACATCCATCCAAAATACACACAACCATCGCATACACAATGCAGGTCACGAATCGGAGAGAATAGCTATTGTGTCACCCTACAGATGAGAAGGTGCACAAACCATCAAACTGTTACAATGAGAAAGCACCACAGAACAGCTGCGTTACTACAACAACCAAGATTAAGGTTTGTGCACAACTATAGCTGTTGCCTAGCTGTTGCCTATGTAAACTAATTTGCATCAAAGAGTATGAATAAGTGTTACAGGAATGATCATCACATATTTCTTGAATCACTTATTTGTGAGTGATAGGGTACAGAATCAGAAACATTGTTGGTGCATTTATCTGCTTGATTAAGGTTCACATAAGGATCATCAATTAAAGCAGTTTACATATATAGCATGGATCATTTAATATGAATTATAGAGGTACATGAATTATAGCTTTTGATTTTCATGATAAGCGTTGGTCTTGGGGACGCAATGTAAGGAAATACCTCAGTTTTTCTTGAATACTTTGTCGTAGCCGGAATCGATATCGTGGCCTGGGTGCAGTGTGAGCACCATGATCCTTACAAGAAAGGTGGAGGGCTGGCCTGACCAAGATGCACTACTAAGAAAATTAAGAAAGGACCAATAAGTAAGAAAACCAGCACCAAACGGTATTGCAAGTAATGAAAATACTGGTCATCATTTTATAACCCTTACACTTCATCCATTAGCTCCCTGACCATGGTGATATCGTACATCTCGAGGCCCTCGAGGAGGGTGATGGCGAATCCACCGGATCCCATCATGCCTCTGCCTACCATCCCTCCGATGAACAGGCAAGTGTACAGATCGTCATGCACGCTTATCTGACATGACCGTTTGTTTATCCCATCATTTCGGGTTATTTTATGTAGGTACCTGAATTTTCAAAGTGTACAGATGGAACATATCTATCAAAGATGTTGGATCATTCGAGCTAAGGTGATGTGGAAGTCCCATATCAGGGTGCATGCAATGGGAAACCCATACTTTCGTTGCATACTTCTGGACCAGGAAGTATGAGATTAGTGATCACTAAATATAGCAACCTTTTTTAATGTATATACACATGTGTTCTAAAGTCTTGTTATCTGAATTTGTAAAAATTTCTAGGGAACAAAGATTGAAGCAATTGCCTTCAGCAACCAAGCTTATCGATTCAACGCCATTCTGCAGACCGGGCTAACATATGACTTCAGTAGCGTCGGGATAAACCCCATGGAAATGCTAGATGGTCACTTCTGGTATCTATGCATGGAGTTTGTCATTGAACTAAATGCTATAACCATGGTTAGGACATCAGTGCATAGTATTGCATCGACAATCTGTCCACCTTTTTTCCCACAACTTGGTGCCATATCCTTGCTACGGGACAAAACCATTACCGGTGCAACATCTTTTAGTTTGTTTTTGCATATTTATCGATTTAACATTTTGTCTCACCCAGACTTAATTTTTTTCCAGATGTTCTTGGTATTCTTGTATATGCTGGTAGGATACAACATAGGTGGGATTCAGTATATAGACGGCAGGTCCATTTCATTGAGATAGGCATCATGAATTTTCGGTAAACTCCAAATAGTACTTGGTTTTATATGATTATTAATATTTGATAATTGCCTACCATCAACATATCTTTATCATTGCAGACGGGAGATACTTTTTATACGCCTAAGTCAAGAGCATGCTGGTCGTCACTTGTACCACTTGCAGCGCACTGAAAATTTGTTCGAGAAAATTGCAGTTACGTACATACAGGTAAACCGGAGGGATAAGTGCATGGAGACTATGAGGGAGAGCACATTCTTGTTCTCCCCCGATATTAATGATGATGTTCATCATCTTCAAGGTAAGTTCTATAAACTATTTCGATTTTTATGGCTTTTTGTTCTTTTCTGTATTACGATGTTATTAGTACTAAAAAATTGCTTTTTCGTAGATATCCACGAAGCCTACTTAATGACACTTGACGAAACACTATCATACGTCAATGCTGCAGTTGTAGCCAGGAAAAAAGGACAGTAGATGACTTTGTTTTTCAACACGGCTCAATAAAAAGCTCGTTTCCCTTGGTCCTTTTATCTACATTTGGAATTATAATGTACACAGAACAATCATTTCCCTTAAAGTGTGTTTTCTTTTTGCTTGTGAACTCTAAGTGTAGCCATTATGGCAGATTGTATTTTTTTACGCGTACTTAATTCGGGATATCTGGTTTTATACAAAGGTTGATTTTTTCCGATTCGTTGAGATTGAACTGTAAATATGGCATGCATTAGGAACAAAATATTCAACTATACAAAAGGAGAAAGATCTGATACGCCCCCGTCACGTTTTTTTATAATTAGAAAGAACGATGTACGTCTTAAAAACGACTTGATATATTTGGCAGGGAATAAAAAGCATTAATAATATATCCGTTTATATATATGCTGGATCGACATCCTAATTGCCAACACACCTCGGTGAATATATATCAGGGCGCAAGATATCATCCGTCCGCAGCTGAAAATATTATATAGTAGGAAATGAATAATATAGACATGCACGGATGGAATGATATGGGCACCTTCCATCTGCCTTAGGTACAATCTGATGCTGAAAATCAGGCGTAATTAAAAGTTTGCTTATTATTTGGCTTTCAACAATGGAAGTTGCCGTATTATTTGGAACGCACATAAGTCTATATGATGCAGCCGCCAAACAGGAACTGATCCCTTCATATAACGTCCGATGATCTCCTGTTTCAACACCCACCCCAGTCTTCACCAATTCTCGATCACTCGCAACTCTCATCAATGGAGGCTGTGCACGAGCCAGTTGATATTCAGCTCGCACCACAAGAGGCTTTGCCCGCCCCTCAGGAGGTTGCGGGCAACGTTAATGCCGTAGAAGATGTCGTTGAATACATTTTTCAATTTATCACTGTTGTCTAGGACGATGAGGCACTGAAGTAAGTTGTATTGCTCTTCATATTACTCTCGTACACATCAGGCTAGATATCAGTTGGGCAACACAGCAGGCTAGACATAATTATCCATGATAGTCCACTATATTATGTTTGGTTGTCTAGGTGTTATATATTTTAGTGTATATATTATTTGCACTGTTACACCGTTGTTAAAAAATTTATGTGTGACTCTGTATCACACCTTTTTACCTATGGTACATGTGCCCATGTTATTTTTATACATCTATAACATTATTAAAGACAAAATAGCTACCAGGTTATAACATTATTAAGTAACTTTTTTTACTGCTTTATATTATACAAAAGAGTTAGTCTAAATGTGATACAGATATGGATGGATGTTACTTGGTAAAGATTGGTCTGCATTTTTTGGGTAGCACAATTTGGATTAGAAGCGAACGACCATATCAGATTGAAATCAGCCTAAGGATGTTCCAGGAAACAATTAGACTTTTTGGAATAATTCATCCTGAGTGCTTCAATCTTGCAGTTTGTAAGCTAGCGAGCGCTGAAGTAGAGAGCACTGCAGGTACAAGAATGCTTGGAAACAAACATTTTTTCGACTTGCAGTTTTATTCTCTGGCACGGGCCCTCAGACACTCTTCGATGGAGCAAGAAACACGCACCGCAGTGCTGATTGACAATGCCATTATTCGGCCGTTTCCTAAATATGATGTGTTCAACTCTAACATTGTAAGAGACTCATTATTATAATTTAATTTGCTTATTCTATTTTGTACTAACATGTGTCTATTTACGACAGTATCTACTACCATTTGTTTCTGTGGATTCTTCGTACGGACTACTTGTAGTCGGCAAGGAAACTAGGAGGGTTCTCCCAATTGATCCATCAATCGACGTCTATGATGGACCATACAACTTTCATAGCAGTGAAACGAGGAAGGAAATCACAATGTTGAAACAAGAGTTCAACAATGTGTTGCAGATGATGATCCCTGGTTGGAATACCAATCTCATGGACTGGTCAACGCACGACATCTCTTCAAACGGCAGGCGGTAATATAGTAAATCGATCACATGTGTAATAAGCCGACCGTTATAGTTTTAATATAGTTAATTTTGTTTGTAACATGGAAGACTCCGCTTTCCTTGTCCTACAGGAGATGGCCCACCAGAATGGTACTACTAATTCTGGTAGGAAGACCACTCACGTAAGTACACAATAACGAGGTTTATCATGCGATTTATTTTGCATCAATTTATAAATTACTATTTTTCCATCTTCTCTAGGATTCAATACAACTCAGAAAGAACCTGCTGGTCAAGATGCTGACGATAAAAAACAATGAAGCAGCTGGAAACATACCAGATGAAATTAAAGCGACATTGAGAGTTTTGAACGAATGAATATGGTCCATTGCATTTTCGTATGTCGCAAATAAATGGCTACTACATCTTTGTTAGGGATCGTATTGAGAATTATCTATTTGGCAATACGGATATCTATAAAATGCATTGGATGGTATATATAGGTTTAAATACTTTTTTTGGATATATTAAACATTTGTTTTGCGACGCACCCTATAACTCCCGTGCGTTAACGTCAATTATAACAGTAAAGTCATGAACAACATATTTGGCAATACGAACTATATATAACTAACACGTCAATGCCTACTTATCAACATCAGCGCTAAAATAAAAGCACTTGTCGTAAATCACGACGCTCGGCTCATTTCACTTTAGTAATAAGAGTAATGAGAACATAGTTAAGGCGATAAATGTCAATTGTCCCCACACAGAAACCTTGAATGATTTGACACACCAGCCGATGCAGCTAAGGCCAAAACTTCATGAAGAAGGGAATAGAATACCCATCAGGGCCAAGAGGCTGCCTTCGGGTTGGCAGAGTTAATGACCTCCCAGATCTTCATCGGACAAAGGATTCATTAAGGCCTCATTCCTGGTGTTTGAGATCATGTTACAATTGTCCCATAGAAAGGGATAGATAGAGAGACCACCCTACTGCTTAGTCCTCTGGTCCATGAACCTAACACGATGGTGGGCCCATGGCGCGCATGGAAGGATATTGTTCCAATTGGAAAATATAGCAAACAATACGTGCATTATTTTTCACTTACTAATCTTAGTTTTCGCAATAATAAGAGCATGATAAACTCTTACTTGATCTTTGCATATTTGCGGGAATAAAATGCCAATGTTGGGTGTTTCATGCACTAATATTTTATGACAATACTCGGTAGTGATGTATTTTATTGATAAATCTTGATATTTCTTTCAAGAAGGCGTGAAATGTGTATGTTAGGGGCATAACTAGATGTGTCTTAGTTATTGCACATTTATATGAACCACTCAAACATAAAAATAAAGAAAAAAGCTACCCACATCAATCTTGATGCACAAACAATGACATGTGATTTATATGTGCAATACTACTTAAAGCACAACTATATGTTCGTTACCAAAAACGTATATTATAACTCAAAGTCAAGCTATAGATTATTCCACATGTTAGCAAAAACGTATTTTATAGCTCAAATTCAGGGAGATATACCAACGACCAAAATATGGAACATTACATGTAAAAGCAGTTGGCATTATTTGCATAATTGAAGCTATAGATTATTCCACATGTTATAGGTTATATTATGCGATATAGGTGTTGAACAGCTAAATATATATACCCCGTTGCAACGCACGGGCAGTTGCCTATGGGTTATATATACGTAGGGAATAATCCTTTTGATGGCTGAATATTATGGGATTGGGAAGTTATTATCTAATACTGGGAGAAAGATCTGATCCTAACACGATTGGAAATAATTTGTGCAAGGAAATGAATAACGTATTTAATTATATGACATTCATCATTTGGAAGGCAATATTAACTCTCCAAACAATTAGATGTCACGGTAACAATTTGATAAATTCCACCAGCGTCCTATTTCACCACCCACCCAACTTCACAGATATCCCATCATCAATTTCCGATCAATAACGAATTTTCTAGACCATGGAGGCGATAATTGGGAACGCTGCGCCCGCACCCCAAGAGGGTGCGCCCGCGCACCGGGAGGATGTTCCTGTGCCCCAGGAGGATGTGCCTGCGCCCATGGATATTCTCCCCCCACCAATGCATGTCGTGGAAGATGCACTCCAATACATATTTCACTTTATTATGGGCGTTCGAGACCAAGATACATTAAAGTAAGTTGTCTTATTATACATTCTTTTTCTATATACAAATCATGTAGGAACACTCTGGTACACAGCAAACTAAGATAGGTACATTTATATGTTTTTTAGTTGAATCCTTATACATGAACAATGTCATGCAAATGCCATGAATTAAGGTTCTAGATTTGATACATGTAGATACATCTAGGTGGGGACAATCTGACCTCGTGCAATGTCATGCAATCTAACCATGAATTCGGTTTATAGGTTAGTATAGACTATGAAACGACGATTTTGGTATATGAAGAGACATGGATTTGCTTTCGACCGTGGCGAGATAGGATAGAATTGGGATTATTTCTTGGCCCTTGATTGCCAACACTCTGGGGCTGAATTCTTTAATGAAACTAATGGGAAGGATTGGGATGATGAACTGGATCATTTATTTCTTTCGCTGACTGACCAAGGTAATTAATTCCTTCCAATGGCCAGGCGGGTAAGCAAGGAGACGAGGTTCTCATTAAAAAAAATCCATATATGCCATGGCGAATAAAGTTAAACTAGAAGAGGACAATTGATGTCCTTTGCTAAATGTTGTTGTGCATTTCTTTTGCAGCGCAATATGGATAAGAAGCGCCCGGCCGTACCAGATCGAAATCAGCCTCCGAATGATCCAGGACACCCTTTTTTTCATAAAAAACTTCATCCTGAATGCTTCAACCTTGTTGTTCGTAAGCTTGCTAGCGCTGAAGTAGAGAGGACCGCAGGCACCAACTGGGTTGGAAGCAAACATTATTTCGACTTGCAGTTTCATGCTCAGTCACAGGCCCTAAGGTACTCCTGGATGACGCAAGGAGAGCGCATCACGACGCTGATTAACTACGTTGTGGTCCAGCCTCTTCCTAAATATGATGTGTTCAACTCTATAATTGTAAGAGACGCTTGTTCTTATAGTTAGTTCTACTTATTATAATAGCAATTGACATGTCACGACCTGCCACAGTATCTACTACCATTGAAACTTTTGGATTCCTCGTACGGGTTACTTGTAGTCAACCGGCTGAGGAGGAGGGTTGTCATGACGGATCCATCCTTCAACACGTTTGATCCTGAAGATAGCACTCATAACATATTGATGAGGAAGGAAATCACATTGCTGAAGGAAGATTTCAACAATGTGTTGCAGACTAGGATCCCTGGTTGGAATACCCAAATCATGAATTGGGAACAATAGACAATGTCCTCTGCTGGTCGTGGGTAATCTACTAAATTGATCGCATACATAAGATGCATACTGTTATAATGTTTAATATTTCATTTGTTGTGTCGTAGCAAACACTCTGGCTTATTTGTCCTACAGGAGATGGCCCATCAGATTGGTCGTATGCGTAACATGGGTTGGATGAACACTAGGGTAAGTTCATATATGATTAGTTGATGTGTGCTAAATATTATCCAACCAATTTATTAAATGATTGAGTTTTTGCACCTTTCCTAGGATCTAATACAGCTCAGACACCAAGTTACAGTCCAGATGCTAATGGTGAAAGACAATGAAGCAAGTCCAAACATCCCGGCAGGGATTAGATCGGCCTTGAGGGTTTTGAGCAACTGAAGATGGACTGATGCATGCAGCTATGCCGAAAATATTTTCCTATACTTCAGCTTTGTTAGGGATCGCTTTGATAATAATTTATTTTTGATATGAATAATTTGATAAACACGTATGTTTTAAAAATTTATGATGTTTTGGTATTATCAAACTATCCAAACTTTATGGTGTTTTGGTATTATTGAAGTTTGGTTTTTCTACCATATTTTTGGATTATTAATTGAATTTGTTGGAATGTCACGAACGAATCATTCGTTTGTCTGCCATGAATGAGCAGTGAGCCCCATTTGGGAAGCTGTACATGGCTATAGGGTTTGACGCAAGATGAGATGAGTCGCCAGGGTTTTAATGATTTTCCTATACTAGGCAAATGCATGTGCGTGCATAGGATATTTACATCCTTCGGCAGCAGCATTGTTCCACTACATGTTTCTGTAGCTACTGTCTTTACCTCGAATATGTACAAAGCGGAACATTCATATAAATCCCCTGTCACTTCCTCTACCATTGAATTTTACACACGCTATCATCGTGTATAACATTCATACTTCCTAGCATGGGCCGACACTTGTGTAAGTCCAACCAGGATATGTGAATTTAACCGTGAAGTCATGAATTATATTTGGCAATGCCTACTGATCAATGTCAGCTCTAAAAAAAGCAGATGTGGTAAATACGTCATAGGCTGATGGAAAGTAAATACCTCATGTTCAAGGCTTATGTGTTGCATGCTTGCATGCAAATTAAAGTGGAGCTGGCCCCTATTGCCATCACGTAGTGGACTCAGTAATCAAAATTGAGTGGATTGTGAGAAGGCTTCAATGCAATTGGTCCAAGCTATCAAAAATTCCAAGTGGAGTGCTCTTTAGGGAGATTCATACTTTTTTATTTGTATTTTAGTTCCTTCTAAATTGAACATTGCCCTCTGGCATGTAATAATGTTGCAGCCGCTCTAGCGCTGTTCGGGTCCAATATGGGGCAGGTACCCCATACCTATGGCCGGGTGCTGTCCCTACCTTTGCCCAGGGTTTTGTTGCCCACGGAGCCCAACGCTTGAATCCAGATGGGGAAAGATTTATTAGAGGAAAGCCACCGGGCCACACCGTTGAAAACTAATATTAAAGTCATCAGGACCCACCGGTTAAATTATGGGGGTGTAGCGATCGCTTTCCATGTGGGCATCGAGCGTTGCAGCTAACGCTCGCGAAATACTAAATCCTGTTTCTTTCTATTTTTCGATTGGGAAAGTTCTGGGGAAAGGGAGGCATATATTAGGAAACATTTAATATGTCTCTGATTTATCTGCATAGTGCAATCAAAATAAAGATCTTGCCTTAATTTATGATATTTTTTCTTACGGAAACATGCAAATATGGAACGTTAAGGGGCACGTTCCCTACGGCCATCATCTCTACTCAATATATAATCCTACGGGTCCTAACATAATCGTCGTCCACTGATCCCTCCTCGCTTTTCCGGTGCTACGACCGACGTTTTGCCCCAGTAATGGAAGCAATGCCGATTTTTGGGGGAGTGCGACACATAGTCAACTTCGTATACGATTTCATCACGCTTTCCTCAGACGAAGAACAACTAGAGTAAGTTCTCACAGCCCTAAATATCTAATCTTGTTTGCACTTCATCGTCTAGGTCCACTGCCCTATACATGTATAATTTTTATACAAGTTCTCATATAAATCCATCCCAGTCACTCCCAACAATATTGAACAAGTGATAAGCTACTATGAAATCACTGCAATCTGTTTAATTTATTGCTCGTGCATAATATAAAAATACTAAACTTACGTAGAGATTGCAAATTTTTTTAGGTGATTTGATGTGATATGTATTATCGTTAAATTAGTAATATGTTATAGACACCAACACAGTTCGTTTGTTTGAGTTTACGTTTATTTAAACTTATGACTGTTATGAACCTTGTTCTTCCTTTTGACAGCACAATCTGGATTAATAGCCTCCACCCATTCCCTATCGAGATTAGCCTACGGATCATTCGAGACACCATCAGAGGAGATGGAGTTGTCCATCCGTTGTGCTTCAATCTTGCCGTGCGTAAGATTACTACCGACGCAGCGGAGAGGACCGCAGGCACCAGCTCTGTTGGAAAGACACATTTTTTCAATTTGGGATTCCATGAGCAAGCACGGGCTCTAAGGCAGACTTGGTTAAGCCAAGAACAGCGCACCAATGTGCTCATTAACAATGTCGTGCTTGAACCTTTTCCAAGATACGACGTGTTTCACACCCCTACAATTGCAAGTTTTCTCATTGTTGGAAATTATTTTGGTTATTTTGTTTGGCATTTACCTTTGTCTACCAAATGCAGTATATTCTCCCACTGGCACACGTGGATTCGGCATACGGTCTTTTAGCAGTGAAAATGGAAATGGAGAGGACTATCGTTATTGATTATTCAAACCAGGCTTTATTTCATTTTGAGGAGGACTTCCATGACACTGAACTTTAGAGGGAAGCCCTTTTAGTGAAGCAAGAATTGAGCTTTATCTTGCAACAGGAGGCCCCTGATAGGAACAACCAACTTCTGGAATGGCCCAAACAAGAGAATATTCATGTTTCACCTCGGCGGTACTGTTTTAAATTTGTCTTAGATATTAGTGTGTGTTATAATATAGCTATTACAATATTGTTTTTTTTGTGACAGCATGGACTCTGGATTCAAAGTTTTACAGGAGATGGCCCTACTGTATGAAACTATCGGGAATGACATGGTTCATAACATGCCTAGGACTGATGTAAGTGCATTTGTAATGAGGTTACAGCTTTCATATATTTGCTAAATATATCTTCTGACTTTTATATGCTTAATTTGAAGGATCCACAAAGTCTCAGGAAGCGACTAATGGTCCAGATCTTGATGGTCAGGGAGAATGAAGCAAAGGATAACATTCCAGATCAAGTTAGAGCATCGTTGAGATTTATTGGTGGCTAAGGAGGACTGCTGCATCGATAAATACCTAAAAATATTATCATGTTTAGTTGCTTGCTAGGTAATAATATGTTTGAATGCCCGTGCTGATAAGATTATCAGATGACATTTTCTGAAATATTTTTAAAGTTTAAAGAGTGTTTGATGGTGGCATCCACTAGCTATTTTGGTTGTTTATTTATCTTTAATTCTAGACCAGTTTGGACCAGGTTTGGTGCTCCAGGTGAACCGTAGTACTTTTGTGTTGTACCATGGCAGGTTCACAACATACCTAAAGTAGACCAGGTGATGTTTTCAAACATTCTGTGCCTCACATCATATACTACCTCGTATAGTATAACTCCATCCATACACGCACTATTACACTATACGAGGTTTTCTTCGTCAGTAATAATCACATTCCAGCTAGAGAGTAGCCAATAAACTAATGACAGTCATACAACATGTACCTTGCATATATTATTTTATTTTGAAGTTTTCCTTGATCTTCCTCTCTCGCTGTTGCCTTCAATTCCAGCTAGCGAATAAGCGCTGATTATATTTTGTGTGTTCCTGAATATAGTAACAAAAATGAGAGAGGAATGGTTTTTCTTATTGATCAGTACGTACAGTAAAAACCAAAACCACTTTAATAGTAGATATGTTACTGTGCACGTCGTGAATTCGCTATTGCGGTACAACAAAGCAGCTAGCAGAGCAACCGGCAAAGCAGGAAGCATTGAACAACTGATAACAGCAAGCAATGAACAACTTAACATGAGCATCATCAAGAGCAGAGGATGGTGGGGTAGAAGGGGGGCTGTTTCCCGCCTAAAACTACTTCCCTGCCTGTCTGGCAAGCTCAAAGCGTCCAATCTGGATCAAGGCGCCAACCTGAACGCCTTAGCAACGCTTCTGACGACTTAAAGATTAAGTCGGACGCCTTACTCGGGTACCTAAGGCAAGCTGGACGCCTTGAGCTTGCAGGTCCTTACGGACGCCTTAAAAACAATACGATCCCTAACTATATATTTGCCAATAAGAACTACATATAAGTATCACGTCAATGCCTACTTATCAACATTAGCAATCAAAGAAAAGCAGTTGTCGTAAATCATAGTGTGATGGAACGTATTTACCTCATGTTCAATTATTACTGAAATCCAATGATCATGTTTGCATGCTTTGCCTACAAATTAAAGTGTAACTTAATCCTATTAGAATGATGTAATGGACTCACTTATCAAAATCGAGTTGATTATACTCTTACATGAGAAGGCTTCAAGGCTCCCCCAGATTGTACTTTCACCAAGTTTAGTTGATCAAGGAACACATTTGCACTGAAAACATACATTTGTACAGGGAAATCAAAGAGCCACCACAACACCGAAGTATATTCATAATAATTTTGATTAAAAAAAGACTGATATTCAACAGCCCGTGTGTTTGAACTTATAAATGTGCTTAACGCCATTGGTTTTTTAAAACAATGCGATCATACCATGATTGAGCTTAGCAATATTAATATTTCAAGTGAGGAAACCATCAAGCAATTTAGGGCAAACACTATAATTAGAGAATATAACTTATAAATTTTGGTTGGTTAATTTGATCCTAGCCAACCAAGACGACGATGCATTTTGCTTTGCGCGTCAAAGAGAAATTAACAAATCAAACAGTTAGTTTGTCTTACACAGTTTGTGCAAATATCATCAAGCTAAACATATGTCAGACCACTCACAATATCACAGACCCCCACACATATATAATCCCAGGCTTGCATGTCCGGTGCAGTGATTGTTCGACATAAATAAGAGTGCAGTAACCTACTACTACTAAGCTACCATACTAATCAAGTCAAATTTTGTTCAAGTTGCGTTCGTTTAGTCGTGTAGAGGATGTACCTGGCTGGTCAAAATCGCTGGAGTCTGCTTTGTCTGAGATTGGCTGCGGCAGTTCCACGCCCCCTAGTGACCTACGGCCGCTTGTACCCAGTCGATTTTGATTGTGCATACAACAAAATCAGAAGGCTGTTAATTGCCAACTTTCAGAAACAAAACATTTAAGATTATTTGTTTGTTAACTGAACTTTTATAGTACACATTGAACTAATTAAATACACATAAATTATATAGAAAGTTCATGTTTACCTTTTCAAACTGAACAATAATAAAAATAGAAACATTATTTAAATATACAAATAAGATATTTCATTGTTATATGGCATGCAATCAGTAACTTCTATGCCATGATCAGTTGTTTAGGAAATTAATACAACATTTTAGTATTTTAGTAAGTTCTGATTTCTGACATCTTTTCTAATTTATTATGAGGTGTGTGTCTGGTGAAAAAAGGAAAGATATCTGCACCATACATTAATATATATGGTAGAACTGGAAAGATATCTGCTACCCAGCCTTCCCCTTAATTGCCAACCTATATATGTTAACCTCCTATGCCATCCCTCATCCCCCTCCTTACTCTCCCTTCGCCCATCACATATACCAAAGGATCAAAATACCCAGACTTGGAGGACATATTCCGGAGGAGTACCTTCTGTAATCAAGGAGCACCAAGCAGGCGAGGTCCTCTAGGTATGAAAATTTCTGGATCTTTCTATTCTGTAAAAGGGTAACAGTTATTAGATTAGGATCATGCTTGGTCAGGCATACCATCAAATTCCAAAGAAATAACACCATTGGAGATAGTATCAGCCAATACAATTGATTTTAGATCTAATCAAGCAGTCCTATTGGGTGGGCTGGAACTGAATACAAACAGTTATTGCAGATATTATAGGCTAACAGTCTATTGTGGACATCGCATGTGTGGCATACACCTAACTTTTTAAGTTATGACCATAGTTGACTGCCTAATTTTTTAATGAATTCTCATTAATATATTTGAGCCAGAAAAACAAACAATTAACTTCTTAAGTGTTTCAACATGCCAGATAACAAACAAATATAACCATCTTCTGAAGATATATATCATCAGAGTCATAATTGTAAGTCATTACATTTAATAGAAATTGCATGATGACAAAATGTTTCGATGGAATAGTCTAAAACTATTCACAATGGATATGTAATACTTCAATACCAACTACATTCTCAAGATAGAGCAAGTAATACAATGAATATAACAAAAATATTCTAAACCACCTTCTGCCTGCCAAATGTAACAAATATTTAAACTTTCTATCGGCTCAGAAATCATAGCTTGCAGACCATCATGAATTAGAAACATGTCACCAAGTTTTGCTTGAATTATGAACATGTTCTAAGACACTACTGCTCGTAAGGTAAACAACATAGCTATAAGTCCATGTATAAAATAATAATAAATAGTTAAATTATATGAACAATATAGTAAAGAAAATCAAAAACTCACTTGCACATGATCTCTTGAACTGGCACCCTTCATAATCCTCCATCAAATCAAACCAGATAGGTATGATTGGCTCTCTAGAAGGCAGGAGCTTGTACTATTCTGTGAGACAATATTGTATGCCACTGTTTTTAAGTTTCTGAAAACAAGAAACTGATATTGCATAAGTATTTACTCGAGATCCAACAATATGGGAGATAGCCTTCGTGTATGGCATGTCATTATTCATTCGCTTATCTGAATGATGAGGAGAAGCACCAGATAGGATGTCAACGAAATGCAAGCTAGCTACAGGATACAAGTCTAAAGTTCAAACCAACATCCTTCCTCTAATTCCCGTGTATCGGAAAACAACACAATGGACATGGTAGGAAAGAATAACACAACCTGAATTAGAAGGCATAAAGGATATTGCTGATAGCATACTCCCGATCTAGTGGTTAATTTAGCATAACAAAGCAACACAATGGATGTGGTAGGAAAGAATACAACAACCTAAATTATAAGGCATAAAGGATCTCGCTGGCAGCGTCAAGTGGGCACAATGAAAACTGAATCTTCATAATTAGTGATTAAGGCCAAATCCTTAGAATACATTTGGCAGTGCTACTTACGCAAATAGTGGCAATTTTAATCTACCTGGCCCTGATGCCTACCTGAACTTCAACAAAGTATAATCAAGATTCCTGTTAAACTTAATTACGAACTATACCATATGAAAAGTGTAAGAGGAAGGAGACTAAGATTAATTGCCCATCTTGTAAATCCATGTAAATTTTGTTCAGTGTGTGTGTTCATATTATTTGGAAAAACCAATCAAGTAGATACAAGACAAGTTTAATGTTACAGGTTAATCAAAAGGTTACACATCCATTTTTCGACAAAATGAAGAGAAATTCCAATTGGCCAGCATGAAAACAGATTAAAGCATGCAGTGTTTGACAGCAAAGTACTGCAGAAACTATAGTATTGGAAACTGCGGTATTTTTGTCGATAAGTACTAGAAACCATAATTTTGACATATCAAAGTATTTTGTAGTATCGGGAATACTGTGAGAGTGTTTGGCTGGTGCATGTTTGCAACGATGTAAATTAGCTAGCTAGCCGTTTCATAGCAAAGGTGCAAACGTGGACGATCTTAGCTGACCAGTTGTTGCAAACTGAACGGCCATGCATAAACAGACTCGGCCGCATGCTATGCATCAATGATAGAGGGCGCACAACGGCGCCACACAAAAGTGCGCGGTGTCGCTCTGGCTTGGCTGTGACTTGAACGACAGCGGCGAGCACGGTGCGCTGAGGCATGGGACGACGCTCTGGAGCAAGGCATGCACATCAAGCAGCAGCGAGCAAGGTGCGCTGAGGCATTGGACGACGCTCTGGAGCAAGGCATGTACAGCAAGCAGCGGCGAGCAAGGTGCGCTGAGGCATGGGGCGACGCTCTGGAGCAAGGCATGCACAGCAAGCAGCGGCGAGCAAGGCTGTGACATGGCAGCATGGCACACATACGATGTGGCTATGATCCCACACAACGGCTTGCGCAAACACATCCAGCAGTGCGTTGTGAGTTAGTGTTGCAGCCAACAGTGTGCGCGGTCATGTTATGAGCAATCTGGGCATGAGGTGGCCATGGGCCAACATGACGCACGGCGCGTGCGAGGAGAGGAGAACCGCAAGTGGCAGTAGGAAGTACACCATTATTCTTTCCATTGCCTTATCTTGGCTTGTCCCATGGCTGGCAATCTTCAGGGCGGCAGTGACGGCTTGGGAGCGAGGAAGGCGATAACGAACATGCTCGTTTTATTCGCGTGCTCTGTTTTTAAAAAAGAGGTCTGGGGTTCTTTTTTAATGCAGAGAAAATACCACGGTTTTGACAATACCACAGTACAAATAGTTTAGTTTTTTGTGGTTGCCAAACAGCTCACGGTAAATTAAACCATGGTATTTTAAAAAATTGCAATATTCTTACAATACTAAGAAAAAACCGTGCTATCAAACGGAGATTAGTTATACCGATGTGGTGAATGATTGCATATGACCAAGACATGTAATAGAACGGGAAGCGTTCTGTATAGAACACACATAACATTTTTAGTACTCCTATTCTATTACCATGACTTCCATCTAAATGTGCTCTTACATCCCAAATTGCACAATCAATTTGCATTGCACTAATAATAAAAATGTGCTTCAATTGTTTGACATAATATCCCTATTATTTAACCCATAAAAAATTATGACGCTACGGATCAATAGTGTTTCTGCCGTAGCAAGATTGTGATCAATAGTGTCATTTAATGGCAAAAATAGAGTAGCATCTCACAGGGATCCTTGCTCTCCTTACATGAACATGCACATAACCAGGTAAACTACAACACATGTCATGATTCAGAAGCAAATGCATCAGACCAAAAAATGTTTATAACCACTTAGCAAATGAATGGCATCACCTGGATGAATATAGTTTATTTCTTCTGACTTGGTGTTAAATGGACTACTTGCACTGTAAGTTAGACCTAGAGAGCACCATCTGATCATGCAAGGAGAAACCTTGTTGTTATCTGAAAACACGGGATTCACCGATACTTTTGGCAATGAACATGATGATAGTTTGAAGTATAGAGTATACAAGCATAGAACTCGCATGATGTTGTTGGGATTCATGTGAACGGGGGAGCGGGGAGGGGCCGTTTGTCTCACCTTTCCGCCGAAGTGGTGGGGGTTGCGGAAGACGACGGAGTAGTAGGCGATGTAGACCACAGGCTGCACCACCGTGACCCGACCTCTTGGTGGTGATTCTTGCCTGTGATGTAGACCACAGGCTGCACCACCTTGGCCGTGTCTTGGTCGTCGGGGAGCCGTCTTCGCCCTAGCCCTGCCTGTGATTTCATCTCATGGCGCCTCGATACATCAGCGAGCAGGAGATCAGTTCAGGGATGCAACAAAAGGAAAATTAGAGGAGGAAAGGGGTCGGATCTGCGTACCGGAGCTACTGGCGTTGTAGATCGATGCGCCCCGCTTCGGATCCACCGTCGAACTCCCCGGAGACCAACACCGCCGCGGATCCCAACGGAACGCGACCGGATCCAGCACCCGCGCCTGGGCGACGAAGCTCGATGCGTGCGTCCCCATCAGTCGCGCACGGCTCGCCGGAGACTGGTGCGGTGGTCGCGGCAATATGGCGTGGTGGTTGCGGGCTCGGCGACGCGCGCCGTGATGCGGCGGGGGGAGGTGATAGGGCGAGAGGTGGCGAGTGAGAATCATCGTGTGTGGTGAGTCGAGAGGAGAGGAGAGGGACTGATGTGGCGGGCGGAGTCGCGCGGCCGCCAGCTCGTGGACACACGCGGCGATGCGGCGGCGGAGGGGAAAGTGGGAAGATGAAGTGAGTGGAGGGGAGAGGAGCGAGTGGAATGGATAAGGTAAGTGGCGGGGTAGGTGGAAAGGCGACCGCAGGGGGGAGGCGGGTGATGTTTTTTTGATAGTTTTTCATAGTCTACAAAAAAATCTAAATGATTATCAAATGACTACTTACTTATATATATATGAACATTGAGGTTTGTTGTTTTTCCCGGGTTTTCATGGGTAGGACACTTATTTAAACAACATATATTTCTAATAAAAACAAATAGGTTTTCTTTTTTGCATAGCAAAAAGTTGTGTTAGTTTCACTTTTCTTTTTATTATATATTATATATAATAATATGATGCAGTAGGAAATATCATATATATTTCATCATGGTATATTTGTTATTAGCGAACGTCTCAACTTTGTTTTGTAATTATTTTTTTAAATCACAAAACAACATAAATATTTAATTATACATACCTCACAAATTATTCAAATTTGTATAGATATATATATATATTAATCATGGTCCATAAAAATAAATATTTGTATGCTTATGACATATACTAAGGGTATCACAAAATAAATCATAGAAAAAACAAATATAATTGGTTAATGTTGGTTTGTTTGTTTTAGTTTTTGTATGGCAATTTTCCATAGCCTATACAATTAATTTAAAATAATTTAAGCAATCTCAGACGCCTACTTACTTATAAATGAACATTATAGTTTGTTGTTTTCCCCGAATTGTTGTGTTAGTAAAATGATTAAAGTGTCTTCTTTTCTAATATAACCAAATGCTTTTTTATTAGCATATTATTATATATCAAATATAATTTTATGATGTAGTAAAAAGTATTAATTATTTTTCAGCATATATATAAATTGATGGGTTCCGACATACTCACTGATGCAACGATGACAAACCACAGTGAAACACCACGAGAAGAGGTGCATATAGCTAACATTCCGCAATTTGTATCTTATATATGATAATACGGAAGGGCTATTTTTATATTTTTGTTTTTCTAGAATAGAGGAGACATGGATATGGACTTTGGAGATGCACGGAAAGAATCCATTGAGGGTTCAGATGCGATGTCATCGAAAGTGGAAGAAAATTCACAACATAAAAATGTCGAAGAGGTTATATCTCATAACAAACCAAAAAAGAATGCTAATTTACATATTGTCCCACAAGGTATTTTTTAATATTATTATGAATCTTATTTTTGTGATATTGTCTTTTGTATTGAACTAATTTTGCTCATTGTGATTGTTAAGTTGGCTCATATTTTTATGTATTCGACAGACTATGTTTGTACCCCTAGGGATATTACGGTCATCGAATCAATCAAGTCTGCCCCGAAGAATACCCAGTTCATGGACATTGGAGATGCCTTGTTGTCAACCGACGAATTGGAATGCCTTATGAAAGATGATATGTTCTTACATGACGGTGTAAGACCAATTGCACAAACTTTGTAATTAAAACTATGAACAATATATAAAATCATAAAATATAAATATAATCTAAATGCTCATTACAGGTGATAAATGCTTACATATATTGCATGCTTGCTCACGACCATCTACAAGACAGGGCGGGTGAGAAGGTACACATTGTTAGCACGTTTGTATCAGGCCAGATAAAAGAAGACGGGGAAAGAGACATAGACCCATCAAAATATCACTGCATCGTGCATCATGTTAATACTTATCTACAACAAGATATGGTTAGTTTTTGTCTCGTTATCCATGCATATAATTATGGTATGTTTTTATTTAATTCATATGTATGATTATTTATTAATATTTATATCTAATTGCTACCGTGACTTGTATGATATTTACATCAGTTATTCATTCCGATTAACATGCCGGGCTACCATTGGTATCTAGCAGTCGCCAATGCACAAAAACGTGAGATTCAAGTATTGGACTCACTTGGTTCTCGG
The DNA here is from genome assembly GCF_056163025.1 of Triticum urartu. Taxonomy (NCBI): domain Eukaryota; kingdom Viridiplantae; phylum Streptophyta; class Magnoliopsida; order Poales; family Poaceae; genus Triticum; species Triticum urartu. The sequence continues at coordinate 710,194,438 of NC_141879.1, read as the reverse complement.
GTCAAACGCAATGACCTTTCTACTACGGTAACTATCTATTTTTTTACTCATCTTAACATATGTTTTCTTTGCCTCGATCGGTAATATTATATGGTGTGATTAATAGTTGCTAGGACTCAAGAAGCGTCTGAAACTTGTAGAGCATAGCCCGGATTTTATCAGAGGTCATAAGTGGCCCGATCTCAATGTTACAAAATGGACGGTTGTAGAGCAGTTTCATAAGGCAATACAAACCGATGGGTAAGCACTTGTTACAATGGTTTGTCTTTTTGATTCATATGTGTGATAATCTAAAGCATTATTTTATAATATTATAGCGTATCATGTGGATTGTTTATGCTAAATTATATGGAATACTGGTCATCACATGGACTGTCAGACCAGTTCACCCAGGTATTTCATTTTTTTACATTATTTCGTTATTTTATTAAGAAATATTATATAAATATATATCTTGTAGGAGGATATGAAACATTTTCGACAAAAAATAGCTGTCATTTTGCTCGATTCAGAGCTGAATAAGCTAAAAGGAGTTCCCATATACCATCAACCTGACGATGAAGAAACTTTATATAATTCTGACGATGAGGGAAATTTAGCTAATTCTGATCTCGAGATCCTGGAGAATCCATCTGACGTTGTCAAAGAGAAACGTCCTACCCCAATCACTACCATACCCACGGAGAAACGTGAATTACTTGCCGGCCTTTGCAGCTACATCATGTCGATCGATGATGCCGGATGTCTGGAGTAAGTATCATGTGTCAATATTTAATGTGCGGATGTATATTATTGTTCTTCTTACCATCCAAATTTGTAGGAAGTTATGGGTCCGGAGCTCGACACCCGATCCAGTGGGCTTAAGTCTTAAGAAACTTCAGTGCATACTAAACATGGAGCAGCCCATGGACAATGAATGCTTCAACACCGCCGTGCGTATGCTGGCATGTGACGAGGGAGTATTGTTCACAGACCCTCCCGTACACTACATGGATCTACGATTTTGTGTAAGTTACCGTAACTATTCAATTTATGTGTCATTATTAACAACATGTTGAACCAATATTTCTTTTTTTGCTTAGTCCATGTTGCTAGAGTCAACACGAGGTCAGAAGTTTTGCGAGAAGGACACTATCCAGACGTTGGCAACATTATTTGATAGTTGGCCTGGGATGGACAACGATATCTCATCATGCAACAAGGTAAGTAAAATTATTTGTCCATTGTTATCATGGTTTATTGTTGTTTCTAATAACTCCACTTGTAAATTTATCTTCCCTATTCATCAATCGGCCGATACATCTTGTACATCATCGATAAAGAGGCACATCGCCTATATATTATGGATCCTATTCAAACATCACAATCGTTAGAGGAAAAAAAGATAAGGCATGCACTGAAATTAAAAAGTTTTGCAAGGGATTTCAAAGAAGCACTCGAAATAAAGCTGCCTGGTTGGAATTATGATATATCTAAATAGCAACGTTTATTTCCATTTGGTGTTCCAACGAGTATAGATGGGTAATGAATCCATACGAAAAACATTTACTTTTATTATCACTATATTCTTTATATTATTAATTTAAAGTTTTGCAGGAATGTGTCTGGATATTTTGTTTTCCATTTTATGCTCTGGTGGAACGGTAAAGAATTGGTCAAGCCGATTTGCTCAGTGAGTATTGTCCGTTACATGTGTTAAGACCTTCGGCATGAAATTTTAATACTAACTACATGTATTGTTTGTGCAGGATGGGTGTGAATTGAGGAAGCAGTTTTTATTATACTTGCTAAAACATCGTGGGAATGAAGCTAAAGAAAGCTTTCCGGATATTGTGAAAGAATTTCTTAAGCGCATCATCTAGATATTAATAGTTTTGTAATAGATATTTAGTTGGAACATCACTCAGTTTGTTACATGGACATGTCGTTACTTTTTCTTTCTGTTATCAATTTACATTGCAAAAATGGACTTCAATTATTAAATAAATTTTTTTGTGTTATATTGTTTGCAAAAAATGGAATTTAACATGTTACATTGTAAACTATTTCAAGAGCCTGTGGCAACGCACGGGCACTCTACTAGTCTTAATAAAGATCAACATATTAGGACTGATACTTCTAGTTGTATGATTTATTTCTAGGGCTCGGGTAGATGGGAGTGAGGTATATATGTACATGTTAGTATATAAAACTTAAATCTATCATTAGTATGCTATTTATTTTTATATTTTTTGAAAGTGATTGTTACATTTTCTGATTTTAATTATTAACTTGTGAACAAGCCAAACCCTTCTAAGTAGAAAAGAATTATTGGTTCACTTATTGTATACTTTAAGTTTGGTTTCACAAACCAGGGTATATGTTGGTTTTTATTATCGACAATCAGTAACACGTGATGTCCCGATCTTTGCAAATAGCAAATACACAAATTTACATGCATATATAGATCACTTCAGCAACAACAAGTGTTACTTTCTATTTCTGAGGAAAAAATTAGTTTTAATTAAACATGTGCCGCGTTTAATATATGAAATTCTTAGAGCATGTATTCAGTAGCATGTAGCATCAAAGTTTTTCTGAATTCAAATTTTGCACGTACCAAATCTTTCAATTCATCCCACATGTTGTCATCAATATCCTTACTATAAAAAAGGCATGCCCATATATTCACACTTGGGAATAGAGAGATGTGTGAGATGTGGTAGGAAATGCAACCTCCTGGGTGTGTCTAATGTCACCGGAGGGGAGTTGCACCGAGACAACAGCGTCAAGCCTGGCATGGGATGAGGAAGATGGTGGTGGGGGTTGCCGAACATTGTCTCCGGTGGCAGAAAATGTATATACGGGAATGATGCCATTGAGAGATGGATTGGTGGTTCCAATTTGGATGCACTTCCACCTATATAAGGTATTTCTATCCCCACTTTCTGACATCAACTCCTATTTTGAGAAAGATGAATATATGGAGTAAGATTCTTCTTGTCATATATACATATAGTGATAAAACACTATAGATCCACTACAATTTAAGTATGCCAAAGAGAGGAAGGAAATATACGGGAATGATGCCATTGAGAGATGGATTGGTGGTTCCAATTTGGATGCACTTCCACCTATATAAGGTATTTCTATCCCCACTTTCTGACATCAACTCCTATTTTGAGAAAGATGAATATATGGAGTAAGATTCTTCTTGTCATATATACATATAGTGATAAAACACTATAGATCCACTACAATTTAAGTATGCCAAAGAGAGGAAGGAAGCCGACTGTGTGGAATGTTAAGGATGAGGAGAAGGAGCAAATGATTTCTTTGTTGGAAAATGATGTTGTCTTGTTAGAGAGATATCTTGTGATGGAGAATTACAGAGCAACAATAGTGCATCCAATGCTTTGAGAAGCTCCAGGAAGAGAGCACATGGCAGTGGCTAGGTATGTCTTCATGAAAGAAGATGATCTTAACCATGAGGAGTGTAAGGAGTATTACCAAGAGGTAATTCTGACCAGGCAAGTAATTGCACACTAGTTGCCTTTAGATTTTATGGGACCAAGCTTGAAAATGACACAATCATAATTGTAATTTTCATATCTTGAGCTCTAAGGCTAGGAAGGAATCGGATTATACAATATTCTTACAGAATATAGTGATATTCTTTATGAGTAGGAAGTCTGCTTTTGCTTGTCATTGTCCTTAGATGCTATATATTGTCACCTTTGAATAAATAATTTCCCACCAGACATTTCAAGGTCGTGTGTATTCCACTTTTATACCGCGCGTAAATTATTACTTTACTTACTAATTCTAAAGAGTGTGTTGTCTTGACCTTGTAATTTTGTTGTCAAACAAGAACATGTAGTTTTGCAATTTCAGTGCTCGAAGTTTGCACATATCTTTTTAGTGATTGTATTTAAGTGTCCTTATCTGACAACCTATGTTCAGAAAATAATTACAACCCTTAATGTTGATTAGCATATTTTTAGCCAACACTTGCTTACGTATTAGCTTTGCTTTTTGTATAATCGATGTCTATGTTAAACAAAACCCTCAATTATTACCGTCAAGTATTGTATAACATTCACCAAACATTTTTCACTAAAATTGCTCTGACACATGTTCTTGACTGTGCCCGTGGAATGAAGGATGGCTTATGAATGACATTACCAAAAAATATGATTATTCTTTAGAGGACATGATAGATGGTTCCGTTTTAATCCCATGTGCATCTAAAGGAGTTCTCGTACCCTCGTTCGAACCACAACTCATATATTGATCAAGATCAATATATTAGGACATATACTTCTAGTTGTATGATTCATTTGTAGGGCTCGGGTAGATGGGAGTGAGGTATGTCCATGTTAGTATATAAAACTGAAATCTATTATCAGGATGTTATTTAGTTTTATATTTTTGGAAAGTGATTGTTACATTTTCTGATTTAAATTATTAAGTTGTGAACAAGCCAAACCCTTCTAAGTAGAAAAGACTTATTGGCTCACTTATCGTGTACTTTAAGTTTGGTTTTACAAAGAAGGGTATATGTTCGTTTTTATTGTCAACAATCAGCAACACATGATGTCCCGATCTTTGCAATTAGCAAGTACACAAATTTACATGCATATATAGATCACTTCAGCAACAAAAGGTGTTACTTTCTATTTCTAAGGGGAAAAAGGTTTGAATTATAGATGTGCCGCTTTTAATATGTGAAATTATTAGAGCATGTATTTTTGCAAATACCAAATCTTTTTAATTCATCCCATAAGTTGTCATCAATAACCATGCAATAAAAAAAGCATGGCCATATATTCACACTTGGGAATAGAGAGAGGTGTGAGATGTCGTAGGAAATGCAACCTCCTGGGTGCGTCTAATGTCACCAGAGGCGAGTTGCACCGAGACAACAGCGTCAAGCCTCGCACGGGATGAGGAAGATGGTGGTGGGGGTTGGCGGACGTTGTCTCCGCTAGCACAAAATGTATATACGAGAATGATGTCATTGAGAGATGGATTGGTGGTTCTAATTTGGATGCACTTCCACCTATATAAGGTATTTCTATCCCAACTTTCTGACATCAACTTCTATTTTGAGCCAGATGAATATATGAAGTAAGATTATTCTTGTCCTATATACATATGGTGATGAAACACTATAGATCCACTCCAATTTAAGTATGCCAAAGAGAGGGAGGAGGCCGACTATGAGGAATGTCAAGGATGAGGACAAGCAACGAATGATTTCTTTGTTGGAAAAGGATGTTGTCTTGTTAGAGAGATATCTTGTAATGGAGAATTACAGAGAAATAATAGTGCATACAATGATTCGAGAATCTCAAGGAAGAGAGAACATGGCGTTGGCTAGATATGTCTTCATGAAAGAAGATGATCTTAACCATGAGGAGTGTAAGGAGTATTACCAAGAGGTAATTCTGACCAGGAAAGAAAATGCACAATAGTTGCCTTTAGATTTTATGGGACCAAGCATGAATAAGACACAATCACATTTGTAATTTTCATATCTTGAGCTCTAAGGCTAGCAAGGAATCGGATTATACAATATTCTTACAGAATGTAGTGATATTCTTTGTAAGTTGGAAGTCTGCTTTTGCTTGTCATTGTCCTTAGATGCTATATATTGTCACCTTTGCATAATTTATTTCCCATCTGACATTTCAAGGTCGTGTGTATTCCACTTTATGCCGCGTGTAAATTATTACTTTACTTACTAACTAGCAAAGTGGCCCGCCCGATGTGCGGGCAAGAATTTTATATACTTTTATCATGAGAATGTGTTTTTGTCTAAATAGAATTGCAACTAAATATGATCATATTTCACAAGTATGAGCCTTTTGCAAACATAATTTTGTCTTAGATGTGTTTGGTTGTCCCGTTGATATCTAAATATATATGTTATGCAGGAATTATGTTCATGCTTGTTTTGCATCTTTAAATTTGTACTATTATTGTGAGAAGACTATGTCACAAAAATTATAATATACTTCCCTCTATTTTGAACATCATTTCTCTGTTTAAGAAAATATAGAAGAAAACAACATTAAATGATGAACAATATGGAAGGGATCCAAATCAAAACGTGAAAACACATGTAATTCGTTCTGACATAATGCTATGGTAGTCTGGAATCAGTCATAGATCGTTTATTTACAATCCAAATCATTTGTGTTTACCTCTCCTGAGACTAAATACATCTCGGTAGCATCAACACACCACTAAGCATACCATCATGTGTACAGTGAATATCTATGATGAAATTACCTTGCTATAGTGCATGAATTTTTTCTATTTAATTTTTCCATATCCAATTCTCTTTCCATCTACTACATAAGATGAGAGAGACAATGTTAAATAAAATAAAATACCGCTTTAGATATGCAGCATGAAGAACCGGCTACTTGATCTATGAGTATTTTACGATTGTTCTATTAACTTATTAGTAGTCACTTTTGCTTTCTTATATACGCTTGGTTGGACCACTCCATAGGTTCAGTCCTTTTTTTTTTGTAACACATATGTTTAGGAGGTTTAACTTACACGTAGCTGCTACGAACGATACATCATAACCAAACTTGTACTGTTGTATATTGTTAGATTGTATATCTAACCATTTTCATATATGCACACGTGTTGATAGTTATTTGAAATCTCAGCCATATGGCTCACCGTATCTCTTTGTTTAATCTTCATGCGATGTGATAATATTGAGTATCGAGTATAATTCAGCTGCTTTCAAAGATGGATTGTTCAAGTATATGAAGCTTTTACACAATGGAAGTTGCTTGTGATGAATCATTGATGTTTTCTCATATTGAAAATGTGTTGACCTAGTTATACATGATTGAGAGGAACGTACGGGTTGTCGTACACCCGAACCTTATATGGTTTATGATCTGCCGGTCAAGTGGTGCTAGAAGTTCTCCCACTCTCAGAGCCTGTCAAGGCGCTCCTGGTGGCTGCCAAAGATCTCTAATTAATGGATCTGGCAGAGTTTGCCAGCTTGCTCATCATTGCAGATGACCATCGCATCTTCATCTTCTCTCCGAGTAGGTGGTTGAACTATGTCTATGTACAACATGTAATTGATTAAATCTCTATTGAAGAATATAAATTGGCCTAACACACAGGTATATATGCTCATTTTTAGAGAAAAGACATGCAATTGGCAGTGACAAGTTGTGTGGTTGCCTAGGACAATGCTAAGGCTATGAGGAGGTTTACACTGGCTGGTATGTGGGCCTCAATGCTCTTTTCTGGGATTGTGGCAGACGTTTTTAGTTTGGTTACGCCACTTCATGCTTTTACTTCTCTGCCTGGCATGTGGGTCTGCTGGATGTGCTGTGCAGCAACCGCAGCGGAGAGACGATGGAGTACTGAGTGTGCTATCATTTTTGTTGGTCGCTTTGTTGTTTCTGTGGTGGCCCTGCTTTGCTTAAGCGGCGTACCCATGTATCTCAGACTGATGGACACTACTCAGAACAAAAGGCGAATACTATGCATTCCCAACGCCACTCACACACCCACGTGAAACCAACGACACAGCTAACATCCCTTGGAAATACCTGTACACAGTTAACATGTCCTCCAGGAAAAAAAAAGACAGGACAAACAAATATGCACGACCTAGCCCACTAAAATCACTTCTGATGGCAGATAAAAAAAATCACATCTAATGGCACGCTATTAGAGGGCGCAGCGGAGCGCGCCATACCATCTAGTACTCCCTCCGTTTTTATTAATTAGTCCGCGTATTAGGTTTGGTCAAAGTCAAGTTTTGTAAACTTTGACCAAGTTTATAAACACAAATATTAACATACATAATAACAAATAAATACATTTAGATTTATTATTGAATGTACTTTCACATCATATAGATTTGTTATGATAAATATTTATATTTTTTTCTATAAACTTGATCAAACTTTACGAAGTTTGACTTCAGTCAACTCTAATATGCAGAGTAAATAAAAACGGAGGGAGTACCTTTTATTCACGACGACCTTGCTCTCAGTGCGGGCGATCTTCTATGCCTTAGAGGTCCCTCGTGGGCTCATAGTCTGCATAGTGCACCAACGGTTTGTTGACGCACACTATAAATCGGTGCACACATTGTGGTCGTTCTTCTTGATGTCTGGATGCAAATCACACAATTCAAGTGATCTATTCCTAGTACGTGTGTGTAACTCTAACTCGGGATCTGAGGCATATGATTCTCCTGCATATGTGATAAGTGCTTTGTTCTGTTAGTAAATCTTGTTGTAGCTTTGCAGGTAGAGATGTTTCTAGAAAATCATCAATCATCACATGCATATACAAGAAATCTTCAGAGAAGAGCAGCCAACTAAGTTTTCATTCATATGTACCGCAGTTAGAGTTACCATTGACCAAGTTATGTTGAGTAGCATACTCAAGAAATTATATTCACTATGCTTCGAACCCTGAACTAAAAGGAGAACTTATTCAATCATATTTACACTCATGCTAATTTTGGGGGCTTAAAAACTCCACGACTCCATTAACAGTCTTAACACTTATAAAAAGAACATGTAGGATATATATGTATATCTAGAAGGTGATTGAAGCCTTTCTTTTGTATTGTTCAGATCTATGTTCATGATCCAAAGGAGGAAGAACATGAATAATTATTTTCTTGATATCGTACTTTTATCCTAGAGAATAATTAGACAGCCTTGGCCTTTTCTCCTTTGCACCTCCACGCCTCCATACAAGTTCTGGCAGAATTTCTCTTCCAATGGCAGTACCTTCTCATTATGTTTGCTGCCCACCAATAGCAAGAATTGTGCTAATCTGTCGAGATTAATTTCTTGAAGTACGTTTTGATGAACACTCGATGCACAATATGGATCTTAGGATGGAGCTGTCCTCAACATGCATGCACGTACATAGCAGGCAATAAAACTAACTTATTCCTCGTGTGAAAAACCTGGCTACGATATCTAATTGATTCACGATCAGCCCCTAACCCACGCCCATATAAAACTTGGCACTCTCGAAATCTTACAGCTTAGACTACATACGTACCCAGCTGCCCATTACTTCTGTCTTCCGGCCAGACGTGCATGCAACAGATGAACCTAGTCATGAATATGTACGCCATTAATCTCAACGGGGCTAATAATTTCAAGGAGCGAGGAAGTAAACAAAAAAAATATAGTATGTATAGGTATAAAACTAATCAAGAGCAAGAGCTCGCTGGTCATTCTTTGAGATTAACAGCCAATTAAGCGGCCGTGGGATCTACGATGGCGAGGCACTATTTTTTCCTAGTCAGTTCTAGTAGGTCCTGAAGGAAATTGTGGATGAATGGCGGAGGGTCGGATGATCAGCTGAGGGTTGCCAGATAAACTCAGCGGAGACGGGGCGGAAAAACCGTGGTCACTGAAGTGCAGATGATCAGCTGAGGGCAGCGAGGCAAACTCGGCGGCGGCGGTGTGCACACAAGCTAGGTCATCCGATTTTTTCCTTTTGTTTTCTCTTGACTGTGGAGGCTAACAGACTTTTGTGATGTATAATCTCTTTCTAGCTATACAAATTGAATGGGTAGGGTAAAATTTTGTGTAGGGCATCGGCAGGAGTATGTAGTCCTATTCATTTGCCCCTTTATATTTTCAATTCTAAACTTTGATGAGAGATGTGTAAGCTCCTGATGGATACGTGAGGGAGATTGGTCTTTTTTTACTTGGATGATTGACATGTGAGGGATATTGCCTTCTTTTTTATCTTTCCTGGGTGGATACGTGAGAGGTAGGTTTTCTTTCTTGGGACACGTGAGACGGTGAGAGTTGATGGACTCAAGTAAGGGAAATACTAATCTACGATATGGACCTGTTTTTTTTTTTTTGTTCTTTGTTTTTACGATGGCATAGATGAATCCTGGAGACGTGTCAAGACATTTTCTACGTAATGGCAATGATGGGTAATTTAGAGATGATTACCTTTAAAGTAAATCCAACGGCTGTGATTCTGATTTACATAATTAAAGGCCGGATATTTCTAATTATTGTGGAATTTTCTAGCCTATATATCTTTTATTTGGTTAGCCTGTAAAGCACTTTTTATATATAATAGATAGATTCTAAAGAGTGTGTTGTCTTGACCTTGTAATTTTGTTGTCAAACAAGAACATGTAGTTTTGCAATTTCACTGTTGGAAGTTTGCACATATGTTTCTCGGTGATTGTATTTATGTGTCCTTATCCGACAACCTATGTTTAGCAAATAATTACAACCTTCAATGCTGCTTAGCATATTTTTAGCCATTAGCTTTGTTTTTTATATGTTTGGAGTATTTGCATGTGCTTTAGTAACACATAACCTTTCATATTGTTGCATAATAATTGATGTCTATCTTAAACAGAACCCTTCGTTAATTATTACCCTGGAGTATTGTATTGTGTTCACCACACATTTACACATGTTCTCAACTGTGCCCGTGGAATGAAGGATGGCCTACGAATGACATTACCAAAAAAATATGATTATTCTTTAGAGGACATGATAGATGGTTCCGCTTTGATCCCACGGGCATCTATATAAGGAGTTCTCGTACCATCCTTCGAACCACAACTCATATCTTCATCAAGATCAATATATTAGGACAGATACTTCTAGTTGTATGATTCATTTGTAGGGCTCGGTTAGCTAGGAGTGAGGTGTGTCCATTTATTATTTCAAACTTAATCATATTATTAGGATGTCATTTAGTTTCAGATTTTCGGACAGTGGTTGTTGCATTTTCTGATTTAAATTATTAACTTGTGAAGAAGCCAAACCCTTCTAAGTAGAGAAGACTTATCATAAACTTTGAGTTTGGTTTCATAAATCGCAGGCTATATGTTGGTTTTTATTGTAGAAAAGCAGTAAAACATGATGTCCCGATCTTTGCAATTGGCAAATTCAAAAATTTACACACATATATAGATCACTACAGCAATAACAAGTGCCACTTTCTGTTTCTGAGGAAAGAAATTGGTTCCAATTAAACATGTGTCGCTTTTAATTTAGGAAATTCTTAGAGCATGTATTCAGTGGCATGTAGCCTAAAAGTTTTTTTGAATTTAATTTTTACATCCACCGAATCTTTTAGTTCATCCCACAAGTTGTCAACAATATCCTTCCTATAAAAAAAATGCATGCCTATATATTCACACTTATAATAGAGAGAGGAGTGGGATGCGGTAGGAAATGCAACCTCTTGGGTGCGGCTAATGTCACCGGAGGCGAGTTGCACCGAGACAACAGCATCGAGCCTGACATGGGATGAGGAAGATGGTGGTGGGGTTGGCTGACGTTGTCTCCAATGGCACAAAATGCATATATTGGAGGGATTGCCGTTGAGAGTTGGATTGATGGTTCCAAATTGGATGCACTTCAACCCATATAAGGTGTTTCTATCCCCACTTTCTGATAACAACTCCTATTTTGCGCAAGATGAATAAATAAAGTGAGATTCTTCTTGTCATATATACAAATAGTGATGAAACACTACAGATTTGCTCCAATTTAAGTATTCCAAAGTGAGGGAGGAGGCCGACTGTAAGGAATTTCAAGGATTAGGATAAGCAGCAAATGTTGTCTTTGTTGGAAAAGGATGTTGTCCAGTTAGAGAGATACTGCTCATTAACCTGTGCATCTGCACGGTCTAGCTACATCGTAGACTACTATTTAATTAGTATGTGCAAAATTCATGTATTTAGAACTATAGAAAAACATGATCATTTCGCTTTAAAAAGTTGGAAGGATAATATTGATCTTACACTTTAGAAACATTCATATTAAAACTAAGTAAATGTTGATGTATAGTTGGCTACAACCATGATATCCATCAACAACGCAATGATTTAGATGCATTGAGAAATTGACCATGATGAATCCACGAAATTTGCACATTTTATCAATTTCTAAGGATTCATGTGGATCATGGTATGTTCAAATATTTTAAAACATAGTTAGACGTTTTAACAATATCCAAAACTGTTTGGTAAAAAAAGATCTCTTTAGTCTGCATGTCACTTTGCTTTTCTAAGTACATTAACCATAAGTATTCAGTGCATTTTATTGGTGCTTATAAGATCAATACATACCATATACTATTGCCAACTTTCAGACTTGATGATCATGTCTACCTATGTTGACTGCCCACCGTTCTTTGCCACAAACAAATTCATCATGAAACGTCCATGAGGCATGTGCACATATTTTCCCCCAACTTTAACTTGCATCTCTGGTAGTAAAGAAATTGTTTGCTCCGGTAGGGATTTTATCATGCACCTAGCGAAAAAATCAGCAAATATATAGCCTGAGAAACATAGTCTATTAGTTTACATATGCTTCTCAAAAATACTGTATAGGGAAATATTATCTAAGTAAAATTGGACTCTGCAAGATGGAAACGTGGATCACAAATCTAGCAATAGACATATCCGTGACATAGAGATTAAGATACCACAGCGACATGATGTACAAGCAATATGCTTATTAGCTAATCTAAGATCCAGGTGGTACAAAAATATTAATGCGGCCACTCTAAAAGAATCAGCTGAGGAGGTGGGATTTCACCTTGGACTGGTGACTACATGGATCACCACCATGCGATCTTGTCCTGGAGCTTATTAGCCCAGGATCAAGTTGTGTTGCATATTGTTGGATCCAGGAGGAAAAGATAGGCCAGTATATAAGATGATGGCAAGTTGGCAACATAGTTAGGTCAAGGCTTGACTTGACAATGGCGTGGTTGAGGCATAGAGATTGGTGCGAGATGAAGCGAGGATAGGGGGTTGAGGCATGCATGTAACATTGGTCCCAATTTTTATCCATAGCCCACTACAAAGACTATTTCTCACATCCAAACTAAGGAGTAGTTACGTGAGATAGGCGGAGATAGATGAGATATTGACGACCACATCTGTGGACCAAGAAGATACCATCGCCAGAAAACACAATGCTGGTGTTCCTACCGTTTCTCCAGCAAGAGGGCATCGGTGCAGGGCTGCTAGCAACCATATGTGCTTCCATCTATCTTCTCTCCCTTAATTAGATTAACTCCAGCAGTTGATGGCGTCCGATTCCATGCCAGGAAAAGCTGGAGAAGGAGGTCGGATGGGAGTCCTAGTCCCATAGAGATTGGTGCATCAGCCTATGACAGTGACCTGATGTGCCTTGCACATGGCGGTCCTGGCAGAGGCTCGATCAAGTGGTTTATCAATGGAACGCAGCGAAGATCAGAAGACGAAGATCGATCGTGATGTTGTGGAGAGATTGAGAGGATTCCAACTTTTGAGGGAGCTCGTGGACTTCTGGAGAAGTTCAGAGGATTCCCACTTTTGAGGGAGATTGATTACGTTGAAAGGAGCTATCTCAATTGTTCATTTTTTATCCAACGGATGCTTATAGCTTAAACCCGGGGATTAACATGGTAACTCGTATGGTGCCTCCAATTAGTAAATATAAGATCTTGTGGTGGAGAATCACATAGCAACAATAGTGCATCCAATGCTTTGAGAAGCTCAAGGAAGAGAGCACGGGTGGTGGCTAGGTATGTCTTTATGAAAGAAGATGATCTTAACCATGAGGAGTGTAAGGAGTATTACCAAGAGGTAATTCTGGCCAAGCAAGAAATTGCACACTAGTTTCCTCTCGATTCTATGGGACCAAGCATGAAAGAGACATAATCACAATTGTGATTTTCATATCTTGAGCTCTAAGGCTAGCAAGAAATCGGATTATAAAATATCCTTGCCGAATAGTGATATTCTTTATGAGTTGGAAGTCTCCTTTTGCTTGCCATTGTACTTAGATGTGCAAATTTCGTGTGTATTCCACTTTTATACCACATGTAAATTATTACTTTACTTACTAATTCTAAAGAGTGTGTTTTCTTGACCTTATAATTTTGTTGTCAAACAAGAACATGTAGTTAAGCAATTACATTGTTGGAAGTTTGCACATATGTTTTTCAGTGATTGTATATAGGTGTCTGCATCCGACAACCTATGTGTAGCAAATAATTACAACCTTCAATGCTGCTTAGCATATTTTTAGCCAATACATGCTTATGCATTAGCTTTGCTTTATATATGTTTGGAGTATTTGCATGCACTTTAGCAACACAAGACCTTTCATGTTGTTGCATAATAATTGATGTCTATGTTAAATAGAACCATTAGTTAATTATTACCATGAAGTATTGTATTGCATTCACCAAATTTCTCACTAAAATTGCACTGACACATGTTCTTGACTATGCCCGTGGAATGAAGGATGGCCTAATAATGACATTACCAAAAAATATGATTATTCTTTAGAGGACATGATAGATGGTTACGCTTTGATCCCACGTGCATCTATATATGGAGTTGTCGTACCCTCCTTCGAACCACAACTCATATCCTGATCAAGATCAATATATTAGGCAGATAATTCAAGTTGTATGATTCATTTGTAGGGCTCAGGTAGCTGGGAGTGAGGTATGTCCATTTAATATTTCAAACTTAATCCTATTATTAGAATTTTATTTAGTTTCAGATTTTTGGAAAGTGGTTGTTACATTTTCTGATTTAAATTATTAACTTGTGAACAAGCCAAACCCTTCTAAGTAGAGAAGACTTATTGGTTTACTTATTATAAGCCTTGAGTTTGGTTTCATAAATCGCAGGCTATGTGTTGGTTTTTATTGTTGACAAGCAGTAACAATGATGTCCCGATCTTTGCAATTGGCAAATACACAAATTTACACCAATATATAGATCACTTTAGGAACAACAGGTGCCAGTTTCTGTTTCTAAGGAAAGAAATTGGTTCAAATTAAAGATGTGACACTTTTATTTTATGAAATTCTTAGAGCATCTATTCGGTAGCATGTAGCCTCGAAGTTTTTTTGAATTTAATTTTTACAACTACCGAATCTTTTAGTTCATCCCACAAGTTGTCATCAATGTCCTTACTATAAAAAATCCATGCCCATGAATTCACATTTGGCAATACAGAGAGGTGTGAGATGCGGTAGGAAATGCAACCTCTTGGGTGCGGATAATGTCGCCGGAGGAGTGTTGCACCGAGACAACGGCGTCAAGCCTGGCATGGGATGAGGAAGGTGGTGGGGGGGGGTTGGCGGACGTTGTCTCTGGTGGTACAAAATGCATATATGGGAGGGATGCCCTTGAGAGATGGATTGATGGTTACAATTTGGATGCACTTACACCTATATAAGGTGTTTCTATCCCCACTTTCTGATAGCAACTCCTATTTTGAGCAAGATGAATATACGAAGTGAGATTCTTCTTGTCATATATACATATAGTGATGAAACACTCTAGATTCGCTCCAATTTAAGTATGCCAAAGAGAGGGAGGAGGCCGACTGTGAGGAATTTCAAGGATTAGGAGAAGCAGCAAATGATATCTTTGTTGGAAAAGGATGTTGTCCAGTTAGAGAGATATCTTGCGGTGGAGAATCACAAAGTAACAATAGTGCATCCAGCGCTTTGAGAAGCTCGAGGAAGAGAGCACGGGGTGGTGGCTAGGTATGTCTTTATGAAAGAAGATGATCTTAACAATGAAGAGTGTAAGGAGAATTACCAAGAGGTAATTCTGACCAAGCAAGAAATTGCACACTAGATGCCTTTAGATTCTATGGGACCAAGCATGAAAATGACACAATCACAATTGTAATTTTCATATCTTGAGCTCTAAGGCTAGCAAGAAATCGGAGTATACAATATTCTTGCAGAATATAGTGATATTCTTTATGAGTTCGAAGTCTCGTTTTGCTTATCATTGTCCTTAGATGCTATATATTGTCACCTCTAAATAAATAATTTACCATTTCACATTTCAAGGTCGTGTGTATTCCACTTTTATACCACATGTAAATTATTGCTTTACTTACTAATTGGAAGGAGTGTGTTTTCTTGACCTTGTAATTTTGTTGTCAAACAAGAACATGTGGTTAAGCAATTTCAGTGTTGGAAGTTTGCACATATGTTTTTCCGTGATTGTATATGAGTGTCCTTATCTGACAACCTATGTTTAACAAATAATTACGACCTTCAATGCTACTTCGCATATTTTTAGCCAACACATGCTTACGGATTAGCTTTACTTTATATATTTTTGCAGTATTTGCATGCGCTTTAGTAACACATGACGGTTCATATTGTTGCATAATAATCGATGTCTATGTTAAACCAAACCCTTAGTTAATTATTACCGTGAAGTATTGTATTGCACTCACCAAATATTTCTAACTAAAATTACACTAACACTTGTTCTCGAATGTGCCCGTGGAATGAAGGATGGCCTACAAATGACATTACCAAAATATATGATTATTCTTTAGAGGACATGATAGATGGTTCCGCTTTGATCCCATGTGCATCCATATAAGGAGTTCTCATACGCTCATTCAAACCGCAACACATATCTTGATCAAGATCAATATATTAGGATAGATACTTCTAGTTGTATGATTCATTTGTACGGATCGGGTAGGTGGGAGTGGGGTATGTCCATTTTAGTATTTCGAACTTAATCCTATTATCACGATGTTATTTAGTCTCAAATGTTTGGAAAGTGGTTGTTACATTTTATGATTTAAATTATTAACTTGTGAATAAGCCAAACCCTTCTAAGTAGAAAAGACTTATTGGTTTACTTAATATAAACTTTGAGTTTGGTTTCATAAATCGCAGGCTATATGTTGGTTTTATTGTTGACAAGCAATAACACATGATGTCCCGGTCTTTGCAATTGGCAAATACACAAATTTACACGCATATATAGATCACTTCAGCAACAACAAGTATCACTTATTATTTATAAGGAAAGAAATTGGTGCCAATTAAACATGTGCCGCTTTAAATTTATGAAATTCTTAGAGCATGTATTCGGTAGCATATAGCCTCAAAGTTTAATTGAATTTAATTTTTAAAACTACCAAATCTTTTAGTTCATCCCACAAGTTGGCATCAATATCCTTATTATCAAAAAAGGCATGCACATATATTCACACATGGGAATAGAGAGAGGTGTGAGATGCGGTAGGAAATGCAACCTCTTGGCTACAGCTAATGTCACCGGAGGCGAGTTGCACCGAGACAACAGCGTCGAGCCTTGCATGGGATGAGGAAGACGGTGGTGGGGGTTGGCGGACGTTATCTCCAGTGGCACAAAACGCATATATGGGAGGGATGCCGATGAGAGATGGATTGATGGTTCCAATTTGGATGCACTTCCACCTATATAAGGTGTTTCTATCCCCACTTTCTAACACCAACTCTTATTTAGAGCAAGGTGAATATACGAAGTGAGATTCTTCTTGTCATATATACATATAGTGATGAAACACCATAGATTCGCTCCAATTTAGGTATACCAAAGAGAGGGAAGAGGCCGACTATGAGGAATTTCAAGGATTAGGAGAAGCAGCAAATGATGTCTTTGTTGGAAAAGGATGTTATCCAGTTAGAGAGATATCTTGTGGTGGTGAATCAGAGAGCAACAATAGTGCATCCAACGCTTTGAGAAGTTCAAGGAAGAGAGCAAGGAGTGGTGGCTAGGTATGTCTTTATGAAAGATGATGATCTTAACCATGAGGAGTGTAAGGAGTATTACCAATAGGTAATTCTGACCAAGCAAGAAATTGCACACTAGTTGCCTTTAGATTCTATGGGAACAAGCATGAAAACGACACAATCACAATTGTAATTTTCATATCTTGAGCTCTAAGGCTAGCAAGAAATCGGATTATACAATATGCTCGCGGAATATAGTGATATTCTTTATGAGTTGGAAGTCTCTTTTTGCTTGTCATTGTCCTTAGATGCTATATATTGTCACCTTTGAATAAATAATTTACCATCTGATATTTCAAGGTCATGTGTATTCCACTTTTATATCACATGTAAATTATTACTATACTTAATAATTATAAAGAGTGTGTTTTCTTGACCTTGTACTTTTGTTGTCAAACAAGAACATGAAGTTAAGTAATTTCATTGTTGGAAGTTTGCAATTTTTTCAGTGATTGTATATAAGTGTCCTCAGCCGAGAACCTATGTTTAGCAAATAATTACAACCTTCAATGCTGCTTAGCATATTTTTACCCAGCACTTGCTTACGGATTAGCTTTGCTTTATATATATTTGGAGTATTTGCATGTCCTTTAGTAACACATGATCTTTCATCTTGTTGCATAATAATCGATGTCTATGTTAAGAAAGACCTCAGTTTTAACCGTGAAGTATTGTATTACATTCACCAAACATTTCTCACTAAAATTTCTTTGGCACTTGTTCTTGACTGTGCCCGTGGAATGAAGGATGGCCTACGAATGACATTACCCAAAAAATATGATTATTCTTTAGAGGACATGATAGATGTTTCCGCTTTAATCCCACGTGCATCTAAAGGAGTTCTCGTACCCTGCATCGAACCACAACTCATATCTTGATCAAGATCAATATATTAGGACGTATACTTCTAGTTGTATGATTTATTTGTAGGGCTCGAGTGGTTGGTAGTGAGTTATGTCCATGTTAGTATATAAAACTTAAATATATCATCAAGATGCTATTTAGTTTTATATTTTTGGAAAGTTATTCTTACATTTTTCTGATTTAAATTATTAACTTGTGAACAAGCCAAACCCTTCTAAGTAGAAAAGACTTATTGGTTCACTTATTGTATACTTTAAGTTTGCTTTCACAAAGCAGGGTATATGTTGGTTTTTATTGTCAACAATGACTAGCACATGATGTCCCGATCTTTGGAATTATCAAATACACAAATTTACATGCATATATAGATCACTTCAGCAACAACAGGTGTTACTTTCTTTTTTTGAGGAAAAAATTGGTTTGAATTAAACATGTGTCGCTTTTAATATATGAAATTCTTAGAGCATGTATTCGGTAGCATGTAGCTGATACGTCTCAATCGTATCTACTTTTCCTGACACTTTTCCTCTTGTTTTGTACTCTAATTTGCATGATTTTAATGAAACTAACTCGGACTGATGATGTTTTCAGCAGAACTACCATGGTGTTGTTTTTGTGGCAAAATAGAAGTTCTTGGATTGGAACGAAACTTTTTGGAGAATTTTTATACAATAAAGAAAAGGGTCTATTTTACTACCCTGAACAAAGTTGGTGGTTCACATGACCCCCTGATCTATTTTTTGGTTCCTTTACCCTCCCCCCTAAACATTCTCATACCGGACAAAAACACCCTAAGTGGTTTACCCAAACCGGATGGTGATGTGGACATGGTCAAAGGTGGTATTTGACCTATGGGTGGGACCCACTCATTAATTTTTTTAAAAAAATCAAAGAAATAGAAGAAAAAAGGGGCGCCCCCCTACTGCAGTAGCAGCCGACCACAGTGGCGGCAGCCGGTGCGCGTGGAGCCGGCGGGTGGACGGACCGACGTCGGGGCAGGCGGAGACAACACGCGCCGAGGAGGGGAGGCCGGGCGCGGCCAGGCACAGCGACACGGGACGCGGACGGGTTCGCATGCGTGAGGGCAAAGTGGGGGCGGGCGGCCGGGGATGACAGTGCGAGCAACGTGCGGGGGCGGCCGGGGACGATGGCGCAAGCTCGGGGAGGAGGAGGGACGGCGCAGGCATGCAGCCGGAGCGGCGACGGGGCGGATGGCAGTGGAGCCAACGCCACGGAGGAGCGAGGCGAGACCGAGCGGGGTGCCGCGACCGGGGCGAGCTCCTTCATGCGACGGCAGATCTGACCCGGAGAGAGAGAGAGAGAGAGAGGTCAGAGAAAACTGACAAGGGGGCCCCACCAAGGTCAAACCCACCGTTGACTAGTGCCACATCAGCAACGTGTGGAGACAAATCAGCCAGGGGGTGTTCTGTCAGGTTTTGGTTTGTTTATGGGGTAGAATAAGCCAAAAAATAGATCAAGGAGTAAAGTGAACCAGCCACTTTATTCAGGGTAGTAGAATGGACTTTTTTATACAATAAAATAAAAATACTAGAGCCAAGAACCACCGAAGGGGGTCCTTGGGGGAGCACAACCCACCAGGGCGCACCCTCCTCCCTCCTGGCGCGTTCGGGTGGGTTGTGCCCACTTGGTGGCCCCGCAGACCCTATCTCCAACGCTATAAAATCACATTTTTCCAAAAAAAAATCAGGAAGGAAGAATTATCTCGTTTCACGATACGGAGCCGCCGCCACCTCATGTTCTTCATCGGGAGGCCAGATCTGGAGTCCGTTTGGGGCTCTGGAGAGGGGGGTCTTCGATCTTCGTCATCACCAACCCTTCCTCATCGCCAATTCCATGATGCTCCCCACCAGGATTGAGTAATTCCTTCGTAGGCTCACTGGTCGGTGAGGAATTGGATGAGATTCATCATGTAATAGAGTTAGTTTTGTTAGGGCTTGATCCCTAGTATCCATTATGTTCTGAGATTGATGTTGATATGACTTTGACATGCTTAATGCTTGTCACTTTGGGCCCGGGTGCCATGATTTCATATCTGAACCGTTTATGTTATCACCATTATATCTATGTTTGAGATCCGATCTTGCAAGTCATATTCACCTATTACGTGTTATGATCTGTAAACCCCGGAGTGACAGTATTTCGGATACTTTCTGGTGATAACCATAGTTTGAGGAGTTCATGTATTCACTATGTGCTAATGCTTTGTTCCAGTTCTCTTTTACAAGGAGGCCTTAATATCCCTTAGTTTCCAAATGGACCCTGTTGCCACGGGAGGGTAGGACAAAAGATGGCATGCAAGTACTTTCTGTAAGCACGTATGACTATTTGCGGAATACATGCCTACATTATATTTAACTGGAGCTAGTTTTGTATCGCCCTAGGTTATGATTGTTATATGATGAATATCATCCAACGAATCCACCGATCCAATGCCTACGATTTTCCTATATATTGATCTTGCTAAGTTACTATTGCTACTATTACTTTTACACTTGCTACAAAATCATTGCTACCACTGTTACCGTTACTATTGTTGTTACAACTATTATCAAAACTATCATACTACTGTGCTACTGATCACTTTGATGCAGATAATTAATCCCCAGGTGTGATTGAATTGACAACTCAGCTGCTAATACTTGTGAATATTCTTTGGTTGCCCTTGTGTAGAATCAATAAATTTGGGTTGAATACTCTACCCTCGAAAACTGTTGTGATCCCCTATACTTGTGGGTTATTAGTAGCCTCAAAGTTTTTCTGAATTTAATTTTTGCAAGTACCAAATATTTTCAATCATCCACAAGTTGTCATCAATATCCTTACTATAAAAAAGGCATGCACATATATTCACACTTGGGAATAGAGAGAGGTGTGATATGTGGTAGGAAATGCAACCTCCTTGGTGCATCTAATGTCGTCGGAGGAGAGTTGCACCGAGACAACAACATCAAGCCTGGCATGGGATGAGGAAGATGGTGGCGGGGGTTGGCGGACGTTGTCTCCGGTGGCACAAAATGCATATACGGGAGGGATGCCATTGAGAGATGGATTGGTGGTTCCAATTTGAATAAATAATTTCCTGTCTGACATTTCAAGGTCGTGTGTATTCCACTTTTATATCGCGTGTAAATTATAACTTTACTTACTAATTCTAAAGAGTGTGTACTCTTGACCTTGTAATTCTGTTGTCAAACAAGAACATGTAGTTTTGAAATTTCAGTGTTGGAAGTTGGCACATATGTTTCTCAGTGATTGTATCTAAGTGTCCTTATCCGACAACCTATGTTTAGCAAATAATTACAACCTTCAATGCTGCTTAGCATATTTTTAGCCAACACTTGCTTATGTATTAGCTTTGCTTTTTATATGTTTGGAGTATTTGCATGCGCTTTAGTAACACATGAACTTTCATATTGTTGCATAATAATCGATGTCTATGTTAAACAGAACCCTTAGCTAATTATTACCGTGAAGTATTGTATTACATTCATCAAACATTTCTCACTAAAGTTATACTGACACGAGTTCTTGACTGTGCCCGTGGAATGAAGTATGGCCTAAGAATGACATTACCAAAACATATGATTATTCTTTGGAGAACATGATAGACGGTTCCGCTTTGATCCCATGTGCATCTATATAAGGAGTTCTCGTACGCTCCTTCGAACCACAACTCATATCTTGGTCAAGATCAATATACTAGGAAAAATCCTCTAGTTGTATGATTCATATGTAGGGCTCGGGCAGTTGGGAATGAGGTATCTCCATTTTAGTATTCAAAACTTAATTCTATTATCAGGATGTTATATACTTTTAGATTTTTGGAAACTGGTTGTTACATTTTCTGATTTAAATTATTAACGTGTGAACAAGCCAAACACTTCTAATTAGAGAAGACTTATTGGTTCACTTATTGTAGACTTTGAGTTTGGTTTCATAAATCGCAGGGTATATGTTGGTTTTTATTGTCGATGATCAGTAACACATGTTGTCTTGATCTTTGCAATTAGCAAATACACAAATCTACATGCATATATAGATCACTTCAGCAACAACAGGTGTCAATTTCTCTTTCCGAGGAAAAAATTGGTTCGAATTAAACATGTGCCACTTTTAAAATATGAAATCTTAGAGCATGTAATTGGTAGCATGTAGTCTCAAAGTTTTTTGGAATTTAATTTTACAAGTACCGAATCTTTTAATTCATCCCACAAGTTTTCATCAATATCCTTACTATAAAAAATTCATGCCCATGTATTGACAGTTGGGAATAGAGAGAGGTGTGACATGTGGTTGGAAATGCAACCTCCTAGGTGCGTCTAATGTCACTAGAGGCGAGTTGCACTGAGACAACAGCGTCAAGCCTGGCATGTGATGAGGAAGATGGTGGTGGGGGTTGGTGGACATTGTCTCCGGTGGCACAAAATGTATATACGGGAGG
Organism: Triticum urartu; assembly: GCF_056163025.1. Lineage (NCBI taxonomy): Eukaryota > Viridiplantae > Streptophyta > Magnoliopsida > Poales > Poaceae > Triticum > Triticum urartu. Next base: position 710,171,508 of record NC_141879.1, on the reverse strand, counting down.
GATGCCATTGAGAGATGGATTGGTGGTTCCAATTTTGATGCACTTCCACCTATATAAGGTATTTCTATCCCCACTTTATGACTGCAACTCCTATTTTGAGCAAGATGAATATATGAAGTGAGATTCTTCTTGTCATATATATACATATAGTGATGAAACACTATAGATTCGCTCCAGTTTATGTATGCCAAAGAGAGGGAGGAGGCCGACTGTGAGGAATTTCAAGGGTTAGGAGAAGCAGTGAATGATGTCTTTGTTTGAAATGGATGTTGTCCAATTAGAGAAATATCTTGTGGTGGAGAATCACAGAGCAACAATAGTGCATCCAACGCTTCAAGAAGCTCAAGGAAGAGAGCACGGGGTGGTGGCTAGGTATGTCTTTATGAAAGAAGATGATCTTAACCATGAGCAGTGTAAGGAGTATTACCAAGAGGTAATTCTGACCAAGCGATAAACAACACACTAGTTTCCTTTAGATTCTATGCGGCAAAGCATGAAAATGACACAATAACAATTGTAATTTTCATATCTTGAGCTCTAAGGCTAGCAAGAAATTGGATTATACAATATTCTCATAATATAGTGATATTCTTTATGAGTTGGAAGTCTCCTTTTGCTTGTCATTATCCTTGGATGTTATATATTGTCACCTTTGAATAAATAATTTCCCATCTGACATTTCAAGGTCGTGTGTATTCCACTTTTATGCCACATGTAAATTATTGCTTTACTTACTAATTCTAAAGAAAGTGTTTCCTTGACCTTGTAATTTTGTTGTCAAACAAGAACATGTAGTTAAAAAAATCATTGTTGGAAGTTTGCACATGTGTTTTTCCGTGATTGTATATGAGTGTCCTTATCCGACAACCTATATTTAACAAATAATTACAACCTTCAATGCTGCTTAGCATATTTTTAGCCAACACATGCTTACGGGTTAGATTTGCTTTATATATGTTTGGAGTATTTGCATGCGCTTTAGTTACACATGGCCTTCATATTGTTACATAATATTCGATGTCTATGTTAAACAAAATCCTCAATTATTACCGTGAAGTATTGTATTACATTCACCAAACATTTCTCACTGAAATTGCTCTGACACATGTTCTTGACTATGCCCGTGGAATGAAGGATGGCCTACGAATGACATTACCAAAAAAATATGATTATTCTTTAGAGGACATGATAGATGGTTCCGCTTTAATCCCACATGCATCTAAAGGAGTTCTCGTACCCTCCTTTGAACCACAACTCATATATTGATCAAGATCAATATATTATGACAGATACTTCTAATTGTATGATTCATTTGTAGGGCTAGGGTAGATGGGAGTGAGGTATGTCCATGTTAGTATGTAAAACTTAAATCTATTATCAGGATGTTATTTAGTTTTATATTTTTGGAAAGTGATTGTTACATTTTTCTAATTTAAATTATTAACTTGTGAACAAGCCAAACCCTTCTATGAAGAAAAGACTTATTGGTTCACTTATTGTATACTTTAAGTATGGTTTCAAAAAGCAAAGTATATGTTCGTTTTTATTGTCGACAATCAGTAACACATGATGTCCCAATCTTTGCAATTAGCAAATACACAAATTTACATGCATATATAGATGACTGCAGCAACAACAGGTGGTACTTTCTGTTTTTGAGGAAAAAATTGGTTTGAATTAAACATGTGTCGGTTTTAATATATGAAATTCTTAGAGCATGTATTCGGTGGCATGTAGCCTCAAAGTTTTTCTGAATATAATTTTTTCAAGTACCATATCTTTTAATTCATTCCAGAAGTTGTCATCAATATCATTACTATAAAAAATGCATGCCTGATACGTCTCCAACGTATCTATAATTCTTGATTGCTCCATGCTATTATATTATCTATTTTGGATGTTAATGGGCTTTATTTTACACTTTTATATCATTTTTGGGACTATTCTATTAACCGGACGCCCAACCCAAATTGTTGTTTTTTTGCCTATTTCAGTGTTTCGTAGAAAAGGAATATCAAATGAAGTCCAAACGGAATGAAACCTTCGGGAACGTGATTTTCTCAACAAACATGATCCAGGAGACTTGGAGTGGGCGTCAAGAAACAATCGAGGAGGCCACGAGGCAGGAGGCGCGCCTACCCCACTGGACGTGCCCTCCACCCTCGTGGGCCCCTCGTTGCTCCACCGACCTACTTCTTCCTCCTATATAAGTCCACGTACCCCGCAAACATCCAGGAGCACCACGAAAACCTAATTCCACCGCCGCAACCTTCTGTACCCAAGAGATCCCATCTTGGGGCCTTTTCCGGAGCTCCGCCGGAGGGGGCATTGATCACGGAGGGCCTCTACATGAACTCCATGGCCTCTCCGATGATGTATGAGTAGTTTACTTCAGACCTTCGGGTCCATAGCTAGTAGCTAGATGGCTTCTTCTCTCTCTTTGGATCTCAATAAAAGAGTCTCCTCGATTCTCTTGGAGATCTATTTGATGTAGTCTTCTTTTGCGGTCTGTTTGTCGAGATCCGATGAATTGTGGGTTTATGATCCAGATTATCTATGAACAATATTTGATTCTTCTCTGAATTCTTTTATGTATGATTGGTTTATCTTTGCAAGTCTCTTCGAATAATCAGTTTGGTTTGGCCTACTAGATTGATCTTTCTTGCAATGGGAGAAGTGCTTAGCTTTGGGTTCAATCTTGCGGTGCTCGATCCCAGTGACAGTAGGGGAAACGACACGTATTGTATTGTTGCCATCGAGGATAAAAAGATGGGGTTTATATCATATTGCATGAGTTTATCCCTCTACATCATGTCATCTTGCTTAAGGCGTTACTTTGTTCTTATGAACTTAATACTCTAGATGCATGCTGGATAGCGGTCGATGTGTGGAGTAATAGTAGTAGATGCAGAATCATTTCGGTCTACTTGTTGCGGACGTGATGCCTATATACATGATCATGCCTAGATATTCTCATAATTATTCGCTTTTCTATCAATTGCTCGACAGTAATTTGTTTACCCACCGTAATACTTATGCTATCTTGAGAGAAGCCACTAGTGAAACCTATGGCCCCGGGTCTATTTTCCATCATACAAGTTTCCAATCTATTTTATTTTGCAATCTTTACTTTCAATCTATATCATAAAAATACCAAAAATATTAATCTTATTATTATTATCTCTATCAGATCTCACTCTTGCAAGTGGCTGTGAAGGGATTGACAACCCCTTTATCGCGTTGGTTGCGAGGTTCTTATTTGTTTGTGTAGGTACGAGGTGACTCGCGCGTGGTCTCCTACTGGATTGATACCTTGGTTCTCAAAAACTGAGGGAAATACTTACGCTGCTTTACTGCATCACCCTTTCCTCTTCAAGGGAAAACCAACGCAGTGCTCAAGAGGTAGCAAGAAGGATTTCTGGCGCCGTTGCCGGGGAGATCTACGCCAAGTCAAGACATACCAAGTACCCATCACAACTCTTATCCTCCGCATCACATTATTTGCCATTTGCCTCTCGTTCTCCTCTCCCCCACTTCACCCTTGCTGTTTTATTCGCCCTTCTTTTGTTCGTCTTTCCATTTGCTTTGATGTCTTACTTGGCTCGTTTGGTTGGAATAGTTGTTTATTTATTGCTAAACAGAGAACCTAAGATCTATGGATCCTCATCCGCTTGCTAATCTTTCTAAGAGATCCAATTATGATGAACCAATTGCTAGTGAGTTTTGTGCACTAGATTATCTTTATGAAGTTTTGCTTGAAATTCGTGAATCTGAAAATTGTGATGAAGTACTTTATGGAGTGATTCACGAGGGATCTTTGAATAGAAAGCATGATTGCAATGACGATAGTATAAATTCTATTAATGTCAATTGTGCTTATAATATGCAAAACCCTAAGCTTGGGGATGCTAGTTTTGCTATGACTACTATTTGTTGCAATGATCATGATTGGGGTGATTCTTCTTATGATCTTGAAAATTTATTTAAGCCCCATGATGAATATGAGATTGATAATAATGTTTGCAATAATATTGAAAGTGGGTTTGGAAGAGTGTCAACTTTAGATCCCACATATTTGGAGAATGTTCAATCTTATGGAGTTTTTGATAAAGGTGGGTTTGGAGAGGTCATGACTTTAGTTAATGTTAATCCCACTATTTCGGAAGAGTGTCAACTTTGCATGAATGTGGATCATGTTGAGAATATTTTATGTGATAGCTATATTTTTGAATTTGCTTATGATCCTACATGTAATTATTACGAGAGAGGAAAATATGGTTGTAGAAATTTTCATGTTACTAAATTACCTCTTGTTATGTTGAGATTGCTATTGTTTCTTTCCGCTTCCTTGCATGTGCTAGTTTTTGCTTGCCTTGATAATTTGTTTGCCTATAAGATGCCTATGCATAGGAATTATGTTAGACTTAGATGTGTTTGTCACGTGTTTTATGATGCTCTCTCTGTGCTTCAATTCTTGTATTTCATGTGAGCATCATTGAAATCTTCTGCCTAGCTAAAAGGCTTTAAAGAAAAGCGCTTGTTGGGAGACAACCCAATATTTTTCCTTTCTGTTATTCAATAAATAATTTATCTAGCCTCTGTTTTGGTTGTGTTTTTTGTGTTTAATTAGTGTTTGTGCCAAGTAGAACCGTTGGGAAGACTCGGGGAAAGTCTTTTTGATCTTGCTATAAAAAACAGAAACTTTAGCGCTCACGAGAATTGCTGCCATTTTTATTTGGAAAGTGCTATTTAGTTAATTCTTTTTTAAGATGATTAATAGATAAATTACTCACGTCCAGCAATTTATTTTAGAATTTTTGGGGTTCCAGAAGTTTGCGTTAGCTACAGATTACTACAGACTGTTCTGTTTTTGACAGATTCTGTTTTTCGTGTGTTGTTTGCTTATTTTGATGAATCTATGGCTAGTATAAGAGTTTATAAACCAGAGAGAAGTTGGAATAAAGTAGGTTTAACACAAATATAAATCAAGAATGAGTTCATTACAGTACCTTGAAGTGGTGTTTTGTTTTCTTTCGCTAACGGAGCTCACGAGATTTTCTATTTTGAGTTTTGTGTTGTGAAGTTTTCAAGTGTTGGGTAAAGATTTGATGGACTATGGCAAGGAGTGGCAAGAGCCTAAGCTTGGGGATGCCCATGGCACCCCAAGGTAAAATTCAAGGACACCAAAAAGCCTAAGCTTGGGGATGCACCGGAAGGCATCCCCTCTTTCGTCTTCGTCTATCGGTAACTTTACTTGGAGCTATATTTTTATTCACCACATGATATGTGTTTTGCTTGGAGCATCTTGTATTATTTGAGTCTTTGCTTTTTAGTTTACCACAATCATCCGTGCTGTACACACCTTTTGAGAGAGACTCACATGATTTGAAATTCATTAGAATACTCTATGTGCTTCACTTATATCTTTTGAGCTATATAGTTTTTGCTCTAGTGCTTCACTTATATCTTTTAGAGCACTGCGGTGGTTTTAATTTATAGAAATAGTAGATCTCTCATGCTTCACTTATATTATTTTGAGAGTCCTTTAGAACAACATGGAAATTTTCTTTTAGGAATAATATAAAAACTTTCATAGAAGTGCATTGAATACTATGAGAAGTTTGATACTTGGTAATTGTTTTGAGATATGGAGATGGTGATATTAGAGTCATGCTAGTTGAGTAGTTGTGAATTTGAGAAATACTCATGGTGAAGTTTGTGATTCCCGTAGCATGCACGTATGGTTAACCGTTATGTGATGAAGTCGTAGCATGATTTATTTATTGATTGTCTTCCTTATGAGTGGCGGTCGGGGACGAACGATGGTCTTTTCCTACCAACCTATCCCCCTAGGAGCATGCGCATAATACTTTGTTTCGATAACTAATAGATATTTGCAATAAGTATGTGAGTTATTTATGACTAATGTTGAGTCCATGGATTATACGCACTCTCACCCTTCCACCATTGCTAGCCTCTCTAGCATCGCGCAACTTTCGCCGGTACCATAAACCCACCATATACCTTCCTCAAAACAGCCGCCATACCTACCTATTATGGCACTCCCATAGCCATTCCGAGATATATTGCCATGCAACTTTCCACCGTTCCGTTATTATGACACGCTTCATCATTGTCATATTGCTTGCATGATCATGTAGTTGATATCGTATTTGTGGCAAAGCCACCGTTCATAATTCTTCATACATGTCAATCATGCATCATTGCACATCCCGGTACACCGCCGGTGGCATTCACATAGAGTCATATTTTGTTCTAAGTATTGAGTTCTAATTCTTGAGTTGTAAGTAAATTAAAGTGTGATGATCATCATTATTAGAGCATTGTCCCAGTGAGGAATGGATGATGGAGACTATGATTTCCCCACAAGTCGGGATGAGACTCCGGACGAAAATGAAAAAAAGAGGCCAAAAAGAAAAAAGAAAGAAGGCCCAAATAAAAAATGAGAGAAAAAGAGAGAAGGGACAATGTTACTATCCTTTTTCCACACTTGTGCTTCAAAGTAGCACCATGATCTTAATGATAGAGAGTCTCCTATGGTATCACTTTTATATACTAGTGGGAATTTACATTATAGAACTTGGCTTGTATATTCCAATGATGGGCTTCCTCAAAATTGCCCTAGGTCTTCATGAGCAAGCAAGTTGGATGCACACCCACTTAGTTCTTTTGTTGAGCTTTCGTACACTTATAGCTCTAGTGCATCCGTTGCATGGCAATCCCTACTCACTCACGTTGATATCTATTGATGGGCATCTCCATAGCCCATTGATACGCCTAGTTGATGTGAGACTATTTTCTCCTTTTTGTCTTCTCCACAACCACCATTCTATTTCACATATAGTGCTATATCCATGGCTCACGCTCATATATTGCGTGAAGATTGAAAAAGTTTGAGAACATCAAAAGTATGAAACAATTGCTTGGCTCGTCATCGGGGTTGTGCATGATTTAAATATTTTGTGTGGTGAAGATAGAGCATAGCCAGACTATATGATTTTGTAGGGATAACTTTCTTTGGCCATGTTATTATAAGAAGACATGATTGCTTAGTTAGTATACTTGAAGTATTGTTATTTTTATGTCAATATTAAACTTTTATCTTGAATCTTTCGGATCTGAACATTCATGCCACAATAAAGAAAAATTACATTGAGAAATATGTTAGAAAGCACTCCACATCAAAAATTCTTTTTATCATTTACCTACTCGAGGACGAACAGGAATTAAGCTTGGGGATGCTTCATACGTCTCCAATGTATCTATAATTTTTGATTGCTCCATGCTATTATATTATCTGTTTTGGATGTTAATGGGCTTTATTTTACACTTTTATATAATTTTTGGGACTAACCTATTAACCGGAGGCCCAGCCCAAATTGATGTTTTTTTGCCTATTTTAGTGTTTCTGTGACGTCCGGATAATTAAGCTATAGTAAACCCCTGCTAATGATGCCACATCATCACATTACTATTGCTAATCCTCACTTGATCCAAATCACTGTTCATGTTCAACTTCAAAATCAAAGTCAAAAATCCAAACTTGTCAAACATCAAAACTAAAATGTTCGAATAATCCTATAAATTCCCCTCATCATTTTCATGCTCAAACCAACTTATTTTGACTCAGAAATAAATTCCAAGAAAATTAATAAGTGGTCCGTCGGCAAATAAAATGGCCTTTCCAAAATAAATGATTATCATTTAATTCCAATTGCCTCCAAACTTTGTGGGTAAGCTCAAAATAGTGCCTAGTATTTATGTGACAAATTTCATCTGACTTGCAAAATTCATTTGGTTCGAAATTAAAATAGAGATAGGAGAAAATTGCAAAACAGTAAAAGAATAAGAATATAAGAAATGTTTCGATCTGTGCACTTTACCCCATTAAGAATAGAGTACAACCCAGCCCACCTCCCTTGTGCGGCTGTACAGGCCCCCCAAATTAGTGGGGCCCCAGATTTGTATATACTTAGTACTAGTATTCTTAGTAATTAGCACAAAACAGGTTGTAGCATGCCTGCGGGGCCCCACAATGAATTAACTGAGCTAACTCCCAACTTGTGTTCCCAAGAGTAGTAAATTACAACGCCACCGCTGTTGGCCGTTCCCCTTGGGCCCTCTTCTCACGCACGCCTCTCTCTCTATTACCATTCTCTCTTCGTCTTCTTCACAACGTCGCCGCCGTTCCTCTTTCCTTGCTAGATTAAATCAATCTCCAGTCCTTCACTAGCCAACGTTCCGCTCCAAATCCCTCAGCTATTAATTTTTCACGATTTCCCCAAATTATCCGTTGCAATGAGCTGTGGAATAGGTAACGTATCACTTCCAATCCCCATCTATTTATTTGGTTGGTGTTCTATTCATCTCGAATCATCAGACCTGCAAATCAGTCTTTCACTCGACCTCCTTCGTTTCCAGTTGCCACCTTGCTGGCCCTGCGACCTGTGTGTGTTAGAATCAAGTGGAGCCTGGATCCCTAGATGCCCTGCTCGTCACAGAGATCCAAGCGCTCAGCGGGCCGGATGAGGCTGCGAGTTCTTGATCGCCAAAGCAACACGCATCTCCTCCCCTTGATCTTCTTCTCACATCGATCGAAGACAGGTTCTTTTGTTTCATTCTTTTTTGACCGCAGGTTCATTTTTTAGTTCCTGTGTGTCGCTTATTTTACTTTCTGCAATGTCCTCTAGAATTAGGAAGTGCCAGTCAGGATATGAAAAACGTTAGAAAAAAAGATACTCACTGAATCTCTAAAAGGTGGTCTTGATAGGTTTGTTGTTAAAGAACCAAACCTTTTTTCTGAAAATCTCTAGATGTTATACAGAAGATTGTACTCTGTACCAACGTGATATATAATCCTAATAATAATAACAATTAGATCTTGTTTTCCTCATCGTCACTTGCTATGCCGAGGGCCCATTTTCTGACTTCGCACCGGGCCTCCATTTTTCCCGGTACGGCCCTGGGCGACGATCCCATGGCCGTGGCCACGTGCCAGCCATCCGGCCGCCCCAACCCCCCTACAAAACGTCCAGGCGCCCCTTCCCCAAACCCTAGCCCCGTTTCTTCCCCTCCCATGCTCGTTCCCTTATTTTTTTTTCATGCCCGAAATGCCCCTGGCCACGCCGTCGTTGCTCACGCGACCACCAGCTGCCCTGCGCCGCACCACCGTGTCCCGGAGGATCGACATCGTCGCCTACGCCATCTACAACACAGACTCGACGCCGGGGAGCCCAACAATGACGGGATCGAGGTCGTCTTCAACCTCGGTGCCGCCGCCGTCCGTCGTTCGATCCGCGCCACCCCGAGTCTTCCCGAGCTCCGATGTGAGCACCACTGTGTTTCCCCCATCTCCCTGCTACCGCACATGCCTTGTAGCGAGCTGCCCCCGTAGCCACGCTCCGTCGGCCGCTCGGCTTCGTGGCCGCTGCGCTGTATGTGCTTGTGCTGCTTCCACCTTCAGACCCGGCGCGCCGCACTCGTCCCATAGGACCAAACCCCAGGCCAAATGGCCACCGGAGCACCGATCCCACACTCGCCTCACCCATGGCCGCGCCTCCGCGCGCGCCAACGCCCACGCAGCGCCCAGCTGCTGTCGCTTCTTCTGCAGCTGCTCGTCGTTGCCTGCTCATCTAATTGCTGTGTTGCTTGGCCGCTGCTTGATGCTTCACTTTGCTGCTGCTGCGCTTATCGCTGCCACTAGCTGCTGCAGCCGGCTGCTGCTGATGCCTGGGCGTGGCTGATGCTTGGGCATGGCCGTGCATGCGTGCACAACTTGCACATCCGGCTGTGTCTCTGGCCGGCTTGATTAATTAGAGATAGGTTAGTTTTAGGATTAGACTAGTGGCTAAATAGCGTAATGTGTAGATGACATATGGGTCCCTTTCAATTAGATTAATTTTACTTATTTGTTTAGGTACAACCTATGACATGTGGGTCACACCCTGCCCTTTTGACTAGTCAAAGTTGACTTTGTCAACTCGGATTAAAACAATTAAAATAAATCCAGAAATTTTAGAAATTGTTTAAACCTTTGAAAATTAATAGAAAATAATCTGTAAGTCAGATGAAAAAATATTATGCATGAAAGTTGCTCAGAACGACGAGACGTATCCGAATACACGGTTCGTTCGTCCGCCACACATCCCTAGCATAGCGAACATCGAATTTTTCCCCTCCAGTTCATCTGTGCGAAAACGCGAAACACCGGGGATATTTTCCCGGATGTTTTCCCACCTTCGCCGGTATCACCCAGTACTGTGTTAGGTCACTCCTAGCACCGCGTATTGCCATGTTATGCTTTGTGATGCTTTGATTGCTCTGTTATTTATTGGTTCCTCCTCCGTTACTTTTTTTCTGGTAGACCCCGAGACCGCGGTTGAACCAGTGACCGACTACTTCACCTTCGAGGGTCCGTTTCTGTCTGCAGAGCAACCAGGCAAGCCCGCCCCCCCTTGATCACCAGATATCACCTACTCTTCTCTCTATTGCTTGCATTAGAGTAGTGTAGCATGTTACTACTTTCCGTAAATCCTACCCTGATGCATAGCCTGTCATTGTTGCTACAGTAATTGATACCTTACCTGCAATCCTAAATGCTTAGTATAGGATGCTAGTTTATCATCAGTGGCCCTACATTCTTGTCTGTCTACCATGCTATACTATCGGGCCGTGATCACGTCGGGTGTTGATCACGGGTATATACTATACATATTACACATGATATATGTTGTGACTAAAGTCGGGTCGACTCGTTGAGTACCCGCGGTTGATTCACGAATTGGGGGCTGGAAGGACATACTTTCCCGATGGCCCTCTGTGTGGATCTTTGTAGCGAAACGACACAGCAGGTTGAGACCACCTAGGAGAGAGGTGGGCCTGGCCCTGGTCGGTGTTCGCGGTTACTTCAAGATAACACGTTTAACGAGATCTTGGTATTTGATCTGAGTCTGGCCACTGGCTTATACGCACTAACCAACAACGCGGGGACAGTTATGGGCACTCGACGTCGTGGTATCAGCCGAAGCCTTCGTGACGTCAGCGACTGAGCGGCGCGCGCCGGGTTGGACTGGAACGCCTGCTCTTGTATAAGGGAGGCTAGGTCTGCTCACCGGCCGCGTACGCAACATGCAGGTGTGCAATGGGCGATGGGCCCAGACCCCTGCGCCATAGGATTTAGACCGGCGTGCTGACCTCTCTGTTGTGCCTAGGTAGGGCTGCGACGTGTTGATCTTCCGAGGCCAGGCATGACCCCGAAAAGTGTGTCCGGACAAAGGGGATCGAGCGTGTTGGGAAATGTGGTGCACCCCTGCAGGGAAGTTGATCTATTCGAATAGCCGTGTCCCTCGGTAAAAGGACGCCCCAGAGTTGTACCTTGACCTTATGACAACTAGAACCGGATACTTAATAAAACACACCCTTCCAAGTGCCAGATATAACCGGTGATCGCTCTCTCACAGGGCAACGAGGGGAGGATCACCGGGTAGGATTATGCTACACGATGCTACTTGGTGAACTTACCTTCTGATCTCTTCTACATGCTGCAAGATGGAGGTGGCCAGAAGCGTAGTCTTCAATAGGACTAGCTATCCCCCTCTTATTCCGGCATTCTGCAGTTCAGTGCACATATGTTAGCCTTATTCCATTTGATACCAATGTATACATATGTAGTGTAGCTCCTTGCTTGCGAGTACTTTGGATGAGTATTCATGGTTGCTTTGCTCCCCCCTTTCCCCCTTCCTATACCCGATTGCTGCGACCATACAATGGAGCCCAGGAGCTAGACGCCACTGTCGATGACGACTGCTACTACTCGGGAGACGCCTACTACTACGTGCAGCCCGCTGCCGATGACCAGGAGTAGTTTAGGAGGATCCCAGGCAGGAGGCATGCGCCTCTTTCGATCTGTATCCCAGTTTGTGCTAGCCTTCTTAAGGCAAACTTTTTTAACTTATGTCTGTACTCAGATAATGTTGCTTCCGCTGACTCGTCTATGATCGAGCTCTTGTATTCGAGCCCTCAAGGCCCCTAACTTGTAATATGATGCTTGTATGACTTATTTTATTTGTAGAGTTGTGTTGTGATATCTTCCTGTGAGTCCCTGATCTTGATCATACACGTTTGTGTGTATGATTAGTGTACGATTGAATCGGGGGCGTCACAAGTTGGTATCAGAGCCGACTGCCTATAGGAATCCCCCTTTCCAACTCCTTGGCTGAAGTCGAGTCTAGTCATTGAAAAACTTTTACTAACATGGCTGTGTGGGTTACGGGCCCACGTCGTCATTGGGTGGTATTAGGATCTTTTACTCCTTGTCTATACTCTGGGACTATAATCTCTCTCCTATTCGGGTTAAATGATATGCTAACTCTAACTCTAGGTTCTCGTAAATACTTTCTCCCGGAGAGCCCCTCGGTCCGAATGATCGACTGCTTCAACAGAAGATTCTGACAATACTCTTAGATGTACTCCCGAGAACTTGTGTTGATTTCTTTTGCAATCCCTTAACACCGTCGCATCCTTATGGATAACGGTGTACCCTCGCCGTTCATACTTTCATCCCTAGTTGTTCTTGTTATTACAAGATACCCGAAAGTATTCTCCGACTTTCAAGAATCCTTTTTTGACTGCCATGCAACTCTTTTCTGCCTGAATAACCCTACAAATAATTCCTCAAACTTATCAGGGGTTCGTTCATTCCCAGTTGATCATATGTCTCACAAAATTCTTCGAATGCAATTGGATCTCCTGAAGATCCTCTGCAGCCTAGTGCTCCCGAAAGTCTTGTCTACCCGCATTATGGTTAAATCCATATGTCCAACAATATTCACTAACATCCTTTGTCATTGTCTTCCTAACCCTATTGATTCATTATGTTGCGATTGCTCGCAATCATCAGCCGAACCCTGAAATTTGACCATCCTGCTCAACAAACGTGATCCAGGAGACTTGGAGTGGGCGTCAAGAAACAATCGAGGAGGCCACGAGGCAGGGGGGCGCGCCTACCCCCTGGGCGCGCCCTCCACCCTCGTGGGCCCCTTGTTGCTCCACCGACCTACTTATTCCTCCTATATAAGTCCACGTACCCTGCAAACATCCAGGAGCACCACGAAAACCTAATTCCACCGCCGCAACCTTCTGTACCCGGGAGATCCCATCTTGGGGCATTTTTCGGAGCTCCGTCGGAGGGGGCATTGATCACGGAGGGCCTCTACATCAACTCCATGGTCTCTCCGGTGATGTGTGAGTAGTTTACTTCAGACCTTCGGGTCCATAGCTAGTAGCTATATGGCTTCTTCTCTCTCTCTCTCTTTGGATCTCAATACAAAGTTCTCCTCGATTCTCTTGGAGATCTATTCGATGTAATCTTCTTTTGTGGTGTGTTTGTAGAGATCCGATGAATTGTGGGTTTATGATCCAGATTATCTATGAATAATATTTGATTCTTCTCTGAATTCATTTATGTATGATTGGTTTATCTTTGCAAGTCTCTTCGAATTATCGGTTTAGTTTGGCCTACTAGATTGATCTTTCTTGCAATGGGAGAAGTGCTTATCTTTGGGTTCAATCTTGCGGTGCTCGACCCCAGTGACAGTAGGGGAAACGACACGTATTGTATTGTTGCCATCGAGGATAAAAAGATGGGGTTTATATCATATTGCATGATTTTATCCCTCTACATCATGTCATCTTGCTTAAGGCGTTACTCTATTCTTATGAACTTAATACTCTAGATGCATGCTGGATAGCGGTCGATGTGTGGAGTAATAGTAGTAGATGCAGAATTGTTTCGGTCTACTTGTCGCGGACGTGATGCCTATATACATGATCGTGCCTAGATATTCTCATAATTATTCACTTTTCTATCAATTGCTCGACAGTAATTTGTTTACCCACTGTAATACTTATGCTATCTTGAGAGAAGCCACTAGTGAAGCCTATGGCCCCCGGGTCTATTTTCCATCATACAAGTTTCCAATCTATTTTATTTTGCAATTTTTACTTTCAATCTATATCATAAAAATACCAAAAATATTTATCTTATTATTATCTCTATCAGATCTCACTCTTGCAAGTGGCCGTGAAGGGATTGACAACCCCTTTATCATGTTGGTTGCGAGGTTCTTATTTGTTTGTGTAGGTACGAGGTGACTCGCGCGTGGTCTCCTACTGGATTGATACCTTGGTTCTCAAAAACTGAGGGAAATACTTACGCTGCTTTACTCCATCACCCTTTCCTCTTCAAGGGAAAACCAACGCAGTGCTCAAGAGGTAGCAATGCCCATATATTCAAACTTGGGAATAGAGAGAGGTGTGATATGTGGTAGGAAATTCAACCTCCTGGGTGCGACTAATGTCACCGGAGACAAGTTCCACCGAGACAACAGCGTCAAGCCTTGCATGGGATGAGGAAGATGGTGGGGGGTTGGCGGGCGTTGGCTCCAGTGCCGCAAAATGTATATACAGGAATGCTGCCATTCACAGGTGGATTGGTGGTTCCAATTTGGATGCACTTCCACCTATATAAGGTATTTATATCCCCACTTTCTGACATCAACTCCTATTTTGAGCAAGATGAATAGTTGATGTAAGATTCTTCTGGTCATATATACATAGAGTGATGAAACACTATAGATACACTCCGATTTAAGTATGCCAAAGAGAGGGAGGAGGCCGACTATGTGGAATGTCAAGGATGAGGAGAAGCAGTGAATGATTTCTTTGTGTGAAAAGGATGCCGTCTTGTTAGAGAGATATCTTGTGGTGGAGAATTACAGAGCAACAATAGTGCATCCAATGCTTTGAGAAGCTCAAGGAAGAGAGGTCATGGCGGTGGCTAGGTATGTCTTCATGAAAGAAGATGATCTTAACCATGAGGAGTGTAAGGAGTATTACCAAGAGGTAATTCTAACACAGTAAGAAATTGCACACTAGTTGCCTTTATGTTTTATGGGACCAAGCATGAAAACGACACAATCACAATTGTAATTTTCATATCTTGAGCTCTAATGCTATGAAGGAATTGGATTCTACAATATGCTTGCAGAATATAGTGATATTCTTTAGGAGTTGGAAGTCTTTTTTTGCTTGTCATTGTCCTTAGATGCTATATATTGTCACCTTTAAATAAATAATTTCCCATCTAACATTTGAAGGTAGTGTGTATTCCACTTTTATACCGTGTGTAAATTATTACCTTGTAATTTTGTTGTCAAAGAAGAAGATGTAGTTCTGCAATTTTAGTGTTGGAAGTTTGCACATATGTTTCTCAGTGATTGTATTTAAGTGTTCTTATCTGAGAACCTACTTTTATCAAATATTTACAACCTTCAATGCTGCTTAGCATATTTTTGGCCAACAGTTGCTTATATATTAGCTTTTCTTTTTATACGTTTTGAATATTTGCATGTGCTTTAGTAACACATGACCTTTCATATTGTTGCGTAATAATCGATGTCTACATTAAACACAACACTTAGTTATTACCATGAAGTATTGTATTACATTCACCAAATATTTCTCATTCAAATTGCATTGACACAAGTTCTTGATTGTGCCCATGTAATGAAGGATGGTTTACGAATGGCATTACAAAAAAATATGATTATTATTTAGAGGACATGATAGATGGTTCTGCATTGATCGCATGTGCATCTATATAAGGAGTTCTCGTACCCTCCTTCGAACCACAACTCATATCTTTATCAAGATCAATATATTAGGACATATACTTCTAGTTGGGTGATTCATACCTAGGTCTCGGGTAGCTGGGAATGAGGTATGCCCATTTTAGTATTTAAAACTTAATCCTATTATCAAGATGGAATTTAATTTTAGATTTTTGAAATGTGATTTTTACATTTTGTAATTTAAATTATTAACTTGTGAACAAGCCAAACCCTTCTAAGTTGAGAAGACTTATTGGTTCACTTATTGTATACTTTGAGTTTGGTTTCATAAATCGCAGGGTATATGTTGGTTTTATTGTCGACAATCAGTAACACATGATGTCCTGATCTTTGCAATTGGCAAATACACACATTTAAATGCATATGTAAATCACTTCATCAACAACAAGTGCCACTTTCTATTTCTGAGGAAATAAATTGGTTCGAATTAAACATGTGCCACTTTTAATATATGAAATCTTAGAGCATGTATTTGGTAGCATGTAGCCTCAAAGTTTTTCTGAATTTAATTTTTACAAGTACCAAATCGTGTCATACATCCAACAAGTTGTCATCAATATCCTTACCATACGATAATGCATGCCCATATATTCACACTTGGGAATAGAGAGACGTGCGAGATGTGGTAGGAAATACAACCTCATGGGTGCGTCTAATGTCACTGGAGGCGAGTTGCACCAAGACAACGGTGTCGAGCCTGGCCTAGGATGAGGAAGGTGGTGGTGGCACTTGGCGGACGTTGTCTCCGGTTGCACAAAATTCATATACGGGAGGGATGTCATTGAGAGATCGATTGATGATTCCAATTTTGATGCACTTTCTGACAGCAACTCCTATTTGGATGTACTTCCACCTATATAAGGTATTTCTATCCCCACTTTCTGACAGCAACTCCTATTTTAAGCAAGATGAATATATGAAGTAAGATTCTTATTGTCATATATACATATAGTGATGAAACACTATATATCCACTCCAATTTACGTATGCAAAAGAGAGGGAGGAAGCCAACTATGAGTAATGTTAAGGATGAGGAGAAGCAGTGAATGATGTCTTTGTAGGAAAATGATGTTGTCTTGTTAGAGAGATATCTTGTGGTGGAGAACTACGGAGCAACAATACTACATCCAATGCTTTGAGAAGCTCAAGGAAGATATCACAGGGTGGTGGCAAGGTATGTCTTCATGAAAGAAGATGATCTTAGCCATGAGGAGTGTAAGGAGTATTACCCGGAGGTAATTATAACCAAGAAAGAAATTACACACTAGTTTCCTTTAGATTCTATGGGACCAAGCATGAAAATGACACAATCACAATTGTACTTTTCATATGTTGAGCTCTAAGGCTAGAAAGGAATTGGATTCTACAATATTCGTGCAGAATATAGTGATATTCTTTATGAGTTGGAAGTCTTATTTTGCACAATTGTGTTCTCTTGATCTTGGATTTTTTTTGTCAAACAAGAACATGTAGTTAAGCAATTTCATTGTCGGAAGTTTGCACATATGTATTTTAGTGATTGTCAATAAGTGTCCTTATCCGACAACCTATGTTTAGCAAATAATTGCAACCTTCAATGTTGCTTCGCATATTTTTAGCCAACACATGCTTACGGATTAGCTTTGCTTTATATTTTTTTTTGGAGTATTTGCATGCGCTTTAATAACACATGACCTTTCATATTGTTGCATAATAATCGATGTGTATGTTAAAAAACCCTCAATTATAACCGTGAAGTATTGTATTACATTCACCAAACATTTCTCACTAAAATTTCTCTGACATATGTTCTTGATTGTGCCCGTTGAATGAAGGATGGCCTACGAATGACATTACCAAAAAATATGATTATTCTTTACAGGACATGATATATGGTTCTGCTTTAATCCCACGTGCATCTAAAGGAGTTCCCGTACCCTCCTTTGAACCACAACTCATATCTTGATCAAGATCAATATATTAGGACAGATACTTCTAGTTGTATGATTCTTTTGTAGGGCTCGAGTAGAAGGGAATTTTTGGGGAACGTAGTAATTTCAAAAAATTTCCTACGCACACGCAAGATCATGGTGATGCATAGCAATGAGAGGGGAGAGTGTTGTCTACGTACCCAACGCAGACCGACTGCAGAAGCGCTGACACGACGTAGAGGAAGTAGTCGTACGTCTTCACGATCCAACCGATCAAGCACCGAAACTACGACACCTCCGAGTTCGAGCACACGTTCAGCTCGATGACGATCCCCGGACTTCGATCCAGCAAAGTGTCAGGGAAGAGTTCCGTCAGCACGACGGCATGGTGACGATCTTGATGAACTACAGCAGCAGGGCTTCGCCTAAACTCCGCTACAGTATTATCGAGGAATATGGTGGTAGGGGGCACCGCACACGGCTAAGGAATAGATCACGTGGATCAACTTGTGTCTTTCTGGGTGCCTCTGCCTCAGTATATAAAGGAGCCAAGGGGGGAGGGGGCGCCGGCCAGGAGGAGGGCGCAGGAGGAGTCCTACTCCTTCCGGGAGTAGGACTCCCCCCCAATCCTATTCCAACTAGGAATCCCAAGGGGGAAAGAGGGAGAGGGGTGGCCGGCCACCTCTCCTAGTCCTAATAGGACTAGGGGAGGGGGGGAGGCGCGCAGCCCTTGTGGGCAGCCCTTTCACCTTTCCACTAAGGCCCACTAAGGCCCATATGATTCCCGAGGGGTTCCGGTAACCTCCCGGTACTCCGGTAAAATCCCGATTTCACCCGGAACACTTCCGATATCCAAACATAGGCTTCCAATATATCAATCTTTACGTCTCGACCATTTCGAGACTCCTCGTCATGTCCGTGATCACATCCGGGACTCCCAACAACCTGCGGTACATCAAAATGCATAAACTCATAATATAACTGTCATCGTAACCTTAAGCGTGCGGACCCTACGGGTTCGAGAACAATGTAGACATGACCGAGACACGTCTCCGGTCAATAACCAATAGCGGGACCTGGATGCCCATATTGGCTCCTACATATTCTACGAAGATCTTTATCGGTCAGACCGCATAACAACATACGTTGTTCCCTTTGTCATCGGTATGTTACTTGCCCGAGATTCGATCGTCGGTATCCAATACCTAGTTCAATCTCGTTACCGGCAAGTCTCTTTACTCGTTCCGTAATACATCATCTCACAACTAACATATTAGTTGTAATGCTTGCAAGGCTTATGTGATGTGTATTACCGAGATGGCCCAGAGATACCTCTCCGACAATCGGAGTGACAAATCCTAATCTCGAAATACGCCAACCCAACATCTACCTTTGGAGACACCTGTAATGCTCCTTTATAATCACCCAGTTATGTTGTGACGTTTGGTAGCACCCAAAGTGTTCCTCCGGCAAATGGGAGTTGCATAATCTCATAGTCATAGGAACATGTATAAGTCATGAAGAAAGCAATAGCAACATACTAAACGATCGGGTGCTAAGCTAATGGAATGGGTCATGTCAATCAGATCATTCAACTAATGATGTGACCTCGTTAATCAAATAACAACTCATTGTTCATGGTCAGGAAACATAACCATCTTTGATTAACGAGCTAGTCAAGTAGAGGCATACTAGTGACACTTTGTTTGTCTGTGTATTCACACATGTATTATGTTTCCGGTTAATACAATTCTAGCATGAATAATAAACATTTATCATGATTATAAGGAAATAAATAATAACTTTATTATTGCCTCTAGGGCATATTTCCTTCAGTCTCCCACTTGCACTAGAGTCAATAATCTAGATTACACTGTAATGATTCTAACACCCATGGAGCCTTGGTGCTGATCATGTTTTGCTCGTGGAAGAGGCTTAGTCAACGGGTCTGCAACATTCAGGTCCGTATGTATCTTGAAAATCTCTATGTCTCCCACCTGGACTAGATCCCGGATGGAGTTGAAGCGTCTCTTGATGTGTTTGGTCCTTTTATGAAATCTGGATTCCTTTGCCAAGGCAATTGCACCAGTATTGTCACAAAAGATTTTCATTGGACCCGATGCATTAGGTATGACACCTGGATCGGATATGAACTCCTTCATCCAGACTCCTTCGTTCGCTGCTTCCGAAGCAGCTATGTACTCCGCTTCACATGTAGATCCCGCTACGACGCTTTGTTTAGAACTGCACCAACTGACAGCTCCACCATTTAATGTAAACACGTATCCGGTTTGCGATTTAGAATTGTCCGGATCAGTGTCAAAGCTTGCATCAACGTAACCTTTTACGGTGAGCTCTTTGTCACCTCCATATACGAGAAACATATCCTCAGTCCTTTTCAGGTATTTCAGGATGTTTTTGACCGCTGTCCAGTGATCCACTCCTGGATTACTTTGGTACCTCCCTGCTAAACTTATAGCAAGGCACACATCAGGTCTGGTACACAGCATTGCATACATGATAGATCCTATGGTTGATGCATAGGGAACATCTTTCATATTCTCTCTATCTTCTACAGTGGTCGGGCATTGAGTCTTACTCAACTTCACACCTTGTAACACAGGCAAGAACCCTTTCTTTGCTTGATCCATTTTGAAATTCTTCAAAATTTTGTCAAGGTATGTGCTTTGTGAAAGTCCAATTAAGCGTCTTGATCTATCTCTATAGATCTTAATGCCTAATATGTAAGCAGCTTCACCGAGGTCTTTCATTAAAAAACTTTTATTCAAGTATCCCTTTATGCTATCCAGAAATTCTATATCATTTCCAATCAGCAATATGTCATCCACATATAATATCAGAAATGCTACAGAGCTCCCACTCACTTTCTTGTAAATACAGGCTTCTCCAAAAGTCTGTATAAAACCAAATGCTTTGATCACACTATCAAAACGTTTATTCCAACTCCGAGAGGCTTGCACCAGTCCATAAATGGATCGCTGGAGCTTGCACACTTTGTTAGCTCCCTTTGGATCGACAAAACCTTCCGGTTGCATCATATACAACTCTTCTTCCAGAAATCCATTCAGGAATGCAGTTTTGACATCCATCTGCCAAATTTCATAATCATAAAATGCGGCAATCGCTAACATGATTCGGACGGACTTAAGCATCGCTACGGGTGAGAAGGTCTCATCGTAGTCAATCCCTTGAACTTGCCGAAAACCTTTTGCGACAAGTTGAGCTTTGTAGACAGTAACATTACCATCAGCGTCAGTCTTCTTCTTAAAGATCCATTTATTCTCAATTGCTTGCCGATCATCGGCCAAGTCAACCAAAGTCCATACTTTGTTCTCATACATGGATCCCATCTCAGATTTCATGACTTCAAGCCACTTTGCGGAATCTGGGCTCACCATCGCTTCTTCATAGTTCGTAGGTTCATCATGATCTAGTAGCATGACTTCCAGAACAGGATTACCGTACCACTCTGGTGCGGATCTTACTCTGGTTGATCTACGAAGTTCAGTAGTATCTTGATCTGAAGTTTCATGATCATTATCATTGGCTTCCTCACTAACTGGTGTAGGTGTCACTGGAACAGTTTTCTGTGATAAACTACTTTCCAGTAAGGGAGCAGGTAAAGTTACCTCGTCAAGTTCTACTTTCCTCCCACTCACTTCTTTCGAGAGAAACTCCTTCTCTAGAAAGGATCCATTCTTAGCAACGAATGTCTTGCCTTCGGATCTGTGATAGAAGGTGTACCCAACAGTTTCCTTTGGGTATCCTATGAAGACACATTTCTCCGATTTGGGTTCGAGCTTATCAGGTTGAAGCTTTTTCACAGAAGCATCACAACACCAAACTTTAAGAAACGACAACTTTGGTTTCTTGCCAAACCACAGTTCATAAGGCGTCGTCTCAACGGATTTTGATGGTGCCCTATTTAATGTGAATGCAGCCGTCTCTAGAGCATAACCCCAAAACGATAGCGGTAAATCAGTAAGAGACATCATAGATCGCACCATATCTAGTAAAGTACGATTACGACGTTCGGACACACCATTACGCTGTGGTGTTCCGGGTGGCGTGAGTTGCGAAACTATTCCACAGTTTTTCAAATGTATACCAAACTCGTAACTCAAATATTCTCCTCCACGATCAGATCGTAGAAACTTTATTTTCTTGTTACGATGATTTTCAACTTCACTCTGAAATTCTTTGAACTTTTCAAATGTTTCAGACTTATATTTCATTAAGTAGATACATCCATATCTGCTTAAATCATCTGTGAAGGTGAGAAAATAACGATATCCGCCACGAGCCTCAATATTCAACGGACCACATACATCAGTATGTACGATTTCCAATAAATCTGTTGCTCTCTCCATAGTACCGGAGAACGGTGTTTTAGTCATCTTGCCCATGAGGCACGGTTCGCAAGTACCAAGTGATTCATAATCAAGTGGTTCCAAAAGTCCATCAGTATGGAGTTTCTTCATGCGCTTTACACCGATATGACCTAAACGACAGTGCCACAAATAAGTTGCACTTTCATTATCAACTCTGCATCTTTTGGCTTCAACATTATGAATATGTGGATTACTACTATCGAGATTCAATAAAAATTGACCACTCTTCAAGGGTGCATGACCATAAAAGATATTACTCATATAAATAGAACAACTATTATTCTCTGATTTAAATGAATAACCGTCTTGCATTAAACAAGATCCAGATATAATGTTCATGCTCAACGCTGGCACCAAATAACAATTATTTAGGTCTAATATTAATCCCGAAGGTAGATGTAGAGGTAGTGTGTCGACCGCGATCACATCGACTTTGGAACCGTTTCCCACGCGCATCGTCACCTCGTCCTTTGCCAGTGCCCGCTTATTCCGTAGTCCCTGTTTTGAGTTGCAAATATTAGCAACAGAACCAGTATCAAATACCCAGGTGCTACTGCGAGCTCTAGTAAGGTACACATCAATAACCTGTATATCACATATACCTTTGTTCACCTTGCCATCCTTCTTATCCGCCAAATACTTGGGGCAGTTCCGCTTCCAGTGACCAGTCTGCTTGCAGTAGAAGCACTCAGTTTCAGGCTTAGGTCCAGACTTGGGTTTCTTCTCCTGAGCAGCAACTTGCTTGCCGTTCTTCTTGAAGTTCCCCTTCTTCTTCCCTTTGCCCTTTTTCTTGAAACTAGTGGTCTTGTTAACCATCAACACTTGATGCTCCTTCTTGATTTCTACCTCCGCAGCTTTCAGCATTGCGAAGAGCTCGGGAATAGTCTTGTTCATCCCTTGCATATTATAGTTCATCACGAAGCTCTTGTAGCTTGGTGGCAGTGATTGGAGAATTCGGTCAATGACGCAATCATCCGGAAGATTAACTCCCAATTGAATCAAGTGATTATTATACCCAGACATTTTGAGTATATGCTCACTGACAGAACTGTTCTCCTCCATCTTGCAGCTATAGAACTTATTGGAGACTTCATATCTCTCAATTCGGGCATTTGCTTGAAATATTAACTTCAACTCCTGGAACATCTCATATGCTCCATGACGTTCAAAACGTCGTTGAAGTCCCGATTCTAAGCCGTAAAGCATGGCACACTGAACTATCGAGTAGTCATCAGCTTTGCTCTGCCAGACGTTCATAACATCTGGTGTTGCTCCAGCAGCAGGCCTGGCACCCAGCGGTGCTTCCAGGACGTAATTCTTCTGAGCAGCAATGAGGATAATCCTCAAGTTACGGACCCAGTCCGTGTAATTGCTACCATCATCTTTCAACTTTGCTTTCTCAAGGAACGCATTAAAATTCAACGGAACAACAGCACGAGCCATCTATCTACAATCAGCATAAACAAGCAAGATACTATCAGGGACTAAGTTCATGATAAATTTAAGTTCAATTAATCATATTACTAAAGAACTCCCACTTAGATAGACATCCCTCTAATCTTCTAAGTGATTACGTGATCCAAATCAACTAAACCATAACCGATCATCACGTGAGATGGAGTAGTTTTCAATGGTGAACATCGTTTATGTTGATCATATCTACTATATGATTCACGCTCGACCTTTCGGTCTCCTTGTTTCGAGGCCATATCTGCATATGCTAGGCTCGTCAAGTTTAACCTGAGTATTCTGCTTGTGCAAAAACTGGCTTGCACCCGTTGTAGATGGACGTAGAGCTTATCACACCCGATCATCACGTGGTGTCTGGGCACGAAGAACTTTGGCAACGGTGCATACTCAGGGAGAACACTTCTTGATAATTTAGTGAGAGATCATCTTATAATCCTACCGTCAATCAAAGCAAGATAAGATGCATAAAAAGATAAACATCACATGCAATCAATTTAAGTGATATGATATGGCCATCATCATCTTGTGCTTGTGATCTCCATCTCCGAAGCACCGTCATGATCACCATCATCACCGGCGCGACACCTTGATCTCCATCGTAGCATCGTTGTCGTCTCGCCAATCTTATGCTTCCACGACTATCACTACCGTTTAGTAATAAAGTAAAGCATTACATCGCGATTGCATTGCATACAATAAAGCGACAACCATATGGCTCCTGCCAGTTGCCGATAACTCGGTTACAAAACATGATCATCTCATACAATAAAATTCAGCATCATGCCTTGACCATATCACATCACAACATGCCCTGCAAAAACAAGTTAGACGTCCTCTACTTTGTTGTTGCAAGTTTTACGTGGCTGCTACGGGCTTAAGTAAGAACCAATCTCACCATGGAAGATATCACAGGGTGGTGGCAAGGTATGTCTTCATGAAAGAAGATGATCTTAGCCATGAGGAGTGTAAGGAGTATTACCCGGAGGTAATTATAACCAAGAAAGAAATTGCACACTAGTTTCCTTTAGATTCTATGGGACCAAGCATGAAAATGACACAATCACAATTGTACTTTTCATATGTTGAGCTCTAAGGCTAGAAAGGAATTGGATTCTACAATATTCGTGCAGAATATAGTGATATTCTTTATGAGTTGGAAGTCTTCTTTTGCACAATTGTGTTCTCTTGATCTTGGATTTTTTTTGTCAAACAAGAACATGTAGTTAAGCAATTTCATTGTCGGAAGTTTGCACATATGTATTTTAGTGATTGTCAATAAGTGTCATTATCCGACAACCTATGTTTAGCAAATAATTGCAACCTTCAATGTTGCTTCGCATATTTTTATCCAACACATGCTTACGGATTAGCTTTGCATTATATATTTTTTTGGAGTATTTGCATGCGCTTTAGTAACACATGACCTTTCATATTGTTGCATAATAATCGATGTCTATGTTAAAAAACCCTCAATTATAACCGTGAAGTATTGTATTACATTCACCAAACATTTCTCACTAAAATTTCTCTGACATATGTTCTTGACTGTGCCCGTTGAATGAAGGATGGCCTACGAATGACATTACCAAAAAATATGATTATTCTTTACAGGACATGATATATGGTTCCGCTTTAATCCCACGTGCATATAAAGGAGTTCCCGTACCCTCCTTTGAACCACAACTCATATCTTGATCAAGATCAATATATTAGGACAGATACTTCTAGTTGTATGATTCATTTGTAGGGCTCGAGTAGAAGGGAATTGTTGGGGAACGTAGTAATTTCAAAAAATTTCCTATGCACACGCAAGATCATGGTGATTCATAGCAACGAGAGGGGAGAGTGTTGTCTACGTACCCAACGCAGACCGACTGCAGAAGCGCTGACACGACGTAGAGGAAGTAGTCGTACGTCTTCACGATCCAACAGATCAAGCACCGAAACTACGGCACCTCCGAGTTCGAGCACACGTTCAGCTCGATGACGATCCCCGGACTCCGATCCAACAAAGTGTCGGGGAGGAGTTCCGTCAGCACGACGGCGTGGTGACGATCTTCATGAACTACAGCAGCAGGGCTTCGCCTAAACTCCGCTACAGTATTATCGAGGAATATGGTGGCAGGGGGCACCGCACATGGCTAAGGAATAGATCACGTGGATCAACTTGTGTCTTTCTGGGTGCCTCTGCCTCAGTATATAAAGGAGCCAAGGGGGGAGGGGGGCGCCGGCCAGGAGGAGGTCGCAGGAGGAGTCCTACTCCTTCCGGGAGTAGGACTCCCCCCCAATCCTATTCCAACTAGGATTCCCAAGGGGGAAAGAGGGAGAGGGGTGGCCGGCCACCTCTCCTAGTCCTAATAGGACAAGGGGAGGGGGGAGGCGCGCAGCCCTTGTGGGCAGCCCTTTCACCTTTCCACTAAGGCCCACTAAGGCCCATATGATTCCCGGGGGGGTCCGGTAACCTCCCGGTACTCCGGTAAAATCCCGATTTCACCCGGAACACTTCCGATATCCAAACAAGGCTTCCAATATATCAATCTTTACGTCCCGACCATTTCGAGACTCCTCGTCATGTCCGTGATCACATCCGGGACTCCGAACAACCTGCGGTACATCAAAATGCATAAACTCATAATATAACTGTCATCGTAACCTTAAGCGTGCGGACCCTACGGGTTCGAGAACAATGTAGACATGACCGAGACACGTCTCCGGTCAATAACCAATAGCGGGACCTGGATGCCCATATTGGCTCCTACATATTCTACGAAGATCTTTATCGGTCAGACCGCATAACAACATACGTTGTTCCCTTTGTCATCGGTATGTTACTTGCCCGAGATTCGATCGTCGGTATCCAATACCTAGTTCAATCTCGTTACCGGCAAGTCTCTTTACTCGTTCCGTAATACATCATCTCACAACTAACATATTAGTTGTAATGCTAGCAAGGCTTATGTGATGTGTATTACCGAGAGGGCCCAGAGATACCTCTCCGACAATCGGAGTGACAAATCCTAATCTCGAAATACGCCAACCCAACATCTACCTTTGGAGACACCTGTAATGCTCCTTTATAATCACCCAGTTACGTTGGGATGTTTGGTAGCACCCAAAGTGTTCCTCCGGCAAACGGGAGTTGCATAATCTCATAGTCATAGGAACATGTATAAGTCATGAAGAAAGCAATAGCAACATACTAAACGATCGGGTGCTAAGCTAATGGAATGGGTCATGTCAATCAGATCATTCAACTAATGATGTGACCTCGTTAATCAAATAACAACTCATTGTTCATGGTCAGGAAACATAACCATCTTTGATTAACGAGCTAGTCAAGTAGAGGCATACTAGTGACACTTTGTTTGTCTATATATTCACACATGTATTATGTTTCTGGTTAATACAATTCTGGCATGAATAATAAACATTTATCATGATTATAAGGAAATAAATAATAACTTTATTATTGCCTCTAGGGCATATTTCCTTCAGGAATGAGGTATGTCCATGTTAGTATATATAACTTAATTCTATTATCAGGATGCTATTATTTTCATATTTTTGGAAAGTGGTTTTTACAATTTCTAATTTAAATTGTTAACATGTGAACAAGACAAACCCTTCTAAGTAGAGAACACTCATTGGTTCGGTTATTGTATACTTTGAGTTTGGTTCCATAAATCACAGGGAATATGCTTGTTTCTCTTGTCGAAAATTGGTAACACATGATGTCTTGGTCATTGTTATTAGCAAATAGACAAATTCACGTGCATATGTACGTCACTTCAGCAGCAATAGGTGTCACTTTCTATTTCTGTGGAAAAAGTTTGGTTCCAATTGAACATGTGCCGCTTTTAATATATTAAATTCTTAGAGCATGTATTCAACATCATGTAGCCTCAAAGTTTTTCTCAATTTAATTTTTACAAGTACCGAATCTTTTAATTCATCCCACAAGTTGACAACAATATCCTTACTGCAAAAAAAAAAATCATGGCCATATATTCACATTTGGGAATAGAGAGAGGTGTGAGATGTGGTAGCAAATGCAACCTCCTGGGTGTGTCTAATGAACCAGAGGTGAATTGCATCAAGACAACAGCGTCGAGCCTGGCATGGGATGAGGAAGATGGTGGCGGGGGTTGGTGGACATTGTCTCCAGTGGCACAAAATGCATATACGGGAGGGATGCCATTGAGAGATGGGTTTGTGGTTCCAATTTGGATGCACTTCCACATATATAAGGTATTTCTATCCCCACTTTCTGACATCAACTCCTATTTTGAGCAAGATGAATATATGAAGTAAGATTCTTCTTGTCATATATACATATAGTGATAAAACATTATATATCCACTCCAATTTAAGTAGGCCAAAGAGAGGGAGGAGGCCGACTATGAGGAATGCCAAGGATGAGCAGAAGCAATGAATGATGTCTTTGTTGGAAACGGATGTTGTCCTGTTAGAGAGATATCTTGTGGTGGAGAATTATAGAGCAACGATAGTGCATCCAACACTTTGAGAAGATCAAGGAAGAGAGCACAGGGTGGTGGCTAGGTATGTCTTCATGAAACAAGATGTTCTTAACCATGGGGAGTATAAGGAGTATTACCAAGAGCTAATTCTGACCAAGCAAGAAATTGCACTCTAGTTGGCTTTAGAATCTATGCGACCAAGCATGGAAACGACACAATCACAATTGTAATTTTCATATATTTAGCTCTAAGGCTAGCAAGGAATCGGATTATACAATATTCTTGCAAAATATAGTGATACTCTTTATGAGTTGGAAGTCTTGTTTTGCTTGAAGTCTTCTTTTGCTGGTCATTGTCCTTAGATCTTATATATTGTCACCTTTGAATAAATAATTTCCCATCTCAAAATTCAAGGTCATGTGTATTCCACTTTTATACCGCATGGATATTATTACTTTACTTACTAATTCTAAAGAGTGTGTTATGTTGAGCTTAATTGTAATTTTGTTGTCAAACAAGAACATGTAGTTATGCTATTTCATTGTTGGAAGTTTGCACATATGTTTTTTAGTGATTGGATTTAAGTGTCATAATCCGACAACCTATGTTTAGCAAGTAATTACAACCTTTAATACTGCTTAGCATATTTTTAGCCAACACTTGCTTACGTGTTAGCTTTGCTTTTTATATGTTCGGAGTATTTGCATGTGCTTTAGTAACACATGACCTTTCATATTGTTGGATAATAATCGATGTCTATGTTAAACACAACCCTTAGTTATTACTGTGAAGTATTGTATAACATTCACCAAACATTTCTCACTAAATTGCACTAACGCATGTTCTTGACAGTGCCCATGGAATGAAGGATGGCCTACGAATGACATTACCAAAAAATATGATTATTCTTTAGAGGACATGACAGATGGTTCCACTTTGATCCCACGTGCATCTATATAAGGAGTTCTCGTACCCTCCTCCGAACCACAACTCATATCTTGATCAAGATCAATATATTAGGACAGATACTTCTTGTTGTATGATTCATTTGTAGGGCTCTGGTAGCTATTCACATAAATTATTCTCGGCTTCCTGCCTCAAGCACTTTGCATGCCCAAGAAGCCTAGCAGGTTCATGCAAAGATTCTTCGTCACGTGCATCACATCGATTGTAGAGTGGATCTTTAGGACTTTCAATATATAGGGTAGGTCCAAAATATAGATTTCTTCTTCCACATGGGTGTGTGTCTGTCAGCGTCATTCGGAACAGGTTATCCACCAGGACCCTTTCCAAAGATTGCTTTTAAATCCTTGACCATATCAACTATATCATCACCAGTACTGGGGACGGGCTTTTTCCGGTGATCTGCCTCACCTTTGAAATGCTTGCCTTTCTTTCTTAAGGGATGCCTGCTCGAAAGAAATCGATGATGTTCCAGGTACGCATTATTCTTATATTTGTCCAAATATAGATTTTCAGTATCATCTAAATAGTGCGTGCATGCATTGTATCCCTTATTTGTCTGTCCTATAAGGTTACTACGAGCTGGCCAATCATTGATGGTTACAAACAGCAACGCTCATAGGTCAAATTCCTTTTGTTTGTGCTCATCCCACACACGTACACCTTTGATATCCCATAGTTGTAAAAGTTCTTCAACTAATGGCCTTAGGTACACATCAATGTCGTTGTCGGGTTGCATAGGGCCTTGGATGAGCACTGACATCATAATGAACTTCCGCTTCATGCACAACCAAGGAGGAAGGTTATAGATACATAGAGTCACAGGCCAGGTGCTATGATTGCTGCTCTGCTCTCCAAAAGGATTAATGCTATCTTCACTTATACCAAACCATAAGTTCCTTGCATCATCTGCAAACTCCAGCTACTTTCTCTCGATTTTTCTCCACTGCAACCCATCAGCGGGTACTCTCAACATCCCGCCTTTTTACGGTCTTCTTTGTGCCATCGCAACAACTTGGCATGCTCTTTGTTTCTGAATAGACGTTTCAATCGTGGTATTATAGGAGCATATCACATCACCTTGGCAGGAACCCTCTTCCTGGGGCGCTCGCCCCCAACATCACTAGGGTCATCTCGTATGATCTTATACCGCGATGCACCGCATACCGGGCATGCATTCAAATTCTCGTACTCCTCACTGTGGTAGAGGATGTAGTCATTTGGGCATGTGTGTATCTTCTGCATCTCTAATCCTAGAGGGCAGAGAACCTTCTTTGCTTCGTATGTACTGTCAGGCAATTCATTATCCTTTGGAAGATTCTTCTTCATTATTTTTAGTAACTTTTCAAATCCCTTGTCAGATAAACCATTCTTTGCCTTCCATTGCAGCAAATCCAGTGTGGTACCATGCTTTATATTGGCATCTTCGCAATTTGGGTACAACCATTTTTTTATCCTCTAATATGCGGTCGAAGTTCAACTTATCATTTTCCCTTTCGCATTCTCTCTATGCATCAACAATGACCAGGCGAATATCATCAGCGGACACATCTGGTGCCTCTTGATCTTCAGCTTCTCCCATTGCAGTATCACCGTATTCAGGGAACATAGGATAGCTGTCATCATCCTCTTCTTCTTCATTGTCTTCCGTCATAACCCATCTTTCTCTGTGCTTGGTCCAACAATTATAGTGAGGCATGAAACCGGACTTAAGTAGGTGGAACTGAAGGGTTTTTGAGGAAATGTAATTCTTCGTATTCTCACAGACAGTACATGGACAATACATAAAACCATTCTGCCTATTCGCCTCAGCCACATCGATAAAAGTATGCAGGCCCGTAATGTACACGGAAGTGCATCGGTCACTGTAGATCCATTGCCGGTTCATCTGCATTATATAATTAAGTATATCAAAAACCATTACAGAACATCATGAATAGAGAAATGACCAAGTTAATACAAGTTCATCATATTAAAACCAAAGTAGTAGTGATCAAATGTTATTACTGCAAAAATAAATACATAAAGTTCATACATAGTTCTCATAAAACAACATACAATTATCTGGAGCATCTAAAACATACATTGAAACTAATACAACTATGTAAAACATTTAAATGCAACAACAAATGCGATCAAAATCGCAACTAAGGTAACAATTGATCCAATAGCATAATGATACTAGGCCTCTTGATCAATGGCCTATTTTCTAATCTTTCTAATCTTCAAGCGCATTGCATCCATCCGAATCTTGTGTAGATCGACGACATAGGAAACATCCAACTCCAATTTCATCTTCTCTTCTTCAATTCTTTCCAGTTTTTATTTCAAATATTTTTTTTCTTTTTCAACTAAATTTAACCTCTCGACAAGAGGGTCGGTTGGAATTTCCGGTTCACATACCTCCTAGATAAAAATATCTATGTCAAGTTGGTCAGCATAATTGTCATAAACACTAAATGAAACAAATAGTTATAAAAGATAGTATACCACATCTGAATCATAGACCGGGCGAGAGCCGGCGGGGCGGATATCAAAACCATGGCACTATATAATAACAAACAATAATGCAAGTAAGAAAATTATACAAGTAGCTATCAAAATCATACAAGTAAGAATTTTTTTTCTTCTAAAAAAAGATAAGAACAAGAGGCTCACCACGGTGGTGCCGGCGACGAGATCGATGCGGGTGATCGACGGGGACGGGGATGGGACGGAACCCTACACATGTGCAAACTAAGAAGTTAATTTGAGCTCAGATTGCATCTAAATCAAATAAACTCCCACATATATACACTCCTCAACTAAAACCCACAAATCACTCTACTTCTAGAGCATGAAATTAATTAGCTAAACTAGCAATGAGAGATGAAAGGATGAAGTTGCTAACCTTTAAGAACACTTGGATAGTTGGTGCACTGCCAAATCTAGACAAATCTTTGGGAAAATGGAGCTTGGAGGAAGAACAAGGGAGAAGAAAGAGGAGAAAGCTTAAGTATGGCCTGGGAATTTCATCGAACACCTCATGTGCATAGGAAGGGAGAACAAAATAGCACACATATATCCCACCTTCTACGACAAAAAAACAAAGGAGAGGGCGGGCAAGGGCTAGGATATATATAGGCAAAACTTTAGTCCTGGTTGGTTTCTAATACCAAGAATAAAGGCCTGCCCTTTAGTCCCGGTTCTAGACACCAACCGGGACTAAAGGGGTTGCGTCATGCGCGGCACCCTTTACTCCCGGTTGATGTCTGGAATCGGGACTAGAGGTCCCATTAGAACCGGGACTGATGTCTGTCGAGCCCCGGCCGGCGTCCTAGCCGCTCGAATCGGACTCACTATAACACAACAGATATTACGAGGCATTCTAAAATGCCTCTAAATGACACAGAAATGCCTTTACATGTTTTTAGGGGCGTTCCTCCAAAACGCTAGAAATAACACCGAAGGGAAAGGTTAATGATGGTGTATTCCAGTAACGCCTCCAAAGAGCCGACGATGCACAGCGTTCTTAAAAGTGCCTCGAAAGCTCCCACGTTTCAGAGTCTTTTTCGGTGCAAACCCTCATTCAAACCCAGTCTAGTCATGGTCGGGATTGCCCCGTCACATCAGGTACTTTTGAAGCCACTCTCTGGTCTACATATATGGTATAGAGTCTGGCCACTTAGCGTTCTTCGTGATAAGAGTTGGGCCAACGGACCATCAAGTCAAACTGAACTTTAATTCAATCAGCCTGCGCGAAAGGTCGCCTAGCTACCATCCTTACAATGGCGCCTTACATGTTTTTATGGTGAGGCTAATCGGAGCTTGAGGTACAAAACATGGGATACCATGAAAAGGTTGAGGGGAGAAAGCACGCTACCGTGGCTCTGCATGGGCGATTTCAACGAGATACTTCGCCAGGAGGAGCAAATGGGCCCTAATCCAAGGGATAGCACTCAAATGGAGGGGTTTAGGGAGGCGGTGGATGTATGTGAGCTGGCGGACTTGGGCTATACCATCTTAGACTGGACTTTTGAGAAGCGTGTTACAGGTGGCCAATTTTGTAGGGTCCGTTTGGACCGGGCGCTAGCTTCGGCAAGCTGGTCCAACATGTTCCCGTTTGCAAGAGTGGAGCATTTAACAGCAGTTAAGAGTGATCATAGCCCTATTCTGCTGATGAATGAGATGGAAGCGGGGAATCAGCCAATCGCGGTGAAGAAGCCTTTTTGATATGAATGTGTCTGGGAAAGAGATGGTCATTTCAAGGATGTGGTGGAAGCAGCATGGAATGGTGATGGCCTGGCCTCGTCGGTGTCGGATTTGGCCAACAAATTACAGTCGGTGGCCACTTCTTTTTCCAGTTGGGGACGTACTACTTTTGGATCGGTTCGGCGAGAGCAACGATCGCTTCGACAGAAACTTGCTATGCTGCGTGGGGATCCTTTGAGACTCGGACCTAGTGAGGAGGAACGCAAGGTCGAGGAGTGCATGGTGGAACTCGCGTACAGGGAGGAAATAATGGCGAGACAGCAGTCCTGTATCACATGGCTGTCCGAGGGTGATAGCAATACTAAGTTCTTTCAGAGGAAGGCAAGTGCTAGACGAGCCAAAAACAGCATCACCCAACTTGATCGTGCGGATGGAACCACTTGTACAGATCCGGCGGAACTGGCAAATATGGCTACAGAGTTTTACTCAAACCTCTATACGTCGGAAGGAACGATAGGTATGGAAGACGTGTTATCGCACATACCGATGAGGGTGGATGGTAATATGAATGCCCGCCTAAATGCCACTTATAGCAATAATGAGGTTAAAGAAGCTCTCTTTCAAATGTTTCCAACGAAGGCGCCAGGGCCGGACGGTTTCCCTGCACATTTTTTCAGAAGCATTGGGACTTATGTGGTGATGAAGTTACAAGGATAATCATTAGAGTGCTTGATGGTGTGGACTCACCGGAGGAGACAAATAACACGTTCATCATTTTAATTCCAATGATAGCAAGTCCAAAAGTTCTAGGACAGTTTCGGCCGATAAGACTTTGTAATGTGATCTACAAGATCGCTTCAAAGGTCTTAGCCAACAGGCTGAAGGTAATCCTCCCTAAGATCATTTCCGAAGAGCAGTCGGCTTTTGTCCCTGGTCATCTCATCACAGATAACTTCATTACAGCCTATGAATGCCTACATTACATGAAGACTAGGAGGGTGAAGGGCAATAGGTTTTGTGCTCTAAAATTGGATATGATGAAAGCGTATGATCGCTTGGAGTGGTCGTATTTGAGAGCTGTAATGCTAAGGATGGGTTTTAGCCTCCGCTTCACTGAGACAGTAATGAGATGTGTGACGTCGTATCTTTTTCGGTTATGTTTAATGGCAGGAGTCTGGATGGTTTCAAGCCTTCTCGGGGATTGTGCCAGGGCGATCCGAGCTCACCATATTTGTTCTTGTTGGCAGCTGAAGGACTTTCAAGTCTACTGAAATCTGGTGCAGGAGTACGGGGGATCACAGTCGCACCAAATGCACCATCTGTTAATCATCTACTTTTTGGTGACGATAGCCTACTTTTCTTTGAAGCAAATGATGATACGGCCAGACGTATTGATGAGCTACTGCGGATCTATTGTAACGCCTCCGGACAAAGGGTTAATATGGAGAAGTCATCTATCTTTTTCAGTAAAGGAGTACCCAACTCTACTCGTGACTCCATCAAGAACATCCTCACTGTCCACAATGAATCTTTAACAGAGAAGTACCTGGGCCTGCCCTCGGATGTGGGGAGGGCCAAAGAGGGATCCTTTAAGTACTTGAAAGATAGAATTTGGAAGAAGGTGCAAGGGTGGATGGAGAAGTGTTTATCTGCCGGAGGGAAAGAGGTGCTAATAAAATCTGTAGCTCAATCTATTCCAACGTATTCTATGTCATGTTTCAAGCTGCCAAGGGGTTTGTGTGAGCATATCAACGGCTTGATCCGTAAGTTTTGGTGGGGAAGCAAGGATGGCCAACGGAAAACAGCGTGGGTTTCATGGAAAACAATGTCGAAACCAAAGTTCATGGGGGACTGGGCTTTAGGGATGTGGAGCTGTTCAACCTAGCATTACTCGCGCGCCAAGCATGGAGACTACTACAGGATCCGGACTCGCTCAGCGCTCGAATTCTGAAAGCCAGGTACTATCCAGATTGCCACCTCTTGGATGCCACGTTGGGTGCAGGTCCGTCCCAGGTCTGGCGCTCCATACTAGAGAGAAGAGATTTGCTAGCGCAAGGACTCATCAAACGCATCGGCTCTGGATCACATACGTACATATGGCACGACAATTGGCTGCCAAGGGATTACAAGCTCAGGCCAATATGCTCACGGTCGGCCAACCCTCCAGTTCTGGTCTCGGAGCTGATTGATCCCACCACCAGGTCGTGGAACAAGCAGGTGCTAACGGAACACTTTATCGCTCCCGATGTTGAAGTTATTCAGAATATACCACTAAGTATTAGGGTGCAGGATGATTTTTGGGCCTGGCACTACGACAAGAAGGGTGTTTTTTCGGTTCGGTCGGCCTACCGTATGATTTCTACAGTCAAGGCTCAGAGGGAGGATTGGCTTGATCATCGGCCGGGACATTCAAACATTACAGTTGACAGGAAATCTTGGTCGCAGCTGTGGAATGTACGGGTTCCCTCCAAGATCAAAATTTTTGTATGGAGATTAGCGCATACCTCGATCCCGATGGGGCACGTGCGTCATGAGAGAAATATGGCAGATTCACCAGCGTGCTTGATTTGCGGGGCAGATGAGGACACTTGGCTTCATTCTCTGTTAAGCTGCTGCATGGCGCGATGCGTTTGGGCTTTGGGTGATGAAGAGCTCCTAGAGCATGTGATATCAAACCAGACCGCTGATGCCCGTCTTTGGCTGTTTTGGTTGTTCGAATCAACAAGCCAACGTGATGTAACTCGGGTTCTAGTGACAATGTGGGCAATTTGGTGGGCGCGCCGAAAAGCAATCCATGAGAATGAGTTCCAGAGCCCGTTGTCAACCATGAGTTTTATTAGGCGCTTCTTGGAGGACCTGGACATTGTTGAGTCCCAAAAGGAGCGACCGATGCATGTGCCTGCTGCTCCGAGAGCACGGGCATGGCTGCCGCCCGAGGGTGAAGCGGTGAAGTTCAACTGCGATGGAGCATTATCAACCCTGGGCGAGAAGGGAGCAGAGGCTGTGGTTTGTCGAGACAAGTCGGGGAAATTTCTTGGAGCTTCAGCACTGGTCTTTGAAGGCTTGATCGACCCGGCAAGTTTGGAGGCGCACGCGTGTAGTGAAGCACTTGCCCTGGCCCGCGATCTGAATTTGCAGGATTTGGTGATTGCGTATGACTGTCTAGAGCTGGTTTCAAACATCAGCACACAATCTCTACCAGTGTATGCGCCTATTCTGCATGATATACACATTACCATGAACCTTTTCTCTTCAGTTGTCTTTCGTTTTGAGCGTAGAGAAAATAATTTTGAGGCCCACTCGGTTGCAAAAGGAGCTGTGTCTCTGTCGGTGGGCCGCCATGTGTGGTTAGGGATCCTTCCAGATGTTGCTTGTATTCCGGATGTGATGAACTTTGAATAAAATTCCCTAGTTACCTTCAAAAAAAGCTACCATCCTTGAGCCTATGCACATTTTCCTCCCTTTTAAGTAGGTTTGACTATTAGTCGGTAAGCGGTTGGGGATTAATTTATTGTAGCGTTAGCTCGCGCGCGAGAAAAAAGAACAAGTCGACTGTGGCATCAACTAGAAGACGTATACGTACTTAGC
Organism: Triticum urartu; assembly: GCF_056163025.1. Classification (NCBI taxonomy): domain Eukaryota; kingdom Viridiplantae; phylum Streptophyta; class Magnoliopsida; order Poales; family Poaceae; genus Triticum; species Triticum urartu. The sequence goes on along the minus strand of NC_141879.1, from coordinate 710,134,786 downwards.
AAACAAAGTGTGTATTATTTTTAACCATCTGAACATGCATGCATGCCCCTCGACCGAAAGCATGCATCACCGGCCGCCCAAAGCTGGGATAAACGACGATGCAAACTGTCAATCCCCCACCAACAAAGAAAGGAAAATGCCCTCGCAATAGGAAAACGCCGCGGCCTCCCTCCGCTAGCCGATGCGCCTCGCTCTCGCGACCGCACGCCGCCGCCTCCGCATCTGATCCCCACCCTCGCCGCCACCTCTGCCGCTTCGCCCACCCATAGCCACCCCAGAGCTCCATCGCTCGCTTGCCCCCATGCCCCACACCCTCAGATCTACGAGAATTCCGCTCAGGGAGGGGAGAGGATACTGGATGCCACTGTCGTTTGCCTACCAGGCATTCCTAGAGATGTTGCAGCCCCTCGATGCAGTCTCGCCGGAGGTCCTGAGGGAAACAAACGGGAGGAGATGGATGGAGCGGGCGGAGTAGATCCACGACGATGCCCTCTCCTGGACACTGTGTGTTCGGGAGTAGAGGGAAATGGAGGAGGAGGTGGAAGCAGGCTCAGATCCATTCTCAATTTCTCGTCGGCGGGCGCTGACGTACAAAGCGCACATGGACCAGGAGCTACTGAATCTGGCTCGGAGGATCTACTTCAAAGGCAATTTGGAGGAGAAACGCAGGAAGTTACACCCGTCAGAGCCGCCGATTGTGTTCGTCAACTAGGAGAAGCAAGAGGGGAAATCAGAGGATCCAGATCATGTTGCTCGATGTGAGTGCTTGACAGACCTGATGCCTACCAGGGTGCCACCGGAATCAGAACATGTGGATCCCCTGATGTACCTGTCGCCAACCGCAGCTACGGGTTGATAGCGATGCCGCTCGCCGGAGTCATGGGTGCGGTACCTGGGTCAATGGATTCCAGGCGCAGAAGCTTGAGGGGTGCATAGGGCTCTGCTGAAGAGGAGCATTTCGACCACCTAGCTGAAAACATTTGGAAGCAAACTTGCCCAGAGGAAATCCGGCCTCGCCAATGCAGCATCTCTGCTTACCACAAACACCATTCATGTGTTCATCGGGGTGAATGGAGTCTCAATGATCAGCATCTGAGGCGGCCATTGCATAGCTTGATCTCCACTGTGCTTGCTGCGCATGGAGAGCAGTTGGTTACTGTTGCAGTGGCTGCGCTTGGGCATGTTTATGGACCTGCCTTGTTGGTGATGCAGAGAGAAGGCGGGTTCAGCTTCGTGCAGAAATAGAGACGTGCCAAAAAAATCTTGCCCAAAAAGTGATGATGAAGGCACCAACATGGAGGAGCTCCTGCCTTACTGCCATGGTGACTGGGCAAAGGAATTCCACAGGCAGCTCTGGGCCCTATATATAGAGACGGGTCGGCCAACCCTAATCTCACCTCCCCCTCCTTCCTCCTCCTCAAGTCCACCACCACCGCCACACAATCCACCATGGGAGATACCAGGCAAAGGTGTGGGAGAGGCAAGAACAAAGGAGGGCGTCGGGAGAGCATGGGGGTTTGACAGCAGAAGTGGTCCCCCCCCCTTCTTGGTCCACCACAAGGACAAGGCCCTGGAGGGTCTGCAGATGCCAACCCTGCCACGTCTGGGAGTCAGGTCAGTAATAGGTCTCAAAACAAGAACTCTCAAAAGAAGAAATAGGACCAGGCTGCTAAGGTTCCTCTAGTCTCAAACTCTGTCCTAATGTCTTACCTAGATGTAGTATGCTACAATTGTGGTGATCCTGGTCATCATGTGGACAAATGTGGGAAGCCAAAAAATTGTTTCATCTGTAAAATGGTCACTCACAAGGTTGACAACTGCCCTGTTAGGAAGAAACCCCATACCTCTGCTAGATATGTTGGTAGTGCTGCCCCTGGTCTTGGGTTTTACCATGTAGATAAACCAGATGTCAATGCTCAACACCTAGGGGCTCTAAAGAATGTTGGTATTGTGTTTGTGGAATCTGGTGAAGTCACTAAACAAGAACTAGCTAGTGAATTTGCAAACATCTACAAGACAAACTGGCCATGGCCGATCAATGCTTAGATGAGTGGTCTTTCCTAGTAAAACTCCCCCCTGAGATTGATGTGGTTCAAGTAGCTGGTTACCCTTGTTTTGGTCTCAAAAAAAGATAATGTCATTGTCAATGTGGAAGTCTGGAAAGGCAATGTTGAGGCTGAAGATGAGCTCCAGGAGGTTTGGATCAAAATCAAGAAGATGAATCCTATGGTGTGAATGGTCTATGTTGGACCAGATTACCTCCACCCTAGGGGTCATAACTGATGTGGATTGGCAACACAACTTCAGGTCCTTCTATGAGATTGTTAGGGTGAAAATTGTCTGTAAAGACCCATCTAAAATTCCAGAAGAGATGATGTTTCGGATTCATGGCAAGATCTACAGGTTGCTTATTGAGGTTGAGCCCCTCATGTATACCTCCCACGGATCCAGTCACCTCCACCAACCCTTCTTCTGGCATCCAACCTTCCATGGAGGCAGAACATAGAGACTACACTTCTAAAGATGTTGGATCCAACAGAGGCTCTAGGACTGGGTTTGATCATGGTTCTGGGACTGGCTCTGGAATTAGCAATCCCAGATCTTAGTCCATTGGCCACAATCACATGATTGGATAAATTACCCCAACATCACTTTTATAGTCACGGCTGCCAGATTCTCAATAATCGGGCAGGACCGGTAACTTGGAGAAAATACTTAATTTAGTCCAAGGAGATGCTATGGGATTCAACTTAATCAGAGAGATGGAGCTTGTGGATTATGATGATACAATTTCTAAAATGTAACCTGAAGAAATGCAGGTGGATCGGGTGTCCTCTGACATTGGGATAGTTACCAATGCTACCACCCCAGAAGAGCAATATGACACTGAATTCCCCAAGCTCCATCAACCCAAAAGCCAGAGTAAATGGGGCCCTGTTCAAGCTTCCAGAATGAGCTCTAGTCTGGCTGGTGAGAAAAGAACTATTATTGAGAAAGCTCAACAATTCAAAGTGGTTCAAAACATGGAAGTCCCTAAAGATAACAGTAAGAAAGCCCCCTCAAAGGGCTCTGTCGGTGGCATCACGTCCCATCAAAGGGCTCTGCCGGTGGCATCGTGATGGGAGTGGACCTAGAAGTTTTTGAGTCATTTACTGGTCCCACCTAGGCTCTTATGTTAGTTGTCTAGTCAAGATCAAATCAGATGGCCTAATCTTTAGATTGATTACTGTTTATGGCTCTTCCTATGATGAAGGCAAGGAGGCCTTTATTTCTAAGCTCCACACTATCTTTGTGGATATAGATACCCCTACTCTTATTGGTGGGGAATTTAATCTGTTCAGGAGCTCTAGTGACAAAAGTAATGGTGTGATCAATCATAAGTAGAGTGATAACTTCAATGCTTGGATTGAGATCTGGAGCCTTTTAGAAATTAAATTGTCTAGTAGGAAATTCACTTGGGCTAACAACCAGGTGGACCTAATTATGTCTACTATTGATAGACTTTTCTCTGACACTAGCTTAGATAGAATGTTTCCTCTGTCCCCTTACAAAGCCTTACCTAGATGTGGTAGTGATCACACACCTATCCTCTGGACTCTGGTGTGAACCAAACACCTAGGAAAAGTAGTTTTAAATTTGAGAAGTGGTGGCTCCTGAGGAAGGATTTCTCTGACCTGGTCAAGAAGATCTGGGTAGAACCCATAGGGGTTGTATCTCTCTTAGAAAACTAGCAGAGAAAAATTAGAAGATTCAGGAAAGCCACAAAAAAGGGTGGAGCTCTAATGAAGAAGCTAATCTTAGGAGATACAAAAGAATTCTTCTGCAAGATTGTGATGCTCTAGACATTTAATCAGAGACTTCTGATCTTTCTGGACCTGAGCTAACCAAAATGAATTTCATTCATGGTGAACTCAAGAAGATTTGGCTCAAAGAGGAGACCAAAGCTAAACAAAGGTCTAGAGATAGGGACATTAAAGAGGGAGATAGAAATATTGCATATTTCCTTGAAGTAGCTAATCAAAGGAGAAGGAAAACTCGTATCCACTCCTTAGATGGCCCCCATGGTCATGTTACTGATATAAAAGACATGCTGGGAATTGCTAGTGATTTCTATAAAAAACCTCTTCAAAAAGAAGGAATGCTCTAGGTTTAAGTTGAGTCCTGATTTTTTTTTCTTTGAGGCAGAAAGAGATTCTGTAGAGGAGAATTCCTTGCTAGAAGCCCCTTTCTCTGAGGAAGAGATCAAATTAGGTGTCTTTGCATCTGCCCCAGATGGGGCACCAGGCCCTGATGGGATCCCTTCCCTATTTTATCAGCACTTTTGGGAGCTCATTAAAGTAGACTTTGTGCCCTTGTTCCAGCTCTTCCATAAAGGAGAATTGGACATATATAGACTTAATTTTCCCATGCTCTCTCTCATTCCTAAAAAGCCGAGGCTACTTCTATGAAGAAGTTTAGGCCTATCAGCCACATTAATTGTAGTTTTAAAATTTTCTCCAAGGTCCTCACCAATAGACTTTCTGTAGTGCTGCAAAGATTGATTGCTAGTAATCAATCTGCTTCTCTCATAGGAAGATTCATCTTAGAAAGTGTGGTCACTACCCATTAAGTGTTGCACTCAGTTCATTCTGGTAAAGAGGAGGGCCTTGTCCTCAAATTAGATTATGAGAAAGCTTTTGATAAGGTGGATCTGAGCTTCTTGGTCAAATTACTTAAGCTTAGAGGGTTTAGGGATAGATGGACTCAATGGATTTATTAGCTTACTCATGGGGGATCAGTGGTGTTAAGCTGAATAATGTAGAAAGTGACTTCTTCCTTACTTGTAAAGGTCTGAGGCAGAGAGACCCCATCTCTCCTCTCCTATTCAACTTAGTAGTACATGTTCTTACCAATATGTTAGCCAAAGCTGCTACCCAGGGGCTAATTGAGGGGCTCTATCCTGGAGTCTGCCTTGGGGGTATTATCTGCCTTCAGTATGCAGATGACACCATTCTGTTCCTTGATAAGAATCCTACACATGCTATGAACCTCAATATTGTCTTGACCTGCTTTGAACAGGTCTCTGGCATGAGGATTAACAACTCTAAAAGTGAACTCATCCCCATTAACATTGAGAGGCCTGAGTTTGAAGAGTATCTCTCCATACTTGATTGTAGTGGAGGGACATTTCCCGTTAAATGCCTAGGGATCCCTCTACACCATGACAAATTAAGAAGAGGGGGTATCCAACCTCTGCTGGATAAAATTCTTAAAATAATTGCTGGATGGGGAGGAAAGCTCGTATCCTATAAAGGCAGATTGGGCAGATTGGTTCTGATTCAGGCCTGCCTTGCCAGCATTCCTGTCTATCTTCTCTCCTTCTTCAAATTCCCTAAGTGGGCTATTCATATGGTCAACTCCCAAATGGCTAATTGTTTGTGGAATGACTTTGTAGGACATAGGAAACTACATTTAGCTAACTGAGGGATGGTCTCTATGAAAAAAGATTTTGGGGGCCTTGGCATTCCCAACCTTCATGAAATCAATATCTTTCTACTAGGCTCCTGGATTAAAAGATATTATGAAGGAGATAGGAAACCCTGGAAACAGATTATTGATCATAAATACATGGCTGGGAGGCCTAACCTCTTTGCCCCTTCCCCTACTCAAAACTGCTCCAGGTTCTGGAAAGGGATTAACTCCATTACTCAAACTTTGAAGTTTGGGTATAGGTGGAAAATTTGTGTAGGTGATGAAGTTAGATTTTGGGAGGACACCATGAAAAATTAAGAAGAGAGGATATCCAACCTCTGTTGGATAAAATTCTTAAAAGAATTGCTGGATGGAGAGGAAAACTCATATCCTATAAAGGCAGACTGGTTCTGATGCAGGCCTGCCTTGCCAGCATTCCTGTCTATCTTCTCTCCTCCTTTAAATTCCCTAAGTGGGCTATTCATTTGCTCAACTCCCAAATGGCTACTTGTTTGTGGAATGACTTTGAAGGACATAGGAAACTACATTTAGCTAACTGGGGGATGGTCTCTATGAAAAAAGATTTTGGGGGCCTTGGCATTCCCAACCTTCAAGAAATCAATATCTGTCTACTGGGCTCCTAGTTTAAAAGATATTATGAAGGAGATGGGAAACCCTGGAAACAGATTATTCATCATAAATACATGGCTGGGAGGCCTAACCTCTTTGCCCCTTCCCCTATTCAAAACTGCTCTAGGTTCTGTAAAGGGATTAACTCCATTACTCAAACTTTGAAGTTTGGTTATAGGTGGAAAATTGGTGTAGGTGATAAAGTTGGATTTTGGGAGGACACTTGGTTTGGTACTTCCCCTTTAGCGGTCCAATTTTGGCATGTCTACTCTATCTGTAATAAGCAATTAAATGTGTCAATGAGGTTTGGGATGGAAATCAATTGAAACTCATATTCAGGGGGAATTTTGATGACAATGATGGAACAATGGTACCAATTAGTAGAAATAGCTGGAAGTATTGGGCTGTCCTCTGAACCTGATGCTCTGATATGGAAGATGGATAGCAAAGGCCAATATTCTTCTAGTTCACTTTACCATGTGATCAATTTTGGGGGGATCCAACCTATATTTATCCCTGCAGTGTGGAAACTTAGGGTTCCTCCCAAAATTCATGTCTTTCTCTGGCTGCTTGCTAACAACAAGCTTATGACTAGAGATAACCTGAGGAAGAGGCATATCATTAAACCCCTTGATTGTGTCTATTGTTCTGATCAAGAATCCAATAGGTGCTGAGATCGATCTTGAATACTCTAAGGAACTGGATCATTCTATCCGCGGATGTGTGCAGGGAAAGACTGATGGTCTTTGCGGCACACCTGGCGAAATTCCTTCAGAAACCTATGCTGATCAAGAGCGGTTGAACTCCCACAGCAAGCTGGTGTTTGAACCATGGAGGAATCTCAAGGTCTCTGAAGATGATGAAAGCTTCTCATCTCGCAAGAAAAGAGACCGCCGCGGCAAGACGACTGTTATCAGTCCGGTGTCAACCCTTATCACTTGCTGGTCTCCACAGGCTGCCGCAGCACCACCCATGAAGACTCGGAGGGCTTTGCACGGAGCTGCTTTTGTAATAGGGCTTTCTAGTGACCCGTTTGCTATTTTCCTGGTTTTCTTTCCGCTTCATGAACTGCTCCTCTCAGTGAGATGATGTATGGATTATGTTTCTGGAGGTTTCATTCGAGTAATGGAATCGGGGAGGGCCTCCCTGTCCTTCTAAAAAAATAAACGACGATGTCGAAACTAGAGTTTTGAGCAACGCGCCACCAGCACCTCATTTCTCATCCATGGCTGGGGGAGCCGCTGTACAGGGCCAGTTTTGCAGTTGCTCATTGCCTGAGCAACTGTCCGGCGGCGCCATCCCAGTCCGCCGCCGCAGCAACGGCCGTGCGACCAATCTGCAGGGCCATCATTTAGGCGGGCGCCGCGGAGGCGATTAAAAGAACGCCTCAAAATCTAAATCGATTTTAGGCTTTTCTTGAGAACGGCTCCGATTCATGTCTGTTTAGCGGCAGTTTGAGAAAATGCCGTGAAAGCTTAGTACAATGGGAGGCATTTTCCTAAAACTCCTTATATACAGGAATTTGAGGCATATCAAAAAAATGCTACTTCTATACAGTTTGGAGGCATTTTCCGGAATGCCCTTACCAAAATGCCTCTGATTAACAACCGTGGTGTAGTGACTAATGCTCACATTAGTCCCGATTCTTAATGCGGCCAGGACTATTGCTCCGATCCGAATCAAAGCCCTGTTTTCTACTAGTGAATATAGTTTTGATGCCCTTGTAAAGACAATGTCAATGGTGAAAACGGGTCATCTATCAGGTGTGCTGTTAGAGAGGTAAAACATTTTAAATTTGTGGAATAAGAGCGAATATTTATTGACATCAGTTTCGCAAATGACGCTAAGCAGAAAAGCTAAATTTATGAAAGCGGCTCCAACCTAGCGTTGGGTAGCTACACGTTCGTTAATAATATACTACCTCCTTTTCAAAATAATTGAAGTTCTGTATATGTTCAAAGCCAAACTTTTTTAAGTTTGACCAAGTCTATAGAAAAAATATATTAACATCTAAAAAACCAACTTAGTCTTTTTGAGATTCTTTGGGACATATAGTTCCGTACTATGTGTATTCCATATTGTAGATCTTAGCGTATTTTTTCTACAAAATTGGTCGAACTTAAGCAAGTTTGACTTTACGAAAACCTAAAACTTTAATTATTTTGGAACGCATGGGAGTATCAATGTGCAGTAAGAAAAAAGGACCATGAAAGAAACCTCACAGGAATACAGCCAACAAGACAACTTAGTCTTTAATTAGTTTTTCTAAGAAATGAGGCTCGGATGGGCCCAACTTTGAATTAAAAAAGCCATCAACCCCATCTAGAATACAACCAACACAAGCACATTAGACAACGAAAAAGCAACGAAAAGATACAAAGGTGTTGAGAAAACAGCTTACAACACAAACCCACCCTAGAAGCACCTACACTGATAGGAAAAGAAGCACCCCTTGAAGATGGAGTCGCCCTTCAAGCTCGAACACCTGTCGGAGAAGATAGAAACAGCGCGTCGAAGGCATTGCCAGCCGCCTTGGCAACGATCTCGCCGAACACCTGCACTAAGAACCGAGAAGATACCACACCCCCTCACCAGAGAACTTGATCTCTTGTCCTAAGCTGAACTACCCCTCTCGCATCATGGTTCGAGATGGAAGGTATATAGATTTGGATCCAACAGCTAGGTGGCTAAGCTAGCTAGCTCTTGCAGCGATCGATCACGATCAGCGTGTCATCCCGTCTACGTGCATGGTGGGCGGCACGGTCGCTGCGCCGCCGCGCTGCTGCAGCTCCATGTTGGCGTGCCATCCTGCATGCATGCATCCACCGCAATTCAATCAACATAGATAACGAACCACACATGCATATCGATCGTCGCACTGCATACGATCACTCGCGAGCGTAGGCACGCACCGATGTCCATGACGAAGCCGCGGTTGTGGAGCTCGCGGTACTCCTGGCAGAGGGCGCAGCACTCGCAGAAGCAGTGGACGCAGAGGTCCGGGTAGGGGGCCTCCTAGAGGCCGTACTGGGCGCGCATCTTGGTGCGGTAGAAGCAGGTGTAGATGGGCAGGAACCACCAGGAGGTGACCATCCCGATGAGCACGTACAGCGCCGCGCTCGCCCCGCTGGAGAGGGAGCCGCGGTCCACGATCTCCGCCACCATCCCGAAGGTGACGCACGGGCAGAAGCACGTCATCCAGCAGTTCCCGGGGTCCTCGGCGCAGTCGAACAGGCCTGTGGACCAGGGGTGGACCGGCGGCTGCGCGTGCACCAGCGCGCGCGTCGCCGCGGCCGGTGCTGGCAGCTGCTCGGCGGCGTCCATGCCGGCCACGCGAATTGATTTTGATTCCTCCGGCCACCGGCGGGTGGTGTCAGCGCGGGCGCGGGTGTGGTGGCCTCAACAGGAGCGCCAAGGCTGTTTATATCATCGTCGATTCGGAGGTAGGTGACCATGCATCCAAACAACTCCGATCCCATGCATGCATGCATGCAGGATTAGTCCCATGCATGGCTAATCCCTATCTTTAGCTACAACGGGCAAAAATAAGTGCCACGTGATTTTCCTGTCCTTTCTCCCCACAAAAATAGTAGCACTAGTTTCAGTCAGTGGTACAAAATTTTCTCTTGAATTGTGACTTCAAGAGAAAACTAAATTTGTATACAAAACATCATATATGCTAGTATATATTTTTCTTAAGCCGCAAATCGAAGTTGCTTTTCCCCCCTCAAAAAAAATCGAAGTTGCTTTTCAAATTTTGGGACATGGTACGCGCGTATATGTTGTGTCAATAATTTCAGAAACTTTTTATTATCACCTGCACAAAGAAAACTTTTTATTATCACAATAAAGAAGTGCTAATCGATCATCTAGTTTAATGTCCAAAAACGTCTTACATTATGGAACAGAGGGAGTACTAAAAAATAACTCATCAGACGAGGCGGCTCGCGAGGGCATGCCATGTATAGTTCGACCGAGCTCCTCGAAGAGAAGGAAGCAGACCCTTGCCACCGTCGGTCTTCCGCCGTGCTCTGCAGCGGCGGCGGTGGCCGGGTCCGCCTCCCCCTTTTCGCCGCTCGCTCGCCGCGGCTGCCACCACCACTAGGCGTATCAACGGGCGATGCCCATCAATAGATATCAATGTGAGTGAGTAGGGATTGCCATGCAACGGATGCACTAGAGCTATAAGTGTATTAAAGCTCAAAAAGAAACTAAGTGGGTGTGCATCCAACTCGCTTGCTCACGAAGACCTAGGGCATTTTGAGGAAGCCCATCATTGGAATATACAAGCCAAGTTCTATAATGAAAGATTCCTACTAGTATATGAAAGTGACAACATAGGAGACTCTCTATCATGAAGATCATGGTGCTACTTTGAAGCACAAGTGTGGTAAAAGGATAGTAGCATTGCCCCTTCTCTCTTTTTCTCTCATATTTGGGCCTTCTCTTTTTTTATGGCCTCTTTTTTCTCCTTTTTTTTTATTTTTCGTCCAGAGTCTCATCCCGACTTGTGGGGGAATCATGGTCTCCATCATCCTTTCCTCACTGGGACAATGCTCTAATAATGATGATCATCACACTTTTATTTACTTACAACTCAAGAATTACAACTCGATACTTAGAACAAAATATGACTCTATATGAATGCCTCTGGCGGTGTACCGGGATGTGCAATGAATCAAGAGTGACATGTATGAAAGAATTATGAATGGTGGCTTTGCCACAAGTACGATGTCAACTACATGATCATGCAAAGCAATATGACAATGATGAAGCGTGTCATAATAAACGGAACGGTGGAAAGTTGCATGGCAATATATCTCGGAACGGCTATGAAAATGCCATAATAGGTAGGTATGGTGGCTGTTTTGAGGAAGGTAAATGGTGGGTTTGTGGTACAGGCGAAAGTTGCGCAGTACTAGAGAGGCTAGCAATGGTGGAAGGATGAGAGTGCGTATAATCCATGGACTCAACATTAGTCATAAAGAACTCACATACTTATTGCAAAAATCTATTAGTTATCGAAACAAAGTACTACGCGCATGCTCCTAGGGGGATAGATTGGTAGGAAAAGACCATCGCTCGTCCCCGACCGCCACTCATAAGGAAGACAATCGATAAAAAAATCATGCTCCGACTTCATCACATAACGGTTCACCACACGTGCATGCTACGGGAATCACAAACTTCAAAACAAGTATTTCTCAAATTCACAACTACTCAACTAGCATGACTCTAATATCACCATCTTCATATCTCAAAACAATCATCAAGTATCAAACTTCTCATAGTATTCAGTGCACTCTATATGAAAGTTTTTATTATACCCATCTTGAATGCCCATCATATTAGGACTAAATTTATAACCAAATCAAATTACCACGCTGTTCTAAAGACTCTCAAAATAATATAAGTGAAGCATGAGAGTTCGTTTATTTCTTCAAATTAAAACCACCTCCATGCTCTAAAAAGATATAAGTGAAGTACTAGAGCAAACGACAAACTACTCCAAAAGATATAAGTGAAGATCAATGAGTAGTCGAATAATTATGTAACTATATGAAGACTCTCTAACATTTAAGAATTTCAGATCTTGGTATTTTATTCAAACAGCAAGAAAAACAAAAGAAAATAAAATGACATCTAAGAATAGCAAACATCATGTGAAGAAGCAAAAGCTTAGGATCAACCGATACTAACCGATAGTTGTTGAAGAAGAAAGGTGGGATGCCAACCGGGGCATCCCCAAGCTTAGACGCTTGAGACTTCTTGAAATATTATCTTGGGATGCCTTGGGAATCCCCAAGCTTGAGCTTTTGTGTCTCCTTAATTCCTCTCATATCACGGTCTCCCTAAATCTCAAAAGCTCCAGCCACACAAAACTTAACAAGGACTCGTGAGATAAGTTAGTATAAACCAATGCAAAAACCTTATCCTACTCTTCTGTATAAAATCACTAAAATTATTAATCAACATTGCATACTAAATGCCTCCGCATATTTAATAGTCCTATCCTCAAATAGAATCATTAAACAAGCAAACATAACAGCAATCTGCCTAAACAGGACAGTCTGTGAAGAATGCAGCAAGATCCATACTTCCTTAGCTCCAAAAACTATGAAAGAAAATTCCCACTGTATTAAATTTATCAGATCTTATTATGAAAAAGGTTTCAACATTTTATCACATTCTGAATTTTCTAGGGAATTTTTGCAACAGTGATAAACTTTCTGTTTTCAAACAGCAACATGTAGACTTGTAAAATAGGCATAGTAAAGGCCATCAATGCCACTTTTATTGAAATAAAATATGCAAAACATTGTTCTAAATAACAGTAAGCAAATCCTAACAAAATAAATTGACGCTCCAAGCAAAACACATATCATGTGGTGAATAAAAATATAGCTCCAAGTAAAGTTACCGATGAACGAAGACGAAAGAGGGGATGCCTTCCGGGGCATCCCCAAGCTTAGGCTCTTGGTTATCCTTCAATATTAGCTTGGGGTATCTTGGGAGTCCCCAAGCTTAGGCTCTTTCCACTCCTTATTCCATAGTCCATAGAATCTTTACCCAAAACTTGAAAACTTCACAACACCAAACTTAACAGAAAACTCGTAAGCTTCGTTAGTATAAGAAAATAAATCACCACTTAGGTACTGTTGTGAACTCATTCTAAATTCATATTGGTGTAATATCTACTGTATTCCAACTCATCTATGGTTCATACCCTCTGATACTACTCATAGATTCATCAAAATAAGCAAACAACACATAGAAAACAGAATCTGTCAAAAACAGAACAGTCTGTAGTAATCTGGATCAAACGTATACTTCTGGAAACCCAAAAATTCTAAAATAAATTACTGGACGTGAGGAATTTGTCTATTAATCATCTCCAAAAAGAATCAACCTAATTGCACTCTCCAGTAAAAAATGGAAGCAAAACTCGTGAGCGCTAGAGTTTCTGTTTTTTACAGCAAGATCGCAAAGACTTCACCCAAGTCTTCCCAAAGGTTCTACTTGGCACAAACACTAATTAAAACATAAAACCACATCTAAACAGAGGCTATACGAATTATTTATTACTAAACAGGAACAAAAAGCAAAGAACAAAAATAAAATTGGGTTGCCTCCCAACAAGCGCTATCGTTTAACGCCCCTAGCTAGGCATGATGATTTCAATGATGCTCACATAAAAGATAAGAATTGAAACATAAAGAGAGCATCATGAAGAATATGACTAGCACATTTAAGTCCAACCCACTTCCTATGCATTGGGATTTTGTGAGCAAACAACTTATGGGAACAATAATCAACTAGCATAGGAAGGCAAAACAAGCATAACTTTAAAACTTTAAGCACATAGAGAGAGGAAACTTGATATTATTGCAATTCCTACAAGCATATATTCCTCCCTCATAATAATTTTCAGTAGCATCATTAATGAATTCAACAGTATAACCATCACATAAAGCATTCTTTTCATGATCTACAAGCATAGAAATTTTATTACTCTCCGCATAAGCAAAATTCTTCTCGTTCGGAATAGTGAGAGTATCATAAGAAACTCGAATACTATAAATTGTTTCCCCATTAAAGGAGTAATGTTCAGAAAAAGGGTAATCATAATCATGACAAGTTTTATAAATATAATCATCACTACTTTTTATAGCATAAGTATCACCACAATAATCATCATAAGTAGCAACTTTGTTCTCATAATAATCAATTGAAACCTCTTCCAAGATAGTGGAATCATTACTAAATAAAGTCATGGCCTCTCCAAATCCACTTTCATAATTATCACAATAAGATTCAACATCCTCCAAAATAGTGGGATCATTACTTGCTAAAGTTGACACTCTTCCAAACCCACTTTCATCAATATAATCATCATAAGTAGGAGGCATGCTATCATCATAACAAATTTGCATATCAAAACTTGGGAGGCTAGAAATATCATGTTTAGTAAACATAGCATCCCCAAGCTTGGGACAAACATTAATTGCAGAAAATATATTCTCAAACATGTCATTCTCATCAAACATAGCATCCCCAAGCTTGGGACTTTTCATATCATAAGCATAATCACTCTCATCATTAATAGTATGGATAGCACCAATAGTATAGCTATTATCATCGTCACAATGACTAATAGGGGCAACATCATTTGGGAGGGATACATTTTCACCTTTACTTCTCTGTCTTTTCTTTTTCTTCTTCACATTATGTGTGGGTTCAATCCTCTTTTTGGATCTCCTTATTGATGAGATTGGTTGAATAGGAGGCTCCTCCTCGTTACCTGATTCATCATAAGAAATAATAGGAGAATATTGGGAAGTCTCTTCCCTTTCATTAGCATTCTCTTCATCCTCTATGTGTTTTCTTTTCTTTATGTAATTGGCATATAAGGGTTTTCAATGCAATTCACCGCACAATACATAAAAATTTCTTCTATATCAATATCGAGGAATTTCTCAAGGTTATATTCTGGAATATGCTTAGTTATACGTTTCATTTCTTCATAACCCAAAAGCAAACTAAGTTCATTATGATGTGCAAGGGAAATCAAATCATCACAATTTTTGGACATGATACGATCATGAAACAATTTGCATTGGAGATTTAAATGACAATGTTCATTGCAAAGTTCACAAGTATGGCGAAGAAATTTTAAATTTTCAGCACAAACAACTAGCCTTTCTTGCAACCACTTAGTTTCCAAATACTTATGCCTCTTGCAAAATCTATCTTCCGTATTTGGTGTGTACTTGCAAACTCTATGCACTCCACAAAAATTGACATGCTTATAAGAGACATTTTCATTATGACTAGTGCAATCATCATTAGTACTATGGATATTCAAGGAATTCATACTAACAACATTGCAATCATGCTCATCATTCAAAGATTTAGTGCCAAACATTTTATAGACTTCTTCTTCTAGCACTTGAGCACAGTTTTCCTTTCCATCATTCTCATGAAAAATATTAAAAAGATGAAGCGTATGAGGCAAACTCAATTCCATTTTTTGTAATTTTCTTTTATAAACTGAACTAGTGGTAAAATAAGAAACAAAAAGATTCGATTGCAAGATCTAAAGATATACCTTCAAGCACTAACCTCCTCGGCAACGGCGCCAGAAAAGAGCTTGATGTCTACTACACAACCTTCTTCTTGTAGACGTTGTTGGGCCTCCAAGTGCAGAGGTTTGTAGGACAGTAGCAAATTTCCCTCAAGTGGATGACCTAAGGTTTATCAATCCGTGGGAGGCGTAGGATGAAGATGGTCTCCCTCAAACAACCCTGCAACCAAATAACAAAGAGTCTCTTGTGTCCCCAACACACCCAATACAATGGTAAATTTTATAGGTGCACTAGTTCGGCGAAGAGATGGTGATACAAGTGCAATATGGATGGTAGATATAGGTTTTTGTAATCTGAAAATATAAAAACAGCAAGGTAACTAATGATAAAAGTGAGCGTAAATGGTATTGCAATGCTAGGAAACAAGGCCTAGGGTTCATACTTTCACTAGTGCAAGTCTCTCAACAATAATAACATAATTGGATCATATAACTATCCCTCAACATGCAACAAATAGTCACTCCAAAGTCACTAATAGCGGAGAACAAACGAAGAGATTATTGTAGGGTACGAAACCACCTCAAAGTTATTCTTTCAGATCGATCTATTCAAGAGTTCATACTAGAATAACACCTTAAGACACATATCAACCAAAACCCTAATGTCACCTAGATACTCCAATGTCACCTCAAGTATCCGTGGGTATGATTATACGATATGCATCACACAATCTCAGATTCATCTATTCAACCAACACAAAGAACTTCAAAGAGTGCCCCAAAGTTTCTACCGGAGAGTCAAGATGAAAACGTGTGCCAACCCCTATGCATAAGTTCACGAGGTCACGGAATTCACAATTTTATCACCAAAACATACATCAAGTGGATCACGTGATATCCCATTGTCACCACAGATAAGCACATGCAAGACATACATCAAGTGTTCTCAAATCCTTAAAGACTCAATCTGATAAGATAACTTCAAAGGGAAAACTCAATCCATTACAAGAGAGTAGAGGGGGAGAAACATCATAAGATCCAACTATAATAGCAAATCTCGCGATACATCAAGATCGTGCCAACTCAAGAACACGATAGAGAGAGAGAGAGAGAGGGGGGGATCAAACACATAGCTACTGGTACATACCCTCAGCCCCGAGGGTGGACTACTCCCTCCTCGTAATGGAGAGCGCTGGGATGATGAAGATGGCCGCCGGAGAGGGATTCCCCCCTCCGGTAGGGTGCCAGAACAGGTCTAGATTGGTTTTCAGTGGCTAGAGAGGCTTGCGGCGGCGGAACTCCCAATCTATTCTGATCCTCGATGTTTTTAGGGTATATGGACATATATAGGCGAAAGAAGTCGGTCAGGGGAGCCACAAGGGGCCCACGAGGGTGGGGGCGCGCCTAGGGGGGTAGGGCACGCCTCACTGCCTCGTGGATTCCTCGAAGCTTCCCTGACGTCTACTCCAAGTCTCCTGGGTTGCTTCCGTTTCAAAAATAACTCTCCCGAATGTTTCATTCCGTTTGGACTCCATTTGATATTCCTTTTCTTTGAAACACCGAAATAGGCAATAAAACATCATTTTGGGCTGGGCCTCCGGTTAATAGGTTAGTCCCAAAAATAATATAAAGTGTATAATAAAGCCCATAAACATCCAAAACGGGAAATATAATAGCATGGAACAATAAAAAATTATAGATACGTTTGAGACGTATCACTTACGTATTAGCTTTGCTTTTTATATGTTTGGAGTATTTGCATGCGCTTTAGTAACACATGACCTTTGGTATTGTTGCATAATAATCGATGTCTATGTTAAAAAGAGCCCTTAGTTAATTATTACTATGAAGTATTGTATTGAATTCACCAAACATTTCTCACTAAAATTGCACTGACACATGTTCTTGACTATGCCCGTGGAATCAAGGATGGCCTACAAATGACATTACCAAAAAATATGATTATTCTTTAGAGGACATGATAGATGGTTCCACTTTGATCCCACATGCATCTATATAGGGAGTTCTCGTACCCTCCTTCAAATCACAACTCATATCTTGATCAACATCAATATATTAGGACAGATACTTCTAGTTGTATGATCCATTTGTATGGCTCGGGTAGCTGGGACTGAGGTATGTACATTTTAGTATTTCAAACTTAATCCTATTATCAGGATGTTATTTAGTTTCAGATTTTTGGAAAGTGGTTGTTACATTTTCTGATTTAAATTATTAACTTGTGAAGAAGCCAAACCTACTTGTGAAGAAGCTGCTTTTAATTTATGAATTCTTAGAGCATGTATACGGTAGCATGTAGCCTCAAAGTTTTTTTGGATTTAATTTTTGCAACTACTGAATAATTTAGTTCATCCCAAAAGTTGTCATCAATGTAATTACTATAAAAAACTGCATGCCCATATATTCAGACATGGGAATGGAGAGAGGTCTGAGATGCGGTAGGAAATGCAACCTCTTGGGTGCGGCTAATGTCATAGGAGGCAACTTGCACCGAGACAACAGCGTCGAGCCTAACATGGGATGAGGAAGATGGTGGTGGGGGTTGGCGGACTTTCTCTCCGGTGGCACAAAATGCATATATGGGAGGGATGCGGTTGAGAGATGGATTGATGGTTCCAATTTGGATGCACTTCCACCTATACAAGGTGTTTCTATCCCCACTTTCTGACAGCAACTCCTATTTTGAGCAAGATATATATATGAAGTGAGATTCTTCTTTTCATATATACATATGGTGGTGAAACACTATAGATTCACTCCAATTTAAGTATGCCAAAGAGAGTGAGGAGGCCGACTGTGAGGAATTTCAAGGATTTGGAGAAGCAGCGAATGATGTCTTTGTTGGAAAAGGATGTTGTCCAGTTAGAGAGATATCTTGTGGTGGAGAATCACAGAGCAGGAATAGTGCATCCAACACTTTGAGAAGATCAGGAAGAGAGCACGGGGTGGTGGCAAGGTATGTCTTTATGAAAGAAGATGATCTTAACCATGAGGAGTGTCAGGAGTATTACCAAGATGTAATTCTGACCAAGAAAGAAATTGTGCACCAGTTCCCTTTAGATTCTATGGGACCAAGCATGAAAACGACACAATCACAATTGTAATTTTCATATCTTGTGCTCTAAGGATAGGAACGAATTGGATTATACAATATGCTTGCAGAATATAGTGATATTCTTTATAAGTTGGAAGTCTGCTTTTGCTTGTCATTGTCCTTATATGCTATATATTGTCACCTTTTCATAATTAATTTCCCATCTCAAATTTCAAGGTCGTGTGTATTCCACTTTTATAATGCATCTAAATTATTACTTTACTTACTAATTCTAAAGAGTGTGTTGTCTTGACCTTGTAATTTTGTTATCAAACAAGAACATGTAGTTTTGCAATTTCAATGTTGGAAGTTTGCACATATGTTTCTCAGTGATTGTATTTAAGTGTCCTTATCCGACAACCTATGTTTAGCAAATAATTACAACCTTCAATGCTTCTTAGCATATTCTTAGCCAACACATGCTTACGTTTTAGCTTTGCTTTTAATATGTTTGGAGTATTTGCATGCGCTTTCGTAAAACATGACCTTTCATATTATTGCATAATAATCGATGTGTATGTTAAACAGAACCCTTAGTTAATTATTTCCGTGAAGTATTGTATTGCATTCACCAAACATTTCTCACTAAAATTAGACTAACACATGTTCTTCACTATGCCCGTGGAATGAAGGATGGACTACGAATGACATTACCAAAAAATATGATTATTCTTTAGAGGACACGATAGATGGTTCCACTATGATCCCACGTGTATCTATATAAGTAGTTCTTGTACCACAACTCATATCTTGTTCAAGATCAATATATAAGGAAAAATACTTCTAGTTGTATGATTCATTTGTAGGGCTCGGGTATCTAGGAGTGAGGTATATCCATTTTAGTATTTAAAACATAATCCTATTATTAGGATGTTATTTAGTTTTAGATTTTGGAAAGTGGTTGTTACATTTTCTGATTTAAATTAATAACTTGTGAACAAGCCAAACCCTTCTAAGTAGAGAAGAATTATTGGTTTACTTATTATAAACTTTGAGTTTGGTTTCATAAATCGCAGGCTATACGTTGGTTTTTATTGTTGACAAGCAGTAACACATGATGTCCCGATCTTTGCAATTGGCAAATGCATAAATTTACACGCATATATATAGACCACTTCAGCAACAACATGTGTCACTTTCTATTTCCGAGGAAAGAAATTGGTTCCAATTAAACATGTACTGCTTTTAATTTATGAAATTCTTAGAGCATGTATTCCGTAGCATGTAGCCTCAAAGTTTTTTGAATATAATTTTTACAACTACCGAATCATTTAGTTCATCCCACAAGTTGTAATCAATATACTTACTATAAAATAATGCATGCCCATATATTCACACTTGGGAATAGAGAGAGGTCTGAGATGCGCTAGGAAATGCAACCTCTTAGGTGCGGCTAATGTCACCGGAGGCGAGTTGCACCGAGACAACAACGTCGAGCCTGGCATGGGATGAGGAAGACGGTGTTGGGGGTTGGCGGACTTTCTCTCCGGCGGCACAATATGCATAAATGGGAGGGATGTTGTTGAGAGATGGATTGATCGTTCCAATTTAGATGCACTTCCACCTATATAAGGTGTTTCTATCCCCACTTTCTGACAACAACTCCTATTTTGAGCAAGATGAATATATGAAGTGAGATTCTTCTTGTCATATATACATATGGTGATGAAACACTACAGATTCGCTCCAATTTAAGTACGCCAAAGAGAGGGAGGAGGCCAACTTTGAGGAATTTCAAGGATTAGGAGAAGCAGTGAATGATGTCTTTTTTGGAAAAGGATGTTGTCCAGTTAGAGATGTATCTTATGGTGCAGAATCACAGAGCAACAATAGTGCATCCAAAACTTTGAGAAGATCAAGGAAGAGAGCACGGGATGGTGGCTAGGTATGTCTTTATGAAAGAAGATGATCTTAACCATGAGGGGTGTAAGGAGTATTTCCATGATGTAATTCTGACCAAGAAAGAAATTGCACAGTAGTTGCCTTTAGATTCTATGGGACCAAGCATGAAAACGACACAATCACAATTGTAATTTTCATATCTTGAGCTCTAAGGATAGGAAGGAATCGGATTATACAACATGCTTGCAGAATATAGTGATATTCTTTATAAGTTGGAAGTCTGCTTTTGCTTGTCATTGTCCTTAGATGCTATATATTGTCACCTTTGCAAAATTAATTTCCCATCTCACATTTCAAGGTCATGTGTATTCCAATTTTATAACGCGTGTAAATTATTACTTTACTTACTAATTCTAAAGGGTGTGTTGTCTTGACCTTGAATTTTGTTATCAAACAAGAACATGTAGTTTTGCAATTTCAACGTTGGAAGTTTGCATATATGTTTCTCAATGATTGTATTTAAGTTTCCTTATCCGACAACCTATGTTTAGCAAATAATTACAACCTTCAATGCTGCTTAGCATATTTTTAGCCAACACTTGCCAACGTATTAACTTTGCTTTTTATATGTTTGGAGTATTTGCATGCGCTTTAGTAACACATGACCTTTCATGTTGTTGCATAATAATCGATGTGTATGTTAAACAAAACCCTTAGTTAATTATTACCGTGAAGTATCGTATTGCATTCACCAAACATTTCTCACTAAAATTGCACTAACACATGTTCTTGACTGTGCCCGTGGAATGAAGGATGGCCCACGAATGACATTACCAAAAAATATGATTATTCTATAGAGTACATGATAAATGGTTCTGCTTTGATCCCACGTGCATCTATATAAGTAGTTCTCATACCCTCCTTCGAACCACAACTCATATCTTGTTCAAGATCAAAATATTAGGAAAGATACTTCTAGTTGTATGATTCATTTGTAGGGCTCGGGTAGCTGGGAGTGAGTTATGTCCATTTTAGTATTTCAAACATAATCATTATCAGAATGTTATTTAGTTTCAAATTTTGGAAAGTGGTTGTTACATTTTCTGATTTAAATTATTAACTTTTGAACAAGCCAAACTCATCTAATTAGAGAAGAATTATTGGTTCACTTATTATAAACTTTGAGTTTGGTTTTATAAATCGCAGGCTGTATGTTTGTTGACAAGCAGTAACACATGTTGTCCCGATCTTTGCAATTGGCAAATGCATAAATTTACACGCATATATATAGACCACTTCAGCAACAACAGGTGTCACTTTCTGTTTCTGAGGAAAGAAATTGGTTCCAATTAAACATGTGCTGCTTTTAATTTATGAAATTCTTAGAGCATGTATTTGGTAGCATGTAGCCTCAAAAAAATTTTGAATATAATTTTTACAACTACTAAATCTTTTAGTTCATCCCACAAGTTGTCATCAATGTACTTACTATAAAATAATGCATGCCCATAAATTCACACTTAGGAATTGAGAGAGGTCTGTGATGCGGTAGGAAACGCAATCTCTTGGGTGCGGCTAATGTCACCGGAGGCGAGTTCCACCGAGACAACAGCGTCGAGCCTGGCATGGGATGAGGAAGACGGTGTTTGGGGTTGGTGGACTTTCTCTCTAGTGGCACAAAATGCATATGTGGGAGGGATGTTGTTGAGAGATGGATTTATGGTTCCAATTTAGATGCACTTCTACCTATATAAGGTGTTTCTATACCCACTTTCTGATAACAACTCCTGTTTTGAGCAAGATGAATACATGAAGTGAGATCCTTCTTCTCATATATACATATGGTGATGAAACACTATAGATTCACTCCAATTTAATTATGCCAAAGAGAGGGAGGAGGCCGACTGTGGGGAATTTCAAGGATTACGAGAAGCAACGAATGACGTCTTTGTTGGAAAAGGATGTTGTCCAGTTAGAGATATATCTAATGGTGGAGAATCACAGAGCAACAATAGTGCATCCAAAACTTTGAGAATATCAAGGAAGAGAGCACGTGATGGTGGCTAGGTATGTCTTTATGAAAGAAGATGATCTTAACCATGAGGAGTGCAAAGAGTATTTCCAATATGTAATTCTGACCAAGCAAGAAATTGCACAGTAGTTGCCTTTAGATTCTATGGGACCAAGCATGAAAACGACACAATCACAATTGTAATTTTCATATCTTGAGCTCTACGGATAGCAAGGAATCGGATTATACAATATGCTTGTAGAATATAGTGATATTCTTTATAAGTTGGAAGTTTTCTTTTGCTTGTCATTGTCCTTAGATGCTATATATTGTCACATTTGCATAATTAATTTCCCATCTCACATTTCAAGGTCGTGTGTATTCTAATTTTATAACGCGTGTAAATTATTACTTTACTTACTAATTCTAAAGAGTGTGTTGTCTTGACCTTGTAATTTTGTTATCAAACAAGAACATGTAGTTTCGCAATTTCAACGTTGGAAATTTGTAGATATGTTTCTCAATGATTGTACTTAAGTGTCCTTATCCGACAACCTATGTTTAGCAAATAATTACATCCTTCAATGCTGCTTAGCATATTTTTAGCCAACACTTGCCTACGTATTAACTTTGCTTTTTATATGTTTGGAGTATTTGCATGCGCTTTAGTAACACATGACCTTTCACATTGTTGCATAATAATCTATGTGCATGTTAAACAAAACCCTTAGTTAATTATTACCGTGAAGTATTGTATTGCATTCACCAAACATTTCTCACTAAAATTGCACTAACACATGTTCTTGACTGTGCTTGTGGAATGAAGGATGGTCCACGAATGACATTACCAAAAAATATGTTTATTATTTAGAGTACGTGATAAATGGTTCCGCTTTGATCCCACGTGCATCTATATAAGTAGTTCTTGTACCCCCCTTCGAACCACAACTCATAACTTGTTCAAGATGAACATATTAGGAAAGATACTTCTAGTTGTATGATTCATTTGTAGGGCTCGGGTAGTTGGGAGTGAGGTATGTTCATTTTAGTATTTCAAACTTAATCCTATTATTAGGATGTTATTTAGTTTCAGATTTTCGGAAACCGGTTGTTACATTTTCTGATTTAAATTATTAACTTCTGAAGAAGCCAAACCCTTCTAAGTACAGAAGAATAATTGGTTTACTTATTATAAACTTTGAGTTTGGTTTCATAAATCACAGGTTGTATGTTGGTTTTTATTATTGACAAGCAGTAACACATGATGTCCTGTTCTTTGCAATTGGCAAATGCATAAATTTAAAGGCATATATATAGACCACTTTAGCAACAACCGGTGTCACTTTCTGTTTCCGAGGAAAGAAATTGGTTCCAATTGAACATGTATTGCTTTTAATTTATGAAATTCTTATAGCATGTATTCGGTAGCATGTAGCCTCAAAGTTTTTTTGAATTTAATTTTTGCAACTACCGAATATTTTAGTTCATCCCACAAGTTGTCATCAATGTACATATATAAAAAAAATTAATGCCCATATATGCACACTTGGGAATAGAGAGAGATCTGAGATGCGGTAGGAAATGCAACCTCTTGGGTGCGGCTTATGTCACCGGAGGCGAGTTGCACCGAGACAACTGAAGGAAATATGCCCTAGAGGCAATAATAATGTTATTATTTTATTTCCTTATATCATGATAAATGTTTATTATTCATTCTAGAATTGTATTACCCAGAAACATAATACTTGTGTGAATACATAGACAAACCAAACGTCACTAGTATGCCTCTACTTGACTAGCTCATTAATCAAAGATGGTTATGTTTCCTAACCATAGACATGTGTTGTCATTTGATTAACGGGATCACATTATTAGGAGAATGTTGTGATTGACATGACCCATTCCATTAGCTTAGCACCCGATCGTTTAGTATGTTGCTATTGCTTTCTTCATGACTTATACATGTTCCTATGATTATGAGATTATGCAACTCCCGTTTGCCGGAGGAACACTTTGTGTGCTACAAAACGTCACAACGTAACTGGGTGATTATAAAGGAGCTCTACAGGTGTCTCCAAAGGTACATGTTGGGTTGGCGTATTTCGAGATTAGGATTTGTCACTCTGATTGTTAGAGAGGTATCTCTGGGCCCTCTCGGTAATGCACATCACATAAGCCTTGCAAGCATTTCAACTAATGAGTTAGTTGCGAGATGATGTATTACGAAACGAGTAAAGAGACTTGCCGGTAACGATATTGAACTAGGTATTGAGATACCGACGATCGAATCTCGGGCAAGTAAAATACCGATGACAAAGAGAACAACGTATGTTGTTATGCGGTCTGACCGATAAAGATCTTCGTAGAATATGTAGGAGCCAATATGAGCATCCAGGTTCCGCTATTGGTTATTGACCGGAGACGTGTCTCGGTCATGTCTACATTGTTCTCAAACCCGTAGGGTCCGCACGCTTAAGGTTTCGATGATAGTTATATTATGAGTTTATGAGTTTTGATGTACCAAAGTTAGTTCGGAGTCCCAGATGTGTTCACGGACATAACGAGGAGTCTCGAAATGGTCGAGACATAAAGATTGATATATTAGACGGCTATATTCGGACACTGGAAGTGTTCCGGGTGATTTCGGAGAAAACCGGAGAGCCGGAGGGTTACTGGAACCCTATCGGGAGAAGTAATGGGCCATATGGGCCTTAGTGAAGAGAGAGAGGGGCAGCCAGGGTGGGCCGCGCGCCTCCTCCCCCCTGGTCCGAATTGGACTAGGAGAGGGGGGCGGCTCCCCCCTTTCCTTCTCCCTCCCCACTTCCTTCCTCCTCCTAGTAGGAGTCCTACTCCTACTAGGAGGAGGACTCCTCCTGGCGCGCCAATAGGGGCCGGCCGGCCTCCTCCCCTTGCTCCTTTATATACGGGGGCAGGGGGCACCCCTAGACACAAGTTGATCCACGTGATCATATTCTTAGCCGTGTGCGGTGCCCCCTTCCACCATAATCCTTGATAATATTGTAGCGGTGCTTAGGCGAAGCCCTGCGACGGTAGTACATCAAGATCGTCACCATGCCGTCGTGTTGACGGAACTCTACCCCGACACTTTGCTGGATCGGAGTCCGGGGATCGTCATCGAGCTGAACGTGTGCTAAAACTCGAAGGTGCCGTAGTTTCGGTGCTTGATCGGTCAGGCCGTGAAGACGTACGACTACATCAACCGCGTTGTGCTAACGCTTCTGCTGTCGGTCTACAAGGGTACGTAGATCACACTCTCCCCTCTCGTTGCTATGCATCACCATGATCTTGCGTGTGCGTAGGAAAATTTTGAAATTACTACGTTCCCCAACAGTGGCATCCGAGCCTAGGTTTTATGTGTTGATGTTATATGCACAAGTAGAACACAAGTGAGTTGTGGGCGATATAAGTCATACTGCTTACCAGCATGTCATTCTTTGGTTCGGCGGTATTGTTGGACGAAGCGGCCCGGACCGACATTACGCATACGCTTACGTGAGACCGGTTCTGCCGACGTGCTTTGCACAAAGGTGGCTAGCGGGTGACAGTTTCTCCAACTTTAGTTGAACCGAGTGTGGCTACGCCCGGTCCTTGCGAAGGTTAAAACAGCACCAACTTGACAAACTATCGTTGTGGTTTTGATGCGTAGGTAAGATTGGTTCTTGCTTAAGCCCGTAGCAGCCACGTAAAACTTGCAACAACAAAGTAGAGGACGTCTAACTTGTTTTTGCAGGGCATGTTGTGATGTGATATGGTCAAGACATGATGCTAAATTTTATTGTATGAAATGATCATGTTTTGTAACCAAGTTATCGGCAACTGACAGGAGCCATATGGTTGTCACTTTATTGTATGCAATGCAATTGCGCTGTAATGCTTTACTTTATCACTAAGCGGTAGCGATAGTCGTGGAAGCATAATGTGACGAACCCGATTTGACCGTACACTATTCATGCACGCAAATGTGTACGATCAAGATCAAGGACTCTCGGGAAGATATCACAACACAACTCTACAATTAAAATAAGTCATACAAGCATCATATTACAAGCCAGGGGCCTCGAGGGCTCGAATACAAGAGCTCGATCATAGACGAGTCAGCGGAAGCAACAATATCTGAGTACAGACATAAGTTAAACAAGGTTGCCTTAAGAAGGCTAGCACAAACTGGGATACAGATCGAAAGAGGTGCAGGCCTCCTGCCTGGGATCCTCCTAACTACTCCTGGTCGTCGTCAGCGGGCACCACGTAGTAGTAGGCACCTCCGGTGTAGTAGGAGTCGTCGTCGACGGTGGCGTCTGGCTCCTGGGCTCCAACATCTGGTTGCGACAACCAGGAAGAAAGGAAAGGGGGAAAAAGGGGGAGAAAGCAACCGTGAGTACTCATCCAAAGTACTCGCAAGCAAGGAGCTACACTACATATGTATGCATTGGTATCAACTGGAATAAGGCTATTATATGTGGGCTGGACTGCAGAAAGCCGGAATAAGAGGGGGATAGCTAGTCCTTTCGAAGACTACGCTTCTGGCAGCCTCCGTCTTGCAGCATGTAGAAGAGAGTAGACTAAAGTCCTCCAAGCAGCATCGTATAGCATAAACCTAACCGATGATCCTCCCCTCGTCGCCCTGTGAGAGAGCGACCACCGGTTGTATCTGGCACTTGGAAGGGTGTGTTTTATTAAGTATCCGGTTCTAGTTGTCATAAGGTCAAGGTACAACTCCAAGTCGTCCTGTTACCGAAGATCACGGCTATTCGAATAGATTAACTTCCCTGCAGGGGTGCACCACATACCCCAACACGCTCGATCCCATTTGTCCGGACACACTTTCCTGGGTCATGCCCGGCCTCGGAAGATCAACACGTCGCAGCCCCACCTAGACCAACAGAGAGGTCAGCACGCCGGTCTAAACCTAAGCGCCCAGGGGTCTGGGCCCATCGCCCTTAGCACACCTGCTCGTTGCGTGGGCGGCCGGAAGCAGACCTAGCCTAGTGGCGTTCCAGTCCAATCCAGCGCGCGCCGCTCCGTCGTTGACGTCAAGAAGGCTTCGGCTGATACCACGACGCCGGGATACCCATAACTACTCCCGCGTAGATGGTTAGTGCGTATAGACCAAATGGCCAGACTCAGATCAAATACCCAGATCTCGTTAAGCGTGTTAAGTATCCGCGAACGCCGACCAGGGCCAGGCCCACCTCTCTCCTAGGTGGTCGGAACCTGCCCTGTCGCTCCGCCTCAAAGATCCACACAGAGGGCCGTTGGGACAAAGGTCCTTTCAGCCCCCAATCCGTGAATCACTCGCGGGTGCTCCACAAGCCGACCCGTCTTTAGTCACCACATGTATCATGTATAAAGCATATAGTATATACCCGTGATCAACTCCCGAGTGATCACGGCCCGATAGTATAGCATGGCAGACGGACAAGGATGTAGGGCCACTGATGAAAATACTAGCATCCTATGCTAAGCATTAGGATTGCAGGTAAAGGTAACAACAGTAGTAGCAAGGACAGGCTATGCATCAGTATAGGATTAACGGGAAGCAGTAACATGCTACACTACTCTAATGCAAGCAGTATAGAGAAGAGTAGGCGATATCTGGTGATCAAAGGGGGGGGGGCTTGCCTGGTTGCTCTGGCAAGAGAGAGGGGTCGTCCACTCCGTAGTCGTACGGGGTAGCAGCGGCGTCGGTCTCGGTGTCTAGAGAGAGAAGAGGGGGAAGAAACAATAAATACAATGCAAGCATATGCATAGTGATGCATGACAAGACAAGTTACGGCGTTAGAGGTGCCCTAACGCGGTAGTAGGTGATACCGGTGAAGGGGGATAACATCCGGGAAAATATCCCCGGTGTTTCGCGTTTTCGGACAGAGGAGCCGGAGGGGGAAAGTTGCGAGTTCGATAGGTTAGAGGGGTGTGGCGGACGAACGGGTTGCGTATCCGGATTCGTCTCGTCGTTCTGAGCAACTTTCATGTTGAAAATATTTTAATCCGAGTTACGGATTAAAAGATATGATTTTCTAAAGATTTTATTAATTTCTGGAATTTAATTAATTAATTATTTAATTCGAAAAATGAATTTATGACGTCAGCATGATGTCATGCTGACGTCAGCAGTCCACAGGGTTGACTTGGTCAACCTGACAGGTGGGTCCAGTGGGACCCACCTGTCATTCTCTGTTTAGTTTAATTACAGATTAGTTAATCTAATTAGTAATTAGGTTAATCTAATCAGAATTAATTAACTTAATTAATCACTTAATTAATTAATTAATTAACACTTTAATTATTATCTATTTATTTTTAATTTAATTTAATTTTTTTATTATTATTATCATTTTTTTTAAATCATTTTGGGCGTGGGCCCCGTTCGTCATTGGCCCAGGGGGCTTATCGGGCGCGGGTTAACGGCGATGGAGCGGAGCAGAGCCACAGGGCTCGCGGGCGGACCCGGCGAAACGGGGCGGAGCCCCGCTGTGCGGGCATAACCCGCCCAGACAACGCGCCAGAGCTGGCCGCGGGCGCCGGCGGCCAAGGGCACACGAGCGCCGGCCGGAACAGGGCAGCGGGACGGAGGGGACCGGAGCCATGGGCGCGCGTGTGTCGGCGAGCGACAGCGCGGCGTAGGCGGACGGGCGAGGCGCGGTGGCCGCACGCGCAGGCGGCGACGGACGTAGCGGAACGGCGGGGCAGGGCGAGGTGCGTCGGTGCGGGGCGACGGGCGTGGCCAGGGAGCGGCCCGACCGCGGTGAGCGGGGCGACGCGGTGCGCGGTGACTGGGCCAGGAGAAGGGGAGCTCACAGGGGGGGCGTAGGGATCTGGCAGTGGCTCGGGGAGGAGTTGAGGTCGCGTCGGAGGGGACGGCGGGGCAGCTCCGGCGAGGTGTCGAGGAGGTGGCCGTAGCGGTGGTGGGCAGCAGTGTCGAGGGTGTCGGCGTCGGGTGGTGGCGGCGTCCAGGCGGCAGGGCGCGGATCGATCCGGCGGCCTCGGGGTTGGTGGCGGGGCGAGGCGACGGCGGCGATGCGAGGCGGCGCCGAGGACGCGCGCCAGCGTCGAGGAGTGGGGGGGGGCGCGGTCGCCGGGGAGAGGCGGCGGGGTCGGCGATGGTGGTCGACGCGGGCGTCGGGGTCGAGGGGTGAGCGCCCCCGATCCAGGACGTGGGGAGGGAGTGGGAAACGGAGGAAGTGGGGGTGGGATCGGGCTAGGGTTCCGGTGAGGGGGATAAGGGGAGTGGGGTGGGCCGGCGTCGGTGGGCCGGCTGGGCCGGCGTGGTCGGCTGAGCCAACTGGGCCAAGGGGCCCAGTGGTGGGGGGGGGGGGCTTGTGGCCTGCTGGGCCGAAGCCCAGGGGGCAAGGGGGGGGTTCTCCTTTTCCCTTTTTTTTGTCTTGTTTTCTGTTTTCCTTTTATTTATTTTCTTTTCTGTTTTTATTTATTTATAAACACTTAGGCATTTTATAAAATTGTGAACCTTACACCATAATTATCTCTGTAATATTTGGCAACCACCGAACATTTTTGTTTTAAATTTTTTTTTTATTTTTTTTTTGAAAACTTTTATTGTTTTCTTTTATTTAAATTTTGAATTTGTTTCGGTTCTGATCTATCGAGAGTTTATCACAGTAGCTGTGGTGACGTGGCATCATTAGCGGGGAATCACTGTAGCTTAATTATCCGGGCGTCACAATTCTCCTCCACTACAAGAAATCTCGTCCCGAGATTTAGGAGGTAGAAGGAAAGAGTGCGGGGTATTCATCACGCAGACGATCCTCGCGTTCCCAGGTGGCTTCGTCTTCAGAGTGATTCGACCACTGGACCTTGAGGAACTTGATCGCCTTCTGGCGTGTGCGGCGTTCAGCTTGGTCGAGGATGCGGACCGGATGCTCTTTATAGGAGAGGTCCTGTTGCAATTCGAGCACTTCATGATCCACCGCTCGGATTGGATCCTTGAAGCAACGGCGGAGTTGTGACACGTGGAACACATCGTGAACCTGAGAAAGGTTCGGTGGAAGCTCCAGTTGATATGCCACCTTTCCACGCCTTTCGAGAATAGTGAAGGGACCGATATAGCGAGGAGCTAGCTTGCCCTTGATCCCGAAGCGGTGAGCACCCTTCATTGGTGTAACTCGAAGATAAGCCTTTTCGCCAGGTTGATAGACCATGTCTTGGTGATGACGGTCATACTGACTTTTCTGACGTGACTGAGCAGTCTTGAGATTCTCGCGAATAATGCGAACTTGTTCTTCGGCCTGTTGTATAATATCCGGACCAAAGAGTGGACGTTCCCCAGTTTCTGACCAGTTCAGAGGGGTTCGACACTTTCGTCCATATAGCACTTCGAAGGGGGACATCTTTAGACTAGCTTGATAGCTATTATTATAAGAGAACTCGGCATATGGAAGAGATTCCTCCCATTTCTTGCCGAATGAGATTACACAGGCTCGAAGCATGTCTTCGAGAACTTGGTTGACACGTTCAACTTGCCCTTGCGATTGAGGATGGAACGCAGTACTGGACGACAGATGAGTCCCCATAGCTTCTTGGAAACTCGCCCAAAACCTTGAAGTGAATAAGCTGCCACGGTCTGAACTGATAACCAGTGGAATACCGTGAAGTGAAACAATTCTGGCCATGTAGAGAGTAGCAAGCTGACTAGCAGTGATTGTCTCTTTGACCGCCAGAAAATGGGCAACTTTGGAAAGCCGGTCAATGACGACAAGAATAGCATCATTACCTTTCTGCGATTTGGGAAATCCAGTGACGAAGTCCATTTCAACATGGTCCCATTTCCATTCAGGAATAGAGATAGGTTGCAGAGTTCCAGCAGGCCTTTGATGCTCTGCTTTGATTCGGCGACAAATGTCACACTCAGCAACATAACGAGCAATGTCCTGCTTCATATTAGACCACCAGAATCTTTGACGAATATCCTGGTACATCTTTGTACTACCAGGATGGATGGACAGAGGCGTATCATGGGCTTCTTGCATAACCCTTTTAGTCTTATCCAGGTTTTTCTTCGAACATGGTACCACTAAGCGGCCTTTGAAATACAAGGCACCATCGTCGGCGATCGTGAAGAATGAGGGCTTCCCCCTTTTGAGGTCGCGCTTAATCTTGAGGACTTCATCGTCACACTTCTGTATCCATTTGATGGTGTCCACAAGATCTGGTTTCGCAACCAGGGTATTGAGAGAACCCTTGGAAACAACATGGAGGTTCTGTTTGGGGAAACCTTCGGGAGGGGGAGCGAGTGATCCCGGGGGAACAATATGGAGGTTCAGCCCTCTAAATTCTTCGACAAGCGAGGGCTGAACTTTGTGGACCTGGAGGTGGTTGCAGTAAGACTTGCGGCTCAGGGCATCAGCCATTACATTAGCCTTGCCGGGGGTATATGATATATCCACGTCAAAGTCTGCAACAGTTTCCATCCATCTTTGCTGGCGTAGGTTCAAATCTGGCTGAGTAAACAGATACTTCAGACTTTGATGGTCGGTGAAGATCTCGCAACGATTACCGAGAAGGTAATGTCGCCACTGCTTCAGTGCATGAATGACAGCAGCAAGCTCGAGGTCGTGAACTGGGTAGTTTTCTTCGTGAGGGCGCAGTTGACGAGAGGCATAAGCAATCACTCTGCGCTCCTGCATTAGGACACAGCCTAATCCTTGACGGGAAGCGTCGCAGTAAATGACGAAGTCCTTCTTAGTATCAGGTGGAGCAAGTACGGGGGCAGAAGTCAACTTGTCTTTGAGCGCCTGGAAACTTTCCTGACACTTGTCTGTCCAGTCAAACTTGACACCCTTATGCAACAGATTAGTCAGGGGCCTGGCAATCTTGGAGAAGTTCTCGACGAATCGACGGCAATAGCTGGCGAGACCGAGGAAACTTCGGACTTGCTTCACATTCTTCGGAGGAGTCCAATCGAGAATAGCCTGAACTCGTTCAGGGTTGACGGCAATACCATTCTTGGAGATGACATGCCCAAGATAGGTTACTTCGGGGAGCCAGAATTCACACTTGGAATACTTAGCATACAGCTGATGTTCTCGAAGCTTCTCTAGCACAAGACGCAGATGTCCAGTATGTTCTTCCTCATTCTTGGAAAATACAAGGATATCGTCCAGATAAACCACGACGAACTTGTCGAGGTAATCCATGAATATATAATTCATCAGACGAGAGAAGGTGGCGGGAGCATTCGTTAAGCCGAATGACATGACTGTGTACTCATATGATCCATACCGAGTCACGAAGGCGGTTTTTGGGATGTCCTCTTCACGAACACGGATCTGGTGGTAACCCAACCTCAAGTCGAGTTTGGAGAACACTGATGAACCAGCCAGTTGATCATAAAGATCATTGATCCGAGGAAGAGGGTATTTATTCTGAATGGTAGCTTGGTTTATAGGACGGTAGTCTTGGACCAATCGGTTTGTTCCATCCTTCTTCCTAACAAAGAGAGAAGGTGCTCCCCAAGGAGAGCAACTTGGGCGAATGAAACCTTTGACAAGAGATTTGTCGATTTCCTCCTTAAGCTCAAGGAGTTCATGCGGCGGCATCTTATAGGGTCGTTTGGCTATAGGGGTGGTGCCGGGTTTCAAGTCGATGATGAATTCGACAGCTCTAGCAGGGGGAATCCCTGGAAGTTCTTCTGGGAATACATCTTGGAATTCACGAACGACGAGAACGTTTTCAATGCCCTCGAGTGGTGCAGCGTTCAACGCATTCAAGGCATAAAGTCGTGCCTCGGCGTTCTGAACTAGACGAGCTTGATAAGCTATTATTTCATCAGAAGGGTGTAGCAAATGGACGACCTTAGTGGCGCAAACTATAGAAGCAGTATGCGCTTTTAACCAATTCATTCCCAGAATGAGATCAATGCTACAGGACTTCAGTACGATGGGAGAGACAAGGAATTCCAGTCCTTCGATTTCTACAGGGACGTCGTTGCAAATCATGGAGGTTCGACATTGGCCCGCAGGGGTGTGTACTAATAGTGAAGCATCCATGTTCTCACATTTAATGTCGTGCAAGCATGCAAAACCTTCTGACATGAATGAATGCGATGCACCTGTATCAAATAAAACGGATGCTGGTACTGAATTTACGAGGAGGGTACCCATCACAGTAGCAGGCTGGTCTTGAGCTTCGCTCAGATCAACGTGGTTGGCATGAACACGACCATAAGACTTGGCATTGTTGCTGCGGAGCTGGTTGCTTCCACGGCCAGTTGCTGGAAGGGCCAGTTGATTCGGGTTCTGGTTGCATTCCCTAGCACGATGCCCTGGTTGTCCACACCTGAAGCACAATCCATTATTGGGAGTGGGAACAGGAGCTTGTGGTGGTGGAGCTGGGAGTCTTGGCCGCCTAGTCGGAGGAGTAGGCAGACGAGGTGCAGCGTAGGTCTGCCTTGGGGTAGGTGCATCCGGCTGGTACAAGCTATTGGGAATCCATATCTTGCGCTTCTGCGAGGACGGGCCCGAAGATGAGCCCGTGTCACGGTTGCGCCTGTGAGAGCTCTGGTATTCCTGCAGACCAGTTTCGACATTGATGGCTTTGTTCACCAGAGTGGCGAAATCAGCAAAATCATGCACTAGAAGTGCGAGTTTGATGTCAGCTTGAAGGCCATCCCGGAACTTCTCCTGTCTGCGTGCATCAGTTGCAATGTCCTCTTCAGCATAGCGGGACAAGTCCAGAAACTCCCGCTGATAAGCTTCCACAGTCTTGTTGCCTTGGGTGAGGTTGCGGAACTCACGCTTCTTCCGGTCCATAACTCCCTGAGGAATGAAGCGAGCACGGAAGGCAGCTTGGAAGTCTGGCCAGGTGATGATTGTTCCAGCTGGCAGTGTACGCCTGTGGCTGTCCCACCATTGAGCTGCGGGTCCCTTCAGGAAGAAGGAAGCAAAGGTGACATAGCTGGCAGGGGCTACATCAGCAGACTCCATCTCATAGTTGATGTCACGGAGCCAGTCATCAGCATCCAGAGGCTGAGTTGAGCTGCGGTACACAGTTGGGTTCAGGCGCATGAAATCCTGCAGAGTTACTGGGGTTGGCTGCTGGTTCATATTGGGGCGAGGAAACTGAGCCATCATATTCTCCATGAACTGGCGATTCATCTCAAGCTGTTGGATCATACCAGCCATGTACTCAGGCGGTGGTGGGGCGTTGCCACCACGACCACGACCACCTGGTCTAACCATCCTGCTAATATTTAACAGGGGTAGTTCAGCATTGAGGAATTGTAAAAACAAGAATCATTCATGATGAAACATGCACAACGAAAGCAGCACGATAGATACCACATAGTAGTCGGCATATCTTACAAAAGAGATCATGCATAGAGTTCGTTACACAGTGTTCAGTACATAGACTAAGACATCATAGGCGGCACGCAGGCTCGCGGCGAATGCATCTAACACTAATAAGCAAGTCTACGTCAGTCCCATGCGGTACTGCGGAGGTAGGTGTAGCCCGACAGCTGGTAGTGACGCGAAGGGAAGACCTCCACGCGAGTAGCCTGGGGTCCACGGATACTCTGGTGCGGAACCCGTTGCGCAGGTGGCAGGAGAGGGCCCAATGCAGGAGAGCAGCCTCCCACATCTGGCCAGCCGACGCCCTGGGGCATCACGGTCCTGGCTGGGTAGATAGCAGAACGCGACAGCTCCCCAGATCCGACGAAGGGGTGCAACATCGTCAGAGCACGGTAGAGGTGCTGACGGGTGGTGTACAACTCGTGGCGAAGAGCTCGGTTAGCCCGATCCAGCCCATCAGCATGCAGAACCAGGTTCTGATGGTAGAATGGCTCTCGGGTGACAGTGGAGTAGGCAGCAGTGTAGTAACCCTCCGCACCAACATCGGATGCGATAGCAATGTGCCTGAAGGGGGAGGTGTCCAACTCCTGATACTCTCCACGAAGACGTGTCAGAGCAGCATAAGCAGCATCGTGGACCGCCATATCGATAGTCACTCCAACACCATGAGCAGTGTGCAGCACGGTAGTGGAGTCATACTCCCGAGAGTAGAGGTGGACGATGGCACGGTACTACTCCTGGTTGAAGTCCTGATACTCCTCATAGACGGTGTACTCAGGGTGCCAGCGATAACCCAGATAGGTCATCATCTCAGCCAACACAGCAGGTGATCCTGGGGCACCAATGGCCGTCGTGTGGCGCACGACCTGCCTCGTGGGTTCCATCTGAAAACACAGATGTTTTCACTGGAGTCAAATGACAATGTGGATAATGTTCAAATACATTCTTAAAGAATAACTAGGGCTTATCCAACTTTGGGGTGAATGTCGTAACGGGATCCTAGTGTCAGAGTTAGTAAATTCGTTTAACCCAAGTAGAAGAGAGTTCAGAGTCCCAGAGTAAAGGTCGAGGAGTAAAAGATACTAGTACCACCCGATGGCGACGTGTGCCCGTAAGGCACACAGCCAAGTTAGTAAAAGTTTATACAATGTCTAGACTCGACTTCGGCCAAGGAGTGTGGAAGGGGGATTCCTACAGGCAGTCGGCTCTGATACCAACTTGTGACGAACCCGATTTGACCGTACACTATTCATGCACGCAAATGTGTACGATCAAGATCAAGGACTCACGGGAAGATATCACAACACAACTCTACAATTAAAATAAGTCATACAAGCATCATATTACAAGCCAGGGGCCTCGAGGGCTCGAATACAAGAGCTCGATCATAGACGAGTCAGCGGAAGCAACAATATCTGAGTACAGACATAAGTTAAACAAGGTTGCCTTAAGAAGGCTAGCACAAACTGGGATACAGATCGAAAGAGGTGCAGGCCTCCTGCCTGGGATCCTCCTAACTACTCCTGGTCGTCGTCAGCGGGCACCACGTAGTAGTAGGCACCTCCGGTGTAGTAGGAGTCGTCGTCGACGGTGGCGTCTGGCTCCTGGGCTCCAACATCTGGTTGCGACAACCAGGAAGAAAGGAAAGGGGGAAAAAGGGGGAGAAAGCAACCGTGAGTACTCATCCAAAGTACTCGCAAGCAAGGAGCTACACTACATATGTATGCATTGGTATCAACTGGAATAAGGCTATTATATGTGGGCTGGACTGCAGAAAGCCGGAATAAGAGGGGGATAGCTAGTCCTTTCGAAGACTACGCTTCTGGCAGCCTCCGTCTTGCAGCATGTAGAAGAGAGTAGACTGAAGTCCTCCAAGCAGCATCGTATAGCATAAACCTAACCGATGATCCTCCCCTCGTCGCCCTGTGAGAGAGCGACCACCGGTTGTATCTGGCACTTGGAAGGGTGTGTTTTATTAAGTATCCGGTTCTAGTTGTCATAAGGTCAAGGTACAACTCCAAGTCGTCCTGTTACCGAAGATCACGGCTATTCGAATAGATTAACTTCCCTGCAGGGGTGCACCACATACCCCAACACGCTCGATCCCATTTGGCCGGACACACTTTCCTGGGTCATGCCCGGCCTCGGAAGATCAACACGTCGCAGCCCCACCTAGACCAACAGAGAGGTCAGCACGCCGGTCTAAACCTAAGCGCCCAGGGGTCTGGGCCCATCGCCCTTAGCACACCTGCTCGTTGCGTGGGCGGCCGGAAGCAGACCTAGCCTAGTGGCGTTCCAGTCCAATCCAGCGCGCGCCGCTCCGTCGCTGACGTCAAGAAGGCTTCGGCTGATACCACGACGCCGGGATACCCATAACTACTCCCGCGTAGATGGTTAGTGCGTATAGACCAAATGGCCAGACTCAGATCAAATACCCAGATCTCGTTAAGCGTGTTAAGTATCCGCGAACGCCGACCAGGGCCAGGCCCACCTCTCTCCTAGGTGGTCGGAACCTGCCCTGTCGCTCCGCCTCAAAGATCCACACAGAGGGCCGTTGGGACAAAGGTCCTTTCAGCCCCCAATCCGTGAATCACTCGCGGGTGCTCCACAAGCCGACCCGTCTTTAGTCACCACATGTATCATGTATAAAGCATATAGTATATACCCGTGATCAACTCCCGAGTGATCACGGCCCGATAGTATAGCATGGCAGACGGACAAGGATGTAGGGCCACTGATGAAAATACTAGCATCCTATGCTAAGCATTAGGATTGCAGGTAAAGGTAACAACAGTAGTAGCAAGGACAGGCTATGCATCAGTATAGGATTAACGGGAAGCAGTAACATGCTACACTACTCTAATGCAAGCAGTATAGAGAAGAGTAGGCGATATCTGGTGATCAAAGGGGGGGGGCTTGCCTGGTTGCTCTGGCAAGAGAGAGGGGTCGTCAACTCCGTAGTCGTACGGGGTAGCAGCGGCGTCGGTCTCGGTGTCTAGAGAGAGAAGAGGGGGAAGAAACAATAAATACAATGCAAGCATATGCATAGTGATGCATGACAAGACAAGTTACGGCGTTAGAGGTGCCCTAACGCGGTAGTAGGTGATACCGGTGAAGGGGGATAACATCCGGGAAAATATCCCCGGTGTTTCGCGTTTTCGGACAGAGGAGCCGGAGGGGGAAAGTTGCGAGTTCGATAGGTTAGAGGGGTGTGGCGGACGAACGGGTTGCGTATCCGGATTCGTCTCGTCGTTCTGAGCAACTTTCATGTTGAAAATATTTTAATCCGAGTTACGGATTAAAAGATATGATTTTCTAAAGATTTTATTAATTTCTGGAAATTTAATTAATTAATTATTTAATTCGAAAAATGAATTTATGACGTCAGCATGATGTCATGCTGACGTCAGCAGTCCACAGGGTTGACTTGGTCAACCTGACAGGTGGGTCCAGTGGGACCCACCTGTCATTCTCTGTTTAGTTTAATTACAGATTAGTTAATCTAATTAGTAATTAGGTTAATCTAATCAGAATTAATTAACTTAATTAATCACTTAATTAATTAATTAATTAACACTTTAATTATTATCTATTTATTTTTAATTTAATTTAATTTTTTTATTATTATTATCATTTTTTTAAATCATTTTGGGCGTGGGCCCCGTTCGTCATTGGCCCAGGGGGCTTATCGGGCGCGGGTTAACGGGGATGGAGCGGAGCAGAGCCACAGGGCTCGCGGGCGGACCCGGCGAAACGGGGCGGAGCCCCGCTGTGCGGGCATAACCCGCCCAGACAACGCGCCAGAGCTGGCCGCGGGCGCCGGCGGCCAAGGGCACACGAGCGCCGGCCGGAACAGGGCAGCGGGACGGAGGGGACCGGAGCCATGGGCGCGCGTGTGTCGGCGAGCGACAGCGCGGCGTAGGCGGACGGGCGAGGCGCGGTGGCCGCACGCGCAGGCGGCGACGGACGTAGCGGAACGGCGGGGCAGGGCGAGGTGCGTCGGTGCGGGGCGACGGGCGCGGCCAGGGAGCGGCCCGACCGCGGTGAGCGGGGCGACGCGGTGCGCGGTGACTGGGCCAGGAGAAGGGGAGCTCACAGGGGGGGCGTAGGGATCTGGCAGTGGCTCGGGGAGGAGTTGAGGTCGCGTCGGAGAGGACGGCGGGGCAGCTCCGGCGAGGTGTCGAGGAGGTGGCCGTGGCGGTGGTGGGCAGCAGTGTCGAGGGTGCCGGCGTCGGGTGGTGGCGGCGTCCAGGCGGCAGGGCGCGGATCGATCCGGCGGCCTCGGGGTTGGTGGCGGGGCGAGGCGACGGCGGCGATGCGAGGCGGCGCCGAGGACGCGCGCCAGCGTCGAGGAGTGGGGGGGGGCGCGGTCGCCGGGGAGAGGCGGCGGGGTCGGCGATGGTGGTCGACGCGGGCGTCGGGGTCGAGGGGTGAGCGCCCCCGATCCAGGACGTGGGGAGGGAGTGGGAAACGGGGGAAGTGGGGGTGGGATCGGGCTAGGGTTCCGGTGAGGGGGATAAGGGGAGTGGGGTGGGCCGGCGTCGGTGGGCCGGCTGGGCCGGCGTGGTCGGCTGAGCCAACTGGGCCAAGGGGCCCAGTGGTGGGGGGGGGCTTGTGGCCTGCTGGGCCGAAGCCCAGGGGGCAAGGGGGGGGTTCTCCTTTTCCCTTTATTTTTTGTCTTGTTTTCTGTTTTCCTTTTATTTATTTTCTTTTCTGTTTTTATTTATTTATAAACACTTAGGCATTTTATAAAATTGTGAACCTTACACCATAATTATCTTTGTAATATTTGGCAACCACCGAACATTTTTGTTTTAAATTTTTTTTTCTTTTTTTTTTGAAAACTTTTATTGTTTTCTTTTATTTAAATTTTGAATTTGTTTCGGTTCTGATCTATCGAGAGTTTATCACAGTAACTGTGGTGACGTGGCATCATTAGCGGGGAATCACTGTAGCTTAATTATCCGGGCGTCACACATAAGATTGGCGAGACGACAACGATGCTACGATGGTGATCAAGGTGTCGCGCCGGTGACGATGGTGATCACGACGGTGCTTCGAAGATGGAGATCACAAGCACAAGATGATGATGGCCATATCATATCACTTATATTGATTGCATGTGATGTTTATCTTTTATGCATCTTATCTTGCTTTAATTGACGGTAGCATTTTAAGATGATCTCTCACTAATTATCAAGAAGTGTTCTCCCTGAGTATGCACCGTTGCGAAAGTTCTTCGTGCTGAGACACCACGTGATGATCGGGTGTGATAGGCTCTACGTTCAAATACAACGGGTGCAAAACAGTTCCACACGCAGAATACTCAGGTTATACTTGACGAGCCAAGCATATACAGATATGGCCTCGGAACACGTAGACCGAAAGGTCGAGTGTGAATCATATAGTAGATATGATCAACATAGTGATGTTCACCAATCAAGCTACTCCATCTCACGTGATGATCGGACATGGTTTAGTTGATTTGGATCACGTGATCACTTAGATGACTAGAGAGATGTCTGTCTAAGTGGGAGTTCTTAAGTAATATGATTAATTGAACTTAAATTTATCATGTACTTAGTCCTGGTAGTATTTCGAAAATCATGTTGTAGATCAATAGCTCGCGTTGTTGCTTCCCTGTGTTTATTTTGATATGTTCCTAGAGAAAATTGTGTTGAAAGATGTTAGTAGAAATGATGCGGATTGGATCCATGATCTGCGGTTTATCCTCATTGCTGCACAGAAGAATTATGTCCTTGATGCACCGCTAGGTGACAGACGTATTGCAGGAGCAGATGCAAACGTTATGAACGTTTGGCTAGCTAAATATGATGACTACTTGATAGTTTAGTGCACCATGCTTAACGGCTTAGAATCGGGACTTCAAAGACGTTTTGAACGTCATGGACCATATGAGATGTTCCAGGAGTTGAAGTTAATATTTCAAGCAAATACCCGAGTTGAGAGATATGAAGTCTCCCACAAGTTCTATAGCGAAAAGATGGAGGAGAATCGCTCAACTAGTGAGCATGTGCTCAGATTGTCTAGGTACTACAATCGCTTGAATCAAGTGGGAGTTAATCTTCCAGATAAGATAGTGATTGACAGAATTCTCTAGTCACCATCACCAAGTTAGTAGAACTTCGTGATGAACTATAGTATGCAAGGGATGACGAAAACGACTCCCGAGCTTTTCATGATGATGAAATCGATGAAGGTAGAAATGAAGAAA
This sequence comes from Triticum urartu, assembly GCF_056163025.1. Taxonomy (NCBI): domain Eukaryota; kingdom Viridiplantae; phylum Streptophyta; class Magnoliopsida; order Poales; family Poaceae; genus Triticum; species Triticum urartu. Next base: position 710,094,094 of record NC_141879.1, on the reverse strand, counting down.
GAGCATCAAGTGTTGATGGTTGACAAGATCACTAGTTTCAAGAAAAGGGCAAAGGGAAAGAGGGCAACTTCAAGAAAAACAACAAGCAAGTTGCTGCTCAAGTGTAGAAGCCCAAGTCTGGTCCTAAGCCTGAGACTAAGTGCTTCTACTACAAAGGGACTGGTCACTGGAAGCGGAACTACCCCAAGTGATTGGCGGATAAGAAGGATGGTAAAGTGAACATAAGTATATTTGATATACATGTTATTGATGTGTACTTTACTAGTGTTTATAGCAACCCCTCAGTATTAGATACTAGTTCAGTTGCTAAGATAGTAACTCGAAACGGGAGTTGCAGAATAAACAGAGACTAGTTAAGGGTGAAGTGACGATGTGTGTTGGAAGTGGTTCCAAGATTTATATGATCATCATCGCACACTCCCTATACTTTCGGGATTAGTGTTGAACCTAAATAAGTGTTATTTGGTGTTTGCGTTGAGCATGAATATGATTTGATCATGTTTATTGTAATACGATTATTCATTTAAGTAAGAGAATAAATTGTTGTTCTGTTTACATGAATAAAACCTTATATGGTTACACACCCAATGAAAATGGTTCATTGGATCTCGATCGTAGTGATACACATATTATAATATTGAAACCAAAAGATGCAAAGTTAATAATGATAGTGCAACTTATTTGTGGCACTGTCGTTTAGGTCATATTGGTGTAAAGCGCATGAAGAAACTCCATGCTGATGGGCTTTTGGAATCACTTGATTATGAATCAGTTGATGCTTGCGAACCATGCCTCATGGGCAAGATGACTAAGACTCCGTTCTCCGGAACAATGGAGCGAGCAACAGATTTATTGGAAATCATACATACTGATGTATGTGGTCCGATGAATATTGAGGCTCGTGGCAGGTATCATTATTTTCTAATCTTCACAGATGATTTGAGCAGATATGAGTATATCTACTTGATGAAACAAAAGTCTGAAACATTTGAAAAGTTCAAAGAATTTCAGAGTGAAGTGGAGAATCATCGTAACAAAAATAAAAGTTTCTACGATATGATCGCAGAAGTAAAATATTTGAATTACGAGTTTGGCCTTCAGTTAAAAACAATGTGAAATAGTTTCACTAATCACGCCACCTGGAACACCACAGCATAATGGTGTGTCTGAATGTCATAACCGTACTTTATTAGATATGGTGCGATCTATGATGTCTCTTACCGATCTACCACTATCGTTTTGGGGTTATGCATTAGAGACAGCTAAATTCACGTTAAATAGGGCACCATCTAAATCCGTTGAGATGACACCATATGAACTATGGTTTAGCAAGAAACCTAAGCTGTCATTTCTTAAAGTTTGAGGTTGCAATGCTTATGTGAAAAAGTTTCAACTTGATAAGCTCAAACCTAAATCGGAGAAGTACGTCTTCATAGGATATCCAAAGGAATCTATTGGATACACCTTCTATCACAGATCCAAAGGCAACACTTTTGTTGCTAAATTCGGAAACTTTCTAGAGAAGGAGTTTCTCTCGAAAGAAGTGAGTGGGAGGAAAGTAGAACTTGATGAGGTAACTGTACCTGCTCCCTTATTGAAAAGTAGTTCATCACAGAAATCTGTTCCTCTGACTACTACACCAATTAGTGAGGAAGCTAATGATGATGATCATGTAACTTCATATCAAGTTACTACCGAACCTCGTAGGTAAACCAGAGTGAGATCCGCACCAGAGTGGTACGGTAATCCTGTTCTGGAGGTCATGTTACTTGACCATGACGAACCTACGAACTATGAGGAAGCGATGATGAGCCCAGATTCCGCAAAATGGCTTGAGGCCATGAAATCTGAGATGGCATCCATGTATGAGAACAAAGTATGGACTTTGGTTGACTTGCCCGATGATCGGCAAGCCATTGAGATTAAATGGATCTTCAAGAGGAAGACGGATGCTGATAGTAGTGTTACTATCTACAAAGCTAGACTTGTCGAAAAAGGTTTTTGACAAAGTTCAAGGTGTTGACTATGATGAGATTTTCTCACTCGTATCGATGCTTAAAGTCTGTCCGAATCATGTTAGCAATTGCCGCATTTTATGAAATCTGGCAAATGGATAACAAAACTGCAATCCTTAATGGATTTCTTAAAGAAGAGTTGTATATGATGCAACCAGAAGGTTTTGTCAATCCTAAAGGTGTTAACAAAAATATGCAAGCTCTAGCGATCCATCTATGGACTAGTACAAGCATCTCGGAGTTGGAATATACGCTTTGATGAGTTTATCAAAGCATATAGTTTTATACAGACTTGCGGTGAAGCATGTATTTACAGGAAAGTGAGTAGGAGCACTACAACATTTCTGATAAATATATGTGAGTGACATATTGTTGATCGGAAATAATGTATAATTATTCTGCAAAGCATAAATGAGTTTTTGAAAGGAGTTTTTTTTAAAGAACTACCTCGGTGAAGCTGCTTACATATTGAGCATCAAGATCTATAGAGATAGATCAAGACGCTTGATAAGTTTGTTTTCAATGAGTACATACCTTGACAAGATTTTGAAGTAGTTCAAAATGGAACAGTCAAAGAAAGAGTTCTTGCCTGTGTTGCAAGGTGTGAAATTGGGTAAGACTCAAAGCCCGACCACGTCAGAAGATAGAAAGAGAATGAAAGTCATTCCCTATGCCTCAGCCATAGATTCTATAAAGTATGCCATGCTGTGTACCAGATCTGTTGTATACCCTACACTGTGTTAAGCGAGGGAATACAATAGTGATCTAGGAAGTAGATCACTGGACAACGGTCAAAATTATCCTTAGTGAAATAAGGATATGTTTCTCAATTATGGACATAACAAAAAGGTTCATCGTAAAGGGTTACGTCGATACACATTTTTTGACACCGATCTGGATGACTCTAAGTCTCGATCTAGATACATATTGAAAGTGGGAGCAATTAGCTAGAGTAGCTCCGTGCAGAGCATTGTTGACATAGATATTTGCAAAATACTTACGGATCTGAATATAACAGACCCGTTGGCTAAAATTGTCTCACAAGCAAAACATGATCACACCTTAGTACTCTTTGGGTGTTAATCACATAGCGATGTGAACTAGATTACTGACTCTAGTAAACCCTTTGGGTGTTAGTCACATATCGATGTGAACTATGGGTGTTAACACATAAAGATGTGAACTATTGATGTTAGATCACATGGCGATGTGAACTAGATTATTGACTCTAGTGCAAGTGGGAGACTAAAGGAAATATGCCCTAGAGGCAATAATAATGTTATTATTTTATTTCCTTATATCATGATAAATGTTTATTATTCATGCTAGAATTGTATTATCCCGAAACATAATACTTGTGTGAATACATAGACAAACCAAACGTCACTAGTATGCCTCTACTTGACTAGCCCATTAATCAAAGATGGTTATGTTTCCTAACCATAGACATGTGTTGTCATTTGATTAACGGGATCACATTATTAGGAGAATGATGTGATTGACATGACCCATTCCATTAGCTTAGCACCCGATCGTTTAGTATGTTGCTATTGCTTTCTTCATGACTTATGTATGTTCCTATGACTATGAGATTATGCAACTCCCGTTTGCCGGAGGAACACTTTGTGTGCTATCAAACGTCACAAGTAACCGGGTGATTATAAAGGAGCTCTATAGGTGTCTCCAAAGGTACATGTTGGGTTGGCGTATTTCGAGATTAGGATTTGTCACTCCGATTGTCGGAGATGTATCTCTGGGCCCTCTCAGTAATGCACATCACATAAGCCTTGCAAGCATTTCAACTAATGATTTAGTTCGAGATGATGTATTACGAAACGAGTAAAGAGACTTGCCGGTAACGAGATTGAACTAGGTATTGAGATACCGACGATCGAATTTCGGGAAAGTAAAATACCGATGATAAAGGGAAAAACGTATGTTGTTATGCGGTCTGACCGACAAAGATCATCGTAGAATATGTAGGAGCCAATATGAGCATCCAGGTTCCGCTATTGGTTATTGACCGGAGATGTGTCTCGGTCATGTCTACATTGTTCTCGAGCCCGTAGGGTCCGCACGCTTAAGGTTTCGATGACAGTTATATTATGAGCTTATGAGTTTTGATGTACCGAAGTTAGTTCGGAGTCCCGGATGTGATCACGGACATAACGAGGAGTCTCGAAATGGTCGAGACATAAAGATTGATATATTAGACGGCTATATTCGGACACCGGAAGTGTTCCAGGTGCTTTCGGAGTAAACCGGAGAGCCGGAGGGTTACCGGAACCCTACCGGGAGAAGTAATGGGCCATATGGGCCTTAGTGGAGAGAGAGAGAGGGGCAGCCAGGGTGGGCCGCGCGCCTCCTCCCCCCTGGTCCGAATTGGACTAGGAGAGGGGGGGCGGCGCCCCCCCCCCCTTCCTTTTCCCTCCCCACTTCCTTCCCCCTCCTAGTAGGAGTCCTACTCCTACTAGGAGGAGGACTCCTCCTGGCGCGCCAATAGGGGCCGGCCGGCCTCCTCCCCTTGCTCCTTTATATACGGGGGCAGGGGCACCCCTAGACACAAGTTGATCCACGTGATCATATTCTTAGCCGTGTGCGGTGCCCCCTTCCACCATAATCCTCGATAATATTGTAGCGGTGCTTAGGCGAAGCCCTGCGACGGTAGTACATCAAGATCGTCACCACGCCGTCGTGCTGACGGAACTCTACCCCGACACTTTGCTGGATCGGAGTCCGGGGATCGTCATCGAGCTGAACGTGTGCTAAAACTCGGAGGTGCCGTAGTTTCGGTGCTTGATCGGTCCGGCCGTGAAGACGTACGACTACATCAACCGCGTTGTGCTAACGCTTCCACTGTCGGTCTACAAGGGTACGTAGATCACACTCTCCCCTCTCGTTGCTATGCATCACCATGATCTTGCGTGTGCGTAGGAAAGTTTTGAAATTACTACGTTCCCCAACAACAACAGCGTCGAGCCTGGCGTGGGATGAGGAAGACGGTGGTGGGGGTTGGCGGACTTTCTCTCCGGTGGCAAAAAATGCATATATGGGAGGGATGTTGTTGAGAGATGGATTGATGGTTCCAATTTGGATGCACTTCCACCTATATAAGGTGTTTCTATCCCCACTTTCTGACAACAACTCCTATTTTGAGTAAGATGAATATACGAAGTGAGATTCTTCTTGTCATATATACATATGGTGATGAAACACTATAGATTCGCTCCAATTTAATTATTCCAAAGAGAGGGGGAGGCCGACTATGAGGAATTTCAAGGATTAGGAGAAGCAGCAAATGATGTCTTTGTTGGAAAAGGATGTTGTCCAGTTAGAGACATATCTTGTGGTGGAGAATCACAGAGCAACAATAGTGCATCCAACACTTTGAGAAGCTCAGGGAAGAGAGCACGGGGTGGTGGCTAGGTATGTCCACCATCGAGTCTGATTGTACTAAGACTGGAAGGTTAGACCATTCGATAGCCATAGACATTTCAATCTTAATAGCTTGAATTTCCGCCTCGAGAGCATTGTTACAGTAGAATAATAGTTGACATCATGAAAAAGTCCAGAGCCCGGGTTGTCCATTGTCGGGCCTTCCCTTCTCAAATGTCCATTCCACATGAAAATTCTTACCCTGCCAGCTTTTGAGAATTTCATACTGCTGCGACCCATGAATATTTTCTGAAGACTGGCTACTTGTGCATTGTTTCTCCTCTCTCGGCCGATTTGAGTTGGAAAGTTCAGGTCCTCATGCAGTATCTATCTTCTTCATTTTGGAATTGACATATAATTAAAATATAGAATATGATTTAACCAATTTCCACATATATCTCGAGGACTAATGACTGGACTTGGGACAATTTTTTTGTTATGTATCTTTAATTAATGATTAATACATTAGTATGTGCACCAAATAATGGGATACACTAATTCTTGTTCTTCCTTTTCGCGCAATTCCATTTTATCAATCTTTATCAATACTTTTTGTGAAAATCATACATATTTGAATCGATCGCTGAAACTATTGGTGATGTTAATGATGCTCTTAACGGTTGAATATTTTCTTTTCAATCTTTATATTTGTTTTCAAGTCCGCTCATATTATGTTTCGACTGGAAGCTTATTTTTGTCAAAACGAAAATGAACATATAAACATCGGCTCATGATGATCGATGTTTTCACGAGTATGAGAATTCTTTTTCGTGATGCATTTAGATCAGTCATACATATCAATAGATGTACATGTGTCCCTAAAAATGTAAGTGTTGGCCTCCCATATCATCTCATATGTATATGGGTCTGTTTTATATACGCGAGGATCTAGGGGGTCCTTCTTTATGTACGTGAATATTTCAATATGCATCTTCTTTTGGAAATATGTCCATGTCCTAGACACCTTGGTCTGTACCTTCTTCTTTTACCAGGTCACACACTTTTTTTTGAGATAGCTCACCATCCATGCTGAATGGTCCCACACATATTATTTGACCTGATTTCTTGCTTTCTTTTCCCATCCATATTCATGGCGCCTCAATTTAGGTAACACGTTCACGCATATTATTTGACATGATTTGTTGCTTGCTTTTCTCCTTCCATATTTAATTCATGGCGCCTCGATTCTTTCCTTTTAGTTTCAGCCAGTCTCAACTAATTTGGCCCCTCTCTTTCCCCTCAATTCTCAAGATCTCATTTAATATAAGTCAATCCGCCCGTCACTCCTTGCCATATTTTCCTTTGAGATATGGAGACCCCCACTTTAGATCTCTTTTACAACTCTCGAGTTGGCTTGGTGTAGGTAACCTACATAAATATATAAATTGGGGGTATTTCATGTAAAAGTCCAATGTGGTACTATTTAATTAGCTGAAAAAGTTAGCCAATATTTTTAGGTGTTGTGCGGACTGGCCCAGCCGGTCCACGTAAGGGACATAGAAAAGACACTATTTAACAAAAAAGAATTTCATTCTAATGCAACATAGGCTGATCTAGCTCAATTGGTAATCTTGTAAGTAATTGCATATTGGAGGTTGCGGGTTCAAATCATCACACAAGCGATCATTTATGTCTCCTCTTGTTGGGCTTCAGCCGCATAAATGCAGACAGGGCCCACACGGGCTACAAACAATAAATAAAATCAAAACATGCACGCGGCCCATGAGGGTGACGGCCCATGCACATGGAATTTTTTATTGTATATAACACACCATGAGCCCAATAAAATTAACGTGGCCCAATACTAGCACCAAATGTTTATTCGTAGCCCAATACCACAAAACAAAAATTAGTACCACCTCGGATAGTCAAAAAATCTCAGAAAATGGAAATAATAATGTGGGTGAACCGATGAAAAAAGTGGAGAAACGCACCATGCATTATTAATAGTATATATAGATGCAATATATTGTCACCTTTGGATAAATAATTTACCATCTCACATTTCAAGGCGTGTGTATTCCACTTTTATACCACATGTAAATTATTACTTTACTTACTAATTCTAAAGAGTGTGTTTTCTTGACCTTGAAATTTTGTTGTCAGACAAGAACATGTAGTTAAGTAATTTCATTGTTGGAAGTTTGCACGTGTGTTTTTCAGTGATTGTATATAAGTGTCCTCATCCGACAACCTATGTTTAGCAAATAATTACAACCTTCTATGCTACTTAGCATATTTTTAGCCAACACATGCTTACGGATTAGCTTTGCTTTATATATATTTGGAGTATTTGCATGCGCTTTAGTAACACATGACATTTCATATTGTTACATAATATTCCATGTCTATGTTAAACAAAACCCTCAGTTATTACCGTGAAGTATTGTATTACATTGACCAAACATTTCTCACTAAAATTGCTCTTACACATGTTCTTGACTGTGCCCATGGAATGAAGGATGGCCTATGAATGACATCACCAAAAAATATGATTATTCTTTAGAAGACATGATAGATGGTTCCTCTTTAATCCCACGTACATCTAAAGGAAGCGCGTACCCTCCTTCGAACCACAACTCATATCTCTACTCCTAATGTCTCAGTTGGTAGGTCGCATTCCGGGTTTTATTTTCGTCCCACCTCACCCAGCCTTTTTTGGTACTTTTTGGTACTACTTCCCACCTCCCTCTCAACCGCGGAAAACCAAAAAAACCCGCCATGGAGTGCCGCACCCGCACAAACTCCCGTACTTATTATCTCAGATCAACGAAAAAACCCAGACCATAGACCGGCGAAAATTAACCAGCGAAAAAAAAACGGCTCAATTTGCGGACTCGAACGAGTTCTCGTGCCCTCGAGCGAGGTCTCGTGTGGATCTTGCGTGTACCATACGCAGGCAATGCCCTCCTTCGCCCGCCGCCGCCCATCGGTCCTTCGAGGATCTGGCGCGGATCAAAACCGCCGGTCTCCATTGCGCCGGCGCGGATCCCCTTCTGGACCTGACGCTAGACAGGTCCAGGACATGGCGCCAGCGCCGACGGCGGCGTACAAGACCCGCCGCCAGATACACGCCCTCCAGGTATCACAGATCTGAAATTTACATACAGAACTGAAATTTACATCCAGATCTGAAATTTACATCCATACACAAAGATAATGATATGAACCTACATCACAGATCTGAAATTTACATCCATCGCATACACAACACATAAACACACGGCCATCACATACACACTGCCAGCACATACACACAGCCAACGCATACACACATCCATCCAAAATACACACAACCATCGCATACACAATGCAGGTCACGAATCGGAGAGAATAGCTATTGTGTCACCCTACAGATGAGAAGGTGCACAAACCATCAAACTGTTACAATGAGAAAGCACCACAGAACAGCTGCGTTACTACAACAACCAAGATTAAGGTTTGTGCACAACTATAGCTGTTGCCTAGCTGTTGCCTATGTAAACTAATTTGCATCAAAGAGTATGAATAAGTGTTACAGGAATGATCATCACATATTTCTTGAATCACTTATTTGTGAGTGATAGGGTACAGAATCAGAAACATTGTTGGTGCATTTATCTGCTTGATTAAGGTTCACATAAGGATCATCAATTAAAGCAGTTTACATATATAGCATGGATCATTTAATTTGAATTATAGAGGTACATGAATTATAGCTTTTGATTTTCATGATAAGCGTTGGTCTTGGGGACGCAATGTAAGGAAATACCTCAGTTTGTCTTGAATACTTTGTCGTAGCCGGAATCGATATCGTGGCCTGGGTGCAGTGTGAGCACCATGATCCTTACAAGAAAGGTGGAGGGCTGGCCTGACCAAGATGCACTACTAAGAAAATTAAGAAAGGACCAATAAGTAAGAAAACCAGCACCAAACGGTATTGCAAGTAATGAAAATACTGGTCATCATTTTATAACCCTTACACTTCATCCATTAGCTCCCTGACCATGGTGATATCGTACATCTCGAGGCCCTCGAGGAGGGTGATGGCGAATCCACCGGATCCCATCATGCCTCTGCCTACCATCCCTCCGATGAACAGGCAAGTGTACAGATCGTCATGCACGCTTATCTGACATGACCGTTTGTTTATCCCATCATTTCGGGTTATTTTATGTAGGTACCTGAATTTTCAAAGTGTACAGATGGAACATATCTATCAAAGATGTTGGATCATTCGAGCTAAGGTGATGTGGAAGTCCCATATCAGGGTGCATGCAATGGGAAACCCATACTTTCGTTGCATACTTCTGGACCAGGAAGTATGAGATTAGTGATCACTAAATATAGCAACCTTTTTTAATGTATATACACATGTGTTCTAAAGTCTTGTTATCTGAATTTGTAAAAATTTCTAGGGAACAAAGATTGAAGCAATTGCCTTCAGCAACCAAGCTTATCGATTCAACGCCATTCTGCAGACCGGGCTAACATATGACTTCAGTAGCGTCGGGATAAACCCCATGGAAATGCTAGATGGTCACTTCTGGTATCTATGCATGGAGTTTGTCATTGAACTAAATGCTATAACCATGGTTAGGACATCAGTGCATAGTATTGCATCGACAATCTGTCCACCTTTTTTCCCACAACTTGGTGCCATATCCTTGCTACGGGACAAAACCATTACCGGTGCAACATCTTTTAGTTTGTTTTTGCATATTTATCGATTTAACATTTTGTCTCACCCAGACTTAATTTTTTCCAGATGTTCTTGGTATTCTTGTATATGCTGGTAGGATACAACATAGGTGGGATTCAGTATATAGACGGCAGGTCCATTTCATTGAGATAGGCATCATGAATTTTCGGTAAACTCCAAATAGTACTTGGTTTTATATGATTATTAATATTTGATAATTGCCTACCATCAACATATCTTTATCATTGCAGACGGGAGATACTTTTTATACGCCTAAGTCAAGAGCATGCTGGTCGTCACTTGTACCACTTGCAGCGCACTGAAAATTTGTTCGAGAAAATTGCAGTTACGTACATATAGGTAAACCGGAGGGATAAGTGCATGGAGACTATGAGGGAGAGCACATTCTTGTTCTCCCCCGATATTAATGATGATGTTCATCATCTTCAAGGTAAGTTCTATAAACTATTTCGATTTTTATGGCTTTTTGTTCTTTTCTGTATTACGATGTTATTAGTACTAAAAAATTGCTTTTTCGTAGATATCCACGAAGCCTGCTTAATGACACTTGACGAAACACTATCATACGTCAATGCTGCAGTTGTAGCCAGGAAAAAAGGACAGTAGATGACTTTGTTTTTCAACACGGCTCAATAAAAAGCTCGTTTCCCTTGGTCCTTTTATCTACATTTGGAATTATAATGTACACAGAACAATCATTTCCCTTAAAGTGTGTTTTCTTTTTGCTTGTGAACTCTAAGTGTAGCCATTATGGCAGATTGTATTTTTTTACGCGTACTTAATTCGGGATATCTGGTTTTATACAAAGGTTGATTTTTTCCGATTCGTTGAGATTGAACTGTAAATATGGCATGCATTAGGAACAAAATATTCAACTATACAAAAGGAGAAAGATCTGATACGCCCCCGTCACGTTTTTTTATAATTAGAAAGAACGATGTACGTCTTAAAAACGACTTGATATATTTGGCAGGGAATAAAAAGCATTAATAATATATCCGTTTATATATATGCTGGATCGACATCCTAATTGCCAACACACCTCGGTGAATATATATCAGGGCGCAAGATATCATCCGTCCGCAGCTGAAAATATTATATAGTAGGAAATGAATAATATAGACATGCACGGATGGAATGATATGGGCACCTTCCATCTGCCTTAGGTACAATCTGATGCTGAAAATCAGGCGTAATTAAAAGTTTGCTTATTATTTGGCTTTCAACAATGGAAGTTGCCGTATTATTTGGAACGCACATAAGTCTATATGATGCAGCCGCCAAACAGGAACTGATCCCTTCATATAACGTCCGATGATCTCCTGTTTCAACACCCACCCCAGTCTTCACCAATTCTCGATCACTCGCAACTCTCATCAATGGAGGCTGTGCACGAGCCAGTTGATATTCAGCTCGCACCACAAGAGGCTTTGCCCGCCCCTCAGGAGGTTGCGGGCAACGTTAATGCCGTAGAAGATGTCGTTGAATACATTTTTCAATTTATCACTGTTGTCTAGGACGATGAGGCACTAAAGTAAGTTGTATTGCTCTTCATATTACTCTCGTACACATCAGGCTAGATATCAGTTGGGCAACACAGCAGGCTAGACATAATTATCCATGATAGTCCACTATATTATGTTTGGTTGTCTAGGTGTTATATATTTTAGTGTATATATTATTTGCACTGTTACACCGTTGTTAAAAATTTTATGTGTGCCTCTGTATCACACCTTTTTACCTATGGTACATGTGCCCATGTTATTTTTATACATCTATAACATTATTAAAGACAAAATAGCTACCAGGTTATAACATTATTAAGTAACTTTTTTTACTGCTTTATATTATACAAAAGAGTTAGTCTAAATGTGATACAGATATGGATGGATGTTACTTGGTAAAGATTGGTCTGCATTTTTTGGGTAGCACAATTTGGATTAGAAGCGAACGACCATATCAGATTGAAATCAGCCTACGGATGTTCCAGGAAACAATTAGACTTTTTGGAATAATTCATCCTGAGTGCTTCAATCTTGCAGTTTGTAAGCTAGCGAGCGCTGAAGTAGAGAGCACTGCAGGTACAAGAATGCTTGGAAACAAACATTTTTTCGACTTGCAGTTTTATTCTCTGGCACGGGCCCTCAGACACTCTTCGATGGAGCAAGAAACACGCACCGCAGTGCTGATTGACAATGCCATTGTTCGGCCGTTTCCTAAATATGATGTGTTCAACTCTAACATTGTAAGAGACTCATTATTATAATTTAATTTGCTTATTCTATTTTGTACTAACATGTGTCTATTTACGACAGTATCTACTACCATTTGTTTCTGTGGATTCTTCGTACGGACTACTTGTAGTCGGCAAGGAAACTAGGAGGGTTCTCCCAATTGATCCATCAATCGACGTCTATGATGGACCATACAACTTTCATAGCAGTGAAACGAGGAAGGAAATCACAATGTTGAAACAAGAGTTCAACAATGTGTTGCAGATGATGATCCCTGGTTGGAATACCAATCTCATGGACTGGTCAACGCACGACATCTCTTCAAACGGCAGGCGGTAATATAGTAAATCGATCACATGTGTAATAAGCCGACCGTTATAGTTTTAATATAGTTAATTTTGTTTGTAACAGGGAAGACTCCGCTTTCCTTGTCCTACAGGAGATGGCCCACCAGAATGGTACTACTAATTCTGGTAGGAAGACCACTCACGTAAGTACACAATAACGAGGTTTATCATGCGATTTATTTTGCATCAATTTATAAATTACTATTTTTCCATCTTCTCTAGGATTCAATACAACTCAGAAAGAACCTGCTGGTCAAGATGCTGACGATAAAAAACAATGAAGCAGCTGGAAACATATCAGATGAAATTAAAGCGACATTGAGAGTTTTGAACGAATGAATATGGTCCATTGCATTTTCGTATGTCGCAAATAAATGGCTACTACATCTTTGTTAGGGATCGTATTGAGAATTATCTATTTGGCAATACGGATATCTATAAAATGCATTGGATGGTATATATAGGTTTAAATACTTTTTTTGGATATATTAAACATTTGTTTTGCGACGCACCCTATAACTCCCGTGCGTTAACGTCAATTATAACAGTAAAGTCATGAACTACATATTTGGCAATACGAACTATATATAACTAACACGTCAATGCCTACTTATCAACATCAGCGCTAAAATAAAAGCACTTGTCGTAAATCACGACGCTCGGCTCATTTCACTTTAGTAATAAGAGTAATGAGAACATAGTTAAGGCGATAAATGTCAATTGTCCCCACACAGAAACCTTGAATGATTTGACACACCAGCCGATGCAGCTAAGGCCAAAACTTCATGAAGAAGGGAATAGAATACCCATCAGGGCCAAGAGGCTGCCTTCGGGTTGGCAGAGTTAATGACCTCCCAGATCTTCATCAGACAAAGGATTCATTAAGGCCTCATTCTTGGTGTTTGAGATCATGTTACAATTGTCCCATAGAAAGGGATAGATAGAGAGACCACCCTACTGCTTAGTCCTCTGGTCCATGAACCTAACACGATGGTGGGCCCATGGCGCGCATGGAAGGATATTGTTCCAATTGGAAAATATAGCAAACAATACGTGCATTATTTTTCACTTACTAATCTTAGTTTTCGCAATAATAAGAGCATGATAAACTCTTACTTGATCTTTGCATATTTGCGGGAATAAAATGCCAATGTTAGGTGTTTCATGCACTAATATTTTATGACAATACTCGGTAGTGATGTATTTTATTGATAAATCTTGATATTTCTTTCAAGAAGGCGTGAAATGTGTATGTTAGGGGCATAACTAGATGTGTCTTAGTTATTGCACATTTATATGAACCACTCAAACATAAAAATAAAGAAAAAAGCTACCCACATCAATCTTGATGCACAAACAATGACATGTGATTTATATGTGCAATACTACTTAAAGCACAACTATATGTTCGTTACCAAAAACGTATATTATAACTCAAAGTCAAGCTATAGATTATTCCACATGTTAGCAAAAACGTATTTTATAGCTCAAATTCAGGGAGATATACCAACGACCAAAATATGGAACATTACATGTAAAAGCAGTTGGCATTATTTGCATAATTGAAGCTATAGATTATTCCACATGTTATAGGTTATATTATGCGATATAGGTGTTGAACAGCTAAATATATATACCCCGTTGCAACGCACGGGCAGTTGCCTATGGGTTATATATACGTAGGGAATAATCCTTTTGATGGCTGAATATTATGGGATTGGGAAGTTATTATCTAATACTGGGAGAAAGATCTGATCCTAACACGATTGGAAATAATTTGTGCAAGGAAATGAATAACGTATTTAATTATATGACATTCATCATTTGGAAGGCAATATTAACTCTCCAAACAATTAGATGTCACGGTAACAATTTGATAAATTCCACCAGCGTCCTATTTCACCACCCACCCAACTTCACAGATATCCCATCATCAATTTCCGATCAATAACGAATTTTCTAGACCATGGAGGCGATAATTGGGAACGCTGCGCCCGCACCCCAAGAGGGTGCGCCCGCGCACCGGGAGGATGTTCCTGTGCCCCAGGAGGATGTGCCTGCGCCCATGGATATTCTCCCCCCACCAATGCATGTCGTGGAAGATGCACTCCAATACATATTTCACTTTATTATGGGCGTTCGAGACCAAGATACATTAAAGTAAGTTGTCTTATTATACATTCTTTTTCTATATACAAATCATGTAGGAACACTCTGGTACACAGCAAACTAAGATAGGTACATTTATATGTTTTTTAGTTGAATCCTTATACATGAACAATGTCATGCAAATGCCATGAATTAAGGTTCTAGATTTGATACATGTAGATACATCTAGGTGGGGACAATCTGACCTCGTGCAATGTCATGCAATCTAACCATGAATTCGGTTTATAGGTTAGTATAGACTATGAAACGACGATTTTGGTATATGAAGAGACATGGATTTGCTTTCGACCGTGGCGAGATAGGATAGAATTGGGATTATTTCTTGGCCCTTGATTGCCAACACTCTGGGGCTGAATTCTTTAATGAAACTAATGGGAAGGATTGGGATGATGAACTGGATCATTTATTTCTTTCGCTTACTGACCAAGGTAATTAATTCCTTCCAATGGCCAGGCGGGTAAGCAAGGAGACGAGGTTCTCATTAAAAAAAATCCATATATGCCATGGCGAATAAAGTTAAACTAGAAGAGGACAATTGATGTCCTTTGCTAAATGTTGTTGTGCATTTCTTTTGCAGCGCAATATGGATAAGAAGCGCCCGGCCGTACCAGATCGAAATCAGCCTCCGAATGATCCAGGACACCCTTTTTTTCATAAAAAACTTCATCCTGAATGCTTCAACCTTGTTGTTCGTAAGCTTGCTAGCGCTGAAGTAGAGAGGACCGCAGGCACCAACTGGGTTGGAAGCAAACATTATTTCGACTTGCAGTTTCATGCTCAGTCACAGGCCCTAAGGTACTCCTGGATGACGCAAGGAGAGCGCATCATGACGCTGATTAACTACGTTGTGGTCCAGCCTCTTCCTAAATATGATGTGTTCAACTCTATAATTGTAAGAGACGCTTGTTCTTATAGTTAGTTCTACTTATTATAATAGCAATTGACATGTCACGACCTGCCACAGTATCTACTACCATTGAAACTTTCGGATTCCTCGTACGGGTTACTTGTAGTCAACCGGCTGAGGAGGAGGGTTGTCATGATGGATCCATCCTTCAACACGTTTGATCCTGAAGATAGCACTCATAACATATTGATGAGGAAGGAAATCACATTGCTGAAGGAAGATTTCAACAATGTGTTGCAGACTAGGATCCCTGGTTGGAATACCCAAATCATGAATTGGGAACAATAGACAATGTCCTCTGCTGGTCGTGGGTAATCTACTAAATTGATCGCATACATAAGATGCATACTGTTATAATGTTTAATATTTCATTTGTTGTGTCGTAGCAAACACTCTGGCTTATTTGTCCTACAGGAGATGGCCCATCAGATTGGTCGTATGCGTAACATGGGTTGGATGAACACTAGGGTAAGTTCATATATGATTAGTTGATGTGTGCTAAATATTATCCAACCAATTTATTAAATGATTGAGTTTTTGCACCTTTCCTAGGATCTAATACAGCTCAGACACCAAGTTACAGTCCAGATGCTAATGGTGAAAGACAATGAAGCAAGTCCAAACATCCCGGCAGGGATTAGATCGGCCTTGAGGGTTTTGAGCAACTGAAGATGGACTGATGCATGCAGCTATGCCGAAAATATTTTCCTATACTTCAGCTTTGTTAGGGATCGCTTTGATAATAATTTATTTTTGATATGAATAATTTGATAAACACGTATGTTTTAAAAATTTATGATGTTTTGGTATTATCAAACTATCCAAACTTTATGGTGTTTTGGTATTATTGAAGTTTGGTTTTTCTACCATATTTTTGGATTATTAATTGAATTTGTTGGAATGTCACGAACGAATCATTCGTTTGTCTGCCATGAATGAGCAGTGAGCCCCATTTGGGAAGCTGTACATGGCTAATAGGGTTTGACGCAAGATGAGATGAGTCGCCAGGGTTTTAATGTTTTTCCTATACTAGGCAAATGCATGTGCGTGCATAGGATATTTACATCCTTCGGCAGCAGCATTGTTCCACTACCTGTTTCTGTAGCTACTGTCTTTACCTCGAATATGTACAAAGCGGAACATTCATATAAATCCCCTGTCACTTCCTCTACCATTGAATTTTACACACGCTATCATCGTGTATAACATTCATACTTCCTAGCATGGGCCGACACTTGTGTAAGTCCAACCAGGATATGTGAATTTAACCGTGAAGTCATGAATTATATTTGGCAATGCCTACTGATCAATGTCAGCTCTAAAAAAAGCAGATGTGGTAAATACGTCATAGGCTGATGGAAAGTAAATACCTCATGTTCAAGGCTTATGTGTTGCATGCTTGCATGCAAATTAAAGTGGAGCTGGCCCCTATTGCCATCACGTAGTGGACTCAGTAATCAAAATTGAGTGGATTGTGAGAAGGCTTCAATGCAATTGGTCCAAGCTATCAAAAATTCCAAGTGGAGTGCTCTTTAGGGAGATTCATACTTTTTTATTTGTATTTTAGTTCCTTCTAAATTGAACATTGCCCTCTGGCATGTAATAATGTTGCAGCCGCTCTAGCGCTGTTCGGGTCCAATATGGGGCAGGTACCCCATACCTATGGCCGGGTGCTGTCCCTACCTTTGCCCAGGGTTTTGTTGCCCACGGAGCCCAACGCTTGAATCCAGATGGGGAAAGATTTATTAGAGGAAAGCCACCGGGCCACACCGTTGAAAACTAATATTAAAGTCATCAGGACCCACCGGTTAAATTATGGGGGTGTAGCGATCGCTTTCCATGTGGGCATCGAGCGTTGCAGCTAACGCTCGCGAAATACTAAATCCTGTTTCTTTCTATTTTTCGATTGGGAAAGTTCTGGGGAAAGGGAGGCATATATTAGGAAACATTTAATATGTCTCTGATTTATCTGCATAGTGCAATCAAAATAAAGATCTTGCCTTAATTTATGATATTTTTTCTTACGGAAACATGCAAATATGGAACGTTAAGGGGCACGTTCCCTACGGCCATCATCTCTACTCAATATATAATCCTACGGGTCCTAACATAATCGTCGTCCACTGATCCCTCCTCGCTTTTCCGGTGCTACGACCGACGTTTTGCCCCAGTAATGGAAGCAATGCCGATTTTTGGGGGAGTGCGACACATAGTCAACTTCGTATACGATTTCATCACGCTTTCCTCAGACGAAGAACAACTAGAGTAAGTTCTCACAGCCCTAAATATCTAATCTTGTTTGCACTTCATCGTCTAGGTCCACTGCCCTATACATGTATAATTTTTATACAAGTTCTCATATAAATCCATCCCAGTCACTCCCAACAATATTGAACAAGTGATAAGCTACTATGAAATCACTGCAATCTGTTTAATTTATTGCTCGTGCATAATATAAAAATACTAAACTTACGTAGAGATTGCAATTTTTTTAGGTGATTTGATGTGATATGTATTATCGTTAAATTAGTCATATGTTATAGACACCAACACAGTTCGTTTGTTTGAGTTTACGTTTATTTAAACTTATGACTGTTATGAACCTTGTTCTTCCTTTTGACAGCACAATCTGGATTAATAGCCTCCACCCATTCCCTATCGAGATTAGCCTACGGATCATTCGAGACACCATCAGAGGAGATGGAGTTGTCCATCCGTTGTGCTTCAATCTTGCCGTGCGTAAGATTACTACCGACGCAGCGGAGAGGACCGCAGGCACCAGCTCTGTTGGAAAGACACATTTTTTCAATTTGGGATTCCATGAGCAAGCACGGGCTCTAAGGCAGACTTAGTTAAGCCAAGAACAGCGCACCAATGCGCTCATTAACAATGTCGTGCTTGAACCTTTTCCAAGATACGACGTGTTTCACACCCCTACAATTGCAAGTTTTCTCATTGTTGGAAATTATTTTGGTTATTTTGTTTGGCATTTACCTTAGTCTACCAAATGCAGTATATTCTCCCACTGGCACACGTGGATTCGGCATACGGTCTTTTAGCAGTGAAAATGGAAATGGAGAGGACTATCGTTATTGATTATTCAAACCAGGCTTTATTTCATTTTGAGGAGGACTTCCATGACACTGAACTTTAGAGGGAAGCCCTTTTAGTGAAGCAAGAATTGAGCTTTATCTTGCAACAGGAGGCCCCTGATAGGAACAACCAACTTCTGGAATGGCCCAAACAAGAGAATATTCATGTTTCACCTCGGCGGTACTGTTTTAAATTTGTCTTAGATATTAGTGTGTGTTATAATATAGCTATTACAATATTGTTTTTTTTGTGACAGCATGGACTCTGGATTCAAAGTTTTACAGGAGATGGCCCTACTGTATGAAACTATCAGGAATGACATGGTTCATAACATGCCTAGGACTGATGTAAGTGCATTTGTAATGAGGTTACAGCTTTCATATATTTGCTAAATATATCTTCTGACTTTTATATGCTTAATTTGAAGGATCCACAAAGTCTCAGGAAGCGACTAATGGTCCAGATCTTGATGGTCAGGGAGAATGAAGCAAAGGATAACATTCCAGATCAAGTTAGAGCATCGTTGAGATTTATTGGTGGCTAAGGAGGACTGCTGCATCGATAAATACCTAAAAATATTATCATGTTTAGTTGCTTGCTAGGTAATAATATGTTTGAATGCCCGTGCTGATAAGATTATCAGATGACATTTTCTGAAATATTTTTAAAGTTTAAAGAGTGTTTGATGGTGGCATCCACTAGCTATTTTGGTTGTTTATTTATCTTTAATTCTAGACCAGTTTGGACCAGGTTTGGTGCTCCAGGTGAACCGTAGTACTTTTGTGTTGTACCATGGCAGGTTCACAACATACCTAAAGTAGACCAGGTGATGTTTTCAAACATTCCGTGCCTCACATCATATACTACCTCATATAGTATAACTCCATCCATACACGCACTATTACACTATACGAGGTTTTCTTCGTCAGTAATAATCACATTCTAGCTAGAGAGTAGCCAATAAACTAATGACAGTCATACAACATGTACCTTGCATATATTATTTTATTTTGAAGTTGTCCTTGATCTTCCTCTCTCGCTGTTGCCTTCAATTCCAGCTAGCGAATAAGCGCTGATTATATTTTGTGTGTTCCTGAATATAGTAACAAAAATGAGAGAGGAATGGTTTTTCTTATTGATCAGTACGTACAGTAAAAACCAAAACCACTTTAATAGTAGATATGTTACTGTGCACGTCGTGAATTCTCTATTGCGATACAACAAAGCAGCTAGCAGAGCAACCGGCAAAGCAGGAAGCATTGAACAACTGATAACAGCAAGCAATGAACAACTTAACATGAGCATCATCAAGAGCAGAGGATGGTGGGGTAGAAGGGGGGCTGTTTCCCGCCTAAAACTACTTCCCTGCCTGTCTGGCAAGCTCAAAGCGTCCAATCTGGATCAAGGCGCCAACCTGAACGCCTTAGCAACGCTTCTGACGACTTAAAGATTAAGTCGGACGCCTTACTCGGGTACCTAAGGCAAGCTGGACGCCTTGAGCTTGCAGGTCCTTACGGACGCCTTAAAAACAATACGATCCCTAACTATATATTTGCCAATAAGAACTACATATAAGTATCACGTCAATGCCTACTTATCAACATTAGCAATCAAAGAAAAGCAGTTGTCGTAAATCATAGTGTGATGGAACGTATTTACCTCATGTTCAATTATTACTGAAATCCAATGATCATGTTTGCATGCTTTGCCTACAAATTAAAGTGTAACTTAATCCTATTAGAATGATGTAATGGACTCACTTATCAAAATCGAGTTGATTATACTCTTACATGAGAAGGCTTCAAGGCTCCCCCAGATTGTACTTTCACCAAGTTTAGTTGATCAAGGAACACATTTGCACTGAAAACATACATTTGTACAGGGAAATCAAAGAGCCACCACAACACCGAAGTATATTCATAATAATTTTGATTAAAAAAAGACTGATATTCAACAGCCCGTGTGTTTGAACTTATAAATGTGCTTAACGCCATTGGTTTTTTAAAACAATGCGATCATACCATGATTGAGCTTAGCAATATTAATATTTCAAGTGAGGAAACCATCAAGCAATTTAGGGCAAACACTATAATTAGAGAATATAACTTATAAATTTTGGTTGGTTAATTTGATCCTAGCCAACCAAGACGACGATGCATTTTGCTTTGCGCGTCAAAGAGAAATTAACAAATCAAACAGTTAGTTTGTCTTACACAGTTTGTGCAAATATCATCAAGCTAAACATATGTCAGACCACTCACAATATCACAGACCCCCACACATATATAATCCCAGGCTTGCATGTCCGGTGCAGTGATTGTTCGACATAAATAAGAGTGCAGTAACCTACTACTACTAAGCTACCATACTAATCAAGTCAAATTTTGTTCAAGTTGCGTTCGTTTAGTCGTGTAGAGGATGTACCTGGCTGGTCAAAATCGCTGGAGTCTGCTTTGTCTGAGATTGGCTGCGGCAGTTCCACGCCCCCTAGTGACCTACGGCCGCTTGTACCCAGTCGATTTTGATTGTGCATACAACAAAATCAGAAGGCTGTTAATTGCCAACTTTCAGAAACAAAACATTTAAGATTATTTGTTTGTTAACTGAACTTTTATAGTACACATTGAACTAATTAAATACACATAAATTATATAGAAAGTTCATGTTTACCTTTTCAAACTGAACAATAATAAAAATAGAAACATTATTTAAATATACAAATAAGATATTTCATTGTTATATGGCATGCAATCAGTAACTTCTATGCCATGATCAGTTGTTTAGGAAATTAATACAACATTTTAGTATTTTAGTAAGTTCTGATTTCTGACATCTTTTCTAATTTATTATGAGGTGTGTGTCTGGTGAAAAAAGGAAAGATATCTGCACCATACATTAATATATATGGTAGAACTGGAAAGATATCTGCTACCCAGCCTTCCCCTTAATTGCCAACCTATATATGTTAACCTCCTATGCCATCCCTCATCCCCCTCCTTACTCTCCCTTCGCCCATCACATATACCAAAGGATCAAAATACCCAGACTTGGAGGACATATTCCGGAGGAGTACCTTCTGTAATCAAGGAGCACCAAGCAGGCGAGGTCCTCTAGGTATGAAAATTTCTGGATCTTTCTATTCTGTAAAAGGGTAACAGTTATTAGATTAGGATCATGCTTGGTCAGGCATACCATCAAATTCCAAAGAAATAACACCATTGGAGATAGTATCAGCCAATACAATTGATTTTAGATCTAATCAAGCAGTCCTATTGGGTGGGCTGGAACTGAATACAAACAGTTATTGCAGATATTATAGGCTAACAGTCTATTGTGGACATCGCATGTGTGGCATACACCTAACTTTTTAAGTTATGACCATAGTTGACTGCCTAATTTTTTAATGAATTCTCATTAATATATTTGAGCCAGAAAAACAAACAATTAACTTCTTAAGTGTTTCAACATGCCAGATAACAAACAAATATAACCATCTTCTGAAGATATATATCATCAGAGTCATAATTGTAAGTCATTACATTTAATAGAAATTGCATGATGACAAAATGTTTCGATGGAATAGTCTAAAACTATTCACAATGGATATGTAATACTTCAATACCAACTACATTCTCAAGATAGAGCAAGTAATACAATGAATATAACAAAAATATTCTAAACCACCTTCTGCCTGCCAAATGTAACAAATATTTAAACTTTCTATCGGCTCAGAAATCATAGCCTGCAGACCATCATGAATTAGAAACATGTCACCAAGTTTTGCTTGAATTATGAACATGTTCTAAGACACTACTGCTCGTAAGGTAAACAACATAGCTATAAGTCCATGTATAAAATAGTAATAAATAGTTAAATTATATGAACAATATAGTAAAGAAAATCAAAAACTCACTTGCACATGATCTCTTGAACTGGCACCCTTCATAATCCTCCATCAAATCAAACAAGATAGGTATGATTGGCTCTCTAGAAGGCAGGAGCTTGTACTATTCTGTGAGACAATATTGTATGCCACTGGTTTTAAGTTTCTGAAAACAAGAAACTGATATTGCATAAGTATTTACTCGAGATCCAACAATATGGGAGATAGCCTTCGTGTATGGCATGTCATTATTCATTCGCTTATCTGAATGATGAGGAGAAGCACCAGATAGGATGTCAACGAAATGCAAGCTAGCTACAGGATACAAGTCTAAAGTTCAAACCAACATCCTTCATCTAATTCCCGTGTATCGGAAAACAACACAATGGACATGGTAGGAAAGAATAACACAACCTGAATTAGAAGGCATAAAGGATATTGCTGATAGCATACTCCCGATCTAGTGGTTAATTTAGCATAACAAAGCAACACAATGGATGTGGTAGGAAAGAATACAACAACCTAAATTATAAGGCATAAAGGATCTCGCTGGCAGCGTCAAGTGGGCACAATGAAAACTGAATCTTCATAATTAGTGATTAAGGCCAAATCCTTAGAATACATTTGGCAGTGCTACTTACGCAAATAGTGGCAATTTTAATCTACCTGGCCCTGATGCCTACCTGAACTTCAACAAAGTATAATCAAGATTCCTGTTAAACTTAATTACGAACTATACCATATGAAAAGTGTAAGAGGAAGGAGACTAAGATTAATTGCCCATCTTGTAAATCCATGTAAATTTTGTTCAGTGTGTGTGTTCATATTATTTGGAAAAACCAATCAAGTAGATACAAGACAAGTTTAATGTTACAGGTTAATCAAAAGGTTACACATCCATTTTTCGACAAAATGAAGAGAAATTCCAATTGGCCAGCATGAAAACAGATTAAAGCATGCAGTGTTTGACAGCAAAGTACTGCAGAAACTATAGTATTGGAAACTGCGGTATTTTTGTCGATAAGTACTAGAAACCATAATTTTGACATATCAAAGTATTTTGTAGTATCGGGAATACTGTGAGAGTGTTTGGCTGGTGCATGTTTGCAACGATGTAAATTAGCTAGCTAGCCGTTTCATAGCAAAGGTGCAAACATGGACGATCTTAGCTGACCAGTTGTTGCAAACTGAACGGCCATGCATAAACAGACTCGGCCGCATGCTATGCATCAATGATAGAGGGCGCACAACGGCGCCACACAAAAGTGCGCGGTGTCGCTCTGGCTTGGCTGTGACTTGAACGACAGCGGCGAGCACGGTGCGCTGAGGCATGGGACGACGCTCTGGAGCAAGGCATGCACATCAAGCAGCAGCGAGCAAGGTGCGCTGAGGCATTGGACGACGCTCTGGAGCAAGGCATGTACAGCAAGCAGCGGCGAGCAAGGTGCGCTGAGGCATGGGGCGACGCTCTGGAGCAAGGCATGCACAGCAAGCAGCGGCGAGCAAGGCCGTGACATGGCAGCATGGCACACATACGATGTGGCTATGATCCCACACAACGGCTTGCGCAAACACATCCAGCAGTGCGTTGTGAGTTAGTGTTGCAGCCAACAGTGTGCGCGGTCATGTTATGAGCAATCTGGGCATGAGGTGGCCATGGGCCAACATGACGCACGGCGCGTGCGAGGAGAGGAGAACCGCAAGTGCCAGTAGGAAGTACACCATTATTCTTTCCATTGCCTTATCTTGGCTTGTCCCATGGCTGGCAATCTTCAGGGCGGCAGTGACGGCTTGGGAGCGAGGAAGGCGATAACGAACATGCTCGTTTTATTCGCGTGCTCTGTTTTTAAAAAAGAGGTCTGGGGTTCTTTTTTAATGCAGAGAAAATACCACGGTTTTGACAATACCACAGTATAAATACTTTAGTTTTTTGTGGTTGCCAAACAGCTCACGGTAAATTAAACCATGGTATTTTAAAAAATTGCAATATTCTTACAATACTAAGAAAAAACCGTGCTATCAAACGGGGATTAGTTATACCGATGTGGTGGATGATTGCATATGACCAAGACATGTAATAGAAGGGGAAGCGTTCTGTATAGAACACACATAACATTTTTAGTACTCCTATTCTATTACCATGACTTCCATCTAAATGTGCTCTTACATCCCAAATTGCACAATCAATTTGCATTGCACTAATAATAAAAATGTGCTTCAATTGTTTGACATAATATCCCTATTATTTAACCCATAAAAAATTATGACGCTACGGATCAATAGTGTTTCTGCCGTAGCAAGATTGTGATCAATAGTGTCATTTAATGGCAAAAATAGAGTAGCATCTCACAGGGATCCTTGCTCTCCTTACATGAACATGCACATAACCAGGTAAACTACAACACATGTCATGATTCAGAAGCAAATGCATCAGACCAAAAAATGTTTATAACCACTTAGCAAATGAATGGCATCACCTGGATGAATATAGTTTATTTCTTCTGACTTGGTGTTAAATGGACTACTTGCACTGTAAGTTAGACCTAGAGAGCACCATCTGATCATGCAAGGAGAAACCTTGTTGTTATCTGAAAACACGGGATTCACCGATACTTTTGGCAATGAACATGATGATAGTTTGAAGTATAGAGTATACAAGCATAGAACTCGCATGATGTTGTTGGGATTCATGTGAACGGGGGAGCGGGGAGGGGCCGTTTGTCTCACCTTTCCGCCGAAGTGGTGGGGGTTGCGGAAGACGACGGAGTAGTAGGCGATGTAGACCACAGGCTGCACCACCGTGACCCGACCTCTTGGTGGTGATTCTTGCCTGTGATGTAGACCACAGGCTGCACCACCTTGGCCGTGTCTTGGTCGTCGGGGAGCCGTCTTCGCCCTAGCCCTGCCTGTGATTTCATCTCATGGCGCCTCGATACATCAGCGAGCAGGAGATCAGTTCAGGGATGCAACAAAAGGAAAATTAGAGGAGGAAAGGGGTCGGATCTGCGTACCGGAGCTACTGGCGTTGTAGATCGATGCGCCCCGCTTCGGATCCACCGTCGAACTCCCCGGAGACCAACACCGCCGCGGATCCCAACGGAACGCGACCGGATCCAGCACCCGCGCCTGGGCGACGAAGCTCGATGCGTGCGTCCCCATCAGTCGCGCACGGCTCGCCGGAGACTGGTGCGGTGGTCGCGGCAATATGGCGTGGTGGTTGCGGGCTCGGCGACGCGCGCCGTGATGCGGCGGGGGGAGGTGACAGGGCGAGAGGTGGCGAGTGAGAATCATCGTGTGTGGTGAGTCGAGAGGAGAGGAGAGGGACTGATGTGGCGGGCGGAGTCGCGCGGCCGCCAGCTCGTGGACACACGCGGCGATGCGGCGGCGGAGGGGAAAGTGGGAAGATGAAGTGAGTGGAGGGGAGAGGAGCGAGTGGAATGGATAAGGTAAGTGGCGGGGTAGGTGGAAAGGCGACCGCAGGGGGGAGGCGGGTGATGTTTTTTTGATAGTTTTTCATAGTCTACAAAAAAATCTAAATGATTATCAAATGACTACTTACTTATATATATATGAACATTGAGGTTTGTTGTTTTTCCCGGGTTTTCATGGGTAGGACACTTATTTAAACAACATATATTTCTAATAAAAACAAATAGGTTTTCTTTTTTGCATAGCAAAAAGTTGTGTTAGTTTCACTTTTCTTTTTATTATATATTATATATAATAATATGATGCAGTAGGAAATATCATATATATTTCATCATGGTATATTTGTTATTAGCGAACGTCTCAACTTTGTTTTGTAATTATTTTTTTAAATCACAAAACAACATAAATATTTAATTATACATACCTCACAAATTATTCAAATTTGTATAGATATATATATATTAATCATGGTCCATAAAAATAAATATTTGTATGCTTATGACATATACTAAGGGTATCACAAAATAAATCATAGAAAAAACAAATATAATTGGTTAATGTTGGTTTGTTTGTTTTAGTTTTTGTATGGCAATTTTCCATAGCCTATACAATTAATTTAAAATAATTTAAGCAATCTCAGACGCCTACTTACTTATAAATGAACATTATAGTTTGTTGTTTTCCCCGAATTGTTGTGTTAGTAAAATGATTAAAGTGTCTTCTTTTCTAATATAACCAAATGCTTTTTTATTAGCATATTATTATATATCAAATATAATTTTATGATGTAGTAAAAAGTATTAATTATTTTTCAGCATATATATAAATTGATGGGTTCCGACATACTCACTGATGCAACGATGACAAACCACAGTGAAACACCACGAGAAGAGGTGCATATAGCTAACATTCCGCAATTTGTATCTTATATATGATAATACGGAAGGGCTATTTTTATATTTTTGTTTTTCTAGAATAGAGGAGACATGGATATGGACTTTGGAGATGCACGGAAAGAATCCATTGAGGGTTCAGATGCGATGTCGTCGAAAGTGGAAGAAAATTCACAACATAAAAATGTCGAAGAGGTTATATCTCATAACAAACCAAAAAAGAATGCTAATTTACATATTGTCCCACAAGGTATTTTTTAATATTATTATGAATCTTATTTTTGTGATATTGTCTTTTGTATTGAACTAATTTTGCTCATTGTGATTGTTAAGTTGGCTCATATTTTTATGTATTCGACAGACTATGTTTGTACCCCTAGGGATATTACAGTCATCGAATCAATCAAGTCTGCCCCGAAGAATACCCAGTTCATGGACATTGGAGATGCCTTGTTGTCAACCGACGAATTGGAATGCCTTATGAAAGATGATATGTTCTTACATGACGGTGTAAGACCAATTGCACAAACTTTGTAATTAAAACTATGAACAATATATAATATCATAAAATATAAATATAATCTAAATGCTCATTACAGGTGATAAATGCTTACATATATTGCATGCTTGCTCACGACCATCTACAAGACAGGGCGGGTGAGAAGGTACACATTGTTAGCACGTTTGTATCAGGCCAGATAAAAGAAGACGGGGAAAGAGACATAGACCCATCAAAATATCACTGCATCGTGCATCATGTTAATACTTATCTACAACAAGATATGGTTAGTTTTTGTCTCGTTATCCATGCATATAATTATGGTATGTTTTTATTTAATTCATATGTATGATTATTTATTAATATTTATATCTAATTGCTACCGTGACTTGTATGATATTTACATCAGTTATTCATTCCGATTAACATGCCGGGCTACCATTGGTATCTAGCAGTCGCCAATGCACAAAAACGTGAGATTCAAGTATTGGACTCACTTGGTTCTCGGGTCAAACGCAATGACCTTTCTACTACGGTAACTATCTATTTTTTTACTCATCTTAACATATGTTTTCTTTGCCTCGATCGGTAATATTATATGGTGTGATTAATAGTTGCTAGGACTCAAGAAGCGTCTGAAACTTGTAGAGCATAGCCCGGATTTTATCAGAGGTCATAAGTGGCCCGATCTCAATGTTACAAAATGGACGGTTGTAGAGCAGTTTCATAAGGCAATACAAACCGATGGGTAAGCACTTGTTACAATGGTTTGTCTTTTTGATTCATATGTGTGATAATCTAAAGCATTATTTTATAATATTATAGCGTATCATGTGGATTGTTTATGCTAAATTATATGGAATACTGGTCATCACATGGACTGTCAGACCAGTTCACCCAGGTATTTCATTTTTTTACATTATTTCGTTATTTTATTAAGAAATATTATATAAATATATATCTTGTAGGAGGATATGAAACATTTTTGACAAAAAATAGCTGTCATTTTGCTCGATTCAGAGCTGAATAAGCTAAAAGGAGTTCCCATATACCATCAACCTGACGATGAAGAAACTTTATATAATTCTGACGATGAGGGAAATTTAGCTAATTCTGATCTCGAGATCCTGGAGAATCCATCTGACGTTGTCAAAGAGAAACGTCCTACCCCAATCACTACCATACCCACGGAGAAACGTGAATTACTTGCCGGCCTTTGCAGCTACATCATGTCGATCGATGATGCCGGATGTCTGGAGTAAGTATCATGTGTCAATATTTAATGTGCGGATGTATATTATTGTTCTTCTTACCATCCAAATTTGTAGGAAGTTATGGGTCCGGAGCTCGACACCCGATCCAGTGGGCTTAAGTCTTAAGAAACTTCAGTGCATACTAAACATGGAGCAGCCCATGGACAATGAATGCTTCAACACCGCCGTGCGTATGCTGGCATGTGACGAGGGAGTATTGTTCACAGACCCTCCCGTACACTACATGGATCTACGATTTTGTGTAAGTTACCGTAACTATTCAATTTATGTGTCATTATTAACAACATGTTGAACCAATATTTCTTTTTTTGCTTAGTCCATGTTGCTAGAGTCAACACGAGGTCAGAAGTTTTGCGAGAAGGACACTATCCAGACGTTGGCAACATTATTTGATAGTTGGCCTGGGATGGACAACGATATCTCATCATGCAACAAGGTAAGTAAAATTATTTGTCCATTGTTATCATGGTTTATTGTTGTTTCTAATAACTCCACTTGTAAATTTATCTTCCCTATTCATCAATCGGCCGATACATCTTGTACATCATCGATAAAGAGGCACATCGCCTATATATTATGGATCCTATTCAAACATCACAATCGTTAGAGGAAAAAAAGATAAGGCATGCACTGAAATTAAAAAGTTTTGCAAGGGATTTCAAAGAAGCACTCGAAATAAAGCTGCCTAGTTGGAATTATGATATATCTAAATAGCAACGTTTATTTCCATTTGGTGTTCCAACGAGTATAGATGGGTAATGAATCCATACGAAAAACATTTACTTTTATTATCACTATATTCTTTATATTATTAATTTAAAGTTTTGCAGGAATGTGTCTGGATATTTTGTTTTCCATTTTATGCTCTGGTGGAATGGTAAAGAATTGGTCAAGCCGATTTGCTCAGTGAGTATTGTCCGTTACATGTGTTAAGACCTTCGGCATGAAATTTTAATACTAACTACATGTATTGTTTGTGCAGGATGGGTGTGAATTGAGGAAGCAGTTTTTATTATACTTGCTAAAACATCGTGGGAATGAAGCTAAAGAAAGCTTTCCGGATATTGTGAAAGAATTTCTTAAGCGCATCATCTAGATATTAATAGTTTTGTAATAGATATTTAGTTGGAACATCACTCAGTTTGTTACATGGACATGTCGTTACTTTTTCTTTCTGTTATCAATTTACATTGCAAAAATGGACTTCAATTATTAAATAAATTTTTTTGTGTTATATTGTTTGCAAAAAATGGAATTTAACATGTTACATTGTAAACTATTTCAAGAGCGTGTGGCAACGCACGGGCACTCTACTAGTCTTAATAAAGATCAACATATTAGGACTGATACTTCTAGTTGTATGATTTATTTCTAGGGCTCGGGTAGATGGGAGTGAGGTATATATGTACATGTTAGTATATAAAACTTAAATCTATCATTAGTATGCTATTTATTTTTATATTTTTTGAAAGTGATTGTTACATTTTCTGATTTTAATTATTAACTTGTGAACAAGCCAAACCCTTCTAAGTAGAAAAGAATTATTGGTTCACTTATTGTATACTTTAAGTTTGGTTTCACAAACCAGGGTATATGTTGGTTTTTATTATCGACAATCAGTAACACGTGATGTCCCGATCTTTGCAAATAGCAAATACACAAATTTACATGCATATATAGATCACTTCAGCAACAACAAGTGTTACTTTCTATTTCTGAGGAAAAAATTAGTTTTAATTAAACATGTGCCGCGTTTAATATATGAAATTCTTAGAGCATGTATTCAGTAGCATGTAGCATCAAAGTTTTTCTGAATTCAAATTTTGCACGTACCAAATCTTTCAATTCATCCCACATGTTGTCATCAATATCCTTACTATAAAAAAGGCATGCCCATATATTCACACTTGGGAATAGAGAGATGTGTGATATGTGGTAGGAAATGCAACCTCCTGGGTGTGTCTAATGTCACCGGAGGGGAGTTGCACCGAGACAACAGCGTCAAGCCTGGCATGGGATGAGGAAGATGGTGGTGGGGGTTGCCGAACATTGTCTCCGGTGGCAGAAAATGTATATACGGGAATGATGCCATTGAGAGATGGATTGGTGGTTCCAATTTGGATGCACTTCCACCTATATAAGGTATTTCTATCCCCACTTTCTGACATCAACTCCTATTTTGAGAAAGATGAATATATGGAGTAAGATTCTTCTTGTCATATATACATATAGTGATAAAACACTATAGATCCACTACAATTTAAGTATGCCAAAGAGAGGAAGGAAATATACGGGAATGATGCCATTGAGAGATGGATTGGTGGTTCCAATTTGGATGCACTTCCACCTATATAAGGTATTTCTATCCCCACTTTCTGACATCAACTCCTATTTTGAGAAAGATGAATATATGGAGTAAGATTCTTCTTGTCATATATACATATAGTGATAAAACACTATAGATCCACTACAATTTAAGTATGCCAAAGAGAGGAAGGAAGCCGACTGTGTGGAATGTTAAGGATGAGGAGAAGGAGCAAATGATTTCTTTGTTGGAAAATGATGTTGTCTTGTTAGAGAGATATCTTGTGATGGAGAATTACAGAGCAACAATAGTGCATCCAATGCTTTGAGAAGCTCCAGGAAGAGAGCACATGGCAGTGGCTAGGTATGTCTTCATGAAAGAAGATGATCTTAACCATGAGGAGTGTAAGGAGTATTACCAAGAGGTAATTCTGACCAGGCAAGTAATTGCACACTAGTTGCCTTTAGATTTTATGGGACCAAGCTTGAAAATGACACAATCATAATTGTAATTTTCATATCTTGAGCTCTAAGGCTAGGAAGGAATCGGATTATACAATATTCTTACAGAATATAGTGATATTCTTTATGAGTAGGAAGTCTGCTTTTGCTTGTCATTGTCCTTAGATGCTATATATTGTCACCTTTGAATAAATAATTTCCCACCAGACATTTCAAGGTCGTGTGTATTCCACTTTTATACCGCGCGTAAATTATTACTTTACTTACTAATTCTAAAGAGTGTGTTGTCTTGACCTTGTAATTTTGTTGTCAAACAAGAACATGTAGTTTTGCAATTTCAGTGCTCGAAGTTTGCACATATCTTTTTAGTGATTGTATTTAAGTGTCCTTATCTGACAACCTATGTTCAGAAAATAATTACAACCCTTAATGTTGATTAGCATATTTTTAGCCAACACTTGCTTACGTATTAGCTTTGCTTTTTGTATAATCGATGTCTATGTTAAACAAAACCCTCAATTATTACCGTCAAGTATTGTATAACATTCACCAAACATTTTTCACTAAAATTGCTCTGACACATGTTCTTGACTGTGCCCGTGGAATGAAGGATGGCTTATGAATGACATTACCAAAAAATATGATTATTCTTTAGAGGACATGATAGATGGTTCCGTTTTAATCCCATGTGCATCTAAAGGAGTTCTCGTACCCTCGTTCGAACCACAAATCATATATTGATCAAGATCAATATATTAGGACATATACTTCTAGTTGTATGATTCATTTGTAGGGCTCGGGTAGATGGGAGTGAGGTATGTCCATGTTAGTATATAAAACTGAAATCTATTATCAGGATGTTATTTAGTTTTATATTTTTGGAAAGTGATTGTTACATTTTCTGATTTAAATTATTAAGTTGTGAACAAGCCAAACCCTTCTAAGTAGAAAACACTTATTGGCTCACTTATCGTGTACTTTAAGTTTGGTTTTACAAAGAAGGGTATATGTTCGTTTTTATTGTCAACAATCAGCAACACATGATGTCCCGATCTTTGCAATTAGCAAGTACACAAATTTACATGCATATATAGATCACTTCAGCAACAAAAGGTGTTACTTTCTATTTCTAAGGGGAAAAAGGTTTGAATTATAGATGTGCCGCTTTTAATATGTGAAATTATTAGAGCATGTATTTTTGCAAATAAAAAATCTTTTTAATTCATCCCATAAGTTGTCATCAATAACCATGCAATAAAAAAAGCATGGCCATATATTCACACTTGGGAATAGAGAGAGGTGTGAGATGTCGTAGGAAATGCAACCTCCTGGGTGCGTCTAATGTCACCAGAGGCGTGTTGCACCGAGACAACAGCGTCAAGCCTCGCACGGGATGAGGAAGATGGTGGTGGGGGTTGGCGGACGTTGTCTCCGCTAGCACAAAATGTATATACGAGAATGATGTCATTGAGAGATGGATTGGTGGTTCTAATTTGGATGCACTTCCACCTATATAAGGTATTTCTATCCCCACTTTCTGACATCAACTTCTATTTTGAGCCAGATGAATATATGAAGTAAGATTATTCTTGTCCTATATACATATGGTGATGAAACACTATAGATCCACTCCAATTTAAGTATGCCAAAGAGAGGGAGGAGGCCGACTATGAGGAATGTCAAGGATGAGGACAAGCAACGAATGGTTTCTTTGTTGGAAAAGGATGTTGTCTTGTTAGAGAGATATCTTGTAATGGAGAATTACAGAGAAATAATAGTGCATACAATGATTCGAGAATCTCAAGGAAGAGAGAACATGGCGTTGGCTAGGTATGTCTTCATGAAAGAAGATGATCTTAACCATGAGGAGTGTAAGGAGTATTACCAAGAGGTAATTCTGACCAGGCAAGAAATTGCACAATAGTTGCCTTTAGATTTTATGGACCAAGCATGAATAAGACACAATCACATTTGTAATTTTCATATCTTGAGCTCTAAGGCTAGCAAGGAATCGGATTATACAATATGCTTGCAGAATGTAGTGATATTCTTTGTAAGTTGGAAGTCTGCTTTTGCTTGTCATTGTCCTTAGATGCTATATATTGTCACCTTTGCATAATTTATTTCCCATCTGACATTTCAAGGTCGTGTGTATTCCACTTTATGCCGCGTGTAAATTATTACTTTACTTACTAACTAGCAAAGTGGCCCGCCCGATGTGCGGGCAAGAATTTTATATACTTTTATCATGAGAATGTGTTTTTGTCTAAATAGAATTGCAACTAAATATGATCATATTTCACAAGTATGAGCCTTTTGCAAACATAATTTTGTCTTAGATGTGTTTGGTTGTCCCGTTGATATCTAAATATATATGTTATGCAGGAATTATGTTCATGCTTGTTTTGCATCTTTAAATTTGTACTATTATTGTGAGAAGACTATGTCACAAAAATTATAATATACTTCCCTCTATTTTGAACATCATTTCTCTGTTTAAGAAAATATAGAAGAAAACAACATTAAATGATGAACAATATGGAAGGGATCCAAATCAAAACGTGAAAACACATGTAATTCGTTCTGACATAATGCTATGGTAGTCTGGAATCAGTCATAGATCGTTTATTTACAATCCAAATCATTTGTGTTTACCTCTCCTGAGACTAAATACATCTCGGTAGCATCAACACACCACTAAGCATACCATCATGTGTACAGTGAATATCTATGATGAAATTACCTTGCTATAGTGCATGAATTTTTTCTATTTAATTTTTCCATATCCAATTCTCTTTCCATCTACTACATAAGATGAGAGAGACAATGTTAAATAAAATAAAATACCGCTTTAGATATGCAGCATGAAGAACCGGCTACTTGATCTATGAGTATTTTACGATTGTTCTATTAACTTATTAGTAGTCACTTTTGCTTTCTTATATACGCTTGGTTGGACCACTCCATAGGTTCAGTCCTTTTTTTTTTGTAACACATATGTTTAGGAGGTTTAACTTACACGTAGCTGCTACGAACGATACATCATAACCAAACTTGTACTGTTGTATATTGTTAGATTGTATATCTAACCATTTTCATATATGCACACGTGTTGATAGTTATTTGAAATCTCAGCCATATGGCTCACCGTATCTCTTTGTTTAATCTTCATGCGATGTGATAATATTGAGTATCGAGTATAATTCAGCTGCTTTCAAAGATGGATTGTTCAAGTATATGAAGCTTTTACACAATGGAAGTTGCTTGTGATGAATCATTGATGTTTTCTCATATTGAAAATGTGTTGACCTAGTTATACATGATTGAGAGGAACGTACGGGTTGTCGTACACCCGAACCTTATATGGTTTATGATCTGCCGGTCAAGTGGTGCTAGAAGTTCTCCCACTCTCAGAGCCTGTCAAGGCGCTCCTGGTGGCTGCCAAAGATCTCTAATTAATGGATCTGGCAGAGTTTGCCAGCTTGCTCATCATTGCAGATGACCATCGCATCTTCATCTTCTCTCCGAGTAGGTGGTTGAACTATGTCTATGTACAACATGTAATTGATTAAATCTCTATTGAAGAATATAAATTGGCCTAACACACAGGTATATATGCTCATTTTTAGAGAAAAGACATGCAATTGGCAGTGACAAGTTGTGTGGTTGCCTAGGACAATGCTAAGGCTATGAGGAGGTTTACACTGGCTGGTATGTGGGCCTCAATGCTCTTTTCTGGGATTGTGGCAGACGTTTTTAGTTTGGTTACGCCACTTCATGCTTTTACTTCTCTGCCTGGCATGTGGGTCTGCTGGATGTGCTGTGCAGCAACCGCAGCGGAGAGACGATGGAGTACTGAGTGTGCTATCATTTTTGTTGGTCGCTTTGTTGTTTCTGTGGTGGCCCTGCTTTGCTTAAGCGGCGTACCCATGTATCTCAGACTGATGGACACTACTCAGAACAAAAGGCGAATACTATGCATTCCCAACGCCACTCACACACCCACGTGAAACCAACGACACAGCTAACATCCCTTGGAAATACCTGTACACAGTTAACATGTCCTCCAGGAAAAAAAAAAGACAGGACAAACAAATATGCACGACCTAGCCCTACTAAAATCACTTCTGATGGCAGATAAAAAAAATCACATCTAATGGCACGCTATTAGAGGGCGCAGCGGAGCGCGCCATACCATCTAGTACTCCCTCCGTTTTTATTAATTAGTCCGCGTATTAGGTTTGGTCAAAGTCAAGTTTTGTAAACTTTGACCAAGTTTATAAACACAAATATTAACATACATAATAACAAATAAATACATTTAGATTTATTATTGAATGTACTTTCACATCATATAGATTTGTTATGATAAATATTTATATTTTTTTCTATAAACTTGATCAAACTTTACGAAGTTTGACTTCAGTCAACTCTAATATGCAGAGTAAATAAAAACGGAGGGAGTACCTTTTATTCACGACGACCTTGCTCTCAGTGCGGGCGATCTTCTATGCCTTAGAGGTCCCTCGTGGGCTCATAGTCTGCATAGTGCACCAACGGTTTGTTGACGCACACTATAAATCGGTGCACACATTGTGGTCGTTCTTCTTGATGTCTGGATGCAAATCACACAATTCAAGTGATCTATTCCTAGTACGTGTGTGTAACTCTAACTCGGGATCTGAGGCATATGATTCTCCTGCATATGTGATAAGTGCTTTGTTCTGTTAGTAAATCTTGTTGTAGCTTTGCAGGTAGAGATGTTTCTAGAAAATCATCAATCATCACATGCATATACAAGAAATCTTCAGAGAAGAGCAGCCAACTAAGTTTTCATTCATATGTACCGCAGTTAGAGTTACCATTGACCAAGTTATGTTGAGTAGCATACTCAAGAAATTATATTCACTATGCTTCGAACCCTGAACTAAAAGGAGAACTTATTCAATCATATTTACACTCATGCTAATTTTGGGGGCTTAAAAACTCCACGACTCCATTAACAGTCTTAACACTTATAAAAAGAACATGTAGGATATATATGTATATCTAGAAGGTGATTGAAGCCTTTCTTTTGTATTGTTCAGATCTATGTTCATGATCCAAAGGAGGAAGAACATGAATAATTATTTTCTTGATATCGTACTTTTATCCTAGAGAATAATTAGACAGCCTTGGCCTTTTCTCCTTTGCACCTCCACGCCTCCATACAAGTTCTGGCAGAATTTCTCTTCCAATGGCAGTACCTTCTCATTATGTTTGCTGCCCACCAATAGCAAGAATTGTGCTAATCCGTCGAGATTAATTTCTTGAAGTACGTTTTGATGAACACTCGATGCACAATATGGATCTTAGGATGGAGCTGTCCTCAACATGCATGCACGTACATAGCAGGCAATAAAACTAACTTATTCCTCGTGTGAAAAACCTGGCTACGATATCTAATTGATTCACGATCAGCCCCTAACCCACGCCCATATAAAACTTGGCACTCTCGAAATCTTACAGCTTAGACTACATACGTACCCAGCTGCCCATTACTTCTGTCTTCCGGCCAGACGTGCATGCAACAGATGAACCTAGTCATGAATATGTACGCCATTAATCTCAACGGGGCTAATAATTTCAAGGAGCGAGGAAGTAAACAAAAAAATATAGTATGTATAGGTATAAAACTAATCAAGAGCAAGAGCTCGCTGGTCATTCTTTGAGATTAACAGCCAATTAAGCGGCCGTGGGATCTACGATGGCGAGGCACTATTTTTTCCTAGTCAGTTCTAGTAGGTCCTGAAGGAAATTGTGGATGAATGGCGGAGGGTCGGATGATCAGCTGAGGGTTGCCAGATAAACTCAGCGGAGACGGGGCGGAAAAACCGTGGTCACTGAAGTGCAGATGATCAGCTGAGGGCAGCGAGGCAAACTCGGCGGCGGCGGTGTGCACACAAGCTAGGTCATCCGATTTTTTCCTTTTGTTTTCTCTTGACTGTGGAGGCTAACAGACTTTTGTGATGTATAATCTCTTTCTAGCTATACAAATTGAATGGGTAGGGTAAAATTTTGTGTAGGGCATCGGCAGGAGTATGTAGTCCTATTCATTTGCCCCTTTATATTTTCAATTCTAAACTTTGATGAGAGATGTGTAAGCTCCTGATGGATACGTGAGGGAGATTGGTCTTTTTTTACTTGGATGATTGACATGTGAGGGATATTGCCTTCTTTTTTATCTTTCCTGGGTGGATACGTGAGAGGTAGGTTTTCTTTCTTGGGACACGTGAGACGGTGAGAGTTGATGGACTCAAGTAAGGGAAATACTAATCTACGATATGGACCTGTTTTTTTTTTTGTTCTTTGTTTTTACGATGGCATAGATGAATCCTGGAGACGTGTCAAGACATTTTCTACGTAATGGCAATGATGGGTAATTTAGAGATGATTACCTTTAAAGTAAATCCAACGGCTGTGATTCTCATTTACATAATTAAAGGCCGGATATTTCTAATTATTGTGGAATTTTCTAGCCTATATATCTTTTATTTGGTTAGCCTGTAAAGCACTTTTTATATATAATAGATAGATTCTAAAGAGTGTGTTGTCTTGACCTTGTAATTTTGTTGTCAAACAAGAACATGTAGTTTTGCAATTTCACTGTTGGAAGTTTGCACATATGTTTCTCGGTGATTGTATTTATGTGTCCTTATCCGACAACCTATGTTTAGCAAATAATTACAACCTTCAATGCTGCTTAGCATATTTTTAGCCATTAGCTTTGTTTTTTATATGTTTGGAGTATTTGCATGTGCTTTAGTAACACATAACCTTTCATATTGTTGCATAATAATTGATGTCTATCTTAAACAGAACCCTTCGTTAATTATTACCCTGGAGTATTGTATTGTGTTCACCACACATTTACACATGTTCTCAACTGTGCCCGTGGAATGAAGGATGGCCTACGAATGACATTACCAAAAAATATGATTATTCTTTAGAGGACATGATAGATGGTTCCGCTTTGATCCCACGGGCATCTATATAAGGAGTTCTCGTACCATCCTTCGAACCACAACTCATATCTTGATCAAGATCAATATATTAGGACAGATACTTCTAGTTGTATGATTCATTTGTAGGGCTCGGTTAGCTAGGAGTGAGGTGTGTCCATTTATTATTTCAAACTTAATCATATTATTAGGATGTCATTTAGTTTCAGATTTTCGGACAGTGGTTGTTGCATTTTCTGATTTAAATTATTAACTTGTGAAGAAGCCAAACCCTTCTAAGTAGAGAAGACTTATCATAAACTTTGAGTTTGGTTTCATAAATCGCAGGCTATATGTTGGTTTTTATTGTAGAAAAGCAGTAAAACATGATGTCCCGATCTTTGCAATTGGCAAATTCAAAAATTTACACACATATATAGATCACTACAGCAATAACAAGTGCCACTTTCTGTTTCTGAGGAAAGAAATTGGTTCCAATTAAACATGTGTCGCTTTTAATTTAGGAAATTCTTAGAGCATGTATTCAGTGGCATGTAGCCTAAAAGTTTTTTTGAATTTAATTTTTACATCCACCGAATCTTTTAGTTCATCCCACAAGTTGTCAACAATATCCTTCCTATAAAAAAAATGCATGCCTATATATTCACACTTATAATAGAGAGAGGAGTGGGATGCGGTAGGAAATGCAACCTCTTGGGTGCGGCTAATGTCACCGGAGGCGAGTTGCACCGAGACAACAGCATCGAGCCTGACATGGGATGAGGAAGATGGTGGTGGGGTTGGCTGACGTTGTCTCCAATGGCACAAAATGCATATATTGGAGGGATTGCCGTTGAGAGTTGGATTGATGGTTCCAAATTGGATGCACTTCAACCCATATAAGGTGTTTCTATCCCCACTTTCTGATAACAACTCCTATTTTGCGCAAGATGAATAAATAAAGTGAGATTCTTCTTGTCATATATACAAATAGTGATGAAACACTACAGATTTGCTCCAATTTAAGTATTCCAAAGTGAGGGAGGAGGCCGACTGTAAGGAATTTCAAGGATTAGGATAAGCAGCAAATGTTGTCTTTGTTGGAAAAGGATGTTGTCCAGTTAGAGAGATACTGCTCATTAACCTGTGCATCTGCACGGTCTAGCTACATCGTAGACTACTATTTAATTAGTATGTGCAAAATTCATGTATTTAGAACTATAGAAAAACATGATCATTTCGCTTTAAAAAGTTGGAAGGATAATATTGATCTTACACTTTAGAAACATTCATATTAAAACTAAGTAAATGTTGATGTATAGTTGGCTACAACCATGATATCCATCAACAACGCAATGATTTAGATGCATTGAGAAATTGACCATGATGAATCCACGAAATTTGCACATTTTATCAATTTCTAAGGATTCATGTGGATCATGGTATGTTCAAATATTTTAAAACATAGTTAGACGTTTTAACAATATCCAAAACTGTTTGGTAAAAAAAGATCTCTTTAGTCTGCATGTCACTTTGCTTTTCTAAGTACATTAACCATAAGTATTCAGTGCATTTTATTGGTGCTTATAAGATCAATACATACC
The DNA here is from genome assembly GCF_056163025.1 of Triticum urartu. NCBI lineage: Eukaryota > Viridiplantae > Streptophyta > Magnoliopsida > Poales > Poaceae > Triticum > Triticum urartu. Next base: position 710,053,864 of record NC_141879.1, on the reverse strand, counting down.
ATATACTATTGCCAACTTTCAGACTTGATGATCATGTCTACCTATGTTGACTGCCCACCGTTCTTTGCCACAAACAAATTCATCATGAAACGTGCATGAGGCATGTGCACATATTTTCCCCCAACTTTAACTTGCATCTCTGGTAGTAAAGAAATTGTTTGCTCCGGTAGGGATTTTATCATGCACCTAGCGAACAAATCAGCAAATATATAGCCTGAGAAACATAGTCTATTAGTTTACATATGCTTCTCAAAAATACTGTATAGGGAAATATTATCTAAGTAAAATTGGACTCTGCAAGATGGAAACGTGGATCACAAATCTAGCAATAGACATATCCGTGACATAGAGATTAAGATACCACAGCGACATGATGTACAAGCAATATGCTTATTAGCTAATCTAAGATCCAGGTGGTACAAAAATATTAATGCGGCCACTCTAAAAGAATCAGCTGAGGAGGTGGGATTTCACCTTGGACTGGTGACTACATGGATCACCACCATGCGATCTTGTCCTGGAGCTTATTAGCCCAGGATCAAGTTGTGTTGCATATTGTTGGATCCAGGAGGAAAAGATAGGCCAGTATATAAGATGATGGCAAGTTGGCAACATAGTTAGGTCAAGGCTTGACTTGACAATGGCGTGGTTGAGGCATAGAGATTGGTGCGAGATGAAGCGAGGATAGGGGGTTGAGGCATGCATGTAACATTGGTCCCAATTTTTATCCATAGCCCACTACAAAGACTATTTCTCACATCCAAACTAAGGAGTAGTTACGTGAGATAGGCGGAGATAGATGAGATATTGACGACCACATCTGTGGACCAAGAAGATACCATCGCCAGAAAACACAATGCTGGTGTTCCTACCGTTTCTCCAGCAAGAGGGCATCGGTGCAGGGCTGCTAGCAACCATATGTGCTTCCATCTATCTTCTCTCCCTTAATTAGATTAACTCCAGCAGTTGATGGCGTCCGATTCCATGCCAGGAAAAGCTGGAGAAGGAGGTCGGATGGGAGTCCTAGTCCCATAGAGATTGGTGCATCAGCCTATGACAGTGACCTGATGTGCCTTGCACATGGCGGTCCTGGCAGAGGCTCGATCAAGTGGTTTATCAATGGAACGCAGCGAAGATCAGAAGACGAAGATCGATCGTGATGTTGTGGAGAGATTGAGAGGATTCCAACTTTTGAGGGAGCTCGTGGACTTCTGGAGAAGTTCAGAGGATTCCCACTTTTGAGGGAGATTGATTACGTTGAAAGGAGCTATCTCAATTGTTCATTTTTTATCCAACGGATGCTTACAGCTTAAACCCGGGGATTAACATGGTAACTCGTATGGTGCCTCCAATTAGTAAATATAAGATCTTGTGGTGGAGAATCACATAGCAACAATAGTGCATCCAATGCTTTGAGAAGCTCAAGGAAGAGAGCACGGGTGGTGGCTAGGTATGTCTTTATGAAAGAAGATGATCTTAACCATGAGGAGTGTAAGGAGTATTACCAAGAGGTAATTCTGGCCAAGCAAGAAATTGCACACTAGTTTCCTCTCGATTCTATGGGACCAAGCATGAAAGAGACATAATCACAATTGTGATTTTCATATCTTGAGCTCTAAGGCTAGCAAGAAATCGGATTATAAAATATCCTTGCCGAATAGTGATATTCTTTATGAGTTGGAAGTCTCCTTTTGCTTGCCATTGTACTTAGATGTGCAAATTTCGTGTGTATTCCACTTTTATACCACATGTAAATTATTACTTTACTTACTAATTCTAAAGAGTGTGTTTTCTTGACCTTATAATTTTGTTGTCAAACAAGAACATGTAGTTAAGCAATTACATTGTTGGAAGTTTGCACATATGTTTTTCAGTGATTGTATATAGGTGTCTGCATCCGACAACCTATGTGTAGCAAATAATTACAACCTTCAATGCTGCTTAGCATATTTTTAGCCAATACATGCTTATGCATTAGCTTTGCTTTATATATGTTTGGAGTATTTGCATGCACTTTAGCAACACAAGACCTTTCATGTTGTTGCATAATAATTGATGTCTATGTTAAATAGAACCATTAGTTAATTATTACCATGAAGTATTGTATTGCATTCACCAAATTTCTCACTAAAATTGCACTGACACATGTTCTTGACTATGCCCGTGGAATGAAGGATGGCCTAATAATGACATTACCAAAAAATATGATTATTCTTTAGAGGACATGATAGATGGTTACGCTTTGATCCCACGTGCATCTATATATGGAGTTGTCGTACCCTCCTTCGAACCACAACTCATATCCTGATCAAGATCAATATATTAGGCAGATAATTCAAGTTGTATGATTCATTTGTAGGGCTCAGGTAGCTGGGAGTGAGGTATGTCCATTTAATATTTCAAACTTAATCCTATTATTAGAATTTTATTTAGTTTCAGATTTTTGGAAAGTGGTTGTTACATTTTCTGATTTAAATTATTAACTTGTGAACAAGCCAAACCCTTCTAAGTAGAGAAGACTTATTGGTTTACTTATTATAAGCCTTGAGTTTGGTTTCATAAATCGCAGGCTATGTGTTGGTTTTTATTGTTGACAAGCAGTAACAATGATGTCCCGATCTTTGCAATTGGCAAATACACAAATTTACACCAATATATAGATCACTTTAGGAACAACAGGTGCCAGTTTCTGTTTCTAAGGAAAGAAATTGGTTCAAATTAAAGATGTGACACTTTTATTTTATGAAATTCTTAGAGCATCTATTCGGTAGCATGTAGCCTCGAAGTTTTTTTGAATTTAATTTTTACAACTACCGAATCTTTTAGTTCATCCCACAAGTTGTCATCAATGTCCTTACTATAAAAAATCCATGCCCATGAATTCACATTTGGCAATACAGAGAGGTGTGAGATGCGGTAGGAAATGCAACCTCTTGGGTGCGGATAATGTCGCCGGAGGAGTGTTGCACCGAGACAACGGCGTCAAGCCTGGCATGGGATGAGGAAGGCGGTGGTGGGGGTTGGCGGACGTTGTCTCTGGTGGTACAAAATGCATATATGGGAGGGATGCCCTTGAGAGATGGATTGATGGTTACAATTTGGATGCACTTACACCTATATAAGGTGTTTCTATCCCCACTTTCTGATAGCAACTCCTATTTTGAGCAAGATGAATATACGAAGTGAGATTCTTCTTGTCATATATACATATAGTGATGAAACACTCTAGATTCGCTCCAATTTAAGTATGCCAAAGAGAGGGAGGAGGCCGACTGTGAGGAATTTCAAGGATTAGGAGAAGCAGCAAATGATATCTTTGTTGGAAAAGGATGTTGTCCAGTTAGAGAGATATCTTGCGGTGGAGAATTGTGACGCCCCCGATTTGACCGTACACTAATCATGCACGCAAATGTGTACGATCAAGATCAAGGACTCACGGGAAGATATCACAACACAACTCTACAAATAAAATAAGTCATACAAGCATCATATTACAAGCCAGGGGCCTCGAGGGCTCGAATACAAGAGCTCGATCATAGACGAGTCAGCGGAAGCAACAATATCTGAGTACAGACATAAGTTAAACAAGTTTGCCTTAAGAAGGCTAGCACAAACTGGGATACAGATCGAAAGAGGCGCAGGCCTCCTGCCTGGGATCCTCCTAACTACTCCTGGTCGTCGTCAGCGGGCATCACGTAGTAGTAGGCACCTCCGGTGTAGTAGGGGTCGTCGTCGACGGTGGCGTCTGGCTCCTGGGCTCCAACATCTGGTTGCGACAACCAGGTAGAAGGGATAGAGGGAAAGAAGGAGAAAGCAACCGTGAGTACTCATCCAAAGTACTCGCAAGCAAGAAGCTACACTACATATGCATGGGTAAATGTGTAAAGGGCCATATCGGTGGACTGAACTGCAGAAAGCCAGAATAAGAGGGGGGATAGCTAATCCTTTCGAAGGCTACGCTTCTGGCAGCCTCCGTATTGCAGCATGTAGAAGGGAGTAGACTGAAGTCCTCCAAGTATCATCGCATAACATAATCCTAACCGATGATCCTCCCCTCGTCGCCCTGTGAGAGAGCGATCACCGGTTGTATATGGCACTTGGAAGGGTGTGTTTTATTAAGTATCCGGTTCTAGTTGTCATAAGGTCAAGATACAACTCCAAGTCGTCCTGTTACCGAAGATCACGGCTATTCGAATAGATTAACTTCCCTGCAGGGGTGCACCACATACCCCAACACGCTCGATCCCATTTGGCCGGACACACTTTCCTGGGTCATGCCCGGCCTCGGAAGATCAACACGTCGCAGCCCCACCTAGACCAACAGAGAGGTCAGCACGCCGGTCTAAACCTAAGCGCACAGGGGTCTGGGCCCATCGCCCTTAGCACACCTGCACGTTGCGTACGCGGCCGGAAGCAGAACTAGCCCCCTTAATACAAGAGCAGGCTTACGTTCCAATCCGGCGCGCGCCACTCAGTCGCTGACGTCACGAAGGCTTCGGCTGATACCACGACGCCGGGATACCCATAACTACTCCCGCGTAGATGGTTAGTGCGTATAGACCAAATGGCCAAACTCAGATCAAATACCCAGCTCTCGTTAAGCGTGTTAAGTATCCGCGAACGTCGACCAGGGCTAGGCCCACCTCTCTCCTAGGTGGTCAGAACCTGCCCTGTCGCTCCGCCTCAAAGATCCACTCGCGGGTGCTCCTCAAGCCGACCCGTCTTTAGTCACCACATGTATCATGTATAAAGTATATAGTATATACCCGTGATCAACTCCCGAGTGATCACGGCCCGATAGTATAGCATGGCAGACGGACAAGGATGTAGGGCCACTGATGATAAACTAGCATCCTATACTAAGCATTAGGATTGCAGGTAAAGGTAACAACAGTAGTAGCAAGGACAGGCTATGCATCAGTATAGGATTAACGGGAAGCAGTAACATGCTACACTACTCTAATGCAAGCAGTATAGAGAAGAGTAGGTGATATCTGGTGATCAAAGGGGGGGCTTGCCTGGTTGCTCCGGCAAGAGAGAGGGGTCGTCAACTCCGCAGTCGTACTGGGTAGCAGCGGCGTCGGTCTCGGTGTCTATCGAGAGAAGAGGGGGAAGAAACAATAAATATATAAGAAAGCATATGCATAGTGATGCATGACATGACAAGTAACGACGTTAGAGGTGCCCTAACGCGGTATTAGGTGATACCGATGAAGGGGGATAACATCCGGGAAAGTATCCCCGGTGTTTCACGTTTTCGGACAGATGAAATAGAGGGGGAAAGTTGCGTGTTCGCTATGCTAGGGATGCGTGGCGGATAAACGGGCTGCGTATCCGAATTCGTCTCGTCGTTCTGAGCAACTTTCATGTACAAAGTTTTTCCATCCGAGCTACGGTTTATTTTATATTAATTTTAAAAGATTTAAATCATTTTCAGGATTTATTTAATTATTTTAATACAACATTATCCAGAACAGTGCTTGCTGACGTCAGCATGACGTCAGCAGTCAACAGAGGTGTTGACTGGTCAACTGACGTGTGGGACCCACTGGTCATTGACTGTTTAGCCTAATAAGTGTTTAACTAAACTAACTACTGTTTAATTAAACTAATTAGTTAGTTAGGTTAATCTAATTACGATTAATTAACTTAATTAATTCCTTAATTAATTAATTAATTAAATTATTATTATCTATTTATTTATTTTATTTATTTTACATATTATTTTTAATCTTAATCTTTTTTTATTAAACGTTCTGTGGGGGGGCCCCTGTGTCTGTGACCAGGGGAGTCCATAGCGGGTTCTGGGCAGTGGATACGGGGCGGGCGCCGGGTGCCCGCACACCCGAGCCAACAGGGGGTTGCAGGCGAGGCTGCAGAGGCGGGGTGGTCGCCGGAGCGCGGCCACGGCGAGTACGGCGGCCGCGCGGGAGGGCAGGGGCGCATGCAGGGTCGCGCTGGGCGCGGAGAGAGGGCGGTGCGAGGGGAGCAAGCGGGCACGGCAAGGGGTCAGTGCGGTGGCGCAGCGCAGGCCGGTGGTCACCAGTGGGGCGGCGGCCGCGGCGCGAAGCAGACGGCACGGCGCAGGCAGCGAAGAGTCAGGCGGGGGGGGCGCGAGCGGTGAGCCACAGTGCAGAGCGGGCGCGGTGGCACGGCCGGGCGAGGACGGCGCCGGAGTAGGGGCGGCCCCAGACGACGGCGGCCCTGGTGGGCGCGGCCAGGCGTTGCGGGACGGAGGCGATGGTGGTCGGGCGCAGTCATGGACGGAGATAGAGAGAGGGAGAGGCCGGAGCCTCACCGGCGTTCGTGGGGGAAATGGCAGCGGGCTCGAGCTCGAGGAGGACGGGGACGACGGGCGGAGTGGGAGGCAGTCCGGTGGAGGAGGGCGAAGCAGGCCGGCGAGGAAGAGGCGCTCCGGGCGGCGGAGGCCAACAGCGACGGCGAGGCGCGTCGGTGGCCTCCTCTCGATCCCGATCCAGATCGGGAGAGAGGAGGGGAGGGGATATTTTGCGGGAGAGGAGTGGGGGGTGTCGGTGGAGCGGGGGGGTGAGGATAAGGCGTGGCCGGCTGGGCCAGTTGGGCCGGCCATTTCGGACGGCGAAGGCCAGCTGGGCCACTTGGCCCAGCGGGGGGGGGGGGCTTACTGTTTGTTTTTTTTTGTTTTTCTTGTTAGTTTAGTTTTTCTTTTTTGTATTTTCTTTTCCTTTTATTTATTCTTTCCTGCTTTATTGTAGTTGCATTTTATTTTAGTAAAACATACACTTAGTATCTAAATTAGTATACAACCTAGTCCATAGTCACAAAAAGTTTAGACCCCAAATAACATACTTTGACATTTTCTTAAATATAAAAGTTATTCAAATAATCTTTTTACTACTGTTTTATTCATCTCATAGTATTTAAACATTTTATAAATGTGTGGTTTTTCCCCCATAATTATCTATGCAATATTTGGTTCACTCCGAACATTTTGGTTTTAATATTTGAAAACTTTTATTGTTTGCCAAATTTTGAATTTGAATTTGAATCGGTTTCGAACTAACTGGAGATTAGCAACTATAAACGAGGTGACGTGGCATCATTAGCAGAGGATCTCTGTAGCTTAATTACCCGGGCGTCACAATTCTCCTCCACTACAAGAAATCTCATCCCGAGATTTAAGAGGGGGGTAAGGGGGAAAGTTCTGGTTACGATATTCTAACGGATCTTCTCGGTCTTGGTTGCTCTTCTCTAAAAGGTCGATCCACTACGTTGATGTCTTCATTCCTCTGCTCCGGGTCATCATGATGAAGCCGGCATCCTTTTCTTCAAGATCTCCATCGTACATACGAAAGGGTAAGAAGGGAAAACTCGATATGGATGGATTCTAACAAGATCGAGCATCAGACGGTTAACTCAGGGAAGAAGCATAAGTATCTCTCGATTTGAAACTTAAGAAGATATTGAGAGTGAAGTAAGAAGGTACCATGAGAAGCTTCAAACGGATAGGCAATCGTTCGATGCCTAACCAGAAGGTGAAAGGGTTTCAGGGCAACGAGAATAGGTATTGCGCCTCATACCAGAATAGATCACTAGACAGGTGGTCCGTGAATTACATACGAAGTCAAGCGCGAGGAACAACCTTGGAAACAGGGTGTATAGGAGAGTCAGGTTTCGATCCTGGGAACTGTGGGTTATGGGCCCACCATGTGGGTTAAAACTAGGAAGGGCGTTGACATCTTGCACGATCATGTGAGCAAGGCATGTCAGAGGATAGTCCGTCGGTTAAGTCGGCAACAACATCGGTACCAAAGGGACGAAGAGATCCATTCTCCTGCTCGTTGAAACGAGGCGGACCAATAGGCAAGTTCTCGTCCATCGGTGGTTACCGAATATCATCAACAATCGCAACAGGGTCTTGCGGACAGAGTGGTACAACGAGGTGTTTACACAAGCAGGGAAATATTACTGGTTATATATTATAGATCACAAGGAGGTTTAAACAAACCAATGGAAGGAAAATGTGATCATCAGATCAAACCGAACAGTGTAAAGGATAACGTGTTTGACACATATACCAGGGGTATACCCTTCCCAAGGACAAGCAGAGTATGATATCCATGACAGGATATAATGTAGAAAACCTTTTAGGTAGGGGAGAGAAATTTCATGACATTATCCATACAACGATGTTTGGATAATTTGATTAAGAAAATTTAGCTTTGTGCTTCAAGTGTTCTTATCGATGATAGGAGTACCACATACATGCTTCGAGATAGCACTGACATGGTCTTCAAACAAAGGTCGGGCTTTGGATATACAAAGGATTCATCAGGAACAATTTATAAAGAAAGTCATTCCATTTCCTCATGGAAGAATGGTTAACCTTGCTAAAAAGGAAACTAAAACATTAGGTCCTCCGGTCAGGTGGGCTAGGCATGACATCACCTTACCGGGTCATATAAGGACCAATGATATGTCTCTTGAAGAATGTTCCAACCATCATACCTGACCAAGATTTAGATCTGATTGGTGTCAGGATACCTCAGACTCAGGATGCCTGAGAAGAAAAGGTGCAACACAATTGACGAGACGAGATTGTAAGATTCTCGGGAAATGTACTATGGTAGCGAGTTCCGAAACAAGAGTTCATCATTAATCCATGGAGAGGATGAGGAGGTGGCTGATGGACTCAGCGACAATTCAACGGGGTATCGAAAAAAATGGATCCCCACAATTATGTGGATAAGGAGATAACATTTGTCAGATCAAATGATATAATGAAATATGCTCGAGGAAAACATACACAATTAAACCTTGGTTGAAAGGTGCACCCGAAATATGGGTTGGGCTGCACGACCAATGTCAGAATGGTGATTCAATAATCAATAGTCCAAGAATGAACGACCGACCATTAACTTCAAAGCAATAGGGTTGCTAGAAGGGCAGAATCCAAACAGCACCGTTCACTTGTTGGTACCCCGGTTGGAATCAACACGAGGACCAAGGAATGAACGGAGATGGCAGGAAGTATCACTTGTACAAAGAATTCATAAGGGTGGTGATATTCTCATGACATTCTTGGCAACAAAGGTGGTAATACTCCAAGGTAAAGGAGAACAATTGCTGGATAGCAAGGATCTTAAGGTATAACACCAAACACGGACAAGCTTGTGTTGAACAGAAGGCAATAAAGTGGTCGATGTTAACACAAGTCATCCAGAGAAAAGGGTGGTATTTCTCCTCAAGAATTCAATAGATATTTTGGAAGAGCTCAGGATGTTGATGATGTTCACGACACATTTGTCGCGGGATTTCATGAAGATGTAATCGATCAGCGACAACATCAGTTCAAAGGAATGATGAAGCGAAAGGTTATTGGAACCACGGGTACATCACAAGCTCGGAATCAAGCTTGTTGAATAAGGCGAAATGATAAGACGAGGAAGGTCGACGTAAGTTTAGCTCATCGTCGAAAAGTTGTGCTCCGGGAAGAAGGACCAGGTAGCACAGTTAAAAGTTGCACGATAATGATATAGCCGATCAGGCTAGGAATGACTTGAAGGGTTAATAAACTCATAAGCAATGAGGATTACTTAGAGTTATTGAATGGAATTGATTCACTTATCGGCATTCTCGATTGACAACAACACAGAACCCGTGGAGTGAATATGACGGGGAAAGGTACTACTTCATCATAAATTCATAAGATGAAGTGCAATGGGTTGATATTGTCGAGATACCAGAGGGTAATACTCGAAGGTAGAACAAAATAGAGGCTAGGAAGGCGTACTGATCTGCAGAAGGCAAGTACTTTAATTTGTCCGAGAAATAGAATCAAATGAGAACAACCATGGTCGGAACCACAGTTGCAAAGGATCAATTCACAGATACCAGATGATATATATCAAGGAAATGGTTATTATTACAAGAATTTTCCATGATAGGATCTACATCATGTCCATGGGCATGAACACAAAGTTCAAGGTCGACTCCCACTTATTTAATGCATAACCTTTCATTCACTTCTCGTCTTCGAAGAAGTTGCAGTGTTGAAATTTTATCTGGCGAAGCACCAGAAGAGTATGTCTCGTGAAAACTTTCGGGTTCACACGGTTTTAGAGAAGGTATAGGTTCAACCCGTCAGGGTATCGGGGAAACATATACCACAAGCTTCAATAGTAAATACGACCAGCTCGAAAGCAGAGCATGGTTGGCCAAGCAGATGATACCATTTACCAAATGCATTATGTATTTGAGGGAAGGCCCACAAGGTTATTGAGTATGAAGGACGCTGTTGGATAAAACCCAACAAAGGATCTGCCGGTCCATAATGGAGCTGATGTGAGTATCGTCACACGATCAGAGGACAAAACAAAGCAAGGGTTTGAATTATCGAAACAACTGACTAATCCAGAGCTCAAATGCAAAGGGTTAATGATTTTTAAATCAAAGGATCATAAGCAAACGCTCTGATTAAGGATGGATAAGTTGAGTAAGCTTAGGGGTAAAATCGACAACAATTTGATGGGTCGAGATCCAGCTCATGTTTAAAATGACGTTTGAGCCGAAAGGATGAATTCTAGGATCCAATTGAGGATTGCGAGCATTCGCAATATTTTTGAATCAATGGACTCAAAATGATAGAGACAAAGGCTGCCAATAAGATTACTATACTTATGGGCTTAACCATAATGCAAGCAAGCAAGAATTTCAAGAGCAATAAGCTGCTAAGGATTTTCGGAAGATCGAATATTATTTCGAAGACCTTAGTGAAACACATAAACAACGGGGAAAGAACGGATATCTGGTAAGTGTGAGGAATTATCCGTAGGGGGTATTCATGTGGCAAGAACTGCAAGGCAGTGGGCACAAAGTATACTCGAAACATTATAGAGAATTTCGGGTTATCTTGTAATAACAAGATCAACTGGGAATAAAAGTAAGAACGACAGGTGTAAGTATTTATCCATAGGGATATTTCGGTGCAAGGGAATTGCAAAAGCAACGGGCACAAGGTCTTGAGAGAATATCAAAGAGTATCTTCGAAATCTTCTAGTGCAGCCAGTGATCATCTGGACTGAAGGGGCTCTCTGGGAGAAATTATTTTCGAGAACCTAAAGTTAGATTTTAGTAAAAATCGTTTAACCCGAATAGAAGAGAGTTAGAAATCCCAGAGTAAAGATCGAGAAGTAAAAGATCCTAATACCACCCGATGGCGACGTGGGCCCGTAAGGCACACAGCCAAGTTAGTAAAAGCTTTTGCAATGTCTAGACTCGACTTCGGCCAAGGAGTGTGGAAGGGGGGTTCCTACAGGCAGTTGGCTCTGATACCAACTTGTGACGCCCCCGATTTGACCGTACACTAATCATGCACGCAAATGTGTACGATCAAGATCAAGGACTCACGGGAAGATATCACAACACAACTCTACAAATAAAATAAGTCATACAAGCATCATATTACAAGCCAGGGGCCTCGAGGGCTCGAATACAAGAGCTCGATCATAGACGAGTCAGCGGAAGCAACAATATCTGAGTACAGACATAAGTTAAACAAGTTTGCCTTAAGAAGGCTAGCACAAACTGGGATACAGATCGAAAGAGGCGCAGGCCTCCTGCCTGGGATCCTCCTAACTACTCCTGGTCGTCGTCAGCGGGCATCACGTAGTAGTAGGCACCTCCGGTGTAGTAGGGGTCGTCGTCGACGGTGGCGTCTGGCTCCTGGGCTCCAACATCTGGTTGCGACAACCAGGTAGAAGGGATAGAGGGAAAGAAGGAGAAAGCAACCGTGAGTACTCATCCAAAGTACTCGCAAGCAAGAAGCTACACTACATATGCATGGGTAAATGTGTAAAGGGCCATATCGGTGGACTGAACTGCAGAAAGCCAGAATAAGAGGGGGGATAGCTAATCCTTTCGAAGGCTACGCTTCTGGCAGCCTCCGTATTGCAGCATGTAGAAGGGAGTAGACTGAAGTCCTCCAAGTATCATCGCATAACATAATCCTAACCGATGATCCTCCCCTCGTCGCCCTGTGAGAGAGCGATCACCGGTTGTATATGGCACTTGGAAGGGTGTGTTTTATTAAGTATCCGGTTCTAGTTGTCATAAGGTCAAGATACAACTCCAAGTCGTCCTGTTACCGAAGATCACGGCTATTCGAATAGATTAACTTCCCTGCAGGGGTGCACCACATACCCCAACACGCTCGATCCCATTTGGCCGGACACACTTTCCTGGGTCATGCCCGGCCTCGGAAGATCAACACGTCGCAGCCCCACCTAGACCAACAGAGAGGTCAGCACGCCGGTCTAAACCTAAGCGCACAGGGGTCTGGGCCCATTGCCCTTAGCACACCTGCACGTTGCGTACGCGGCCGGAAGCAGAACTAGCCCCCTTAATACAAGAGCAGGCTTACGTTCCAATCCGGCGCGCGCCACTCAGTCGCTGACGTCACGAAGGCTTCGGCTGATACCACGACGCCGGGATACCCATAACTACTCCCGCGTAGATGGTTAGTGCGTATAGACCAAATGGCCAAACTCAGATCAAATACCTAGCTCTCGTTAAGCGTGTTAAGTATCCGCGAACGTCGACCAGGGCTAGGCCCACCTCTCTCCTAGGTGGTCGGAACCTGCCCTGTCGCTCCGCCTCAAAGATCCACTCGCGGGTGCTCCTCAAGCCGACCCGTCTTTAGTCACCACATGTATCATGTATAAAGTATATAGTATATACCCGTGATCAACTCCCGAGTGATCACGGCCCGATAGTATAGCATGGCAGACGGACAAGGATGTAGGGCCACTGATGATAAACTAGCATCCTATACTAAGCATTAGGATTGCAGGTAAAGGTAACAACAGTAGTAGCAAGGACAGGCTATGCATCAGTATAGGATTAACGGGAAGCAGTAACATGCTACACTACTCTAATGCAAGCAGTATAGAGAAGAGTAGGTGATATCTGGTGATCAAAGGGGGGGCTTGCCTGGTTGCTCCGGCAAGAGAGAGGGGTCGTCAACTCCGCAGTCGTACTGGGTAGCAGCGGCGTCGGTCTCGGTGTCTATCGAGAGAAGAGGGGGAAGAAACAATAAATATATAAGAAAGCATATGCATAGTGATGCATGACATGACAAGTAACGACGTTAGAGGTGCCCTAACGCGGTATTAGGTGATACCGATGAAGGGGGATAACATCCGGGAAAGTATCCCCGGTGTTTCACGTTTTCGGACAGATGAAATAGAGGGGGAAAGTTGCGTGTTCGCTATGCTAGGGATGCGTGGCGGATAAACGGGCTGCGTATCCGAATTCGTCTCGTCGTTCTGAGCAACTTTCATGTACAAAGTTTTTCCATCCGAGCTACGGTTTATTTTATATTAATTTTAAAAGATTTAAATCATTTTCAGGATTTATTTAATTATTTTAATACAACATTATCCAGAACAGTGCTTGCTGACGTCAGCATGACGTCAGCAGTCAACAGAGGTGTTGACTGGTCAACTGACGTGTGGGACCCACTGGTCATTGACTGTTTAGCCTAATAAGTGTTTAACTAAACTAACTACTGTTTAATTAAACTAATTAGTTAGTTAGGTTAATCTAATTACGATTAATTAACTTAATTAATTCCTTAATTAATTAATTAATTAAATTATTATTATCTATTTATTTATTTTATTTATTTTACATATTATTTTTAATCTTAATCTTTTTTTATTAAACGTTCTGTGGGGGGGCCCCTGTGTCTGTGACCAGGGGAGTCCATAGCGGGTTCTGGGCAGTGGATACGGGGCGGGCGCCGGGTGCCCGCACACCCGAGCCAACAGGGGGTTGCAGGCGAGGCTGCAGAGGCGGGGTGGTCGCCGGAGCGCGGCCACGGCGAGTACGGCGGCCGCGCGGGAGGGCAGGGGCGCATGCAGGGTCGCGCTGGGCGCGGAGAGAGGGCGGTGCGAGGGGAGCAAGCGGGCACGGCAAGGGGTCAGTGCGGTGGCGCAGCGCAGGCCGGTGGTCACCAGTGGGGCGGCGGCCGCGGCGCGAAGCAGACGGCACGGCGCAGGCAGCGAAGAGTCAGGCGGGGGGGGCGCGAGCGGTGAGCCACAGTGCAGAGCGGGCGCGGTGGCACGGCCGGGCGAGGACGGCGCCGGAGTAGGGGCGGCCCCAGACGACGGCGGCCCTGGTGGGCGCGGCCAGGCGTTGCGGGACGGAGGCGATGGTGGTCGGGCGCAGTCATGGACGGAGATAGAGAGAGGGAGAGGCCGGAGCCTCACCGGCGTTCGTGGGGGAAATGGCAGCGGGCTCGAGCTCGAGGAGGACGGGGACGACGGGCGGAGTGGGAGGCAGTCCGGTGGAGGAGGGCGAAGCAGGCCGGCGAGGAAGAGGCGCTCCGGGCGGCGGAGGCCAACAGCGACGGCGAGGCGCGTCGGTGGCCTCCTCTCGATCCCGATCCAGATCGGGAGAGAGGAGGGGAGGGGATATTTTGCGGGAGAGGAGTGGGGGGTGTCGGTGGAGCGGGGGGGTGAGGATAAGGCGTGGCCGGCTGGGCCAGTTGGGCCGGCCATTTCGGACGGCGAAGGCCAGCTGGGCCACTTGGCCCAGCGGGGGGGGGGGGGCTTACTGTTTGTTTTTTTTGTTTTTCTTGTTAGTTTAGTTTTTCTTTTTTGTATTTTCTTTTCCTTTTATTTATTCTTTCCTGCTTTATTGTAGTTGCATTTTATTTTAGTAAAACATACACTTAGTATCTAAATTAGTATACAACCTAGTCCATAGTCACAAAAAGTTTAGACCCCAAATAACTTACTTTGACATTTTCTTAAATATAAAAGTTATTCAAATAATCTTTTTACTACTGTTTTATTCATCTCATAGTATTTAAACATTTTATAAATGTGTGGTTTTTCCCCCATAATTATCTATGCAATATTTGGTTCACTCCGAACATTTTGGTTTTAATATTTGAAAACTTTTATTGTTTGCCAAATTTTGAATTTGAATTTGAATCGGTTTCGAACTAACTGGAGATTAGCAACTATAAACGAGGTGACGTGGCATCATTAGCAGAGGATCTCTATAGCTTAATTACCCGGGCGTCACAAGAATCACAAAGTAACAATAGTGCATCCAACGCTTTGAGAAGCTCGAGGAAGAGAGCACGGGGTGGTGGCTAGGTATGTCTTTATGAAAGAAGATGATCTTAACAATGAAGAGTGTAAGGAGAATTACCAAGAGGTAATTCTGACCAAGCAAGAAATTGCACACTAGATGCCTTTAGATTCTATGGGACCAAGCATGAAAATGACACAATCACAATTGTAATTTTCATATCTTGAGCTCTAAGGCTAGCAAGAAATCGGAGTATACAATATTCTTGCAGAATATAGTGATATTCTTTATGAGTTCGAAGTCTCGTTTTGCTTATCATTGTCCTTAGATGCTATATATTGTCACCTCTAAATAAATAATTTACCATTTCACATTTCAAGGTCGTGTGTATTCCACTTTTATACCACATGTAAATTATTGCTTTACTTACTAATTGGAAGGAGTGTGTTTTCTTGACCTTGTAATTTTGTTGTCAAACAAGAACATGTGGTTAAGCAATTTCAGTGTTGGAAGTTTGCACATATGTTTTTCCGTGATTGTATATGAGTGTCCTTATCTGACAACCTATGTTTAACAAATAATTACGACCTTCAATGCTACTTCGCATATTTTTAGCCAACACATGCTTACGGATTAGCTTTACTTTATATATTTTTGCAGTATTTGCATGCGCTTTAGTAACACATGACGGTTCATATTGTTGCATAATAATCGATGTCTATGTTAAACCAAACCCTTAGTTAATTATTACCGTGAAGTATTGTATTGCACTCACCAAATATTTCTAACTAAAATTACACTAACACTTGTTCTCGAATGTGCCCGTGGAATGAAGGATGGCCTACAAATGACATTACCAAAATATATGATTATTCTTTAGAGGACATGATAGATGGTTCCGCTTTGATCCCATGTGCATCCATATAAGGAGTTCTCATACGCTCATTCAAACCGCAACACATATCTTGATCAAGATCAATATATTAGGATAGATACTTCTAGTTGTATGATTCATTTGTACGGATCGGGTAGGTGGGAGTGGGGTATGTCCATTTTAGTATTTCGAACTTAATCCTATTATCACGATGTTATTTAGTCTCAAATGTTTGGAAAGTGGTTGTTACATTTTATGATTTAAATTATTAACTTGTGAATAAGCCAAACCCTTCTAAGTAGAAAAGACTTATTGGTTTACTTAATATAAACTTTGAGTTTGGTTTCATAAATCGCAGGCTATATGTTGGTTTTATTGTTGACAAGCAATAACACATGATGTCCCGGTCTTTGCAATTGGCAAATACACAAATTTACACGCATATATAGATCACTTCAGCAACAACAAGTATCACTTATTATTTATAAGGAAAGAAATTGGTGCCAATTAAACATGTGCCGCTTTAAATTTATGAAATTCTTAGAGCATGTATTCGGTAGCATATAGCCTCAAAGTTTAATTGAATTTAATTTTTAAAACTACCAAATCTTTTAGTTCATCCCACAAGTTGGCATCAATATCCTTATTATCAAAAAAGGCATGCACATATATTCACACATGGGAATAGAGAGAGGTGTGAGATGCGGTAGGAAATGCAACCTCTTGGCTACAGCTAATGTCACCGGAGGCGAGTTGCACCGAGACAACAGCGTCGAGCCTTGCATGGGATGAGGAAGACGGTGGTGGGGGTTGGCGGACGTTATCTCCAGTGGCACAAAACGCATATATGGGAGGGATGCCGATGAGAGATGGATTGATGGTTCCAATTTGGATGCACTTCCACCTATATAAGGTGTTTCTATCCCCACTTTCTAACACCAACTCTTATTTAGAGCAAGATGAATATACGAAGTGAGATTCTTCTTGTCATATATACATATAGTGATGAAACACCATAGATTCGCTCCAATTTAGGTATACCAAAGAGAGGGAAGAGGCCGACTATGAGGAATTTCAAGGATTAGGAGAAGCAGCAAATGATGTCTTTGTTGGAAAAGGATGTTATCCAGTTAGAGAGATATCTTGTGGTGGTGAATCAGAGAGCAACAATAGTGCATCCAACGCTTTGAGAAGTTCAAGGAAGAGAGCAAGGAGTGGTGGCTAGGTATGTCTTTATGAAAGATGATGATCTTAACCATGAGGAGTGTAAGGAGTATTACCAATAGGTAATTCTGACCAAGCAAGAAATTGCACACTAGTTGCCTTTAGATTCTATGGGAACAAGCATGAAAACGACACAATCACAATTGTAATTTTCATATCTTGAGCTCTAAGGCTAGCAAGAAATCGGATTATACAATATGCTCGCGGAATATAGTGATATTCTTTATGAGTTGGAAGTCTCTTTTTGCTTGTCATTGTCCTTAGATGCTATATATTTTCACCTTTGAATAAATAATTTACCATCTGATATTTCAAGGTCATGTGTATTCCACTTTTATATCACATGTAAATTATTACTATACTTAATAATTATAAAGAGTGTGTTTTCTTGACCTTGTACTTTTGTTGTCAAACAAGAACATGAAGTTAAGTAATTTCATTGTTGGAAGTTTGCAATTTTTTCAGTGATTGTATATAAGTGTCCTCAGCCGAGAACCTATGTTTAGCAAATAATTACAACCTTCAATGCTGCTTAGCATATTTTTACCCAGCACTTGCTTACGGATTAGCTTTGCTTTATATATATTTGGAGTATTTGCATGTCCTTTAGTAACACATGATCTTTCATCTTGTTGCATAATAATCGATGTCTATGTTAAGAAAGACCTCAGTTTTAACCGTGAAGTATTGTATTACATTCACCAAACATTTCTCACTAAAATTTCTTTGGCACTTGTTCTTGACTGTGCCCGTGGAATGAAGGATGGCCTACGAATGACATTACCCAAAAAATATGATTATTCTTTAGAGGACATGATAGATGTTTCCGCTTTAATCCCACGTGCATCTAAAGGAGTTCTCGTACCCTGCATCGAACCACAACTCATATCTTGATCAAGATCAATATATTAGGACGTATACTTCTAGTTGTATGATTTATTTGTAGGGCTCGAGTGGTTGGTAGTGAGTTATGTCCATGTTAGTATATAAAACTTAAATATATCATCAAGATGCTATTTAGTTTTATATTTTTGGAAAGTTATTCTTACATTTTTCTGATTTAAATTATTAACTTGTGAACAAGCCAAACCCTTCTAAGTAGAAAAGACTTATTGGTTCACTTATTGTATACTTTAAGTTTGCTTTCACAAAGCAGGGTATATGTTGGTTTTTATTGTCAACAATGACTAGCACATGATGTCCCGATCTTTGGAATTATCAAATACACAAATTTACATGCATATATAGATCACTTCAGCAACAACAGGTGTTACTTTCTTTTTTTGAGGAAAAAATTGGTTTGAATTAAACATGTGTCGCTTTTAATATATGAAATTCTTAGAGCATGTATTCGGTAGCATGTAGCTGATACGTCTCAATCGTATCTACTTTTCCTGACACTTTTCCTCTTGTTTTGTACTCTAATTTGCATGATTTTAATGAAACTAACTCGGACTGATGATGTTTTCAGCAGAACTACCATGGTGTTGTTTTTGTGGCAAAATAGAAGTTCTTGGATTGGAACGAAACTTTTTGGAGAATTTTTATACAATAAAGAAAAGGGTCTATTTTACTACCCTGAACAAAGTTGGTGGTTCACATGACCCCCTGATCTATTTTTTGGTTCCTTTACCCTCCCCCCTAAACATTCTCATACCGGACAAAAACACCCTAAGTGGTTTACCCAAACCGGATGGTGATGTGGACATGGTCAAAGGTGGTATTTGACCTATGGGTGGGACCCACTCATTAATTTTTTAAAAAAAATCAAAGAAATAGAAGAAAAAAGGGGCGCCCCCCTACTGCAGTAGCAGCCGACCACAGTGGCGGCAGCCGGTGCGCGTGGAGCCGGCGGGTGGACGGACCGACGTCGGGGCAGGCGGAGACAACACGCGCCGAGGAGGGGAGGCCGGGCGCGGCCAGGCACAGCGACACGGGACGCGGACGGGTTCGCATGCGTGAGGGCAAAGTGGGGGCGGGCGGCCGGGGACGACAGTGCGAGCAACGTGCGGGGGCGGCCGGGGACGATGGCGCAAGCTCGGGGAGGAGGAGGGACGGCGCAGGCATGCAGCCGGAGCGGCGACGGGGCGGATGGCAGTGGAGCCAACGCCACGGAGGAGCGAGGCGAGACCGAGCGGGGTGCCGCGACCGGGGCGAGCTCCTTCATGCGACGGCAGATCTGACCCGGAGAGAGAGAGAGAGAGAGAGAGAGGTCAGAGAAACCTGACAAGGGGGCCCCACCAAGGTCAAACCCACCGTTGACTAGTGCCACATCAGCAACGTGTGGAGACAAATCAGCCAGGGGGTGTTCTGTCAGGTTTTGGTTTGTTTATGGGGTAGAATAAGCCAAAAAATAGATCAAGGAGTAAAGTGAACCAGCCACTTTATTCAGGGTAGTAGAATGGACTTTTTTATACAATAAAATAAAAATACTAGAGCCAAGAACCACCGAAGGGGGTCCTTGGGGGAGCACAACCCACCAGGGCGCACCCTCCTCCCTCCTGGCGCGTTCGGGTGGGTTGTGCCCACTTGGTGGCCCCGCAGACCCTATCTCCAACGCTATAAAATCACATTTTTCCAAAAAAAATCAGGAAGGAAGAATTATCTCGTTTCACGATACGGAGCCGCCGCCACCTCATGTTCTTCATCGGGAGGCCAGATCTGGAGTCCGTTTGGGGCTCTGGAGAGGGGGGTCTTCGATCTTCGTCATCACCAACCCTTCCTCATCGCCAATTCCATGATGCTCCCCACCAGGATTGAGTAATTCCTTCGTAGGCTCACTGGTCGGTGAGGAATTGGATGAGATTCATCATGTAATAGAGTTAGTTTTGTTAGGGCTTGATCCCTAGTATCCATTATGTTCTGAGATTGATGTTGATATGACTTTGACATGCTTAATGCTTGTCACTTTGGGCCCGGGTGCCATGATTTCATATCTGAACCATTTATGTTATCACCATTATATCTATGTTTGAGATCCAATCTTGCAAGTCATATTCACCTATTACGTGTTATGATCTGTAAACCCCGGAGTGACAGTATTTCGGATACTTTCTGGTGATAACCATAGTTTGAGGAGTTCATGTATTCACTATGTGCTAATGCTTTGTTCCAGTTCTCTTTTACAAGGAGGCCTTAATATCCCTTAGTTTCCAAATGGACCCTGCTGCCACGGGAGGGTAGGACAAAAGATGGCATGCAAGTACTTTCTGTAAGCACGTATGACTATTTGCGGAATACATGCCTACATTATATTTAACTGGAGCTAGTTTTGTATCGCCCTAGGTTATGATTGTTATATGATGAATATCATCCAACGAATCCACCGATCCAATGCCTACGATTTTCCTATATATTGATCTTGCTAAGTTACTATTGCTACTATTACTGTTACACTTGCTACAAAATCATTGCTACCACTGTTACCGTTACTATTGTTGTTACAACTATTATCAAAACTATCATACTACTGTGCTACTGATCACTTTGATGCAGATAATTAATCCCCAGGTGTGATTGAATTGACAACTCAGCTGCTAATACTTGTGAATATTCTTTGGTTGCCCTTGTGTAGAATCAATAAATTTGGGTTGAATACTCTACCCTCGAAAACTTTTGTGATCCCCTATACTTGTGGGTTATTAGTAGCCTCAAAGTTTTTCTGAATTTAATTTTTGCAAGTACCAAATATTTTCAATCATCCACAAGTTGTCATCAATATCCTTACTATAAAAAAGGCATGCACATATATTCACACTTGGGAATAGAGAGAGGTGTGATATGTGGTAGGAAATGCAACCTCCTTGGTGCATCTAATGTCGTCGGAGGAGAGTTGCACCGAGACAACAACATCAAGCCTGGCATGGGATGAGGAAGATGGTGGCGGGGGTTGGCGGACGTTGTCTCCGGTGGCACAAAATGCATATACGGGAGGGATGCCATTGAGAGATGGATTGGTGGTTCCAATTTGAATAAATAATTTCCTGTCTGACATTTCAAGGTCGTGTGTATTCCACTTTTATATCGCGTGTAAATTATAACTTTACTTACTAATTCTAAAGAGTGTGTACTCTTGACCTTGTAATTCTGTTGTCAAACAAGAACATGTAGTTTTGAAATTTCAGTGTTGGAAGTTGGCACATATGTTTCTCAGTGATTGTATCTAAGTGTCCTTATCCGACAACCTATGTTTAGCAAATAATTACAACCTTCAATGCTGCTTAGCATATTTTTAGCCAACACTTGCTTATGTATTAGCTTTGCTTTTTATATGTTTGGAGTATTTGCATGCGCTTTAGTAACACATGAACTTTCATATTGTTGCATAATAATCGATGTCTATGTTAAACAGAACCCTTAGCTAATTATTACCGTGAAGTATTGTATTACATTCATCAAACATTTCTCACTAAAGTTATACTGACACGAGTTCTTGACTGTGCCCGTGGAATGAAGTATGGCCTAAGAATGACATTACCAAAACATATGATTATTCTTTGGAGAACATGATAGACGGTTCCGCTTTGATCCCATGTGCATCTATATAAGGAGTTCTCGTACGCTCCTTCGAACCACAACTCATATCTTGGTCAAGATCAATATACTAGGAAAAATCCTCTAGTTGTATGATTCATATGTAGGGCTCGGGCAGTTGGGAATGAGGTATCTCCATTTTAGTATTCAAAACTTAATTCTATTATCAGGATGTTATATACTTTTAGATTTTTGGAAACTGGTTGTTACATTTTCTGATTTAAATTATTAACGTGTGAACAAGCCAAACACTTCTAATTAGAGAAGACTTATTGGTTCACTTATTGTAGACTTTGAGTTTGGTTTCATAAATCGCAGGGTATATGTTGGTTTTTATTGTCGATGATCAGTAACACATGTTGTCTTGATCTTTGCAATTAGCAAATACACAAATCTACATGCATATATAGATCACTTCAGCAACAACAGGTGTCAATTTCTCTTTCCGAGGAAAAAATTGGTTCGAATTAAACATGTGCCACTTTTAGAATATGAAATCTTAGAGCATGTAATTGGTAGCATGTAGTCTCAAAGTTTTTTGGAATTTAATTTTACAAGTACCGAATCTTTTAATTCATCCCACAAGTTTTCATCAATATCCTTACTATAAAAAATTCATGCCCATGTATTGACAGTTGGGAATAGAGAGAGGTGTGACATGTGGTTGGAAATGCAACCTCCTAGGTGCGTCTAATGTCACTAGAGGCGAGTTGCACTGAGACAACAGCGTCAAGCCTGGCATGTGATGAGGAAGATGGTGGTGGGGGTTGGTGGACATTGTCTCCGGTGGCACAAAATGTATATACGGGAGGGATGCCATTGAGAGATGGATTGGTGGTTCCAATTTTGATGCACTTCCACCTATATAAGGTATTTCTATCCCCACTTTATGACTGCAACTCCTATTTTGAGCAAGATGAATATATGAAGTGAGATTCTTCTTGTCATATATATACATATAGTGATGAAACACTATAGATTCGCTCCAGTTTATGTATGCCAAAGAGAGGGAGGAGGCCGACTGTGAGGAATTTCAAGGGTTAGGAGAAGCAGTGAATGATGTCTTTGTTTGAAATGGATGTTGTCCAATTAGAGAAATATCTTGTGGTGGAGAATCACAGAGCAACAATAGTGCATCCAACGCTTCAAGAAGCTCAAGGAAGAGAGCACGGGGTGGTGGCTAGGTATGTCTTTATGAAAGAAGATGATCTTAACCATGAGCAGTGTAAGGAGTATTACCAAGAGGTAATTCTGACCAAGCGATAAACAACACACTAGTTTCCTTTAGATTCTATGCGGCCAAGCATGAAAATGACACAATAACAATTGTAATTTTCATATCTTGAGCTCTAAGGCTAGCAAGAAATTGGATTATACAATATTCTCATAATATAGTGATATTCTTTATGAGTTGGAAGTCTCCTTTTGCTTGTCATTATCCTTGGATGTTATATATTGTCACCTTTGAATAAATAATTTCCCATCTGACATTTCAAGGTCGTGTGTATTCCACTTTTATGCCACATGTAAATTATTGCTTTACTTACTAATTCTAAAGAAAGTGTTTCCTTGACCTTGTAATTTTGTTGTCAAACAAGAACATGTAGTTAAAAAAATCATTGTTGGAAGTTTGCACATGTGTTTTTCCGTGATTGTATATGAGTGTCCTTATCCGACAACCTATATTTAACAAATAATTACAATCTTCAATGCTGCTTAGCATATTTTTAGCCAACACATGCTTACGGGTTAGATTTGCTTTATATATGTTTGGAGTATTTGCATGCGCTTTAGTTACACATGGCCTTCATATTGTTACATAATATTCGATGTCTATGTTAAACAAAATCCTCAGTTATTACCGTGAAGTATTGTATTACATTCACCAAACATTTCTCACTGAAATTGCTCTGACACATGTTCTTGACTATGCCCGTGGAATGAAGGATGGCCTACGAATGACATTACCAAAAAAATATGATTATTCTTTAGAGGACATGACAGATGGTTCCGCTTTAATCCCACATGCATCTAAAGGAGTTCTCGTACCCTCCTTTGAACCACAACTCATATCTTGATCAAGATCAATATATTATGACAGATACTTCTAATTGTATGATTCATTTGTAGGGCTAGGGTAGATGGGAGTGAGGTATGTCCATGTTAGTATGTAAAACTTAAATCTATTATCAGGATGTTATTTAGTTTTATATTTTTGGAAAGTGATTGTTACATTTTTCTAATTTAAATTATTAACTTGTGAACAAGCCAAACCCTTCTATGAAGAAAAGACTTATTGGTTCACTTATTGTATACTTTAAGTTTGGTTTCACAAAGCAAAGTATATGTTCGTTTTTATTGTCGACAATCAGTAACACATGATGTCCCAATCTTTGCAATTAGCAAATACACAAATTTACATGCATATATAGATGACTGCAGCAACAACAGGTGGTACTTTCTGTTTTTGAGGAAAAAATTGGTTTGAATTAAACATGTGTCGGTTTTAATATATGAAATTCTTAGAGCATGTATTCGGTGGCATGTAGCCTCAAAGTTTTTCTGAATATAATTTTTTCAAGTACCATATCTTTTAATTCATTCCAGAAGTTGTCATCAATATCATTACTATAAAAAATGCATGCCTGATACGTCTCCAACGTATCTATAATTCTTGATTGCTCCATGCTATTATATTATCTATTTTGGATGTTAATGGGCTTTATTTTACACTTTTATATCATTTTTGGGACTATTCTATTAACCGGACGCCCAACCCAAATTGTTGTTTTTTTGCCTATTTCAGTGTTTCGTAGAAAAGGAATATCAAATGAAGTCCAAACGGAATGAAACCTTCGGGAACGTGATTTTCTCAACAAACATGATCCAGGAGACTTGGAGTGGGCGTCAAGAAACAATCGAGGAGGCCACGAGGCAGGAGGCGCGCCTACCCCACTGGACGTGCCCTCCACCCTCGTGGGCCCCTCGTTGCTCCACCGACCTACTTCTTCCTCCTATATAAGTCCACGTACCCCGCAAACATCCAGGAGCACCACGAAAACCTAATTCCACCGCCGCAACCTTCTGTACCCAAGAGATCCCATCTTGGGGCCTTTTCCGGAGCTCCGCCGGAGGGGGCATTGATCACGGAGGGCCTCTACATGAACTCCATGGCCTCTCCGATGATGTATGAGTAGTTTACTTCCGACCTTCGGGTCCATAGATAGTAGCTAGATGGCTTCTTCTCTCTCTTTGGATCTCAATAAAAGAGTCTCCTCGATTCTCTTGGAGATCTATTTGATGTAGTCTTCTTTTGCGGTGTGTTTGTCGAGATCCGATGAATTGTGGGTTTATGATCCAGATTATCTATGAACAATATTTGATTCTTCTCTGAATTCTTTTATGTATGATTGGTTTATCTTTGCAAGTCTCTTCGAATAATCAGTTTGGTTTGGCCTACTAGATTGATCTTTCTTGCAATGGGAGAAGTGCTTAGCTTTGGGTTCAATCTTGCGGTGCTCGATCCCAGTGACAGTAGGGGAAACGACACGTATTGTATTGTTGCCATCGAGGATAAAAAGATGGGGTTTATATCATATTGCATGAGTTTATCCCTCTACATCATGTCATCTTGCTTAAGGCGTTACTTTGTTCTTATGAACTTAATACTCTAGATGCATGCTGGATAGCGGTCGATGTGTGGAGTAATAGTAGTAGATGCAGAATCATTTCGGTCTACTTGTTGCGGACGTGATGCCTATATACATGATCATGCCTAGATATTCTCATAATTATTCGCTTTTCTATCAATTGCTCGACAGTAATTTGTTTACCCACCGTAATACTTATGCTATCTTGAGAGAAGCCACTAGTGAAACCTATGGCCCCGGGTCTATTTTCCATCATACAAGTTTCCAATCTATTTTATTTTGCAATCTTTACTTTCAATCTATATCATAAAAATACCAAAAATATTTATCTTATTATTATTATCTCTATCAGATCTCACTCTTGCAAGTGGCTGTGAAGGGATTGACAACCCCTTTATCGCGTTGGTTGCGAGGTTCTTATTTGTTTGTGTAGGTACGAGGTGACTCGCGCGTGGTCTCCTACTGGATTGATACCTTGGTTCTCAAAAACTGAGGGAAATACTTACGCTGCTTTACTGCATCACCCTTTCCTCTTCAAGGGAAAACCAACGCAGTGCTCAAGAGGTAGCAAGAAGGATTTCTGGCGCCGTTGCCGGGGAGATCTACGCCAAGTCAAGACATACCAAGTACCCATCACAACTCTTATCCTCCGCATCACATTATTTGCCATTTGCCTCTCGTTCTCCTCTCCCCCACTTCACCCTTGCTGTTTTATTCGCCCTTCTTTTGTTCGTCTTTCCATTTGCTTTGATGTCTTACTTGGCTCGTTTGGTTGGAATAGTTGTTTATTTATTGCTAAACAGAGAACCTAAGATCTATGGATCCTCATCCGCTTGCTAATCTTTCTAAGAGATCCAATTATGATGAACCGCTAGTGAGTTTTGTGCACTAGATTATCTTTATGAAGTTTTGCTTGAAATTCGTGAATCTGAAAATTGTGATGAAGTACTTTATGGAGTGATTCACGAGGGATCTTTGAATAGAAAGCATGATTGCAATGACGATAGTATAAATTCTATTAATGTCAATTGTGCTTATAATATGCAAAACCCTAAGCTTGGGGATGCTAGTTTTGCTATGACTACTATTTGTTGCAATGATCATGATTGGGGTGATTCTTCTTATGATCTTGAAAATTTATTTAAGCCCCATGATGAATATGAGATTGATAATAATGTTTGCAATAATATTGAAAGTGGGTTTGGAAGAGTGTCAACTTTAGATCCCACATATTTGGAGAATGTTCAATCTTATGGAGTTTTTGATAAAGGTGGGTTTGGAGAGGTCATGACTTTAGTTAATGTTAATCCCACTATTTCGGAAGAGTGTCAACTTTGCATGCATGTGGATCATGTTGAGAATATTTTATGTGATAGCTATATTTTTGAATTTGCTTATGATCCTACATGTAATTATTACGAGAGAGGAAAATATGGTTGTAGAAATTTTCATGTTACTAAATTACCTCTTGTTATGTTGAGATTGCTATTGTTTCTTTCCGCTTCCTTGCATGTGCTAGTTTTTGCTTGCCTTGATAATTTGTTTGCCTATAAGATGCCTATGCATAGGAATTATGTTAGACTTAGATGTGTTTGTCATGTGTTTTATGATGCTCTCTCTGTGCTTCAATTCTTGTATTTCATGTGAGCATCATTGAAATCTTCTGCCTAGCTAAAAGGCTTTAAAGAAAAGCGCTTGTTGGGAGACAACCCAATATTTTTCCTTTCTGTTATTCAATAAATAATTTATCTAGCCTCTGTTTTGGTTGTGTTTTTTGTGTTTAATTAGTGTTTGTGCCAAGTAGAACCGTTGGGAAGACTCGGGGAAAGTCTTTTTGATCTTGCTATAAAAAACAGAAACTTTAGCGCTCACGAGAATTGCTGCCATTTTTATTTGGAAAGTGCTATTTAGTTAATTCTTTTTTAAGATGATTAATAGATAAATTACTCACGTCCAGCAATTTATTTTAGAATTTTTGGGGTTCCAGAAGTTTGCGTTAGCTACAGATTACTACAGACTGTTCTGTTTTTGACAGATTCTGTTTTTCGTGTGTTGTTTGCTTATTTTGATGAATCTATGGCTAGTATAAGAGTTTATAAACCAGAGAGAAGTTGGAATAAAGTAGGTTTAACACAAATATAAATCAAGAATGAGTTCATTACAGTACCTTGAAGTGGTGTTTTGTTTTCTTTCGCTAACGGAGCTCACGAGATTTTCTATTTTGAGTTTTGTGTTGTGAAGTTTTCAAGTGTTGGGTAAAGATTTGATGGACTATGGCAAGGAGTGGCAAGAGCCTAAGCTTGGGGATGCCCATGGCACCCCAAGGTAAAATTCAAGGACACCAAAAAGCCTAAGCTTGGGGATGCACCGGAAGGCATCCCCTCTTTCGTCTTCGTCTATCGGTAACTTTACTTGGAGCTATATTTTTATTCACCACATGATATGTGTTTTGCTTGGAGCATCTTGTATTATTTGAGTCTTTGCTTTTTAGTTTACCACAATCATCCGTGCTGTACACACCTTTTGAGAGAGACTCACATGATTTGAAATTCATTAGAATACTCTATGTGCTTCACTTATATCTTTTGAGCTATATAGTTTTTGCTCTAGTGCTTCACTTATATCTTTTAGAGCACTGCGGTGGTTTTAATTTATAGAAATAGTAGATCTCTCATGCTTCACTTATATTATTTTGAGAGTCCTTTAGAACAACATGGAAATTTTCTTTTAGGAATAATATAAAAACTTTCATAGAAGTGCATTGAATACTATGAGAAGTTTGATACTTGGTAATTGTTTTGAGATATGGAGATGGTGATATTAGAGTCATGCTAGTTGAGTAGTTGTGAATTTGAGAAATACTCATGGTGAAGTTTGTGATTCCCGTAGCATGCACGTATGGTTAACCGTTATGTGATGAAGTCGTAGCATGATTTATTTATTGATTGTCTTCCTTATGAGTGGCGGTCGGGGACGAACGATGGTCTTTTCCTAACAACCTATCCCCCTAGGAGCATGCGCATAATACTTTGTTTCGATAACTAATAGATATTTGCAATAAGTATGTGAGTTATTTATGACTAATGTTGAGTCCATGGATTATACGCACTCTCACCCTTCCACCATTGCTAGCCTCTCTAGCATCGCGCAACTTTCGCCGGTACCATAAACCCACCATATACCTTCCTCAAAACAGCCGCCATACCTACCTATTATGGCACTCCCATAGCCATTCCGAGATATATTGCCATGCAACTTTCCACCGTTCCGTTATTATGACACGCTTCATCATTGTCATATTGCTTGCATGATCATGTAGTTGATATCGTATTTGTGGCAAAGCCACCGTTCATAATTCTTCATACATGTCAATCATGCATCATTGCACATCCCGGTACACCGCCGGTGGCATTCACATAGAGTCATATTTTGTTCTAAGTATTGAGTTCTAATTCTTGAGTTGTAAGTAAATTAAAGTGTGATGATCATCATTATTAGAGCATTGTCCCAGTGAGGAATGGATGATGGAGACTATGATTTCCCCACAAGTCGGGATGAGACTCCGGACGAAAATGAAAAAAAAGAGGCCAAAAAGAAAAAAGAAAGAAGGCCCAAATAAAAAATGAGAGAAAAAGAGAGAAGGGACAATGTTACTATCCTTTTTCCACACTTGTGCTTCAAAGTAGCACCATGATCTTAATGATAGAGAGTCTCCTATGGTATCACTTTTATATACTAGTGGGAATTTACATTATAGAACTTGGCTTGTATATTCCAATGATGGGCTTCCTCAAAATTGCCCTAGGTCTTCATGAGCAAGCAAGTTGGATGCACACCCACTTAGTTCTTTTGTTGAGCTTTCGTACACTTATAGCTCTAGTGCATCCGTTGCATGGCAATCCCTACTCACTCACGTTGATATCTATTGATGGGCATCTCCATAGCCCATTGATACGCCTAGTTGATGTGAGACTGTTTTCTCCTTTTTGTCTTCTCCACAACCACCATTCTATTTCACATATAGTGCTATATCCATGGCTCACGCTCATATATTGCGTGAAGATTGAAAAAGTTTGAGAACATCAAAAGTATGAAACAATTGCTTGGCTCGTCATCGGGGTTGTGCATGATTTAAATATTTTGTGTGGTGAAGATAGAGCATAGCCAGACTATATGATTTTGTAGGGATAACTTTCTTTGGCCATGTTATTATAAGAAGACATGATTGCTTAGTTAGTATACTTGAAGTATTGTTATTTTTATGTCAATATTAAACTTTTATCTTGAATCTTTCGGATCTGAACATTCATGCCACAATAAAGAAAAATTACATTGAGAAATATGTTAGAAAGCACTCCACATCAAAAATTCTTTTTATCATTTACCTACTCGAGGACGAACAGGAATTAAGCTTGGGGATGCTTCATACGTATCCAATGTATCTATAATTTTTGATTGCTCCATGCTATTATATTATCTGTTTTGGATGTTAATGGGCTTTATTTTACACTTTTATATAATTTTTGGGACTAACCTATTAACCGGAGGCCCAGCCCAAATTGATGTTTTTTTGCCTATTTTAGTGTTTCTGTGACGTCCGGATAATTAAGCTATAGTAAACCCCTGCTAATGATGCCACATCATCACATTACTATTGCTAATCCTCACTTGATCCAAATCACTGTTCATGTTCAACTTCAAAATCAAAGTAAAAAATCCAAACTTGTCAAACATCAAAACTAAAATGTTCGAATAATCCTATAAATTCCCCTCATCATTTTCATGCTCAAACCAACTTATTTTGACTCAGAAATAAATTCCAAGAAAATTAATAAGTGGTCCGTCGGCAAATAAAATGGCCTTTCCAAAATAAATGATTATCATTTAATTCCAATTGCCTCCAAACTTTGTGGGTAAGCTCAAAATAGTGCCTAGTATTTATGTGACAAATTTCATCTGACTTGCAAAATTCATTTGGTTCGAAATTAAAATAGAGATAGGAGAAAATTGCAAAACAGTAAAAGAATAAGAATATAAGAAATGTTTCGATCTGTGCACTTTACCCCATTAAGAATAGAGTACAACCCAGCCCACCTCCCTTGTGCGGCTGTACAGGCCCCCCAAATTAGTGGGGCCCCAGATTTGTATATACTTAGTACTAGTATTCTTAGTAATTAGCACAAAACAGGTTGTAGCATGCCTGCGGGGCCCCACAATGAATTAACTGAGCTAACTCCCAACTTGTGTTCCCAAGAGTAGTAAATTACAACGCCACCGCTGTTGGCCGTTCCCCTTGGGCCCTCTTCTCACGCACGCCTCTCTCTCTATTACCATTCTCTCTTCGTCTTCTTCACAACGTCGCCGCCGTTCCTCTTTCCTTGCTAGATTAAATCAATCTCCAGTCCTTCACTAGCCAACGTTCCGCTCCAAATCCCTCAGCTATTAATTTTTCACGATTTCCCCAAATTATCCGTTGCAATGAGCTGTGGAATAGGTAACGTATCACTTCCAATCCCCATCTATTTATTTGGTTGGTGTTCTATTCATCTCGAATCATCAGACCTGCAAATCAGTCTTTCACTCGACCTCCTTCGTTTCCAGTTGCCACCTTGCTGGCCCTGCGACCTGTGTGTGTTAGAATCAAGTGGAGCCTGGATCCCTAGATGCCCTGCTCGTCACAGAGATCCAAGCGCTCAGCGGGCCGGATGAGGCTGCGAGTTCTTGATCGCCAAAGCAACACGCATCTCCTCCCCTTGATCTTCTTCTCACATCGATCGAAGACAGGTTCTTTTGTTTCATTCTTTTTTGACCGCAGGTTCATTTTTTAGTTCCTGTGTGTCGCTTATTTTACTTTCTGCAATGTCCTCTAGAATTAGGAAGTGCCAGTCAGGATATGAAAAACGTTAGAAAAAAAGATACTCACTGAATCTCTAAAAGGTGGTCTTGATAGGTTTGTTGTTAAAGAACCAAACCTTTTTTCTGAAAATCTCTAGATGTTATACAGAAGATTGTACTCTGTACCAACGTGATATATAATCCTAATAATAATAACAATTAGATCTTGTTTTCCTCATCGTCACTTGCTATGCCGAGGGCCCATTTTCTGACTTCGCACCGGGCCTCCATTTTTCCCGGTACGGCCCTGGCGACGATCCCATGGCCGTGGCCACGTGCCAGCCATCCGGCCGCCCCAACCCCCCTACAAAACGTCCAGGCGCCCCTTCCCCAAACCCTAGCCCCGTTTCTTCCCCTCCCATGCTCGTTCCCTTATTTTTTTTCATGCCCGAAATGCCCCTGGCCGCGCCGTCGTTGCTCACGCGACCACCAGCTGCCCTGCGCCGCACCACCGTGTCCCGGAGGATCGACATCGTCGCCTACGCCATCTACAACACAGACTCGACGCCGGGGAGCCCAACAATGACGGGATCGAGGTCGTCTTCAACCTCGGTGCCGCCGCCGTCCGTCGTTCGATCCGCGCCATCCCGAGTCTTCCCGAGCTCCGATGTGAGCACCACTGTGTTTCCCCCATCTCCCTGCTACCGCACATGCCTTGTAGCGAGCTGCCCCCGTAGCCACGCTCCGTCGGCCGCTCGGCTTCGTGGCCGCTGCGCTGTATGTGCTTGTGCTGCTTCCACCTTCAGACCCGGCGCGCCGCACTCGTCCCATAGGACCAAACCCCAGGCCAAATGGCCACCGGAGCACCGATCCCACACTCGCCTCACCCATGGCCGCGCCTCCGCGCGCGCCAACGCCCACGCAGCGCCCAGCTGCTGTCGCTTCTTCTGCAGCTGCTCGTCGTTGCCTGCTCATCTAATTGCTGTGTTGCTTGGCCGCTGCTTGATGCTTCACTTTGCTGCTGCTGCGCTTATCGCTGCCACTAGCTGCTGCAGCCGGCTGCTGCTGATGCCTGGGCGTGGCTGATGCTTGGGCATGGCCGTGCATGCGTGCACAACTTGCACATCCGGCTGTGTCTCTGGCCGGCTTGATTAATTAGAGATAGGTTAGTTTTAGGATTAGACTAGTGGCTAAATAGCGTATTGTGTAGATGACATATGGGTCCCTTTCAATTAGATTAATTTTACTTATTTGTTTAGGTACAACCTATGACATGTGGGTCACACCCTGCCCTTTTGACTAGTCAAAGTTGACTTTGTCAACTCGGATTAAAACAATTAAAATAAATCCAGAAATTTTAGAAATTGTTTAAACCTTTGAAAATTAATAGAAAATAATCTGTAAGTCAGATGAAAAAATATTATGCATGAAAGTTGCTCAGAACGACGAGACGTATCCGAATACACGGTTCGTTCGTCCGCCACACATCCCTAGCATAGCGAACATCGAATTTTCCCCTCCGGCTCATCTGTGCGAAAACGCGAAACACCGGGGATACTTTCCCGGATGTTTTCCCACCTTCGCCGGTATCACCTAGTACTGTGTTAGGTCACTCCTAGCACCGCGTATTGCCATGTTATGTTTTGTGATGTTTTGATTGCTCTGTTATTTATTGGTTCCTCCTCCGTTACTTTTTTTCCGGTAGACCCCGAGACCGTGGTTGAACCAGTGACCGACTACTTCACCTTCGAGGGTCCATTTCTGTCTGCAGAGCAACCAGGCAAGCCCCCCCCCCTTAATCACCAGATATCACCTACTCTTCTCTCTATTGCTTGCATTAGAGTAGTATAGCATGTTACTGCTTTCCGTAAATCCTACCCTGATGCATAGCCTGTCATTGTTGCTACAGTAATTGATACCTTACCTGCAATCCTAAATGCTTAGTATAGGATGCTAGTTTATCATCAGTGGCCCTACATTCTTGTCTGTCTACCATGCTATACTATCGGGCCGTGATCACGTCGGGTGTTGATCACGGGTATATACTATACATATTACACATGATATATGTTGTGAATAAAGTCGGGTCGACTCGTTGAGTACCCACGGTTGATTCACGAATTGGGGGCTGGAAGGACATACTTTCCCAACGGCCCTCTGTGTGGATCTTTGTAGCGAAACGACACAGCAGGTTGAGACCACCTAGGAGAGAGGTGGGCCTGGCCCTGGTCGGCGTTCGCGGTTACTTCAAGAAAACACGTTTAACGAGATCTTGGTATTTGATCTGAGTCTGGCCACTGGCTTATACGCACTAACCAAAAACGCGGGGACAGTTATGGGCACTCGACGTCGTGGTATCAGCCGAAGCCTTCGTGACGTCAGCGACTGAGCGGCGCGCGCCGGGTTGGACTGGAACGCCTGCTCTTGTATAAGGAAGGCTAGGTCTGCTCACCGGCCGCGTACGCAACATGCATGTGTGCAATGGGCGATGGGCCTAGACCCCTGCGCCATAGGATTTAGACCGGCGTGCTGACCTCTCTATTGTGCCTAGGTAGGGCTGCGACATGTTGATCTTTCGAGGCCAGGCATGACCCCGAAAAGTGTGTCCGGACAAAGGGGATCGAGCGTGTTGGGAAATGTGGTGCACCCCTGCAGGGAAGTTGATCTATTCGAATAGCCGTGTCCCTCGGTAAAAGGACGCCCCAGAGTTGTACCTTGACCTTATGACAACTAGAACCGGATACTTAATAAAACACACCCTTCCAAGTGCCAGATATAACCGGTGATCACTCTCTCACAGGGCGACGAGGGGAGGATCACCGGGTAGGATTATGCTACACGATGCTACTTGGTGAACTTACCTTCTGATCTCTTCTACATGCTGCAAGATGGAGGTGGCCAGAAGCGTAGTCTTCAATAGGACTAGCTATCCCCCTCTTATTCCGGCATTCTACAGTTCAGTGCACATATGTTAGCCTTATTCCATTTGATACCAATGTATACATATGTAGTGTAGCTCCTTGCTTGTGAGTACTTTGGATGAGTATTCACGGTTGCTTTGCTCCCCCCTTTCCCCCTTCCTATACCCGATTGCTGCGACCATACGATGGAGCCCAGGAGCTAGACGCCACTGTCGATGACGACTGCTACTACTCGGGAGGCGCCTACTACTACGTGCAGCCCGCTGCCGATGACCAGGAGTAGTTTAGGAGGATCCCAGGCAGGAGGCATGCGCCTCTTTCGATCTGTATCCCAGTTTGTGCTAGCCTTCTTAAGGCAAACATGTTTAACTTATGTCTGTACTCAGATATTGTTGCTTCCGCTGACTCGTCTATGATCGAGCTCTTGTATTCGAGCCCTCGAGGCCCCTAACTTGTAATATGATGCTTGTATGACTTATTTTATTTGTAGAGTTGTGTTGTGATATCTTCCCGTGAGTCCCTGATCTTGATCATACACGTTTGTGTGTATGATTAGTGTACGATTGAATCGGGGGCGTCACAAGTTGGTATCAAAGCCGACTGCCTATAGGAATCCCCCTTTCCAACTCCTTGGCCGAAGTCGAGTCTAGTCATTGAAAAACTTTTACTAACATGGCTGTGTGGGTTACGGGCCCACGTCGTCATTGGGTGGTATTAGGATCTTTTACTCCTTGTCTATACTCTGGGACTATGATCTCTCTCCTATTCGGGTTAAATGATATGCTAACTCTAACTCTAGGTTCTCGTAAATACTTTCTCCCGGAGAGCCCCTCGGTCCGAATGATCGACTGCTTCAATAGAAGATTCTGACAATACTCTTAGATGTACTCCCGAGAACTTGTGTTGATTTCTTTTGCAATCCCTTAACACCGTCGCATCCTTATGGATAATTGTGTACCCTCGCCGTTCATACTTTCATCCCTAGTTGTTCTTGTTATTACAAGATACGCGAAAGTATTCTCCGACTTTCAAGAATCCTTTTTCGACTGCCATGCAACTCTTTTCCGCC
This sequence comes from Triticum urartu, assembly GCF_056163025.1. NCBI lineage: Eukaryota > Viridiplantae > Streptophyta > Magnoliopsida > Poales > Poaceae > Triticum > Triticum urartu. The sequence continues at coordinate 710,018,677 of NC_141879.1, read as the reverse complement.
TGAATAACCCTACAAATAATTCCTCAAACTTATCAGGGGTTCGTTCATTCCCAGTTGATCATATGTCTCACATTCGAATGCAATTGGATCTCCTGAAGATCCTCTGCAGCCTAGTGCTCCCGAAAGTCCTGTCTACCCGCATTATGGTTAAATCCATATGTCCAACAATATTCACTAACATCCTTTGTCATTGTCTTCCTAACCCTATTGATTCATTATGTTGCGATTGCTCGCAATCATCGGCCGAACCCTGAAATTTGACCATCCTGCTCGACAAACGTGATCCAGGAGACTTGGAGTGGGCGTCAAGAAACAATCGAGGAGGCCACGAGGCAGGGGGGCACGCCTACCCCCTGGGCGCGCCCTCCACCCTCGTGGGCCCCTTGTTGCTCCACCGACCTACTTATTCCTCCTATATAAGTCCACGTACCATGCAAACATCCAGGAGCACCACGAAAACCTAATTCCACCGCCGCAACCTTCTGTACCCGAGAGATCCCATCTTGGGGCATTTTCCGGAGCTCCGTCGGAGGGGGCATTGATCACGGAGGGCCTCTACATCAACTCCATGGTCTCTCCGGTGATGTGTGAGTAGTTTACTTCAGACCTTCGGGTCCATAGCTAGTAGCTATATGGCTTCTCTCTCTCTCTCTCTCTCTCTCTCTCTCTCTTTGGATCTCAATACAAAGTTCTCCTCGATTTTCTTGGAGATCTATTCGATGTAATCTTCTTTTGTGGTGTGTTTGTAGAGATCCGATGAATTGTGGGTTTATGATCCAGATTATCTATGAATAATATTTGATTCTTCTCTGAATTCATTTATGTATGATTGGTTTAGTTTGGCCTACTAGATTGATCTTTCTTGCAATGGGAGAAGTGCTTATCTTTGGGTTCAATCTTGCGGTGCTCGATCCCAGTGACAGTAGGGGAAACGACACGTATTGTATTGTTGCCATCGAGGATAAAAAGATGGGGTTTATATCATATTGCATGAGTTTATCCCTCTACATCATGTCATCTTGCTTAAGGCGTTACTCTGTTCTTATGAACTTAATACTCTAGATGCATGCTGGATAGCGGTCGATGTGTGGAGTAATAGTAGTAGATGCAGAATTGTTTCGGTCTACTTGTCGCGGACATGATGCCTATATACATGATCATGCCTAGATATTCTCATAATTATTCACTTTTCTATCAATTGCTCGACAGTAATTTGTTTACCCACCATAATACTTATGCTATCTTGAGAGAAGCCACTAGTGAAGCCTATGGCCCCCGGGTCTATTTTCCATCATACAAGTTTCCAATCTATTTTATTTTGCAATATTTACTTTCAATCTATATCATAAAAATACCAAAAATATTTATCTTATTATTATCTCTATCAGATCTCACTCTTGCAAGTGGCCGTGAAGGGATTGACAACCCCTTTATCGCGTTGGTTGCGAGGTTCTTATTTGTTTGTGTAGGAACGAGGTGACTCGCGCGTAGTCTCCTACTGGATTGATACCTTGGTTCTCAAAAACTGAGGGAAATACTTATGCTGCTTTACTGCATCACCCTTTCCTCTTTAAGGGAAAACCAACGCAGTGCTCAAGAGGTAGCAATGCCCATATATTCAAACTTGGGAATAGAGAGAGGTGTGATATGTGGTAGGAAATTCAACCTCCTGGGTGCGACTAATGTCACCGGAGACAAGTTCCACCGAGACAACAGCGTCAAGCCTTGCATGGGATGAGGAAGATGGTGGGGGGTTGGCGGGCGTTGGCTCCGGTGCCGCAAAATGTATATATAGGAATGCTGCCATTCACAGGTGGATTGGTGGTTCCAATTTGGATGCACTTCCACCTATATAAGGTATTTATATCCCCACTTTCTGACATCAACTCCTATTTTGAGCAAGATGAATAGTTGATGTAAGATTCTTCTGGTCATATATACATAGAGTGATGAAACACTATAGATACACTCCAATTTAAGTATGCCAAAGAGAGGGAGGAGGCCGACTATGTGGAATGTCAAGGATGAGGAGAAGTAGTGAATGATTTCTTTGTTCGAAAAGGATGCCGTCTTGTTAGAGAGATATCTTGTGGTGGAGAATTACAGAGCAACAATAGTGCATCCAATGCTTTGAGAAGCTCAAGGAAGAGAGGTCATGGCGGTGGCTAGGTATGTCTTCATGAAAGAAGATGATCTTAACCATGAGGAGTGTAAGGAGTATTACCAAGAGGTAATTCTAACAAGGCAAGAAATTGCACACTAGTTGCCTTTATGTTTTATGGGACCAAGCATGAAAACGACACAATCACAATTGTAATTTTCATATCTTGAGCTCTAATGCTATGAAGGAATTGGATTCTACAATATGCTTGCAGAATATAGTGATATTCTTTAGGAGTTGGAAGTCTTCTTTTGCTTGTCATTGTCCTTAGATGCTATATATTATCACCTTTAAATAAATAATTTCCCATCTAACATTTGAAGGTAGTGTGTATTCCACTTTTATACCGCGTGTAAATTATTACCTTGTAATTTTGTTGTCAAAGAAGAAGATGTAGTTCTGCAATTTTAGTGTTGGAAGTTTGCACATATGTTTCTCAGTGATTGTATTTAAGTGTTCTTATCTGAGAACCTACTTTTATCAAATATTTACAACCTTCAATGCTGCTTAGCATATTTTTGGCCAACAATTGCTTATATATTAGCTTTGCTTTTTATACGTTTTGAATATTTGCATGTGCTTTAGTAAAACAAGACCTTTCATATTGTTGCGTAATAATCGATGTCTACATTGAACACAACACTTAGTTATTACCATGAAGTATTGTATTACATTCACCATATATTTCTCATTAAAATTGCACTGACACAAGTTCTTGATTGTGCCCATGTAATGAAGGATGGTTTACGGATGGCATTACAAAAAAATATGATTATTCTTTAGAGGACATGATAGATGGTTCCGCATTGATCGCATGTGCATCTATATAAGGAGTTCTCGTACCCTCCTTCGAACCACAACTCATATCTTTATCAAGATCAATATATTAGGACATATACTTCTAGTTGGGTGATTCATACCTAGGGCTCGGGTAGCTGGGAATGAGGTATGTCCATTTTAGTATTTAAAACTTAATCCTATTATCAAGATGGAATTTAATTTTAGATTTTTGAAATGTGATTTTTACATTTTGTAATTTAAATTATTAACTTGTGAACAAGCCAAACCCTTCTAAGTTGAGAAGACTTATTGGTTCACTTATTGTATACTTTGAGTTTGGTTTCATAAATCGCAGGGTATATGTTGGTTTTATTGTCGACAATCAGTAACACATGATGTCCTGATCTTTGCAATTGGCAAATACACACATTTAAATGCATATGTAAATCACTTCATCAACAACAAGTGCCACTTTCTATTTCTGAGGAAATAAATTGGTTCGAATTAAACATGTGCCACTTTTAATATATGAAATCTTAGAGCATGTATTTGGTAGCATGTAGCCTCAAAGTTTTTCTGAATTTAATTTTTACAAGTACCAAATCGTGTCATACATCCCACAAGTTGTCATCAATATCCTTACCATACGATAATGCATGCCCATATATTCACACTTGGGAATAGAGAGACGTGCGAGATGTGGTAGGAAATACAACCTCATGGGTGCGTCTAATGTCACTGGAGGCGAGTTGCACCAAGACAACGGTGTCGAGCCTGGCCTAGGATGAGGAAGGTGGTGGTGGCGCTTGGCGGACGTTGTCTCCGGTTGCACAAAATTCATATACGGGAGGGATGTCATTGAGAGATCGATTGATGATTCCAATTTTGATGCACTTTCTGACAGCAACTCCTATTTGGATGCACTTCCACCTATATAAGGTATTTCTATCCCCACTTTCTGACAGCAACTCCTATTTTAAGCAAGATGAATATATGAAGTAAGATTCTTATTGTCATATATACATATAGTGATGAAACACTATATATCCACTCCAATTTACGTATGCAAAAGAGAGGGAGGAAGCCAACTATGAGTAATGTTAAGGATGAGGAAAAGCAGTGAATGATGTCTTTGTAGGAAAAGGATGTTGTCTTGTTAGAGAGATATCTTGTGGTGGAGAACTACGAAGCAACAATACTACATCCAATGCTTTGAGAAGCTCAAGGAAGATATCACAGGGTGGTGGCAAGGTATGTCTTCATGAAAGAAGATGATCTTAGCCATGAGGAGTGTAAGGAGTATTACCCGGAGGTAATTATAACCAAGAAAGAAATTGCACACTAGTTTCCTTTAGATTCTATGGGAGCAAGCATGAAAATGACACAATCACAATTGTACTTTTCATATGTTGAGCTCTAAGGCTAGAAAGGAATTGGATTCTACAATACTCGTGCAGAATATAGTGATATTCTTTATGAGTTGGAAGTCTTCTTTTGCACAATTGTATTCTCTTGATCTTGGATTTTTTTTGTCAAACAAGAACATGTAGTTAAGCAATTTCATTGTCGGAAGTTTGCACATATGTGTTTTAGTGATTGTCAATAAGTGTCCTTATCCGACAACCTATGTTTAGCAAATAATTACAACCTTCAATGTTGCTTCGCATATTTTTAGCCAACACATGCTTACGGATTAGCTTTGCTTTATATATTTTTTTGGAGTATTTGCATGCACTTTAGTAACACATGACCTTTCATATTGTTGCATAATAATCGATGTCTATGTTAAAAAAACCTCAATTATAACCGTGAATTATTGTATTACATTCACCAAACATTTCTCACTAAAATTTCTCTGACATATGTTCTTGACTGTGCCCGTTGAATGAAGGATGGCCTACGAATGACATTACCAAAAAAATATGATTATTCTTTACAGGACATGATATATGGTTCCGCTTTAATCCCACGCGCATCTAAAGGAGTTCCCGTACCCTCCTTTGAACCACAACTCATATCTTGATCAAGATCAATATATTAGGACAGATACTTCTAGTTGTATGATTCATTTGTAGGGCTCGAGTAGAAGGGAATGAGGTATGTCCATGTTAGTATATATAACTTAATTCTATTATCAGGATGCTATTATTTTCATATTTTTGGAAAGTGGTTGTTACAATTTCTAATTTAAATTGTTAACGTGTGAACAAGACAAACCCTTCTAAGTAGAGAACACTCATTGGTTCGGTTATTGTATACTTTGAGTTTGGTTTCATAAATCACAGGGAATATGCTTGTTTTTATTGTCGAAAATTGGTAACACATGATGTCTTGGTCTTTGTTATTAGCAAATAGACAAATTCACGTGCATATGTAGGTCACTTCAGCAGCAATAGGTGTCACTTTCTATTTCTGTGGAAAAAGTTTGGTTCCAATTAAACATGTGCCGCTTTTAATATATGAAATTCTTAGAGCATGTATTCGGCATCATGTAGCCTCAAAGTTTTTCTGAATTTAATTTTTACAAGTACCGAATCTTTTAATTCATCCCACAAGTTGACAACAATATCCTTACTGCAAAAATATCATGGCCATATATTCACATTTGGGAATAGAGAGAGGTGTGAGATGTGGTATCAAATGCAACCTCCTGGGTGCGTCTAATGAACCAGAGGTGAATTGCATCAAGACAACAGCGTCGAGCCTGGCATGGGATGAGGAAGATGGTGGCGGGGGTTGGTGGACATTGTCTCCAGTGGCACAAAATGCATATACGGGAGGGATGCCATTGAGAGATGGGTTTGTGGTTCCAATTTGGATGTACTTCCACATATATAAGGTATTTCTATCCCCACTTTCTGACATCAACTCCTATTTTGAGCAAGATGAATATATGAAGTAAGATTCTTCTTGTCATATATACATATAGTGATAAAACATTATATATCCACTCCAATTTAAGTAGTCCAAAGAGAGGGAGGAGGCCGACTATGAGGAATGCCAAGGATGAGCAGAAGCAATGAATGATGTCTTTGTTGGAAACGGATGTTGTCCTGTTAGAGAGATATCTTGTGGTGGAGAATTATAGAGCAACAATAGTGCATCCAACACTTTGAGAAGATCAAGGAAGAGAGCACAGGGTGGTGGCTAGGTATGTCTTCATGAAACAAGATGTTCTTAACCATGGGGAGTATAAGGAGTATTACCAAGAGCTAATTCTGACCAAGCAAGAAATTGCACTCTAGTTGGCTTTAGAATCTACGCGACCAAGCATGGAAACGACACAATCACAATTGTGATTTTCATATATTTAGCTCTAAGGCTAGCAAGGAATCGGATTATACAATATTCTTGCAAAATATAGTGATACTCTTTATGAGTTGGAAGTCTTGTTTTGCTTGAAGTCTTCTTTTGCTGGTCATTGTCCTTAGATCTTATATATTGTCACCTTTGAATAAATAATTTCCCATCTCAAAATTCAAGGTCATGTGTATTCCACTTTTATACCGCATGGATATTATTACTTTACTTACTAATTCTAAAGAGTGTGTTATGTTGAGCTTAATTGTAATTTTGTTGTCAAACAAGAACATGTAGTTATGCTATTTCATTGTTGGAAGTTTGCACATATGTTTTTCAGTGATTGGATTTAAGTGTCATAATCCGACAACCTATGTTTAGCAAGTAATTACAACCTTTAATACTGCTTAGCATATTTTTAGCCAACACTTGCTTACGTGTTAGCTTTGCTTTTTATATGTTCGGAGTATTTGCATGTGCTTTAGTAACACATGACCTTTCATATTGTTGGATAATAATCGATGTCTATGTTAAACACAACCCTTAGTTATTACTGTGAAGTATTGTATTACATTCACCAAACATTTCTCACTAAATTGCACTAACACATGTTCTTGACAGTGCCCATGGAATGAAGGATGGCCTACGAATGACATTACCAAAAAATATGATTATTCTTTAGAGGACATGACAGATGGTTCCACTTTGATCCCACGTGCATCTATATAAGGAGTTCTCGTACCCTCCTCCGAACCACAACTCATATCTTGATCAAGATCAATATATTAGGACAGATACTTCTTGTTGTATGATTCATTTGTAGGGCTCTGGTAGCTATTCACATAAATTATTCTCGGCTTCCTGCCTCAAGCACTTTGCATGCCCAAGAAGCCTAGCAGGTTCATGCAAAGATTCTTCGTCACGTGCATCACATCGATTGTAGAGTGGATCTTTAGGACTTTCAATATATAGGGTAGGTCCAAAATATAGATTTCTTCTTCCACATGGGTGTGTGTCTGTCAGCGTCATTCGGAACAGGTTATCCACCAGGACCCTTTCCAAAGATTGCTTTTAAATCCTTGACCATATCAACTATATCATCACCAGTACAGGGGACGGGCTTTTTCCGGTGATCTGCCTCACCTTTGAAATGCTTGCCTTTCTTTCTTAAGGGATGCCTGCTCGAAAGAAATCGACGATGTTCCAGGTACGCATTATTCTTATATTTGTCCAAATATAGATTTTCAGTATCATCTAAACAGTGCGTGCATGCATTGTATCCCTTATTTGTCTGTCCTATAAGGTTACTAGGAGCTGGCCAATCATTGATGGTTACAAACAGCAACGCTCATAGGTCAAATTCATGTTGTTTGTGCTCATCCCACACATGTACACCTTTGATATCCCATAGTTGTAAAAGTTCTTCAACTAATGGCCTTAGGTACACATCAATGTCGTTGTCGGGTTGCATAGGGCCTTGGATGAGCACTGACATCATAATGAACTTCCGCTTCATGCACAACCAAGGAGGAAGGTTATACATACATAGAGTCACAGGCCAGGTGCTATGATTGTTGCTCTGCTCTCCAAAAGGATTAATGCTATCTGCACTTATACCAAACCATAAGTTCCTTGCATCATCTGCAAACTCCAGCTACTTTCTCTCGATTTTTCTCCACTGCAACCCATCAGCGGGTACTCTCAACATCCCGCCTTTTTACGGTCTTCTTTGTGCCATCGCAACAACTTGGCATGCTCTTTGTTTCTGAATAGACGTTTCAATCGTGGTATTATAGGAGCATATCACATCACCTTGGCAGGAACCCTCTTCCTGGGGCGCTCGCCCCCAACATCACCAGGGTCATCTCGTATGATCTTATACCGCAATGCACCGCATACCGGGCATGCATTCAAATTCTCGTACTCCTCACTGTGGTAGAGGATGTAGTCATTTGGGCATGTGTGTATCTTCTGCATCTCTAATCCTAGAGGGCAGAGAACCTTCTTTGCTTCGTATGTACTGTCAGGCAATTCATTATCCTTTGGAAGATTCTTCTTCATTATTTTCAGTAACTTTTCAAATCCCTTGTCAAATAAACCATTCTCTGCCTTCCATTGCAGAAAATCCAGTGTGGTACCGTGCTTTATATTGGCATCTTCGCAATTTGGGTACAACCATTTTTTTATCCTCTAATATGCGGTCGAAGTTCAACTTATCATTTTCCCTTTCGCATTCTCTCTGTGCATCAACAATGACCAGGCGAATATCATCAGCGGACACATCTGGTGCCTCTTGATCTTCAGCTTCTCCCATTGCAGTATCACCGTATTCAGGGAACATAGGATAGCTGTCATCATCCTCTTCTTCTTCATTGTCTTCCGTCATAACCCATCTTTCTCTGTGCTTGGTCCAACAATTATAGTGGGGCATGAAACCGGACTTAAGTAGGTGGAACTGAAGGGTTTTTGAGGAAATGTAATTCTTCGTATTCTCACAGACAGTACATGGACAATACATAAAACCATTCTGCCTATTCGCCTCAGCCACATCGATAAAAGTATGCAGGCCCGTAATGTACACGGAAGTGCATCGGTCACTGTACATCCATTGCCGGTTCATCTGCATTATATAATTAAGTATATCAAAAACCATTACAGAACATCATGAATAGAGAAATGACCAAGTTAATACAAGTTCATCATATTAAAACCAAAGTAGTAGTGATCAAATGTTATTACTGCAAAAATAAATACATAAAGTTCATACATAGTTCTCATAAAACAACATACAATTATCTGGAGCATCTAAAACATACATTGAAACTAATACAACTATGTAAAACATTTAAATGCAACAACAAATGCGATCAAAATCGCAACTAAGGTAACAATTGATCCAATAGCATAATGATACTAGGCCTCTTGATCAATGGCGTATTTTCTAATCTTTCTAATCTTCAAGCGCATTGCATCCATCCGAATCTTGTGTAGATCGACGACATAGGAAACATCCAACTCCAATTTCATCTTCTCTTCTTCAATTCTTTCCAGTTTTTATTTCAAATATTTTTTTCTTTTTCAACTAAATTTAACCTCTCGACAAGAGGGTCGGTTGGAATTTCCGGTTCACATACCTCCTAGATAAAAATATCTATGTCAAGTTGGTCAGCATAATTGTCATAAACACTAAATGAAACAAATAGCTATAAAAGATAGTATACCACATCTGAATCATAGACCGGACGAGAGCCGGCAGGGCGGATATCAAAACCATGGCACTATATAATAACAAACAATAATGCAAGTAAGAAAATTATACAAGTAGCTATCAAAATCATACAAGTAAGAATTTTTTTCTTCTAAAAAAAGATAAGAACAAGAGGGTCACCACGGTGGTGCCGGCGACGAGATCGACGCGGGTGATCGACGGGGACGGGGATGGGACGGAACCCTACACATGTGCAAACTAAGAAGTTAATTTGAGCTCACATTGCATCTAAATCAAATAAACTCCCACATATATACACTCCTCAACTAAAACCCACAAATCACTCTACTTCTAGAGCATGAAATTAATTAGCTAAACTAGCAATGAGAGATGAAAGGATGAAGTTGCTAACCTTTAAGAACACTTGGATAGTTGGTGCACTGCCAAATCTAGACAAATCTTTGGGAAAATGGAGCTTGGAGGAAGAACAAGGGAGAAGAAAGAGGAGAAAGCTTAAGTATGGCATGGGCATTTCATCGAACACCTCATGTGCATAGGAAGGGAGAACAAAATAGCACACATATATCCCACCTTCTACGACAAAAAAACAAAGGAGAGGGCGGGCAAGGGCTAGGATATATATAGGCAAAACTTTAGTCCTGGTTGGTTTCTAATACCAGGAATAAAGGCCTGCCCTTTAGTCCCGGTTCTAGACACCAACCGGGACTAAAGGGGTTGCGTCATGCGCGGCACCCTTTACTCCCGGTTGATGTCTGGAATCGGGACTAAAGGTCCCATTCGAACCGGGACTGATGTCTGTCGAGCCCCGGCCGGTGTCCTAGCCGCTCGAATCGGACTCACTATAACACAACAGACATTACGAGGCATTCTAAAATGCCTCTAAATGACACAGAAATGCCTTTACATGTTTTTAGGGGCGTTCCTCCAAAACGCTAGAAATAACACCGAAGGGAAAGGTTAATGATGGTGTATTCCAGTAACGCCTCCAAAGAGCCGACGATGCACAGCGTTCTTAAAAGTGCCTCGAAAGCTCCCACGTTTCAGAGTCGTTTTCGGTGCAAACCCTCATTCAAACCCAGTCTAGTCATGGTCGGGATTGCCCCGTCACATCAGGTACTTTTGAAGCCACTCTCTGGTCTACATATATGGTATAGAGTCTGGCCACTTAGCGTTCTTCGTGATAAGAGTTGGGCCAACGGCCCATCAAGTCAAATTGAACTTTAATTCAATCAGCCTGCGCGAAAGGTCGCCTAGCTACCATCCTTACAATGGCGCCTTACATGTTTTTATGGTGAGGCAAATCGGAGCTTGAGGTACAAAACATGGGATACCATGAAAAGGTTGAGGGGAGAAAGCACGCTACCGTGGCTCTGCATGGGCGATTTCAACGAGATACTTCGCCAGGAGGAGCAAATGGGCCCTAATCCAAGGGATAGCACTCAAATGGAGGGGTTTAGGGAGGCGGTGGATGTATGTGAGCTGGCGGACTTGGGCTATACCGGCTTAGACTGGACTTTTGAGAAGCGTGTTACAGGTGGCCAATTTTGTAGGGTCCGTTTGGACCGGGCGCTAGCTTCGGCAAGCTGGTCCAACATGTTCCCATTTGCAAGAGTGGAGCATTTAACAGCAGTTAAGAGTGATCATAGCCCTATTCTGCTGATGAATGAGATGGAAGCGGGGAATCAGCGCATCGCGGTGAAGAAGCCTTTTCGATATGAATGTGTCTGGGAAAGAGATGGTCGTTTCAAGGATGTGGTGGAAGCAGCATGGAATGGTGATGGCCCGGCCTCGTCGGTGTCGGATTTGGCCAACAAATTACAGTCAGTGGCCACTTCTTTTTCCAGTTGGGGACGTACTACTTTTGGATCGGTTCGGCAAGAGCAACGATCGCTTCGACAGAAACCTGCTATGCTGCGTGCGGATCCTTTGAGACTCGGACCTAGTGAGGAGGAACGCAAGGTCGAGGAGCGCATGGTGGAACTCGCGTACAGGGAGGAAATAATGGCGAGACAGCAGTCTCGTATCACATGGCTGTCCGAGGGTGATAGCAATACTAAGTTCTTTCAGAGGAAGGCAAGTGCTAGACGGGCCAAAAACAGCATCACCCAACTTGATCGTGCGGATGGAACCACTTGTACGGATCCGGCGGAACTGGTAAATATGGCTACAGAGTTTTACTCAAACCTCTATACGTCGGAAGGAACGATAGGTATGGAAGACGTGTTATCGCACATACCGATGAGGGTGGATGGTAATATGAATGCCCGCCTAAATGCCACTTATAGCAATAATGAGGTTAAAGAAGCTCTCTTTCAAATGTTTCCAACGAAGGCGCCAGGGCCGGACGGTTTCCCTGCACATTTTTTCAGAAGCATTGGGACTTATGTGGTGATGAAGTTACAAGGATAATCATTAGAGTGCTTGATGGTGTGGACTCACCGGAGGAGATAAATAACACGTTCATCATTTTAATTCCAAAGATAGCAAGTCCAAAAGTTCTAGGACAGTTTCGGCTGATAAGCCTTTGTAATGTGATCTACAAGATCGCTTCAAAGGTCTTAGCCAACAGGCTGAAGGTAATCCTCCCTAAGATCATTTCCGAAGAGCAGTCGGCTTTTGTCCCTGGTCGTCTCATCACAGATAACTTCATTACAGCCTATGAATGCCTACATTACATGAAGACTAGGAGGGTGAAGGGCAATAGGTTTCGTGCTCTAAAATTGGATATGATGAAAGCGTATGATCGCTTGGAGTGGTCGTATTTGAGAGCTGTAATGCTAAGGATGGGTTTTAGCCTCCGCTTCACTGAGACAGTAATGAGATGTGTGACGTCGTTTCTTTTTCGGTTATGTTTAATGGCAGGAGTCTGGATGGTTTCAAGCCTTCTCAGGGATTGTGCCAGGGCGATCCGAGCTCACCATATTTGTTCTTGTTGGCAGCTGAAGGACTTTCATGTTTACTAAAATCTGGTGCAGGAGTACGGGGGATCACAGTCGCACCAAATGCACCATCTGTTAATCATCTACTTTTTGCTGACGATAGCCTACTTTTCTTTGAAGCAAATGATGATACGGCCACACGTATTGATGAGCTACTGCGGATCTATTGTAACGCCTCCGGACAAAGGGTTAATATGGAGAAGTCATCTATCTTTTTCAGTAAAGGAGTACCCAACTCTGCTCGTGACTCCATCAAGAACATCCTCACTGTCCACAATGAATCTTTAACAGAGAAGTACCTGGGCCTGCCCTCGGATGTGGGGAGGGCCAAAGAGGGATCCTTTAAGTACTTGAAAGATAGAATTTGGAAGAAGGTGCAAGGGTGGATGGAGAAGTGTTTATCTGCCAGAGGGAAAGAGGTGCTAATAAAATCTGTAGCTCAATCTATTCCAACGTATTCTATGTCATGTTTCAAGCTGCCAAGGGGTTTGTGTGAGCATATCAACGGCTTGATCCGTAAGTTTTGGTGGGGAAGCAAGGATGGCCAACGGAAAATAGCGTGGGTTTCATGGAAAACAATGTCGAAACCAAAGTTCATGGGGGGATTGGGCTTTAGGGATGTGGAGCTGTTCAACCTAGCATTACTCGTGCGCCAAGCATGGAGACTACTACAGGATCCGGACTCGCTCAGCGCTCGAATTCTAAAAGCCAGGTACTATCCAGATTGCCACCTCTTGGATGCCACGTTGGGTGCAGGTCCGTCCCAGGTCTGGCGCTCCATACTAGAGAGAAGAGATTTGCTAGCGCAAGGACTCATCAAACGCATCGGCTCTGGATCACATACGTACATATGGCACGACAATTGGCTGCCAAGGGATTACAAGCTCAGGCCAATATGCTCACGGTCGGCCAACCCTCTAGTTCTGGTCTCGGAGCTGATTGATCCCACCACCAGGTCGTGGAACAAGCAGGTGCTAACGGAACACTTTATCGCTCCCGATGTTGAAGTTATTCAGAATATACCACTAAGTATTAGGGTGCAGGATGATTTTTGGGCCTGGCACTATGACAAGAAGGGTGTTTTTTCGGTTCGGTCGGCCTACAGTATGATTTCTACAGTCAAGGCTCAGAGGGAGGATTGGCTTGATCATCGGCCGGGACATTCAAACATTACAGCTGATAGGAAATCTTGGTCGCAGCTGTGGAATGTACGGGTTCCCTCCAAGATCAAAATTTTTGTATGGAGATTAGCGCATACCTCGATCCTGATGGGGCACGTGCGTCATGAGAGAAATATGGCAAATTCACCAGCATGCTTGATTTGCGGGGCAGATGAGGACACTTGGCGTCATTCTCTGTTAAGCTGCTGCATGGCGCGATGCGTTTGGGCTTTGGGTGATGAAGAGCTCCTAGAGCATGTGATATCAAACCAGACCACTGATGCCCGTCTTTGGCTGTTTTGGTTGTTCGAATCAACAAGCCAACGTGATGTAACTCGGGTTGTAGTGACAATGTGGGCAATTTGGTGGGCGCGCCGAAAAGCAATCCATGAGAATGAGTTCCAGAGCCCGTTGTCAACCATGAGTTTTATTAGGCGCTTCTTGGAGGACCTGGACATTGTTGAGTCCCAAAAGGAGCGACCGATGCATGTGCCTCCTGCTCCGAGAGCACGGGCATGGCTGCCGCCCGAGGGTGAAGCGGTGAAGTTCAACTGCGATGGAGCATTGTCAACCCTGGGCGAGAAGGGAGCAGCGGCTGTGGTTTGTCGAGACAAGTCGGGGAAATTTCTTGGAGCTTCAGCACTGGTCTTTGAAGGCTTGATCGACCCGGCAAGTTTGGAGGCGCACGCGTGTAGTGAAGCACTTGCCCTGGCCCGCGATCTGAATTTGCAGGATTTGGTGATTGCGTATGACTGTCTAGAGCTGGTTTCAAACATCAGCACACAATCTCTACCAGTGTATGCGCCTATTCTGCATGATATACACATTACCATGAACCTTTTCTCTTCAGTTGTCTTTCATTTTGAGCGTAGAGAAAATAATTTTGAGGCCCACTCGGTTGCAAAAGGAGCTGTGTCTCTGCCGGTGGGCCGCCATGTGTGGTTAGGGATCCTTCCAGATGTTGCTTGTATTCCGGATGTGATGAACTTTAAATAAATTCCCTAGTTACCTTCAAAAAAAGCTACCATCCTTGAGCCTATGCACATTTTCCTCCCTTTTAAGTAGGTTTGACTATTAGTCGGTAAGCGGTTGGGGATTAATTGATTGTAGCGTTAGCTCGCGCGCGAGAAAAAAGAACAAGTCGACTGCGGCATCAACTGGAAGACGTATACGTACTTAGCAAACAAAGTGTGTATTATTTTTAACCATCTGAACATGCATGCATGCCCCTCGACCGAAAGCATGCATCACCGGCCGCCCAAAGCTGGGATAAACGACGATGCGAACTGTCAATTCCCCACCAACAAAGAAAGGAAAATTCCCTCGCAATAGGAAAACGCCGCAGCCTCCCTCCGCTAGCCGATGCGCCTCGCTCTCGCGACCGCACGCCGCCGCCCCCGCATCTGATCCCCACCCTCGCCGCCACCTTTGCCGCTTCGCCCACCCATAGCCACCCCAGAGCTCCGCCGCTCGCTCGCCCCCATGCCCCACACCCTCAGATCTACGAGAATTCCGCTCAGGGAGGGGAGAGGATACTGGATGCCACTGTCGTTTGCCTACCAGGCATTCCTAGAGATGTTGCAGCCCCTCGATGCAGTCTCGCCGGAGGTCCTGAGGGAAACAAATGGGAGGAGATGGACGGAGCGGGCGGAGTAGATCCACGACGATGCCCTCTCCTGGACACTGTGTGTTCGGGAGTAGAGGGAAATGGAGGAGGAGGTGGAAGCGGGCTCAGATCCATTCTCAATTTCTCGTCGGCGGGCGCTGACGTACAAAGCGCACATGGACCAGGAGCTACTGAATCTGGCTCGGAGGATCTACTTCGAAGGCAATTTGGAGGAGAAACGCAGGAAGTTACACCCGTCAGAGCCGCCGATTGTGTTCGTCGACTAGGAGAAGCAAGAGGGGAAATCAGAGGATCCAGATCATGTTGCTCAATGTGAGTGCTTGACAGACCTGATGCCTACCAGGGTTCCACCGGAATCAGAACATGTGGATCCCCTGATGTACCTGTCGCCAACCGCAGCTACGGGTTGATAGCGATGCCGCTCGCCGGAGTCATGGGTGCGGTACCTGGGTCAACGGATTTCAGGCGCAGAAGCTTGAGGGGTGCATAGGGCTCTGCTGAAGAGGAGCATTTCGACCACCTAGCTGAAAACATTTGGAAGCAAACTTGCCCGGAGGAAATCCGGCCTCGCCAATGCAGCATCTCTTCTTACCACAAACACCATTCATGTGTTCATCGGGGTGAATGGAGTCTCAATGATTAGCATCTGAGGCGGCCATTGCATAGCTTGATCTCCACTGTGCTTGCTGCGCATGGAGAGCAGTTGGTTACTGTTGCAGTGGCTGCGCTTGGGCATGTTTATGGACCTGCCTTGTTGGTGATGCAGAGAGAAGGCGGGTTGAGCTTCGTGCAGAAATAGAGACGTGCCAAAAAAATCTTGCCCAAAAAGTAATGATGAAGGCGCCAACATGGAGGAGCTCCTGCCTTACTGCCATGGTGACTGGGCAAAGGAATTCCACAGGCAGCTCTGGGCCCTATATATAGAGACGGGTCGGCCAACCCTAATCTCACCTCCCCCTCCTTCCTCCTCCTCAAGTCCACCACCACCGCCACACAATCCACCATGGGAGATACCAGACGAGGGCACGGGAGAGGCAAGAACAAAGGAGGGCGTCGGGAGAGCATGGGGGTTTGACAGCAGAAGTGGTCCCCCCCCCTTCCTGGTCCACCACAAGGACAAGGCCCTGGAAGGTCTGCAGATGCCAACCCTGCCACGTCTGGGAGTCAGGTCAGTAATAGGTCTCAAAACAAGAACTCTCAAAAGAAGAAATAGGACCAGGCTGCTAAGGTTCCTCTAGTCTCAAACTCTGGCCTAATGTCTTACCTAGATGTAGTATGCTACAATTGTGGTGATCCTGGTCATCATGTGGACAAATGTGGGAAGCCAAAAAATTGTTTCATCTGTAAAATGGTCACTCACAAGGTTGACAACTGCCCTGTTAGGAAGAAACCCCATACCTCTGCTAGATATGTTGGCAGTGCTACCCCTGGTCTTGGGTTTTACCATGTAGATAAACCAGATGTCAATGCTCAACACCTAGGGGCTCTAAAGAATGTTGGTATTGTGTTTGTGGAATCTGGTGAAGTCACTAAACAAGAACTAGCTAGTGAATTTGCAGACATCTACAAGACAAACTGGCCATGGCCGATCAATGCTTAGATGAGTGGTCTTTCCTAGTAAAACTCCCCCCTAAGATTGATGTGGTTCAAGTAGCTGGTTACCCTTGTTTTGGTCTCAAAAAAAGATAATGTCATTGTCAATGTGGAAGTCTGGAAAGGCAATGTTGAGGCTGAAGATGAGCTCCAGGAGGTTTGGATCAAAATCAAGAAGATGAATCCTATGGTATGAATGGTCTATGTTGGACCAGATTACCTCCACCCTAGGGGTCCTAACTGATGTGGATTGGCAACACAACTTCAGGTCCTTTTATGAGATTGTTAGGGTGAAAATTGTCTGTAAAGACCCATCTAAAATTCCAGAAGAGATGATGTTTCGGATTCATGGCAAGATCTACAGGTTGCTTATTGAGGTTGAACCCCTCATATATACCTCCCACGGATCCAGTCACCTCCACCAACCCTTCTTCTGGCATCCAACCTTCCATGGAGGCAGAACATAGAGACTACACTTCTAAAGATGTTGGATCCAACAGAGGCTCTAGGACTGGGTCTGATCATGGTTCTGGGACTGGCTCTGGAATTACCAATCCCAGATCTCAGTCCATTGGCCACAATCACATGATTGGAGAAATTACCCCAACATCACTTTTGAAGTCACGGCTGCCAGATTCTCAATAATCGCGCAGGACCGGTAACTTGGAGAAAATACTTAATTTAGTCCAAGGAGATGCTATGGGATTCAACTTAATCAGAGAGATGGAGCTTGTGGATTATGATGATACAATTTCTGAAATGTAACCTGAAGAAATGCAGGAGGATCGGGTGTCCTCTGACATTGGGATAGTTACCAATGCTACCACCCCAGAAGAGCAATATGACACTGAATTCCCCAAGCTCCATCAACCCAAAAGCCAGAGTAAATGGGGCCCTATTCAAGCTTCCAGAATGAGCTCTAGTCTGGCTGGTGAGAAAAGAACTATTATTGAGAAAGCTCAACAATTCAAAGTGGTTCAAAACATGGAAGTCCCTAAAGATAACAGTAAGAAAGCCCCCTCAAAGGGCTCTGTCGGTGGCATCACGTCCCATCAAAGGGCTCTGCCGGTGGCATCCTGATGGGAGTGGACCTAGAAGTTTTTGAGTCATTTACTGGTCCCACCTAGGCTCTTATGTTAGTTGTCTAGTCAAGATCAAATCAGATGGCCTAATCTTTAGATTGATTACTGTTTATGGCTCTTCCTATGATGAAGGCAAGGAGGCCTTTATTTCTAAGCTCCACACTATCTTTGTGGATATAGATACCCCTACTCTTATTGGTGGGGAATTTAATCTGGTCAGGAGCTCTAATGACAAAAGTAATGGTGTGATCAATCATAAGTAGAGTGATAACTTCAATGCTTGGATTGAGATCTGGAGCCTTTTAGAAATTAAATTGTCTAGTAGGAAATTCACTTGGGCTAACAACCAGGTGGACCTAATTATGTCTACTATTGATAGAATTTTCTCTGACACTAGCTTAGATAGAATGTTTCCTCTGTCCCCTTACAAAGCCTTACCTAGATGTGGTAGTGATCACACACCTATCCTCTGGACTCTGGTGTGAACCAAACACCTAGGAAAAGTAGTTTTAAATTTGAGAAGTGGTGTCTCCCGAGGAAGGATTTCTCTGACCTGGTCAAGAAGATCTGGGCAGAACCCATAGGGGTTGCATCTCTCTTAGAAAACTGGCAGAGAAAAATTAGAAGATTCAGGAAAGCCACAAAAAAGGGTGGAGCTCTAATGAAGAAGCTAATCTTAGGAGATACAAAAGAATTCTTCTGCAAGATTGTGATGCTCTAGACATTTAATCAGAGACTTCTGATCTTTCTGGACCTGAGCTAACCAAAATGAATTTCATTCATGGTGAACTCAAGAAGATTTGGCTCAAAGAGGAGACCAAAGCTAAACAAAGGTCTAGAGATAGGGACATTAAAGAGGGAGATAGAAATATTGCATATTTCCTTGAAGTAGCTAATCAAAGGAGAAGGAAAACTCGTATCCACTCCTTAGATGGCCCCCATGGTCATGTTACTGATATAAAAGACATGCTGGGAATTGCTAGTGATTTCTATAAAAAACCTCTTCAAAAAGAAGGAATGTTCTAGGTTTAAGCTGAGTCCTGATTTTTTTTCTCTGAGGCAGAAAGAGATTCTGTAGAGGAGAATTCCTTGCTAGAAGCCCCTTTCTCTGAGGAAGAGATCAAATTAGGTGTCTTTGCATCTGCCCCAGATGGGGCACCAGGCCTTGATGGGATCCCTTCCCTGTTTTATCAGCACTTTTGGGAGCTCATTAAAGTAGACTTTGTGCCCTTGTTCCAGCTCTTCCATAAAGGAGAATTGGACATATATAGACTTAATTTTGCCATGCTCTCTCTCATTCCTAAAAAGCCGAGGCTACTTCTATGAAGAAGTTTAGGCCTATCAGCCTCATTAATTGTAGTTTTAAAATTTTCTCCAAGGTCCTCACCAATAGACTTTCTGTAGTGCTGCAAAGATTGATTGCTAGTAATCAATCTGATTGATTGCTAGTAATCAATCTGCTTCTCTCATAGGGAGATTCATCTTAGAAAGTGTGGTCACTACCCATGAAGTGTTGCACTCAGTTCATTCTGGTAAAGAGGAGGGCCTTGTCCTCAAATTAGATTATGAGAAAGCTTTTGATAAGGTGGATCTGAGCTTCTTGGTCAAATTACTTAAGCTTAGAGGGTTTAGGGATAGATGGACTCAATGGATTTATTAGCTTACTCATGGGGGATCAGTGGTGTTAAGCTGAATAATGTAGAAAGTGACTTCTTCCTTACTTGTAAAGGTCTGAGGCAGAGAGACCCCATCTCTCCTCTCCTATTCAACTTAGTAGTACATGTTCTTACCAATATGTTAGCCAAAGCTGCTACCCAGGGGCTAATTGAGGGGCTCTGCCCTGGAGTCTGCCTTGGGGGTATTATCTGCCTTCAGTATGCAGATGACACCATTCTGTTCCTTGATAAGAATCCTACACATGCTATGAACCTCAATATTGTCTTGACCTGCTTTGAACAGGTCTCTGGCATGAGGATTAACAACTCTAAAAGTGAACTCATCCCCATTAACATTGAGAGGCCTGAGTTTGAAGAGTATCTCTCCATACTTGATTGTAGTGGAGGGACATTTCCCATTAAATGCCTAGGGATCCCTCTACACCATGACAAATTAAGAAGAGGGGATATCCAACCTCTGCTGGATAAAATTCTTAAAATAATTGCTGGATGGGGAGGAAAGCTCGTATCCTATAAAGGCAGATTGGGCAGATTGGTTCTGATTCAGGCCTGCCTTGCCAGCATTCCTGTCTATCTTCTCTCCTTCTTCAAATTCCCTAAGTGGGCTATTCATATGGTCAACTCCCAAATGGCTAATTGTTTGTGGAATGACTTTGTATGACATAGAAAACTACATTTAGCTAACTGAGGGATGGTCTCTATGAAAAAAGATTTTGGGGGCCTTGGCATTCCCAACCTTCATGAAATCAATATCTTGCCGTGCGTAAGATTACTACCGACGCAGCGGAGAGGACCGCAGGCACCAGCTCTGTTGGAAAGACACATTTTTTCAATTTGGGATTCCATGAGCAAGCACGGGCTCTAAGGCAGACTTGGTTAAGCCAAGAACAGCGCACCAATGCGCTCATTAACAATGTCGTGCTTGAACCTTTTCCAAGATACGACGTGTTTCACACCCCTACAATTGCAAGTTTTCTCATTGTTGGAAATTATTTTGGTTATTTTGTTTGGCATTTACCTTTGTCTACCAAATGCAGTATATTCTCCCACTGGCACACGTGGATTCGGCATACGGTCTTTTAGCAGTGAAAATGGAAATGGAGAGGACTATCGTTATTGATTATTCAAACCAGGCTTTATTTCATTTTGAGGAGGACTTCCATGACACTGAACTTTAGAGGGAAGCCCTTTTAGTGAAGCAAGAATTGAGCTTTATCTTGCAACAGGAGGCCCCTGATAGGAACAACCAACTTCTGGAATGGCCCAAACAAGAGAATATTCATGTTTCACCTCGGCGGTACTGTTTTAAATTTGTCTTAGATATTAGTGTGTGTTATAATATAGCTATTACAATATTGTTTTTTTTGTGACAGCATGGACTCTGGATTCAAAGTTTTACAGGAGATGGCCCTACTGTATGAAACTATCGGGAATGACATGGTTCATAACATGCCTAGGACTGATGTAAGTGCATTTGTAATGAGGTTACAGCTTTCATATATTTGCTAAATATATCTTCTGACTTTTATATGCTTAATTTGAAGGATCCACAAAGTCTCAGGAAGCGACTAATGGTCCAGATCTTGATGGTCAGGGAGAATGAAGCAAAGGATAACATTCCAGATCAAGTTAGAGCATCGTTGAGATTTATTGGTGGCTAAGGAGGACTGCTGCATCGATAAATACCTAAAAATATTATCATGTTTAGTTGCTTGCTAGGTAATAATATGTTTGAATGCCCGTGCTGATAAGATTATCAGATGACATTTTCTGAAATATTTTTAAAGTTTAAAGAGTGTTTGATGGTGGCATCCACTAGCTATTTTGGTTGTTTATTTATCTTTAATTCTAGACCAGTTTGGACCAGGTTTGGTGCTCCAGGTGAACCGTAGTACTTTTGTGTTGTACCATGGCAGGTTCACAACATACCTAAAGTAGACCAGGTGATGTTTTCAAACATTCCGTGCCTCACATCATATACTACCTCGTATAGTATAACTCCATCCATACACGCACTATTACACTATACGAGGTTTTCTTCGTCAGTAATAATCACATTCCAGCTAGAGAGTAGCCAATAAACTAATGACAGTCATACAACATGTACCTTGCATATATTATTTTATTTTGAAGTTGTCCTTGATCTTCCTCTCTCGCTGTTGCCTTCAATTCCAGCTAGCGAATAAGCGCTGATTATATTTTGTGTGTTCCTGAATATAGTAACAAAAATGAGAGAGGAATGGTTTTTCTTATTGATCAGTACGTACAGTAAAAACCAAAACCACTTTAATAGTAGATATGTTACTGTGCACGTCGTGAATTCTCTATTGCGATACAACAAAGCAGCTAGCAGAGCAACCGGCAAAGCAGGAAGCATTGAACAACTGATAACAGCAAGCAATGAACAACTTAACATGAGCATCATCAAGAGCAGAGGATGGTGGGGTAGAAGGGGGGCTGTTTCCCGCCTAAAACTACTTCCCTGCCTGTCTGGCAAGCTCAAAGCGTCCAATCTGGATCAAGGCGCCAACCTGAACGCCTTAGCAACGCTTCTGACGACTTAAAGATTAAGTCGGACGCCTTACTCGGGTACCTAAGGCAAGCTGGACGCCTTGAGCTTGCAGGTCCTTACGGACGCCTTAAAAACAATACGATCCCTAACTATATATTTGCCAATAAGAACTACATATAAGTATCACGTCAATGCCTACTTATCAACATTAGCAATCAAAGAAAAGCAGTTGTCGTAAATCATAGTGTGATGGAACGTATTTACCTCATGTTCAATTATTACTGAAATCCAATGATCATGTTTGCATGCTTTGCCTACAAATTAAAGTGTAACTTAATCCTATTAGAATGATGTAATGGACTCACTTATCAAAATCGAGTTGATTATACTCTTACATGAGAAGGCTTCAAGGCTCCCCCAGATTGTACTTTCACCAAGTTTAGTTGATCAAGGAACACATTTGCACTGAAAACATACATTTGTACAGGGAAATCAAAGAGCCACCACAACACCGAAGTATATTCATAATAATTTTGATTAAAAAAAGACTGATATTCAACAGCCCGTGTGTTTGAACTTATAAATGTGCTTAACGCCATTGGTTTTTTAAAACAATGCGATCATACCATGATTGAGCTTAGCAATATTAATATTTCAAGTGAGGAAACCATCAAGCAATTTAGGGCAAACACTATAATTAGAGAATATAACTTATAAATTTTGGTTGGTTAATTTGATCCTAGCCAACCAAGACGACGATGCATTTTGCTTTGCGCGTCAAAGAGAAATTAACAAATCAAACAGTTAGTTTGTCTTACACAGTTTGTGCAAATATCATCAAGCTAAACATATGTCAGACCACTCACAATATCACAGACCCCCACACATATATAATCCCAGGCTTGCATGTCCGGTGCAGTGATTGTTCGACATAAATAAGAGTGCAGTAACCTACTACTACTAAGCTACCATACTAATCAAGTCAAATTTTGTTCAAGTTGCGTTCGTTTAGTCGTGTAGAGGATGTACCTGGCTGGTCAAAATCGCTGGAGTCTGCTTTGTCTGAGATTGGCTGCGGCAGTTCCACGCCCCCTAGTGACCTACGGCCGCTTGTACCCAGTCGATTTTGATTGTGCATACAACAAAATCAGAAGGCTGTTAATTGCCAACTTTCAGAAACAAAACATTTAAGATTATTTGTTTGTTAACTGAACTTTTATAGTACACATTGAACTAATTAAATACACATAAATTATATAGAAAGTTCATGTTTACCTTTTCAAACTGAACAATAATAAAAATAGAAACATTATTTAAATATACAAATAAGATATTTCATTGTTATATGGCATGCAATCAGTAACTTCTATGCCATGATCAGTTGTTTAGGAAATTAATACAACATTTTAGTATTTTAGTAAGTTCTGATTTCTGACATCTTTTCTAATTTATTATGAGGTGTGTGTCTGGTGAAAAAAGGAAAGATATCTGCACCATACATTAATATATATGGTAGAACTGGAAAGATATCTGCTACCCAGCCTTCCCCTTAATTGCCAACCTATATATGTTAACCTCCTATGCCATCCCTCATCCCCCTCCTTACTCTCCCTTCGCCCATCACATATACCAAAGGATCAAAATACCCAGACTTGGAGGACATATTCCGGAGGAGTACCTTCTGTAATCAAGGAGCACCAAGCAGGCGAGGTCCTCTAGGTATGAAAATTTCTGGATCTTTCTATTCTGTAAAAGGGTAACAGTTATTAGATTAGGATCATGCTTGGTCAGGCATACCATCAAATTCCAAAGAAATAACACCATTGGAGATAGTATCAGCCAATACAATTGATTTTAGATCTAATCAAGCAGTCCTATTGGGTGGGCTGGAACTGAATACAAACAGTTATTGCAGATATTATAGGCTAACAGTCTATTGTGGACATCGCATGTGTGGCATACACCTAACTTTTTAAGTTATGACCATAGTTGACTGCCTAATTTTTTAATGAATTCTCATTAATATATTTGAGCCAGAAAAACAAACAATTAACTTCTTAAGTGTTTCAACATGCCAGATAACAAACAAATATAACCATCTTCTGAAGATATATATCATCAGAGTCATAATTGTAAGTCATTACATTTAATAGAAATTGCATGATGACAAAATGTTTCGATGGAATAGTCTAAAACTATTCACAATGGATATGTAATACTTCAATACCAACTACATTCTCAAGATAGAGCAAGTAATACAATGAATATAACAAAAATATTCTAAACCACCTTCTGCCTGCCAAATGTAACAAATATTTAAACTTTCTATCGGCTCAGAAATCATAGCTTGCAGACCATCATGAATTAGAAACATGTCACCAAGTTTTGCTTGAATTATGAACATGTTCTAAGACACTACTGCTCGTAAGGTAAACAACATAGCTATAAGTCCATGTATAAAATAATAATAAATAGTTAAATTATATGAACAATATAGTAAAGAAAATCAAAAACTCACTTGCACATGATCTCTTGAACTGGCACCCTTCATAATCCTCCATCAAATCAAACCAGATAGGTATGATTGGCTCTCTAGAAGGCAGGAGCTTGTACTATTCTGTGAGACAATATTGTATGCCACTGTTTTTAAGTTTCTGAAAACAAGAAACTGATATTGCATAAGTATTTACTCGAGATCCAACAATATGGGAGATAGCCTTCGTGTATGGCATGTCATTATTCATTCGCTTATCTGAATGATGAGGAGAAGCACCAGATAGGATGTCAACGAAATGCAAGCTAGCTACAGGATACAAGTCTAAAGTTCAAACCAACATCCTTCCTCTAATTCCCGTGTATCGGAAAACAACACAATGGACATGGTAGGAAAGAATAACACAACCTGAATTAGAAGGCATAAAGGATATTGCTGATAGCATACTCCCGATCTAGTGGTTAATTTAGCATAACAAAGCAACACAATGGATGTGGTAGGAAAGAATACAACAACCTAAATTATAAGGCATAAAGGATCTCGCTGGCAGCGTCAAGTGGGCACAATGAAAACTGAATCTTCATAATTAGTGATTAAGGCCAAATCCTTAGAATACATTTGGCAGTGCTACTTACGCAAATAGTGGCAATTTTAATCTACCTGGCCCTGATGCCTACCTGAACTTCAACAAAGTATAATCAAGATTCCTGTTAAACTTAATTACGAACTATACCATATGAAAAGTGTAAGAGGAAGGAGACTAAGATTAATTGCCCATCTTGTAAATCCATGTAAATTTTGTTCAGTGTGTGTGTTCATATTATTTGGAAAAACCAATCAAGTAGATACAAGACAAGTTTAATGTTACAGGTTAATCAAAAGGTTACACATCCATTTTTCGACAAAATGAAGAGAAATTCCAATTGGCCAGCATGAAAACAGATTAAAGCATGCAGTGTTTGACAGCAAAGTACTGCAGAAACTATAGTATTGGAAACTGCGGTATTTTTGTCGATAAGTACTAGAAACCATAATTTTGACATATCAAAGTATTTTGTAGTATCGGGAATACTGTGAGAGTGTTTGGCTGGTGCATGTTTGCAACGATGTAAATTAGCTAGCTAGCCGTTTCATAGCAAAGGTGCAAACATGGACGATCTTAGCTGACCAGTTGTTGCAAACTGAACGGCCATGCATAAACAGACTCGGCCGCATGCTATGCATCAATGATAGAGGGCGCACAACGGCGCCACACAAAAGTGCGCGGTGTCGCTCTGGCTTGGCTGTGACTTGAACGACAGCGGCGAGCACGGTGCGCTGAGGCATGGGACGACGCTCTGGAGCAAGGCATGCACATCAAGCAGCAGCGAGCAAGGTGCGCTGAGGCATTGGACGACGCTCTGGAGCAAGGCATGTACAGCAAGCAGCGGCGAGCAAGGTGCGCTGAGGCATGGGGCGACGCTCTGGAGCAAGGCATGCACAGCAAGCAGCGGCGAGCAAGGCCGTGACATGGCAGCATGGCACACATACGATGTGGCTATGATCCCACACAACGGCTTGCGCAAACACATCCAGCAGTGCGTTGTGAGTTAGTGTTGCAGCCAACAGTGTGCGCGGTCATGTTATGAGCAATCTGGGCATGAGGTGGCCATGGGCCAACATGACGCACGGCGCGTGCGAGGAGAGGAGAACCGCAAGTGCCAGTAGGAAGTACACCATTATTCTTTCCATTGCCTTATCTTGGCTTGTCCCATGGCTGGCAATCTTCAGGGCGGCAGTGACGGCTTGGGAGCGAGGAAGGCGATAACGAACATGCTCGTTTTATTCGCGTGCTCTGTTTTTAAAAAAGAGGTCTGGGGTTCTTTTTTAATGCAGAGAAAATACCACGGTTTTGACAATACCACAGTATAAATACTTTAGTTTTTTGTGGTTGCCAAACAGCTCACGGTAAATTAAACCATGGTATTTTAAAAAATTGCAATATTCTTACAATACTAAGAAAAAACCGTGCTATCAAACGGGGATTAGTTATACCGATGTGGTGGATGATTGCATATGACCAAGACATGTAATAGAAGGGGAAGCGTTCTGTATAGAACACACATAACATTTTTAGTACTCCTATTCTATTACCATGACTTCCATCTAAATGTGCTCTTACATCCCAAATTGCACAATCAATTTGCATTGCACTAATAATAAAAATGTGCTTCAATTGTTTGACATAATATCCCTATTATTTAACCCATAAAAAATTATGACGCTACGGATCAATAGTGTTTCTGCCGTAGCAAGATTGTGATCAATAGTGTCATTTAATGGCAAAAATAGAGTAGCATCTCACAGGGATCCTTGCTCTCCTTACATGAACATGCACATAACCAGGTAAACTACAACACATGTCATGATTCAGAAGCAAATGCATCAGACCAAAAAATGTTTATAACCACTTAGCAAATGAATGGCATCACCTGGATGAATATAGTTTATTTCTTCTGACTTGGTGTTAAATGGACTACTTGCACTGTAAGTTAGACCTAGAGAGCACCATCTGATCATGCAAGGAGAAACCTTGTTGTTATCTGAAAACACGGGATTCACCGATACTTTTGGCAATGAACATGATGATAGTTTGAAGTATAGAGTATACAAGCATAGAACTCGCATGATGTTGTTGGGATTCATGTGAACGGGGGAGCGGGGAGGGGCCGTTTGTCTCACCTTTCCGCCGAAGTGGTGGGGGTTGCGGAAGACGACGGAGTAGTAGGCGATGTAGACCACAGGCTGCACCACCGTGACCCGACCTCTTGGTGGTGATTCTTGCCTGTGATGTAGACCACAGGCTGCACCACCTTGGCCGTGTCTTGGTCGTCGGGGAGCCGTCTTCGCCCTAGCCCTGCCTGTGATTTCATCTCATGGCGCCTCGATACATCAGCGAGCAGGAGATCAGTTCAGGGATGCAACAAAAGGAAAATTAGAGGAGGAAAGGGGTCGGATCTGCGTACCGGAGCTACTGGCGTTGTAGATCGATGCGCCCCGCTTCGGATCCACCGTCGAACTCCCCGGAGACCAACACCGCCGCGGATCCCAACGGAACGCGACCGGATCCAGCACCCGCGCCTGGGCGACGAAGCTCGATGCGTGCGTCCCCATCAGTCGCGCACGGCTCGCCGGAGACTGGTGCGGTGGTCGCGGCAATATGGCGTGGTGGTTGCGGGCTCGGCGACGCGCGCCGTGATGCGGCGGGGGGAGGTGACAGGGCGAGAGGTGGCGAGTGAGAATCATCGTGTGTGGTGAGTCGAGAGGAGAGGAGAGGGACTGATGTGGCGGGCGGAGTCGCGCGGCCGCCAGCTCGTGGACACACGCGGCGATGCGGCGGCGGAGGGGAAAGTGGGAAGATGAAGTGAGTGGAGGGGAGAGGAGCGAGTGGAATGGATAAGGTAAGTGGCGGGGTAGGTGGAAAGGCGACCGCAGGGGGGAGGCGGGTGATGTTTTTTTGATAGTTTTTCATAGTCTACAAAAAAATCTAAATGATTATCAAATGACTACTTACTTATATATATATGAACATTGAGGTTTGTTGTTTTTCCCGGGTTTTCATGGGTAGGACACTTATTTAAACAACATATATTTCTAATAAAAACAAATAGGTTTTTTTTTTGCATAGCAAAAAGTTGTGTTAGTTTCACTTTTCTTTTTATTATATATTATATATAATAATATGATGCAGTAGGAAATATCATATATATTTCATCATGGTATATTTGTTATTAGCGAACGTCTCAACTTTGTTTTGTAATTATTTTTTTAAATCACAAAACAACATAAATATTTAATTATACATACCTCACAAATTATTCAAATTTGTATAGATATATATATATTAATCATGGTCCATAAAAATAAATATTTGTATGCTTATGACATATACTAAGGGTATCACAAAATAAATCATAGAAAAAACAAATATAATTGGTTAATGTTGGTTTGTTTGTTTTAGTTTTTGTATGGCAATTTTCCATAGCCTATACAATTAATTTAAAATAATTTAAGCAATCTCAGACGCCTACTTACTTATAAATGAACATTATAGTTTGTTGTTTTCCCCGAATTGTTGTGTTAGTAAAATGATTAAAGTGTCTTCTTTTCTAATATAACCAAATGCTTTTTTATTAGCATATTATTATATATCAAATATAATTTTATGATGTAGTAAAAAGTATTAATTATTTTTCAGCATATATATAAATTGATGGGTTCCGACATACTCACTGATGCAACGATGACAAACCACAGTGAAACACCACGAGAAGAGGTGCATATAGCTAACATTCCGCAATTTGTATCTTATATATGATAATACGGAAGGGCTATTTTTATATTTTTGTTTTTCTAGAATAGAGGAGACATGGATATGGACTTTGGAGATGCACGGAAAGAATCCATTGAGGGTTCAGATGCGATGTCGTCGAAAGTGGAAGAAAATTCACAACATAAAAATGTCGAAGAGGTTATATCTCATAACAAACCAAAAAAGAATGCTAATTTACATATTGTCCCACAAGGTATTTTTTAATATTATTATGAATCTTATTTTTGTGATATTGTCTTTTGTATTGAACTAATTTTGCTCATTGTGATTGTTAAGTTGGCTCATATTTTTATGTATTCGACAGACTATGTTTGTACCCCTAGGGATATTACAGTCATCGAATCAATCAAGTCTGCCCCGAAGAATACCCAATTCATGGACATTGGAGATGCCTTGTTGTCAACCGACGAATTGGAATGCCTTATGAAAGATGATATGTTCTTACATGACGGTGTAAGACCAATTGCACAAACTTTGTAATTAAAACTATGAACAATATATAATATCATAAAATATAAATATAATCTAAATGCTCATTACAGGTGATAAATGCTTACATATATTGCATGCTTGCTCACGACCATCTACAAGACAGGGCGGGTGAGAAGGTACACATTGTTAGCACGTTTGTATCAGGCCAGATAAAAGAAGACGGGGAAAGAGACATAGACCCATCAAAATATCACTGCATCGTGCATCATGTTAATACTTATCTACAACAAGATATGGTTAGTTTTTGTCTCGTTATCCATGCATATAATTATGGTATGTTTTTATTTAATTCATATGTATGATTATTTATTAATATTTATATCTAATTGCTACCGTGACTTGTATGATATTTACATCAGTTATTCATTCCGATTAACATGCCGGGCTACCATTGGTATCTAGCAGTCGCCAATGCACAAAAACGTGAGATTCAAGTATTGGACTCACTTGGTTCTCGGGTCAAACGCAATGACCTTTCTACTACGGTAACTATCTATTTTTTTACTCATCTTAACATATGTTTTCTTTGCCTCGATCGGTAATATTATATGGTGTGATTAATAGTTGCTAGGACTCAAGAAGCGTCTGAAACTTGTAGAGCATAGCCCGGATTTTATCAGAGGTCATAAGTGGCCCGATCTCAATGTTACAAAATGGACGGTTGTAGAGCAGTTTCATAAGGCAATACAAACCGATGGGTAAGCACTTGTTACAATGGTTTGTCTTTTTGATTCATATGTGTGATAATCTAAAGCATTATTTTATAATATTATAGCGTATCATGTGGATTGTTTATGCTAAATTATATGGAATACTGGTCATCACATGGACTATCAGACCAGTTCACCCAGGTATTTCATTTTTTTACATTATTTCGTTATTTTATTAAGAAATATTATATAAATATATATCTTGTAGGAGGATATGAAACATTTTCGACAAAAAATAGCTGTCATTTTGCTCGATTCAGAGCTGAATAAGCTAAAAGGAGTTCCCATATACCATCAACCTGACGATGAAGAAACTTTATATAATTCTGACGATGAGGGAAATTTAGCTAATTCTGATCTCGAGATCCTGGAGAATCCATCTGACGTTGTCAAAGAGAAACGTCCTACCCCAATCACTACCATACCCACGGAGAAACGTGAATTACTTGCCGGCCTTTGCAGCTACATCATGTCGATCGATGATGCCGGATGTCTGGAGTAAGTATCATGTGTCAATATTTAATGTGCGGATGTATATTATTGTTCTTCTTACCATCCAAATTTGTAGGAAGTTATGGGTCCGGAGCTCGACACCCGATCCAGTGGGCTTAAGTCTTAAGAAACTTCAGTGCATACTAAACATGGAGCAGCCCATGGACAATGAATGCTTCAACACCGCCGTGCGTATGCTGGCATGTGACGAGGGAGTATTGTTCACAGACCCTCCCGTACACTACATGGATCTACGATTTTGTGTAAGTTACCGTAACTATTCAATTTATGTGTCATTATTAACAACATGTTGAACCAATATTTCTTTTTTTGCTTAGTCCATGTTGCTAGAGTCAACACGAGGTCAGAAGTTTTGCGAGAAGGACACTATCCAGACGTTGGCAACATTATTTGATAGTTGGCCTGGGATGGACAACGATATCTCATCATGCAACAAGGTAAGTAAAATTATTTGTCCATTGTTATCATGGTTTATTGTTGTTTCTAATAACTCCACTTGTAAATTTATCTTCCCTATTCATCAATCGGCCGATACATCTTGTACATCATCGATAAAGAGGCACATCGCCTATATATTATGGATCCTATTCAAACATCACAATCGTTAGAGGAAAAAAAGATAAGGCATGCACTGAAATTAAAAAGTTTTGCAAGGGATTTCAAAGAAGCACTCGAAATAAAGCTGCCTGGTTGGAATTATGATATATCTAAATAGCAACGTTTATTTCCATTTGGTGTTCCAACGAGTATAGATGGGTAATGAATCCATACGAAAAACATTTACTTTTATTATCACTATATTCTTTATATTATTAATTTAAAGTTTTGCAGGAATGTGTCTGGATATTTTGTTTTCCATTTTATGCTCTGGTGGAATGGTAAAGAATTGGTCAAGCCGATTTGCTCAGTGAGTATTGTCCGTTACATGTGTTAAGACCTTCGGCATGAAATTTTAATACTAACTACATGTATTGTTTGTGCAGGATGGGTGTGAATTGAGGAAGCAGTTTTTATTATACTTGCTAAAACATCGTGGGAATGAAGCTAAAGAAAGCTTTCCGGATATTGTGAAAGAATTTCTTAAGCGCATCATCTAGATATTAATAGTTTTGTAATAGATATTTAGTTGGAACATCACTCAGTTTGTTACATGGACATGTCGTTACTTTTTCTTTCTGTTATCAATTTACATTGCAAAAATGGACTTCAATTATTAAATAAATTTTTTTGTGTTATATTGTTTGCAAAAAATGGAATTTAACATGTTACATTGTAAACTATTTCAAGAGCCTGTGGCAACGCACGGGCACTCTACTAGTCTTAATAAAGATCAACATATTAGGACTGATACTTCTAGTTGTATGATTTATTTCTAGGGCTCGGGTAGATGGGAGTGAGGTATATATGTACATGTTAGTATATAAAACTTAAATCTATCATTAGTATGCTATTTATTTTTATATTTTTTGAAAGTGATTGTTACATTTTCTGATTTTAATTATTAACTTGTGAACAAGCCAAACCCTTCTAAGTAGAAAAGAATTATTGGTTCACTTATTGTATACTTTAAGTTTGGTTTCACAAACCAGGGTATATGTTGGTTTTTATTATCGACAATCAGTAACACGTGATGTCCCGATCTTTGCAAATAGCAAATACACAAATTTACATGCATATATAGATCACTTCAGCAACAACAAGTGTTACTTTCTATTTCTGAGGAAAAAATTAGTTTTAATTAAACATGTGCCGCGTTTAATATATGAAATTCTTAGAGCATGTATTCAGTAGCATGTAGCATCAAAGTTTTTCTGAATTCAAATTTTGCACGTACCAAATCTTTCAATTCATCCCACATGTTGTCATCAATATCCTTACTATAAAAAAGGCATGCCCATATATTCACACTTGGGAATAGAGAGATGTGTGAGATGTGGTAGGAAATGCAACCTCCTGGGTGTGTCTAATGTCACCGGAGGGGAGTTGCACCGAGACAACAGCGTCAAGCCTGGCATGGGATGAGGAAGATGGTGGTGGGGGTTGCCGAACATTGTCTCCGGTGGCAGAAAATGTATATACGGGAATGATGCCATTGAGAGATGGATTGGTGGTTCCAATTTGGATGCACTTCCACCTATATAAGGTATTTCTATCCCCACTTTCTGACATCAACTCCTATTTTGAGAAAGATGAATATATGGAGTAAGATTCTTCTTGTCATATATACATATAGTGATAAAACACTATAGATCCACTACAATTTAAGTATGCCAAAGAGAGGAAGGAAATATACGGGAATGATGCCATTGAGAGATGGATTGGTGGTTCCAATTTGGATTCACTTCCACCTATATAAGGTATTTCTATCCCCACTTTCTGACATCAACTCCTATTTTGAGAAAGATGAATATATGGAGTAAGATTCTTCTTGTCATATATACATATAGTGATAAAACACTATAGATCCACTACAATTTAAGTATGCCAAAGAGAGGAAGGAAGCCGACTGTGTGGAATGTTAAGGATGAGGAGAAGGAGCAAATGATTTCTTTGTTGGAAAATGATGTTGTCTTGTTAGAGAGATATCTTGTGATGGAGAATTACAGAGCAACAATAGTGCATCCAATGCTTTGAGAAGCTCCAGGAAGAGAGCACATGGCAGTGGCTAGGTATGTCTTCATGAAAGAAGATGATCTTAACCATGAGGAGTGTAAGGAGTATTACCAAGAGGTAATTCTGACCAGGCAAGTAATTGCACACTAGTTGCCTTTAGATTTTATGGGACCAAGCTTGAAAATGACACAATCATAATTGTAATTTTCATATCTTGAGCTCTAAGGCTAGGAAGGAATCGGATTATACAATATTCTTACAGAATATAGTGATATTCTTTATGAGTAGGAAGTCTGCTTTTGCTTGTCATTGTCCTTAGATGCTATATATT
Organism: Triticum urartu; assembly: GCF_056163025.1. Lineage (NCBI taxonomy): Eukaryota > Viridiplantae > Streptophyta > Magnoliopsida > Poales > Poaceae > Triticum > Triticum urartu. The sequence continues at coordinate 709,985,093 of NC_141879.1, read as the reverse complement.
GTCACCTTTGAATAAATAATTTCCCACCAGACATTTCAAGGTCGTGTGTATTCCACTTTTATACCGCGCGTAAATTATTACTTTACTTACTAATTCTAAAGAGTGTGTTGTCTTGACCTTGTAATTTTGTTGTCAAACAAGAACATGTAGTTTTGCAATTTCAGTGCTCGAAGTTTGCACATATCTTTTTAGTGATTGTATTTAAGTGTCCTTATCTGACAACCTATGTTCAGAAAATAATTACAACCCTTAATGTTGATTAGCATATTTTTAGCCAACACTTGCTTACGTATTAGCTTTGCTTTTTGTATAATCGATGTCTATGTTAAACAAAACCCTCAATTATTACCGTCAAGTATTGTATAACATTCACCAAACATTTTTCACTAAAATTGCTCTGACACATGTTCTTGACTGTGCCCGTGGAATGAAGGATGGCTTATGAATGACATTACCAAAAAATATGATTATTCTTTAGAGGACATGATAGATGGTTCCGTTTTAATCCCATGTGCATCTAAAGGAGTTCTCGTACCCTCGTTCGAACCACAAATCATATATTGATCAAGATCAATATATTAGGACATATACTTCTAGTTGTATGATTCATTTGTAGGGCTCGGGTAGATGGGAGTGAGGTATGTCCATGTTAGTATATAAAACTGAAATCTATTATCAGGATGTTATTTAGTTTTATATTTTTGGAAAGTGATTGTTACATTTTCTGATTTAAATTATTAAGTTGTGAACAAGCCAAACCCTTCTAAGTAGAAAACACTTATTGGCTCACTTATCGTGTACTTTAAGTTTGGTTTTACAAAGAAGGGTATATGTTCGTTTTTATTGTCAACAATCAGCAACACATGATGTCCCGATCTTTGCAATTAGCAAGTACACAAATTTACATGCATATATAGATCACTTCAGCAACAAAAGGTGTTACTTTCTATTTCTAAGGGGAAAAAGGTTTGAATTATAGATGTGCCGCTTTTAATATGTGAAATTATTAGAGCATGTATTTTTGCAAATAACAAATCTTTTTAATTCATCCCATAAGTTGTCATCAATAACCATGCAATAAAAAAAGCATGGCCATATATTCACACTTGGGAATAGAGAGAGGTGTGAGATGTCGTAGGAAATGCAACCTCCTGGGTGCGTCTAATGTCACCAGAGGCGTGTTGCACCGAGACAACAGCGTCAAGCCTCGCACGGGATGAGGAAGATGGTGGTGGGGGTTGGCGGACGTTGTCTCCGCTAGCACAAAATGTATATACGAGAATGATGTCATTGAGAGATGGATTGGTGGTTCTAATTTGGATGCACTTCCACCTATATAAGGTATTTCTATCCCCACTTTCTGACATCAACTTCTATTTTGAGCCAGATGAATATATGAAGTAAGATTATTCTTGTCCTATATACATATGGTGATGAAACACTATAGATCCACTCCAATTTAAGTATGCCAAAGAGAGGGAGGAGGCCGACTATGAGGAATGTCAAGGATGAGGACAAGCAACGAATGGTTTCTTTGTTGGAAAAGGATGTTGTCTTGTTAGAGAGATATCTTGTAATGGAGAATTACAGAGAAATAATAGTGCATACAATGATTCGAGAATCTCAAGGAAGAGAGAACATGGCGTTGGCTAGGTATGTCTTCATGAAAGAAGATGATCTTAACCATGAGGAGTGTAAGGAGTATTACCAAGAGGTAATTCTGACCAGGCAAGAAATTGCACAATGGTTGCCTTTAGATTTTATGGACCAAGCATGAATAAGACACAATCACATTTGTAATTTTCATATCTTGAGCTCTAAGGCTAGCAAGGAATCGGATTATACAATATGCTTGCAGAATGTAGTGATATTCTTTGTAAGTTGGAAGTCTGCTTTTGCTTGTCATTGTCCTTAGATGCTATATATTGTCACCTTTGCATAATTTATTTCCCATCTGACATTTCAAGGTCGTGTGTATTCCACTTTATGCCGCGTGTAAATTATTACTTTACTTACTAACTAGCAAAGTGGCCCGCCCGATGTGCGGGCAAGAATTTTATATACTTTTATCATGAGAATGTGTTTTTGTCTAAATAGAATTGCAACTAAATATGATCATATTTCACAAGTATGAGCCTTTTGCAAACATAATTTTGTCTTAGATGTGTTTGGTTGTCCCGTTGATATCTAAATATATATGTTATGCAGGAATTATGTTCATGCTTGTTTTGCATCTTTAAATTTGTACTATTATTGTGAGAAGACTATGTCACAAAAATTATAATATACTTCCCTCTATTTTGAACATCATTTCTCTGTTTAAGAAAATATAGAAGAAAACAACATTAAATGATGAACAATATGGAAGGGATCCAAATCAAAACGTGAAAACACATGTAATTCGTTCTGACATAATGCTATGGTAGTCTGGAATCAGTCATAGATCGTTTATTTACAATCCAAATCATTTGTGTTTACCTCTCCTGAGACTAAATACATCTCGGTAGCATCAACACACCACTAAGCATACCATCATGTGTACAGTGAATATCTATGATGAAATTACCTTGCTATAGTGCATGAATTTTTTCTATTTAATTTTTCCATATCCAATTCTCTTTCCATCTACTACATAAGATGAGAGAGACAATGTTAAATAAAATAAAATACCGCTTTAGATATGCAGCATGAAGAACCGGCTACTTGATCTATGAGTATTTTACGATTGTTCTATTAACTTATTAGTAGTCACTTTTGCTTTCTTATATACGCTTGGTTGGACCACTCCATAGGTTCAGTCCTTTTTTTTTTGTAACACATATGTTTAGGAGGTTTAACTTACACGTAGCTGCTACGAACGATACATCATAACCAAACTTGTACTGTTGTATATTGTTAGATTGTATATCTAACCATTTTCATATATGCACACGTGTTGATAGTTATTTGAAATCTCAGCCATATGGCTCACCGTATCTCTTTGTTTAATCTTCATGCGATGTGATAATATTGAGTATCGAGTATAATTCAGCTGCTTTCAAAGATGGATTGTTCAAGTATATGAAGCTTTTACACAATGGAAGTTGCTTGTGATGAATCATTGATGTTTTCTCATATTGAAAATGTGTTGACCTAGTTATACATGATTGAGAGGAACGTACGGGTTGTCGTACACCCGAACCTTATATGGTTTATGATCTGCCGGTCAAGTGGTGCTAGAAGTTCTCCCACTCTCAGAGCCTGTCAAGGCGCTCCTGGTGGCTGCCAAAGATCTCTAATTAATGGATCTGGCAGAGTTTGCCAGCTTGCTCATCATTGCAGATGACCATCGCATCTTCATCTTCTCTCCGAGTAGGTGGTTGAACTATGTCTATGTACAACATGTAATTGATTAAATCTCTATTGAAGAATATAAATTGGCCTAACACACAGGTATATATGCTCATTTTTAGAGAAAAGACATGCAATTGGCAGTGACAAGTTGTGTGGTTGCCTAGGACAATGCTAAGGCTATGAGGAGGTTTACACTGGCTGGTATGTGGGCCTCAATGCTCTTTTCTGGGATTGTGGCAGACGTTTTTAGTTTGGTTACGCCACTTCATGCTTTTACTTCTCTGCCTGGCATGTGGGTCTGCTGGATGTGCTGTGCAGCAACCGCAGCGGAGAGACGATGGAGTACTGAGTGTGCTATCATTTTTGTTGGTCGCTTTGTTGTTTCTGTGGTGGCCCTGCTTTGCTTAAGCGGCGTACCCATGTATCTCAGACTGATGGACACTACTCAGAACAAAAGGCGAATACTATGCATTCCCAACGCCACTCACACACCCACGTGAAACCAACGACACAGCTAACATCCCTTGGAAATACCTGTACACAGTTAACATGTCCTCCAGGAAAAAAAAAAGACAGGACAAACAAATATGCACGACCTAGCCCTACTAAAATCACTTCTGATGGCAGATAAAAAAAATCACATCTAATGGCACGCTATTAGAGGGCGCAGCGGAGCGCGCCATACCATCTAGTACTCCCTCCGTTTTTATTAATTAGTCCGCGTATTAGGTTTGGTATGATAAATATTAACATACATATTAACATACATAATAACAAATAAATACATTTAGATTTATTATTGAATGTACTTTCACATCATATAGATTTGTTATGATAAATATTTATATTTTTTTCTATAAACTTGATCAAACTTTACGAAGTTTGACTTCAGTCAACTCTAATATGCAGAGTAAATAAAAACGGAGGGAGTACCTTTTATTCACGACGACCTTGCTCTCAGTGCGGGCGATCTTCTATGCCTTAGAGGTCCCTCGTGGGCTCATAGTCTGCATAGTGCACCAACGGTTTGTTGACGCACACTATAAATCGGTGCACACATTGTGGTCGTTCTTCTTGATGTCTGGATGCAAATCACACAATTCAAGTGATCTATTCCTAGTACGTGTGTGTAACTCTAACTCGGGATCTGAGGCATATGATTCTCCTGCATATGTGATAAGTGCTTTGTTCTGTTAGTAAATCTTGTTGTAGCTTTGCAGGTAGAGATGTTTCTAGAAAATCATCAATCATCACATGCATATACAAGAAATCTTCAGAGAAGAGCAGCCAACTAAGTTTTCATTCATATGTACCGCAGTTAGAGTTACCATTGACCAAGTTATGTTGAGTAGCATACTCAAGAAATTATATTCACTATGCTTCGAACCCTGAACTAAAAGGAGAACTTATTCAATCATATTTACACTCATGCTAATTTTGGGGGCTTAAAAACTCCACGACTCCATTAACAGTCTTAACACTTATAAAAAGAACATGTAGGATATATATGTATATCTAGAAGGTGATTGAAGCCTTTCTTTTGTATTGTTCAGATCTATGTTCATGATCCAAAGGAGGAAGAACATGAATAATTATTTTCTTGATATCGTACTTTTATCCTAGAGAATAATTAGACAGCCTTGGCCTTTTCTCCTTTGCACCTCCACGCCTCCATACAAGTTCTGGCAGAATTTCTCTTCCAATGGCAGTACCTTCTCATTATGTTTGCTGCCCACCAATAGCAAGAATTGTGCTAATCTGTCGAGATTAATTTCTTGAAGTACGTTTTGATGAACACTCGATGCACAATATGGATCTTAGGATGGAGCTGTCCTCAACATGCATGCACGTACATAGCAGGCAATAAAACTAACTTATTCCTCGTGTGAAAAACCTGGCTACGATATCTAATTGATTCACGATCAGCCCCTAACCCACGCCCATATAAAACTTGGCACTCTCGAAATCTTACAGCTTAGACTACATACGTACCCAGCTGCCCATTACTTCTGTCTTCCGGCCAGACGTGCATGCAACAGATGAACCTAGTCATGAATATGTACGCCATTAATCTCAACGGGGCTAATAATTTCAAGGAGCGAGGAAGTAAACAAAAAAATATAGTATGTATAGGTATAAAACTAATCAAGAGCAAGAGCTCGCTGGTCATTCTTTGAGATTAACAGCCAATTAAGCGGCCGTGGGATCTACGATGGCGAGGCACTATTTTTTCCTAGTCAGTTCTAGTAGGTCCTGAAGGAAATTGTGGATGAATGGCGGAGGGTCGGATGATCAGCTGAGGGTTGCCAGATAAACTCAGCGGAGACGGGGCGGAAAAACCGTGGTCACTGAAGTGCAGATGATCAGCTGAGGGCAGCGAGGCAAACTCGGCGGCGGCGGTGTGCACACAAGCTAGGTCATCCGATTTTTTCCTTTTGTTTTCTCTTGACTGTGGAGGCTAACAGACTTTTGTGATGTATAATCTCTTTCTAGCTATACAAATTGAATGGGTAGGGTAAAATTTTGTGTAGGGCATCGGCAGGAGTATGTAGTCCTATTCATTTGCCCCTTTATATTTTCAATTCTAAACTTTGATGAGAGATGTGTAAGCTCCTGATGGATACGTGAGGGAGATTGGTCTTTTTTTACTTGGATGATTGACATGTGAGGGATATTGCCTTCTTTTTTATCTTTCCTGGGTGGATACGTGAGAGGTAGGTTTTCTTTCTTGGGACACGTGAGACGGTGAGAGTTGATGGACTCAAGTAAGGGAAATACTAATCTACGATATGGACCTGTTTTTTTTTTGTTCTTTGTTTTTACGATGGCATAGATGAATCCTGGAGACGTGTCAAGACATTTTCTACGTAATGGCAATGATGGGTAATTTAGAGATGATTACCTTTAAAGTAAATCCAACGGCTGTGATTCTCATTTACATAATTAAAGGCCGGATATTTCTAATTATTGTGGAATTTTCTAGCCTATATATCTTTTATTTGGTTAGCCTGTAAAGCACTTTTTATATATAATAGATAGATTCTAAAGAGTGTGTTGTCTTGACCTTGTAATTTTGTTGTCAAACAAGAACATGTAGTTTTGCAATTTCACTGTTGGAAGTTTGCACATATGTTTCTCGGTGATTGTATTTATGTGTCCTTATCCGACAACCTATGTTTAGCAAATAATTACAACCTTCAATGCTGCTTAGCATATTTTTAGCCATTAGCTTTGTTTTTTATATGTTTGGAGTATTTGCATGTGCTTTAGTAACACATAACCTTTCATATTGTTGCATAATAATTGATGTCTATCTTAAACAGAACCCTTCGTTAATTATTACCCTGGAGTATTGTATTGTGTTCACCACACATTTACACATGTTCTCAACTGTGCCCGTGGAATGAAGGATGGCCTACGAATGACATTACCAAAAAATATGATTATTCTTTAGAGGACATGATAGATGGTTCCGCTTTGATCCCACGGGCATCTATATAAGGAGTTCTCGTACCATCCTTCGAACCACAACTCATATCTTGATCAAGATCAATATATTAGGACAGATACTTCTAGTTGTATGATTCATTTGTAGGGCTCGGTTAGCTAGGAGTGAGGTGTGTCCATTTATTATTTCAAACTTAATCATATTATTAGGATGTCATTTAGTTTCAGATTTTCGGACAGTGGTTGTTGCATTTTCTGATTTAAATTATTAACTTGTGAAGAAGCCAAACCCTTCTAAGTAGAGAAGACTTATCATAAACTTTGAGTTTGGTTTCATAAATCGCAGGCTATATGTTGGTTTTTATTGTAGAAAAGCAGTAAAACATGATGTCCCGATCTTTGCAATTGGCAAATTCAAAAATTTACACACATATATAGATCACTACAGCAATAACAAGTGCCACTTTCTGTTTCTGAGGAAAGAAATTGGTTCCAATTAAACATGTGTCGCTTTTAATTTAGGAAATTCTTAGAGCATGTATTCAGTGGCATGTAGCCTAAAAGTTTTTTTGAATTTAATTTTTACATCCACCGAATCTTTTAGTTCATCCCACAAGTTGTCAACAATATCCTTCCTATAAAAAAAATGCATGCCTATATATTCACACTTATAATAGAGAGAGGAGTGGGATGCGGTAGGAAATGCAACCTCTTGGGTGCGGCTAATGTCACCGGAGGCGAGTTGCACCGAGACAACAGCATCGAGCCTGACATGGGATGAGGAAGATGGTGGTGGGGTTGGCTGACGTTGTCTCCAATGGCACAAAATGCATATATTGGAGGGATTGCCGTTGAGAGTTGGATTGATGGTTCCAAATTGGATGCACTTCAACCCATATAAGGTGTTTCTATCCCCACTTTCTGATAACAACTCCTATTTTGCGCAAGATGAATAAATAAAGTGAGATTCTTCTTGTCATATATACAAATAGTGATGAAACACTACAGATTTGCTCCAATTTAAGTATTCCAAAGTGAGGGAGGAGGCCGACTGTAAGGAATTTCAAGGATTAGGATAAGCAGCAAATGTTGTCTTTGTTGGAAAAGGATGTTGTCCAGTTAGAGAGATACTGCTCATTAACCTGTGCATCTGCACGGTCTAGCTACATCGTAGACTACTATTTAATTAGTATGTGCAAAATTCATGTATTTAGAACTATAGAAAAACATGATCATTTCGCTTTAAAAAGTTGGAAGGATAATATTGATCTTACACTTTAGAAACATTCATATTAAAACTAAGTAAATGTTGATGTATAGTTGGCTACAACCATGATATCCATCAACAACGCAATGATTTAGATGCATTGAGAAATTGACCATGATGAATCCACGAAATTTGCACATTTTATCAATTTCTAAGGATTCATGTGGATCATGGTATGTTCAAATATTTTAAAACATAGTTAGACGTTTTAACAATATCCAAAACTGTTTGGTAAAAAAAGATCTCTTTAGTCTGCATGTCACTTTGCTTTTCTAAGTACATTAACCATAAGTATTCAGTGCATTTTATTGGTGCTTATAAGATCAATACATACCATATACTATTGCCAACTTTCAGACTTGATGATCATGTCTACCTATGTTGACTGCCCACCGTTCTTTGCCACAAACAAATTCATCATGAAACGTGCATGAGGCATGTGCACATATTTTCCCCCAACTTTAACTTGCATCTCTGGTAGTAAAGAAATTGTTTGCTCCGGTAGGGATTTTATCATGCACCTAGCGAACAAATCAGCAAATATATAGCCTGAGAAACATAGTCTATTAGTTTACATATGCTTCTCAAAAATACTGTATAGGGAAATATTATCTAAGTAAAATTGGACTCTGCAAGATGGAAACGTGGATCACAAATCTAGCAATAGACATATCCGTGACATAGAGATTAAGATACCACAGCGACATGATGTACAAGCAATATGCTTATTAGCTAATCTAAGATCCAGGTGGTACAAAAATATTAATGCGGCCACTCTAAAAGAATCAGCTGAGGAGGTGGGATTTCACCTTGGACTGGTGACTACATGGATCACCACCATGCGATCTTGTCCTGGAGCTTATTAGCCCAGGATCAAGTTGTGTTGCATATTGTTGGATCCAGGAGGAAAAGATAGGCCAGTATATAAGATGATGGCAAGTTGGCAACATAGTTAGGTCAAGGCTTGACTTGACAATGGCGTGGTTGAGGCATAGAGATTGGTGCGAGATGAAGCGAGGATAGGGGGTTGAGGCATGCATGTAACATTGGTCCCAATTTTTATCCATAGCCCACTACAAAGACTATTTCTCACATCCAAACTAAGGAGTAGTTACGTGAGATAGGCGGAGATAGATGAGATATTGACGACCACATCTGTGGACCAAGAAGATACCATCGCCACAAAACACAATGCTGGTGTTCCTACCGTTTCTCCAGCAAGAGGGCATCGGTGCAGGGCTGCTAGCAACCATATGTGCTTCCATCTATCTTCTCTCCCTTAATTAGATTAACTCCAGCAGTTGATGGCGTCCGATTCCATGCCAGGAAAAGCTGGAGAAGGAGGTCGGATGGGAGTCCTAGTCCCATAGAGATTGGTGCATCAGCCTATGACAGTGACCTGATGTGCCTTGCACATGGCGGTCCTGGCAGAGGCTCGATCAAGTGGTTTATCAATGGAACGCAGCGAAGATCAGAAGACGAAGATCGATCGTGATGTTGTGGAGAGATTGAGAGGATTCCAACTTTTGAGGGAGCTCGTGGACTTCTGGAGAAGTTCAGAGGATTCCCACTTTTGAGGGAGATTGATTACGTTGAAAGGAGCTATCTCAATTGTTCATTTTTTATCCAACGGATGCTTACAGCTTAAACCCGGGGATTAACATGGTAACTCGTATGGTGCCTCCAATTAGTAAATATAAGATCTTGTGGTGGAGAATCACATAGCAACAATAGTGCATCCAATGCTTTGAGAAGCTCAAGGAAGAGAGCACGGGTGGTGGCTAGGTATGTCTTTATGAAAGAAGATGATCTTAACCATGAGGAGTGTAAGGAGTATTACCAAGAGGTAATTCTGGCCAAGCAAGAAATTGCACACTAGTTTCCTCTCGATTCTATGGGACCAAGCATGAAAGAGACATAATCACAATTGTGATTTTCATATCTTGAGCTCTAAGGCTAGCAAGAAATCGGATTATAAAATATCCTTGCCGAATAGTGATATTCTTTATGAGTTGGAAGTCTCCTTTTGCTTGCCATTGTACTTAGATGTGCAAATTTCGTGTGTATTCCACTTTTATACCACATGTAAATTATTACTTTACTTACTAATTCTAAAGAGTGTGTTTTCTTGACCTTATAATTTTGTTGTCAAACAAGAACATGTAGTTAAGCAATTACATTGTTGGAAGTTTGCACATATGTTTTTCAGTGATTGTATATAGGTGTCTGCATCCGACAACCTATGTGTAGCAAATAATTACAACCTTCAATGCTGCTTAGCATATTTTTAGCCAATACATGCTTATGCATTAGCTTTGCTTTATATATGTTTGGAGTATTTGCATGCACTTTAGCAACACAAGACCTTTCATGTTGTTGCATAATAATTGATGTCTATGTTAAATAGAACCATTAGTTAATTATTACCATGAAGTATTGTATTGCATTCACCAAATTTCTCACTAAAATTGCACTGACACATGTTCTTGACTATGCCCGTGGAATGAAGGATGGCCTAATAATGACATTACCAAAAAATATGATTATTCTTTAGAGGACATGATAGATGGTTACGCTTTGATCCCACGTGCATCTATATATGGAGTTGTCGTACCCTCCTTCGAACCACAACTCATATCCTGATCAAGATCAATATATTAGGCAGATAATTCAAGTTGTATGATTCATTTGTAGGGCTCAGGTAGCTGGGAGTGAGGTATGTCCATTTAATATTTCAAACTTAATCCTATTATTAGAATTTTATTTAGTTTCAGATTTTTGGAAAGTGGTTGTTACATTTTCTGATTTAAATTATTAACTTGTGAACAAGCCAAACCCTTCTAAGTAGAGAAGACTTATTGGTTTACTTATTATAAGCCTTGAGTTTGGTTTCATAAATCGCAGGCTATGTGTTGGTTTTTATTGTTGACAAGCAGTAACAATGATGTCCCGATCTTTGCAATTGGCAAATACACAAATTTACACCAATATATAGATCACTTTAGGAACAACAGGTGCCAGTTTCTGTTTCTAAGGAAAGAAATTGGTTCAAATTAAAGATGTGACACTTTTATTTTATGAAATTCTTAGAGCATCTATTCGGTAGCATGTAGCCTCGAAGTTTTTTTGAATTTAATTTTTACAACTACCGAATCTTTTAGTTCATCCCACAAGTTGTCATCAATGTCCTTACTATAAAAAATCCATGCCCATGAATTCACATTTGGCAATACAGAGAGGTGTGAGATGCGGTAGGAAATGCAACCTCTTGGGTGCGGATAATGTCGCCGGAGGAGTGTTGCACCGAGACAACGGCGTCAAGCCTGGCATGGGATGAGGAAGGCGGTGGTGGGGGTTGGCGGACGTTGTCTCTGGTGGTACAAAATGCATATATGGGAGGGATGCCCTTGAGAGATGGATTGATGGTTACAATTTGGATGCACTTACACCTATATAAGGTGTTTCTATCCCCACTTTCTGATAGCAACTCCTATTTTGAGCAAGATGAATATACGAAGTGAGATTCTTCTTGTCATATATACATATAGTGATGAAACACTCTAGATTCGCTCCAATTTAAGTATGCCAAAGAGAGGGAGGAGGCCGACTGTGAGGAATTTCAAGGATTAGGAGAAGCAGCAAATGATATCTTTGTTGGAAAAGGATGTTGTCCAGTTAGAGAGATATCTTGCGGTGGAGAATTGTGACGCCCCCGATTTGACCGTACACTAATCATGCACGCAAATGTGTACGATCAAGATCAAGGACTCACGGGAAGATATCACAACACAACTCTACAAATAAAATAAGTCATACAAGCATCATATTACAAGCCAGGGGCCTCGAGGGCTCGAATACAAGAGCTCGATCATAGACGAGTCAGCGGAAGCAACAATATCTGAGTACAGACATAAGTTAAACAAGTTTGCCTTAAGAAGGCTAGCACAAACTGGGATACAGATCGAAAGAGGCGCAGGCCTCCTGCCTGGGATCCTCCTAACTACTCCTGGTCGTCGTCAGCGGGCATCACGTAGTAGTAGGCACCTCCGGTGTAGTAGGGGTCGTCGTCGACGGTGGCGTCTGGCTCCTGGGCTCCAACATCTGGTTGCGACAACCAGGTAGAAGGGATAGAGGGAAAGAAGGAGAAAGCAACCGTGAGTACTCATCCAAAGTACTCGCAAGCAAGAAGCTACACTACATATGCATGGGTAAATGTGTAAAGGGCCATATCGGTGGACTGAACTGCAGAAAGCCAGAATAAGAGGGGGGATAGCTAATCCTTTCGAAGGCTACGCTTCTGGCAGCCTCCGTATTGCAGCATGTAGAAGGGAGTAGACTGAAGTCCTCCAAGTATCATCGCATAACATAATCCTAACCGATGATCCTCCCCTCGTCGCCCTGTGAGAGAGCGATCACCGGTTGTATATGGCACTTGGAAGGGTGTGTTTTATTAAGTATCCGGTTCTAGTTGTCATAAGGTCAAGATACAACTCCAAGTCGTCCTGTTACCGAAGATCACGGCTATTCGAATAGATTAACTTCCCTGCAGGGGTGCACCACATACCCCAACACGCTCGATCCCATTTGGCCGGACACACTTTCCTGGGTCATGCCCGGCCTCGGAAGATCAACACGTCGCAGCCCCACCTAGACCAACAGAGAGGTCAGCACGCCGGTCTAAACCTAAGCGCACAGGGGTCTGGGCCCATCGCCCTTAGCACACCTGCACGTTGCGTACGCGGCCGGAAGCAGAACTAGCCCCCTTAATACAAGAGCAGGCTTACGTTCCAATCCGGCGCGCGCCACTCAGTCGCTGACGTCACGAAGGCTTCGGCTGATACCACGACGCCGGGATACCCATAACTACTCCCGCGTAGATGGTTAGTGCGTATAGACCAAATGGCCAAACTCAGATCAAATACCCAGCTCTCGTTAAGCGTGTTAAGTATCCGCGAACGTCGACCAGGGCTAGGCCCACCTCTCTCCTAGGTGGTCGGAACCTGCCCTGTCGCTCCGCCTCAAAGATCCACTCGCGGGTGCTCCTCAAGCCGACCCGTCTTTAGTCACCACATGTATCATGTATAAAGTATATAGTATATACCCGTGATCAACTCCCGAGTGATCACGGCCCGATAGTATAGCATGGCAGACGGACAAGGATGTAGGGCCACTGATGATAAACTAGCATCCTATACTAAGCATTAGGATTGCAGGTAAAGGTAACAACAGTAGTAGCAAGGACAGGCTATGCATCAGTATAGGATTAACGGGAAGCAGTAACATGCTACACTACTCTAATGCAAGCAGTATAGAGAAGAGTAGGTGATATCTGGTGATCAAAGGGGGGGCTTGCCTGGTTGCTCCGGCAAGAGAGAGGGGTCGTCAACTCCGCAGTCGTACTGGGTAGCAGCGGCGTCGGTCTCGGTGTCTATCGAGAGAAGAGGGGGAAGAAACAATAAATATATAAGAAAGCATATGCATAGTGATGCATGACATGACAAGTAACGACGTTAGAGGTGCCCTAACGCGGTATTAGGTGATACCGATGAAGGGGGATAACATCCGGGAAAGTATCCCCGGTGTTTCACGTTTTCGGACAGATGAAATAGAGGGGGAAAGTTGCGTGTTCGCTATGCTAGGGATGCGTGGCGGATAAACGGGCTGCGTATCCGAATTCGTCTCGTCGTTCTGAGCAACTTTCATGTACAAAGTTTTTCCATCCGAGCTACGGTTTATTTTATATTAATTTTAAAAGATTTAAATCATTTTCAGGATTTATTTAATTATTTTAATACAACATTATCCAGAACAGTGCTTGCTGACGTCATCATGACGTCAGCATGACGTCAGCAGTCAACAGAGGTGTTGACTGGTCAACTGACGTGTGGGACCCACTGGTCATTGACTGTTTAGCCTAATAAGTGTTTAACTAAACTAACTACTGTTTAATTAAACTAATTAGTTAGTTAGGTTAATCTAATTACGATTAATTAACTTAATTAATTCCTTAATTAATTAATTAATTAAATTATTATTATCTATTTATTTATTTTATTTATTTTACATATTATTTTTAATCTTAATCCTTTTTTTATTAAACGTTCTGTGGGGGGGGGCCCTGTGTCTGTGACCAGGGGAGTCCATAGCGGGTTCTGGGCAGTGGATACGGGGCGGGCGCCGGGTGCCCGCACACCCGAGCCAACAGGGGGTTGCAGGCGAGGCTGCAGAGGCGGGGTGGTCGCCGGAGCGCGGCCACGGCGAGTACGGCGGCCGCGCGGGAGGGCAGGGGCGCATGCAGGGTCGCGCTGGGCGCGGAGAGAGGGCGGTGCGAGGGGAGCAAGCGGGCACGGCAAGGGGTCAGTGCGGTGGCGCAGCGCAGGCCGGTGGTCACCAGTGGGGCGGCGGCCGCGGCGCGAAGCAGACGGCACGGCGCAGGCAGCGAAGAGTCAGGCGGGGGGGGCGCGAGCGGTGAGCCACAGTGCAGAGCGGGCGCGGTGGCACGGCCGGGCGAGGACGGCGCCGGAGTAGGGGCGGCCCCAGACGACGGCGGCCCTGGTGGGCGCGGCCAGGCGTTGCGGGACGGAGGCGATGGTGGTCGGGCGCAGTCATGGACGGAGATAGAGAGAGGGAGAGGCCGGAGCCTCACCGGCGTTCGTGGGGGAAATGGCAGCGGGCTCGAGCTCGAGGAGGACGGGGACGACGGGCGGAGTGGGAGGCAGTCCGGTGGAGGAGGGCGAAGCAGGCCGGCGAGGAAGAGGCGCTCCGGGCGGCGGAGGCCAACAGCGACGGCGAGGCGCGTCGGTGGCCTCCTCTCGATCCCGATCCAGATCGGGAGAGAGGAGGGGAGGGGATATTTTGCGGGAGAGGAGTGGGGGGTGTCGGTGGAGCGGGGGGGTGAGGATAAGGCGTGGCCGGCTGGGCCAGTTGGGCCGGCCATTTCGGACGGCGAAGGCCAGCTGGGCCACTTGGCCCAGCGGGAGGGGGGGGCTTACTGTTTGTTTTTTTTTGTTTTTCTTGTTAGTTTAGTTTTTCTTTTTTGTATTTTCTTTTCCTTTTATTTATTCTTTCCTGCTTTATTGTAGTTGCATTTTATTTTAGTAAAACATACACTTAGTATCTAAATTAGTATACAACCTAGTCCATAGTCACAAAAAGTTTAGACCCCAAATAACTTACTTTGACATTTTCTTAAATATAAAAGTTATTCAAATAATCTTTTTACTACTGTTTTATTCATCTCATAGTATTTAAACATTTTATAAATGTGTGGTTTTTCCCCCATAATTATCTATGCAATATTTGGTTCACTCCGAACATTTTGGTTTTAATATTTGAAAACTTTTATTGTTTGCCAAATTTTGAATTTGAATTTGAATCGGTTTCGAACTAACTGGAGATTAGCAACTATAAACGAGGTGACGTGGCATCATTAGCAGAGGATCTCTGTAGCTTAATTACCCGGGCGTCACAATTCTCCTCCACTACAAGAAATCTCGTCCCGAGATTTAAGAGGGGGGTAAGGGGGAAAGTTCTGGTTACGATATTCTAACGGATCTTCTCGGTCTTGGTTGCTCTTCTCTAAAAGGTCGATCCACTACGTTGATGTCTTCATTCCTCTGCTCCGGGTCATCATGATGAAGCCGGCATCCTTTTCTTCAAGATCTCCATCGTACATACGAAAGGGTAAGAAGGGAAAACTCGATATGGATGGATTCTAACAAGATCGAGCATCAGACGGTTAACTCAGGGAAGAAGCATAAGTATCTCTCGATTTGAAACTTAAGAAGATATTGAGAGTGAAGTAAGAAGGTACCATGAGAAGCTTCAAACGGATAGGAAATCGTTCGATGCCTAACCAGAAGGTGAAAGGGTTTCAGGGCAACGAGAATAGGTATTGCGCCTCATACCAGAATAGATCACTAGACAGGTGGTCCGTGAATTACATACGAAGTCAAGCGCGAGGAACAACCTTGGAAACAGGGTGTATAGGAGAGTCAGGTTTCGATCCTGGGAACTGTGGGTTATGGGCCCACCATGTGGGTTAAAACTAGGAAGGGCGTTGACATCTTGCACGATCATGTGAGCAAGGCATGTCAGAGGATAGTCCGTCGGTTAAGTCGGCAACAACATCGGTACCAAAGGGACGAAGAGATCCATTCTCCTGCTCGTTGAAACGAGGCGGACCAATAGGCAAGTTCTCGTCCATCGGTGGTTACCGAATATCATCAACAATCGCAACAGGGTCTTGCGGACAGAGTGGTACAACGAGGTGTTTACACAAGCAGGGAAATATTACTGGTTATATATTATAGATCACAAGGAGGTTTAAACAAACCAATGGAAGGAAAATGTGATCATCAGATCAAACCGAACAGTGTAAAGGATAACGTGTTTGACACATATACCAGGGGTATACCCTTCCCAAGGACAAGCAGAGTATGATATCCATGACAGGATATAATGTAGAAAACCTTTTAGGTAGGGGAGAGAAATTTCATGACATTATCCATACAACGATGTTTGGATAATTTGATTAAGAAAATTTAGCTTTGTGCTTCAAGTGTTCTTATCGATGATAGGAGTACCACATACATGCTTCGAGATAGCACTGACATGGTCTTCAAACAAAGGTCGGGCTTTGGATATACAAAGGATTCATCAGGAACAATTTATAAAGAAAGTCATTCCATTTCCTCATGGAAGAATGGTTAACCTTGCTAAAAAGGAAACTAAAACATTAGGTCCTCCGGTCAGGTGGGCTAGGCATGACATCACCTTACCGGGTCATATAAGGACCAATGATATGTCTCTTGAAGAATGTTCCAACCATCATACCTGACCAAGATTTAGATCTGATTGGTGTCAGGATACCTCAGACTCAGGATGCCTGAGAAGAAAAGGTGCAACACAATTGACGAGACGAGATTGTAAGATTCTCGGGAAATGTACTATGGTAGCGAGTTCCGAAACAAGAGTTCATCATTAATCCATGGAGAGGATGAGGAGGTGGCTGATGGACTCAGCGACAATTCAACGGGGTATCGAAAAAAATGGATCCCCACAATTATGTGGATAAGGAGATAACATTTGTCAGATCAAATGATATAATGAAATATGCTCGAGGAAAACATACACAATTAAACCTTGGTTGAAAGGTGCACCCGAAATATGGGTTGGGCTGCACGACCAATGTCAGAATGGTGATTCAATAATCAATAGTCCAAGAATGAACGGCCGACCATTAACTTCAAAGCAATAGGGTTGCTAGAAGGGCAGAATCCAAACAGCACCGTTCACTTGTTGGTACCCCGGTTGGAATCAACACGAGGACCAAGGAATGAACGGAGATGGCAGGAAGTATCACTTGTACAAAGAATTCATAAGGGTGGTGATATTCTCATGACATTCTTGGCAACAAAGGTGGTAATACTCCAAGGTAAAGGAGAACAATTGCTGGATAGCAAGGATCTTAAGGTATAACACCAAACACGGACAAGCTTGTGTTGAACAGAAGGCAATAAAGTGGTCGATGTTAACACAAGTCATCCAGAGAAAAGGGTGGTATTTCTCCTCAAGAATTCAATAGATATTTTGGAAGAGCTCAGGATGTTGATGATGTTCACGACACATTTGTCGCGGGATTTCATGAAGATGTAATCGATCAGCGACAACATCAGTTCAAAGGAATGATGAAGCGAAAGGTTATTGGAACCACGGGTACATCACAAGCTCGGAATCAAGCTTGTTGAATAAGGCGAAATGATAAGACGAGGAAGGTCGACGTAAGTTTAGCTCATCGTCGAAAAGTTGTGCTCCGGGAAGAAGGACCAGGTAGCACAGTTAAAAGTTGCACGATAATGATATAGCCGATCAGGCTAGGAATGACTTGAAGGGTTAATAAACTCATAAGCAATGAGGATTACTTAGAGTTATTGAATGGAATTGATTCACTTATCGGCATTCTCGATTGACAACAACACAGAACCCGTGGAGTGAATATGACGGGGAAAGGTACTACTTCATCATAAATTCATAAGATGAAGTGCAATGGGTTGATATTCTCGAGATACCAGAGGGTAATACTCGAAGGTAGAACAAAATAGAGGCTAGGAAGGCGTACTGATCTGCAGAAGGCAAGTACTTTAATTTGTCCGAGAAATAGAATCAAATGAGAACAACCATGGTCGGAACCACAGTTGCAAAGGATCAATTCACAGATACCAGATGATATATATCAAGGAAATGGTTATTATTACAAGAATTTTCCATGATAGGATCTACATCATGTCCATGGGCATGAACACAAAGTTCAAGGTCGACTCCCACTTATTTAATGCATAACCTTTCATTCACTTCTCGTCTTCGAAGAAGTTGCAGTGTTGAAATTTTATCTGGCGAAGCACCAGAAGAGTATGTCTCGTGAAAACTTTCGGGTTCACACGGTTTTAGAGAAGGTATAGGTTCAACCCGTCAGGGTATCGGGGAAACATATACCACAAGCTTCAATAGTAAATACGACCAGCTCGAAAGCAGAGCATGGTTGGCCAAGCAGATGATACCATTTACCAAATGCATTATGTATTTGAGGGAAGGCCCACAAGGTTATTGAGTATGAAGGACGCTGTTGGATAAAACCCAACAAAGGATCTGCCGGTCCATAATGGAGCTGATGTGAGTATCGTCACACGATCAGAGGACAAAACAAAGCAAGGGTTTGAATTATCGAAACAACTGACTAATCCAGAGCTCAAATGCAAAGGGTTAATGATTTTTAAATCAAAGGATCATAAGCAAACGCTCTGATTAAGGATGGATAAGTTGAGTAAGCTTAGGGGTAAAATCGACAACAATTTGATGGGTCGAGATCCAGCTCATGTTTAAAATGACGTTTGAGCCGAAAGGATGAATTCTAGGATCCAATTGAGGATTGCGAGCATTCGCAATATTTTTGAATCAATGGACTCAAAATGATAGAGACAAAGGCTGCCAATAAGATTACTATACTTATGGGCTTAACCATAATGCAAGCAAGCAAGAATTTCAAGAGCAATAAGCTGCTAAGGATTTTCGGAAGATCGAATATTATTTCGAAGACCTTAGTGAAACACATAAACAACGGGGAAAGAACGGATATCTGGTAAGTGTGAGGAATTATCCGTAGGGGGTATTCATGTGGCAAGAACTGCAAGGCAGTGGGCACAAAGTATACTCGAAACATTATAGAGAATTTCGGGTTATCTTGTAATAACAAGATCAACTGGGAATAAAAGTAAGAACGACAGGTGTAAGTATTTATCCATAGGGATATTTCGGTGCAAGGGAATTGCAAAAGCAACGGGCACAAGGTCTTGAGAGAATATCAAAGAGTATCTTCGAAATCTTCTAGTGCAGCCAGTGATCATCTGGACTGAAGCGGCTCTCTGGGAGAAATTATTTTCGAGAACCTAAAGTTAGATTTTAGTAAAAATCGTTTAACCCGAATAGAAGAGAGTTAGAAATCCCAGAGTAAAGATCGAGAAGTAAAAGATCCTAATACCACCCGATGGCGACGTGGGCCCGTAAGGCACACAGCCAAGTTAGTAAAAGCTTTTGCAATGTCTAGACTCGACTTCGGCCAAGGAGTGTGGAAGGGGGGTTCCTACAGGCAGTTGGCTCTGATACCAACTTGTGACGCCCCCGATTTGACCGTACACTAATCATGCACGCAAATGTGTACGATCAAGATCAAGGACTCACGGGAAGATATCACAACACAACTCTACAAATAAAATAAGTCATACAAGCATCATATTACAAGCCAGGGGCCTCGAGGGCTCGAATACAAGAGCTCGATCATAGACGAGTCAGCGGAAGCAACAATATCTGAGTACAGACATAAGTTAAACAAGTTTGCCTTAAGAAGGCTAGCACAAACTGGGATACAGATCGAAAGAGGTGCAGGCCTCCTGCCTGGGATCCTCCTAACTACTCCTGGTCGTCGTCAGCGGGCATCACGTAGTAGTAGGCACCTCCGGTGTAGTAGGGGTCGTCGTCGACGGTGGCGTCTGGCTCCTGGGCTCCAACATCTGGTTGCGACAACCAGGTAGAAGGGATAGAGGGAAAGAAGGAGAAAGCAACCGTGAGTACTCATCCAAAGTACTCGCAAGCAAGAAGCTACACTACATATGCATGGGTAAATGTGTAAAGGGCCATATCGGTGGACTGAACTGCAGAAAGCCAGAATAAGAGGGGGGATAGCTAATCCTTTCGAAGGCTACGCTTCTGGCAGCCTCCGTATTGCAGCATGTAGAAGGGAGTAGACTGAAGTCCTCCAAGTATCATCGCATAACATAATCCTAACCGATGATCCTCCCCTCGTCGCCCTGTGAGAGAGCGATCACCGGTTGTATATGGCACTTGGAAGGGTGTGTTTTATTAAGTATCCGGTTCTAGTTGTCATAAGGTCAAGATACAACTCCAAGTCGTCCTGTTACCGAAGATCACGGCTATTCGAATAGATTAACTTCCCTGCAGGGGTGCACCACATACCCCAACACGCTCGATCCCATTTGGCCGGACACACTTTCCTGGGTCATGCCCGGCCTCGGAAGATCAACACGTCGCAGCCCCACCTAGACCAACAGAGAGGTCAGCACGCCGGTCTAAACCTAAGCGCACAGGGGTCTGGGCCCATCGCCCTTAGCACACCTGCACGTTGCGTACGCGGCCGGAAGCAGAACTAGCCCCCTTAATACAAGAGCAGGCTTACGTTCCAATCCGGCGCGCGCCACTCAGTCGCTGACGTCACGAAGGCTTCGGCTGATACCACGACGCCGGGATACCCATAACTACTCCCGCGTAGATGGTTAGTGCGTATAGACCAAATGGCCAAACTCAGATCAAATACCCAGCTCTCGTTAAGCGTGTTAAGTATCCGCGAACGTCGACCAGGGCTAGGCCCACCTCTCTCCTAGGTGGTCGGAACCTGCCCTATCGCTCCGCCTCAAAGATCCACTCGCGGGTGCTCCTCAAGCCGACCCGTCTTTAGTCACCACATGTATCATGTATAAAGTATATAGTATATACCCGTGATCAACTCCCGAGTGATCACGGCCTGATAGTATAGCATGGCAGGCGGACAAGGATGTAGGGCCACTGATGATAAACTAGCATCCTATACTAAGCATTAGGATTGCAGGTAAAGGTAACAACAGTAGTAGCAAGGACAGGCTATGCATCAGTATAGGATTAACGGGAAGCAGTAACATGCTACACTACTCTAATGCAAGCAGTATAGAGAAGAGTAGGTGATATCTGGTGATCAAAGGGGGGGCTTGCCTGGTTGCTCCGGCAAGAGAGAGGGGTCGTCAACTCCGCAGTCGTACTGGGTAGCAGCGGCGTCGGTCTCGGTGTCTATCGAGAGAAGAGGGGGAAGAAACAATAAATATATAAGAAAGCATATGCATAGTGATGCATGACATGACAAGTAACGACGTTAGAGGTGCCCTAACGCGGTATTAGGTGATACCGATGAAGGGGGATAACATCCGGGAAAGTATCCCCGGTGTTTCACGTTTTCGGACAGATGAAATAGAGGGGGAAAGTTGCGTGTTCGCTATGCTAGGGATGCGTGGCGGATAAACGGGCTGCGTATCCGAATTCGTCTCGTCGTTCTGAGCAACTTTCATGTACAAAGTTTTTCCATCCGAGCTACGGTTTATTTTATATGACGTCAGCAGTCAACAGAGGTGTTGACTGGTCAACTGACGTGTGGGACCCACTGGTCATTGACTGTTTAGCCTAATAAGTGTTTAACTAAACTAACTACTGTTTAATTAAACTAATTAGTTAGTTAGGTTAATCTAATTACGATTAATTAACTTAATTAATTCCTTAATTAATTAATTAATTAAATTATTATTATCTATTTATTTATTTTATTTATTTTACATATTATTTTTAATCTTAATCCTTTTTTTATTAAACGTTCTGTGGGGGGGCCCCTGTGTCTATGACCAGGGGAGTCCATAGCGGGTTCTGGGCAGTGGATACGGGGCGGGCGCCGGGTGCCCGCACACCCGAGCCAACAGGGGGTTGCAGGCGAGGCTGCAGAGGCGGGGTGGTCGCCGGAGCGCGGCCACGGCGAGTACGGCGGCCGCGCGGGAGGGCAGGGGCGCATGCAGGGTCGCGCTGGGCACGGAGAGAGGGCGGTGCGAGGGGAGCAAGCGGGCACGGCAAGGGGTCAGTGCGGTGGCGCAGCGCAGGCTGGTGGTCACCAGTGGGGCGGCGGCCGCGGCGCGAAGCAGACGGCACGGCGCAGGCAGCGAAGAGTCAGGCGGGGGGGGCGCGAGCGGTGAGCCACAGTGTAGAGCGGGCGCGGTGGCACGGCCGGGCGAGGACGGCGCCGGAGTAGGGGCGGCCCCAGACGACGGCGGCCCTGGTGGGCGCGGCCAGGCGTTGCGGGACGGAGGCGATGGTGGTGGGGCGCAGTCATGGACGGAGATAGAGAGAGGGAGAGGCCGGAGCCTCACCGGCGTTCGTGGGGGAAATGGCAGCGGGCTCGAGCTCGAGGAGGACGGGGACGACGGGCGGAGTGGGAGGCAGTCCGGTGGAGGAGGGCGAAGCAGGCCGGCGAGGAAGAGGCGCTCCGGGCGGCGGAGGCCAACAGCGACGGCGAGGCGCGTCGGTGGCCTCCTCTCGATCCCGATCCAGATCGGGAGAGAGGAGGGGAGGGGATATTTTGCGGGAGAGGAGTGGGGGGTGTCGGTGGAGCGGGGGGGTGAGGATAAGGCGTGGCCGGCTGGGCCAGTTGGGCCGGCCATTTCGGACGGCGAAGGCCAGCTGGGCCACTTGGCCCAGCGGGGGGGGGGGGGGGGGCTTACTGTTTGTTTTTTTTTGTTTTTCTTGTTAGTTTAGTTTTTCTTTTTTGTATTTTCTTTTCCTTTTATTTATTCTTTCCTGCTTTATTGTAGTTGCATTTTATTTTAGTAAAACATACACTTAGTATCTAAATTAGTATACAACCTAGTCCATAGTCACAAAAAGTTTAGACCCCAAATAACTTACTTTGACATTTTCTTAAATATAAAAGTTATTCAAATAATCTTTTTACTACTGTTTTATTCATCTCATAGTATTTAAACATTTTATAAATGTGTGGTTTTTCCCCCATAATTATCTATGCAATATTTGGTTCACTCCGAACATTTTGGTTTTAATATTTGAAAACTTTTATTGTTTGCCAAATTTTGAATTTGAATTTGAATCGGTTTCGAACTAACTGGAGATTAGCAACTATAAACGAGGTGACGTGGCATCATTAGCAGAGGATCTCTGTAGCTTAATTACCCGGGCGTCACAAGAATCACAAAGTAACAATAGTGCATCCAACGCTTTGAGAAGCTCGAGGAAGAGAGCACGGGGTGGTGGCTAGGTATGTCTTTATGAAAGAAGATGATCTTAACAATGAAGAGTGTAAGGAGAATTACCAAGAGGTAATTCTGACCAAGCAAGAAATTGCACACTAGATGCCTTTAGATTCTATGGGACCAAGCATGAAAATGACACAATCACAATTGTAATTTTCATATCTTGAGCTCTAAGGCTAGCAAGAAATCAGAGTATACAATATTCTTGCAGAATATAGTGATATTCTTTATGAGTTCGAAGTCTCGTTTTGCTTATCATTGTCCTTAGATGCTATATATTGTCACCTCTAAATAAATAATTTACCATTTCACATTTCAAGGTCGTGTGTATTCCACTTTTATACCACATGTAAATTATTGCTTTACTTACTAATTGGAAGGAGTGTGTTTTCTTGACCTTGTAATTTTGTTGTCAAACAAGAACATGTGGTTAAGCAATTTCAGTGTTGGAAGTTTGCACATATGTTTTTCCGTGATTGTATATGAGTGTCCTTATCTGACAACCTATGTTTAACAAATAATTACGACCTTCAATGCTACTTCGCATATTTTTAGCCAACACATGCTTACGGATTAGCTTTACTTTATATATTTTTGCAGTATTTGCATGCGCTTTAGTAACACATGACGGTTCATATTGTTGCATAATAATCGATGTCTATGTTAAACCAAACCCTTAGTTAATTATTACCGTGAAGTATTGTATTGCACTCACCAAATATTTCTAACTAAAATTACACTAACACTTGTTCTCGAATGTGCCCGTGGAATGAAGGATGGCCTACAAATGACATTACCAAAATATATGATTATTCTTTAGAGGACATGATAGATGGTTCCGCTTTGATCCCATGTGCATCCATATAAGGAGTTCTCATACGCTCATTCAAACCGCAACACATATCTTGATCAAGATCAATATATTAGGATAGATACTTCTAGTTGTATGATTCATTTGTACGGATCGGGTAGGTGGGAGTGGGGTATGTCCATTTTAGTATTTCGAACTTAATCCTATTATCACGATGTTATTTAGTCTCAAATGTTTGGAAAGTGGTTGTTACATTTTATGATTTAAATTATTAACTTGTGAATAAGCCAAACCCTTCTAAGTAGAAAAGACTTATTGGTTTACTTAATATAAACTTTGAGTTTGGTTTCATAAATCGCAGGCTATATGTTGGTTTTATTGTTGACAAGCAATAACACATGATGTCCCGGTCTTTGCAATTGGCAAATACACAAATTTACACGCATATATAGATCACTTCAGCAACAACAAGTATCACTTATTATTTATAAGGAAAGAAATTGGTGCCAATTAAACATGTGCCGCTTTAAATTTATGAAATTCTTAGAGCATGTATTCGGTAGCATATAGCCTCAAAGTTTAATTGAATTTAATTTTTAAAACTACCAAATCTTTTAGTTCATCCCACAAGTTGGCATCAATATCCTTATTATCAAAAAAGGCATGCACATATATTCACACATGGGAATAGAGAGAGGTGTGAGATGCGGTAGGAAATGCAACCTCTTGGCTACAGCTAATGTCACCGGAGGCGAGTTGCACCGAGACAACAGCGTCGAGCCTTGCATGGGATGAGGAAGACGGTGGTGGGGGTTGGCGGACGTTATCTCCAGTGGCACAAAACGCATATATGGGAGGGATGCCGATGAGAGATGGATTGATGGTTCCAATTTGGATGCACTTCCACCTATATAAGGTGTTTCTATCCCCACTTTCTAACACCAACTCTTATTTAGAGCAAGATGAATATACGAAGTGAGATTCTTCTTGTCATATATACATATAGTGATGAAACACCATAGATTCGCTCCAATTTAGGTATACCAAAGAGAGGGAAGAGGCCGACTATGAGGAATTTCAAGGATTAGGAGAAGCAGCAAATGATGTCTTTGTTGGAAAAGGATGTTATCCAGTTAGAGAGATATCTTGTGGTGGTGAATCAGAGAGCAACAATAGTGCATCCAACGCTTTGAGAAGTTCAAGGAAGAGAGCAAGGAGTGGTGGCTAGGTATGTCTTTATGAAAGATGATGATCTTAACCATGAGGAGTGTAAGGAGTATTACCAATAGGTAATTCTGACCAAGCAAGAAATTGCACACTAGTTGCCTTTAGATTCTATGGGAACAAGCATGAAAACGACACAATCACAATTGTAATTTTCATATCTTGAGCTCTAAGGCTAGCAAGAAATCGGATTATACAATATGCTCGCGGAATATAGTGATATTCTTTATGAGTTGGAAGTCTCTTTTTGCTTGTCATTGTCCTTAGATGCTATATATTTTCACCTTTGAATAAATAATTTACCATCTGATATTTCAAGGTCATGTGTATTCCACTTTTATATCACATGTAAATTATTACTATACTTAATAATTATAAAGAGTGTGTTTTCTTGACCTTGTACTTTTGTTGTCAAACAAGAACATGAAGTTAAGTAATTTCATTGTTGGAAGTTTGCAATTTTTTCAGTGATTGTATATAAGTGTCCTCAGCCGAGAACCTATGTTTAGCAAATAATTACAACCTTCAATGCTGCTTAGCATATTTTTACCCAGCACTTGCTTACGGATTAGCTTTGCTTTATATATATTTGGAGTATTTGCATGTCCTTTAGTAACACATGATCTTTCATCTTGTTGCATAATAATCGATGTCTATGTTAAGAAAGACCTCAGTTTTAACCGTGAAGTATTGTATTACATTCACCAAACATTTCTCACTAAAATTTCTTTGGCACTTGTTCTTGACTGTGCCCGTGGAATGAAGGATGGCCTACGAATGACATTACCCAAAAAATATGATTATTCTTTAGTGGACATGATAGATGTTTCCGCTTTAATCCCACGTGCATCTAAAGGAGTTCTCGTACCCTGCATCGAACCACAACTCATATCTTGATCAAGATCAATATATTAGGACGTATACTTCTAGTTGTATGATTTATTTGTAGGGCTCGAGTGGTTGGTAGTGAGTTATGTCCATGTTAGTATATAAAACTTAAATATATCATCAAGATGCTATTTAGTTTTATATTTTTGGAAAGTTATTCTTACATTTTTCTGATTTAAATTATTAACTTGTGAACAAGCCAAACCCTTCTAAGTAGAAAAGACTTATTGGTTCACTTATTGTATACTTTAAGTTTGCTTTCACAAAGCAGGGTATATGTTGGTTTTTATTGTCAACAATGACTAGCACATGATGTCCCGATCTTTGGAATTATCAAATACACAAATTTACATGCATATATAGATCACTTCAGCAACAACAGGTGTTACTTTCTTTTTTTGAGGAAAAAATTGGTTTGAATTAAACATGTGTCGCTTTTAATATATGAAATTCTTAGAGCATGTATTCGGTAGCATGTAGCTGATACGTCTCAATCGTATCTACTTTTCCTGACACTTTTCCTCTTGTTTTGTACTCTAATTTGCATGATTTTAATGAAACTAACTCGGACTGATGATGTTTTCAGCAGAACTACCATGGTGTTGTTTTTGTGGCAAAATAGAAGTTCTTGGATTGGAACGAAACTTTTTGGAGAATTTTTATACAATAAAGAAAAGGGTCTATTTTACTACCCTGAACAAAGTTGGTGGTTCACATGACCCCCTGATCTATTTTTTGGTTCCTTTACCCTCCCCCCTAAACATTCTCATACCGGACAAAAACACCCTAAGTGGTTTACCCAAACCGGATGGTGATGTGGACATGGTCAAAGGTGGTATTTGACCTATGGGTGGGACCCACTCATTAATTTTTTAAAAAAAATCAAAGAAATAGAAGAAAAAAGGGGCGCCCCCCTACTGCAGTAGCAGCCGACCACAGTGGCGGCAGCCGGTGCGCGTGGAGCCGGCGGGTGGACGGACCGACGTCGGGGCAGGCGGAGACAACACGCGCCGAGGAGGGGAGGCCGGGCGCGGCCAGGCACAGCGACACGGGACGCGGACGGGTTCGCATGCGTGAGGGCAAAGTGGGGGCGGGCGGCCGGGGACGACAGTGCGAGCAACGTGCGGGGGCGGCCGGGGACGATGGCGCAAGCTCGGGGAGGAGGAGGGACGGCGCAGGCATGCAGCCGGAGCGGCGACGGGGCGGATGGCAGTGGAGCCAACGCCACGGAGGAGCGAGGCGAGACCGAGCGGGGTGCCGCGACCGGGGCGAGCTCCTTCATGCGACGGCAGATCTGACCCGGAGAGAGAGAGAGAGAGAGAGAGAGGTCAGAGAAACCTGACAAGGGGGCCCCACCAAGGTCAAACCCACCGTTGACTAGTGCCACATCAGCAACGTGTGGAGACAAATCAGCCAGGGGGTGTTCTGTCAGGTTTTGGTTTGTTTATGGGGTAGAATAAGCCAAAAAATAGATCAAGGAGTAAAGTGAACCAGCCACTTTATTCAGGGTAGTAGAATGGACTTTTTTATACAATAAAATAAAAATACTAGAGCCAAGAACCACCGAAGGGGGTCCTTGGGGGAGCACAACCCACCAGGGCGCACCCTCCTCCCTCCTGGCGCGTTCGGGTGGGTTGTGCCCACTTGGTGGCCCCGCAGACCCTATCTCCAACGCTATAAAATCACATTTTTCCAAAAAAAATCAGGAAGGAAGAATTATCTCGTTTCACGATACGGAGCCGCCGCCACCTCATGTTCTTCATCGGGAGGCCAGATCTGGAGTCCGTTTGGGGCTCTGGAGAGGGGGGTCTTCGATCTTCGTCATCACCAACCCTTCCTCATCGCCAATTCCATGATGCTCCCCACCAGGATTGAGTAATTCCTTCGTAGGCTCACTGGTCGGTGAGGAATTGGATGAGATTCATCATGTAATAGAGTTAGTTTTGTTAGGGCTTGATCCCTAGTATCCATTATGTTCTGAGATTGATGTTGATATGACTTTGACATGCTTAATGCTTGTCACTTTGGGCCCGGGTGCCATGATTTCATATCTGAACCGTTTATGTTATCACCATTATATCTATGTTTGAGATCCAATCTTGCAAGTCATATTCACCTATTACGTGTTATGATCTGTAAACCCCGGAGTGACAGTATTTCGGATACTTTCTGGTGATAACCATAGTTTGAGGAGTTCATGTATTCACTATGTGCTAATGCTTTGTTCCAGTTCTCTTTTACAAGGAGGCCTTAATATCCCTTAGTTTCCAAATGGACCCTGCTGCCACGGGAGGGTAGGACAAAAGATGGCATGCAAGTACTTTCTGTAAGCACGTATGACTATTTGCGGAATACATGCCTACATTATATTTAACTGGAGCTAGTTTTGTATCGCCCTAGGTTATGATTGTTATATGATGAATATCATCCAACGAATCCACCGATCCAATGCCTACGATTTTCCTATATATTGATCTTGCTAAGTTACTATTGCTACTATTACTGTTACACTTGCTACAAAATCATTGCTACCACTGTTACCGTTACTATTGTTGTTACAACTATTATCAAAACTATCATACTACTGTGCTACTGATCACTTTGATGCAGATAATTAATCCCCAGGTGTGATTGAATTGACAACTCAGCTGCTAATACTTGTGAATATTCTTTGGTTGCCCTTGTGTAGAATCAATAAATTTGGGTTGAATACTCTACCCTCGAAAACTTTTGTGATCCCCTATACTTGTGGGTTATTAGTAGCCTCAAAGTTTTTCTGAATTTAATTTTTGCAAGTACCAAATATTTTCAATCATCCACAAGTTGTCATCAATATCCTTACTATAAAAAAGGCATGCACATATATTCACACTTGGGAATAGAGAGAGGTGTGATATGTGGTAGGAAATGCAACCTCCTTGGTGCATCTAATGTCGTCGGAGGAGAGTTGCACCGAGACAACAACATCAAGCCTGGCATGGGATGAGGAAGATGGTGGCGGGGGTTGGCGGACGTTGTCTCCGGTGGCACAAAATGCATATACGGGAGGGATGCCATTGAGAGATGGATTGGTGGTTCCAATTTGAATAAATAATTTCCTGTCTGACATTTCAAGGTCGTGTGTATTCCACTTTTATATCGCGTGTAAATTATAACTTTACTTACTAATTCTAAAGAGTGTGTACTCTTGACCTTGTAATTCTGTTGTCAAACAAGAACATGTAGTTTTGAAATTTCAGTGTTGGAAGTTGGCACATATGTTTCTCAGTGATTGTATCTAAGTGTCCTTATCCGACAACCTATGTTTAGCAAATAATTACAACCTTCAATGCTGCTTAGCATATTTTTAGCCAACACTTGCTTATGTATTAGCTTTGCTTTTTATATGTTTGGAGTATTTGCATGCGCTTTAGTAACACATGAACTTTCATATTGTTGCATAATAATCGATGTCTATGTTAAACAGAACCCTTAGCTAATTATTACCGTGAAGTATTGTATTACATTCATCAAACATTTCTCACTAAAGTTATACTGACACGAGTTCTTGACTGTGCCCGTGGAATGAAGTATGGCCTAAGAATGACATTACCAAAACATATGATTATTCTTTGGAGAACATGATAGACGGTTCCGCTTTGATCCCATGTGCATCTATATAAGGAGTTCTCGTACGCTCCTTCGAACCACAACTCATATCTTGGTCAAGATCAATATACTAGGAAAAATCCTCTAGTTGTATGATTCATATGTAGGGCTCGGGCAGTTGGGAATGAGGTATCTCCATTTTAGTATTCAAAACTTAATTCTATTATCAGGATGTTATATACTTTTAGATTTTTGGAAACTGGTTGTTACATTTTCTGATTTAAATTATTAACGTGTGAACAAGCCAAACACTTCTAATTAGAGAAGACTTATTGGTTCACTTATTGTAGACTTTGAGTTTGGTTTCATAAATCGCAGGGTATATGTTGGTTTTTATTGTCGATGATCAGTAACACATGTTGTCTTGATCTTTGCAATTAGCAAATACACAAATCTACATGCATATATAGATCACTTCAGCAACAACAGGTGTCAATTTCTCTTTCCGAGGAAAAAATTGGTTCGAATTAAACATGTGCCACTTTTAAAATATGAAATCTTAGAGCATGTAATTGGTAGCATGTAGTCTCAAAGTTTTTTGGAATTTAATTTTACAAGTACCGAATCTTTTAATTCATCCCACAAGTTTTCATCAATATCCTTACTATAAAAAATTCATGCCCATGTATTGACAGTTGGGAATAGAGAGAGGTGTGACATGTGGTTGGAAATGCAACCTCCTAGGTGCGTCTAATGTCACTAGAGGCGAGTTGCACTGAGACAACAGCGTCAAGCCTGGCATGTGATGAGGAAGATGGTGGGGGGGGGGGGGGGGGTTGGTGGACATTGTCTCCGGTGGCACAAAATGTATATACGGGAGGGATGCCATTGAGAGATGGATTGGTGGTTCCAATTTTGATGCACTTCCACCTATATAAGGTATTTCTATCCCCACTTTATGACTGCAACTCCTATTTTGAGCAAGATGAATATATGAAGTGAGATTCTTCTTGTCATATATATACATATAGTGATGAAACACTATAGATTCGCTCCAGTTTATGTATGCCAAAGAGAGGGAGGAGGCCGACTGTGAGGAATTTCAAGGGTTAGGAGAAGCAGTGAATGATGTCTTTGTTTGAAATGGATGTTGTCCAATTAGAGAAATATCTTGTGGTGGAGAATCACAGAGCAACAATAGTGCATCCAACGCTTCAAGAAGCTCAAGGAAGAGAGCACGGGGTGGTGGCTAGGTATGTCTTTATGAAAGAAGATGATCTTAACCATGAGCAGTGTAAGGAGTATTACCAAGAGGTAATTCTGACCAAGCGATAAACAACACACTAGTTTCCTTTAGATTCTATGCGGCCAAGCATGAAAATGACACAATAACAATTGTAATTTTCATATCTTGAGCTCTAAGGCTAGCAAGAAATTGGATTATACAATATTCTCATAATATAGTGATATTCTTTATGAGTTGGAAGTCTCCTTTTGCTTGTCATTATCCTTGGATGTTATATATTGTCACCTTTGAATAAATAATTTCCCATCTGACATTTCAAGGTCGTGTGTATTCCACTTTTATGCCACATGTAAATTATTGCTTTACTTACTAATTCTAAAGAAAGTGTTTCCTTGACCTTGTAATTTTGTTGTCAAACAAGAACATGTAGTTAAAAAAATCATTGTTGGAAGTTTGCACATGTGTTTTTCCGTGATTGTATATGAGTGTCCTTATCCGACAACCTATATTTAACAAATAATTACAACCTTCAATGCTGCTTAGCATATTTTTAGCCAACACATGCTTACGGGTTAGATTTGCTTTATATATGTTTGGAGTATTTGCATGCGCTTTAGTTACACATGGCCTTCATATTGTTACATAATATTCGATGTCTATGTTAAACAAAATCCTCAGTTATTACCGTGAAGTATTGTATTACATTCACCAAACATTTCTCACTGAAATTGCTCTGACACATGTTCTTGATTATGCCCGTGGAATGAAGGATGGCCTACGAATGACATTACCAAAAAAATATGATTATTCTTTAGAGGACATGACAGATGGTTCCGCTTTAATCCCACATGCATCTAAAGGAGTTCTCGTACCCTCCTTTGAACCACAACTCATATCTTGATCAAGATCAATATATTATGACAGATACTTCTAATTGTATGATTCATTTGTAGGGCTAGGGTAGATGGGAGTGAGGTATGTCCATGTTAGTATGTAAAACTTAAATCTATTATCAGGATGTTATTTAGTTTTATATTTTTGGAAAGTGATTGTTACATTTTTCTAATTTAAATTATTAACTTGTGAACAAGCCAAACCCTTCTATGAAGAAAAGACTTATTGGTTCACTTATTGTATACTTTAAGTTTGGTTTCACAAAGCAAAGTATATGTTCGTTTTTATTGTCGACAATCAGTAACACATGATGTCCCAATCTTTGCAATTAGCAAATACACAAATTTACATGCATATATAGATGACTGCAGCAACAACAGGTGGTACTTTCTGTTTTTGAGGAAAAAATTGGTTTGAATTAAACATGTGTCGGTTTTAATATATGAAATTCTTAGAGCATGTATTCGGTGGCATGTAGCCTCAAAGTTTTTCTGAATATAATTTTTTCAAGTACCATATCTTTTAATTCATTCCAGAAGTTGTCATCAATATCATTACTATAAAAAATGCATGCCTGATACGTCTCCAACGTATCTATAATTCTTGATTGCTCCATGCTATTATATTATCTATTTTGGATGTTAATGGGCTTTATTTTACACTTTTATATCATTTTTGGGACTATTCTATTAACCGGACGCCCAACCCAAATTGTTGTTTTTTTGCCTATTTCAGTGTTTCGTAGAAAAGGAATATCAAATGAAGTCCAAACGGAATGAAACCTTCGGGAACGTGATTTTCTCAACAAACATGATCCAGGAGACTTGGAGTGGGCGTCAAGAAACAATCGAGGAGGCCACGAGGCAGGAGGCGCGCCTACCCCACTGGACGTGCCCTCCACCCTCGTGGGCCCCTCGTTGCTCCACCGACCTACTTCTTCCTCCTATATAAGTCCACGTACCCCGCAAACATCCAGGAGCACCACGAAAACCTAATTCCACCGCCGCAACCTTCTGTACCCAAGAGATCCCATCTTGGGGCCTTTTCCGGAGCTCCGCCGGAGGGGGCATTGATCACGGAGGGCCTCTACATGAACTCCATGGCCTCTCCGATGATGTATGAGTAGTTTACTTCAGACCTTCGGGTCCATAGCTAGTAGCTAGATGGCTTCTTCTCTCTCTTTGGATCTCAATAAAAGAGTCTCCTCGATTCTCTTGGAGATCTATTTGATGTAGTCTTCTTTTGCAGTGTGTTTGTCGAGATCCGATGAATTGTGGGTTTATGATCCAGATTATCTATGAACAATATTTGATTCTTCTCTGAATTCTTTTATGTATGATTGGTTTATCTTTGCAAGTCTCTTCGAATAATCAGTTTGGTTTGGCCTACTAGATTGATCTTTCTTGCAATGGGAGAAGTGCTTAGCTTTGGGTTCAATCTTGCGGTGCTCGATCCCAGTGACAGTAGGGGAAACGACACGTATTGTATTGTTGCCATCGAGGATAAAAAGATGGGGTTTATATCATATTGCATGAGTTTATCCCTCTACATCATGTCATCTTGCTTAAGGCGTTACTTTGTTCTTATGAACTTAATACTCTAGATGCATGCTGGATAGCGGTCGATGTGTGGAGTAATAGTAGTAGATGCAGAATCATTTCGGTCTACTTGTTGCGGACGTGATGCCTATATACATGATCATGCCTAGATATTCTCATAATTATTCGCTTTTCTATCAATTGCTCGACAGTAATTTGTTTACCCACCGTAATACTTATGCTATCTTGAGAGAAGCCACTAGTGAAACCTATGGCCCCGGGTCTATTTTCCATCATACAAGTTTCCAATCTATTTTATTTTGCAATCTTTACTTTCAATCTATATCATAAAAATACCAAAAATATTTATCTTATTATTATTATCTCTATCAGATCTCACTCTTGCAAGTGGCTGTGAAGGGATTGACAACCCCTTTATCGCGTTGGTTGCGAGGTTCTTATTTGTTTGTGTAGGTACGAGGTGACTCGCGCGTGGTCTCCTACTGGATTGATACCTTGGTTCTCAAAAACTGAGGGAAATACTTACGCTGCTTTACTGCATCACCCTTTCCTCTTCAAGGGAAAACCAACGCAGTGCTCAAGAGGTAGCAAGAAGGATTTCTGGCGCCGTTGCCGGGGAGATCTACGCCAAGTCAAGACATACCAAGTACCCATCACAACTCTTATCCTCCGCATCACATTATTTGCCATTTGCCTCTCGTTCTCCTCTCCCCCACTTCACCCTTGCTGTTTTATTCGCCCTTCTTTTGTTCGTCTTTCCATTTGCTTTGATGTCTTACTTGGCTCGTTTGTTTGTAATAGTTGTTTATTTATTGCTAAACAGAGAACCTAAGATCTATGGATCCTCATCCGCTTGCTAATCTTTCTAAGAGATCCAATTATGATGAACCAATTGCTAGTGAGTTTTGTGCTCTAGATTATCTTTATGAAGTTTTGCTTGAAATTCGTGAATCTGAAAATTGTGATGAAGTACTTTATGGAGTGATTCACGAGGGATCTTTGAATAGAAAGCATGATTGCAATGACGATAGTATAAATTCTATTAATGTCAATTGTGCTTATAATATGCAAAACCCTAAGCTTGGGGATGCTAGTTTTGCTATGACTACTATTTGTTGCAATGATCATGATTGGGGTGATTCTTCTTATGATCTTGAAAATTTATTTAAGCCCCATGATGAATATGAGATTGATAATAATGTTTGCAATAATATTGAAAGTGGGTTTGGAAGAGTGTCAACTTTAGATCCCACATATTTGGAGAATGTTCAATCTTATGGAGTTTTTGATAAAGGTGGGTTTGGAGAGGTCATGACTTTAGTTAATGTTAATCCCACTATTTCGGAAGAGTGTCAACTTTGCATGCATGTGGATCATGTTGAGAATATTTTATGTGATAGCTATATTTTTGAATTTGCTTATGATCCTACATGTAATTATTACGAGAGAGGAAAATATGGTTGTAGAAATTTTCATGTTACTAAATTACCTCTTGTTATGTTGAGATTGCTATTGTTTCTTTCCGCTTCCTTGCATGTGCTAGTTTTTGCTTGCCTTGATAATTTGTTTGCCTATAAGATGCCTATGCATAGGAATTATGTTAGACTTAGATGTGTTTGTCACGTGTTTTATGATGCTCTCTCTGTGCTTCAATTCTTGTATTTCATGTGAGCATCATTGAAATCTTCTGCCTAGCTAAAAGGCTTTAAAGAAAAGCGCTTGTTGGGAGACAACCCAATATTTTTCCTTTCTGTTATTCAATAAATAATTTATCTAGCCTCTGTTTTGGTTGTGTTTTTTGTGTTTAATTAGTGTTTGTGCCAAGTAGAACCGTTGGGAAGACTCGGGGAAAGTCTTTTTGATCTTGCTATAAAAAACAGAAACTTTAGCGCTCACGAGAATTGCTGCCATTTTTATTTGGAAAGTGCTATTTAGTTAATTCTTTTTTAAGATGATTAATAGATAAATTACTCACGTCCAGCAATTTATTTTAGAATTTTTGGGGTTCCAGAAGTTTGCGTTAGCTACAGATTACTACAGACTGTTCTGTTTTTGACAGATTCTGTTTTTCGTGTGTTGTTTGCTTATTTTGATGAATCTATGGCTAGTATAAGAGTTTATAAACCAGAGAGAAGTTGGAATAAAGTAGGTTTAACACAAATATAAATCAAGAATGAGTTCATTACAGTACCTTGAAGTGGTGTTTTGTTTTCTTTCGCTAACGGAGCTCACGAGATTTTCTATTTTGAGTTTTGTGTTGTGAAGTTTTCAAGTGTTGGGTAAAGATTTGATGGACTATGGCAAGGAGTGGCAAGAGCCTAAGCTTGGGGATGCCCATGGCACCCCAAGGTAAAATTCAAGGACACCAAAAAGCCTAAGCTTGGGGATGCACCGGAAGGCATCCCCTCTTTCGTCTTCGTCTATCGGTAACTTTACTTGGAGCTATATTTTTATTCACCACATGATATGTGTTTTGCTTGGAGCATCTTGTATTATTTGAGTCTTTGCTTTTTAGTTTACCACAATCATCCGTGCTGTACACACCTTTTGAGAGAGACTCACATGATTTGAAATTCATTAGAATACTCTATGTGCTTCACTTATATCTTTTGAGCTATATAGTTTTTGCTCTAGTGCTTCACTTATATCTTTTAGAGCACTGCGGTGGTTTTAATTTATAGAAATAGTAGATCTCTCATGCTTCACTTATATTATTTTGAGAGTCCTTTAGAACAACATGGAAATTTTCTTTTAGGAATAATATAAAAACTTTCATAGAAGTGCATTGAATACTATGAGAAGTTTGATACTTGGTAATTGTTTTGAGATATGGAGATGGTGATATTAGAGTCATGCTAGTTGAGTAGTTGTGAATTTGAGAAATACTCATGGTGAAGTTTGTGATTCCCGTAGCATGCACGTATGGTTAACCGTTATGTGATGAAGTCGTAGCATGATTTATTTATTGATTGTCTTCCTTATGAGTGGCGGTCGGGGACGAACGATGGTCTTTTCCTACCAACCTATCCCCCTAGGAGCATGCGCATAATACTTTGTTTCGATAACTAATAGATATTTGCAATAAGTATGTGAGTTATTTATGACTAATGTTGAGTCCATGGATTATACGCACTCTCACCCTTCCACCATTGCTAGCCTCTCTAGCATCGCGCAACTTTCGCCGGTACCATAAACCCACCATATACCTTCCTCAAAACAGCCGCCATACCTACCTATTATGGCACTCCCATAGCCATTCCGAGATATATTGCCATGCAACTTTCCACCGTTCCGTTATTATGACACGCTTCATCATTGTCATATTGCTTGCATGATCATGTAGTTGATATCGTATTTGTGGCAAAGCCACCGTTCATAATTCTTCATACATGTCAATCATGCATCATTGCACATCCCGGTACACCGCCGGTGGCATTCACATAGAGTCATATTTTGTTCTAAGTATTGAGTTCTAATTCTTGAGTTGTAAGTAAATTAAAGTGTGATGATCATCATTATTAGAGCATTGTCCCAGTGAGGAATGGATGATGG
This sequence comes from Triticum urartu, assembly GCF_056163025.1. Lineage (NCBI taxonomy): Eukaryota > Viridiplantae > Streptophyta > Magnoliopsida > Poales > Poaceae > Triticum > Triticum urartu. The sequence goes on along the minus strand of NC_141879.1, from coordinate 709,947,877 downwards.
AGACTATGATTTCCCCATAAGTCGGGATGAGACTCCGGACGAAAATGAAAAAAAAGAGGCCAAAAAGAAAAAAGAAAGAAGGCCCAAATAAAAAATGAGAGAAAAAGAGAGAAGGGACAATGTTACTATCCTTTTTCCACACTTGTGCTTCAAAGTAGCACCATGATCTTAATGATAGAGAGTCTCCTATGGTATCACTTTTATATACTAGTGGGAATTTACATTATAGAACTTGGCTTGTATATTCCAATGATGGGCTTCCTCAAAATTGCCCTAGGTCTTCATGAGCAAGCAAGTTGGATGCACACCCACTTAGTTCTTTTGTTGAGCTTTCGTACACTTATAGCTCTAGTGCATCCGTTGCATGGCAATCCCTACTCACTCACGTTGATATCTATTGATGGGCATCTCCATAGCCCATTGATACGCCTAGTTGATGTGAGACTATTTTCTCCTTTTTGTCTTCTCCACAACCACCATTCTATTTCACATATAGTGCTATATCCATGGCTCACGCTCATATATTGCGTGAAGATTGAAAAAGTTTGAGAACATCAAAAGTATGAAACAATTGCTTGGCTCGTCATCGGGGTTGTGCATGATTTAAATATTTTGTGTGGTGAAGATAGAGCATAGCCAGACTATATGATTTTGTAGGGATAACTTTCTTTGGCCATGTTATTATAAGAAGACATGATTGCTTAGTTAGTATACTTGAAGTATTGTTATTTTTATGTCAATATTAAACTTTTATCTTGAATCTTTCGGATCTGAACATTCATGCCACAATAAAGAAAAATTACATTGAGAAATATGTTAGAAAGCACTCCACATCAAAAATTCTTTTTATCATTTACCTACTCGAGGACGAACAGGAATTAAGCTTGGGGATGCTTCATACGTCTCCAATGTATCTATAATTTTTGATTGCTCCATGCTATTATATTATCTGTTTTGGATGTTAATGGGCTTTATTTTACACTTTTATATAATTTTTGGGACTAACCTATTAACCGGAGGCCCAGCCCAAATTGATGTTTTTTTGCCTATTTTAGTGTTTCTGTGACGTCCGGATAATTAAGCTATAGTAAACCCCTGCTAATGATGCCACATCATCACATTACTATTGCTAATCCTCACTTGATCCAAATCACTGTTCATGTTCAACTTCAAAATCAAAGTCAAAAATCCAAACTTGTCAAACATCAAAACTAAAATGTTCGAATAATCCTATAAATTCCCCTCATCATTTTCATGCTCAAACCAACTTATTTTGACTCAGAAATAAATTCCAAGAAAATTAATAAGTGGTCCGTCGGCAAATAAAATGGCCTTTCCAAAATAAATGATTATCATTTAATTCCAATTGCCTCCAAACTTTGTGGGTAAGCTCAAAATAGTGCCTAGTATTTATGTGACAAATTTCATCTGACTTGCAAAATTCATTTGGTTCGAAATTAAAATAGAGATAGGAGAAAATTGCAAAACAGTAAAAGAATAAGAATATAAGAAATGTTTCGATCTGTGCACTTTACCCCATTAAGAATAGAGTACAACCCAGCCCACCTCCCTTGTGCGGCTGTACAGGCCCCCCAAATTAGTGGGGCCCCAGATTTGTATATACTTAGTACTAGTATTCTTAGTAATTAGCACAAAACAGGTTGTAGCATGCCTGCGGGGCCCCACAATGAATTAACTGAGCTAACTCCCAACTTGTGTTCCCAAGAGTAGTAAGTTACAACGCCACCGCTGTTGGCCGTTCCCCTTGGGCCCTCTTCTCACGCACGCCTCTCTCTCTATTACCATTCTCTCTTCGTCTTCTTCACAACGTCGCCGCCGTTCCTCTTTCCTTGCTAGATTAAATCAATCTCCAGTCCTTCACTAGCCAACGTTCCGCTCCAAATCCCTCAGCTATTAATTTTTCACGATTTCCCCAAATTATCCGTTGCAATGAGCTGTGGAATAGGTAACGTATCACTTCCAATCCCCATCTATTTATTTGGTTGGTGTTCTATTCATCTCGAATCATCAGACCTGCAAATCAGTCTTTCACTCGACCTCCTTCGTTTCCAGTTGCCACCTTGCTGGCCCTGCGACCTGTGTGTGTTAGAATCAAGTGGAGCCTGGATCCCTAGATGCCCTGCTCGTCACAGAGATCCAAGCGCTCAGCGGGCCGGATGAGGCTGCGAGTTCTTGATCGCCAAAGCAACACGCATCTCCTCCCCTTGATCTTCTTCTCACATCGATCGAAGACAGGTTCTTTTGTTTCATTCTTTTTTGACCGCAGGTTCATTTTTTAGTTCCTGTGTGTCGCTTATTTTACTTTCTGCAATGTCCTCTAGAATTAGGAAGTGCCAGTCAGGATATGAAAAACGTTAGAAAAAAAGATACTCACTGAATCTCTAAAAGGTGGTCTTGATAGGTTTGTTGTTAAAGAACCAAACCTTTTTTCTGAAAATCTCTAGATGTTATACAGAAGATTGTACTCTGTACCAACGTGATATATAATCCTAATAATAATAACAATTAGATCTTGTTTTCCTCATCGTCACTTGCTATGCCGAGGGCCCATTTTCTGACTTCGCACCGGGCCTCCATTTTTCCCGGTACGGCCCTGGCGACGATCCCATGGCCGTGGCCACGTGCCAGCCATCCGGCCGCCCCAACCCCCCTAAAAAACGTCCAGGCGCCCCTTCCCCAAACCCTAGCCCCGTTTCTTCCCCTCCCATGCTCGTTCCCTTATTTTTTTTCATGCCCGAAATGCCCCTGGCCGCGCCGTCGTTGCTCACGCGACCACCAGCTGCCCTGCGCCGCACCACCGTGTCCCGGAGGATCGACATCGTCGCCTACGCCATCTACAACACAGACTCGACGCCGGGGAGCCCAACAATGACGGGATCGAGGTCGTCTTCAACCTCGGTGCCGCCGCCGTCCGTCGTTCGATCCGCGCCACCCCGAGTCTTCCCGAGCTCCGATGTGAGCACCACTGTGTTTCCCCCATCTCCCTGCTACCGCACATGCCTTGTAGCGAGCTGCCCCCGTAGCCACGCTCCGTCGGCCGCTCGGCTTCGTGGCCGCTGCGCTGTATGTGCTTGTGCTGCTTCCACCTTCAGACCCGGCGCGCCGCACTCGTCCCATAGGACCAAACCCCAGGCCAAATGGCCACCGGAGCACCGATCCCACACTCGCCTCACCCATGGCCGCGCCTCCGCGCGCGCCAACGCCCACGCAGCGCCCAGCTGCTGTCGCTTCTTCTGCAGCTGCTCGTCGTTGCCTGCTCATCTAATTGCTGTGTTGCTTGGCCGCTGCTTGATGCTTCACTTTGCTGCTGCTGCGCTTATCGCTGCCACTAGCTGCTGCAGCCGGCTGCTGCTGATGCCTGGGCGTGGCTGATGCTTGGGCATGGCCGTGCATGCGTGCACAACTTGCACATCCGGCTGTGTCTCTGGCCGGCTTGATTAATTAGAGATAGGTTAGTTTTAGGATTAGACTAGTGGCTAAATAGCGTAATGTGTAGATGACATATGGGTCCCTTTCAATTAGATTAATTTTACTTATTTGTTTAGGTACAACCTATGACATGTGGGTCACACCCTGCCCTTTTGACTAGTCAAAGTTGACTTTGTCAACTCGGATTAAAACAATTAAAATAAATCCAGAAATTTTAGAAATTGTTTAAACCTTTGAAAATTAATAGAAAATAATCTGTAAGTCAGATGAAAAAATATTATGCATGAAAGTTGCTCAGAACGACGAGACGTATCCGAATACACGGTTCGTTCGTCCGCCACACATCCCTAGCATAGCGAACATCGAATTTTCCCCTCCGGCTCATCTGTGCGAAAACGCGAAACACCGGGGATACTTTCCCGGATGTTTTCCCACCTTCGCCGGTATCACCTAGTACTGTGTTAGGTCACTCCTAGCACCGCGTATTGCCATGTTATGTTTTGTGATGTTTTGATTGCTCTGTTATTTATTGGTTCCTCCTCCGTTACTTTTTTTCCGGTAGACCCCGAGACCGTGGTTGAACCAGTGACCGACTACTTCACCTTCGAGGGTCCGTTTCTGTCTGCAGAGCAACCAGGCAAGCCCCCCCCCCCTTAATCACCAGATATCACCTACTCTTCTCTCTATTGCTTGCATTAGAGTAGTATAGCATGTTACTGCTTTCCGTAAATCCTACCCTGATGCATAGCCTGTCATTGTTGCTACAGTAATTGATACCTTACCTGCAATCCTAAATGCTTAGTATAGGATGCTAGTTTATCATCAGTGGCCCTACATTCTTGTCTGTCTACCATGCTATACTATCGGGCCGTGATCACGTCGGGTGTTGATCACGGGTATATACTATACATATTACACATGATATATGTTGTGAATAAAGTCGGGTCGACTCGTTGAGTACCCGCGGTTGATTCACGAATTGGGGGCTGGAAGGACATACTTTCCCAACGGCCCTCTGTGTGGATCTTTGTAGCGAAACGACACAGCAGGTTGAGACCACCTAGGAGAGAGGTGGGCCTGGCCCTGGTCGGCGTTCGCGGTTACTTCAAGAAAACACGTTTAACGAGATCTTGGTATTTGATCTGAGTCTGGCCACTGGCTTATACGCACTAACCAAAAACGCGGGGACAGTTATGGGCACTCGACGTCGTGGTATCAGCCGAAGCCTTCGTGACGTCAGCGACTGAGCGGCGCGCGCCGGGTTGGACTGGAACGCCTGCTCTTGTATAAGGAAGGCTAGGTCTGCTCACCGGCCGCGTACGCAACATGCATGTGTGCAATGGGCGATGGGCCTAGACCCCTGCGCCATAGGATTTAGACCGGCGTGCTGACCTCTCTATTGTGCCTAGGTAGGGCTGCGACATGTTGATCTTTCGAGGCCAGGCATGACCCCGAAAAGTGTGTCCGGACAAAGGGGATCGAGCGTGTTGGGAAATGTGGTGCACCCCTGCAGGGAAGTTGATCTATTCGAATAGCCGTGTCCCTCGGTAAAAGGACGCCCCAGAGTTGTACCTTGACCTTATGACAACTAGAACCGGATACTTAATAAAACACACCCTTCCAAGTGCCAGATATAACCGGTGATCACTCTCTCACAGGGCGACGAGGGGAGGATCACCGGGTAGGATTATGCTACACGATGCTACTTGGTGAACTTACCTTCTGATCTCTTCTACATGCTGCAAGATGGAGGTGGCCAGAAGCGTAGTCTTCAATAGGACTAGCTATCCCCCTCTTATTCCGGCATTCTACAGTTCAGTGCACATATGTTAGCCTTATTCCATTTGATACCAATGTATACATATGTAGTGTAGCTCCTTGCTTGTGAGTACTTTGGATGAGTATTCACGGTTGCTTTGCTCCCCCCTTTCCCCCTTCCTATACCCGATTGCTGCGACCATACGATGGAGCCCAGGAGCTAGACGCCACTGTCGATGACGACTGCTACTACTCGGGAGGCGCCTACTACTACGTGCAGCCCGCTGCCGATGACCAGGAGTAGTTTAGGAGGATCCCAGGCAGGAGGCATGCGCCTCTTTCGATCTGTATCCCAGTTTGTGCTAGCCTTCTTAAGGCAAACATGTTTAACTTATGTCTGTACTCAGATATTGTTGCTTCCGCTGACTCGTCTATGATCGAGCTCTTGTATTCGAGCCCTCGAGGCCCCTAACTTGTAATATGATGCTTGTATGACTTATTTTATTTGTAGAGTTGTGTTGTGATATCTTCCCGTGAGTCCCTGATCTTGATCATACACGTTTGTGTGTATGATTAGTGTACGATTGAATCGGGGGCGTCACAAGTTGGTATCAAAGCCGACTGCCTATAGGAATCCCCCTTTCCAACTCCTTGGCCGAAGTCGAGTCTAGTCATTGAAAAACTTTTACTAACATGGCTGTGTGGGTTACGGGCCCACGTCGTCATTGGGTGGTATTAGGATCTTTTACTCCTTGTCTATACTCTGGGACTATGATCTCTCTCCTATTCGGGTTAAATGATATGCTAACTCTAACTCTAGGTTCTCGTAAATACTTTCTCCCGGAGAGCCCCTCGGTCCGAATGATCGACTGCTTCAATAGAAGATTCTGACAATACTCTTAGATGTACTCCCGAGAACTTGTGTTGATTTCTTTTGCAATCCCTTAACACCGTCGCATCCTTATGGATAATTGTGTACCCTCGCCGTTCATACTTTCATCCCTAGTTGTTCTTGTTATTACAAGATACGCGAAAGTATTCTCCGACTTTCAAGAATCCTTTTTCGACTGCCATGCAACTCTTTTCCGCCTGAATAACCCTACAAATAATTCCTCAAACTTATCAGGGGTTCGTTCATTCCCAGTTGATCATATGTCTCACATTCGAATGCAATTGGATCTCCTGAAGATCCTCTGCAGCCTAGTGCTCCCGAAAGTCCTGTCTACCCGCATTATGGTTAAATCCATATGTCCAACAATATTCACTAACATCCTTTGTCATTGTCTTCCTAACCCTATTGATTCATTATGTTGCGATTGCTCGCAATCATCGGCCGAACCCTGAAATTTGACCATCCTGCTCGACAAACGTGATCCAGGAGACTTGGAGTGGGCGTCAAGAAACAATCGAGGAGGCCACGAGGCAAGGGGGCACGCCTACCCCCTGGGCGCGCCCTCCACCCTCGTGGGCCCCTTGTTGCTCCACCGACCTACTTATTCCTCCTATATAAGTCCACGTACCATGCAAACATCCAGGAGCACCACGAAAACCTAATTCCACCGCCGCAACCTTCTGTACCCGAGAGATCCCATCTTGGGGCATTTTCCGGAGCTCCGTCGGAGGGGGCATTGATCACGGAGGGCCTCTACATCAACTCCATGGTCTCTCCGGTGATGTGTGAGTAGTTTACTTCAGACCTTCGGGTCCATAGCTAGTAGCTATATGGCTTCTCTCTCTCTCTCTCTCTCTCTCTCTCTCTTTGGATCTCAATACAAAGTTCTCCTCGATTTTCTTGGAGATCTATTCGATGTAATCTTCTTTTGTGGTGTGTTTGTAGAGATCCGATGAATTGTGGGTTTATGATCCAGATTATCTATGAATAATATTTGATTCTTCTCTGAATTCATTTATGTATGATTGGTTTAGTTTGGCCTACTAGATTGATCTTTCTTGCAATGGGAGAAGTGCTTATCTTTGGGTTCAATCTTGCGGTGCTCGATCCCAGTGACAGTAGGGGAAACGACACGTATTGTATTGTTGCCATCGAGGATAAAAAGATGGGGTTTATATCATATTGCATGAGTTTATCCCTCTACATCATGTCATCTTGCTTAAGGCGTTACTCTGTTCTTATGAACTTAATACTCTAGATGCATGCTGGATAGCGGTCGATGTGTGGAGTAATAGTAGTAGATGCAGAATTGTTTCGGTCTACTTGTCGCGGACATGATGCCTATATACATGATCATGCCTAGATATTCTCATAATTATTCACTTTTCTATCAATTGCTCGACAGTAATTTGTTTACCCACCATAATACTTATGCTATCTTGAGAGAAGCCACTAGTGAAGCCTATGGCCCCCGGGTCTATTTTCCATCATACAAGTTTCCAATCTATTTTATTTTGCAATATTTACTTTCAATCTATATCATAAAAATACCAAAAATATTTATCTTATTATTATCTCTATCAGATCTCACTCTTGCAAGTGGCCGTGAAGGGATTGACAACCCCTTTATCGCGTTGGTTGCGAGGTTCTTATTTGTTTGTGTAGGAACGAGGTGACTCGCGCGTAGTCTCCTACTGGATTGATACCTTGGTTCTCAAAAACTGAGGGAAATACTTATGCTGCTTTACTGCATCACCCTTTCCTCTTTAAGGGAAAACCAACGCAGTGCTCAAGAGGTAGCAATGCCCATATATTCAAACTTGGGAATAGAGAGAGGTGTGATATGTGGTAGGAAATTCAACCTCCTGGGTGCGACTAATGTCACCGGAGACAAGTTCCACCGAGACAACAGCGTCAAGCCTTGCATGGGATGAGGAAGATGGTGGGGGGTTGGCGGGCGTTGGCTCCGGTGCCGCAAAATGTATATATAGGAATGCTGCCATTCACAGGTGGATTGGTGGTTCCAATTTGGATGCACTTCCACCTATATAAGGTATTTATATCCCCACTTTCTGACATCAACTCCTATTTTGAGCAAGATGAATAGTTGATGTAAGATTCTTCTGGTCATATATACATAGAGTGATGAAACACTATAGATACACTCCAATTTAAGTATGCCAAAGAGAGGGAGGAGGCCGACTATGTGGAATGTCAAGGATGAGGAGAAGCAGTGAATGATTTCTTTGTTCGAAAAGGATGCCGTCTTGTTAGAGAGATATCTTGTGGTGGAGAATTACAGAGCAACAATAGTGCATCCAATGCTTTGAGAAGCTCAAGGAAGAGAGGTCATGGCGGTGGCTAGGTATGTCTTCATGAAAGAAGATGATCTTAACCATGAGGAGTGTAAGGAGTATTACCAAGAGGTAATTCTAACAAGGCAAGAAATTGCACACTAGTTGCCTTTATGTTTTATGGGACCAAGCATGAAAACGACACAATCACAATTGTAATTTTCATATCTTGAGCTCTAATGCTATGAAGGAATTGGATTCTACAATATGCTTGCAGAATATAGTGATATTCTTTAGGAGTTGGAAGTCTTCTTTTGCTTGTCATTGTCCTTAGATGCTATATATTATCACCTTTAAATAAATAATTTCCCATCTAACATTTGAAGGTAGTGTGTATTCCACTTTTATACCGCGTGTAAATTATTACCTTGTAATTTTGTTGTCAAAGAAGAAGATGTAGTTCTGCAATTTTAGTGTTGGAAGTTTGCACATATGTTTCTCAGTGATTGTATTTAAGTGTTCTTATCTGAGAACCTACTTTTATCAAATATTTACAACCTTCAATGCTGCTTAGCATATTTTTGGCCAACAATTGCTTATATATTAGCTTTGCTTTTTATACGTTTTGAATATTTGCATGTGCTTTAGTAAAACAAGACCTTTCATATTGTTGCGTAATAATCGATGTCTACATTGAACACAACACTTAGTTATTACCATGAAGTATTGTATTACATTCACCATATATTTCTCATTAAAATTGCACTGACACAAGTTCTTGATTGTGCCCATGTAATGAAGGATGGTTTACGGATGGCATTACAAAAAAATATGATTATTCTTTAGAGGACATGATAGATGGTTCCGCATTGATCGCATGTGCATCTATATAAGGAGTTCTCGTACCCTCCTTCGAACCACAACTCATATCTTTATCAAGATCAATATATTAGGACATATACTTCTAGTTGGGTGATTCATACCTAGGGCTCGGGTAGCTGGGAATGAGGTATGTCCATTTTAGTATTTAAAACTTAATCCTATTATCAAGATGGAATTTAATTTTAGATTTTTGAAATGTGATTTTTACATTTTGTAATTTAAATTATTAACTTGTGAACAAGCCAAACCCTTCTAAGTTGAGAAGACTTATTGGTTCACTTATTGTATACTTTGAGTTTGGTTTCATAAATCGCAGGGTATATGTTGGTTTTATTGTCGACAATCAGTAACACATGATGTCCTGATCTTTGCAATTGGCAAATACACACATTTAAATGCATATGTAAATCACTTCATCAACAACAAGTGCCACTTTCTATTTCTGAGGAAATAAATTGGTTCGAATTAAACATGTGCCACTTTTAATATATGAAATCTTAGAGCATGTATTTGGTAGCATGTAGCCTCAAAGTTTTTCTGAATTTAATTTTTACAAGTACCAAATCGTGTCATACATCCCACAAGTTGTCATCAATATCCTTACCATACGATAATGCATGCCCATATATTCACACTTGGGAATAGAGAGACGTGCGAGATGTGGTAGGAAATACAACCTCATGGGTGCGTCTAATGTCACTGGAGGCGAGTTGCACCAAGACAACGGTGTCGAGCCTGGCCTAGGATGAGGAAGGTGGTGGTGGCGCTTGGCGGACGTTGTCTCCGGTTGCACAAAATTCATATACGGGAGGGATGTCATTGAGAGATCGATTGATGATTCCAATTTTGATGCACTTTCTGACAGCAACTCCTATTTGGATGCACTTCCACCTATATAAGGTATTTCTATCCCCACTTTCTGACAGCAACTCCTATTTTAAGCAAGATGAATATATGAAGTAAGATTCTTATTGTCATATATACATATAGTGATGAAACACTATATATCCACTCCAATTTACGTATGCAAAAGAGAGGGAGGAAGCCAACTATGAGTAATGTTAAGGATGAGGAAAAGCAGTGAATGATGTCTTTGTAGGAAAAGGATGTTGTCTTGTTAGAGAGATATCTTGTGGTGGAGAACTACGAAGCAACAATACTACATCCAATGCTTTGAGAAGCTCAAGGAAGATATCACAGGGTGGTGGCAAGGTATGTCTTCATGAAAGAAGATGATCTTAGCCATGAGGAGTGTAAGGAGTATTACCCGGAGGTAATTATAACCAAGAAAGAAATTGCACACTAGTTTCCTTTAGATTCTATGGGACCAAGCATGAAAATGACACAATCACAATTGTACTTTTCATATGTTGAGCTCTAAGGCTAGAAAGGAATTGGATTCTACAATACTCGTGCAGAATATAGTGATATTCTTTATGAGTTGGAAGTCTTCTTTTGCACAATTGTATTCTCTTGATCTTGGATTTTTTTTTGTCAAACAAGAACATGTAGTTAAGCAATTTCATTGTCGGAAGTTTGCACATATGTGTTTTAGTGATTGTCAATAAGTGTCCTTATCCGACAACCTATGTTTAGCAAATAATTACAACCTTCAATGTTGCTTCGCATATTTTTAGCCAACACATGCTTACGGATTAGCTTTGCTTTATATATATTTTTGGAGTATTTGCATGCACTTTAGTAACACATGACCTTTCATATTGTTGCATAATAATCGATGTCTATGTTAAAAAAACCTCAATTATAACCGTGAAGTATTGTATTACATTCACCAAACATTTCTCACTAAAATTTCTCTGACATATGTTCTTGACTGTGCCCGTTGAATGAAGGATGGCCTACGAATGACATTACCAAAAAAATATGACTATTCTTTACAGGACATGATATATGGTTCCGCTTTAATCCCACGCGCATCTAAAGGAGTTCCCGTACCCTCCTTTGAACCACAACTCATATCTTGATCAAGATCAATATATTAGGACAGATACTTCTAGTTGTATGATTCATTTGTAGGGCTCGAGTAGAAGGGAATGAGGTATGTCCATGTTAGTATATATAACTTAATTCTATTATCAGGATGCTATTATTTTCATATTTTTGGAAAGTGGTTGTTACAATTTCTAATTTAAATTGTTAACGTGTGAACAAGACAAACCCTTCTAAGTAGAGAACACTCATTGGTTCGGTTATTGTATACTTTGAGTTTGGTTTCATAAATCACAGGGAATATGCTTGTTTTTATTGTCGAAAATTGGTAACACATGATGTCTTGGTCTTTGTTATTAGCAAATAGACAAATTCACGTGCATATGTAGGTCACTTCAGCAGCAATAGGTGTCACTTTCTATTTCTGTGGAAAAAGTTTGGTTCCAATTAAACATGTGCCGCTTTTAATATATGAAATTCTTAGAGCATGTATTCGGCATCATGTAGCCTCAAAGTTTTTCTGAATTTAATTTTTACAAGTACCGAATCTTTTAATTCATCCCACAAGTTGACAACAATATCCTTACTGCAAAAATATCATGGCCATATATTCACATTTGGGAATAGAGAGAGGTGTGAGATGTGGTATCAAATGCAACCTCCTGGGTGCGTCTAATGAACCAGAGGTGAATTGCATCAAGACAACAGCGTCGAGCCTGGCATGGGATGAGGAAGATGGTGGCGGGGGTTGGTGGACATTGTCTCCAGTGGCACAAAATGCATATACGGGAGGGATGCCATTGAGAGATGGGTTTGTGGTTCCAATTTGGATGTACTTCCACATATATAAGGTATTTCTATCCCCACTTTCTGACATCAACTCCTATTTTGAGCAAGATGAATATATGAAGTAAGATTCTTCTTGTCATATATACATATAGTGATAAAACATTATATATCCACTCCAATTTAAGTAGTCCAAAGAGAGGGAGGAGGCCGACTATGAGGAATGCCAAGGATGAGCAGAAGCAATGAATGATGTCTTTGTTGGAAACGGATGTTGTCCTGTTAGAGAGATATCTTGTGGTGGAGAATTATAGAGCAACAATAGTGCATCCAACACTTTGAGAAGATCAAGGAAGAGAGCACAGGGTGGTGGCTAGGTATGTCTTCATGAAACAAGATGTTCTTAACCATGGGGAGTATAAGGAGTATTACCAAGAGCTAATTCTGACCAAGCAAGAAATTGCACTCTAGTTGGCTTTAGAATCTACGCGACCAAGCATGGAAACGACACAATCACAATTGTGATTTTCATATATTTAGCTCTAAGGCTAGCAAGGAATCGGATTATACAATATTCTTGCAAAATATAGTGATACTCTTTATGAGTTGGAAGTCTTGTTTTGCTTGAAGTCTTCTTTTGCTGGTCATTGTCCTTAGATCTTATATATTGTCACCTTTGAATAAATAATTTCCCATCTCAAAATTCAAGGTCATGTGTATTCCACTTTTATACCGCATGGATATTATTACTTTACTTACTAATTCTAAAGAGTGTGTTATGTTGAGCTTAATTGTAATTTTGTTGTCAAACAAGAACATGTAGTTATGCTATTTCATTGTTGGAAGTTTGCACATATGTTTTTCAGTGATTGGATTTAAGTGTCATAATCCGACAACCTATGTTTAGCAAGTAATTACAACCTTTAATACTGCTTAGCATATTTTTAGCCAACACTTGCTTACGTGTTAGCTTTGCTTTTTATATGTTCGGAGTATTTGCATGTGCTTTAGTAACACATGACCTTTCATATTGTTGGATAATAATCGATGTCTATGTTAAACACAACCCTTAGTTATTACTGTGAAGTATTGTATTACATTCACCAAACATTTCTCACTAAATTGCACTAACACATGTTCTTGACAGTGCCCATGGAATGAAGGATGGCCTACGAATGACATTACCAAAAAATATGATTATTCTTTAGAGGACATGACAGATGGTTCCACTTTGATCCCACGTGCATCTATATAAGGAGTTCTCGTACCCTCCTCCGAACCACAACTCATATCTTGATCAAGATCAATATATTAGGACAGATACTTCTTGTTGTATGATTCATTTGTAGGGCTCTGGTAGCTATTCACATAAATTATTCTCGGCTTCCTGCCTCAAGCACTTTGCATGCCCAAGAAGCCTAGCAGGTTCATGCAAAGATTCTTCGTCACGTGCATCACATCGATTGTAGAGTGGATCTTTAGGACTTTCAATATATAGGGTAGGTCCAAAATATAGATTTCTTCTTCCACATGGGTGTGTGTCTGTCAGCGTCATTCGGAACAGGTTATCCACCAGGACCCTTTCCAAAGATTGCTTTTAAATCCTTGACCATATCAACTATATCATCACCAGTACAGGGGACGGGCTTTTTCCGGTGATCTGCCTCACCTTTGAAATGCTTGCCTTTCTTTCTTAAGGGATGCCTGCTCGAAAGAAATCGACGATGTTCCAGGTACGCATTATTCTTATATTTGTCCAAATATAGATTTTCAGTATCATCTAAACAGTGCGTGCATGCATTGTATCCCTTATTTGTCTGTCCTATAAGGTTACTAGGAGCTGGCCAATCATTGATGGTTACAAACAGCAACGCTCATAGGTCAAATTCATGTTGTTTGTGCTCATCCCACACATGTACACCTTTGATATCCCATAGTTGTAAAAGTTCTTCAACTAATGGCCTTAGGTACACATCAATGTCGTTGTCGGGTTGCATAGGGCCTTGGATGAGCACTGACATCATAATGAACTTCCGCTTCATGCACAACCAAGGAGGAAGGTTATACATACATAGAGTCACAGGCCAGGTGCTATGATTGTTGCTCTGCTCTCCAAAAGGATTAATGCTATCTGCACTTATACCAAACCATAAGTTCCTTGCATCATCTGCAAACTCCAGCTACTTTCTCTCGATTTTTCTCCACTGCAACCCATCAGCGGGTACTCTCAACATCCCGCCTTTTTACGGTCTTCTTTGTGCCATCGCAACAACTTGGCATGCTCTTTGTTTCTGAATAGACGTTTCAATCGTGGTATTATAGGAGCATATCACATCACCTTGGCAGGAACCCTCTTCCTGGGGCGCTCGCCCCCAACATCACCAGGGTCATCTCGTATGATCTTATACCGCAATGCACCGCATACCGGGCATGCATTCAAATTCTCGTACTCCTCACTGTGGTAGAGGATGTAGTCATTTGGGCATGTGTGTATCTTCTGCATCTCTAATCCTAGAGGGCAGAGAACCTTCTTTGCTTCGTATGTACTGTCAGGCAATTCATTATCCTTTGGAAGATTCTTCTTCATTATTTTCAGTAACTTTTCAAATCCCTTGTCAAATAAACCATTCTCTGCCTTCCATTGCAGAAAATCCAGTGTGGTACCGTGCTTTATATTGGCATCTTCGCAATTTGGGTACAACCATTTTTTTATCCTCTAATATGCGGTCGAAGTTCAACTTATCATTTTCCCTTTCGCATTCTCTCTGTGCATCAACAATGACCAGGCGAATATCATCAGCGGACACATCTGGTGCCTCTTGATCTTCAGCTTCTCCCATTGCAGTATCACCGTATTCAGGGAACATAGGATAGCTGTCATCATCCTCTTCTTCTTCATTGTCTTCCGTCATAACCCATCTTTCTCTGTGCTTGGTCCAACAATTATAGTGGGGCATGAAACCGGACTTAAGTAGGTGGAACTGAAGGGTTTTTGAGGAAATGTAATTCTTCGTATTCTCACAGACAGTACATGGACAATACATAAAACCATTCTGCCTATTCGCCTCAGCCACATCGATAAAAGTATGCAGGCCCGTAATGTACACGGAAGTGCATCGGTCACTGTACATCCATTGCCGGTTCATCTGCATTATATAATTAAGTATATCAAAAACCATTACAGAACATCATGAATAGAGAAATGACCAAGTTAATACAAGTTCATCATATTAAAACCAAAGTAGTAGTGATCAAATGTTATTACTGCAAAAATAAATACATAAAGTTCATACATAGTTCTCATAAAACAACATACAATTATCTGGAGCATCTAAAACATACATTGAAACTAATACAACTATGTAAAACATTTAAATGCAACAACAAATGCGATCAAAATCGCAACTAAGGTAACAATTGATCCAATAGCATAATGATACTAGGCCTCTTGATCAATGGCGTATTTTCTAATCTTTCTAATCTTCAAGCGCATTGCATCCATCCGAATCTTGTGTAGATCGACGACATAGGAAACATCCAACTCCAATTTCATCTTCTCTTCTTCAATTCTTTCCAGTTTTTATTTCAAATATTTTTTTCTTTTTCAACTAAATTTAACCTCTCGACAAGAGGGTCGGTTGGAATTTCCGGTTCACATACCTCCTAGATAAAAATATCTATGTCAAGTTGGTCAGCATAATTGTCATAAACACTAAATGAAACAAATAGCTATAAAAGATAGTATACCACATCTGAATCATAGACCGGACGAGAGCCGGCAGGGCGGATATCAAAACCATGGCACTATATAATAACAAACAATAATGCAAGTAAGAAAATTATACAAGTAGCTATCAAAATCATACAAGTAAGAATTTTTTTCTTCTAAAAAAAGATAAGAACAAGAGGGTCACCACGGTGGTGCCGGCGACGAGATCGACGCGGGTGATCGACGGGGACGGGGATGGGACGGAACCCTACACATGTGCAAACTAAGAAGTTAATTTGAGCTCACATTGCATCTAAATCAAATAAACTCCCACATATATACACTCCTCAACTAAAACCCACAAATCACTCTACTTCTAGAGCATGAAATTAATTAGCTAAACTAGCAATGAGAGATGAAAGGATGAAGTTGCTAACCTTTAAGAACACTTGGATAGTTGGTGCACTGCCAAATCTAGACAAATCTTTGGGAAAATGGAGCTTGGAGGAAGAACAAGGGAGAAGAAAGAGGAGAAAGCTTAAGTATGGCATGGGCATTTCATCGAACACCTCATGTGCATAGGAAGGGAGAACAAAATAGCACACATATATCCCACCTTCTACGACAAAAAAACAAAGGAGAGGGCGGGCAAGGGCTAGGATATATATAGGCAAAACTTTAGTCCTGGTTGGTTTCTAATACCAGGAATAAAGGCCTGCCCTTTAGTCCCGGTTCTAGACACCAACCGGGACTAAAGGGGTTGCGTCATGCGCGGCACCCTTTACTCCCGGTTGATGTCTGGAATCGGGACTAAAGGTCCCATTCGAACCGGGACTGATGTCTGTCGAGCCCCGGCCGGTGTCCTAGCCGCTCGAATCGGACTCACTATAACACAACAGACATTACGAGGCATTCTAAAATGCCTCTAAATGACACAGAAATGCCTTTACATGTTTTTAGGGGCGTTCCTCCAAAACGCTAGAAATAACACCGAAGGGAAAGGTTAATGATGGTGTATTCCAGTAACGCCTCCAAAGAGCCGACGATGCACAGCGTTCTTAAAAGTGCCTCGAAAGCTCCCACGTTTCAGAGTCGTTTTCGGTGCAAACCCTCATTCAAACCCAGTCTAGTCATGGTCGGGATTGCCCCGTCACATCAGGTACTTTTGAAGCCACTCTCTGGTCTACATATATGGTATAGAGTCTGGCCACTTAGCGTTCTTCGTGATAAGAGTTGGGCCAACGGCCCATCAAGTCAAATTGAACTTTAATTCAATCAGCCTGCGCGAAAGGTCGCCTAGCTACCATCCTTACAATGGCGCCTTACATGTTTTTATGGTGAGGCAAATCGGAGCTTGAGGTACAAAACATGGGATACCATGAAAAGGTTGAGGGGAGAAAGCACGCTACCGTGGCTCTGCATGGGCGATTTCAACGAGATACTTCGCCAGGAGGAGCAAATGGGCCCTAATCCAAGGGATAGCGCTCAAATGGAGGGGTTTAGGGAGGCGGTGGATGTATGTGAGCTGGCGGACTTGGGCTATACCGGCTTAGACTGGACTTTTGAGAAGCGTGTTACAGGTGGCCAATTTTGTAGGGTCCGTTTGGACCGGGCGCTAGCTTCGGCAAGCTGGTCCAACATGTTCCCATTTGCAAGAGTGGAGCATTTAACAGCAGTTAAGAGTGATCATAGCCCTATTCTGCTGATGAATGAGATGGAAGCGGGGAATCAGCGCATCGCGGTGAAGAAGCCTTTTCGATATGAATGTGTCTGGGAAAGAGATGGTCGTTTCAAGGATGTGGTGGAAGCAGCATGGAATGGTGATGGCCCGGCCTCGTCGGTGTCGGATTTGGCCAACAAATTACAGTCAGTGGCCACTTCTTTTTCCAGTTGGGGACGTACTACTTTTGGATCGGTTCGGCAAGAGCAACGATCGCTTCGACAGAAACCTGCTATGCTGCGTGCGGATCCTTTGAGACTCGGACCTAGTGAGGAGGAACGCAAGGTCGAGGAGCGCATGGTGGAACTCGCGTACAGGGAGGAAATAATGGCGAGACAGCAGTCTCGTATCACATGGCTGTCCGAGGGTGATAGCAATACTAAGTTCTTTCAGAGGAAGGCAAGTGCTAGACGGGCCAAAAACAGCATCACCCAACTTGATCGTGCGGATGGAACCACTTGTACGGATCCGGCGGAACTGGTAAATATGGCTACAGAGTTTTACTCAAACCTCTATACGTCGGAAGGAACGATAGGTATGGAAGACGTGTTATCGCACATACCGATGAGGGTGGATGGTAATATGAATGCCCGCCTAAATGCCACTTATAGCAATAATGAGGTTAAAGAAGCTCTCTTTCAAATGTTTCCAACGAAGGCGCCAGGGCCGGACGGTTTCCCTGCACATTTTTTCAGAAGCATTGGGACTTATGTGGTGATGAAGTTACAAGGATAATCATTAGAGTGCTTGATGGTGTGGACTCACCGGAGGAGATAAATAACACGTTCATCATTTTAATTCCAAAGATAGCAAGTCCAAAAGTTCTAGGACAGTTTCGGCTGATAAGCCTTTGTAATGTGATCTACAAGATCGCTTCAAAGGTCTTAGCCAACAGGCTGAAGGTAATCCTCCCTAAGATCATTTCCGAAGAGCAGTCGGCTTTTGTCCCTGGTCGTCTCATCACAGATAACTTCATTACAGCCTATGAATGCCTACATTACATGAAGACTAGGAGGGTGAAGGGCAATAGGTTTCGTGCTCTAAAATTGGATATGATGAAAGCGTATGATCGCTTGGAGTGGTCGTATTTGAGAGCTGTAATGCTAAGGATGGGTTTTAGCCTCCGCTTCACTGAGACAGTAATGAGATGTGTGACGTCGTATCTTTTTCGGTTATGTTTAATGGCAGGAGTCTGGATGGTTTCAAGCCTTCTCAGGGATTGTGCCAGGGCGATCCGAGCTCACCATATTTGTTCTTGTTGGCAGCTGAAGGACTTTCATGTTTACTAAAATCTGGTGCAGGAGTACGGGGGATCACAGTCGCACCAAATGCACCATCTGTTAATCATCTACTTTTTGCTGACGATAGCCTACTTTTCTTTGAAGCAAATGATGATACGGCCACACGTATTGATGAGCTACTGCGGATCTATTGTAACGCCTCCGGACAAAGGGTTAATATGGAGAAGTCATCTATCTTTTTCAGTAAAGGAGTACCCAACTCTGCTCGTGACTCCATCAAGAACATCCTCACTGTCCACAATGAATCTTTAACAGAGAAGTACCTGGGCCTGCCCTCGGATGTGGGGAGGGCCAAAGAGGGATCCTTTAAGTACTTGAAAGATAGAATTTGGAAGAAGGTGCAAGGGTGGATGGAGAAGTGTTTATCTGCCAGAGGGAAAGAGGTGCTAATAAAATCTGTAGCTCAATCTATTCCAACGTATTCTATGTCATGTTTCAAGCTGCCAAGGGGTTTGTGTGAGCATATCAACGGCTTGATCCGTAAGTTTTGGTGGGGAAGCAAGGATGGCCAACGGAAAACAGCGTGGGTTTCATGGAAAACAATGTCGAAACCAAAGTTCATGGGGGGATTGGGCTTTAGGGATGTGGAGCTGTTCAACCTAGCATTACTCGTGCGCCAAGCATGGAGACTACTACAGGATCCGGACTCGCTCAGCGCTCGAATTCTAAAAGCCAGGTACTATCCAGATTGCCACCTCTTGGATGCCACGTTGGGTGCAGGTCCGTCCCAGGTCTGGCGCTCCATACTAGAGAGAAGAGATTTGCTAGCGCAAGGACTCATCAAACGCATCGGCTCTGGATCACATACGTACATATGGCACGACAATTGGCTGCCAAGGGATTACAAGCTCAGGCCAATATGCTCACGGTCGGCCAACCCTCCAGTTCTGGTCTCGGAGCTGATTGATCCCACCACCAGGTCGTGGAACAAGCAGGTGCTAACGGAACACTTTATCGCTCCCGATGTTGAAGTTATTCAGAATATACCACTAAGTATTAGGGTGCAGGATGATTTTTGGGCCTGGCACTATGACAAGAAGGGTGTTTTTTCGGTTCGGTCGGCCTACAGTATGATTTCTACAGTCAAGGCTAAGAGGGAGGATTGGCTTGATCATCGGCCGGGACATTCAAACATTACAGCTGACAGGAAATCTTGGTCACAGCTGTGGAATGTACGGGTTCCCTCCAAGATCAAAATTTTTGTATGGAGATTAGCGCATACCTCGATCCTGATGGGGCACGTGCGTCATGAGAGAAATATGGCAAATTCACCAGCATGCTTGATTTGCGGGGCAGATGAGGACACTTGGCGTCATTCTCTGTTAAGCTGCTGCATGGCGCGATGCGTTTGGGCTTTGGGTGATGAAGAGCTCCTAGAGCATGTGATATCAAACCAGACCACTGATGCCCGTCTTTGGCTGTTTTGGTTGTTCGAATCAACAAGCCAACGTGATGTAACTCGGGTTCTAGTGACAATGTGGGCAATTTGGTGGGCGCGCCGAAAAGCAATCCATGAGAATGAGTTCCAGAGCCCGTTGTCAACCATGAGTTTTATTAGGCGCTTCTTGGAGGACCTGGACATTGTTGAGTCCCAAAAGGAGCGACCGATGCATGTGCCTCCTGCTCCGAGAGCACGGGCATGGCTGCCGCCCGAGGGTGAAGCGGTGAAGTTCAACTGCGATGGAGCATTGTCAACCCTGGGCGAGAAGGGAGCAGCGGCTGTGGTTTGTCGAGACAAGTCGGGGAAATTTCTTGGAGCTTCAGCACTGGTCTTTGAAGGCTTGATCGACCCGGCAAGTTTGGAGGCGCACGCGTGTAGTGAAGCACTTGCCCTGGCCCGCGATCTGAATTTGCAGGATTTGGTGATTGCGTATGACTGTCTAGAGCTGGTTTCAAACATCAGCACACAATCTCTACCAGTGTATGCGCCTATTCTGCATGATATACACATTACCATGAACCTTTTCTCTTCAGTTGTCTTTCATTTTGAGCGTAGAGAAAATAATTTTGAGGCCCACTCGGTTGCAAAAGGAGCTGTGTCTCTGCCGGTGGGCCGCCATGTGTGGTTAGGGATCCTTCCAGATGTTGCTTGTATTCCGGATGTGATGAACTTTAAATAAATTCCCTAGTTACCTTCAAAAAAAGCTACCATCCTTGAGCCTATGCACATTTTCCTCCCTTTTAAGTAGGTTTGACTATTAGTCGGTAAGCGGTTGGGGATTAATTGATTGTAGCGTTAGCTCGCGCGCGAGAAAAAAGAACAAGTCGACTGCGGCATCAACTGGAAGACGTATACGTACTTAGCAAACAAAGTGTGTATTATTTTTAACCATCTGAACATGCATGCATGCCCCTCGACCGAAAGCATGCATCACCGGCCGCCCAAAGCTGGGATAAACGACGATGCGAACTGTCAATTCCCCACCAACAAAGAAAGGAAAATTCCCTCGCAATAGGAAAACGCCGCAGCCTCCCTCCGCTAGCCGATGCGCCTCGCTCTCGCGACCGCACGCCGCCGCCCCCGCATCTGATCCCCACCCTCGCCGCCACCTTTGCCGCTTCGCCCACCCATAGCCACCCCAGAGCTCCGCCGCTCGCTCGCCCCCATGCCCCACACCCTCAGATCTACGAGAATTCCGCTCAGGGAGGGGAGAGGATACTGGATGCCACTGTCGTTTGCCTACCAGGCATTCCTAGAGATGTTGCAGCCCCTCGATGCAGTCTCGCCGGAGGTCCTGAGGGAAACAAATGGGAGGAGATGGACGGAGCGGGCGGAGTAGATCCACGACGATGCCCTCTCCTGGACACTGTGTGTTCGGGAGTAGAGGGAAATGGAGGAGGAGGTGGAAGCGGGCTCAGATCCATTCTCAATTTCTCGTCGGCGGGCGCTGACGTACAAAGCGCACATGGACCAGGAGCTACTGAATCTGGCTCGGAGGATCTACTTCGAAGGCAATTTGGAGGAGAAACGCAGGAAGTTACACCCGTCAGAGCCGCCGATTGTGTTCGTCGACTAGGAGAAGCAAGAGGGGAAATCAGAGGATCCAGATCATGTTGCTCGATGTGAGTGCTTGACAGACCTGATGCCTACCAGGGTTCCACCGGAATCAGAACATGTGGATCCCCTGATGTACCTGTCGCCAACCGCAGCTACGGGTTGATAGCGATGCCGCTCGCCGGAGTCATGGGTGCGGTACCTGGGTCAACGGATTTCAGGCGCAGAAGCTTGAGGGGTGCATAGGGCTCTGCTGAAGAGGAGCATTTCGACCACCTAGCTGAAAACATTTGGAAGCAAACTTGCCCGGAGGAAATCCGGCCTCGCCAATGCAGCATCTCTTCTTACCACAAACACCATTCATGTGTTCATCGGGGTGAATGGAGTCTCAATGATCAGCATCTGAGGCGGCCATTGCATAGCTTGATCTCCACTGTGCTTGCTGCGCATGGAGAGCAGTTGGTTACTGTTGCAGTGGCTGCGCTTGGGCATGTTTATGGACCTGCCTTGTTGGTGATGCAGAGAGAAGGCGGGTTGAGCTTCGTGCAGAAATAGAGACGTGCCAAAAAAATCTTGCCCAAAAAGTAATGATGAAGGCGCCAACATGGAGGAGCTCCTGCCTTACTGCCATGGTGACTGGGCAAAGGAATTCCACAGGCAGCTCTGGGCCCTATATATAGAGACGGGTCGGCCAACCCTAATCTCACCTCCCCCTCCTTCCTCCTCCTCAAGTCCACCACCACCGCCACACAATCCACCATGGGAGATACCAGACGAGGGCACGGGAGAGGCAAGAACAAAGGAGGGCGTCGGGAGAGCATGGGGGTTTGACAGCAGAAGTGGTCCCCCCCCTTCCTGGTCCACCACAAGGACAAGGCCCTGGAAGGTCTGCAGATGCCAACCCTGCCACGTCTGGGAGTCAGGTCAGTAATAGGTCTCAAAACAAGAACTCTCAAAAGAAGAAATAGGACCAGGCTGCTAAGGTTCCTCTAGTCTCAAACTCTGGCCTAATGTCTTACCTAGATGTAGTATGCTACAATTGTGGTGATCCTGGTCATCATGTGGACAAATGTGGGAAGCCAAAAAATTGTTTCATCTGTAAAATGGTCACTCACAAGGTTGACAACTGCCCTGTTAGGAAGAAACCCCATACCTCTGCTAGATATGTTGGCAGTGCTACCCCTGGTCTTGGGTTTTACCATGTAGATAAACCAGATGTCAATGCTCAACACCTAGGGGCTCTAAAGAATGTTGGTATTGTGTTTGTGGAATCTGGTGAAGTCACTAAACAAGAACTAGCTAGTGAATTTGCAGACATCTACAAGACAAACTGGCCATGGCCGATCAATGCTTAGATGAGTGGTCTTTCCTAGTAAAACTCCCCCCTAAGATTGATGTGGTTCAAGTAGCTGGTTACCCTTGTTTTGGTCTCAAAAAAAGATAATGTCATTGTCAATGTGGAAGTCTGGAAAGGCAATGTTGAGGCTGAAGATGAGCTCCAGGAGGTTTGGATCAAAATCAAGAAGATGAATCCTATGGTATGAATGGTCTATGTTGGACCAGATTACCTCCACCCTAGGGGTCCTAACTGATGTGGATTGGCAACACAACTTCAGGTCCTTTTATGAGATTGTTAGGGTGAAAATTGTCTGTAAAGACCCATCTAAAATTCCAGAAGAGATGATGTTTCGGATTCATGGCAAGATCTACAGGTTGCTTATTGAGGTTGAACCCCTCATATATACCTCCCACGGATCCAGTCACCTCCACCAACCCTTCTTCTGGCATCCAACCTTCCATGGAGGCAGAACATAGAGACTACACTTCTAAAGATGTTGGATCCAACAGAGGCTCTAGGACTGGGTCTGATCATGGTTCTGGGACTGGCTCTGGAATTACCAATCCCAGATCTCAGTCCATTGGCCACAATCACATGATTGGAGAAATTACCCCAACATCACTTTTGAAGTCACGGCTGCCAGATTCTCAATAATCGCGCAGGACCGGTAACTTGGAGAAAATACTTAATTTAGTCCAAGGAGATGCTATGGGATTCAACTTAATCAGAGAGATGGAGCTTGTGGATTATGATGATACAATTTCTGAAATGTAACCTGAAGAAATGCAGGAGGATCGGGTGTCCTCTGACATTGGGATAGTTACCAATGCTACCACCCCAGAAGAGCAATATGACACTGAATTCCCCAAGCTCCATCAACCCAAAAGCCAGAGTAAATGGGGCCCTATTCAAGCTTCCAGAATGAGCTCTAGTCTGGCTGGTGAGAAAAGAACTATTATTGAGAAAGCTCAACAATTCAAAGTGGTTCAAAACATGGAAGTCCCTAAAGATAACAGTAAGAAAGCCCCCTCAAAGGGCTCTGTCGGTGGCATCACGTCCCATCAAAGGGCTCTGCCGGTGGCATCCTGATGGGAGTGGACCTAGAAGTTTTTGAGTCATTTACTGGTCCCACCTAGGCTCTTATGTTAGTTGTCTAGTCAAGATCAAATCAGATGGCCTAATCTTTAGATTGATTACTGTTTATGGCTCTTCCTATGATGAAGGCAAGGAGGCCTTTATTTCTAAGCTCCACACTATCTTTGTGGATATAGATACCCCTACTCTTATTGGTGGGGAATTTAATCTGGTCAGGAGCTCTAATGACAAAAGTAATGGTGTGATCAATCATAAGTAGAGTGATAACTTCAATGCTTGGATTGAGATCTGGAGCCTTTTAGAAATTAAATTGTCTAGTAGGAAATTCACTTGGGCTAACAACCAGGTGGACCTAATTATGTCTACTATTGATAGAATTTTCTCTGACACTAGCTTAGATAGAATGTTTCCTCTGTCCCCTTACAAAGCCTTACCTAGATGTGGTAGTGATCACACACCTATCCTCTGGACTCTGGTGTGAACCAAACACCTAGGAAAAGTAGTTTTAAATTTGAGAAGTGGTGGCTCCCGAGGAAGGATTTCTCTGACCTGGTCAAGAAGATCTGGGCAGAACCCATAGGGGTTGCATCTCTCTTAGAAAACTGGCAGAGAAAAATTAGAAGATTCAGGAAAGCCACAAAAAAGGGTGGAGCTCTAATGAAGAAGCTAATCTTAGGAGATACAAAAGAATTCTTCTGCAAGATTGTGATGCTCTAGACATTTAATCAGAGACTTCTGATCTTTCTGGACCTGAGCTAACCAAAATGAATTTCATTCATGGTGAACTCAAGAAGATTTGGCTCAAAGAGGAGACCAAAGCTAAACAAAGGTCTAGAGATAGGGACATTAAAGAGGGAGATAGAAATATTGCATATTTCCTTGAAGTAGCTAATCAAAGGAGAAGGAAAACTCGTATCCACTCCTTAGATGGCCCCCATGGTCATGTTACTGATATAAAAGACATGCTGGGAATTGCTAGTGATTTCTATAAAAAACCTCTTCAAAAAGAAGGAATGTTCTAGGTTTAAGCTGAGTCCTGATTTTTTTTCTCTGAGGCAGAAAGAGATTCTGTAGAGGAGAATTCCTTGCTAGAAGCCCCTTTCTCTGAGGAAGAGATCAAATTAGGTGTCTTTGCATCTGCCCCAGATGGGGCACCAGGCCTTGATGGGATCCCTTCCCTGTTTTATCAGCACTTTTGGGAGCTCATTAAAGTAGACTTTGTGCCCTTGTTCCAGCTCTTCCATAAAGGAGAATTGGACATATATAGACTTAATTTTGCCATGCTCTCTCTCATTCCTAAAAAGCTGAGGCTACTTCTATGAAGAAGTTTAGGCCTATCAGCCTCATTAATTGTAGTTTTAAAATTTTCTCCAAGGTCCTCACCAATAGACTTTCTGTAGTGCTGCAAAGATTGATTGCTAGTAATCAATCTGATTGATTGCTAGTAATCAATCTGCTTCTCTCATAGGGAGATTCATCTTAGAAAGTGTGGTCACTACCCATGAAGTGTTGCACTCAGTTCATTCTGGTAAAGAGGAGGGCCTTGTCCTCAAATTAGATTATGAGAAAGCTTTTGATAAGGTGGATCTGAGCTTCTTGGTCAAATTACTTAAGCTTAGAGGGTTTAGGGATAGATGGACTCAATGGATTTATTAGCTTACTCATGGGGGATCAGTGGTGTTAAGCTGAATAATGTAGAAAGTGACTTCTTCCTTACTTGTAAAGGTCTGAGGCAGAGAGACCCCATCTCTCCTCTCCTATTCAACTTAGTAGTACATGTTCTTACCAATATGTTAGCCAAAGCTGCTACCCAGGGGCTAATTGAGGGGCTCTGCCCTGGAGTCTGCCTTGGGGGTATTATCTGCCTTCAGTATGCAGATGACACCATTCTGTTCCTTGATAAGAATCCTACACATGCTATGAACCTCAATATTGTCTTGACCTGCTTTGAACAGGTCTCTGGCATGAGGATTAACAACTCTAAAAGTGAACTCATCCCCATTAACATTGAGAGGCCTGAGTTTGAAGAGTATCTCTCCATACTTGATTGTAGTGGAGGGACATTTCCCATTAAATGCCTAGGGATCCCTCTACACCATGACAAATTAAGAAGAGGGGATATCCAACCTCTGCTGGATAAAATTCTTAAAATAATTGCTGGATGGGGAGGAAAGCTCGTATCCTATAAAGGCAGATTGGGCAGATTGGTTCTGATTCAGGCCTGCCTTGCCAGCATTCCTGTCTATCTTCTCTCCTTCTTCAAATTCCCTAAGTGGGCTATTCATATGGTCAACTCCCAAATGGCTAATTGTTTGTGGAATGACTTTGTATGACATAGAAAACTACATTTAGCTAACTGAGGGATGGTCTCTATGAAAAAAGATTTTGGGGGCCTTGGCATTCCCAACCTTCATGAAATCAATATCTTTCTACTAGGCTCCTGGATTAAAAGATATTATGAAGGAGATAGGAAACCCTGGAAACAGATTATTGATCATAAATACATGGCTGGGAGGCCTAACCTCTTTGCCCCTTCCCCTACTCAAAACTGCTCCAGGTTCTGGAAAGGGATTAACTCCATTACTCAAACTTTGAAGTTTGGGTATAGGTGGAAAATTTGTGTAGGTGATAAAGTTAGATTTTTGGAGGACACCATGAAAAATTAAGAAGAGAGGATATCCAACCTCTGTTGGATAAAATTCTTAAAAGAATTGCTGGATGGAGAGGAAAACTCATATCCTATAAAGGCAGACTGGTTCTGATGCAGGCCTGCCTTGCCAGCATTCCTGTCTATCTTCTCTCCTCCTTTAAATTCCATAAGTGGGCTATTCATATGCTCAACTCCCAAATGGCTACTTGTTTGTGGAATGACTTTGAAGGACATAGGAAACTACATTTAGCTAACTGGGGGATGGTCTCTATGAAAAAAGATTTTGGGGGCCTTGGCATTCCCAACCTTCAAGAAATCAATATCTGTCTACTGGGCTCCTAGTTTAAAAGATATTATGAAGGAGATGGGAAACCCTGGAAACAGATTATTCATCATAAATACATGGCTGGGAGGCCTAACCTCTTTGCCCCTTCCCCTATTCAAAACTGCTCTAGGTTCTGTAAAGGGATTAACTCCATTACTCAAACTTTGAAGTTTGGGTATAGGTGGAAAATTGGTGTAGGTGATAAAGTTGGATTTTGGGAGGACACTTGGTTTGGTACTTCCCCTTTAGCGGTCCAATTTTGGCATGTCTACTCTATCTGTAATAAGCAATTAAATGTGTCAATGAGGTTTGGGATGGAAATCAATTGAAACTCATCTTCAGGGGGAATTTTGATGACAATGATGGAACAATGGTACCAATTAGTAGAAATAGCTGGAAGTATTGGGCTGTCCTCTGAACCTGATGCTCTGATATGGAAGATGGATAGCAAAGGCCAATATTCTTCTAGTTCACTTTACCATGTGATCAATTTTGGGGGGATCCAACCTATATTCATCCCTGCAGTGTGGAAACTTAGGGTTCCTCCCAAAATTCATGTCTTTCTCTGGCTGCTTGCTAACAACAAGCTTATGACTAGAGATAACCTGAGGAAGAGGCATATCATTAAACCCCTTGATTGTGTCTATTGTTCTGATCAAGAATCCAATAGGTGCTGAGATCGATCTTGAATACTCTAAGGAACTGGATCATTCTATCCGTGGATGTGTGCAGGGAAAGACTGATGGTCTTTGCGGCACACCTGGCGAAATTCCTTCAGAAACCTATGCTGATCAAGAGCGGTTGAACTCCCACAGCAAGCTGGTGTTTGAACCATGGAGGAATCTCAAGGTCTCTGAAGATGATGAAAGCTTCTCATCTCGCAAGAAAAGAGACCGCCGCGGCAAGACGGCTGTTATCAGTCCGGTGTCAACCCTTATCACTTGCTGGTCTCCACAGGCTGCCGCAGCACCACCCATGAAGACTCGGAGGGCTTTGCAGGGAGCTGCTTTTGTAATAGGGCTTTCTAGTGACCCGTTTGCTATTTTCCTGGTTTTCTTTCCGCTTCATGAACTGCTCCTCTCAGTGAGATGATGTATGGATTATGTTTCTGGAGGTTTCATTCGAGTAATGGAATCGGGGAGGGCCTCCGTGTCCTTCTAAAAAAATAAACGACGATGTCGAAACTAGAGTTTTGAGCAACGCGCCACCAGCACCTCATTTCTCATCCATGGCTGCGGGAGCCGCTGTACAGGGCCAGTTTTGCAGTTGCTCATTGCCTGAGCAACTGTCCGGCGGCGCCATCCCAGTCCGCCGCCGCAGCAACGGTCGTGCGACCAATCTGCAGGGCCATCATTTAGGCGGGCGCCGCTGAGGCGATTAAAAGAACGCCTCAAAATCTAAATCGATTTTAGGCTTTTCTTGAGAACGGCTCCGATTCATGTCTGTTTAGCGGCAGTTTGAGAAAATGCCGTGAAAGCTTAGTACAATGGGAGGCATTTTCCTGAAACTCCTTATATACAGGAATTTGAGGCATATCAAAAAAATGCTACTTCTATACAGTTTGGAGGCATTTTCCGGAACGCCCTTACCAAAATGCCTCTGATTAACAACCGTGGTGTAGTGACTAATGCTCACATTAGTCCCGATTCTTAATGCGGCCAGGACTATTGCTCCGATCCGAATCAAAGCCCTGTTTTCTACTAGTGAATATAGTTTTGATGCCCTTGTAAAGACAATGTCAATGGTGAAAACGGATCATCTATCAGGTGTGCTGTTAGAGAGGTAAAACATTTTAAATTTGTGGAATAAGAGCGAATATTTATTGACATCAGTTTCGCAAATGACGCTAAGCAGAAAAGCTAAATTTATGAAAGCGGCTCCAACCTAGCGTTGGGTAGCTACACGTTCGTTAATAATATACTACCTCCTTTTCAAAATAATTGAAGTTCTGGATTTGTTCAAAGCCAAACTTCTTTAAGTTTGACCAAGTCTATAGAAAAAATATATTAACATCTAAAAAACCAACTTAGTCTTTTTGAGATTCTTTGGGACATATAGTTCCGTACTATGTGTATTCCATATTGTAGATCTTAGCGTATTTTTTCTACAAAATTGGTCGAACTTAAGCAAGTTTGACTTTACGAAAACCTAAAACTTTAATTATTTTGGAACGCATGGGAGTATCAATGTGCAGTAAGAAAAAAGGACCATGAAAGAAACCTCACAGGAATACAGCCAACAAGACAACTTAGTCTTTAATTAGTTTTTCTAAGAAATGAGGCTCGGATGGGCCCAACTTTGAATTAAAAAAGCCATCAACCCCATCTAGAATACAACCAACACAAGCACATTAGACAACGAAAAAGCAACGAAAAGATACAAAGGTGTTGAGAAAACAGCTTACAACACAAACCCACCCTAGAAGCACCTACACTGATAGGAAAAGAAGCACCCCTTGAAGATGGAGTCGCCCTTCAAGCTCGAACACCTGTCGGAGAAGATAGAAACAGCGCGTCGAAGGCATTGCCAGCCGCCTTGGCAACGATCTCGCCGAACACCTGCACTAAGAACCGAGAAGATACCACACCCCCTCACCAGAGAGCTTGATCTCTTGTCCTAAGCTGAACTACCCCTCTCGCATCATGGTTCGAGATGGAAGGTATATAGATTTGGATCCAACAGCTAGGTGGCTAAGCTAGCTAGCTCTTGCAGCGATCGATCACGATCAGCGTGTCATCCCGTCTACGTGCATGGTGGGCGGCACGGTCGCCGCGCCGCCGCGCTGCTGCAGCTCCATGTTGGCGTGCCATCCTGCATGCATGCATCCACCGCAATTCAATCAACATAGATAACGAACCACACATGCATATCGATCGTCGCACTGCATACGATCACTCGCGAGCGTAGGCACGCACCGATGTCCATGACGAAGCCGCGGTTGTGGAGCTCGCGGTACTCCTGGCAGAGGGCGCAGCACTCGCAGAAGCAGTGGACGCAGAGGTCCGGGTAGGGGGCCTCCTGGAGGCCGTACTGGGCGCGCATCTTGGTGCGGTAGAAGCAGGTGTAGATGGGCAGGAACCACCAGGAGGTGACCATCCCGATGAGCACGTACAGCGCCGCGCTCGCCCCGCTGGAGAGGGAGCCGCGGTCCACGATCTCCGCCACCAGCCCGAAGGTGACGCACGGGCAGAAGCACGTCATCCAGCAGTTCCCGGGGTCCTCGGCGCAGTCGAACAGGCCCGTGGACCAGGGGTGGACCGGCGGCTGCGCGTGCACCAGCGCGCGCGTCGCCGCGGCCGGTGCTGGCAGCTGCTCGGCGGCGTCCATGCCGGCCACGCGAATTGATTTTGATTCCTCCGGCCACCGGCGGGTGGTGTCAGCGCGGGCGCGGGTGTGGTGGCCTCAACAGGAGCGCCAAGGCTGTTTATATCATCGTCGATTCGGAGGTAGGTGACCATGCATCCAAACAACTCCGATCCCATGCATGCATGCATGCAGGATTAGTCCCATGCATGGCTAATCCCTATCTTTAGCTACAACGGGCAAAAATAAGTGCCACGTGATTTTCCTGTCCTTTCTCCCCACAAAAATAGTAGCACTAGTTTCAGTCAGTGGTACAAAATTTTCTCTTGAATTGTGACTTCAAGAGAAAACTAAATTCCTAAATCCTAAAAAGTGGCCGAGTGCTACTTTGTCTTAAAGAGCACTCGGGCTCGTGCGACGTCCGATCGAGATCTTGCGGTCACGCGCGTTTTTCAGTGGGCTCAGGGGAAACCGTCGATGCGCGCGCCAGGTGTCCCCTGGTCGTGGTGGTCGAGACCCGTTGGTTCTCGAGTGCGGTTGCTTCTCTCATCCCCTCTCCTGTTCCTCTCCACTCCCCCTCCCATTCGAAACTGCCCCGAGCCCAGCGACAGATCTCGTTCCAATCCCCCCAACTCCTCCCCCAAATCCAGCGCGAGAGCAGCCGGCGGCGTGTCGGCGATTCGGCGCTTGTCTTCCACCGGAGTTAGGGCGGGACAGAGGGCGCGGCGTGAAGGAAGGCGGTGCAGCGGCGGAGACGCGACCGAGGAGAGACGACACGCTGCAGGCCGCGTCAGAAGGAGCAGCACCGGAGACTCGGCAGAGGAGGAACGGCGTGCGCGGCCGTTGTTCTGTTGGTGCAGAAGGGCAAAATCGCGGCGAATCCCTGGTATGCCTCCATGCCTATCGATCTCTTACGGTCATCCGCGTTTAGGAACACCAAATCGATGTGCTCTGCCGCTCCGCCGCGGACAGAGGAGGAACGGCGCGCGTTGACGGGTCTCCGCGGTGCCGAATCGCGGCGGGTCGACGCGCCCCTCCACTAAGTTGATGAAATCGAGTAGCAGATGGTAGAAATTGTTTGGAGCACTTGTTAATTTGGAGATGGACGACAACACGGGGCATTTCGTGTTCCTAGGCTACTGGTGAACTGGGATTCGTAGGTTTCGAAGGCAAGCCTTGGGGTTGTAGTTTTCTGGTGTTGTAGATGTGGAGGTCGATCCTGATTAACTACTGACTTGCCTGAATATGGTTCATTTGTTGCCTGCGCAGGAGTGTTTGACAGTGTTTTTGATTTAGTGTACGAGAATAATGCTTCTCTCATGTCAATGTTGCCTTTGTTTTGTGAGTGACTTGCCTGATATGGTTGATACGTTGCCTGCGCAGGTGTTTTTGACAGTGTGTTTTCATTTAGCGTAGGACAGTAATGCTTCTCTCATGTCAATGTTGCCCCTGTATTGTGAGTGACTTGCCTGACATGTTTCATGTGTCGCCTACGAAGGTGTTTTGAAAGTGTGTTTTTGGTTTATTGTAGGACAGCAATGCCTGTCTCATGTTAATGTTGCCCTTGTTTTTGTGAGTGACTTGCCTGATATGGACTGTGTGTTGCCTACGAAGGTGGGTTTGACGGTGTGTTTTGATTTTCAGTGCAGGAAAGTAATGATTTAGCAATGGAAAATGCACATGTGACTTTGTTGTGTGTGTGTGTGACGTAGGAAGTAATCCAGTAGAGGGAGATTAATAGGGCTATTTGTAGGACAGTTTTAAGCATTTCACGAGGATTCATTTTGTGATTTTCTGTTCTATGCGCCTTTATTTGTTTCAGATTTTGTAGGACATGTAGAGGGAGGGTAATAGGGCTAATTATAGGATAGTTGTAATATAGTGAAAATCAGATAGTTTACAACCCTTTTCACTTCCCACTTTTTGTAAGTTGCTGTTTGTTAAGTTCAGTAAGAATTTAGTAAAACGAAATTCGTTGGATGATATAGAGTTCTTTCAGAATCATTTTTCTAATGTGCTTTTTATGATGAATCTCACTGTTTTGTCTTTTAAATATGCAGCAGAAAATAGATGGCTGGGACAAGTCATAAGTCTAAACAGGATGGTCCTGCTAGATCAAGTCATGACGACCTTGCATCTCATGGGAATGAAGAGCATCAAGCACAGGTGTGCACATGCTCAGGAAGTTTTATGTTCTTCCTGTACATAACAGAGTTTGTTTTTTTCATTTTTTTATTGATTTATGTGGTTTTCATCTCCCAGCCACGGAGCAGTGCACCAATAACTGGGCACAAGCGTATGAGAACTAAGGCAGTTGTCCATCTGGGGAAGCGACCTGATGATATCATTAGTACTGAGAATAGTAATGAGAGCCAAGCTGCAGATGTGGGGAATAAAAATGTTGAAGGTGCAGACGTCGAGCAGCCTCCAAAAGCAAAACGCCAGAAGACGGGAGGAACTGAGGTATTTTGCATAGTTGCCTCAGTTTCACTGAGCAGTTGCCCAGCAATGCTGCCTAAGTTGCCTATGTTGTGATGAACCTTTTTTCTTTTTTTGCTAATCCCCTGTTTATGTTTTTTCCTTATGCGCAATAGGGTCATAGGAACAGGGCATCCCCTGCAAGGCTCTTCAAGTAGAACAAGGACTTGGTTCCTGACCAAAAGGGTGTCATCATCGGAAAAGAATTTGGTGGCATTCTGGACCTTGCAGCGAGTAGCATGCCCGGAGATCTCAGCCAGTGGATAATGAAGCATTACGACCCGGAGATTTCGCAGATAGTCATTCCAGAAAGGGGGAAGATTCCTGTAGATGCTGCAAGTGTCCGTAGGATATGGGGTTTGCCCAACAGGGGCAGGAAGGTGTGCTTCGAGAATCGGCCTGAAATCACAAAGGCAATGTACAATATTTACAACATCACATCCAAGAACTCCTCAACCCTCACAGAATGGTGCAAGATGATCGTTGACATGGGGGGATCTCATGATGATGATTTTGTCCGCGCTTGGCTAGCTCTTGTTTTTTCATGCTTCCTTGCCCCTTCAACTAGTTTGAGTATTTCCCCAAAGAGCTTTCCGGCGGTCATGGATGTCAATGGAATAACGGAAACCAATATATGTCAGTTTGTTGTTGATCAATTAAAGCTTGCGTTCACTTTGGGGCGTGCCAACAAGAAGGCTGTTTGTTGTTGTGTTTTCCACCTTGTTGTAAGTGCTTCAAGCTGTTTTGTTTTTTCAAGCATCCTTTTGTTTAGTTACCTTCTCCTTTCTTTTTGCATTCATTAGCTAACTTAAACTTTTTGATCTTTCTCCGTGTCTCTATGCAGCTGTTGTACCTAGACTCTCTGGATGTTGATGAGCCAATCCCGAACTTGGTACCGAGGGTCTCAGTTTGGAATTCAGATTTAATCTCCAGAGTTATCAAGAAGGACAGGATTTTTAGAGTAGGCAATTCACTTTCAAAGAGCAAGCAAGGCAATGTATCTTTTTGGGCAAGCGACATACATATTTTTTCAAGTATGCCCAAGTAGTTATCAGACTTAATCAAACTTTATATCACTTGCCATGCACATAGTTGGATAATGTTCACAGGAAGGATTTGTTTTGTTCTTGTATTTAATAGTAGCTTCTGTAGTACATTTTTTAGCTCTTTTTCTGTCTGAGCAATTTACATGTTGAAAAGTAGCAAATTTACACAACAACACAAGCAACTTATGTTCTGGAAACTGGCAACTTGCATACTAGTTCCTCATTTTTTGTTGATTACAGTATCAACTAATAGTAGGCAACAGGGGGAAGTGGCATAATGGTTGCAGGAATTTTCAGACTATTAGTAGTACTATTTTCCTTCATTTTTCTCAGGTCTTTTTTGGTATGGGAGTGCCAGAATTGTTGTCACTCATAGTTTTTTTAATCTTCTTTTGGCTATAAAACCACCAGCTCAAGATGGAGTTTTCCCGGTGTGCGGATGATAGCTTGTTTCGCAGTATGGACCACATCACCAAATTTGTTGCAGCAAGATTGCCCGAGTCATATGACAAATCAGTAAGTTTATCTAGCACTTTGTTTTTTCCTCTCACTGTTGTTCCCCTTTTTATCGCCATTTGTACATTCAACCATTTTTTTCAGAATCTTCAATAGAAGATATGTACTTATCATGTTCTCTACCATCCACTTTTATGTTTTACAGAAGCAAAAGAAGCTCATAGGGTTGGTGCACGACATGTGTTCTGTAATTTCACATGCAGTTGGGAAGCTCGTGACTGGGGTTGGGAAGATAGATGATGATGAATGGGGGACAAAGGAGGCGGATCCTACTACTGCGGAGACAAGCAGGCGGCAGTCTAACAGAAGGGGCAAGCAAGTACCAGCCAGAAGAGACAGCTTACCAAGTGAGGAGGAGTCGTTTAATTCTGACAGCGACGACAGCGAGGCAGCCGACAGTGAAAGTGAGGGAGATGGCAGGGATGAAGGTAGTGATGAAAGCGACACCGGTGGCAGTTCAGACAGCGATGACGGTCATGATGGATCAAGTGGAGTTCAGGGGAAATCAAGTAGCCAGGGAGCACGACAAACGGTTGATCACCACCAGGGGGAAAGTGCTGAGATGGGAGGTAAAGACAGAACTGAGGGGAACGAGGACAATGATGATAATGAAGAAGAAGAGGACGACGAAAAAGAAGATGATGAAGGAAAGGAGGACGATGACGATGAAGAAGGTGATGGGGATGACAAAGACAAGGAAGATGATGGGCAGGGGAAGCAGGATGAAGATGATGAGGATGACAGCGGAGGTGGCAACGGTGGTTCAGGTACCAATGGTGGCTCCGATTGGGACGGGGATCCCGCAGCTGAAAATGCAAGCAGCGATGATGATGAACAATGCACGCTGCAATTTCTGATTGAAAAGAAGAGGGGCAGAAAGGAAAAAGGATTGGATGAGGCAGATATGATATCTATCAGAGACCTTGTGATGACAGAATTCAAAACTGCTGTTTCCCCAAAACCACGCTTCCCTGTTTTTGAAGTGAAAGAAATGTTGGATATTGATGACATATCCATGGCAACCGAAGCGAGGAGGGTGTTCAAAGAGTTGTTGAGGGGGGAAGATTTGGATATGGTCTTCACATTCAACCCCAAGCAAATATGCCCAAAGGCGACTCGGCAGAAAATAATGAGAGAACTTGGTGCTCTAAATGAAGCTATAGAACAGAAGACTGCTTGTCGAAACCAACTACCACCACTCCCGCCATCAAAGAAGATGAAGAAAACTGTTAGTTTTGTATTGGAGCCATCTGTGATGAATGAAACAGCAATTCATCTGCAGGCATATCGTGCCAAAAATCCCGGTTACGGCCAAGGGGGGAAGTCAAGGCAGTCAGCCATGAAAAAATCCGGTCCTCCCTAGCAGCAACAAGAGGCATTTTCTAAAACAAAAGAGGCAATCCATGGGAATGCCAAAACACAGGTGGTAAAGAGTACACCATCAAGCTCGGCAGCACCCCCGTGCAGCAAAGTTGGAGATGAGGCAGTACCTACAGGAGTTGATTCAAAGCAGTCGGGTAATTTTCATTCCCAATGTCAAGCAAGTGGATCACATATTCTGGCAACTCAGTCTAAGGAGGAAGCAAGGCCAGCTGTTTTTCAGGCAAGTTCTGCAGAGGAAACACTGGACGCCACAAAAGTAAGGCCAGTTCAACTCAAGAAGGGACCCACAGTGCTAGTAAGCACAGGAAACAACAGCAGAACACAACCACTAGGTGACTTAAATGGTCAAGTGCCTCCTCTGTCTCGGGGGAATGTGATACAGTCAGCCAATGGTATCCAGAGGGCCAAGGTGCAAGATTTCAACGCATCACCCGAGGCTGCTCCATTAAATCATGCAGGACACAAAAAGGAGAAAGAGAATATCCCTCCGGTGTCATGTACGGAGATGAATAGGATACAAGACCTGCCCGAAGCTGTAACCATGGGAAAAAGTCCGGAACAAAAGTTGCTAAGAGCCCTAGGGAAATTGCCTGTCTGCTCAACTGTACTTGCCCAACCTGAGGCCACAAGTGTTCCAGAAGCAGTAGAAGCAACTGGCCAGGGGAACACTTCCCGTTTCTCTCATGTGGAGGAGATGTACCATGAATTCATGCGTGTTAGTGGGAAGACAACCAATGCACTAGAAATCAATGTTCTAGATGTGAGTGAGCTGTTTGCAAGGTGTGTTGATCCAAACAACAAGAATGCCCAATCCAACTCCACAAATCACAGCTCAGCGAATAAAGATAAACAACATTTTGAGCAAAGGGACACCGAAAGATCAAATGACTTTTTCAGAGAGTACTGCCCAGCACCAAGTTTCGATCTAGGCATAGATGATTTGCACACAACATCTGCAGACAACACAACACATCAACATGTTGGGTCAAGCACATTTACAGAGCATGAGTTCAAGGAACTCCCAGTACATAACCATCCAATCATCGATATAACCGATGATGATTATCTGTTGGAGGTTGAAGGCATGGACGAACCGTGTGTTCAAGCAGAAGGAAATGCGTACCAAACACCTGAAAAAAGTTGCAACCAAGGAGAAGTGGGGTCAGGCAGCAAGGTTTACAACAGTAGTAGTTCAGGAGAGATGCATCCACATCAATTTCAGAGAAGGATTATCAAGCGACCTCCTTGCAAGAGGTCACCTTTCATTGACTATAATGAGAAGAAAGTCTACATGTCCAAACCCGAAGCAAATAGATTGTATGCATCAGTTATTTTGCATGGAAGAATTAATGAAGAAGAGTCACCAGATGTGGATACCAGGTATGACAGTATATCACATTTTTCCCTCAGGCAAGGTCTGTCATGTTCTCCAGGCAATTCAAACTGTTTTTACAAGCAAGCCATTTATAGAATCAGGCAACTTGGCTTAGTGTGAAATTCTTATTTTTTGAAGTAGTTTATCCTTTTGATATGCCCATGCCCCTATGTGTTTTCCCTGAGTTGATATGGTGGTAGGCAATTCATGGAATGATTTTGTGAGCTGAATGCCTCTTTTTTTCTTCCCATGCAGCGTAAGGGTAATTGAACATGGCAAATACTTTGTTACGGTGAGGGAGCTCGCAAACTCAATGAAGAAAGAAGGTTTTGTCTTGAGCCATGTAATGGAAGTTGGTATACAAAATATAATGATGAACTTGCCACCAGACTCAAAGAAGCTCGTGATGCCCGTCAGGTTCTCGGTAAGAAAACGCGAAGCAACTAATAGTGTAGTTTTGCGTTTTTTTTCTTTTTCTTTTTTTCATAAAAGGTCATGTTCATCTCTGTATTTTTTTTACATCAGGTTCAGATGCTAAACATGGAATTGAACGGCAAGGAGCTCATTTCCCGGTTCAAGAAGTCGAATCGCTTGGACCGTAAAGACATGGTAAGTTAATGGTTCCTTTACTTTTTACCAATGCATTTTTTATATATGAATTTTTATGCTAAAACTTTTGCTCACACAAATGTAAATATTTCTTAGGGTGGGGTGGGGGGTGGGTGGTGTGCTGTGTGGTGGGCTAGTTGACTACACTCATGAAAATTTGCTTCTATGTGCCAAGTTGCTTACATTTTTTGCACAACTTGCCTCCGCATTTTTGGTTGGTTTTGCTTACACAAGTAGATAAGTTGCCTATGCATCTTCTGTTTTTGGCAAATTACTCACATTAGTACAAAACTGGCATGTGCATTTTTGCATCTTCTTAATTGCTTTTTTATGTGGCAAGTTGCTTACATTTTTTGCACAAATTGCCTGTGCATTTTTGGCTGGTTGCTCACACAAGCAGATAATGCATTTTCTGTTTTTGTCAAGTTACTCACACTAGCACAAAACTGGCATGTGCATTGTTTGCTTCTTCAGTCCAGTTTCTAGTATTTGTATTTTTTTCTACTAACCCAATTTTTGTTTTTTCTAACAGATTATGTTCCCAGTGTTAGAGAACATCGACAAGACAAAACCTAAAACAGGCAATCATTACTGGATTTTTAATGTGAACACAAGGGATCGACGTTTTGAAACTCTTGATTCTTGGAGGACGCTCAAAAACAAGTCTTTAGATGTTTGCGCAAGGAAGATGGTTGCAAGTTTTCAGTCTCTATGGGAAGAGCATTACGCCAGTTCCCGCGTCTCGCTGGATGAGTTTGGGCTTACCAACATCGACGTTCCAAAACAAAATAATGAGTAAGCATCCACTTCTTTTTCACATATTAACTATGGTCTTGTTCAGTTTTTTACAAGCGACACAATACTACATAGAGTAAGCATCCAGTTCTTTTTTCAATTTTTTGTTTAGGTTCAACTCTGGTGTTTTTGCTCTGACGATAGCAAATGGTTGCGAGGCAAGGGTTGTTCCAAATTTCACAGCTGATGACATTCCAAGCATCAGGAAACATTTGACTAACATGTGGGTTGACAACGCCAACAACACTGCTCCATGGAAAACCATACTCAAGTTAGCATAGGTCAGTTTTTTCTCCCCCCACGCGCGCTACATCCATGTAAAATGCATGTGTTGTTTCTTTTTTGCTCTTTTGTGAATTTTGGAGTGCCGGGGGAGGAGTTGCCTATATAACAACTTGGACCAGGCAATTCTATTGCATAAATAGGCAATTTAAGCTTTATTTTGAGGCAAGTTATTCAGAAGAACCCATAGAAGACAAATGAAAGACAAATAGTATGATCATTACATAACCAGGGAATTGTTGCATTTTATAGAATTGCAGAATCTTATGTATGTAAGTTTTCGAATATTATGGGGGGGTGGTGGGG
This sequence comes from Triticum urartu, assembly GCF_056163025.1. NCBI lineage: Eukaryota > Viridiplantae > Streptophyta > Magnoliopsida > Poales > Poaceae > Triticum > Triticum urartu. The sequence continues at coordinate 709,908,638 of NC_141879.1, read as the reverse complement.
CAAGGGTGTTTGCGGGGCAATTCAAATCTCACAACAGGCAACTCAAAACTTATAACCAGGCAACTCAAAACTTATAACCAGGCAAGTCAGCCACAAGAAACCGTAAACCATAAATAATAGTTTAGGATGTTCAAACATACAGACCCACAAATAGTTTAACTCGTCAATGCCATTCGACACATCTTTTTCAGCCATCTGGTCACTGTTTGACCATTACACCAATCTGGTCGGGCAGCTTGCACCATTGTGGTTAAAAGAACCACAATAGCTGCACTTGTTCTTTCTTTTCGGATGCAGCTCAAGTGCTGATTGAATTCTTTTTGACTTTGCCCTCCCTTTTGTTGTTGATTTTGGAGGGTCTCTAGGAATTGCAGGGCCAAGTGTGGTAGCAGGTCTTCCAAACTGTGGTTCAACCATCGTAGTACCTTGTGCGGCTGCAACAGCTGCATGTAGAGATGCCATACTGAGCGGCTGGTGTGCATATCCACCAGGAGCTTGCGCAGTAGGAGATGAAATTGCATTGGCATTTTCTTCCTGTGTTGTTGAAGACTCTGGATGCTGCCCAATCCAGCCATCCAGCGTTGCTGTTGATGCAGGCAATGGTGCCAGTCCAGGACCAACCACATAGGTTGTGTTTGCTGCGTTAGGCCCCCGCGGTGGTTGTATAGCCACCATAGTCTGTGGTGCAGGCCAAATTGCTGGTCTAGGACCCATAGGAGGTCGCGCAGGCCCTCTTGCTAGTGCTGTATCCATCAAAAGTTGTGGCGCAGCTCCTCTTAGCGCTTGCACAGGCCTTGTCATTGTTGAGCCCCTTGAAAGTTGTGGCGCTGCTCCACTGTTCAGTGGCACATATCCTGACAGTTGCTGTACAGGCCAGCAGCCTTGTGTGGGAGGGCTCATGGGTAGTGGTACAGCCCTTTTTTGCATCGCTCCACCCCCGAATGCTGTCTGTTGGTGTCTATCCTCACTCATAGAGTTGCCAGTTAGGTTTGGTGCGTTTTTTCTCCGCGTTGCAGAAGTAGGTCGTTGCTGCCTAGGTCCAGAAGAGGTTTGTGCATGTTCATCAAGACGCACCGCAGGGCCACTAGTTGCCTGAGTGTTTCTTGGTGGTGGCGCAGAAGCAGGTCTCTGCTGCCCAGGTCCAGAAGGGGCTTGTGAAGGCCCTCCAGGACGCACCGCAGGGCCACCAATTGCCTGAGAGTTACTCGGTTGTGGTGCAAAACCATCAGCTGATGGTGGAGGACCACCAGAGGGCCCACTTGTTGGTGCTGCCGGTTTCTTCTTCTTTGACATGTTGAGATTTTTGATTTCATGACGTGCACCACGGATATGTTTCTTTACAATATCCGTCGCAGCATCTGACGCACTAGCAACCCGGGCAAGACTACCAAAATCCATCATCAAATTTGCATGCCTGAGTTCCTTTTTCAATTGTGGTGGCATCTCATCAGGTTGCTCTTCGACAGCAGGGGGTGCGTTGGGAATTGCCATAGGTGTCCACCTTTTAAGTATGTACTGCGCTGGGATTTCATCAACACCAAGGTGGTTGAAAACTTTCAAGATATGGCAGCAAAGCATGCCGTCCCTCTCAACCTTGCAGCAGTCACATCTGTAGTCTCCAGCACTAGCTTCCACCGTGACAAAATAGCCCATAGAACCATATTTGGCAACCCACTCTTGATTGGGGTAAACCTCATACAAGTTTTCACCATGTGGTCGCACATTGTACCTTGTAGTCAACTGAAACTCATCACGAAACTTCTCGTACAAGTCCCTAGTATACGAACCGTACGCCTGTTTCTCTATTGGGTAAGATGACCACATTTCAGTCTGTAAATGTCCTGTCCTGTAGTCTTTTGAACCCTCCTGGACTAGTATGTGTGTTTGGATTTTCTGATATTGCTTCACAAAGTTCAAAATGGACTTGTGTGGGTTCACATATCGCTTAAGGACAGCGTTGAACCCCTCGCTGCGTTGAGTTGACTGCAAGAAAGGAAAGAATTGGTGCTTGAAGTAGCAGGGCACCCATGTCTCTCTGTACGTGTATAGATTCTCGAAGTGGGAGTCAGTCATAGCCTCATACTTCATCATCAGCTCACACCACCTTGCCTCAAATTCTTCCGGCGTCAAGCTAAAGTCAACACAGCTGTTGAAATCTTTGGACAAGCCAGGGTTTCGCCCCAGCAATGCTCCAAGCTTTTCTTGTGCTTTTTTCATAATATGCCTGCGGCAACAGCGGTGCACACTTGTAGGAAAGATCTTTTTAATTGACTGTGCCATTGCGATGTCTTGGTCGGTTATGATGTTGGTGGGTGCTACATTATGCATTGCCTCAAGGAAGGTCTGGAATAGCCAATCAAAGCTCGATGCCAACTCTTGCCTAACAAAGCCACAACCCAACATGAACGACTGCCCATGCCTGTTAATCCCAATGAATGGTGCAAAGGGCATGTTGTACATGTTAGTCATATACGTTGTGTCAAAGGAGATACAATCATGATAAGATTCCACGTACGCCTTCCTTGCTGCACCATCGACCCAGAAAATATTCTCAACCCTGTCTTCCTCATCATATTTTATCTTGTAAAAAAATCTGGATCCTCTCTCTGCTGATCTTTAAAGTAAGCAACTGTCTCTATCATATCCCCTTCTTTTGTATCATCCTTGTTCAAGAGCGTCTTGAGGTTTGTAATGTGTTTAGTGCCATAAGGTACAATGAGTTCTGTCCCATAGAAATTTGACATGATGTGCATCATACTACCTGTTGACATGAAGTCACAATGGTGGTCAATCCTTCTTCTACACAAAAACAGTGCCAAAAATAGTTTCTTTTCTGTTTTCAGCAAGGCAACTCAAATGCAAAGTTTGGGCAATTCATGAAGATATACAAGCAACTACAACCATATGCCCCAGGCAACACATGAGCAAAATACACAAAACAAACCAGGGGGGTAACTATGCATTTAGCGAGCAATACAAATTTCAATCATAGGCAAGTTGACCCTATCCAGAAACAAGTACTATTGTACATTTTAGCTACAAAGAGACTAACCATAGGCAAGTTCACATTCAACACCAAATTTGTTTTATAAAAAAACTAGGCAAGCAAGAAACTTTGCATTGAGCAACAAACAGGTAAACATTAGCTACAAAAAAACTAGGCAAGCAAGAAACTATCCAGAAACAAATCAGGCAATTTATTTCTTTTTTCTACTGTTGTAAGCAATTTAGTGGCACTATCAAGCAACTAAGGCATTTGTTTGAAGCAAATCAGTGACATGGTTCAAGCAAAAACAGGCACTTGTTGATAGGCTAAGAAACACACAACCAGTAGGCATGTGCAGGTTCTTAAAGTTAGAAGATGGGGGGGAGGTGGGTGTGGTTCAATACCTGTAGTTAAATTGCAGTTATGAAGATGAGTAAGGAAGGCCCTTTCTTCCGGCGGGATCCCTTGGTGTGATCGCAAATATTTAGTCAAACATGGCTTGTCAACCAACGGGTGGTTGTGCTCGCTAACAAAGTAGATCACTTCCCATCTGCCATCTATTACCTTCACAATCATCTTAGCTTTGCAACTAGTTTGCACAATTTTATCTCTTTTTCGTTTCTTGCTCCTCTTTTTGCCTTTACTATCATCATCAAGAAAGACAATAGCCTCATCTTCATTATCATTTTTTTCTTGCTCAACAATGTCATCTAGCACGGGAATCTTTTCTGCCCCTCCGTCATCAACATTAGGCTTCCGAAACTTGTTGCAAACAAACTGTTGTTTTATCAACTCCCCTGTTTTGAGATCCTTCCTTGAACTATTCATTTTGATTGAAAACCCCATTTGCAAGGAATATGCATTGTAATGCACCTTGGCATCTTCCAAAGTGTCGAACCTCATGCCCACGTAAGGCTCCTTGGGTTGTGACCAAGCTTCATCATCATTTTCAGCACCCAAACCATTACCAACAGTGCCACCGGTATCACCTGCAGCACCTGTGCCATCCAGGGTATGAGCATCACTCCCAGTTGCTATAGCTGCAGGTACTTGTGTACTGCCCGGAGCACGACCCCCATGACTTGACTGCCCATCTGCCTCCATTGCTTCTGTAGCAGCACCATCGACTCTTTGGATGATAGGGGGATTAGGTGATTCCGCCACAAATTCTGCATTTCTAGCACCATGTTGTGTACAGTACAATGGATCATCATTATTTTCAGCTGGTACTTCATTCAGATCAATCATTGTCAACCTGTTTTATTCATTGAGAATATGGGAAAAAGTAAAGCAAGTCAGCAGAGGGATGGAAGCAAGTAGCACAGTAAATACAGGCAAGCCAATAGCTCACCCACCAACCAAAGCAATTTTTACGTTGTTGAGGCAAGCTAGTACCACACTAAAATCAGGCAAGCAAACAACACAGCAACGCAAGCACACCAGATTCACAAGATAGCAGTTGAACATAACCAGGCAATTCAATGTGCACTATCAGGCAACCCAAACCATATAATCAGGCAAGTCAAACTATATATGTCAGGCAATATATTATTTGCAGGATATGCATAGAGCTTGCCTGAATGAACCATGTTTGTACATATAAACATAACATAGGCTTTTTGTTTTTTGTGTTTCATAATATATTTTCTTTTTTTGTTTTTCTTTAAATGCAGGCAACATTTGATTTTTGGGGAAGCAAGCATACCGCCATAGAAGTGCTACTTTTGAAGTGTCTTCAGGATGGAATTCACTCCCAATTCAGAGAGATCAGAGCATGTTTAGTGTTAGGAAAAACTTAAGCTAGAATTATGGGCATGTTAGTGTGTTAGAAAGAACTTAAGTTGACATTTTTAGGTTTCATCTTTTATAGCAGCAAGTTTGTGTGTCTTTGGATATGCTCAGTATGCTTTTGAAGTAATGTTTCGCAGCTGAGATAGTTGTTGGTATATGTATTTTTTTGTTGGCTTTTTCCTTCTTTTACAGGATGAAATACTAATAATTTTGCAACTGTATACTGGCAACTTTTCCAACTTTTTTTGGATCATGGTGAAGGATATGATACAACAAAGGTAATTTGTACTACGCAACTGTCTCTTGTTTTTTAGTTGCAATTTCAGTTACATTTATTTCTTCTAGTGTGTTTTCACTATCGTAACCAAGGAATAATGGAAACAAATGTCCAAGAGGAATCTTTTTTCTAGTTTCTTCAAGAGTTGCCTCGACATCATTATGCTTTTTTGCTTAATCCTATATTTGTAAGTTGCTCCAATAAGCCACATTGATGTCAGTATTCATTGTCTTATAAGTTTCAAAAGTGTTCATGTTTTTGCCATGGCATAAGTTTTCAAAGTTTTGTGCAGACATATACTTAGTTGCCTCATTATAGCACTGTTTTTGCTCAAACAGAATGTTTATTTTTTCACTGTTTTAAGCAATTAATAGAACCGGAACACGTCAGAAAGATCATGATCTGTTTGTTTCTCATCCTCTTATAAGCACTGTTTTGCTCAGTTGTTTTTCTTGCTCAAGCCATTATTTTTTCCTAATTTTTTTGTCAGCATTTACTATCAGCACTTGCCTACAGATTTATAAATGTGTTCGTATGCAACAGATTTGGAAATAGATTTTGAAGCCTGGGAAGAAATATGATGCTTAATATCAGACTAAATTTGCCCAAATCAGGGGGCTGAAACTTGCCCAAACAGCAGTCTAAATATGCTTAACATCACAGCTTTTTTACACAATGTTTTGCACATCTGAAGCCTTACAGAAGAGGCAAATCGTGGGGAAAGAGGAGGGGGATCTGGAAGATGAGCCAAATCTGACCTTTTTGTCTTGTTTTTTTGCCTTTTTGCAGGGCAATCAGGAACCAGGCGCCTAGAGAAGAAACATCAATGAAGCCGCCATTGGTGGGCTGTGAAGGTTTGCTTTGGATCTGGAAGTGGTGAGGGGAAGGGGCGTGTTGTCCTTCTTTGCTTGAGAGAGAAGAAGATGGGGCTGGTGAGGACAAAGGAGGAAGGAGATGCGCAGGGGTGGGGGAGGGATCGGGCAAAGGGGAGGACCAGGTGTTTTGACCGCTCGATGGGTGGCTGCGGGAATCGGGAGCGGGGGCCAGGTACTTTCCTATCCTGGACAGTGGGGACAGAAAATTACCTTTTCTGGGTGGCTGCCAGGAAACGCTAGGGAGCACCCGGCTGCTCCCTAGACGCGTCCAACTAAATTTGTATACAAAACATCATATATGCTAGTATATATTTTTCTTAAGCCGCAAATCGAAGTTGCTTTTCCCCCCTCAAAAAAAATCGAAGTTGCTTTTCAAATTTTGGGACATGGTACGCGCGTATATGTTGTGTCAATAATTTCAGAAACTTTTTATTATCACCTGCACAAAGAAAACTTTTTATTATCACAATAAAGAAGTGCTAATCGATCATCTAGTTTAATGTCCAAAACCGTCTTACATTATGGAACAGAGGGATTACTAAAAAATAACTCATTAGACGAGGCGGCTCGCGAGGGCATGCCATGTATAGTTCGACCGAGCTCCTCGAAGAGAAGGAAGCAGACCCTTGCCACCGTCGGTCTTCCGCCGTGCTCTGCAGCGGCGGTGGTGGCCGGGTCCGCCTCCCCCTTTTCGCCGCCCGCTCGCCGCGGCTGCCACCACCACGTGGCGCGGGGAGGGAAAGTTGTGGCCATGGGGGTCGACGTGTTTGGGTGGGAAAGTATCAGGTGATACCAGTCCTTAATTTAACACTATTCCCATCTGAATTTGTCTTTTTTTTATTTCTCTTTGTGTATGTCGAATTTTGACCTGGATTTTTAGCGGTTGTTGACATATGTGTTTTGAGCATCCATGATTTTTTTCAGAATATTTTGACATGTTCAAATTTGAATTTTGCAAGTTGGTAGGATGGTAGCGTCTAAGAGTTGGTATCACCATATTTTCGTTTCCCGTGTTTGTGTAGGCTAGCATCTGGGCCGTGTGGAAATCAATGGAGAAATTTTTCGGAGTGGCATTGGAGCGTGACAAATGGCGAGAGCGAGCTCGGAGAATTGGCAGCGCCGGGAGGGATGGGTCCTGGCTTTGGACGGCTGGGATGGTTGCGTTTGGGATATGGACGGTAGATTTTACACGGGATTAACAGCAACTTGAATGAAAAAAAATGAACCGGACTAGGATGGATCGGGGATATTGAACCCGACGTGAATCGAACACGCAACCTTCTGATCTGGAGTCAGACGCGCTACCATTGCGCCACGGATCCGGCATGCCTATTCTCACAGATTATCTTATAGTATCAGCGGACATCCGTCAGGTACTTTTCTGTCAGATTCGTGTATGCATTGTGACAGGACAAATAAATTTGGTGGCTCCGGGGCTGTGGAAGCTAATTCGACTTGGCAGAACGTTCGGAGGTTGAGCTATCTCGTGTCCAGACAAAGTTTAGATTCTCCTACGCAGGGGCGGAGCCAGAAAATTTAGCCACTGGGTTCACTCATTGACTCATAAGAATTTGGTACAAAAAATTAACGTGAAGGCCAATTTTCAACGGTCTTACGGCACCCAAAATAACATAAAAATAGAATTATGAAATTACTTGTCCCACTTTTTTTACATTAAAAACCGAAGAGTGCAAGACACATACCGGTTGGATGAAATTAGAAAACCACTTGTTTAGATATTACTCATTCCGAAGTATAAATGAAGGAGGAGCAAAATTAATTCATAGCTCGGGTATAGCTTCTCAATTTCCTGAAGGCATTGGAAAAAGAAGAAGTTAGTTTGATAAGCTTAAAATAAGTACTATTGATAGAAAAAAGATTGATGCTCGTATAGTGTCCCCCCTTTTAATTTCTCAGCATATTGACAAGATCAAATATTGCATCATTACTAATGGTAGAAAACATATCTTTCTTCATATGGCAAATCAGACAATCAGTTATCGACTCATCACCCATTTTATTGTGTAACTTTTTCTTGACAACATTAAGTCTCCATCGAGTATCTTCAAATTTCTCTCCGTCGATAACAAAAAATTAGACAATCGCCTGTAAGGTCCCTTCGCAAAATATGTGTGCATAATCCCATTTTCCTTCTTAGGATTTCTCATGTGCATTGAAATTCTGTTCCAATCAGACATATCATAAGGCAACTGACCTAAATTAATTTCTCTAATTCTTTGGAAGATTTACTTGCAATGACATTTGACACACTTTGTCTACGTCTAGTGGGAGACCTGGACTTGCCTGCACCATATTGTCTAGATGTGGTCATTGGTTTCTCTCTCAAGAATATTGTTCCAAATCTAGATCAATCGAAATCCATGAAAGAGCAATAAGCATACTAGGGCATAATAATTGGCATGCCAGACTATTATGTTAGACAGAGCACAAAAGAGAGGAAGATGTAGTGATCTGATCTCACGGGTCAGTACCTTAAATTTGGAATTTAATAGATGGCTTGCCGCCGTTATCTACTTGCTTCAGGGTTCGACGACGGAGGTATGGGCGAACAATGGAGACGAGAGAAGAGAGGCTAGATGTGAATTCGGGAACCGAAGGCGTGGCGGCTGCTGCGTGGGAAACGTACGAGTACAATTCAGCATGGAGAGACCTGCGTACTGGGGCACCCTGACCAAGGCAATTTGCTTATGGGCCTTTTCGGCCTTGTTCGGCCTTTTTTGATGGGGTCAGCCTAATTATTTTATTGGGTTCAGGCCTAATAAGGCCTACCTATACATACGTAACCAGCAGCTTTTGTTGGGTTCAACTGCACCCAACGCTACAATGGTAGCTCCGCCGCTGCTCCTACGGAGATCTGGCTGCACGCACGCATGGAAGATGGAACCCTCCAATGCAGAGCTATATTGGCAGATACCAAACACGTCTCAAAATCGCACCAAGATGCCTGGCTCGTGATGATGGTGCAAAAGCGCTGAAACATGTGCTATTCAGAGTTTCGAATGCAAAAGAAGCAACTGTTGTGTGGGACATTACATTACACTTCGTTCTTGAACCAAACACACCCTTAGACACCGGGGAGGTGGTTGGCCTGGCATGCTCCATGCATCACCAAGGGGAGTTAATTCTGGTGCACCCTCTTGAGGATACGAATGGAAGAGCTGCCGTCCTCGGCCAGGGAAGGCCTCATCTTATTATTGTTTATTGATTAAGTAACAACATTACAAAGAGTCTTTACATGATTTAGCTAACAAATGAGCAGCCTTATCGAGATGCCGACGAATATGCTTAAATACCACCGAATTGAAACCACTTTGTCATATGCTTGATATCAGACACCACCGAGCCAACACTCGATCGATCACGTGAAGAAGAATTGAGTCTTTGCACTGAGGACAAGCAGTCATATGCTTGGTATCAGACACCACCGAGCCAACATTACCAAAATCTCTCTCATGGGCCAGATAAGCAGCACGGCGAAGTGCTAAACTGCTAATGCTTCTGCCATTTCAGGCGTATACTTGGTGGGAGCCAAGAAAATTAGTCCACAATGAACACACGCAAGATTCTCTCTCAGCAAGTGGCTAGATCAATTGAGGCTCTGGTAGCAAACTATGCTGCTCCTTACTGGGTGCGAACTTATGGTGCTCGTTTTTTCTTTTGAAAAAAAAAACAAAAAAACATGCTTAAAAGTTTCAAAAAAATTCTGTGCAAAGTTCACTGCGCATCCATGAAAATTTGTCTTGAAAAAATGTAATTTGTAAGCTGTATTAAAAACAAAATTCCGGCCCAAAAATAGACAAAAATCAGCCCGTTTGAAAATACACATTTCTCTTTTTTCTGCACGCCACGTGTGAATGTATACATTCACACGTGGCGTGCAGAAAAAAGAGAAATGTGTATGTGTGTGTGTATGTGTGTGTGTTTACAAAAAAAAATCAACTTTTTTTATGTTGCAGAAATTGTATTTTTTAAAACGGGCACCAAGGTGCCTGCTCACCGTTGGTATTATCCGGCTGCTTACTCTCCTAAAACAGCTTTGCAACGAGGATGGACCCCTCCAACCAACAGATATGTTAAGCTGAACTTTGATGCGCCATTTGACGAGGACACGTTAAGGAGTGAGTGCTAATCGTTCAGTTATTTGAGACCCCCCCCCCCCCCTCCTCCCCCCACCCACACACACACACACTCCCATGTCAGATTTCAAAATCACATTCTTGATACCGAGGGGATTATTTAAAAAAAAAAAGTCATTTTGGCGGACGGGCGCATTGTTGGAGCGCTATATTTTGAATAGTGTCAAAATGATATTTTGAAGTTTGAAAATATTCCAGAAACAATTCCACATGTGCAAATCCTGATGATGAAATAAATAACCATGTGAGTTACAAACAAATGACAAAATCGTGATTTTTGAAAGATGAACAGTGCGTGTGTTATTCACTATTTAGATATAGTCATTTTTGCATAGCTTACATGCTTACTTATTTCATCACTAAACTTTACACATGTGTGAACTAACACATAGGTTGACTCACGCAGCCGCCGCCTCCTCCTAAAAAAATACTAGGGTTCGTTCCTTTCACTGGCTCCGCCGCAAGTCCGCCTCATCTCCGGTGACCCTAGGGCCATGGGGGCATGGTGGATCCTGGCAAGGGCCGGTGGGAGGGTTTGGTTGTTAGTCGTTCCTTTGAGATTTGTTAGGGAGGCAAAACGGCGGCGGCTCCCTGAAGATGGAATAAAGGTCTCCCCGCCTAGCCCCGTTCCGGTGGTGCGTCAAGCATTATTGGTGTTCGTTGTACTGTCATGATTGGAAATGAATAGGTTGAAAGTTTTCTCGTAAAAAAAAATTTACGCATGTGTAATATCCATCCATATGATCATGTAGAATTATTTTCGGGATTTTTCAATATTTTAAATGTGGTTCTTAAATAAACTATTTAAAATAAAGTCCTCCAATGCTCTCATGTTCCAAAAACCCACTCTCGTCACTTCGAGCCATACAAGAACTCTCTTTATTTTGAAGGTAGAACTCGCTTGGTGGTACTAGTACACCTAATTATATATATACACAAATCCAAACGTATAAATCTACGCCCGGTTTGGTGAGGTTCACATAAATTGTTTTTGCTCTCGATGGAGTCTGATTACTCCTCGAAATTGTGGTTTCGCTGTCGCAGAGACCCGAGCTGTGTTGTGTCTGAACTGAACTGGAATTGGGCCGCTGACTGCAGTGAAACTCCCGTACGTGTTCCAGAGCAGCCAGCGTCCAGCTCTGCGCTTGCTTTTAACTACGTGGCCGCCGCCTATCTGTCACGATGCACCGCCGGATCGGATCACCAGCCGCCTTTGCCGATGAGCCCGCCGCTCTCGGCGCGCCGGTACGGCCGCCGGGGGCTCTTGAGCAGCGACTTGTCCTCGATGGGGAGCCGGTAGGGCGACACCCGGAACCGCACGGCCTCGCGCCGCCGCCGCCGCTCCCTGGTGTGCACCACCCACGCCACCACGGCGGCCGCCACCGCCACCGCCACGGCCGCCAGCGCCCGGTACACCCTGCCGCTGTGCCGCCGCAGCCCGGGGCAGCCGTCGGCCACCACGGCCTCGAACGTCCGCCGCACGAACGTGCAGTCCGCCAGCTCCGCCAGCGCCGGCCCGTAGTCCACCAGCCCCGCGCTGGCGTTCGCCACGGCCAGCGCCTGCGCGTACATCGACGGCGTGAGCCGCCCGGGCGTCGCGCACGTCTCCTGTGATTGTCCCGGCGCGCCGGACACCTGGCACACGTGGCCCCGCCACGCCTGCGGCGCGAAGGCGGCCGGCACCTCGCCGGCGGCGCAGGGGCGGTCGGAGAGGTCGGCGCGATAGGGGCTGCAGAGGAGCGGCACCGGCGGGCCCGACTGGTTGTAGTTGAGGGGCGGGCCGGCGCCCGGCGGGAAGGCGTTGGCGTTGGAGACGTTGGCGAGCACGTCGTTGAGGGTGGCCACCAGCTGGTGGTTCACCTCCTTGCTCCGGCGCAGCGCCTCCGAGGTCGCCGCCGCGTCGGCGCACGGGAGGATGTCGTCCAGCGCGGTGCTGTTGCTGCTGTCCGGCGGGCGGAGCACCCATTCCTCCATGGCCACGCAGGTGTCGCCCACCGCGCTGAAACGCACACGAGCAGAGGCTCCTCTGTCAGTCACTCAGTTGAGCAGAGCAGAGCTCCGGATTGCAGAATTCAGACAAAAAAATGCATAGCACATAATTGACAAATTTGACTTTTGACGCATTGGATTTAATATAAATATATGTTAGTAGGAGTATAAATAACAAGTTACTTCCCGTAAAGAAACATATAATAATAATTTAAACACTTTTATATTTCTTTACGGAGGGAGTACGTACGAAGTTTTCTGATCAAACAAGAAATCAGATGATAGAAATACAATAAAGCTTGGCTTACTTGTGCAGGAGAAGGAAAACGCCACCGAGTATAAACGTTGCGGTAACGAGGATCCATCCCAGAAACACTAGGCTGCAAATTCACAGCAATTATATTTTCTATTAGCTTGCAAATACTATGTGTGTATTGTAAAGGCTATAGTGGAAATCAAGGAATGTATATGTGTAATTAAAATCTGGAGTGAAGAGGATGTTGTGCAAACTTACAAGCGAACGACTGAGCTCAGGCCAGCCAACGAGAACACTGCAACAAGTTGACGACGAAAAAAATGTTATTCCAGTAATTATCCATACTTTTTTATTACAGAAATTACAAAATTGGTTCTGTTTTTTGTTCTTATGGGAATTGCTAAACTTTTAGTTGACTGAGTCACCAAGGATTGCAAAGTCAAGAAGTTGATAGTTTTCTATATTCACCAGAAAGTTAAGCAGGCATGATTTAACCAAAAACTTAAGCAACTTTTAGAAAAATATACAATTTCTGACATCATAAACCGTATATGTCTTTGTCCTAGATAAAAATCTCACCGAGGCCCAGGAACGCGAGCACCAGCATCACGGCCGCGACGCCGATCAGGATCTTCCTTCTGCAATCACACACACCAAAAACATCATCATCATCAGTTAATCAGTCCATGGCTTGATCGATCGATCATCGATGTATACACGAAACGTACGTGGTGTCGAGCACGGTCCGGATCTTGCGGGCGTTGCTGGCGGTGCGCGCGGCGAGCTCGTCGGCCGCGGCGCCCACCCTGCTCGCCACCTGGTCGACCTTGGCCCCGAGGTCGCGCGGCATGGCGGCGCCGCCGGAGGCCTTGGCCGTCTCGATGAACCCGGCGAACCCCCGGAGGCTCGCCGCCGCGCCGTCCGACTGGCGCACCACGTAGCGCAGCGTCCCCGACGTGCTGCCGTCCAGCTTGGCCTGCCCGTCGTACAGCACCGCGCACCCGACGCTGCGTTTACATACACAAGCTCTGATCAGCTTAGTTCATAGATAGACTTAGCTTCCATATGGTAAAGAGAATATGGAGATTTTGAGGTTGCTTACATGGCGGTGGCGGTGAAGGCGAGGAGGAGGAGGAGGGAGGCGGCGAAGGTCTTGCGCGAGTAGGAGTAGTCGTCGTCCCTGGTGGGGCTGCCGCGGCAGCACCGGCAGCAGCAGGCCACCAGCGCCGCGAGCGCAAAGCCGACGAACCAGACGGCCCCGGCCGCGAACACCGGCGACGCGCTGAAGGCCACCGACTGCAAGCAGCATGCATCGACGGCGGCACACGTGAGCACAAACGAGCACAACCAGCGCAAGCAAAGACGTGGTTAGGGGAACCGAAACGGATGGACTTACGGCGATGTAGTGCCGGTCGCTGATGTTCCAGCCGCGGTGGTAGGGCCGGAGCCCGTCGAGGGGGTCCTTCCGGCGCGTCCGCTCGGCGGCCAGCGGCTCCGCCGCCGAGCCGGCGCACAAGGAGGAGGCGAGGAGGGCGGCGAGGAGCAGGAGGAGCGCGCGCCGGCGAGACGACCCCATGGCTGGCCGACCGGACGATGGTCAAGACAAGATCGAGCACTATTTCACTGGCTTGGGACCGAGATCATCGATCCTATATATCTTCTGCATACATAAACGGCAGTGAGAAAGAAAGATATGTCGTCGGACCAAAGTGATCGGAGAAGTGGTCGTGGTGTGGTGGTTCAATTAGATTAGCTTGTACTAACCCCAGACCATAACACTGGTGATTTGGACGCGTGCATGCATGGCAGCCCGAGCCGGGTCGATCGGTACGTCATGCTCCGAAGCAAAATGTATGTGGACCGTTTCGCTTGTTCGTCGCTGCCAAACGCAACACGCTTTCGGCTCTCGTTTGTGTGCTTCCTCCGGTCTAAAGTACGCTCCAACGTTTCAAAATAAGCGTCCCAACTTTGTACTAAGCTTAGTACAAAGTTATACTAAAGGTAAGACGGTTATTTTGGGACCAAGGGAAAACTAAGAAACACTAAGCTGTTTTATATTATTATTATGCTCAAAAGGAAAACATTGGTGATGTTTCAGACATGACCTAGTCTGAAAAAGACCTGAAAGTACTTTTGTTATCGATAAATTTCATGACACCATTATTCAGTTTACAAATATATTTATTTCCATGCATACTATTAGTCCAAATTTTGGAAGTATCTTCGGAAATTTTGAGTAAGTGGTGTAATTACAACTGGGGGTGGTCATAAACAATAATCCTAAATACTTGTAAGTGCAGCTGCACTATTTGGTTGCAGCGAGGGCACGCGTCTAAGCCGTCCGATCCCAGTTTTCTTAATGCGGTTGCATTGCTACTAATCCCCTGCGTTTCAAAAGATGATACCTGACAAAATAGAAAAGATACCTGGCCGGTTGGTCCCCTCACGTCTTCACGTTCCCCTCTGCCCCACTATTCAATAAGATCCCATGTGCATGCATTGATTTGGAGCTTCAAAATTTTCTAAAATCCGTAACTTTTGACTCGAGTGTTGAATTTCAATTCTGTTTTCACCATTGTGTTTGTCGCGATGAGTTCTTCAAAACTAGATCCCATATCGATATGTTTCGACAAACTTTTTTTTGAAAGCAACTTTGGATGCTGCTCAGGCAACTTTAGTGCTATAAAAAAGCAACTTATTATTAGTATGTGTAGTATGATCGCATATCAATGAAAATCCCTTTGAAGTTGACTACCATGACTACCAAGTTAAATACCTTCACCCTTTAAATTCCCTACCATAACTAGCATGTAGTCTATCATAACTAGCTTCGTCGCTAAGGTGGTGTTTGGTTCTCTAGTCCTAGGACTTTTTCTAGTCCCTAGGACTTTTTGAAAAAGACTCTCAAGGAGGTGCTTCTAAGGAACTTTAGCAAAAAGTTCCATCCTGTTTGGTTTGCTAGGGACTTTTTCTAGTCCCAACATAAAAAGTCTCTGGAACCAAACACCCCCTAAGTTCGTAGTATTGTAGGCAACTTAGTTTTCAAGGTAGGCTAATAGTACCCTAAAGTGGCTACCATGACTAGCTAGTAGCTTAACTTCATCCTTGGTTGCATACAACTTAGTTTCATATATAGGCAACTTTGGACCTAAGTTAATAACGCTACTGAGCATGCACTTGTGGGCTAGCCAGGTCACGAGTGTTAGATGAGAAGTTGCATAGGGGTAATGACAAGGGGACAGATTAGACAATTGCCCACAAACCTATGCAAGTTCTTAATTTTCGATCAAGTAATCTGTGAAAATATTAAAATCTTCAGATATAATGATGCGAAACACACATGAGTTGGCTAGTCAGGTCAAAACTAAACCCCGTATAGATATGTTTCTTTGAAAAAAAATTCTTTCAAAAGCAACTGTAACGCTGGATGAGGCAACTTTAGTACTAAACAGAAGCAACTTCACTCCTAAAAATAACTAATTAGCAACAATAAGCAACTAACTAATAATACAAAACAACTTTGAATCTGAGGTGGATAATATCACATCACCTTCGTAAGCAACTTTCCATTAATAAGAGGCAACCTTAGTGCTAAAAGCAGGCAACTTCACTACATTTTGTGTCCTAGTTAATTTTATATAATATTCTCCTAACTTCCTCATTGGTACTTCTAAGTTGCCTACTGTTCATCCTTGTATGTCGTCATTGTTTCTAAATGGCCTATAATACTATGATGTCGTCTACCAATGATGCTCTGGTGTCTGCTATTGCTAGTTATGGTAGACAACATGATGCTGAATCTTGGCCACTTCAGAGTGTTTGTAGGCAACTTAGAAAAACAATGATAAAGAACTTCATAATATTGTAGGCAACTATTTTTGCAAAGTTAGGCAACTGAAAAGCAATTGTAGGCAACTAATTATCAATAGTAGGCAACTAGGCATCAATATAGGCAATTTATATGCAATTGAACATCAACCGTAGGCAACTAAGTATCAACAATAGGCAATTTGAGCAACCGTGATAGACAAGTTGGGATAATGTTATCAAACTCACAGATACACATAGTATAGTGAAATTACTTTGTATGTAGCACTAAAGATGCCTTATATTTTGTGTGATTTTTCTCGTTTTTACGCAAACCAACCTAATAGTCAGTCCAACTAGGCGAAAAAGAAGAAGTTGCTTCCCTATAGCACTATAGTTGCCTTAATTGCATCTAAAGTTGCCCTAAAAAAAGTTTGACGAAACCTACTCATACGAGATCTAGTTTTGAAGAACTCGTCGTAAAAAACCTGACGGTGAAAGCGGAACTAGATTTTGATGCTTGAATCAAAAGTTATGACTTTTACAACTCTCTAAACCCCAAATAAATGCACTTGGGGACATGATTTAGGCTGATTCAATCGGCACCCATGTGCGCTACGGGGTGTGGACAAACAATTTCCTTTTCTAGCGTGGATAGCTAGACATAAGGACATGCATTTACTATATATGGCGATGCGCTCCAGACAGCAAACGAGGGCAGCGGCGCTTCCTAGCCACGTCCAACAATAATAATCTCCTACGCATGTGTAGTAACCTTCTTTTTTTACAACAGCGGAGGTAATATCTCTCGGTATATGCATCCATCATAGTAAGATACGTAGCTTTGTTTCTATGAAAATTACGTGATCCGGAAGATTGGTGGCATCTAGTGATGACACACAAGATCAAGTACAATATGGCCACAACAGCCGAACAAGGTGTGAAAGAGTCCCGGTACATGTCCAAGCAATTCCATGTCCACATGGGGCAATCCAAACACCCTTCACTCGTTTCAAGGCTGCATTTTCCTTAGGTTTGCTTCCAACTTCCAAGTTATTAATCCCTCCATCCTGTAATATAAGATGTTTTTACAAGTTATAAAATGGCTTGCAAAAGCGTCTTATATTATGGGACGAAGGAAGTACAATCAAACCAGCCACTACTTCTCAAGAAGCGATTGAGGGATGTGCACATTTGTTGTACATAGTTCGTGGAATATTACTCTTTTATTTACTCTGCACATTACCTTTATTTTATTATAAAATTAATATAAATATTTGCAATAACAAATATATATGATGTAAACATATATTACATGATGAATCTAATGTTGGTATTGTAGATGTTTACAAAAACAATAAAGTTTACAAAGTGTGACTTAAAATAAAGCTAATATGGCGAGTAAATAAGAAAGGGCGGAGTGGGAAGTGCATCGATGAACCCACTTTGAAAATTACATTTCTAAATGTTAAAAAAATCTGAAAAGGTTTACACCGTTATGTCTTCATGTTTTATGTGCGTGCATAAAGTTTAATGGAAAAATAACTTTTTTGTGGCCTCTGCAAAAAAGAAAAAAAATTGTGTCGTAAAACGCTATTTAGAAGCACTGAAACTTGTCTTTTTTGTAGAGACAAAACGAAAAGACACTTTTTCACAAAACTCTGCCGCGCACACATATTTGCAGACATGTATGCGTGGAATTTTCTTTTGAATTTTTCGACATTTTAAAATGTGTTTAAAATGTATTTTTCAAAAAGTGGGTGCATATGCCCATGGGTTCAGGACGTGCCTACTCAGAGGGGAATAGGGCAACATCATGGGCATAATCACATTTTATGATGCCAAGCGAGAGAAAAGGTCCTAGGTAGTAAACCATTTAAAAAAAAAAGATGGTTACTCATCTGTTACATCACCAGGCCTGGTCACAAGTCTCCATTCAAAGCATGCACATCTCATTCAGCAACTCAAGTAATGTTAAAAGTATAGAGAGGCAGGTAAGCAACTTGTACCTGATAAATAACCCAATCTACACGCTTTGACTTTGGACATTTTGCACAGTATAACCTGTCATCACGCAATAACCTTCACCCACCATACCATTGCTGATTCAAACATCAGTGATTAGACCAGACCAGGTGCAACCCCAGGCACGTGCTTTGCTTGACCATTTCTGCATCTACATATCCAGGACGTGCAACTACACCATCTGAATATTCACAAAAGTTATACCGCTACGTTTTTACAGCAAGAGGCCAAATAGTTACAGCGGAACCTCTGCGGCTAACCTAGAGCTTGTCTACACTCTCCCAAATTTTCTTTTACCTCCTATGTATTTTTCTGAGTCCCGAGGCAGCAAGAAACAGGCAAAAATAACTGGGATGAAGCTAAAAAGAATGTACAAGTGTGCCATCCCTTCCCTCGCTACCGATCAGCAATCTATGTTAGGTAGTATCTTGTTACTGCGCTAGCCCCTCGATCGCACTTTCGGCGTCGTCGAGCGCATCCGCGCTTTCCTCGAGAAGGCAATAGCAGATCTTCAGGAGCTGGTCGGCCAGCGGAGGGATGTGAGGATGCCGCGTGTCATTGTAAATGTGCGCATTCGTTGCTATCTGTGCAACGTCATGCCTGAATTCCTCCCTGTTTCTGTACTCCATCTTCCTCGCCTTGTCCCTGATGGTACCCAGATCCATTGGGCGCTGGATTATGTCATAGTAATCGGGAGCGACTTTCTTCGTCACTGGTTTAAGAAACAGCAACGATATAGAAGTTTGGTTCCGCAAGAGGTCAACTATCTTCTCCAATATGTTGGAGAGCTCAACCTGCATCAGATGTGTAAAAAAAAGGTTCAGTTTGAACGTGGTTGTAGACAAACATTATTAATTCCTGCATCATGTAACTCCTTGTGGAGACGGAATCAGCAAAAACGGTTGTAGACAAACATTATTATTAAACAATGTACAATTCCACCAAACATGAGCGGAAACATCAGAACAAGTACCTCTCCTCCTCTGCGCCGCTTGACCGATGGAGCATTTTCTGTCATATCAGCTGGGGTACGTCTCTTTGTTGCTCGATCTCTTTCAGGTACCCTTCTGTCATTTCTGTACGGCCTGTGATCAAGAACGTCATCATCTCGAAATTCGTGTCTTTTCTTTTTCTTGTTTTTCCTCTTTGACTTCTGGAGCTCTTCCTCCCTGCTTAGTTCTTGCATCCTAGCTTGAATTAGCCTCCGTTCCTGTATCACTCGCTGCTCTTTAAAAGCACTCCAGGATTCATCACTTCCTACTACTTTGCTTTTCCTGTTACCATCCAGACCCAACCTATCCTGAGAGGAATTCATTTGGCAGGGCTCTCCAGCATACCAACCATCATTCTCTCTGATGTTCTCTTTAAAACTTGGCAATTCAGAAATTTTCCTTAGCTTTCTGGGTTCCTGACCACTCCTATTTTCAATAACTGTTAGCTGGCCCACATGCCCTTCAGGCTGCTTGAAAATGACCTTCTTACGAGGTACATCCTTCTCTGCCTTAGCAGGAAGCCGTATCACGATTGATGGCTTAGGAGTATCAGGAGGATAGTCTTCAGACTTGGTCTTACTGCATATTTTAATTTTGCTCGCATTTCCAGTAGATCTCAAATCATTAGCATCCATTGTGAGTTTATCAGAAACCAAAGAACCTGCCACTGACATATTCCTATCCAAGGACTTCTCAGGTGCACCACATCTGAATTTTACTGGTTTGATCATTTCAATGCAATCGGGCCCTTCAGTTTCAGGAACTTCAGAAGAAACCTTGGCTACCAACCTCCTGCCTGGTGGCTTCGTTGTTTCAACATAACTTGCCTCGTCAAAAGGATTAGATATGTAGGAAATCACATCCAATCCTGAGGTTTCTGGATCCTGCCCATACTTGGCGCAAAGTTTGTTGGTCCGCATGTGCCCAAGCTATGCAATAACAACATGACACAAAGTCAGGGGGAAAATTCAGAACGTGCGAGTAATTCAATGTACCATGCCCTTACCTTTCCACAAGCTCCACATATAAGACTGTCCACCTTTGCTCCCTGCCTCTTTTCCTATAAAGAAAGGCAAGCCACATAAGAATAAAGAAAGGAAGATACTCCCTCCTTCCATCTATATAGGGCCTAATGCTTTTTTCAAGGCCGCCTTTGACTATTGACAAGATTAATAGTACATGACATGCATAATGTGAAAATTATATCATTGAAATCTCCTTTCACATACGAATTTAATGGTATGCTTTGTGTAAGTTGCATGTCATATATTATTGCCCTAACATTTGGTCAAAGTTAACCTCGAAAAACGCATTAGGCCCTATATAGATGGAAGGAGGGAGTATGATCACTGCTATATTAAATGATACTGCTATTAAAACAAGTCTAGAAGTTCAGAACATGAACCATAGATTCTTGATACAAATTCAGTATGGCGACAAAAATGAATCGGAAACAACCAAGACTAGGTTTAGAACTTCAGATGAACTTCTGATACCTCTTTCACTCCTCTTGGCGTGCTCTCCTCTAGGGCCAATGCACTTTGACTGGGCTTCGTTTTATTGGCACCCTGGTTATACATAGAGATGCCATAATTTGTCATTTCCACAGGTTCTTTCTTCCTCTTTATGTCATTACCACTCTCTGCAACATGATAGTCCATCAATAACAATTACTAAACTTGGTACTTGGAAAGCAAAACTATGAAAGTAGCAATCAACGACCTTCGAGCAATTTTTTTACTAGAGCAGCTTCTGCCTGATCATCTTGATTTTCCTTGTTAAATTGGACTTGAGTAGAGCCTTTTCTCATTTTAAGCCCTTCCATATCGTCTCCTTTATCACTTCTCAGATCTGCAGTACCAACATCTTCATTGTCAAATTCTTCAGCATCCAGTAAGTTTTCAAGATCCCCAGCAAACGAGTCCAAATTGCTCTTGGCTTCTGTATCACTGCCATTGTCATCACCGTCTATGGCAGAAAGTGACTGAAATTGTCTGTCCCAAATTTCCTGACATTTCTCTTTAGCTTGGTGATGAAGCTGCAGAAAAGACATCCTTTGTCCACGTGCAAACTTGCTAACTGGAATTTCATCAATCATAATTCCTGACGCTGCTTGCTCACTTGAAAGCTTCCTCACCATAGCAATTCGATGCCACCTTGTTAATTTATCAATTTGTTCGTCTGGAACGCCAAACTTGAGAAGCAACTATTTGCAATATTATCAATGGAAAGCATTAGTGAACAAACTGTAAAAAGACAGAAAAATAATGTGTGCCATACATGTAAATACGTCAGATTGTCTACCATGGTCAATCACATGTGGGAGTGGATCCCACTTCTCGTTGTCATAGCCAATGGCATTTTGGCCACTATACATCTTCTTTTACTGTATGGAGGTAATTATTCCGTTTTTTGCAGGGATCAACATATAACTTTCCTCACAAACTAGTCAATAAAATAATCATGTGAAAGACTACCAATAGACATCTATGTTTTTACTGATTCATGTTCCATGATCTTAAGTCATGCCAACGCCTGGAACCCCCTCGCAATGTCAATGTGTATAGTGCTGATAGATGGTACCTCTCGGGCAGCATCCATGCTCAACCTGCGAAGATCAGCATCCGTCCCAGTAACAGTGGTGCCTTTGGCTGCAGCCGGCTTTTTCTTATGAGGTAAATTGGAGACAGGATTTACTCGCACATAGCTAAATCCTAGCCCACGGCCAGATGGATCACCAATACCAGAGATTTCTAGCCTTTCTATACTTTCTCTGTCCTGCATACATGCAAAAAAACTATATTAGAACAGTTGAGCCGAATCACACACCGATAGACAAGGAACACTAATAATCTACTACATTTTTATTTATTTTAAAGAAGGCACATACAAACGTGCATTTAAGACATATATACATGCACCATCCAGCAAGATCTGCCACTGATCTGGGCAGGAAATATAATACTGGTCACGCAGATCATACAAAAAAGTATCTCTCTGAACACCCCATTCTGCCAGGATAGAGTTTGTCATGGTGTTGCTGTAGTGGATACCGTTCGAGCTCACAGGGGAGAAGGCTGATCCCTCCGTGTGTTTCTCCGCCATATCTCTAATTTCTTTGTCCTCAAAATTCTCTCTCCCCTACCCGCTTCATTGGTCTCTCCTCACCATTATGTATGTGCCCCCTCCACTAATCTCTGCCCTCTCATTTGATTCATCTCCCATCTCCTTATTTGCCTTTCTATGCACTCTCCATCTCTCTTCCCCTCTACCCTGTACCCACTAGGTATGACCGTACCCGCTCAGCATAACCGCTTCAGTAGGTACAACTGAATAACCTACCAGTGGCAGACTACACCCTTGCACCCAAAAGAACTTAAGACTGGTAGAATCAAAATCAAGCAATGTGAAAGGGCTAGCTCAGCACATACACAAATTTAGTGCATATATAAACACACCGAATACATTGCACAGTGTTTGGCTTTGATCAATGATCATCAGTACTAGACTACGTTGTTTCACCTATCTGCAAGATTGTAATTTTGTTCCTTCTTTCTCTTTTCTCTTAATCCCACTGTATTAAACGGACTTTGTATAGTTCTCAGTTTTATGAAGTGGTTCAAGCTGGCGTAAACCCGCGAAAGTCCCCATCATCAAAATAAAAAAATCACTACTCCATCAGTCCAAACAGGACTGGAATATCCCAATGTACCATTGTGAAATTAGGAGAACATATGGTGCACCGAGGCTTGTGGTGCACCTGATGAACCCATTCTCAGTAACCCTATGCAGAAGTTTTATAAAAAACTGAAAAAACAAAATCATGGATGTAGACAGACCACATATCTACCATGTTACAAGATTTCAAATCCAACTGAAGAAACAAAAACTGGGCTGCGCCCAGCCCACTTTCACTGTAAGCACTGGATTTGTCATTTTTGTATCTGTGACCCCTTTTTTCCCAGAAAATTTTAACAATTTCAGATAGGGCAACCGAGGCCGGGTGCACCACAACTGCAGGTGTACTGGATACACTCTCATGTAACTAGTCACTTACTCGCCTGTCATTTCCATCTTAAACTGAGATTTTTCCTGTAGCTGCATGGTAGACTTGTTCATACTCTCTCAATATATATTCAGCAAACCATAACAGATGAAGGTTATCCATGGTATGTCTAGAACACATCAAAGATATTTTTTGCGCCAAAAGTGGTTTACTGGTTTTAGTTCCACAAACTATCATTAAATGGGCAAATAGGTACCTGGTTCATACAAGTAACAAAATTACTGGTAAGGTTCCAGCTAGTGATTTGCAATTCCCTCTCAATATGTGCTGCAGCAGCAAGCTCAATTGCCTTATCGGGAAGCTGATCCATTGCGGAAGCCAGTCCCACAGGCTGAGTAAGCTTGTGGATTCCTAAATGCTTGAGACGATGCTGAGCAGCTTGCATACTCTCATGACAGCAGACCTGAAGTGGAAGTTTTAAACTTTCAGTTACCATATACTCAATAGCAAGATAAGACACTACTTCCAAAGCAAAATTAAACTATAGAACAAGGACTACTTCAAAGCTCGTTTTCTTCTCACGTTACACGTTATTAGAGAGATAATACTTCCAAGCTTTTGCCGCAGACGCTCGGTTAATCGCTGATTGTTCCATGGGTTATCAGTTTGTATTGGAATGCTGGATGCTTAAATAGTTAAATGGATGTTCAGTGATATGCTTCTAAACACCTTTATAAGCACCAACCGTTGCAACTGAGATGCTCTAAGAGTAAAATGCATGACCTTGCTTGTCAATCACACCACTACACATATATATATATATTCAGCCCATGGATATGATGAAACAACTCGTGGGTATCTTTATTTACTTAAGAGAAGTACGAACAAATGGTTGTCTTGACCTAGCCGCTAATCTTGAGCAAGTCATGGCCACCATTTACATCTGAAGTACTCCCTAGAAAGATATGTCTTCTGCTTTATCTAACAGTCTATACAAGTGCCAGGAATCTCCACAGCACACAACCTCAGCTTACTGATTTTCTCGAAAATGCAATTCACTAAACACCAGTTATTAATGTTACTCTGAAGTTAATAAGAGTGCTGAAACTGACAGTCATCTCTTATATTAGAATTAAATATAAGGCCTAATTTTCATTTGGTCTTCATTCAAAATAAAGAGTTCACTTCAAACCCCTGTATTGTGTCAAGAGGGGGAGGTTTAAGCAATTGAGCATCCCTATAACAAGGAATACTTGGCGCAAGTTTTCTATGTCCTTGATTTTGCAATTCATTCATGCACGAGGGTATGGGGCTTTGGAATGGCGGAACTGAGTAGCTGATCAAGTTGGTGATCCTTATATAGCATGCGTTATGACTGACCAGCACAAACATTTCTTTAAGAGATGAGACTGTCAATTGTCATCAAGAGACAAGAAGTAGTTGTTTGTCACAAGTGACAAAAAGAATTTTTGAGAAACTCACACTTTCTGGTGACAACAATCTTCTAAGTTCATCCTCTGACGGAATTCGAAAGTCAGCTCTCTGTGTCCAGAAAAGATGTCCATTGGGTCCTTTCTGTTTAAATGAATGCAGGAGAGCATTAACTAAAACAAAAGTCCATAGCTGGAAAACAAAAGGATATTACAGATACAGCTGCTGAAGTAATAAACATAGGTGATAGATCTACCTCCAGGTCTGCACAATGCTTCAATCCTTTTCTCACAATAACTTCTGTCAGAGGATGCTCAATAGGTATTTCATCAGCTCGAATCTGAGAAAGAACACCAGGCCTCTCCCTAACACGGAATTCACGATATACATATACGAGTATTCGATTCAAAAGATAATTCTGCAGATTTTTCGGTCGTGGTGAAAATACTTCCATATGTGGTTCCTGCCAGGAGAGAACAAATCTATCATTTGATGGATGAAACTGTTCAAGATTTATCGCAAGTATATCCTATCCCGGAATGATGAGATGCAAGAAATAGCAAAAAATGCTAATTTATGGATAATGTAGCAACGCTTAGTTCAAGATTTTCCAGCATTACAAACTTGCAGCACAATAAATAAATAAAAATAACCAAAGCAACCAATCCAAAATTAGTTGCTTTCAAGTAAAAACTCCAAGAGTCAAAAGAAAAAGAGCAACAAAAATGAACATCCTAGAGATATAGAATAGAGTGTTTCAGCAGAAGAGTTTACTTGTTGGCCAACAGCATATAGCTTGTCAATGCGGCGAAGAGAAAGCATCCCTTTTGGCGAACGAACTAAAAGATAATCAGTCGATGCCACCTTATGAGGAAATGCAGGTGCTCTGTACATGTTTGTCTCAAGACATGATTGATGGGACCCAGAGCGTACATCTCCCAGGAAAGGAGATTTATCAGCAGGCTCAATAGCAAGCACTGTGCCCAGTCCATCATTGTTGCTTCGCAGGGATGTAGCTGTCTGATCATCAGGTGAAGTTTTCTGGTAGTACGTACAGAGTCGAGCACCCATTCCTGCATTTGCGAGTAGTAAAGGTCTCTCCTCGCAGTATCTGCATTGAAAGCGAAAGATAACACATGGCACATTAATAAACAAAAACATACACAATCAAAACAACAAGTACAGCATATGGCCATTTAAATGATCAATATCAGATTCTGCATGCAGTAAAGTAATGTTCACCACTTGGCCAAAGTAGCAGTAAAAGTACCAATGTGACTTTCATATAGGAGTACAAGAATTTGCATATGTACACGCTTATGAAAACTACTATGCGTGTGGTATTAAAGGAAATATTAAGATTGGACTTACTCCATCAAAAATACATGTCCATCCTTAACGGACAAGTCAGCTCTTTTCCTGAATGCCCCTGGAGGACGTAGGGCCTTGTCCTTGCCAGGTAACCTCTGCGCTTTCGGCCATAGATGTACTTCAGTGCGAACAACATGCAGAATAGAGTTTGGCCGCACGTTTTGCATGGCCAAGGAAATGTCATCCTGAAGCTCTTTTCCAGAACCAAACAATTTGATCTTTTCAGATGGTCGGAATTCTGCATGTAGTAAAGTTAAGGCACCATAAAGTAACCATTGATGCCCTTCTAAACAAAAGAAAATAAACAAAACGGAACAGGATAATGAATGAGTACTAGCCTAATTTCTTGGAAGCTTTTGATTTTACTGATAGTGGAGTTTTGTCTGCATTGACGAGAAGTTTCACTCCTTTTCCTGCCAAAGTCATTACTATAACAGTCATTGACCCATGACTACAAGCAGCTCCTTGCAACTCAACAGCAAGTTTATTTTCATGGGGGTACCACTTAGCTCTTGGTCTATGGAAGTTTGCAATTTCATTACTGCATGCAAGTTCAGAAAAAAACTTATTAGGAATGAAGTCAGCAAAGAACAAACAAGAATAGTCAGTAGGTTAGCCACGTATGATAACTAAATCCCCAGAAGTATACTTGCTAAATATAGCTAAGAACAAGAGTGTACGGAGCCAAGACTCACAAACAGATCTGATTTTTTTCACAGGAAAAACTCAGTGGAAAGGCATTTTACAAGAATTACAATCTCATAATTTCGAGTTCCAAATAGTGTTGTCTTTATAGTATACGAGCAGCTGTCACAAGTTCAAACTATATCCAACTACGGATCTCCAAAATAAGCAGGAAGTTCATATTATATTATACAAAAATTGTCATGGAACAGTAGAATAAGAAGCCCAGTCGCAGAAACCAGAAGATCAGCGAGGCAGTGGTAAAATATATATGCATGTACACATGCAAAAGGTACCCAAATCTATTGTTACAGAAATATTTCCCCAAGATAACAGAGCAGCCGGTCGTTCACTTGGCCATACCTTATTGATGAACAACTGATATGTCACACTATTTCTGTTGAACTGTTTTAAAATGATCTGTCACCCGATTTAAAAAAAAATCATGCAACCCCATGACCAATAATTATCCCCGTGATGAAATAAGTGTACAAATATTGCAAGATTCATCAAATACAAGTTTGTCAATCCAAAATGAGACGAGAATCATAGATGTGGAATTATATGGAAATGGGGGAGAGACTCATACATGCTCAGGTTTAGCTTCATGGTCTGCAGCTTCTGAGCAGGAACAGAGTGTACCACCTTTATGCCCATTGAAGAACGCTTTTTAGTATGAGATTTAGCTTGCTGTGAAATCTCCTTGTTGGAATAAAATTTGTCATTGGAGATGTTGAATTGGCCATCGAATGTAACTATTTGGTTGTTATGGCCAAAATTTTCCACTGTTGAAGTCCTCACTGACCGACTAACAATCATTGCAAAAGCATGAGAGCGGAGGTGATCCCTGTTCTCTTCATCTAAAATCTCAAAAAGCATCTGGTCATCTTTCAGGTCCATGATTAGCTTAGGCTTAGGAGCATCCTCACTGTGATCCCAAATTATGTTGTCCAACCAAGATCCTTCCAACAGTTCCTTGTTCAGTAGAGAGAGGTTGCTTAAACACTTCATTGTAACGATTTTAACTGTTCCATTTATGTTATTTGGTTCTGTATGGTCTAGGTCATTCTTCTCCGGACTTGTCTCCTTTGTCAATGGAGGGTAACTATTCTCAGGGGAATGATAACTAGCTGAAGCAGGCATTTCTGTATATCCAAAAGACTCTGGAGAATCATTATTTCTACTCTGTACATCACAATACCTGGACACATAACCATAATCCTTAGCCTCGTCTTCACTGTGAGTATCAGAGCTCTCTTCAGATATTACACAGCTTTTTAAACAAGACCGACTTTCACTTGCTGGTGAATTGCCCCAAATGATACCATTTTCCCAGTCTTCATGCTCAAGTGGATAAACATCAGGACAAACTGGAGCTTGTTGAGCAGTAGGGAAATCTTTGTGTGCTTCCTTCATTGGTTGTTCAGAAAGGCACGAATCTTTGAACCCAAAAGTATCACTAGAAATTAACTCATCACTGTCACTCTCAACAAAATCTTCATTCATCTTGATATGCTTCAAAGATGAGACATCTTGAATAGCACACCTTAGAAATACTTCCTCGTCATCTTCAACAATGTCAGAGATGTTTGTGATCCGGACATCTAGAAACAATTAATACCAGATAGAGGTCTATGGCCAGTCAGAAGTGATAAAAGAAATTAAACTAGTATTCTATTAAATTGGTCGCACAGATATGATTTTTTGGGGAATTTTTAAAATGCACAAATGTGACTTTCCAAAATCACATGCACCGACCCATACAACCACATATATTCTCCCTATTAAGTTAGGACTGGGCCTCAGGTAAATGATCTAAGATCAGAAATCAGACAAGCAGTATAAGCATAAACTCTCGACATGGTTTGTGCTAATTAAATTTATTTATATTCAGATTTAACAACCTAAGCAAAAACAGTAAGTAATTCTATGTAACCATTACTTTCAGATTAATATGCGTCCAATCACACACCAGCTATGTATACAATACTGTCAAGGGGTCATGACGATCTTCTTAGATTAGTTTCTTATAGTGAGCCTGTTGAATACCTTTACTCACTGGCCGCTTATGGTGATCTGTCTTGGCTTTTCTTACAGGCTCCTGTACACCAAAAACTTCAGAGAACTTCAAGATCGCACTCCCATGCTCTATGCATAAAACAGGGAGGGAAGTCGCAGATTTAGACTCCAGTTGATCTTCTTCAATGTCAATTTCTTCCTGCTTTATTAGAGACGAGCAGTCCAGTAAGACAGGTAGATATATCATTACAAAGCAACTTCAGATTTGTGAGTAGAAATATGTCGAGGCAATTAACTACAGCATGAGCAGTCCAGTAAGACAGGTAGACATATTTTTCTACTGGAGTCCGTAAAGGTGATGAATGGGAGAAGAGGTCACCGGTGATGGATCTGGGAAGGAGCTCGCCGTGCTGGATCTGTAAAAGGAGGCCACCGGAGGATGAGAAGAGTTTGGGGGGGGGGGGGGGGGGGGGGGGGGGAAGGAGAGAGGGGGTGGCGAAAATCTAGGGCAGAGACAGCCATGGGCGAGAGGAGGAAACGAGTTGCCCACGGGGGAGAGGAAGGGGCTGGCTGTTCAGGTTGGGGTATACCAGCAGCATTTGCAGGTAGTAACAACCCAACTCTAGGGGCTTTTAGGCATTAGGTGGGCACGGGTCTGAGGTGAAGCTGGTGGAGCAGCCTTTTTCGAACTCCACCAAAATGAGCTAGGAGTTTAGGTGTTTGGGACAGCTTCACCAGATTCATCTGTGGATCAATGGAGTGAAGCTCTCACAAACAGTGTCCCCTAGCCAGTTTCCCCAAAATAAGCATAATCAAACCTATGAAGTAAATTTGACTTTGTCCAAAAATATTCAATCCTAACCCAAACATGTTATTGTGTGACGAGCAGAAATACTTAATGAAAAATGTACCAAATTCTGAATGAACAACAAATGTAACTGAATATGCCAAGTAATTCAGAATTCATGGGGGAAACAGGTCGATTTAAATACTGTGTACCTTACAAACTTCATATTCAACATCCATACTTTCCCCTAATTGTGGTAACGAGCTAGATAGCATTTCGATGGCAGGATTGTCGTTAGAGGGTGATATACCCAGCTGCTCAGCTGAAATGGCATCCAAATAGATAAAGAGAAAGGAGACTTACGTCAACTAAGCAAGATGAAATCCATATAAATAAAATTCGAATATAAACTAATACATACATATAAATAATATTCAAGCATATTCCTCCCGTTCCTTTTTAGTCCGCGTTTTAGAATTGTCTCAAGTCAAACTTTGTAAAGTTTGACCAGCTTTATATTAAAAAATGTCAACATCTACAATACCAAATAAATATAATATGAAAATAATATTCTACAATGCATGTAATGATACTGACTTGGTATTAGAAACGTTGATATTTTTCTGTACAAACTTGATCAAACTTTACAAATTTTGACTTCAGTCAAAGCTAATATGCAGAGTCAAAAGGACCGGAGGGGGTACTATATAAGGTGTTGACTTCAACAGGTGAGATTGGTAAACTATATAAGGTGTTGACTTCAAAAAATGAGATTGTATTGTTTTGCTTGCAAACCTATTCTTCGCAAAATAATCATGGAGAGCGAAATACATAATTAGAAGTTGTATGATGTTTTCAGATGTTCAAAATGGACACCGTTCGTGAAAACAATGGACGTTACCACTATGAACAGCACTCACACAGGCCAAACAAAAATAGTAATAAATTAATAATAAGCACAAGCACATTCATAAGTACAGATATTGCCAAACCTTGTATGAAATAATCACCAGGTAACTCGATATCATTGGGTGGTTCTTCATCCTCATCATAGTTCTCCTCATCAAACACTGAAACTTTACTGCAGACCGAAGCAAACATTGTGTTTGAGGATAAGTAATCTTTCTTCGATAGCAAATGGTCTTCCTCCGTAGCTGCTTCAACTTCAGGTCCATCATATTGTTCATCAATATCTTCATAGTCAATAGCATCTTCCGCTTTCTCATCATAGTCTACGGTACAGAAAAAAGATCAGGCATCAACTATTTTGTACAAATATATAATTCAAATGGGAAACATTGAATATCAAAGCTGTCAGAAACAGCAGAAAAATGAATAGTTCACAAATTAGACTCGACAAAGACCCATTAGAACTTGCTCATGCTTATACAGAATTACAGATGTGCCACTTACCTTGCTCAGAAGGATCATCTGGAGCTGAGGAAGACTTAGTTAGCTATAAGCAAACAACACAGTATTAATGCATTTTGAAAAGAAAAAAATATTAATCCCATTAACATTGTGATTATCATTGGATAACATACATCAATGTCTTTCAGTGATGGACCAAGCTTGTCTGCCAGCGCAAAAAGATGGTCCTTCGCATCCTGATAATCAAGAAAAAGTCGTAAGAAATGAAGCACAAGCATCATTACATTACAAAGACAACTAAATAAATT
This sequence comes from Triticum urartu, assembly GCF_056163025.1. Lineage (NCBI taxonomy): Eukaryota > Viridiplantae > Streptophyta > Magnoliopsida > Poales > Poaceae > Triticum > Triticum urartu. The sequence goes on along the minus strand of NC_141879.1, from coordinate 709,877,506 downwards.
CTTGTTGTCCAAAGTTCAAGCAAAAAATCAAACAATGGAGGTAAATCTATGCTGCAGAACTGACTGCTTTGGGTTAAAGAAGACCTACTGAGGAAAAGCCAAAAATGCTTGGATGGTTTTCCAATTACAAGAAAACAGTAATATGGACAGCGGAATCATCAGTGGATTCTTTGAATTTTAACCGTCATTTTAATGGCAATCCTCCTATACAGGTCCAAGCCACTCGTGTTATTTCTGAAATTTTCTGAACTTGACCCAATATCGAAAGTGTACCCAGTTATGTAGTGGCTGCCTCCAAAAAGACAGAATTACTATTCCTACTTGTATTTCGCAGTGCCAATAATAGATAACGTATTTCCTTTCAACAAAAAAAACAAGATTCTGGGACGTTGTAAAGTCAACCTTTCCTAAACTGCTAATGTTAGCTGCTATCAGGTTACAGATCACTCTAAACTGCAAAATCATACAGGTAGCAGGCAAAATGATAATAAAGCACTTATGTCAAATAAAGTTAAGGTGTACTGAATTATCGGGTATGAATCGGCACCACTAGGGAGAGATGACAATTCACAGAACCAGGGTGTTTGAAAAAATAACCCATATGCTGGTGACGAGATACAACTTGTGCATTAGCGACAACCATATCACACTGGGTAAAGCTTCCCATCAGTCTATCCGCATCATTCAGTTGACATATGACAGTATTGCACAACTAAACAAAATGTCTACATGTGTATCATCTGCTAGAGGCAGCCAGTTGAAACAGTAGAAACACAAAAACATGTGATTCCCCAGGAGAACATAGATAAGCCAACACGGCATTCACCTCGTCGAGGTAGTCAGCGTCCAGGCCACCAGCATCGTCGACGTTGCCGAACATAAACCCCAGGAGGCGATTCCCTTCACCAGGCTCCTCGTAATCGTCTTCGTCGTCGTCATCTGGGAGGATTGCCAGAGATAAGCGAGATGGGGCGAATTAAAACCGGCTCGATGACCCATCGATCGATCGGCCCTAGGGCGGGTGCGCGGCGGGCTCACCTGCGGCGCTTGTGGTCGCAACGTCGTCCTGGTCGTCGCGCTCGCCGTCGCTCATGGCTTCCGCCTCGGATACTCCGTCCGCGGAGGCGGCCGGGATCCGGGGAGGGGCGCGGCGGCGAGGAGGGGAGGCGAGGAGCGGCGGCGCGGAGAGAGGGGAGGGGGTGGGGACAAGTGAGGGCTGCGATGCGGAGGCGGTGCGCATCGGGGTGCCGGAGCAAGCGGGCCGGGCTGACACGAGCCTTGGCCCGTTATAGTAGACGCGGGCGGGCCTATGTCTCGCTTATAACGAGACATGCTGCACCGCCTGAAGAAGCCAGCGCCAGACTAGGCCGGCCCAGTGCCACAGCAAAAGAAACCTACACAAACGGACTATTACGGAGCTTTTACTTAGTCTTTCCAACCAAGGCTGGTTATAGTGAGAGTATACCTGGCCATACCTCGGGCCGGTCTGGGCTTTGGGCTGGTCTGGGCTTTGGGCCGGGCCTAGCCAAGCCTGACGCAAAAAACCTAGGCCCAGGCCTGGCCCGGCCATCGGGCCTGTTTTCTGGGCCTGAGCTCGGCCCGAACACATAAAAGCCCGTCGTGCTCCAAGCCGGCCCGACCCGACCTTCAGGAAAGTGCAAAAACGACGGGCCCGGGCCTGGCCATCGGGCGCAAAATCTAGGCCCGAGCCCGGTCTGGGAGCAGCTCGGGTCGGGCCGGGTCAGGCTTTTTCGGATCGGGCTGGCCGGGCCAGGCTTCCCATGGCCAGGTAAAAGTGAGAGTAATATAGATGGTAACATAGTACATGCCACATAAATAAAAAATATGATGATCCAGGTAATTAATAAAGAGAAAGAAAAATAAAGTAACATAATATGTTATAATCACATAACGCTTCTCAATATAAAATGAGTCTACGAAGCAATAAATAAAGATCTATGAAGGTGTTTGGTTCAGAAATAAACGGAATCAAATGACACTGTTACTATAAATGGTATCGATCAAAAACCAAAACTGTTTGGTTAGTAACTGTAACGTTAATCAATACAGCACCGCCTGGTCTTGCATTTCCCCGGTCAGCTGCTTCCCGAGCGGAGAGCCCAGCCCGGCCATTGACGTACCATCCTCATGACCTTTCCGCACTTCCTCTCAATCATCCTGGCACCTTGAAGGACCTGCATGCCTCGCCGATGGTCTGGCCGAGAGGAGGCTCGGTGCGAGGAGATAGGCGCAGTACTTTGACGAGCCGGAGGCTTACCCGGGGGGCCGCGTCCACCGTCGCTGGCTGCATGCCGCCGTTTGCTCGTGCAACATCCAGACCAGTACATTGCGGGTCCCTGTGCCATCCTCGCACACCCCCATGGGAGCTGCTCGTGGAAGCCATTGCTCTGTATCGATCTCTTCCCGTTCGTCGGGCAGACATCACTTCCGGCGAGGGAGTCGACAATGGCCTGCTTCCGGTTGGCGCCGTCCTCGGCTACGGGATTACACAGCTCATGCCATGGGGAGTAGTGGGCGGAGATGGAGATCGTGGCGTGGATGTTTGGGAAGAAGACGACAGGGGCGACAGGAGGGAGAGAGACTGCCGTATCGCTTTCTGATTGCGCCCGATTTCTTGGGTATCAGTTTTTAATAGGACGGGATCGGTTACCGGAGTTATCAGATTACGGAGAAATCTAAACAAACAAGATTTAACGTTATCTGTTACCATCGTTATCAGATACCGTTACAATAGCACGAACCAAACACCTCCTATATGTTATCACACTTATGTTATTACCCATTATGAAGGTAGTAATATAGACTAAGTTACTCCCCACTATGACTACCCTAGCTAACCTCTTCCTCTCTGATTTTTAGTTGAGTGGGGCCCGCCTCATCCCCAACTTCCAAACCCAAGCCCCCATGATAGCCATTCCGTTGATCCTGTGAAAAAAGACCCCATGAACCTAGCATTGCTCATGCCACAGGCCTCAAAGCACTCGTTTTTTTTTCCGCTAGTTTCCATTTCACATTTCTAGCTTCGTTCTTGAATTCGATCAGTACTACATCAAATCTAAGTATTTTATTGATTAGGTGGCACCCAGATTTGAATTGGGGATAAGGGATTTGCAGCCCCTGCCTCACCACTTGGTGATGCTACCAAAAAATCTGATTGAAAATCTAGAAAACAGCAAGTATTCATCCTTTTTTTTCTTACAAAAAGCCTCTTTCTTTTATTTTGAATATATTTCTAATTATATTTTTCCAATCTTTTTCAAAAAATCTATTCTTGCTTTTTTTTAAATCCAAAAAAAGAAAAATCTAGTCCTACTTACCGAAAAAAAATCCAAAAAAAGCAAGAAAGACATCCAAAAATAATGAAACAATGAATTCTAAGAAAGGAACAAAGAAAACAACACGAAAAAAAATTAAAAATAGAAGATAATGTAAAAAAGAAGATAGAAAAAAATGATAACAAAAACGAAACAAAGGAACCGAAAAGAAATTGTAGAGAAAGCCAATGAATATCGAGAGAAGAAAAGAGTAAAACCAACGAAAAAGTATGGAAAGACAAAAAAAATGAAGAAACGAAGAAATCGAAAGAAAAGGAAAACAAAAAAAGAGGACCTAAAATCAGTACAATCCACAAAACTGATAGGTTCGCTGAAAAAAGCGAGTGAGCGATCCCTCTTATCCCGAAGAGAATAAATGGCTCGGATCCTTCAAATATGCATCCTTCTAAGTTTTGTCCTGTCCTACCCCTAAAAGTATTCATGCATCCTTCTAGGTTTTACTCTTCCCTCAAATATGCATCCTTCTAGATTTTGGCGTGTCCTACCCATGAGAGTATTCATGCATCCTTCTACTATCAATATTCATTTCTTCAAATACTTCAATGATTTCCTTATGAATTTAGCTCTACCAAATAATATTTACATTCGTTCTTCAAAAGTGCACTGGTTTTTGTACGCTTTCATTTCATTTTCAGTTCTAACATGTGTTTTTCTTATTCTACCAAGTTAGTCTATAAAACCGACCCGTTTAGTCACGAAACTTAGTCCACTTATTCAGCTTTACTGTTGGGGCTTGTGTTGCCTCTTCTGCCTCTTTACCCAATTATTTATCACTACGCATAGCGAACAGGTTGTGTCGTCGACTTAACTAACATTAATATTTTTGGTGTGCAGACTGCAGACGCCTGATATTCTTTCTCGCTTCTGTTTCCCCATCATTTTCCTCCTCTCTGCCTCATCCTCTGGATTTCTCTCTTCAGACTCGTACCGGGCGTTGTTGTCACCGCTTGTCGGGTGTCGACAGTCACAATGGCGCACGAGGAGGACATTGTCTGCTTTTGGCTGTTTAGGTTGCCCTGCCAAAAAGTGGCACATAAAAAAACAGTTGACCTTGGTGCAGTTCATGTGGAGGTAAATCACCATGTATCCTTTTTAATCTCATCCAAATCAGGTTTAACTACTTTCTTGTACTAAACCGCTTTGTTGGTACTTCTGTACTGTCCAGTTTGTCATGACTACAGAGACTTGCGACGAGAAGAACAACTCTCTCTCTATATATCTCTCTCTCTCTCCCTTCATTTGACATGATTGTACAGAAATATGTCAGGTTCACATACTCATCTGAATCTTGTTCATCAAATGTCTGATTTGATCTAGTTAAGTATATGTTTTGACTATGTTGTGACGTCCCCGATTTAATCATACACTAACCATACACGCAAACGTGTACGATCAAGATCAGGGACTCACGGGAAGATATCACAACACAACTCTACAAATAAAAATAAGTCATACAAGCATCATAATACAAGCCAGGGGCTTCGAGGGCTCGAATACAAGAGCTCAATTATAGACGAGTCAGCGGAAGCAAAAATATCTGAGCACAGACATAAGTTAAACAAGTTTGCCTTAAGAAGGCTAGCACAAACTGGGATACAGATCGAAAGAGGCGCAGGCCTCCTGCCTGGGATCCTCCTAAACTACTCCTGGTCGTCGTCAGCGGGCTGCATGTAGTAGTAGGCACCTCCCGAGTAGTAGTAGTAGTAGTAGTAGTAGTAGTAGTAGTCGTCATCAACGGTGGCGTCTGGCTCCTGGACTCCAACGTCTGGTCGCAGCAATCGGATATAGGAAGGGGGAAAAGGGGGAGAAAGGCAACCATGAGTACTCATCCAAAGTACTCGCAAGCAAGGAGCTACACTACATATGTATGCATTGGTATCAAATGGAAAAGGGGTATCATATGTGGACTGGACTGCAGAATGCCCGAATAAGAGGGGGACAACTAATCATGTCGAAGACTACGCTTCTGGCAGCCTCCATCTTGCAGCATGTAGAAGAGAGTAGACTGAAGTCCTCCAAGTAGCATCGCATAGCATAATCCTACCCGACGATCCTCCCCTCGTCGCCCTGTGAGAGAGCGATCACCGGTTGTATCTGGCACTTGGAAGGGTGTGTTTTATTAAGTATCTGGTTCTAGTTGTCATAAGGTCAAGGTACAACTCCAAGTCGTCCTGTTACCGAAGATCATGGCTATTCGAATAGATTAACTTCCCTGCAGGGGTGCACCACATAACCCAACACGCTCGATCCCATTTTGCCGGACACACTTTCCTGGGTCATGCCCGGCCTCGGAAGATCAACACGTCGTAGCCCTACCTAGGCACAACAGAGAGATCAGCACGCCGGTCTAAATCCTATGGCACAGGGGTCTGGGCCCACCGCCCATTGCACACCTGCGCGTTGCGTACACGGCCGGTGAGCAGACCTAGCCTCCCTTATACAAGAGTAGGCGTTCCAGTCCAACCCGGCGCGCGCCGCTCAGTCGCTGACGTCACGAAGGCTTCGGCTGATACCACGACGTCAAGTGCCCATAACTGTCCCCGCGTAGATGGTTAGTGCGTATAGGCTAGTAGCCAGACTCAGATCAAATACCAAGATCTCGTTAAATATGTTATTTTGAAATAACCGCGAATGCCGACCAGGGCCAGGCCAACCTTTCTCCTAGGTGGTCTCAACCTGCCCTGTCGTTTCGCCACAAAGATCCACTCAGAGGGCCGTTGGGACAAACGTCCTTTCGGACCGAATCCGTGAATCACTCGCGGGTACTCCTACGAGCCGACCCGTCTTTAGTCACCACAAGTATCATATATTATGTATATGTATATACCCGTGATCAACTCCCGAGTGATCACGGCCCGATAGTATAGCATGGCAGACGGACAAGAATGTATGGCCACTGATGATAAACTAGCATTATATACTAAGCATTAGGATTGCAGGTAAAGGTAACAACAGTAGTAGCAAGGGCAGGCTATGCATCAGGATAGGATTAACGGAAAGCAGTAACATGCTACACTACTCTAATGCAAGCAGTATAGAGGAGAGTAGGCGATATCTGGTGATCAAGGGAGGGGCTTGCCTGATTGCTCTGGCAAGAAGGAGGGGTCGTCAACACCGTAGTCGTACTGGGTAGCAGCGGCGTCGGTCTCGGTGTCTAGCGAGAGAAGAGGAGAAAGAAACAATAAATATAATGCAAACAAATGCATGATGATGCATGACATGACAAAGCGTGATGTTAGGTGTGCCCTAACGCGGTACGAGGTGGTACTGGTGAAGGGGGAAACATCCGGGAAATTATCCCCGGTGTTTCGCGTTTTCGGACAGATGAACCGGAGGGGGAAAGTTGCGAGTTCGATAGGTTAGGGATGCGTGGCGGACGAACGGGCTACGTATCCGGGTTCGTCTCGTCGTTCTGGGCAACTTTCATGTATAAAGTTTTTATATCCGAGCTACGGTTTAAAAGATATGATTTTCTAAAGATTTTATTAATTTCTAGAATTTAATTAATTATTTAAATTAATTCAAAATTGGATTTATGACATCAGCATGATGTCATGCTGACGTCAGTAGTCAACAGGGTTGACTGGTCAACCTGACCAGTGGATCCCACTGGTTAGTAACACATTTTAATTAAACAATTTAATTAACCTAATTAGTATTAATTAGGGATGGGCCCTACTGTCATACTAATTAATTAGCTAATTAACTAACCAGGTTAATTAGATAACTAATGTTTAATTAGTTTAATTATTTGATTAGTTTAATTAATCAAAATTAATTAAGTTAATTATTTCTTTAATTAATTAATTAATTATATTTATTATTATTTTTTATATGTTTTTTAACTCTTCTTTTTTATAAACGTCCTGGGGGTGTGCCCCACTTGTCATAGGGCCAAGGGCCTTAACGGGCGTGGGCGAGCGGGGCTGCGGGCGCCTGGGCGTGCGCCCGTGGCCGCCCAGTGGGGCGTCGGCCACGGCGACGGATCGGAGCGGGGGGGGGGCAGAGGCTGGGGGTGAGGGGCGCGGTCGACAGCGGTGGCTGGCGAGCAGCGTCAGCGGGGTGAGGCCATGGTGAGCAGCACCAGCAGTGCGGCTCGGGGGGGAAGGGGAGCAGGGCAACGCAGCGCGAGCGAGCAGCGCGGCGGCAGAGCGAGGCGGGGCTCGGGCGCGCGTGCGCGGGGGCACATCGGGCTCGGCGAGGCCATGGCGGCGCCAGCGGAGACGCGGGGAGGACGGCAAGGGCGGGCGCGGCACGGGGAGCGGCGGCCAGGTTGCAGCCACAGAGTAGGCACGCGCGGGCGGGGCGACAGGTGAGCGTGGCGGGGCCGCATGGCGCGAGCGCGGGCTGCCCCGACGCGGCAGGTGGTGGCGATGACGAGTAGCAGCAGGGGGAGCTGCGCGGAGGTGCCGGAGCACGGCGACGGCGTTCTTGGGCGCGGTGACCGCAGGGACAGAGAAGGAAGAGGCGGGCGCGGCAGCACGGACGGGCGGGTGGCTGCGCACGGCGATGAGCGCGAGCGCGCACAGGCGGGGTCGTGCGAGGGGGGCGTGGCTCCGAGCGGCGAGCAGGGGACGAGGGAGAGAGAGGAGGGGCGCAGCTCACTGTGGCTGTAGGGGAGTGGCAATGGGGGGGCGAGGTGGCGGTCAGGGACGACGGCGACGCGGTGCAGGCTGGCGAGAAGGAGGAGGCAGGCCGGCGAGGTGGCGCAAGCTCCGGGCGGCGGCGTCCAACGGCGAGGGGCGGCGCGGTCGACGCGGCGAGGTTCGTTCTCCTCGATCCGATCTGGATCGAGGAGGAGGGGGAGAGCGAGTGGGGGCGTGGGGTGTCGGTCGGGTTAGGGTTCTCACCGGGTGGGGGATAAGGGAAAGGGGGGTGGCCGGTTGGGCCAGTTGGGCCGGCCTGGCTATCAGGTGGGCCAGCTGGCCCAGGGGGCGTTTCTCCTTTTTTTGATTTCTCTTTTGTATGATCCCTTTTTTTAACTTTTTTGCTTTAATAATTTTTAGAGCATTTAGCCGGTTTGTGAAAAGTTGATTTCCCACTAATATTACCAAAAGATTATTTACAACAACTTGAACATTTTTGTTTGCACATTTGATAATTTTGAAACTTGACTTTAATTTAAATTTATATTTGGACCAGATTCAAACCAACGTGAGTTTAACAACAGTAATCATGATGACATGGCTTCATTAGCAGGGAGTTACTATAGCTTAATTATCCGGGCGTCACATATGTGTTCAGAAATAATGACTGAACAAGATTTAGACCCGACATTCTTCCAATCGCCTCTGTTTTTTCATCATGTTTCCAAAATATTGCCATATTTCAATTACCTAACATGTTCCTTTTAATATACGTGTTTTGATGCGTTTTACGTACTGTTGGACCACTACCTGACCATACATAATTTCTCTTTGGATGTCTGATTTGGGCCAAATCCATGACCCTAAAGTTCTCTTTGAGAGGGTAACTAAAAGCTTTTGGATTGCATCATGCACACACTATATTTATGCCTCTATATTTATATCTTTATATATCTGTGCCTGCTAATATGTAATCTTCTTTTTGCGGTGTGTTTGTTGAGACCGACGAATTGTGGGTTTATGATCAAGTCTATCTATGAACAATATTTGAATCTTCTCTGAATTCTTTTATGTATGATTGGTTATCTTTGCAAGTCTCTTCGAATTATCAGTTTGGTTTAGCCTACTAGATTGATCTTTCTTGCAATGGGAGAAGTGCTTAGCTTTGGGTTCAATCTTGCGGTGTCCTTTCCCAGTGACAGTAGGGGCAGCAAGGCACGTATTGTATTGTCGCCATCGAGGATAACAAGATGGGGTTTTCATCATATTGCATGAGTTTATCCCTCTACATCATGTCATCTTGCTTAAGGCGTTACTCTGTTTTCATTAACTTAATACTCTAGATGCATATGCTGGATAGCGGTCGATGAGTGGAGTAATAGTAGTAGATGCAGGCAGGAGTCGGTCTACTTGTCTCGGACGTGATGCCTATATACATGATCATACCTAGATATTCTCATAACTATGCTCAATTCTGTCAATTGCTCAACAGTAATTCGTTCACCCACCGTAGAATACTTATGCTCTTGAAAGAAGCCACTAGTGAAACCTATGGCCCCCGGGTCTATCTTCATCATATTAATCTTCCAATACTTTGTTATTTACTTTGCTTTTATTTTACTTTGCATCTTTATCATAAAAATACCAAAAATATTGTCTTATCATATCTATCAGATCTCACTCTCGTAAGTGGCCGTGTAGGGATTGACAACCCCTTATCGCGTTGGTTGCGGGGATTTATTTGTTTTGTGCAGGTACGAGGGACTCGCGTGTAGCCTCCTACTGGATTGATACCTTGGTTCTCAAAAACTAAGGGAAATACTTACGCTACTCTGCTGCATCATCCCTTCCTCTTCGGGGAAAAACCAACGCAATGCTCAAGAGGTAGCAAGAAGGATTTCTGGCGCCGTTGCCGGGGAGTCTACGCAAAAGTCAATATACCAAGTACCCATCACAATCCCTATCTCCCGTATTACATTATTTGCCATTTGCCTCTCGTTTTCCTCTCCCCCACTTCACCCTTGCCGTTTTATTCGCCCTCTCTCTCTCTATCCTCCCTCTCTTTCTCTATTTGCTTCTTCTTGCCCGCTTGCTTTTTGTTTGCTTGTGTGTTAGTTTGCTTGCTTGTCTCGATGGCTCTTCCCTGATTTGGTGATCTTCACCTTAAAAGGTTAGAAGAAATCGAAAGCAACATTAGGAGTTTTATGGTCTTGCAATTCGAGCATAATAGTTTCTTTAGAAACAAGCTTAAGGAACAAAAAAGTTTTATGAATAAAGAGCTTGATGATATGTCTAAAGAATTTGATGGTTTAAGATCCCAAATTGCTCGTCTTGAGAACTTGACCACTAAAATTTCGGATAAGCAAGCCACCTTAGTTAATAGGATGGCCACTAAACCGGATTGCTATGAAAATAATGATGAAGATCTAAAAGTTATTGATGTGTCCCTTATTAAATCTTTGTTTTGCAATATGAATTTTAATAATGATGGGACTGAATATGAACCACCTTTACCTAGAAGACGTTCCAAGAATTCGGAGTTTTTAGATCTTGATGCTAAAATTGATGAAAGTGGGATCAAAGAAATTAAAACCCTAGATGTTGCTAAACCCACTATTTTGGATTTCAAGGAATTTAATTATGAAAATTTCTCTTTGATTGATTGTATTTCCTTGATGCAATCCGTGCTAAATTCTCCTCACGCTTATAGTCAAAATAAAGCGTTCACTAAACATATTGTTGATGCCTTGATGCAATCTTATGAAGAAAAACTTGAATTGGAGGTTTCTATCCCTAGAAAACTTTATGATGAGTGGGAACCAACTATTAAAATTAAAATTAAAGATCATGAGTTCTATGCTTTGTGTGATTTGGGTGCTAGTGTTTCCATGATTCCAAAGACTTTGTGTGATTTGTTAGGTTTCCGTGATTTTGATGATTGCTCTCTAAACTTGCACCTTGCGGATTCCACTATTAAGAAGCCTATGGGAAGAATTAATGATGTTCTTATTGTTGCAAATAGGAATTATGTGCCCGTAGATTTTATTGTTCTTGACATAGATTGCAATCATTCATGTCCTATTATTCTTGGTAGACCTTTCCTTAGAACGATTGGTGCAATTATTGATATGAAGGAAGGAAATATTAGATTTCAATTTCCGTTAAGGAAAGGCATGTAACACTTTCCTAGAAAGAAAATTAAATTACCTTATGAATCTATTATGAGAGCCACTTATGGATTGCCAACCAAAGATGGCAATACCTAGATCTATCCTTACTTTTTATGCCTAGCTAGGGAAGTTAAACGATAGCGCTTGTTGGGAGGCAACCCGATTTTATTTTTGTTCCTTGCTTTTTGCTCCTGTTTAGTAATAAATAATTTATATAGCCTTTGTTTAGGTTGTGTTTTTTGTGTTTAATTAGTGTTTGTGCCAAGTAGAACCGTTGGGAAGACTTGGGGAAAGTCTTGATATCTTGCTGTAAAAAGAAGAGAAACTTTAGCGCTCACGAGAACTGCTGCCATTTTTATTTGGGAAGTGCTATTTAGTTAATTCCTTTTGAAGATGATTAATAGATAAATTCCTCACGTCCAGAAATTTTTATTTTAGAATTTTTGGGGTTCCATATCTTGCGCTAGCTACAGATTACTACAGACTGTTCTGTTTTTGACAGATTCTGTTTCTCGTGTGTTGCTTGCTTATTTTGATGAATCTATGGCTAGTGAAATAGTTTATAAACCATAGAGAAGTTGGAATGCAGTAGGTTTAATACCAATATAAATAAAGAATGAGTTCATTACAGTACCTTGAAGTGGTCTTTTGTTTTCTTTCGCTAACGGAGCTCACGAGATTTTCTACTTTAAGTTTTGTGTTGTGAAGTTTTCAAGTTTTGGGTAAAGATTTGATGGATTATGGAACAAGGAGTTGCAAGAGCCTAAGCTTGGGGATGCCCATGGCACCCACAAGATAATCTAAGGACACCTAAAAGCCAAAGCTTGGGGATGCCCCGGAAGGCATCCCCTCTTTCGTCTACTTCTATCGGTAACTTTACTTGGAGCTATATTTTTATTCACCACATGATATGTGTTTTGCTTGGAGCGTCTTGTATTATTTGAGTCTTTATTTTTTAGTTTACCACAATCATCCTTTCTGTACACACCTTTTGAGAGAGCCATACATTATTTGGAATTTGTTAGAATACTCTATGTGCTTCGCTTATATCTTTCGAGTTATATAGTTTTGCTCTAGTACTTCACTTATATCTTTTAGAGCACGATGGTGGATTTGTTTTATAGAAACTATTCATCTCTCATGCTTCACTTAGATTATTTTGAGAGTCTTAAATAGCATGGTAATTTGCTTAAATAATCCTCATATGCTAGGTATTCAAGATTAGTAAAAAAATTCCTAGGAGTGTTTTGAATACTAAGAGATGTTTGATGCTCGATGATTGTTTTGAGATATGGAGGTAATAATATCAAAGTCGTGCTAGTTGAGTAGTTGTGAATTTGAGAAGTGCTTGTGTTGAAGTTTGCAAGTCCCGTAGCATGCACGTATGGTAAACGTGATGTAACAAATTTGAAACATGAGGTGTTTTTTGATTATCTTCCTTATGAGTGGCGGTCGGGGACGAGCGATGGTATTTTCCTACCAATCTGTCCCCCTAGGATCATGTGCGTGGTGCCGAGGTTTTTGATGACTTGTAGATTTTTGCAATAAGTATGTGGGTTCTTTATAACTAATGTTGAGTCTATGGATTATACGCACTCTCACCCTTCCATCATTGCTAGCCTCTTCGGTACCGTGCATTGCCCTTTCTCACATTGAGAGTTGGTGCAAACTTCGCCGGTGCATCCAAACCCCGTGATATGATACGCTCTTTCACACATAAATCTCCTTATATCTCCCTCAAAACAGCCACCATACCTACCTATTATGGCATTTCCATAGCCATTCCGAGATATATTGCCATGCAACTTTTCACCATTCCGTTTATCATGACACATTCATTATTGTCATATTGCTTAGCATGATCATGTAGTTGACATAGTATTTGTGGCAAAGCCACCGTTCATAATTCTTTCATACATATCACTCTTGATTCATTGCATATCCCGGTACACCGCCGGAGGCATTCATATAGAGTCATCTTTTGTTCTAGCATCGAGTTGTAAATAAATAGAAGTGCGATGATCATCATTTTCTAGAGAATTTTCTCAAGTGAGGAAATAAATAAAAAAATAAAAAAGAGAAAGGCCTAAATAAAAAAATGAGAAAAAAAGAGAGAAGGGACAAAGTTACTATCCTTTGCCACACTTGTGCTTCAAAGTAGCACCATGATCTTCATGATAGAGAGTCTTTTGTTTTGTCACTTTCATACACTAGTGGGAAATTTTCATTATAGAACTTGGCTTGTATATTCCAACAATGGGCCTCCTCAAGTGCCCTAGGTCTTCGTGAGCAAGCAAGTTGAATGCACACCCACTTAGTTTCTTTTGTTGAGCTTTCATACATTTATAGCTCTAGTGCATCCGTTGCATGGCAATCCCTACTCCTTGCATTAACATCAATCGACGGGCATCTCCATAGCCCGTTGATTAGCCTCGTTGATGTGAGACTATCTCCTTTTTTGTCTTCTCCACATAACCCCCATCATCATATTCTATTCCACCCATAGTGCCATGTCCATGGCTCGCGCTCATATATTATGTGAAAGTTTATAGGTTTGAGATTGCTAAGGTATGAAACAATTGCTTGGCTTGTCATCGGGGTTGTGCATGATGAGAGCATTTTGTGTGACGAAAATGGAGCATGACTAAACTATATGATTTTGTAGGGATGAACTTTCTTTGGCCATGTTATTTTGAGAAGACATAATTTCTTAGTTAGTATGCTCGAAGTATTATTATTTTTATGTCAATATGAACTTTTGTCTTGAATCTTTCGGATCTGAATATTCATACCACAATTAAGAAGAATTACATTAAAATTATGCCAAGTAGCACTCCGCATCAAAAATTCTATTTTTATCATTTACCCACTCGAGGACGAGCAGGAATTAAGCTTGGGGATGATTGATACGTCTCCAACGTATCTATAATTTTTGATTGCTCCATGCTATATTATCTACTGTTTTGGACATTATTGGGCTTTATTATCCACTTTTATATTATTTTTGGGACTAACCTACTAACCGGAGGCCCAGCCCAGAATTGTTGTTTTTGCCTATTTTAGGGTTTCGAAGAAAAGGAATATCAAACGGAGTCCAAACGGAATGAAACCTTTGGGAACGTGATTTTCTCAATGAACAAGACCCGGGAGAGTTGGACCCTATGTCAAGACACAAAAGAGGAGGCCATGAGGTAGGGGGCGCGTCTACCCCCCCCAGACGCGCCCTCCACCCTCATGGGCCCCCTGTTGCTCCACCGATGTACTCCTTCCTCCTATATATACCTACGTACCCCCAAACGATCAGAAACGGAGCCAAAACCCTAATTCCACCGCTGTAACTTTCTGTATCCATGAGATCCCATCTTGGGGCCTGTTCCAGAGCTCCGCCGGAGGGGGCATCGATCATGGAGGGCTTCTACATCATCACCATAGCCCCTCCGATGAAGTGTGAGTAGTTCACCTCAGACCTACGGGTCCATAGTTGTTAGCTAGATGGCTTCTTATCTCTTTTTGGATCTCAATACAATGTTCTCCCCCTCTCTTGTGGAGATCTATTCGATGTAATCTTCTTTTTGCGGTGTGTTTGTCGAGACCGATGAATTATGGGTTTATGCTCAAGTCTATCTATGAACAATATTTGAATCTTCTCTGAATTCTTTTATGTATGATTGGTTATCTTTGCAAGTCTCTTCGAATTATCAGTTTGGTTTGGCCTACTAAATTGATCTTTCTTGCAATGGGAGAAGTGCTTAGCTTTGGGTTCAATCTTGCGGTGTCCTTTCCCAATGACAGTAGGGGCAGCAAGGCACGTTTTGTATTGTTGCCATCGAGGATAACAAGATGGGGTTTTCATCATATTGCATGAGTTTACCCCTCTACATCATGTCATCTTGCTTAAGGCGTTACTCTGTTTTCATTAACTTAATACTCTAGATGCATGCTGGATAGGGGTCGATGAGTGGAGTAATAGTAGTAGATGCAGGCAGGAGTCGATCTACTTGTCTCGGACGTGATGCCTATATACATGATCATACCTAGATATTCTCATAACTATGCTCAATTCTGTCAATTGCTCAACAGTAATTCGTTCACCCACCATAGAATACTTATGCTCTTGAGAGAAGCCACTAGTGAAACCTATGGCCCCCGGGTCATCTTCATCATATTAATCTTCCAATACTTAGTTATTTCCTTTGCTTTTTTACTTTGCTTTTATTTTACCTTGCATCTTTATCACAAAAATACCAAAAATATGATTGCCTGCTTGCATGATATGATTGACTTCACTGTGTGAAGACTGTTGTTGATTGGCTTCATACTATCTTCCATCTTGATCCATACTACCTAACTGATGATAGTCTTCGTGCTTTCACTTCATTGCTTACTTGAATATGGCTTGTCTAGTGTAGTCTACCTTCCGCTGCATATCAATTGGTTTATTTCTACTGTTTGTCTTCAAAACCCCCGTGTTTTGAAGACTTTCATAAAAATTGCCTATTCACCCCCCCTCTAGTCGATAACTAGCACTTTCAGCATTAAACATGCTTATCATCCTCTACTAATTAATACCATGTCTAATATCAGCATCAACTTAATCAAATACGAACCAAACGTGTGGTTGGATGGTTAGGGGGATAGTTCTATTTCAGCCCATCGGAGTTCAAGGTGCGCCCACTTCGTCAATCTCTAGATGATGTGTCAGCTCAGTCTCGCGGAGGTGCTTATAGGAAAGATTATGCATAACGTGCGTACATTCATAGAGGTAAGTGTATGTGTGTATGTATGATCGTCTAAGGACGTATCCGAGACTTTTTGTTTATCTTCCCTAACCCTAGATGGTTAGGTCAAACTCTCCCCTCCAAACTTTGTCGGTGAGCCGGTGAATTCGCCTTCCCTCTGCCCGTCGCTCTGGGGAGGGGAAACCCGGTGCCTCTGCTCCGGTTAGTAGTTTAGGTTAGGGTTTTTTAGTCCTCGCATGTGCGGGGATCGGGCGGATGGCTGCGCTACTTCTTCGAGTTTGTCTCCCGGGCTTTGATCCTCCTCGTGTTTGTCCATCTGGACGTATTCCACGGAGCTCCGACATAGATTCCTGATGTCTCTTTGGGGCGGTGAGGTTATGGTTTCTCGTCTTGTGGTGATATTTGATGTCAGGTGCCTCAGATCTATGCAAGGGTTGAACGGTGACGACAACAGCTCCAGGGCGTTGGCCCTTAGGGGCAAGTGCACGAAGACTTCCCAACTATAATCGACAAGGTCAAAGCGGCTCCGGAAGGGGAGTGGCGACAACGGTGTGTCGGTGGCTTGTTCGGTTGTTTGGGGTATTGGAATCTCAATGTGCTTCCGCCTCCGGTGCTCCGTCCGCGCAGGCGGCCAGATCCGGGAAGGGACGCAGCGGCGAGGAGGGGAGGCGGGGAGCGGCGGCGCGGAGGGAGGAAGGGGGTGGGGACAAGTGAGGGCTGCGGTGCGGAGGCGGTGCGCGTCCCAGTGCGGGAGCAACCGGGCCGGGCTGACACAAGGCTCGGCCCGTTATAATAGACGCGGGCGGGCTGTCTCGCTTATAACGAGAAGCTGCGCCGCCTGAAACCAGCGCCATACTAGGCCGGCCCAGTGCCACAGGGCTCAAACCGCTCATTTTTTTACTGGTTTTCTTTTCACATTTCTAGTTTCGTTCTTGAATTCGATCGGTACTATATATAAAACTTAAGTATTTATTGATCAGGTGGCAGGATTTGCAGTCCCCTGCATTAGCACTTGGCGATGCCGCCAAAATATCCAACTGAAAATCTAGAAAACAGCAAGTATTCACCCACGTTTTCTTATGAAAAGCCCCTTTCTTTTATTTTGAATATAATTATACTTACACTTCCAATATTTTTCAAAAAAATCCATTCCTGCTTTTTTTATCCAGCTTCGATGATCATAAAAAAACAGATAATCCAAAAGCCGAAAAATCTATTCCTACTTACCAAAAAAATCAAAAAAAGGAAGAAACCATCAAAAAATAATGAAACAGTGAAAACTAAGAGAATGAACAAAGAGAATGAACAAAGAAAAATAAAAACACAATAAATAAATAAAAATAGAAGGTAACAAATAAAACAAGAAATGATAGAAAAAAAAGAAACAAAGGAACCGAAAGAAATTGTAGAGAAAAAGAAAGAAAAAACTAATGAAAAACAAGAGAAGAAACGAATAAAACCAATGAAAAAGCATAGAAAGACAGAAAAAACAAAAAAAATATGAAGAAACGAAGAAAAATCAAAAGAAAAAACAAAAAAAAAGAGGACCCCGTTTTGTCACGAAACTTAGTCTGCTTATTCAGTTTTGCCGTTGGAACCTGTGTTGCCTCTGCCGCCTCTTTTCCTAATTATTCATCACTGCGCATAGAGAACAAGTCATGCCGTCGACTTAACTAACATTAATTTTTTCAGTGTGTAGACAGCAGACGCATATTATTTCTCGCTCTTGTTTCCCCATCATCTTCCTCCTCTCTACTCTCATCCTCTAGATTTCTCTTCATACTCGTACCGGACGTTGTTGTCACCGCATGTCGGGTGTCGACGGTCACAATGGCGGACAAGGAGGACATTGTCTGCTTTTGGTTGTTTATGTTGCCCTGCCAAAAAGTGGCACATAAAAAATAGTTGACCTCGGTGCAGTCGGTGTAGTTCATGTGGAGGTAAATCGCCATGTATCCTTCTTAATCTCGCCCAAATCAGGCTCAACTACTTTCTTGTACTAAACCACTTGTTGGTACTTTTGTACTGTTCAGTTTGTCATGACCGCATAGACTTGTGCGACGAGAGGAACGTTATGAAGAACAACTCTTTCTCCCCCTTCAGTCTACTCCCTCCGTTCCTAAATATTTGTCTTTCTAGAGGTTACAAATGGTGACTACATACGAAGCAAAATGAGTAAATCTACACTCTAAAATATGTCTATATACATCCGTATGTGATGACCATTTGAAATCTCTAGAAAGACAAATATTTAGGAACAGAGGGAGTACATGACTGTACAGAAACAACGACAGGTTCACATACTCATTCGAATCTTGTTCATTAGATGTCTGATTTGATGATAGTTCAGTATATGTTTTTGGCTATGTGTTCTTTTATTGACTGAACAAGATTTAGTTCCAACAATTTTCAATCCTCTTTGTTTATTTCAATTATACATTTTGCGTAATGCCAATTTCAATTATGCATTTTGCGTAATGCTAGACCACCACCTAACCATACATAATTTCTGTGTTGGATACCTGATTTGAGCCAAATCCATAATCCTAAAGTTCTTTGAGAGGGTAACTAAAAGCTTTTGGATCGCATCATGCATACATTATATTTATGCATCCATATATATATATATATAATATATATATATATATATATATATCTTTTATATATCTGTGCATGCTAATATGAAAGAGCGGGTTACGGAGATCCAATGAATCACGCTCGTTCAACCGTAACTATCTAACGGTCTATCTCGCTTAGGTGTTTAGCACTAAACATGCTTAGCACCCTCTACTAATTAATATCATGTCTAATTTAAGTGTCAACTTAATTAAGTACGAACCAATGTGTGGTTGGATGGTTAGGGGGACAGTGGTACCCCAGCCCATCGGAGTTTTAAGGTGCGGCCACTTCGTCAATCTCAAGATGATGTGTCAGCTCAGTCTCTCGGAGGTGCTTATATGATAGGATATGCATATGTGTGTACATTCATAGAGGCAAGTGTATGTGTGTATGTATGATCATCTAAGGAAATATCAAGGACTTCTTGTTTTTCTTTCCTAACCCTAGACGGTTAGGGCAAACTCTTCCCTCCAAACTTCACCGGCAAGCCCGTGGATTCTCCTCCTCTCTGCCTGCCGCTTCGGTGGCCGGTGGCGAGGAGGGGAATCCCGGTTGAAAGATCGTGGATGTCGCCTAGAGGGGGGGGGTGAATAGGCACTTTAAAATAATTACGGTTTAGGCTTGAACAAATGCGGAATAAACCTAGCGGTTAATTTGTCAAACACAAAACCTACAACAACTAGGCTCACCTATGTGCACCAACAACTTATACTAAGCAAGATAAACAACTATGTGATAGCAAGATATATGACAAGAAACAATATGGCTATCACAAAGTAAAGTGCATAAGTAAAGGGCTTGGGTAAGAGATAACCGAGGCACGCGGAGACGATGATGTATCCCGAAGTTCACACCCTTGCGGATGCTAATCTCCGTTTGGAGCGGTGTGGAGGCACAATGCTCCCCAAGAAGCCACTAGGGCCACCGTAATCTCCTCACGCCCTCGCACAATGCAAGATGCCGTGATTCCACTAAGGGACCCTTGAGGGCGGTCACCGAACCCGTACAAATGGCAACCCTTGGGGGCGGTCACCAAACCCGTACACTTTGGCAACCCTTGGGGCGGTCACCGGTACCCGTCAAATTGCTCGGGGCAATCTCCACAACCTAATTGGAGACCCCGTCGCTTGCCCGGAGCTTTACACCACAATGATTGAGCTCCGAACACCACCAACCATC
The DNA here is from genome assembly GCF_056163025.1 of Triticum urartu. Taxonomy (NCBI): domain Eukaryota; kingdom Viridiplantae; phylum Streptophyta; class Magnoliopsida; order Poales; family Poaceae; genus Triticum; species Triticum urartu. The sequence goes on along the minus strand of NC_141879.1, from coordinate 709,857,857 downwards.
TAGGGCGCCCAAGAACCCAAGAGGAACAAGCTCAAAGGTACCAAGCACCCAAGAGTAATAAGCTTCTCAACTTGTAACTTCCACGTATCATGTGGAGAACTCAAACCGATGCACCAAATGCAATGGCAAGGGCACACGGAGTGCCCAAGTCCTTCTCTCTCAAATCCCACCGAAGCAACTAATGCTAGGGAGGAAAATGAGAGGAAGAACAAGAAGGAGAACACCAAGAACTCCAAGATCTAGATCCAAGGGGTTCCCCTCACCTAGAGGAGAAAGTGATTGGTGGAAACGTGGATCTAGATCTCCTCTCTCTTTTCCCTCAAAAACTAGCAAGAATCCATGGAGGGATTGAGAGTTAGCAAGCTCGAAGAAGGTCAACAATGGGGGAAGAACACGAGCTCAAAGGATAAGGTTCATTGGGGAAGAAGACCCCCTTTTATAGGTGGGAAAAAATCCAACCGTTATGCTCACAGCCCGCACCGAGCGGTACTACCGCTCCAAGGAGCGGTACTACCGCTAGGGTGGTAGTAGCCCTTTGAAACACAACCGCGAGGAGGCAAAAAAGCCAGAAGAACCGTCGGAGCGGTAGTACGGCTTGACCTCACGGTACTACCGCTAGGGGTAGCGGTACTACTGCTTGCGAGTGGTACTAAAAAATTACATCCGTGCCTACCACCGCTGGACTTGTGACGAGTTTTTGGTCCCAAGCGGAAGTAGCCGCGGTAGTACTGCTCCAAGCGGTAGTACCGCTCCCAAGAGCGGTAGTAAAAAATTACATCCGCTCATGTCCGCGGTAGTACCGCTGCAGCCTTTTCAGAACACCAAAACCGACACAACTTCTGCAAACGGACTCCGAATTCGACAAAACCAAGTTTGTTGGAAAGCTAGAGACAAGGGCTAACACAATCTTGATAGAAATACCAATAAGAAGCAAATGAGAAAAGGCCCAAAAGAAAATGGTGAGAACCCTTCCTCGGATAAGACCGGTAAAACCTCCAACACCGAAAACATCATAGAAGACGCATGCAAACTTCGTTTTCGATGAACTCAAGCTTGTCATCAAGATGACCATAAGCTCTAAGACTCACAAAGAGAACCAAACAAGAACCAAGAAACATGATGCAAGGATGCAATGGTTTGAGCTCTCGACGAACGATACGATCAAGCTACTCACTTGAGAGCCCCCCTTGATAGTATGGCTATCGATCCTATAACCCGGTCTCCCAACTACCACCATGAGACCGGTAAAATAGAAAACCTATCGAGGGCAAACCTTTGCCTTGAACATGATCCACTTGAGCTAGATGATGACGATCTTGTCCTCCTCAAGATGGACCACCTTTCTTGATTGCGTTGGGTCGATGGAGACTAGATGATTGCTCCCCCATACTCCACTATGGGTGAGTCACTCTTCGGCACATCTTCACAAGTCCATTGACACCACAATGGATGGCAAGCTTCAAGCACTTGATCTCTTCGTGATTCCCCACTTGAACTTGTACACGGCAATCTTGATGACGATCACCACTTGATGTCATCCTTCCCATGGGTTGTATGATATCATCCTCTTGACGCAAGCCCATGGACACGTACCATACCATGGGATCACTTGATCCCTCTTGGTACATCTTCTACTCTTTGTGAGTTGATCAACTTGATTCACTCTTGACTTAGTCTTGATCAACCTTGAATCTTTCCAACTCTCTTCGTTTGGATGATGTCTTGAAGGCTTTGGTTTGTTCTGGCTTTGGTTTGTTCCTAAGCATACGCATCTCCTACGCATGCATTATTGGTTGTTGCATTGCATGGTGATGCATAATTCCTTACATAAACTCCTTGAAACCAACACATGGACTTCAAGAAATGCCTATGGAAAAATCCTTCAAATATAACTCAATGCAACCATTAGTCCATAGAGAATGTCATCAATTACCAAAACCACACATGGGGGCACCGCATGTCCTTTCAATCTCCCCCATTTTGGTAATTGATGACAATCACTTTCAAGAGAGTTTATATAAGGAATTATGCATCACCATGCAATGCAACAACCAATAATGCATGCGTAGGAGATGCGTATGCTTAGGAACAAACCAAAGCCAGAAGAGACAACTCTCTAAACTTCTCCACAAAACTCTCTGAAACTTTCCCCCCATTGGCATCGATTGCCAAAATGGGCTAAAAACTTAGAAGACCAATATAAAATGTGTTCCTCCATAAATTGTGTAGTTCTCAACAAGAGAGTGGAATGCAATACACATATCCAACGGTAAATAGTTGGAGGAAGACAAACTATATTGAGGCCCAAAGATTGCAAAAGGAAGATATGCCACAAAGACATAATTAAAGAGAGAAACAAGCAATCAAGCAATCAAAAGATACCAATTGAACCAACTAGGCCAATGATCCTACGAGCCACATGAATAAAGGATATTATGATAAGAGCGGAGCAGTGTTCTAAAGAAACTAGAGAAGCTCCCCATGATTTGTGCACATCAAGAATTTTTGTATTTGGATACAAAGTGCACAAAATAGGATCATAGCTCCGCCAAAATCAATAGAAACTTACAACAAGTGCAAGAGAGCATATAGGAAACTAAGCCTAGTACTTGCAACAAACACATGGTTGAGCAACAAGTAAGAGAGGCAACTTAAGAGTGGGCTCAACCAAAAAGATGTGTGTGAGTCAAGGCAATGCACTTGAGAAGACTAATGTACAGAAGAGCATTAAGCATCAATAAAGTCTTCAAAGAATGAGGCACACAGTGCAAGGCCTATCATTCCCACACACAACTAGCAAATGGGTTCACAAGCTTACTAATAAGCATATAGAGAACCTATGCTTGTGACAACCCGAGGTGAAGATAGAAGATGAAAGGCGCATCAAGACGAGGGATGCCAATTAAGATGGCAAAAACCTCGTAAATATAAGCATGAGGAAAATAATCTTCACCACACAAGAGCGCATCAAGATGCAACGATAGAAGACACGCACTCAAGGCAAAAGCTTTCACAGAGCCACCAAAGAAATAACATAAGAAAGACAAGGTGGACATGAAAGAAAGGATATCATCTAGATATGCAACTTCTTTCAAGTGTATAAGATTCTAGGTAGACGAAATCATGATGATATATATATATATATATCTACAAAGAAGGATGTACACCCGAAATAGTTACAACACGAAGGAACAAGATATCCAAAAGGAAGTCATACATATACCAATAAGATATTTGCTTGAGAGCATAGCATGTGGCTAGATATGGTCTTATTGTATATAAATGAATTCCAACCACACGAACATCAAAGACATCACAACTAGCAACAAGACATCATTGTTGGGATGCTTTGAGAAAGGAAACAAGTATCACAAGAAAGAATGGATAACATGCCATGATACAATCTACACAAGGTTGATGCAAGAAATGTGTGCATGAAGTATATGAAGATACTTGTTACCGAGATAACATTGGAAGGATGTAGTAGATACCAATTGAAGGTACAAAGTAGTTCATTAATCATCCTAGCTTGACTCCAATAAGCACATGGTGACAACACCTTCCTTGTGAGTGAGCCGAGCATCCAATGCATCTCCACTTGTTCCTAGAACAACAACACAAACAAAATGGTACCCAAACTCATTGGGACCAAAGAGTTAGAGAACCAACAACACATAGGACAAACTCCACATAAATGTGTGCATATAGATATGAAAATGAATTTCATGCACATCTCATCCAATTTGAGACTTGGTGGAGTTCCCCCTATATATTGGGTCAAAGAAAGAAAACATGCCAAAGAAACTACAAGAAGTAAATATGCATGCTCAAGACTTTCAAGAACCGAGACCAAAAGACAAAGAAATACCAAGCGAAGAAAAGATACCAAATGAATAAATCATCACTTGGAGGATATCCATAAAAGATACATCAAGGAATGAGATATCCATTGATACACTCAAAAAGAAAGATGTCAAACTCCCAAAAGAGAGAATGGTTCCAAACAAACCAAGCCCTCTACAAAGTTTCATGATGGCACAAAGCACCAAAAAGAAACGGCTTGCCTTCCACAAACACACACTTGATAAGGATCACAAGATGAGTGTTTTATAGAGAATAAGATAGCTCCCCCAAGACTAGTGCATTATAGAGAATTTGCATTTGAATACAAAATGCACGAGGTGGGATCACCACTTTCACTATATCTAGAAAACACTAGACAAGGTCAAGAAATTAACAAGATCCACAAGTGGTATGGAATACAATGGGAGTTGACACAATCCTAGGCAAGAGATAAAGCAAATAAAAGCAAAGGCCAATGTAAAGATGATCAATAATTTCTACCACACATAAGTGAGTACCAATTGTCAAAAGACAAGAAGTATTTGGAAATAATTCCCGGTGGTAGATAACAAGGATATCCGACATCATCTTCACACCAAACAAAAAGCAAATTGCAACTTGTAGAGCTAACATGCCACCTAGGAACAAGATAATTTACAATATCAATTCTAGGTGACAATATCTCAAATGTACACATTTTCTAGACTAGTAATATACACATAGCATATTACTCCCCCATAATGTGATACCAATTAAAGATAAACAAGAGGCAAAATAACGATCCAACACGAGATAACACTACAAAAAAATACACTTCCGTGATGATACGTGTTTGTCACAGTAGGTCGCTTTTTTTGTCATGCATGTACATCCATGACAAATTTATGACAGAATCAAGATAGTCATACCTGTTGAGGGAGTCCTGGATTAGGGGGTGTTCGGGTAGCCGGACTATACCTTCAGCCGGACTCCAGGACTATGAAGATACAAGATTGAAGACTTCGTCCCGTGTCCGGATGGGACTTTCCTTGGCGTGGAAGGCAAGCTTGGGCGATGCGGATATTCAAGATCTCCTACCATTGTAACCGACTTTGTGTAACCCTAACCCTCTCCGGTGTCTATATAAACCGGAGGGTTTTAGTCCATAGCACAACTTCATCAGACAACAATCATACCATAGGCTAGCTTTTAGGGTTTAGCCTCCTTGATCTCGTGGTAGATCTACTCTTGTACTACCCATATCATCAATATTAATCAAGCAGGACGTAGGGTTTTACCTCCATCAAGAGGGCCCGAACCTGGGTAAAACATCGTGTTCCTTGCCTCCTGTTACCATCCGGCTTAGACGCATAGTTCGGGACCCCCTACCCGAGATCCGCCGGTTTTGACACCGACATTGGTGCTTTCATTGAGAGTTCCTCTGTGTCGTCGCCTTTAGGCCCAATGGCTCCTTCGATCATCAACAACGATGCAGTCCAGGGTAAGACTTTTCTCCCCGGACAGATCTTCATCTTCGGCGGCTTCGCACTACGGGCCAAGTCGCTTGGCCACCTTGAGTAGATCGAAAGCTACGCCCCTGACCATTAGGTCAGGTTTGGAAGCCTAAACTACACGGCTGACATCCGCGGGGACTTGATCTTCGACGGATTCGAGCCACAGCCAAGCGCGCCGCACTGTCTCGATGGGCATGATATAGCTCTGCCGCCGAACAGTGCCTTGGAGGCCGCACACGCATCGGTTCCGACCATTGATTCAGAGCCTACTGCGCCGATCGAGGATCGGCGGTTGGACGCTGCCTCAGGGGATGCGATCTCAGAGGCGATCGAGCCGAACTCCAGCCCCGCACTCCGCATGGCCCATGACTCCGAGGAGCCGGATTCCTTTTCGAACTCCGAGCCTCCCGCGCCCCTGCCGATCGAATCCGATTGGGCGCCGATAATGGAGTTCACCGCCGCAGACATGTTTCAGCACTCGCCCTTCGGCGACATCCTGAATTCGCTAAAGTCTCTCTCTTTATCAGGAGAGCCCTGGCCAGACTACGGTCAGCAAGGATGGGATTTGGATGATGAAGAAATTCAAAACCCACCCACCACCCACTTCGTAGCCACTGTCGATGACTTAACCGACATGCTCGACTTCGACTCCGAAGACATCGACGGTATGGACGACGATGCAGGAGACAACCAAGAACCAACGCCTATAGGGCATTGGACAACCACCTCATCTCACGATGTGTACATGGTGGATACCCCTAAAGGAAGCAACAACGAGGAAAACGGGGATGGAAAGAGGGATCGATCTCTCAAAAAACAATCAAAGCGTCGGCGTAAACATCGACCCAAGCCCCGCCTCGATAAAGACCCAGCCATAGAGCAGGATGAGCCGGTAGACGATGAGCATGCCTTAGAGCAACCGTCCCAACAGGACAACCCGGATAGACAAACCGAACATCCCTCCCCCGGCAAAAATGGCATTCCGGACGACCCTACGCTGGACAAGCCCACGAAGCAGAAGAACCTCCACAAACGGCTCGTTGCAACCGCACGCAGCCTGAAAAAGCAGAAGCGGAAGCTAAAAACTACGGAAGATGCACTCAGGATCAGATGGAGTAAAGTAATCAATACCGCAGACAAATACGGCGACAGTCGCCGCACTAAAAGCTATCCGAAGAGAAAGCTACTGCCTGAATTCAACGAGGAGGCCTTCGAACCCTCGCATTCCAAAAGTGAGAAAGCCACACGGTCGGATAGACGACCCCATGGCTAGCATAAAGCGGCAAGCAGCGCCGCACTTAAGCCGGCATGCGACCCACTTAAGGATTCGCATCATGGCCCAGCCAGGTCCATTTACGGGCCAAGAAAGCAAGCTCTCGTAAGCAATGCACTAAAGCCATTATCAGAATCCGGCACACCCAAATACAGGGGTGCCGCACACCCCCTATGTTTCACCGATGAGGTCCTGGATTATGAATTTCCAGCAGGATTCAAACCCGTAAACATAGAGGCATATGATGGAACAACAGACCCTGGAGTCTGGATCGAGGATTATATCCTCCACATACATATGGCTAGAGGAGATGACCTCCACGCCATAAAATACTTACCCCTCAAGCTTAAAGGGCCAGCCCGGCATTAGCTCAAAAGCCTTCCTAAAAACACAATCAGAAGTTGGGAAGAGCTCGAGGACGCTTTCCGAGCAAATTTTCAAGGGACCTATGTCTGCCCTCCGGATGCAGACGATCTTAGTCACATAACTCAACAGCCCGGAGAGTCATCTCGGCAATTCTAGAATAGATTTCTTACTAAAAAGAATCAGATAGTCGACTGTCCGGACGCTGAAGCCTTAGCGGCTTTCAGGCATAATGTCCGAGACGAATGGCTCGCCAGACACCTCGGCCAAGAAAAGCCAAGAACAATGGCCGCACTAACAAGCCTCATGACCCGCTTTTGCGCAGGAGAGGACAGCTGGTTGGCAAGATGCAGCACCAGTGACCCAAGTACATCCGAAACTAGGGATGGAAACGAAAAACCGCGATGCAATAAGGACCGTCGCCGGACTAAGGAAAAAAGTCCGAAGAGCATGGCAGTCAACGCCGGATTCAAAAGCTCACGACAGAATCAGAAAAAGCCGCCCCTCCAAGATAACAGGGACGACCTATCCAACCTAAACAAAATCTTGGATAGGATATGTCAAATACAAAGCACTCCCGGAAAGCCTGCTAACCATACCCATAGAGATTGTTGGGTTTTCAAACAATCCGACAGATTCAACGCCGAACACAAGGGGCTCGACACACCAAGCGAAGACGAGGACGAACCCCAAAAGCAGAGTACCAGGAAACAAAAGAATTTCCCACAAGAAGTAAAAACAGTAAACTTACTCCACATAACAAAACGTGCGGCGCCCATAAAGGTACGCGCCCCATGGCCTATCCCAAAGGAATCCCGCCACTGGTTGTCAAAACCAATCATCTTTGATCATCTGGATTATTCTAGAAGCGTCAGGAACCCAGGCTGGACTGCCATGGTACTCGATCCAATAATTGGCGGACTCCAGTTTTCAAATGTCCTTGTGGACGGTGGCAGCGGACTCAACCTGATATATCAGGACTCAATCCGCCACATGGGGATCGACCCAAAAAGAATTCGCCACAGCAAAACCTCCTTTCAAGGAGTAACGCTAGGTCCGGACACCCATTGCATGGGTTTTCTCCGGCTCGAGGTTATTTTCGGCTCTGCCGATAACTTCCGTCATGAAAAGCTGACTTTCCACATCGTCCCATTCTCAAGTCGCTATCAAGCACTACTGGGACGCGAAGCTTTCGCCCGCTTTAACGCAATACCGCATTATGCATCTCTTACGCTTAAGATGCCCGGTCCACGCGGCATCATCTCCTTAAAGGGGAAGCAGTGAGAACACCTCCCCCAAGCGGAGGATTGTGCGGCCGCTTTAACAGCCCCACGATACAATGGCTTCACCAGCCAGAACATCGAAACAGGTCATTAAGACCACGGACACAGATAGACGAGTCCGGCACAAAAGTATCATTGATAAAGGCTTAGTGGCCATATACCCCTGCACTAGGGGCTTCACACGTATAAAATAAGAGACAATAAAGCTCAATCTTTCATATTTTACTTTACACTTTGTTTATTTCATATAACTTTTGTTCGGCATGCCCCTTTTTCAACTTAGTTGCTCTCTTTTTACAGATGAACGTCGTGCTGCGCTCGTCCAGGATACGGCACAACGGAGACACAGGCGCAGACGTGCAGTAGGGACCCGTTCCAAGGATTCTTTTCAGATTAAGACCGTGCGTAAACCTTTTTTACTGTCTCTTGTTGATACACATCCCTTGGTTCTATGACCAAGGAGGAGGCTGGCGTCTTGGCATGTGGCCACGTCAGAATTCTTGCGCGTACCTGGACACTAGGGGCTTATACCTCAGAGCGTTACCTCGCCCGCTCTCATAAAGACCGAATACCTTAGGGAGTGTTCGGCGTCGCGAGTTTGGCCTTATATGCATTAGCTCCGAGTCATGATTTTGGTCAAATGTTGGGTTGCCCGGCTCCTGTGTTCGGCCGCCTTATGTTCCGCTCTATCGGCTAAGGCGGCACTAGGAGAACTACTGCGATTGTGCCCTGGTTCGGCCAGGCGAGCACCTCAGTAGAGAAAGCCGAAAACCGACTGTCATGATATGGCGTGAGACTGGTCAACCACTCGATGACTCTCCGGAATCTGTAGGATTCCTCCGCATTAACGAAGGGCCGTTTCCCGGCCAGGCACATATGCGCCCCGAATTCGGGCGAGCGCAGTCGCCACCAGGGGCTACCTAAATAGTCCCATTGTCAAGCTCCTATGGCTAAGTGAAAGTGTTAAAGCATTATAGTTAGGTTGCCTAGCTCGCTGCGCTATCACCTCCTTTGTAGGACCAAGACGTTGGATTAAGTGTGAAAATGCGCCTTCTGCGAGCACCCCCGCACTATGTGCGTGGGGGCTGAAGCCAACGACTGCAATCTTTCAGATTTTGTATATATATCTTAAAAGGGCCGCACAGGACATGTTCCAAATACTTGAAGGCACAAGTATAAAAGGCTACTACAATTCATCAAAATATTGCTTTATAATTACATATGCTATCAGAACATAGCATCCTTCGAGCACTGCGCCTCTATTACACGAGCGCCTTCAAGGACTTCCTGAAAATAGTGCTCGGAGGGTACTTGGCTTTTGTACGAATCTCGGGATGCAACAACGGTAGTCTCCATCTCTGCCCAGTATGTCTTGACACGGGCAAGAGCCATCCGTGCGCCCTCTATGCATGCTGACCTCTTCATCGCATTGATACGTGGCACCGCGTCAAGGAATTCCTGCACCAAGCTGAAATAACTCTTTGGCTCCGATCTCCCCGGCCATAGATGACCCACGATGTACTTCATGGCGAGTCCGGACAATCTATTCAGTTCGGCCCATTGAGCCAGACGATCGTCCACTGCCAGTGGACGCTCTGGATTCTAGAACTGCGACCAGAAAAGCCTTTCCACTTTGCGATCTTCTTGATCTCGAAAGTATTCGATCGCATCTGCAGCACTCGCTGCCAAATCCAGATAGGTGTCCTCCGCACTCCACATCCGGTCCAACGGAGCAAACTTCGGATCGCAAAACTTCCTCCGCAGCATAAAGGGCTTTCCAGCCGCAATCTGTCCGGCCTGACACAACTCCTCCTTCGCAGCTCTCATCGCAGAGTGAGCGTCCTTGGCATCAGCAACGGCCTTCTCTAAGTCCGTCTGTCTCGCCCGGTCTTCTTTCTCAAGAAACTTGCAACGGTCAGCAGCACTTTTTAATTTCACGGCCATCACTGCCATCTCCTTCTTGCTTCGGCAGTGAGCAGCCTGTTCGGCTCTCAGCTCTTCAAGGGCCTTCTCGGCAGCCGCATCACTTTTCCTGGCTTGTTCCTTAGCTCGGGCAAGTTCCGCCCGAAGACTCTCCATGGCGGCCGCACCATCTGCGTCAAGCACACACATTGTAAGATACTGGCATAAAGCTCCTCTTACCAGATGCCGCTCGAGGAATTGCATACCTTGAGCCTCATCAAGCCGCTCGTTGACGAGCGCGATGTCGGCATCTACCACGTCAAGTTGCCGCTTTAGTTCGGCAAAATCATCAGTTCGGCTCGATTCCGGACACTTCGCCACCTGTATACAAAGGCGACATTTTAGACCTGGGATTATGATCCTCTGCGCGCCGTCAATTTTGACAACGCACAGAGTCTCAGGGGCTACTATCTACACAGGGCGCATCTTGTTTATGCGCAACTGACAAAGAAGTACATTATCAAATGTACCTCAAAACCCGTCAGCAAACTTCTGACGGCCTCATGCAATCCGCTTTCCATGGACGAAATCCTCCAATCACCGTACCCATCAATGCACGGTGCTCCTCTGAGATAGAAGCTCGCCCCAGCAGAATCATCAGCTCCTCCGACCACGCATCGGACGGTGCCGGACTCGTCCTATGACCTCCATCGAAGGCCGGACGCGGAGAACCTTGGGGGGACATATGGCTACCTTCCACCCCTGCCGGATTCGGAGAAACCCTCCGCGACGACACCTCAGGGTCGCCCGCCTCGCCAGGCAGTACGGCAGGGGGAGGCATTCCACTCTCCATCATCTCCGGAAGAAGATCCCCCAAAGACGAGCTCTGCTGAGAAGGGCTGAGGTCCGAGCTACAAAGTAAAATTTCGATTAATCTTCTCAAATAAAAAGCAAGGATTTCTCTCATCCCTCTAAAGGAAAATCTTTCTCTACTTACGGCTCGCTGGAGGGCTGATCCCTTTGAGGGCGTAGTTCGGCCGAGGATCTCCCCGGCGTCGGACCCTCTGACGAGGACTTTTTCCCCCGCTTTGAGGCCATGGTCTCCGGGTCATCAGAGGCGGCCCTCTTCTTCCCCTTAGGAGAGGAATTGTCGGTTCTTCCCTTCGGAGCAGCCTCCTTCGAGGAGGCCATAGTTTCCTTGTCCTCCCCCTCACTTCCCTCCAAAGGCACGATCTTCAACATCCTGACTAGCACGGGATCCGGCCTGGTCTCAGGAAGGGGAGCTGGACACCTGATCAGCTTTGCCTTCGCTATCCACCCCTATTTAAAAGGACAACTCTTTTAGGGGCGAATTTATGACAATTTTACGGATAGCGAGTCCGGGCACAAGGTTACTTACTTGAGTATCCGGGCGATTGCAGCTTAAACCTGCATCCTCGGTCAAATCCGGACACATTGCTTGTGATCCGAAGAATATTTTATACATCTCCACGGGCGTTGCGCCCATAAAATGCTGGAGAGCTCGTGGTCCCTCTGGATTAAACTCCCACAGACGAAGGGAGCGAAGTTTGCCGGGCAGTGTTCGGCGAATCAGCATGACCTGCGTCACCTTGACCAGGTTGAGGTCTCTTTCTAAGAGATCCCTAATGCGGCCCTGCAACAAGGGCACGTCTTTGGATAACCCCTAATCTAATCCTTTGTTGACCCATGACGCTAGCCGTGGTGGGGGACCCGAGCGAAAGGCAGGAGGCGCCCCCCACTTGGCGCTCCTGGGAGCGGCGATATAGAACCACTCTCGTTGCCACAAGCCGGGCTCCTCTTGAAAGGAGCCCTCGGGCCATGGAGCATCAGCATTCTTACTTATGACAGCGCCTCCGCACTCTGCGTGCCGTCCCTCGATCATCTTCGGCTCCACTCCAAAAGTCTTGAGCCATAATCCGAAGTGAGGAGTAACACGGAGGAACGCTTCGCACACAACAATGAATGAGGAAATGTGGAGGATGGACTCCGGAGCTAAGTCATGAAATTCCAGCCCATAATAGAACATCAGCCCCCTCACGAAGGGATCCATCGGGAAGCCTAACCCCCGAAGGAAGTGAGACATGAACACTACGCTCTCACCGGGCTGGGGACTGGGAATAGCCTGCCTTTGAGCAGGCAATCTATGCAAAATTTCGGCGGTCAAGAACTTAGCCTCTCTCAACTTTAGAACGTCCTCCTCCGTCGCATTCATCGGCCTTCAAGGTCGGAACCGGACATTGTCGAAGGTCTGAAGCGCCTGGAATCTGGAGCCTAGGGTGTTGGAACTCGAGGCGATGGGCGAACTTGTTTTGAGATTGGAGAAAAGGAGTAAGGCCTTGGTCTCTTTATAAGAGGTTGAATACCAGGAGCCCTCCCCGTAACCGTTTGGGACTCGCCTTTAATCGAGAAGACATGCCAACGGGCATGATTGGGTTACCCACGTCCGTATTGATGAGAATCCCGTAAATAAAGGGGACACGATCTCTGCTTTGACAAGACGTGCCAAGGAAACCGCCTCGCAAAACACGCTGAGGTGGAAAAGTGAAAACGATTCAAATAAAGGCTTGGCCGTAGTGTGATGTCACGCTGCGGAATACGTCAGTGGATTAGATTTGTGTTAATATTATTCTCTCTGTGGCAATATGTGGAAACTTATTTTGCAGAGCCGGACACTACTCTTGGTGTTTACAAACTTTTATGAAGAATTTGGAGGAACCCGCCTTGCAATGCCGAAGACAATCTACGTGCTAGACTCGTCGTCATTGAAGCCTGGTTCAGGGGCTACTGAGGGAGTCCTGGATTAGGGGGTGTTCGGGTAGCCGGACTATACCTTCAGCCGGACTCCAGGACTATGAAGATACAAGATTGAAGACTTCGTCCTGTGTCCGGATGGGACTTTCCTTGGCGTGGAAGGCAAGCTTGGCGATGCAGATATTCAAGATCTCCTACCATTGTAACCGACTTTGTGTAACCCTAACCCTCTCCGGTGTCTATATAAACTGGAGGGTTTTAGTCCGTAGCACAACTTCATCAGACAACAATCATACCATAGGCTAGCTTTTAGGGTTTAGCCTCCTTGATCTCGTGGTAGATCTACTCTTGTACTACCCATATCATCAATATTAATCAAGCAGGACGTAGGGTTTTACCTCCATCAAGAGGGCCCGAACCTGGGTAAAACATCGTGTTCCTTGCCTCCTGTTACCATCCGGCTTAGACGCACAGTTCGGGACCCCCTATCCGAGATCCGCCGGTTTTGACACCGACACCTGTGTTGTCGTAGAAGTGTTCCATGACATTACCAAAATTATCATCACAGAAGTGTCCACTTCCATGATGATAAATCGCGCGTCACAGAAGTGCTTTCATCAAGGGTGACTGACACGTGGCATCCACCATAACGGAACGCCGTTAAGCTATCGGGTCGGGTTTTGGATCCGATAACCCGTTAACAGCCCCGACCAATGGGAAATTTCCACGTGTAAAATTCTTATTGGCCGGACGAAACACGTGTCAGCTCGTCAGTGGGTCAGATAGGCGCCTATGATACGTCGACACGTGGAACGGCCCAACAAAGTCCCATTCCTGTGTAAAGGCCGACCCGTTTGACTTGGTCAAAAGCTGGCGGCCCGGCCCATGGAAAGCCTGTTAACAGCCTGTTCGAATATAGCCCATTTATAGCCCGCTAACCCAAGGCCCATTACCCTCTATCCGAATTAGGCCCAGTAGCGTCATCTGGGCCATCCAATATGATTCCAGCCCATTTTCACTTCTGGCCCATGTATGGCCCATGACGTCTTTCGGCCCATATGAGGCCCTATGTAACTCTTGGCCTATTAACGGCCCGTGGTGAAACTGGCCCACAATGAACAGTGTATCACTTTACACCCGTTAACGCCCCGTGGTGAAACTGGCCCGTGATGAACAGTGTATCACTTTATACCCATTAATGGCCCGTTATACTGTTGGGCCGTTTCCAGCCCATGTTATCTTCCAGCCTTCTTCAGAGCCCATTTATTCTTGGGCTCATTTCTAGCATTCGTTTACTTACGGCCCGTTATTGTCGTTTTCTGCTTGTGGGCCAAATTCAGTCCGTGGTTACAGTCGGCCCGTTTGTGGTCCGTTAATACGTTGGGCCGTTTTCATAGCGTCATCAAATACGGCCTATTAATGATGGACCATTATGGTCGGCCCATGAACGGACGATTCCAACTCTAGCCCGTTTACGGCCAGAATGCGGTTTGTTTGGCCCATGTTTGGCCAATCGATCATACGGCTCGTATAAGGCCCATTGATGATACGGCCCGTAGAAGGCCCATTGATGATACAGCCCGTAGAAGGCCCATTGTTTCTACAGCCCGTAGAAGGCCCACTGCTTCTACGGCTCGTAGAAGGCCCACTGTTTATACGGCCCGTAGAAGGCGCACAGTTTCTACGGCCCGTAGGAGGCCCAGTGTCACTACAGTAAATATTAGCCCATGGTTATTGTGGCCTAGCTTTTGAAAAAATAGGTTATTGCAGCCACTAGCAAACCGCAGAAAAAGAACTGCACTGACTACAAGCAAACAAATAAACAAGACAACAAGGAAATAAATAAGCAAGCAACTTACACTAGGCTATCACGGCTATTACACATATTACATCCACTGGGCATCAAAGTTCGCCACCAGTGCAAATATAGGTGAAAGGATCGATATGGTTGACTAGAGGGGGGGGTGAATAGGCAACTACCAATTTTTAACTTTTATTTATCAAATTAAACTTTGCATCAAAGTAGGTTGTCTAGATGTGCAACTAGGTGAGCAACCTATATGATGCAAAACCAACAAGCAAGCTAGCAAGAAAGAGAAGTAACACTAAAGAGCTTGCACAAGTAAAGGTAAGAGATAACCAAGAGTGGATTCGGTGAAGAAGAGGATGTGTTACCGAAGTTCCTTCCCTTTGAGGGGAAGTACGTCTCCGTTGGAGCGGTGTGGAGGCACGATGCTCCCCAAGAAGCCACTAGGGCCACCGTATTCTCCTCACGCCCTCACACAATGCGAGATGCCGTGATTCCACTATTTGTGCCCTTGAAGGCGGCGACCGAACCTTTACAAACAAGGTTGGGGCAATCTCCACAACTTAATCGGAGGCTCCCAACAAAACCACGAAGCTTCACCACAATGGACTATGGCTCTGTGGTGACCTCAACCGTCTAGGGTGCTCAAACACCCAAGAGTAACAAGATCCGCTAGGGATGAGTGGGGGAATTGAAAATCCCTTGGTGGAAGTGTAGATTGGGGCCTTCTCAACCACTCCCGAGCAAATCAACAAGTTTGATTGGCTAGAGAGATAGATCGGGCGAAAATGGAGCTTGGAGCATTTAATGGAGCTTGAGCAATAAATGGAGCTCGGGGAGGAAGAGATAGGTCAAAGAGAAGAAGGGGACCCCTTTTATAGTGGGGGCAACAATCCAACCGTTGCCCCTCACCAACCAGCCCCGCACAGGGCGGTACTACCGCTGAGAGGGGCGGTACTACCGCCAGGTTAGCGGTACTGCCGCGCCAGCCAGCGGCACTGCCGCGCAGAGGAGACTAGTAGGGAATAGGACCCAACACTGTACTACCGCGGTGGTAGGGGAGGTACTACCGCCTCTACAACCGCAACTAGTGCCGGAAAACCCAACACGAGAAAAAGACCCCTCAAGTCGAGGCGGTAGGAGCCACACAACCCAGCGGTACTACGGCAGCGGGGTCATGGGCGGTACTACCGCCGTGGAGCGGTACTGCCGCTTGTGACCCTTCAGCCGTACTACCGCTGGTAGTGCGGTACTACTGCTGGGGCACAGAAGAGAGAGAGAGAGAATCTCTCCAAAGAGGCTGAGGACGAGGCGGAGGTGCCAGGCACCCCAGCGGTACTACTGCTGTGGAGCCACGGGCGGTACTATCGCTGTGGAGCAGTACTGCCGCTTGTGGCTCCTCAGCGGTACTACCGCTGGGTTGCGCGGTACTACCGCTTGGACCCAAACAGGATAAGGAAGAGAGGAGAGATCTCTACAATGGAATGGAAAAGCTCGGAGGGTGAGAAGCTGATGTGTACGTGTTGATTCCACCCATGCAATACCCCAGCGGACCCCCTCTTGATAGTACGGTGCCCTCTACGCAACTAGTCCACCGAGAAAGAAATGAAAGAGCTGTACCGTCTTGAAATATACTCCAAGGGGAAGAAAATGTCTCGTGCCAGGGGAGAATCTGTGAATTATTCAAAGCATAAGATTAGTCCGCAAACATGTTGTCATCGATCACCAAAACTACCTTGAGAGAGATATGCCGTAACAATATCCCCCTTTTTGGTGGATTGATGACAACTAGGGATTTGCGCAAGGAAAAGAAATAAAAGAAGAAAACTCTGAACTACAAAATATAGACGGGCTCCCCCAGAATGTGTGCACCTAGATAGTGGAGCATTTGGAGCAAGACACACACATTCGGATCAACACTCCCCCTATATTTTATAGTCCAACAATACTAAGCACAAGATATATGAGAGAAGAGAATAAAACAGGACAAGCATGCATCTCATAATAAACTACAGTACTGAATAGACATAAGTAATAAGGTAGCGATAGGGAGCATATGTCTCACACCATATGTCTAGAACTTAGGTCTCACAGGCACCAAACCAAACCAAATAAAGACACGGAGAGAACACACAAGAAACCACCACAAGACGACTCAAAGCACGGCAATAACACAAATCCCTACACTCTCTCCCCATTTGGCAGCGAGACACCAAAAAGGGGAAAGAGTGATGCTACGACTCCAGGTGATGGGAAGATGAAGATCTCGAACATCACATCTCTGCATCTTCATCGTGGGTCGAAAACTGCTTGGCATCGGAGTCGGTCCAAGGGCAATGCTGATGAATCCATTCCTCCTCTTCAGTGATCTGACCCTCAGACCCACTAGCAACTGTCGCTCCCATCTGACGCATGAGCTCCTTGTGGCGCGTCCTGGCATGCTTCTCCGCCACATGAGTCATGTACTGACCATGAGACTCCATGCAGAAAAGCTTCTTCATCTTGCGTTTAAGCTTCTGTGCCCACGACGGTTCTGTACTAGAGGGCCCAAAGTCCTCCTCATGATCATCAGTAGCAGCCCCACCCTCGGTCCCCATGGCAATAGCAGCAGCAGACGGATCCCCCATGGCAGCAGCAGCAGACAGACCCCCTGTGTGAGGCGCTGGGGTGGCCCAATTGTCCTTCTTCCTCAGACACTTGATCTCATGAGAAACCAAGTCTCCAGTTTCTAGCAACACTCTGGGATAAGTCTGTGCCCAGGCCCTCTCAATGAGCCTCATGATGAATGGACCATATATAGGGCACTTGCGCTCAGACACGGCAGAGAGAAGTTCAGACCACATGACATGAGAAATATCCAGGCTCTCTCCAGTGCTTGCTTCCTTCTCATGCTGACAGAAAAGGAGCATGTCCACGAGGTAAGAGTGGACCATATCCAGATTCCCGATCTGAGGGAAGAGAGTCTCACGGAAGATGCGATGAAGAATGTCCAGATACGGAGACAACTCATAGGTCTTCTTCTCAGTTACTGGGTGAACTTTCATAGTCCAGTAGGGACAAAGGGCTTGCTTGTGGGTGGACGTAGCATTGCGGTGAGGGCGGAAACCGACAGGATTCTCAAGCCCGTGATCCACCACATCAAGTAACTCCATGAAAGCCTTCCACTTGACGGAAAGCAGCTTGCCATTGGTCATCCATGTCAGAGTCTTGTCGACATCCGTCCCAAGATGGACGGTGGCATAGAATTGAGCCACCAAATCCGCATCGAAATCCTTGTTGAATTGCATGATCCTGAGAATGTTCAGCTGAGTGCACATCTGAAGGGCTTCGCCAAAGTACTCCGGGTCCTTCTCCATAGAATCAGTGTCAATGGAGCGAATATCAACAAAGAGATTCTTCTTGGCCTTGATCACATCAAAGTAGATGGCAAACTGAAAACGGTTCCAGAACGGGCGGTTGACCAAAGTGGGTTCTTGGTCCACCGCATAGGGGTTGCGGCGCCGCTTCTCCCAAAACTCCTTGTTGGTCATCTCAGTCACAGCTTCCCTTTTGGCTTGTTGGCGGATCTCTTGGTTTGCTGAGGAGGTGGAGGAACACTTGCGGATGCACTTGCTGGAGGCAGTTGGGTGCTCGAGGAGCCACCGGCTGGCTCAGAGGTGCGGTAGCTTTTTGATGTTGCACGCCCGGGGTTGATACGGCGAGCTTGATGCTCAGAATGGTCATCACCTGGAGCCAAACACAAGAGCACGCAAAACAACCAGAAAGAACGAGCATAAGCCAACAAACACAATAAAAATAATCAAGGTAAGGTAGGAATTTGATGGAATTTGGCATGCAGCGGTAGTACCGTGACATGTCCGCGGTAGTACCGCCCCAAAGAGAGCGGTAGTACCGCTCGAGGTCAAGCGGTAGTACCGCTCCAACGAGAGCGGTAGTACTGCTCGAGGCGGAGAAACAGCAGTTTCCTACAGCACGAGGCAGAGAAACAACGGTTTCCTACTACCGTGGTCAGATCCGGCACTACCGGCCTGCCAAATTCAAAAATATTCCTACCAAACTCTAATCGAGATAGTCTAGTTGCCTTCTCCAACTAACTCAAGCCTAGATTTAGCCAAACGAAGACCACGCTCTTCCTCAAGAGCATTGGAAAGATCCGAAATCTCATCGGCATAGTCATGACTATGCCCTTCCATCTTAGTGATGGTGTCTTCGTGAGCCTCGATCATGTCATTGGCTTCACCAAGTTGTTCCAAGAGAGCAACAAAGTGCTTCTTGGATTTTCCCTTGAGTTTGCCCATAAAGGCCTCAAACTCGTTAGCCTCCACATTAGCTCCCTCAAGTTCATTAATGCTATCCGTCGGAGAAGGATGATTAATGATGGTAGTTTTGATATTGGGGGTTACCTTGTTGGTGTCTTTAGCCATGAGGCACTTGGCGGTGATGCTCTCATTGGGTGAGTCGAAGAGAGACACCCGTGAAGTCGTCGCAATGGCAACGGAGGCCATGGCAACTGACTCATCATCTTCATCATCGTCATCATCCTCATTGTACTCTTCTTGTACAACCAATGCCTTGGGAGGAGTCTTCTTGGTGAAGTTGTTCTTGTTGGGGAACGACTTGGCCTTGTCTTTTCGGATGAGCTTGCCACCATTGTCTTCCCTCTTCTCATACGGGCATTCCACAACAAAATGACTCACGTTGCCGCAATTGTAGCAAGTCCTTACACGTTGCTTGCCCCTCGTGCCACTCGAGTTGTTTTTGCTAAAGTTTGGCCTCGAGTTTTTCTTGCTCCAAAATTGCCTTGAAGCAAGTGCCATGTGTTCATGATATGCATACTTCGTATCTTCGGGGTTGCTCTCCTCTTCTTCCTCTTCTTCTTCTTCAATGGTGAGCTTGGCCTTCAATGCAAGGTTATGCTTCTTTGCCCGTTGAGAACGGAGCACCGCATTGTCGGCGGTCTTGTCCAAAATGTTCATGGCCACAAACTCATCCAACACTTCGCTTGAGGTCAAAGTGTGGAAGTCTGGTCTTTGACGAATGATGGAGGACATGGCCTTGTGGTAGGGCATCATTGCCTTGAGGAATTTGCGCTTGATCCAATTGTCATCCGTGTCCTTGCTCCCGTGATCTCGTAGTGAGATCGCGAGTTTGGTTACTCTCCGATAAAGCTCACGAGGTTCTTCATCTTCTTTCATAGCAAACTCATCGGCCTCATCTTGCACCACTTCATAGTTGGAGCGTTGAATGCTTGCGCTTCCCCGGTAGAGAGAGACAACACAATGCCATGAATCTTTGGCCAAGGTGAAGGGACGAAGATGAGGTAGGTCTTCGGGTGGAATTGCATCTTGAATGATAAAGAGAGCATTCTCATTGAATTGACTATCCGCGGCTTCTCGAGGAGTGAAGTTGCTTGGATCATGCGGATAAAAACCTTCTTCAATGATTCTCCAAAAGTTAGTGTTCACATGATTTAAATGACGTTTAAAGCGGTAAACCCAAGAATCAAAGTCCTCATTTTTCACAATCTTAGGGGGAGGACCGGCATGATTCAAATGAGTAGAAGGAACCGGTCCACCATAAACAAGTGGTGGTTCCACATGAGCAAAGATGCCGGTGCCATTTTTACCACTAGAAGATGGAGCATTTTCACTACTAGCTTCCCCCTTGTCGGGGATAGCATCCGTCACCTTGTTGGTGGGATCACCCACTTTCAACGGTGCGGTGGAAAGTTTAAGCCCCTCAAGAAATTTAGTAAACATGCTTTCAACCTTAGTCGTCATGGAGGTCTTCAATGTCTCTAAGGCCACATTGAATTCCTCACGAGAGACCGAGGTTCCCCCATCGCCCGTGGACGAGATTGGATTCACACCGGAGTGTTCCTCCACACCGTCTACGGTATCAACCATACTCTTTGGACGGTAAAGTCCTTAATAAAGAGACGAGGCTCTGATACCAATTGAAAGGATCGATATGGTTGACTAGAGGGGGGTGAATAGGCAACTACCAATTTTTAACTTTTCTTTATCAAATTAAACTTTGCATCAAAGTAGGTTGTCTAGATGTGCAACTAGGTGAGCAACCTATATGATGCAAAACCAACAAGCAAGCTAGCAAGCAAGAGAAGTAACACTAAAGAGCTTGCACAAGTAAAGGTAAGAGATAACCAAGAGTGGGTCCGGTGAAGACGAGGATGTGTTACCGAAGTTCCTTCCATTTGAGGGGAAGTACGTCTCCGTTGGAGCGGTGTGGAGGCACGATGCTCCCCAAGAAGCCACTAGGGCCACCGTATTCTCCTCACGCCCTCACACAATGCGAGATGCCGTGATTCCACTATTGGTGCCCTTGAAGGCGGCGACCGAACCTTTACAAACAAGGTTGGGGCAATCTCCACAACTTAATCGGAGGCTCCCAACAAAACCACGAAGCTTCACCACAATGGACTATGGCTCCGTGGTGACCTCAACCATCTAGGGTGCTCAAACACCCAAGAGTAACAAGATCCGCTAGGGATGAGTGGGGGAATCGAAAATCCCTTGGTGGAAGTGTAGATCAGGGCCTTCTCAACCACTCCCGAGCAAATCAACAAGTTTGATTGGCTAGAGAGATAGATCGGGCGAAAATGGAGCTTGGAGCATATAATGGAGCTTGAGCAATAATTGGAGCTTGGGGAGGAAGAGATAGGTCAAAGAGAAGAAGGGGACCCCCTTTTATAGTGGGGGCAACAATCCAACCGTTGCCCCTCACCAACCAGCCCCGCACAGGGCGGTACTACTGCTGAGAGGGGGCGGTACTACCGCCAGGCCAGCGGTACTGCCGCGCCAGCCAGCGGCACTGCCGCGCAGAGGAGACTAGTAGGGAATAGGACCCAACGCGGTACTACCATGGTGGTAGGGGCGGTACTACCGCTCCTGGAACGGTACTACCGCCTCTACAACCGCAACTAGTGCCACAAAACCCGACATGAGAAAAAGACCCCTCTAGTCGAGGCGGTAGGAGCCACACAGCCCAGCGGGGTCACGGGCGGTACTACCGCCGTGGAGCGGTACTGCCGCTTGTGACCCTTCGGCCGTACTACCGCTGGTAGTGCGGTACTACCGCTGGGGCACAGAAGAGAGAGAGAGAGAATCTCTCCAAAGAGGCTGAGGACGAGGCAGAGGTGCCAGGCACCCCAGCGGTACTACTGCTGTGGAGCCACGGGCGGTACTACCGTTGTGGAGCGGTACTACCGCTGTGGAGCGGTACTGCCGCTTGTGGCTCCTCAGCGGTACTACCGCTGGGTTGCGCGGTACTACCGCTTGGACCCAGACAGGATAAGGAAGAGATGAGAGATCTCTACAATGGAATGGAAAAGCTCGAAGGGTGAGAAGCTGATGTGTACGTGTTGATTCCACCCATGCAATACCCCAGCGGACCCCCTCTCACTACAGGAATCAGCTATTTTGCCGTCTGCCACGGCGGACGGCAAAGGCATGAACGGCGGACGGCAAAGGCCTTTGCCGTCAGCCGCGGACGGCAAAAGGCTCCGGCAAAGTAGGCTACGGTAAACAGCTACTTTGCCGTCTGCTTCCTGGCGGCTGACGGCAAAGGCCCTTTGCCGTCTGCAGCGGACGGCAAAGAGAGCGGACGGCAATAATTGCGCTTTCAGTCCGTTAAGTGGCTAACGGCAGGCCTTTGCCGTCCGCCGCTGACGGTAAAATTTCTAGTGTCTTTGCCGTCCGCAGTATGATGTCATCTACACGTCACTACATGGCAGGTTCTTTGCCGTCTGCCACTGATGGCAAAGTGCAGGTTCTTTGCCGTTTGCCACTGATGGCAAAGTCTTTGCCGCCTGCCACTGTAGGCAAACTGACCAAATGGGTCAGCTCCCAGGAAGCACAGCTGGATGCCACGTGTCTTCTTTGTCGTCCGCGGCAGACGGCAAAGAGCCCGTTGCCGTCGGTGGCGGACGGCAAAGAGCCTGCATATTGGCTCTTTTATCTGTTTTTTTATTAAATCCAACAATTTTCATCACAAATATATATGACATATATAGATATATTTCAAAAGGCCATTACAGAGCAAACATATAAGATATCCAACACATAACTTCATCATCCAACCATATATATTACATGCATAGTTCCATCATACATAACAAGTTCAACATAGAGGCATCCAACCATATATATTACAATAGTTTCATCCAACGATACATGCATAGTTCAACGATACAAAAGAAACAGAGAAAGGGATAAGGAGCACTCCATCTATGCAAGCTTTCGTCAAGTGAATGAAATCTGCAAAATGAAAAATAAGAAAGTTAGAACAAGAGGAGTAGAACAAGAAGAAGAGTAGAACAAGAAGAAGACTAGAACAAGAAGAGTAGAACAAGAAGAAGACTAGAACAAGAAGAGTATGTCATTTATGAGCTAACTTACGTGAAATGGATCATATATATATGAGCTAACTAAGTTGAAATGGGTCGTTTATGAGCTAGCTAAGGTGAAATGGATCATTTATGAGCTAACTTAGTTGAAATGGGTCGTTTATGAGCTAACTAAGGTCAAATGGATCGTTTTTGAGGTAACTAAGGTGAAATGGATCGTTTTTAGCTAACTTAGGTGAAATGGATCATTTATGAGCTAACTTAGTTGAAATGGATCGTTTTTGAGCTAACTTAGGTGAAATGGATCATTTATGAGCTAATTTAGTTGAAATGGATCTTTTTGAGCTAACTTAGGTGAAATGGATCATTTAAGAGCTAATTCAGGTGAAATGGATCGTTTTTTAGCTAACTTGGTGAAATGGATCGTTTATGAGCTAAATTAGTTGAAATGGATCGTTTATGAGATAACCTAGGTAAGATGGGTCATTTTGGAGTTAACCTAGGTGAAATGGGTCATTTTAAAGCTAACGTAGGTAAAATGGATCATTTAGGAGCTAATCTAGGTAAAATGGGTCATTTTTGAGCTAACTTGGATGAACTGGATCATTTATAAGCTAACCTAGGTAAAATGGGTCATTTTAGAGCTAACTTAGGTAAAATGGATCATCTATGAGCTAACTAAGCTAATTATGCAATTTTTGACATAAGTATGCTAAGTACAGATCGTTTTAGAGCTAACTTAGGTAAAATGGATGGTTTTGGAGGTCAGTAAGCTTATTAAGTCATTTTGGAGGAGAAGAAGCTAAGTCTAGGTCATTATGGTAAGCATTGGAGGAAATAAAGCTAAGTCTAGGTCTTTATGCACGTGTTAAGCAAAACACTAGATAAACTTACCAAGATCCAGGAGGTGTAGGAGCTGGGTGGCTCGTGTCGGTAGCTGGAGAAGGATCGTGCGATGCTTGTCTGGAGTTACGCTGCACCAAAGATCATTTCCAATGTCTTGTTAGCATGATGACACTCAAATGTTAAGACTAGCAAGTAATGTCCATTCAAATAAAACTCACCGTGGTCCCAGGAGCAATCACTGGCATCGGCGGAGCGGTCTGACCTGTCTTCTCGCACACAGACTGCACATTTGGTTTTGACGACTCAGTCATACTAGTTAGTAATGAGACAAACACTACATGAATGTTTTGGCTAATCTGCAGAAGAAACTTACCACAAGGAGCTCGTACATGGCCCTTGCCTGCATGTCATTCCGTGCCCTCTCCTCCTCCATCATCTTTGTCGTCCTCTCCTCCAACTCCCGCTGCCTCTCCGCCGCCTCCGCCAGAAGTTTCTCCGTTCTATCTCTCTCACTCTGTATAGCAGCCTGCAACACCACTCACATGACCATTTGTAATCATTGATGGAAGCGCACACAATGTAATGGAGAAAGATAACTGAGTACGTATCACTAACCTTGATGGCGAGTTGCACTGGCCGTTCACGAGGCCTTATCTCAGGAGCGAAGCTCGACTGGCGCGCCTTGATCTCCGGGAGAGTGCTAGGACAACGGATAAGTCCATCTCCAATGGCTATGGAGCCATGGGACCTCCCGCCACCAGATATCATCACCAGCTCTGGATCAATGGGACCCTGGCTCGGGTTAAAGTCCTCCCCTTTCCTCGCCTTCCCCTCATCTCTATATCTCACGAGCTTGTTGTGGGAGGAGATGTTGGTGAAGTTGTTTGCATCATCGAGGTCAGACTGAGAGAAAGCCTTGACTTTCTTGAAAGAGGCAGTGTGAGCCATGGCATACAGGTCGTACACCTCTGGCACCTTATCCGCCTTATTGTAGCGTGCCTGAAAGAGAGAAACAATGAAAATTAGTAATTAAAGGGCTCAAGCTAGCATGATGAATGAATTGAAGGAAATATGCCCTAGAGGCAATAATAAAGTTATTATTTATTTCCTTATAATCATGATAAATGTTTATTATTCATGCTAGAATTGTATTAACCGGAAACATAATACATGTGTGAATACATAGACAAACAAAGTGTCACTAGTATGCCTCTACTTGACTAGCTCGTTAATCAAAGATGGTTATGTTTCCTAACCATGAACAATGAGTTGTTATTTGATTAACGGGATCACATCATTAAGAGAATGATCTAATTGACATGACCCATTCCATTAGCTTAGCACCCGATCGTTTAGTATGTTGCTATTGCTTTCTTCATGACTTATACATGTTCCTATAACTATGAGATTATGCAACTCCCGTTTACCGGAGGAACACTTTGGGTACTACCAAACGTCACAACGTAACTGGGTGATTATAAAGGAGTACTACAGGTGTCTCCAAAGGTACATGTTGGGTTGGCGTATTTCGAGATTAGGTTTTGTCACTCCGATTGTCGGAGAGGTATCTCTGGGCCCTCTCGGTAATGCACATCACTTAAGCCTTGCAAGCATTGCAACTAAATGAGTTAGTTGCGGGATGATGTATTACAGAACGAGTAAAGAGACTTACCGGTAACGAGATTGAACTAGGTATTGGATACCGACGATCGAATCTCGGGCAAGTAACATACCGATGACAAAGGGAACAACGTATGTTGTTATGCGGTCTGACCGATAAAGATCTTCGTAGAATATGTAGGAGCCAATATGGGCATCCAGGTCCCGCTATTGGTTATTGACCGGAGACGTATCTCGGTCATGTCTACATTGTTCTCGAACCCGTAGGGTCCGCACGCTTAAGGTTACGATGACAGTTATATTATGAGTTTATGCATTTTGATGTACCGAAGGTTGTTCGAAGTCCCGGATGTGATCACGGACATGACGAGGAGTCTCGAAATGGTCGAGACATAAAGATTGATATATTGGAAGCCTATGTTTGGATATCGGAAGTGTTCCGGGTGAAATCGGGATTTTACCAGAGTACCGGGAAGGTTACCGGAACCCCCCGGGAGCTAAATGGGCCATGATGGGCCTTAGTGGAAAAGAGAAGAGGCAGCCCTACATGGGCTGCGCGCCTCCCCCTTCCCCTAGTCCTATTAGGACTAGGAGAGGTGGCCGGCCCCCTCCTTCTCTTTTCCCCCTCCGCGAATCCTATTCCAACTAGGATTGGGGGGGGGGGGAATCCTACCCCCAGAGGGAGTAGGACTCTCCTGGCGCACCCCTTGTGGCCGGCCAGCCTCCCCCCTTTGGTCCTTTATATACTGAGGTAAAGGCACCCTAGAACACACAAGTTGATCCACGTGATCTATTCCTTAGCCGTGTGCGGTGCCCCCAGCCACCATATTCCTTGATAATACTGTAGCGGAGTTTAGGCGAAGCTCTGCTGCTGTAGTGCATCAAGATCGTCACCACGCCGTCGTGCTGACGGAACTCTTCCCCGACACTTTGCTGGATCGGAGTCCGGGGATCGTCATCGAGCTGAACGTGTGCTCGAACTCGGAGGTGCCGTAGTTTCGGTACTTGGTCGGTTGGATCGTGAAGACGTACGACTACTTCCTCTACGTTGCGTCAACGCTTCCGCAGTCGGTCTGCATGGGTACGTAGACAACACTCTCCCCTCTCGTTGCTATGCATCACATGATCTTGCGTGTGCGTAGGAATTTTTTTGAAATTACTACGAAACCCAACAGTGGTATCAGAGCCTAGGTTATTTATGTTGATGTTATATGCACGAGTAGAACACAAGTGAGTTGTGGGCGATATAAGTCATACTGCCTACCAGCATGTCATACTTTGGTTCGGCGGCATTGTTGGACGAGACGACCCAGACCAACATTACGCGTACGCTTACGCGAGACCGGTTCCCCCGACGTGCTTTGCACATAGGTGGCTTGCGGGTGACAGTCTCTCCAACTTTAGTTGAACCAAGTGTGGGTACGCCCGGTCCTTGCGAAGGTTAAAACGGAGTCTATTTGACAAACTATCGTTGTGGTTTTGATGCGTAGGTGAGATTGGTTCTTGCTTAAGCCCGTAGCAGCCACGTAAAACTTGCAACAACAAAGTAGAGGACGTCTAACTTGTTTTTGCAGGGCATGTTGTGATGTGATATGGTCAAGGCATGATGCTGAATTTTATTGTATGAGATGATCATGTTTTGTAACCGAGTTATCGGCAACTGGCAGGAGCCATATGGTTGTCGTTTTATTGTATGCAATGCAATCGCGATGTAATGCTTTACTTTTATCACTAAGCGGTAGCGATAGTCGTAGAAGCATAAACTTGGCGAGACGACAACGATGCTACGATGGAGATCAAGGTGTCACGCCGGTGACGATGGTGATCACGACGGTGCTTCGGAGATGGAGATCACAAGCACAAGATGATGATGGCCATATCATATCACTTATATTGATTGCATGTGATGTTTATCCTTTTATGCATCTTATCTTGCTTTGATTGACGGTAGCATTATAAGATGATCTCTCACTAAATTATCAAGAAGTGTTCTCCCTGAGTATGCACCGTTGCGAAAGTTCTTCGTGCTGAGACACCACGTGATGATCGGGTGTGATAGGTTCTACGTTCAAATACAACGGGTGCAAAACAGTTGCACACGCGGAATACTCAGGTTATACTTGACGAGCCAAGCATATACAGATATGGCCTCGGAACACGGATACCGAAAGGTCGAGCGTGAATCATATAGTAGATATGATCAACATAACGATGTTCACCATTGAAAACTACTCCATCTCACGTGATGATCAGTTATGGTTTAGTTGATTTGGATCACGTAATCACTTAGAGGATTAGAGGGATGTCTATCTAAGTGGGAGTTCTTTAATTAATTTGTTTAACTGAACTTAAATTTATCATGAAACTTAGTACCTGATTAGTATCTTGCTTGTTTATGTTTGGTTGTAGATATATGGCTCGTGCTGTTGTTCCGTTGAATTTTAATGCGTTCCTTGAGAAAGCAAAGTTGAAAGATGATGGTAGCAATTACACGGACTGGGTCCGTAACTTGAGGATTATCCTCATTGCTGCACAGAAGAATTACGTCCTAGAAGCACCGCTGGGTGCCAGGCCTGCTGCAGGAGCAACGCCGGATGTTATGAACGTCTGGCAGAGCAAAGCTGATGACTACTCGATAGTTCAGTGTGCCATGCTTTACGGCTTAGAACCGGGACTTCAACGACGTTTTGAACGTCATGGAGCATATGAGATGTTCCAGGAGTTGAAGTTAATATTTCAAGCAAATGCCCGGATTGAGAGATATGAAGTCTCCAATAAGTTCTATAGCTGCAAGATGGAGGAGAACAGTTCTGTCAATGAGCATATACTCAAAATGTCTGGGTATAATAATCACTTGATTCAATTGGGAGTTAATCTTCCAGATGATTGCGTCATTGATAGAATTCTTCAATCACTGCCACCAAGCTACAAGAGCTTCGTGATGAACTATAATATGCAAGGGATGAATAAGACTATTCCCGAGCTCTTCGCGATGCTGAAAGCTGCGGAGGTAGAAATCAATAAGGAGCATCAAGTGTTGATGGTCAACAAGACCACTAGTTTCAAGAAAAAGGGCAAAGGGAAGAAGAAGGGGAACTTCAAAAAGAACGGCAAGCAAGTTGCTACTCAAGAGAAGAAACCCAAACCTGGACCTAAGCCCGAAACTGAGTGCTTCTATTGCAAGCAGACTGGTCACTGGAAGCGGAACTGCCCCAAGTATTTGGCGGATAAGAAGGATGGCAAGGTGAACAAAGGTATATGTGATATACATGTTATTGATGTGTACCTTACTAATGCTCGCAGTAGCACCTGGGTATTTGATACTGGTTCTGTTGCTAATATTTGCAACTCGAAACAGGGACTACGGATTAAGCGAAGATTGGTTAAGGACGAGGTGACGATGCGCGTGGGAAACGGTTCTAAAGTCGATGTGATCGCGGTCGGCACGCTACCTCTACATCTACCTTCGGGATTAGTATTAGACCTAAATAATTGTTATTTGGTGCCAGCGTTGAGCATGAACATTATATCTGGATCTTGTTTAATGCGAGACGGTTATTCATTTAAATCAGAGAATAATGGTTGTTCTATTTATATGAGTAATATCTTTTATGGTCATGCACCCTTGAAGAGTGGTCTATTCTTATTGAATCTCGATAGTAGTAATACACATATTCATAATGTTGAAGCCAAAAGATGCAGAGTTGATAATGATAGTGCAACTTATTTGTGGCACTGCCGTTTAGGTCATATCGGTGTAAAGCGCATGAAGAAACTCCATACTGATGGACTTTTGGAACCACTTGATTATGAATCACTTGGTACTTGCGAACCGTGCCTCATGGGCAAGATGACCAAAACACCGTTCTCCGGTACTATGGAGAGAGCAACAAATTTGTTGGAAATCATACATACAGATGTATGTGGTCCGATGAATATTGAGGCTCGTGGCGGATATCGTTATTTTCTCATCTTCACAGATGATTTAAGCAGATATGGGTATATCTACTTAATGAAACATAAGTCTGAAACATTTGAAAAGTTCAAGGAATTTCAGAGTGAAGTTGAAAATCATATTAACAAGAAAATAAAGTTTCTACGATCTGATCGTGGAGGAGAATATTTGAGTTACGAGTTTGGTGTACATTTGAAAAATTGTGGAATAGTTTCGCAACTCACGCCACCCGGAACACCTCAGCGTAATGGTGTGTCCGAACGTCGTAATCGTACTTTACTGGATATGGTGCGATCTATGATGTCTCTTACTGATTTACCGCTATCGTTTTGGGGATACGCTCTAGAGACGGCCGCATTCACGTTAAATAGGGCACCATCAAAATCCGTTGAGACGACACCTTATGAACTGTGGTTTGGCAAGAAACCAAAATTGTCGTTTCTAAAAGTTTGGGGCTGCGATGCTTATGTGAAAAAGCTTCAACCTGATAAGCTCGAACCCAAATCGGAGAAATGTGTCTTCATAGGATATCCAAAGGAAACTATTGGATACACCTTCTATCACAGATCCGAAGGCAAGACTTTTGTTGCTAAATTCGGAAACTTTCTAGAGAAGGAGTTTCTCTCGAAAGAAGTGAGTGGGAGGAAAGTAGAACTTGACGAGGTAACTGTACCTGCTCCCTTATTGGAAAGTAGTACATCACAGAAAACTGTTCCTATGACACCTACACCAGTTAGTGAGGAAGTTAATGATAATGATCATGAAACTTCAGAACAAGATACTACTAAACCTCGTAGATCAACCAGAGTAAGATCCGCGCCAGAGTGGTACGGTAATCCCATTCTGGAAGTCATGATGCTTGATCATGATGAACCTACGAACTATGAAGAAGCAATGGTGAGCCCAGATTCCGCAAAGTGGCTTGAAGCCATGAAATCTGAGATGGGATCCATGTATGAGAACAAAGTATGGACTTTGGTTGACTTGCCCGATGATCGGCAAGCAATTGAGAATAAATGGATCTTCAAGAAGAAGACTGACGCTGACAGTAATATTACTGTCTACAAAGCTCGACTTGTCGCAAAAGGTTTTTGGCAAGTTTAAGGGATTGACTACGATGAGACCTTCTCACCCGTAGCGATGCTTAAGTCTGTCCGAATCATGTTAGCAATTGCCGCATTTTATGATTATGAAATTTGGCAGATGGATGTCAAAACTACATTCCTGAATGGATTTTTGGAAGAAGAGTTGTATATGATGCAACCAGAAGGTTTTGTCGATCCAAAGGGAGCTAACAAAGTGTGCAAGCTCCAGCGATCCATTTATGGATTGGTGCAAGCCTCTCGGAGTTGGAATAAACGTTTTGATAGTGTGATCAAAGCATTTGGTTTTATACAGACTTTTGGAGAAGCCTGTATTTACAAGAAAGTGAGTGGGAGCTCTCTAGCATTTCTGATATTATATGTGGATGACATATTATTAATTGGAAATGATATAGAATTTCTGGATAGCATAAAGGGATACTTGAATAAGAGTTTTTCAATGAAAGACCTCGGTGAAGCTGCTTGCATATTAGGCATAAAGATCTATAGAGATAGATCAAGGCGCTTAATTGGACTTTCACAAAGCACATACCTTGACAAGATTTTGAAGAAGTTCAAAATGGATCAAGCAAAGAAAGGGTTCTTGCCTGTGTTACAAGGTATGAAGTTGAGTCAGACTCAATGCCCGACCACTGCAGAAGATAGAGAGAAAATGAAAGATGTTCCCTATGCTTCAGCCATAGGCTCTATCATGTATGCAATGCTGTGTACCAGACCTGATGTGTGCCTTGCTATAAGTTTAGCAGGGAGGTACCAAAGTAATCCAGGAGTGGATCACTGGACAGCGGTCAAGAACATCCTGAAATACCTGAAAAGGACTAAGGATATGCTTCTCGTATATGGAGGTGACAAAGAGCTCGTCGTAAATGGTTACGTTGATGCAAGCTTTGACACTGATCCGGACGATTCTAAATCGCAAACCGGATATGTGTTTACATTAAACGGTGGAGCTGTCAGTTGTGCAGTTCTAAACAAAGCGTTGTAGCGGGATCTACATGTGAAGCAGAGTACATAGCTGCTTCGGAAGCAGCAAATGAAGGAGTCTGGATGAAGGAGTTCATATCCGATCAAGGTGTCATACCTAGTGCATCGGGTCTAATGAAAATCTTTTGTGACAATACTGGTGCAATTGCCTTGGCAAAGGAATCCAGATTTCACAAGAGAACCAAACACATCAAGAGACGCTTCAATTCCATCCGGGATCTAGTCCAGGTGGGAGACATAGAGATTTGCAAGATACATACGGATCTGAATGTTGCAGACCCGTTGACTAAACCTCTTCCACGAGCAAAACATGATCAGCACCAAGGCTCCATGGGTGTTAGAATCATTACTGTGTAATCTAGATTATTGACTCTAGTGCATGTGGGAGACTGAAGGAAATATGCCCTAGAGGCAATAATAAAGTTATTATTTATTTCCTTATAATCATGATAAATGTTTATTATTCATGCTAGAATTGTATTAACCGGAAACATAATACATGTGTGAATACATAGACAAACAAAGTGTCACTAGTATGCCTCTACTTGACTAGCTCGTTAATCAAAGATGGTTATGTTTCCTAACCATGAACAATGAGTTGTTATTTGATTAACGGGATCACATCATTAAGAGAATGATCTGATTGACATGACCCATTCCATTAGCTTAGCACCCGATCGTTTAGTATGTTGCTATTGCTTTCTTCATGACTTATACATGTTCCTATAACTATGAGATTATGCAACTCCCGTTTACCGGAGGAACACTTTGGGTACTACCAAACGTCACAACGTAACTGGGTGATTATAAAGGAGTACTACAGGTGTCTCCAAAGGTACATGTTGGGTTGGCGTATTTCGAGATTAGGTTTTGTCACTCCGATTGTCGGAGAGGTATCTCTGGGCGCTCTCGGTAATGCACATCACTTAAGCCTTGCAAGCATTGCAACTAAATGAGTTAGTTGCGGGATGATGTATTACAGAACGAGTAAAGAGACTTACCGGTAACGAGATTGAACTAGGTATTGGATACCGACGATCGAATCTCGGGCAAGTAACATACCGATGACAAAGGGAACAACGTATGTTGTTATGCGGTCTGACCGATAAAGATCTTCGTAGAATATGTAGGAGCCAATATGGGCATCCAGGTCCCGCTATTGGTTATTGACCGGAGACGTATCTCGGTCATGTCTACATTGTTCTCGAACCCGTAGGGTCCGCACGCTTAAGGTTACGATGACAGTTATATTATGAGTTTATGCATTTTGATGTACCGAAGGTTGTTCGGAGTCCCGGATGTGATCACGGACATGACGAGGAGTCTCAAAATGGTCGAGACATAAAGATTGATATATTGGAAGCCTATGTTTGGATATCGAAAGTGTTCCGGGTGAAATCGGGATTTTACCGGAGTACCGGGAAGGTTACCGGAACCCCCCGGGAGCTAAATGGGCCATGATGGGCCTTAGTGGAAAAGAGAAGAGGCAGCCCTACATGGGCTGCGCGCCTCCCCCTTCCCCTAGTCCTATTAGGACTAGGAGAGGTGGCCGCCCCCCTCCTTCTCTTTTCCCCCTCCGCGAATCCTATTCCAACTAGGATTGGGGGGGGGAATCCTACTCCCAGAGGGAGTAGGACTCTCCTGGCGCACCCCTTGTGGCCGGCCAGCCTCCCCCCTTTGGTCCTTTATATACTGAGGTAAAGGCACCCTAGAACACACAAGTTGATCCACGTGATCTATTCCTTAGCCGTGTGCGGTGCCCCCAGCCACCATAGTCCTCGATAATACTGTAGCGGAGTTTAGGCGAAGCTCTGCTGCTGTAGTGCATCAAGATCGTCACCACGCCGTCGTGCTGACGGAACTCTTCCCGGACACTTTGCTGGATCGGAGTCCGGGGATCGTCATCGAGCTGAACGTGTGCTCGAACTCGGAGGTGCCGTAGTTTCGGTACTTGGTCGGTTGGATCGTGAAGACGTACGACTACTTCCTCTACGTTGCGTCAACGCTTCCGCAGTCGGTCTGCGTGGGTACGTAGACAACACTCTCCCCTCTCGTTTCTATGCATCACATGATCTTGCGTGTGCGTAGGAATTTTTTTGAAATTACTACGAAACCCAACATGAATTGCATGAATCATGAAGCAAACCACATACCCAGTTGCGCCCGAACTGATATAAGTTGGAGCTGCCTTGATGGTGTGGCACACCTTCCATTTGGGCACGTTTGTCCTTGGCCTCGTTGTGGAGGGCTAGCCATTGTTTTGAGCACCACTCATCGACCAACACCTCCCAACAATCCATCCGATCCGCACACCATCTCGGAGGCGCCTAAGTTAGCAAATAGAAACTTGAGCGCTACGGCTAAGAATTACTAAATGAAGGAACTTAAGTAGAGAAGGCCTTAAGAATTACCTTCATGTACTGCTCCTTACTCAGGAACTTATCGCGGCACGCTGGCTTGGTCTTCTTGATACCACGCAAGGCGTAGTAGTCTCGAACAGCCTGCACCCGAGCCTCGTGCCGTAAGTTCTGGAGTAGGCGCTTGCAGACGTTCTCGATAACATGTGCCGCGTCCTCCTCGTATCCCTCCTCACACCTGTAGAATGTCTGCAATCAAATGAGACAATATTGATTAGTACAATTAATAACTAGCTAGTTGAAGATTTTTAAATGTGTAAAGGAGAAATTACCCAGAACTTTCTGATCACCATGTCTGCCCTCGTGTCGCACACGACACCGTCGATAATCTCATCCGGCGGGGCCGGGGCAGCCACGTAGTGCTCCCAGCTCAATCCAAGCTCTGGAAGCCGACCCTCACCAGGCAACGTGACAAACCCCGGGAAGTTTTGCCGGCAAAGAACTCCAAGGATGGAGTTGGGCCGGCGGACACTATGATGGTGGTCCCAACCCCTGCAGCATGACAAGGCCAACGCATTAGTTATTTGAAGAAACGTGAATGCAGAAGGTACAAAAATATTAAATGCACTTATGTACCTCTCCCCATCAGGGAAAATCAACCACCTCTGCTCGCGGGTCACCGGCACGGACGGGAGCCGTGTAGCACCACGCTGGTAGACGTTGCCCCCCTCCTCCCCCTCCTCATCAGTCGGCTCCCCGCCATCATCAGCATGGCCACTCGGCTCCCCGCCATGCTCAGGCTGACCCGACCAGGTACCCCATCCAGACGTGTGCTCCTCCGGGGTCTCGTGGGCCGAAGGCCCGTCGACCCAAGGCTCGTGGGCCAAAGACTCGTGGACCGGAGGCTCGTGGACCGGAGTCCGTGCAGCCTCCTCCTCAGACGAGTCCACCCTAGCAGTCACGTGCTCGGGTGAAACAGCTGGGGGCGGTGGCGAGGAAGGCGCCGTAAGAGTCACCCTACCTCCTCTCCCGCGACCACGTGCTCCACCTCCTCTCTTCTTCTTACCTCGTCCCCTGCTGGGCACCACGGTCGACGAAGAAGGGCCCGGCGGTGTCACCATACTGTCCAGCAACGCTCGGCGGAGAAGTGTGTGTGGAATGGAAGACCTCGCACCACGCGCCGACGAAGAAGGGGCCTCGGCGCGCTCCCGACCAGCGCTCACCATCTTTCAACACCTGCCATGACAAAGAATAAATGAAATTAGTACAACATAAAAAAAGTACCGACATGAATAATAATATGTATATCACTTAAGTGTATCATCATCAAGTACAACATAAAAAAATTGAATACCTGACACTACTAATAATCTCGATCAGTATCATCAATAAATGCATAATCATCATCATCACTATAATCAATGATGGGCTCATAGGGTTCATTGGCATCAACATGTGCAAGGCCACCTTGACGTAATCGGTCAAGCATTGACAGGTCATCCACATCAGTAACCTCTTCTTGTTCCGGCTCTTCTTGTTCCTCCTCTGGGGTGATGTCGGATTCATTGTCGCTGTCTACTTCAATGTTTTGGGGTGAAGTATAGCGGTTCTTGAAACGCTTTTTGGAAAGACGTGTCTCTTGGAAGAATTCTCCTTCATATGTGTCTGGGTTAATGTGAGGTTAATAATCCTCTTCCTTTGGGGGAGAAAGTCTAGCACGTGGCGGCACTTCATAAACGACATCCCAACCTTTCAGATTTGGATTAGTTTGGCAGGCCCATGGTAGATAGAATACTTGGGTCGCCTGTTGAGCCATAATATAGACATCAGGAACATCTAAATGAGTGCTTTGGTTGATTTCAACTAGCCCTATATGTTCATGAGTCCTTCTAGTCTCCTTCGTCTGAAACCAATAACATTTGAAGACTACAACATTCGGTGGGTTTTCACCATAGAACAGAAGTTCATAAATTGCTTCAACTCTCCCATAATACTCGGTACCTCCTTCGCCGATAGCAGATACACAACAATTTGTAGACTTTCGGTCGGCCATAGATAGCTCTTTGCCATAGGTACGAAAGCGATACCCGTTGATGTCGTACTTGTCAAATGAACGGACCTTATAGTCAAAACCATTAGCGACTTGTCTCAATTCGGCGTCCATAGACTCTGAATTAGCCTACAAGTTTAATATGAAAGGATTGTTGCATTATGCACAAATTAGCGAATGAAATGAAATTGTCTAATAGAAATTACCGTTTGTTTGAACCAAGAGATGAAACCAGGATAGCCACCTCCTTGCTTTGCGAGAAGCTCATACTCTTCGACGGAATCCTTTTGGATCTCCGCTCCATACGAGAATATGGCAACGTATCGATTGTATGACATATCCAGGAATAAGAGTAGTTCAAAGGAAATAGAAGTTGCGAAACAATGTACCGAGAACTTACTCGATGTACGGCCGCACTTCTATCAGGTTGTTGAAGATATACAACGAAATGGTCCGCCATTCTTCGTTATCCAAAGATACTGGATGTGAAACACTAGCTGGTGCGAGATTCCCTTTGAATAGGCTGAGGTTGGATCCACCCTTTTTAGGCTCGTCAGCATTGTACCGAGGCTTTGGATTATGCAAATGACGATTTTTGGCTTCGTAGTGCGCTGTTATGAAGTTTGCCGCCTCCTTTGTGATGAATGCCTCAGCCATAGATGCTTCAATTCTATGTTTATTTTTACATTTT
This sequence comes from Triticum urartu, assembly GCF_056163025.1. Lineage (NCBI taxonomy): Eukaryota > Viridiplantae > Streptophyta > Magnoliopsida > Poales > Poaceae > Triticum > Triticum urartu. The sequence goes on along the minus strand of NC_141879.1, from coordinate 709,821,150 downwards.
TCTCGAAGCGTCTTCTGCATCCTCTCAGTTGGGTAGCGCCAATGATTTTGCACGGGCCCCCCAATCTTGCCTCGGTCGGGAGATGCAAAATCAAATGCTGCATTGGATTAAAGAAGCCCGGTGGAAAGATCTTCTCTAACTTGCAGATCAACCCCGGCGCCAACTCTTCCATTTCTTCTAGCACGCCAGGCGATAGTTCTTTCGCACAAAGAACACAGAAGAAATAGCTGAGTTCTGCCAGTACTAGCCATTCATCCTCAGGGATGAAGCCACGCAACATCACCGGCATTACCCGCTCAATCCATATGTGCCAATCATGACTCTTGAGACCAAATATCTTCAGTTTATCAAGATTTGCTCCCCTCTTTAGATTCGCTGCATACCCATCGGGGAACATCAACTGTTGTTGCACCCACAAGAGAATTTCCCTCATAGCTGGCCTTCCAAGATTGAACCATGCCTTTGGCTTCGTCCAGTTCTGCTTTCCTTTCGGTTCTTTCATGTTTTGTAATGGCCTATCACATAGCGCCTCCAGATCGACTCTAGCCTTAGTATTATCCTTTGACTTCCCATCTATGCCGAACAATGTACCAAAAAGTGCCTCGGCGATATTCTTCTCAGTGTGCATCACGTCGATGTTGTGTGGGCAAAGGAGGTCTTTGAAGTAAGGCAGATCCCATAAGCATGTTTTGTGAGTCCACGCGTGCTTAGTATTATACCCCTTGAAGTACCCTGGACGTTGTGGATCTGGCTCGAGAGCGTTTAACTGATCCAGGGTCTGTTGGCCTGTCAATGCAGGTGGTGCAGAGTTTTTGACAACTCTACCCCTGATGAAGTTCTTCTTGTCTTTCCTGAACTTATGGCAAGGATCCAGGAACTGTCTATGCATGTCGAAGCAAGAAAACTTGCGACCGGCCTGAAGCCAACGAAACTCAAGAGCTCCCTTGCATGTGGGGCACGGGAACCTTCCATGCACACACCAGCCAATGAATAGCGCATACGCCAGCAAGTCATGCGTCGAGTACATGTACCAGACATGCATTATGAAGTTCCGTTTGCTAAAGGCGTCGTATGTCTTGAACCCATTATCCCAGGCTTCTTGCAATTCGTCCTTAAGCGGCTGCATGTACACATTCATATTTTTCCCCGGATAGTTGGGCCCTAGAATTATCAACGTTAGGAAAATGTTCTTTCTTTGCATAATCTGTCCGGGGGGGAGATTGAGTGGAAAGACAAATACGGGCCAACAACTGTATTGGGCTGCCGTCATACCAAACACACTGAACCCATCGGTGCTGATGCTGACTCGAGGATGCCTCGGATCTGCCGCTTTGTCGGCATGTAATTCATCAAACTTTTTCCACGCAACACCATCCAATGTGTGTACCATCATCAGATTCCCATCTGCATCTAGTTCAGTTCTTTTGCCTGTTTTGTGCCATGTCATTTGTCTGGCCGTCTCTTCGACCATGAAAAGACGTTGAAGTCTTGGTACGATTGGCATATACCAAAGAACACTAACGGGGATTTTGGTTTGTGTCTTCTCACCCATATCGTTGTCTACCACAATATACCTGGAAGACTTGCAAATGGGACAATAGTTCAAGTCCGCATAGTCAAGCCTAAATAAGGCACATCCTTTCTCACAGGCATGTATCTTCTCATAGGGCATCTTCAGTGCACGGAGGATTTTGTCCGACTGGTACAGGTTTGCAGGCATTACATGGCCTTTGGGTAGAAAGCGTCCAAATACTGTCATAATTGAGTCATAGCATTCTCTGCCCAAGTTAAACTGAGCCTTCAGAGCCATTACTTGTGAGATGGCATCCAACTGACAAAGCTCAGTGTGCTCGTGGAGCGGACGTTTCGAAGACTCCAACATTTCATTGAAGGCCTTTGCAGATTCCTCCATCTCCTCGTCCGAATCCCGAGCATCATCATAGCCTTGCACCATGTTTTCCATCCCGGTACCATGCTCGTCGGTGCGACGATGATCCACCTCAGCTCGGTCACGTTGGGCAGACTCACCATGAAATGTCCACACCGTATAATCGGGCGTAAAACCATTCTTCTGCAGGTGTTTACCCATTTCCGCCTCTGTCCTCTTTTCCCAATTGCCGCATCGGAAACAGGGGCACCAAGTTTTCCTCTGGCCATTTGCAAATGCGGCTTGCACAAACCCCTTGGTTTTTGTGAACCATTCAACGCTCCATTTGTTCTGACCAGTGTGACCGGTATACATCCAAGCACGGTCACTCATCTTGACTTTCAGAGCTACTGGACACACAACAATTATATATGTAGTTCACCATGTATATATTCATCAGTTGATCTACTTTGTCAATTTTATTACGTCCATGCAACCTACACTCTAATAGGTAATGATAGGTCCTAATCCCACCCGAGTATGTGTAGATTGGGTTCATTTTCCCATATGCTATGCTCCGGATCCGACGCAAAATTTCGGCAGCACCTCCCCGCTGTTCTCCTGATACACGTCTCTGCAATAAACAGAGAGGATGTGTACCCGGAGAACAACAGGGGAGGCACTGACGAAATTTATGCGTCGGATCCGGAGCAAAGCATATGGGAAAACGAACCCAATCTACACATACTCGGGCTGTCCGTGGATAGCGTTGGACAATTCGAAAGAATCAAGGTTATAAATATGCAAATGCATGCATATTTATAACTATGACGCTTTCGAACGGGAGACACATATTGGTTACGCATACTGATGATTCAAGACACATATATAGCTAGCTACCAAATTTCATGTCATTTGTGCAAATAATTAATGGGGGAGAAGGACATGTCATTTGTGCTCACCCACGAACGAAGGGGCAGAGCTCGTCAAACGCACGGCGCGGTCGTCGAACACCAAACCTCGCAGCGATGAAACAACTGCACATTTAAATCTACCCGATCAACACAATTATATATGATGTTTTTCATAACAAAATCGAAAAATATATGACCTAACTAATAATTCACAAATATATAACCCCGTCGGCCTCTGGAAGGCCAAAGAGCACCTTTTCGGGAGGTTTAGGGGGTCAGGGTGTCATGTCGGTGTCGGGGTGCTGTTTCGGGGTTAGGGTGTCGTGTTGGGGTCGGGGTGTCGGGGTGTGGTGTCGTGGTCTGTGTGTCGGGGTGTGGTGTCGGGGTCGGGGTGTCGGGGTCAGGGTGTCGGGGTGTGGTGTCGGGGTCGGGGTGTCGGGGTCAGTGGTCGGGGTGTTTCCTTCTATCCTTCTTCTTCTTTCCTTCTCTTCTTCTTCTTCTTTTTTCTTCTTCTTTCCTTTCTTCTTCTTCTTCTATCCTTCTTCTTCTTTCCTTTCTTCTTCTTCTTCTTCTTCTTCTTCTTCTTCTTTCCTTTCTTCTTCTTTCCTTTCTTCTTCTTCTTCTTTTTTCATCTTTTTTCTACTTCTTTTCTTTTCTTCTATTCTTCTTCTTCTACTTCTTCTACTTCTTCTACTTCTTTTCTTCTTCTTTTTCATCTTTTTTCTACTTCTTTTCTTTTCTTCTTTTTCATCTTTTTTCCACTTCTTCTTTTCTTCTACATATTCTTTTTTCTAACACTAACACTAAATTTTCTTCTTTTCTAACACTAACACTAACACTAACAATTAAACAAGAATTAAACAGAAAAAAAAACTCACCGGAGCAGGGGGCGACGCTGGCGCCGGGGTGGTGGGTGGGTGGGGGGGCGGCGGGGCTCCGGGGCAGTGGGATGGCTGGGCGGCGGGGGCGGGGGCGGCGCCGGGCGGGCGGGGCGGGGGCAGCGCCGGGCGGCGGGATGGTGGGGGCGGTGGCGGGTGGGGGAGGGGGTGGGAGCGGCGGCGGCGCCGGACGGCGATGGGCGGTGGCGGGTGCGGCGAGGGCGGGGGCGGCGCCGGGCGGTGGGGGCGGGGGCGGGGGCGGCGCCGGGCGGTGGGGGCGGGGGCGGCGGGGGCGGGGGCGGAGGAGGTCGAGGGAGAGAGATGAGTAACGGGCGGGGGAGGGGGCTCGGCCGTTAGTTAGGTTAGTTAGGGTAGCCTTTGCCGTCCGCCCTCCTTTGCCGTCCGCTTTTCTTCATATTTGCCATCTGCGGCGGACGGCAAAGCGGGGGGACGTTAAGTATTCTTTAACCAGCTCCTCAGTGGGCCCCCCCCTTCCTCTTTGCCGTCAGCTAGCGGACGGCAAAGATTCTTTGCCGTCAGCTAGCGGACGGCAAAGAGCTGGCTGATGGCAAAGGCTTTCTTTGCCATCAGCCAGTTCTTTGCCGTCTGCTTTCGGGTAGCTGATGGCAAAGAGCTTCTTTGCCATCCGCTAGCTGACGGCAAAGAGCTGGCAGATGGCAAAGTAGCTGATTCCAGTAGTGTCTTGATAGTATGGTGCCCTCTACGCAACTAGTCCACCGAGAAAGAAATGAAAGAGCTACACCGTCTTGAAATATACTCCGAGGGGAAGAAAACGTCTCGTGCCAGGGGAGAATCTGTGAATTATTCAAAGCACAAGATTAGTCCGCAAACATGTTGTCATCAATCACCAAAACTACCTTGAGAGAGATATGTCGTAACAATAGGGAACACAATAGCATATAAACGCCGCAGCAAAACAAGTCCAGAACTGAAACCACTTCAGAAAAGCTCAAGAAACAATATCCTGAGTACCCATAATGCTGGCAAGATGCTTAGCAAGCTTATTAACTTTCTCTTGTTTGGCGCTTAAGTCCTCCAGCGCTTGCTGTTGCACCAGAAAGTATGCATCTGAATTCTGCAGGGACTTCCTCAGTCCTTCGGCTTCCTGTCGCATAACATCTGATCGATGTCTTTCAACTTGAAGTTGAGACTCAAGAAGCCGAACTGATTCAGGCAACGAGTTCGAAGAGCTGGTGCCACCAGTGGTAGCCAGTAACTCGAACACTACATCAAGACAGGACTTTGGGGTTGTCTCAGTGTCTTCAATATAGTTTTTATCAGCTTTCTTGGAGACCAACAGGGATGTCTCACTATCTTGAACCTTATCTGCATTACTTCCTTTACCATTGCATAATAGGGTACTCTTCTCCAATATTTTATCCGCGTTCTAAAAGAGAAACAAACAAACACATCTCAGGTTTACCAGTTCAGTAGTAAGGTGGACAGGATAACAGCATGAAACAAACATATATCTATGTAGTATGGTCACTGTATGGTCTATATCATTCTAGTTTATGTTGCCAAATTAAGATAGATACAGTTCGAATCATATCTATTTAAGACAAAGCAGCATAGACAGAATATAAGTGTGGGAAACTACACAGCAATAACAACACTTGTAATGTGCATGGCATGAGAACATAACTGTTTATTCAATTGAAACTGAAATCAACATAGAGCAAGTTACAACAGCAAACAGCCAAACACGTTGAAGAAACAGGTTTAAAACATACCTGTTGCGCCATTGGAGTTTCAATTGCATCCTTCAAATTTGAAATTAGTTGGTATCAGTAAATACAGTGATGCAAGAGCAAAGTAGTATGAAACATAGCTACGGAACCTGACCTGAGAACAATTCTTCTTCTGCTTTAAGCGTTGACTTCGGGTTCGGAGTGGTGGTCCTCGTGATTTGGGCACTGCAGTTTCCTTACTAACTGCTCGTGTTTGGGTGCTCTGTGGTGGAGACGGTGTTGTGTCAACGGGAACTGGGTGTCTATCTGCTGGGGTTGGGGTTAGAAGGGGTGTAGCTGGTTCTTTGTCCAACTGGGTAGGGGTACAATCTGCATGAGTGTGGGTTATGTGTGGTGGGGCTGGTTCTTGGGCAAGTACAACCGTGGTTCTACCTGCATCGACAGGTAGCACGATCTTTTCTGAAGACCGTGTTTTTACTCCCACAGATACTGCCATCACTCCCTCCAATTGAAATGGCTGATAAACAAGAAAAGTAATTGAATGTACAGACATTGTAAGATAGACAGGTGCAATGGATAGTAGGTAAGAAAACAGGGCATGAAATAATTCACATTTATGTTGTCTAAGCAAACAGAATAGCAGGACATAATTTCACATATATGATGGCTAATTAAACAGGATAGCATGACACAATTTCACATGTATGATGGCTAACTAAACATGATAGAATGACATACTTCATAATATGATGACTATGTAAACATGATGACATGATATAACTATACGATGTGTCTATTAAAGTGGTTGGCATGCCATAAATCACAAACATGCCATCGATGGAAACATGATGGCATGATATAATTCACAGATAGAATGACATAATTTAAATATGATGACTATGTAAACAGGATGAGATGATATAACTATATTATGTCTTTAGAAAATGGGTTGGCATGCCATAATTCAGATACATGTTGTCTATGTAAACATCGTAGCATGACATAATTCAAATATATGATTTATATACTAAGTAAGTGAGCAGAGGGCAATCGCATATATGATGTGTCAACTAAGGAGATGGCATTCAATATTGTGTATATGATGTAAAAACTAAGCATTGCAATACAACATATGCATTATATGAGTAATATAACTCTGCCAAGTTTGAGCATACACCTCAGGGGGATAATAGGACTGGTCATCTGCCTCTGAATCCTCCTCTGAAGAGCTATCTGTAACCAACAAGATATCTGCTTCAGCAGGTAGCATTGTCTGCTCTAAAGACCTTGTTTTCACTCCAGATTTCTCCATCACCAATTCAAATGGCTGATGCACAGGAAGAGCAGTTGAATATACAAACATTGTCGACAAAAGCAATGAGAAATACAAAAAAAAGGACGGCATGATATAATTCACATATATGACGCTTGCCTAAATAGCATGGCATTGCATAATTCACATACATAATGCCTTGCAACAAGATAACATTGCATAATGCACATATATAATGTCTTGCAACAAGACATCATTGCATAATTCACATATATGGTAATTAGACACTAAACAGGTGGCATTCACACAAAGCACTAAGCAAATGACATAGCAATGCAAGATACCATATGCACGATATGAGCAACATAACCCTGCCAAGTTAGGGCATGCACCTCGGGGGGGAAATATGACTGGTCATCTGTCTCTGAATCCTCCTCTGAGGAGCTATCGGTAACCAGCAAGACATGCGCTTCGTCAGATAGCATTGTCTGCTCTGAAGACCTTGTTTCCACTCCAGATTTTTCCATGACCGTGCCAAATGGCTGATGCACAGGAAGAGTGATTGAATGTACTAAAATTGTTGACAAATTTAACACGTAATAAAAAATGATGGCATGATATAATTCACATATAAGATGACTGGCTAACCAGGGTGGCATTGCAAAATTCACATATATGATGCCTGGCTAGACAAGATGGCATTGCATGATTCACATATACGATAAAGAAACTAAACAGATGGCATTGACACAAAGCATGTCTAAACTAAGCATATGACATTTTAATGTATACAGTAAGCAATGCAAGGCACCATATGCATGATATTACCAACATCAACATGCCAAGTTAGAGCGAAGACCTCATGGGGTAAATAGGAGTGGTCTTCTCCTTCTGAATCCCCCTCATAACAGTTATCTTCCTCTTGATTACGATCCGAAATGGGTGGAGGGGGGCTGCCTTTGCGCCCACCATGGAACGACGTCTGCATGAAATTTTATTGCCACGCAAGGCTCATCTCTTTTGCTCTACATGATCAGTTCCATTGTGTACAATAACTGGCATGCATAGGAATAGAACATAGTGAGATTATGTAAGGAGTGCATGCATAAATCCAGAGTGATGGTAGCAAACTGTGGATAGACCCAAAACCAATGATAGCAGGAAGATAATAGCTTTAGTTAAAAAATACAGATAATGGCTCCTTTAATGTTTGTTTGCACCCAACATGAAACTCATAATAGACACCGGAGATTAACCAGATAGTAGACAGATAGTACTGATTGCTGCCCCAATATGTACCCCACAACCATTTAAAAACTCAAGTTTCAGCATTAGTTTGGAACTGACTCGGAGTCTAATAGGTGAACACGACGATAATGTAGCATGTCATCATATTAAGCGACGCATAACGTAAGCAGACATGAAGGAGTGCGACCTCTCTTGCGGACCCATGTAGTCCTCAAGGTCATCTGCTCAGTTGATGATGGTAATGCAGTTGCCGTGGCTGCCGGCGGCGGGGAAGAAGATCTGAGGCGGCGAAAGACAGTCTGGAGAGCGGATCCCTGCTATGGTGAACCCTTCCGTCGTTGGAGCAGCTGAGCTGGGGTGGAACACAGCGCCGCAGGAGCAGGACAAACCACACAAGGTTTTCTATGACACATATCTGTAACAGAAGTAATTGAGTAAGGGCTTGTTTGAATTTGAGGATTCTAACAATGCAGGGATAGGAAATAGACAGGAATAGGATAGGAATGCACGTGCAAAACAGAGAATTTAAAAACACAGGATTTCTGCCAATCTGGGTGTTGGATTCACAACAATTGGAAGATCACAGGATGCAAAAAAGCATGGTGAGATTAAGTCAAACCATAAGAAAATGTACAGTTATAATGCTATTATGCTACTATCTCTTAGTCTTGTGCTTGATGAATAGGAATATGAAAAGGAGGAGAAGTGGAAATTAGAATTCCTACGGTTTTTCTTTCAAGGAGACACTAAAGGAACAAATCCTACAGTTTTCCTTTGCTCCATTCCTTTGCACCAAATTCATGAAAAGTAGTACCATAGGAAACTTTCCAATTCCGATGTTTTTCATTCACTTTTCCTTTCAAGCACTGGCGATTCTAGTAGGCAGGCTTGAGCAAGGAAAATCCTACACTAAAAAAATGTTTTTGTGCTACTTCTATTACTTTGGACCCAGGCCACTGCCATACTAGCTCAACTCCCAGGCCCATCGACAAATGCACAGCTGAAACACGCAGAGATAAATAATGATGGTGTTCAAGAGAATCCATCACGGATAGCTAAGTTGCCTGGTACATCACTGCTTGTCATATAGTAGGATAAAATAATCATATTTCCCGTTACTACGAGTGCTCAGTGGACAATATATATAACATGTAGAGTAAAAAAGAGATGCAACAAGTGTAGAACCTCTTTGGCGAAGCCATGTCGATCTCAGCGTGATTGGGTTGGCCGGTGAGGATGCTCCGGCTGACTTGGCTGTCGGAGGAGGGGAAGAAGATCTTAGGTGTCTGGAGATGGAGCCCGAGGTACTGCTCCGCTGTGATGGAGGGTTCCGTCGTTGGAGCAGCTCCGGTGAGTTGTACGACGCCGAGGCTGAAGCAGGACAAGAGAGACAATGAACAACGTTAACCTGAGTGGAATTCTAATAGCATCTCCAATACATGACGTAAAATACATAACCACAAAGTGCTAGATGTAAAATACATCAGCCGCTCATCTCTGAACTTAACTGTCGAAACTGAACTTAACTGTCGAAACTGAACTTAACTGTCGAAACTGAATTTTGCTGTCGAAACTGAATTTTGCTGTCGAAACTGAACGCACTAGCAAGGTGAGGCTACACGTCGGTCGACTGACTTTTTCATCTCTGGTCAGTCGATTTTGCAGCCATTGGATATGAAATCAAGGGCCTGCGGTTCATCTTCAACCTCCACCCCCCTGAGCCGGCCAAACAGCAGCCCTCCGCCGCCCGCGGCCGACGGTGCGCCGCCCCGCCCGCCCCGAAAACACTCCCCACCGCCGGTCCGCCCCCGCCCCGGCCATCCCTCTAGGTCACCCCGTGCCGAGCTTTTTCTCCGGTGATCCCCACGCCACCGCCCCGCCAACGCCCCGCCACCAACAGTGACCACCGCCCCCATCCTGAACCCTAAGATAGATAGTGGGGTATCTCTCCAGCAAGCCCCTCTCCCCGCTGCGGCTGGTTCTTCCTTCACCCCGGCGAGCCCCCCCACCACCTGAAAATCGACTGACCCAAAAGTCGATTCAGTCGACTGAAGTGTAGCTAAATCGGAGCAGCATCGCAAGCAAGAGCAAGAGCGAGAGCAGCAGCGCGAGCGAGAGCTAAAGCAACAACATGTCCTACTGATGTGGACATCGCCGCCGAGGGAGCGACGCCGTGGAGGAAGTGGCCGGTGACGCTGCCATGGATGGAGCCGCGCCATGTCGGCTCGGGACCGAGCGCCGGCAGCACCGTGAGATCGAATTAAGAAGAAAATGCGGCAATTAGTGTACAACCTCTTTGGTGGCGCCGATTAGGCCGCAGCTTCATCCGAGGAAACGGTGATGATGATGCTCTTCCGGTGGTGCAGGTGAAGACGGCGGTGTGGGAATGGAGGTGGCACGGAAGACGAGGGGAACGTTGGGGCAGCTCCTTGGAGGTGGAGGATGGGGTGGCTGAACCGGCGGGACAATGAGATCGACGACGGATCCTCATCCGGTACGGTGGATGAGGGACGTCGAGGTGTTGCTGTGGACGATGTCGTCGGGGAAGAGGCTCCGGCTGGGTGGCAGACGGAGCAAGGTGTGGGGTTTCGTCGCGGGTTTTCGCGGCCTCGGTGTACGAATGGGTGGGCGGATGGGATGGCAGTGGGGCACCATGGCTTAGAGACGCGCTTGTCCGAAATGTGGGGTAAGTTACGAAAGTATCCCCACCGATTTGAGGCGGTTCTTTCGGTTCAGGGGTACCACGGGCATTTTGCGTGTCTGGATTTCACAGGAGGTGGGAGTTTTCGTGCGCGTTGTAATTTCGGAATAGCAAGGCGTGGGTTGACATGGAGGGAGTTGTCGGAGCACAACGAGACAAAGATATATCTTAAATATTTCGGGCTAACAAGGCGCGGGTTTAAGAGGCGGGAGTTTCGCAGCATGATAGATAGAGACGCTAGCTTGAATTTTCGGCATAACAAGGTGCGGCTTGAAATTTTGGAAGAACAAGCTTAACGTGTACCCAAAAAAGACAATTTGCACCTCAACACGCACAACACACACACAAACACCATTTAGACTAGAGTAAGGTACACGTGCATTGCACACATGAGATTTGGCAACCAAATTATGAATAAATACCACATTATAGTATGCAAGCTTTGAGTCATATATGCATGATGTAGATGTTCGTTTAATTCTTATAGTTCATTTCATTCAAAATCATCTAGTTTTTATAAGAAAGCTAATCTATTTTAAGATTCATGGAATTGTGTGTCGTAAGACATAAAGTAAAAACAAATAATGGCAAATCATGTAAAAACATTTGGGCAATTCTGATACGGAAGATTCTAGAACAAATAAGAAGTGCTTGTGTTTTGATGTTTGTGCATTATGCTTAAGTTCAACCATGGAGTCTTCTAGATTATACATGTGGCGAAATATGGTGGAATCTAGATGATATCCAACGGCCAGTAGTGCTCAAATTTGCCATCTTTGGACCATCGGATTCGCCTCATCCAACGACCATCTTTCAAAGTTAAAGTTACCCACACACAATATAAAAAAACATAATATATATAGGGGTATAGATATAGATATGTGATGCAAAAGCCGCCCATCATCTCCAATTAGAATAGTGTGTCCATGCACAGATGCAACGTGGCCAAATGATGTGTGCTATCGGTATCTCAAATTCAAATCAGTCTGACCTTGTTCAATGTGTATACATTACAACATGCTCGTTTCCAAACCACACCACGCAGATCTCTGTTATATTCATGCATGCACGGGTTTCAAACATCAGGATCTCTTATTCAAATATTTGAATTCAACTTTACATTGATTGTGACCTCACCTATTCAGCTATTCTTTTACACCCACACAGTAGTCTTCTCTTTATAATTGTACCACTAACTTTCTCTCGTGCATGCATGCACACACACTACCAGTCGGCATTATCCATCGCACGCATGCAATCATTTTCTTCAGGTCGGTCTCCCATGAAGGCACACACCAACACACATCCCCTCTCCATCATATCGGGCATTCTTTATCTCTCACGCGTGCATGCGCAACGATCGATGTTCCTCTATGTATGTGTGTATATAGCTAGGTCTTTCATAGTTTTCCACACAAATCGATCAATCAATATATTCAGTGAGGTCTCACCCTCTTTCCCACGTCCACATCGATCAATCTATATCTCTCTATATAGGATTAACATATATAGCTAATACACCCACATTAATTATGTATCCAACGCCCCCCTCTCATCATCCATGTCTTCCTCTTCATCTCTCAGATGCGTGCACAATGGCGAAGACAGGGGGCAGTAAGGGCCCTGCCCCCTCCCCCCTAACATCACTATATATCAAGGCTAATATGAATGTGATCATTAGACAATTGCTGCTAAAAATGGTTTAAGTTCATGAATTGACCCTCCTCATAAAGGATTAGCAATGCTTGGCCCCCTAGCTCATTTATTTTTCATGGCTCCGCCACTGTGCGCATCAGCGCACGTGTTCGCCCCCTCTCTCTAAATATCGATCTCCACTTGTGCATTCCTTCATAATCTCCCTCCACTCGGCCCCTCGCACCATCTTCTAGTCCACCCACCGGATTTTGCCACATGTACAATCTAGCAGACTCCATGATTGAACTTAAGCATAATGCACAAACCTCAAAACAACAGTGGTTCTCTTTTGTTCTAGATTCTTCCGTATCATAACTGCCCAAACTTTTTTTTCTAGTTGAATTGCCATTATTTGTTTTTACTTTATGCTTTACAATGCACAATTCCATGAATCATAAAATATATTAAGGGCTTCTTTGATTCAAAGGATTCTCAAAGGAATTTTGGAGGATTCTAATCGTTAGGAATTTTTCCTATCTTGGTTGTTTGATTCGTAGGATTGTAAACCATAGGAATTTTTCCATATGATTCATTTGCACTAGATTTCATAGGAAACATCCCATCCACTCAAACCTCTTTGAAATAATTCTGTGTTTTTCTATGCACAATCAAACACTCGTACAATCCTGTAGGATTCAAGACGACATTCCACTATAATCCCATGTTTTTCCTATTCCCACGTTCTTAGCTTTTTTATAAAAACTAATTGATTTTGAATGAGATGAACTATAAGAATTAAACGAAGGGCTACATCAGGCATATATGACTCAGAGCTTACATGCTATAGTGTGGTATTTATTCATAATTTGGTTGCAAAATCTGATGCGTGCAATGCACGTGTACCTTACTAGTATTTCGAGTTTGTGCAAAACACATAAACTAGAATACCAATGGCACGCTACACAGTATCTCTCTTACAGTTCATGAAGCCACGTGGCACATGTGTAGGCGTTGTCGCGACCTCCTTGCGTGGATTGATCACAGTGACGTGCTGCTGGTTCCAGAAGAATGTACTCGTCCTCCCTGAGCCATACTGGCGGTAAATGCACAAAGCGAAGATGTGCACGCACGCCATGCACGCACTCATTCCTCGCACGCACACGCGGGTACACGGGCGGACACAATTTTGTACCAAGATCCACCCCATGTGATAATTTGATGCGTGTAAAGTCGTTCACTTCATTGATGGTCGATTAATACAGCGCATGCAAATTGAGTGGACGTGACGGCGGAAGAAAGACATTATTACTCCACTGCGTGCATGCGAGTAGTTAAATCGTGGGTTGCTAGTAGTACTTCCATTAGTCTCCTTCGTATTTGTGCCAATTTTTGACAGTAACATACTACTCAATATTTACGCATTTGAGCAGTGTAGTACTTGAAATTTATGTTCCGCTAAACTCATCGGGAGCCGTTTCGGGCCTCGAAACCAAAACCATCAATTAATCTTTACCTTGTTCCCATCACATTCAAAAGCCTGCTCACACCTACTAGTAGTATGTACCAAGCCTGAACGTGTTCCCACTATGCAGGTATTAGTACTAGTTCTAGTACTTAGGTTATAAAAAGGGGAACTACCTAACCGAAAATCACTCTACCTTTCCTCCTCATAAGTGCTTCTTCTTCGTCCGTCGTTGCCATGGCCGGTGAGCGGAGCTCTAGGTCGAGAACTACTCGTAACAAGGGAGCGGCAACCAAGAATGCGGAAAAAAAGAGAGGGCTCGCCGCCACGCAGAGACCTCGAAAGATCTCTCACGGGAAGGCGATGGCTCCCAGGAGCGCCCTAGCCGCGGAGGCGAACATGCCGAGCCGGCGGAGCTGGAGTCGTTATCCCTCGACGGCATGCCCGATCAGCTCAATAAGCAAAAGGAGTTCATCCAAGGCTTGATGGAGTTGCTGAAGGAGAGCCTCGACGACATGCTCGCTGAGCTCAATCAGCAGGGGGAGTTGACCGCCGGCTTGGTGATGCTGCTGAAGAAGAACATTGCCTCGGAGAAGAAGGCGACCGGCGAAATCCTGCGACTTCGGGAGGACAATGCGAAGCTCTGCCACGAGATCGACCTGTTGAAGGAGAAGAACGCCGGCTGGAAGAAGCTGCATGAGAATAGTAGTTCCTCGATGAAGATGCTGCAGGCCCTCGCCATGGAACAGAAGGAAGAGTTGGCGAAGCTCCGCATTGAGCACCCGGCTGCTGTCAAGGTACGTAATATGGCCGTGGAACAGATGATGAAGGCTCGCGTCGAGAAATGCCGCGTCATGGACACAATGATGAAGATGGCGGAGGAGACACGCAAGGAGATGGAGGTCGTGCAGGCGATGAAGAAGCAGTTACGACTCCGCGGCGAATTAGATCATTTGGGGTGATAATATTTCTTCTTCTTTTGCTCCTGTGTTTCATCTTTTGCTTCGGGTGTTTCGCCGCACGTGTCACGTTCTCTGCGAGGCATGAATAGAACAATATTTTTTTGAGGGAATGAATAGAACAATGCTAACAATGAGATGACTAGCAAATTAGATCATTTTTTATCGCCATATGGCACTGGGCTGCCATGTTTCGTGCTCCTCCGTCGCAGTACTACTCCAGTGGAAAACTTGAGTATACCGCATGGTTCTTTGCTCCTCCTCGATCAGGTAGTTGGCGCATTTATACGAGCAGTCAAATCACAAGGCCCCGCCTTCCAGCAGTAATGAGCCGTCAAATCACAAAGGCCCTCGCCTCTCGTGAAACCGACCAAGCTAGACTGCCCCGCCCTCTAGCCTTTTAAAAAATGTATACTTTTGTACAACAGTAGTATCGATGGATTGCGCCATGGAGCAAAACTTGAAATTAAAAAAAAGGTGGTACATATAGAGAGCGCTCATCGCCAAATTATGCATATAGTACTATTAAAAAGGCTAGTCACAATAATGGTGTCCAGCACAACCCACCCCTCAAATAAAACTAAGAGGGTGCTTGGATACGTTTTAGTCCCATGACTAAAAGTAGTGGGACTAAAACATGCTAGCCTCACCCATGCTTGGATCCAAATACTAAAAAGGCTAAAATCAAGTTAATGAGCATTTATTATCCTCCAAACCCTCCAATCCAGAACTCGCCTGTGTTAAAGGAGAGGAGTTAAATGAGTAAAGAGAAGACTAATCCACATTTTAGTAGGGGTACCCCTGACTAAAAAAATTTAGTCTCAAGACTAGTTTTAGCCCCTCTTTAGTCAGGGGTGCTTGGAACTTTAGCCTCTTAAAGAGACTATTTTTAGTCAGACTAAAATAAGTCCCTTGGATCCAAGCACCCTCTAAGCATCCTGGAGTTCTTTGACAAAACTAAGCACCCTGAAATTTTTTGACAACTAAACTGCTGGCTATATGATGTTGGCCATATATATTGTACGTATATAATGTGAAGAAACGAGTGGTAGTACTATACCAACTAAAAGATGAAATGTAAGAAATACTAGTATGTACGTACTGAAGAGTTAAAGTAACGAGAAGAAACATAACATAGTTCTGCTGGGGGCTCAGCACAACACACCCCTCAAATTAAATTAAGCACACCTGAAATTAAACTTTGCAACTGTTCCGGTAGACACTGCATTAGAACCACCATGAGCAACGACACTGCCACCTTACTTGGAGTCCTCGTCCACGTCCTTGAGTTCGTCCTTGTCCCTCTTCCTCTTGGCCGATACTTCTTTGCTTGAACCGCACACTTGGCTGTTGCTCTTCATCCAACCCTTGTAGATATTAAAGCAAGGGTAGCCATCCACTGCAGCATACTGGATGTGGTCTATATCTAGTACATTCTGCTGCCATGCATGACGATGAAACGTGTATGGAGGTTTCACCAGTTTACCGTACGAAGGATGAACCATGGCTCCTGCCAGGGTCAGCATTGAAGGCTGACGAGAGGGCACCAGCCGATTCTTCTGGAGGTCGAAGGGGTTGCCTACAACGAGGCCTATCCGACCCAGGATTTCTTTGTCGTTACCAAAGTCTACAGTAACGAATTTGACTAGGTTACTCCCGAGGAAGTCCTTAAAATCCTGGCACTCAACGTCGGCATGGCATATGTGGTAGACCAAGCATAAGTCATGCACGCAAACCTGGATCACAGCGGGCTTCTTCCTCTCTTCGTCCTTTAGATCCTTCTCTCGTCCCAGGACTGTGGTGTACTCAACATCTAGCCCAGCGACCCACTCATCATCTGAGTTTTCGAACATGTGTCTGAAGCGAGAAAGGCATCCTTTCACCGTCGCGAAAGAACGGCTGTAGATGACGTCGAACTCATCGCCGGTGATGGTTCTAACCTTGTACTCACCGCCGATCATGGAGATTTGGGACGCCATGGATTTCAGAGGAGGGTTAGGATTAGTGGAACTGCCGTAATGTGAATGGACGGGACGACTAGGAGCGAACCGCCGTAGTATTGAAGGACGTGCGGGGACGAGTAGGAGCGAACTGCCAGCGTGTGAACGGCAGGGTAGTGGCTTTCCATTCTCCCATGATACGGGCTTCCGAGAGCCCTTGGATCTGAGATCGAATGGTTGCATGGCGTGATTCTAGACCTATGGGTGAATATCCTATCCTGGAGGGTTATTCTGCAAATTTTCAACAACTTAGCATGCGACCGTTTGATCTCAGATCCAAGGGCTGCCAGCAGCCCGTATCATGGTCACGCCTACCACGACCGTCGCGTCGCTCGCGCGGTCGCGCCCTTGGAGATTTAACACGGTGCGTTAGGCTATCTAATATTGGCATGTCATACATAGTCATCACTTAGTCACTCATACTACAACAAGGTTGGTTATAAGTGTATTTTTTGTTACTCCTCTCTATCTCTTTCTTCGTACTCAAGGAAGAAACAGTGCTAGTAAGCGCGTGTATTTATTGCATTTGCCAAGGAGTGACCTCTTCCAATGAAATGGTGTTGCTAAGTTTGCTTCATTTAATTAGCTATAGACTCAAAATTGTCTTTTCACCTAGGTACACGCGCTTAGCACCATTTCTTCCTTGGGTCACCAAACTAGTCTCTCTCTTCTTGATTAACTTGCCACATCAGACTTTATGCCTATGTGGCAAGCTTAAGCACCTGTAGGAGCAAGTAAAAGTAAGTACAATAGTGCGCTTTACATGGCATTTTTGCATATGTGGAGGAAAGAGAGGCAAGAAAAAAGTGGAGAAGTGGGCTCTCATGCAAGAGCCAGCCTCTACTACATGGTGGAGCATTGGGAGAGGCACCTGTATGGAGGTGGTCAGGAATCTGGGAGACTCACGCCGGTCGTAGCTCCGCAGTTAAAATGATAATGGCAAGTCAAATCACGGGGCCCCAACTGTCCAGCAGTAACTCGCTGTCAAATCACATAGCCCTACGTTTGCAGCAGCCTACTCCCTCGTCTTCTCGCATCTCTGTCGAACCGACTAGGCGGAACTGCCCCGCCGCCTACCGCGCAGGAAAAGCCCCACCCTCGACTTTTAAATAGTATACAGTATACTAATTTTGTATCCATGGATTGCGCCCGCGCCATGGAGCAAAGCGTCTAGAAAACGGAGGAGACACGGTGGTCTTGCAATAGAGAAGAGGGAGAGGCGAGACAGTGGTTTTGGAATGGAGATGATGGAGAGGAGAGGAGATGGTTTTGCAATGGAGAAGAGGGAGAGGAGCGTGCGGCAGCGATTTAGGATTGGACAAGAGGGCCGGCGCGCTCTGACTGGATCAAAATATTAACTTTACTGCCGAGCCGGATGCCCTGATTTGGCAGCTGGACAATAAGGGGAAGTATTCCTCCATCTCCCTCTATCATGTTATCAACTTTAGAGGGGTTCAACCCGTGTTTATCCCTGCTGTCTGGAAATTGAGAGTTCCCCCTAAAATTCATGTATTTCTATGGTTTCTCTCCAAAAACAAATTGATGACTAGGGATAACCTTAGGAAGAGACACATCATCAAACCCCTTGATTGTGTTTACTGCTTGGAACAAGAGTCTTGTTCTCACCTATTTTTTGAATGTATAGTTGCTAAACATCTCTGGGCCCACATTGAGGAATATTTCTCTAGTCAGATTGGCTCATCCTTCGAATCTGTCGCCAGATTCTGGATTGCTACCAAAAAGTGCTCAGTTTTAAACATTGTTAGCTCAGATGTCCTTTGGTGCCTCTGGAAATATAGAAATGCTATGATTTTCAGTAACACCTCCTAGATTTCCATTCCGCAGGTCTTGAGGTTTATCAGGAACATGGTGAGGAACTGGGCGATTCTCTCCTCCGGATCGGACAAGGACAAGTTGATGAGCTTCGTGGAAACCCTAACAAGATCCCTCCAGAAACCGTTGGCGATCACTTGTGGCTGAACAAGGCTCGACCTGCTCTGGGGCTGAACCCGTGGGCTCGTCTCAAGATCTCTGATGAAGATGATGGGCACCTGGCGCCGAAAAAGAGGGACATCCACCATGCTACGCCTTCCAGCCCGGTCTCTCCGCTTCCTTACTGGTCGCCGCAGGCTGACACGGCCCCTTGGTTGAAGACCATGAAGGCTTCGCTGGACCCTCCTTGTGTCATTTGAGTGCTCTATCCGCTCTGCCTTTGGCACCGCTCGGGTGATTTGTGTTATTCAGAGAACTTGTTCATCCACCCCCCTAGTTTGTTGCTTTTTTACCTTTGCTTTCGAACTGCTCTTTGAGCTGTTGTATCAGAATATGTTGTGGTTTCATTCTCAGCAACGGAACTGGGGAGATGCTCCCTGTTTTTCTAAAAAAAATATTTCATATGTTATTATATATTATTTTTATTGTCATCATATATTTAACAGATACTTACATATGTAAGAAAACAATATCCCACGTCTTCTTAATTTATAAAAATAATTTCTTAACAAATAAAATCCTGGATTGTTTTGGCACGAAAATCCTAGTGATTGTGTACAAAGCTTGGTAAGATTTAAGGACGAATGTAATAATATCACTTATTATTTAAATATATTTATAACAAAATGCTCAACCCCTTTTTATTTTTTGATAACATTGCTGGCCCAACCCAACATTATGATTAGAATCAACCCAGCAAAATCGTGTATTTCGAGAAAGTGCAAATGGCCTATAATTTTTTAGGAAATAAAATAAATGGGCCGCATGGACGCTACATTATTTGTTCACCCAGTCCAGCTAATGGCTGTAATTCAAAAAAAGATCAAATTGACTGTAAATTCTACCGCGCAAAAAAAAGACTGTAAATTCTGAAAAAATGGGTTGAATACGTGCCACATTTTTGGAGGCTGAAATGTGGGCCAATAGGTCGAAGCCAATGCAAGTCATTGTCAATTTAGTCAACAAATGATTCTGACATGTTAGCCGTTGGATTTAGATCCAACGACAGGCATCCATCTTCAATCTCTCGTCTTCTTCCTCCAGCGCCGTCGGGACCACCTCCCGCCTCCTGCTGCTAGCAGCTCTGCTTAGCATGCTTTGCTATGAAGCACTACTCCACCGTTGGCCAGGCCATCCCTCCACCCCTCCACACCTCCTGTTCTTCTCCACCGACTACCGAACCACACCGCACTAGAACCAGTTAACCCTCGTACACCTCTCCGTCTGCGACTCTACTCCCGCGTCTTCCCATCTCCGGCTCGTTGCTGTCCGGGGCCTCGCTGTCGTCCACCACCTTGGATGCGCTCGGCGCGGCGTGGTCAATGTGGTCAACGAACGACACCATCGGAAGTAGAATGTGCGTGGAGAGGCTGACAGCTGGGTCCACGGCCGCACACAAGGAAATGCCTCCTTATTACGCGCAAAATAATGATTCCTCCACCTGACGTCTGGGACCCACCGGAAGGGCCTCTGTATTTCGCGAAATAAAGTGCCCCCCGCTGACATGTCGGACCCACCAGCTATCTTCGCACGCAAGGAAGTGCCTCCTTATTACGCACAAAAAATGAATATTCCCCCTGCCAGCTGGAACCCAGCATAGTGGGAGGCTGACTTGTGGGCCTACCAAGTTGACGGGGACGGAGGGCTTTGTCAACTTAGTCAATATGAACGATTCTAGCTCCTATTACCGTACAATGTTCATCCAACGGCTGTAGTGCTTCTTCAACCTCTGGTCTTCTTGCTCCAGCCACCCAAACCAACGCCGGTCGTGCCGCGTGCTCCTGCCTCCCGTGGTCGGCTGTGATGCCGCGGAGGCCTCACCGCCCCCTACTACTCCCACCGCTGGCCAGACCATCCCTCTACTCACCCACACCCCCTGTTAATTTGCGGTGACAGCAGCCTCACACCGCAGCCAAACCAGTGAACCCTCGTACTCCTCTTCGTATGGGCATCCATTGCTGCGTCTTCCCCGGCTCCGAGTCGTCCCCTTCCTAGTCCTCGCCGTTGTCCACCGCCCTGGTGCTCTCGACGCGGCGTGGTCAACATGGTCAACGACCGACTTCCATCGGAAGAGTACTGTACGTGCAGAGGCTGACAGCTGGGTCCACGGCAGCCGCAAGGAAGTGCCTCCTTATTACGCGGAAAATAATTATTCCTCCACCTGACAGCAGGGACCCACCGGATGGGCCACCAGTATTTTGCGAAAAAATCGTTTTCCCCTGACTACTGGGACCCACCGGACGGGCCACCGTATTTCGTGAAAAAAATGTTCCCCCCGCTGTCAGCTCGGACCCACCGGAAGTGCCTCCTTATTACGCACAAAAAAATGAATACTCCCCCGGCTAGCTGGGACCCACCTTGCTGGGAGGCTGACTTGTGGGCCTACTAAGTTGACGGGGACGAAGGGCTTTGTCAACTTAGTCAATATGAATGATTCTAGCTCCAGTGACTGTACGATGTCCATCCAACGGCCGTAGTGCTTCTTCAACCTCTGGTCTTCTTGCTCCAGCCGCCCAAAGCAGCGCTGGTCGTGCCGCATGCTCCTACCTCCCCTGGCCGGCTGTGCTGCCGCAGAGGCCTCACCGCCCCCTACTATTCCCACCGCTGGCCAGGCCCTGCGGCGACGGCAGCCTCACATCGCAGCCGAACCAGTGAACCCTCGTAGTCCTCTCCGCGCGGGCTTCCACTGCCGCGTCGTCCCCTTCCTAGGCCTCGCCGTCATCCACCGCCGTGGTGCTCTCCACGCGGCGTGGTCAACGTGGTCAAGAAAGGACTTCCATTGGAAGAGTATTGTACGTGGAGAGGCTAACAGCTGGGTCCACGGCCACAGCCCAGTTTTTTGTGATTTGCCAAGTAAGTCGCTTTGTCAGACCTGTTGGGCTGCAAATCTTTCAAGACGAGGAGAGCTTTCATTCGGCTGGCCGAGAAAATGGCCCATCAGTAATGAGAAATAGGTTGTACATTTTTAAAACACATCAAACCGGCAATTAGTTTCAAATATCTTTTTTTCATTTCAAGATTTTAAATTACATTAATTTTTATGCGTGGGGAATTTGTTGGATTTTATATTGATATACATTTATTTTTAAAATCAGTTTGAATGTGAGTCGAAATTTCGGGATTAAAAACAGTTCGGACCGCACCGAAATATGCAAAATTTCGTATAATTTTTTAACTGTTGCCACAATATGGGCTGCAATGCTAACAAAAAGAATATGGGCTCCAAAAAAACCTTAAGAATTAGCAAATGGGCTGTAAATTATTAGAAATAATGGCAGATGGGATGTATGCTGTTTTCCACAGATTTGAGGCTTTCCTAAAAAAGGTTGACGCACAAGCACTGACTGTTGGATGTCCATCCAACGGTCGTCGTGCTTCTTCAATCTCTGCTCTTCCTGCTCCAGCCGCTCAAACAAGCGCCGGCGGGACTGCCTGCTCCCTCCTCCTCGCGGCCGGCTGTGCTACCGCGCAGGCCTCACCGCCCGACCGTACTCCCATCGCTGGCCTAGCCATCCATCTACTCACCACACCTGCTGTTATTCTCCGGCGACGGCAGACGAACCAGTAAACCCTCATACAGTCGTACTCCCCTCCGCGTGGGAAACAACTGTCGAGTCTTCCCTGCCTCCATGTCGTCCCCTTCCTAGGCCTCGCCGTCATCCACTGCCCTGGTGCTCTCGGCACGGCGTGGTCAACGTGGTCAAGGAACGACTTCCATCGGACGTGGACTGTACGTGGAGAGGCTGACAGCTGGGTCCACGGCGGCAGCAAGGAAGTGCCTCCTTATTACGCGGAAAATAATGATTCCTCCACCTGACAGCAGGGACCCACCGGACGGGCCACCGTATTTCGCGAAAAAAACGTTTCTCCCTGACTACTGGGACCCACCAGCTACACCTTCGCACGCAAGGAAGTGCGTCTGGGCAAAAAAAATGATGAGCCCCCCTGACTGCTGGGACCCACCAGCTACATCTTCGCACGCAAGGAAGTGCGTCCGGGCAAAAAAAATCAAAACGATTCGCCCCCCTGACTGCTGGGACCCACCAGCCCCCCGACTGCTGGGACCCAGCAGCTACATCTTCGCATGCAAGGAAGTGCGTCCGGGCAAAAAACGATTCGTCCCCTGACTGCTGGGACCCACCAGCTACATCTTCGCAGGCAAGGAAGTGCCTGACAGTCGGGACCCACCTGGTCGAAGCGTACGTGGCATTGTCATTCTGGTCGCGAACGTGTACGTACATATATACTGGTGGATGTAGAGGCGCGCACGTGTCGTAGTAGAGGCGGCCAGGGTGCAAGAAAGAAAATACGGCCATGTATGTGTACATACGGGCGGGGTCTCGAACGCCTACTCGCGCATACATACGGCGAGGGCTCGTGTACATGGCTGGGTCCGAACGGAGAAACAGCGTCGTCGTCGTGTTCATGGGTCGGAACAGAATGCGTGGTCGTGTTCATCGGAAGGGCTTGGACGGAAGAGGCGATGGAAACGAGGCCTGGCGTACCGCACAACGGAGGAAACGGACCTCCTACGGTCGAAACGAGGGTCCTGTTGATCGGGAGGGGTGTGGCGTACCGCAAAACGGAGGAAATGGACCTCCTACGGTCGAAACAGGGGTCCTGTTGATCGGGAGGGGTGTGGCGTACCGCAAAACGGAGGAAACGGACCTCCTACGGTCGAAACGGGGGTCCTGTTGATCGGGAGGGGTGTGGCGTACCGCAAAACGGAGGAAACGGACTTGTGTTGGAGCGCTACGGTCGAAACGGGGGTCCTGTTCATCGGGAGGGGTGTGGCGTACCGCAAAACGGGACTCCACGGGATACTGTTCATCTCCACCGTCGACCCCCTCCAGCCTCCACGAGCTACTGTTCATCCACCGTCGACCTCCTCCAGCCTCCACGGACTCCTGTTCATCCAGCCTCCACCGCGCGCTACTCCACCGGCTACTGTTCAACCACCCCTCCACCTTCTACTGTTCATCCAGCCCTCCACACCACGGGGTCCTGTTCAACCACCCCTCCACAGGCACCCCTCCACCGTCTACTGTTCATCCTGCCCTCCACACCACGGGGTCCTGTTCATCCACCCCTCCACCGTCTACTGTTCATCCAGCCCTCCACCACACCACGGGGTCCTGTTCATCCACAGGCAACGCCACCGCTCACTGTTCATCCAACCCCCCCCCCCCCCGCAACGCTCACTGTTCATCCCATCGATCGGCTTCAGTTAGCAGCAGTAGCCAAGGAATCGCTCGATCGGGTTCAGTTAACAGCCATCGATCGATCGCTCGGGTTTAGTAACGCGTAGCCTGCAGTGCAATCGCTCAGGTTCAGTTAGAGCCCAACGCCTCGCTCGGGTTCAGTTAGAGCCAACGCCTCGCACACACGCGCGTACGTGTACGAGAGAAACGCGCATCGCTCGGCCCCCGACCTCCCACCGTAACCGGGAACTCCCCGAAATTTTCCTCCCCCTCGCTTCTACCACAGTTTTTTCCATCATGGACGGCCCAAAGAATGTCATGCAGCTGCGTCTCCGGCCCGCCCAGGACGAAAAGCCCATTTTCTGTCATGATTTTTTGTCATAGAAGTAGGAGCCCACCACATCTATGATGATACCGGGTTTTGTCACAATTATCGTCATAGAAGTGTCATATGTATGACAGAAAAAATTTCGTCCGGCCCAAAAAGTCACGGATGTGTCTTTTTTTTAGTGTAGTTAATGGACAATATAGAATTTGAATTTCTCATGAGAAGACATACCACATAGCGACTAGATAATCTTGAAATATCAATACTAGATGGTATTACTCATGTACACACATATATAGGATTGTGAGGTGCACAAAGCACATCACTCGCCCATAATGGGATATTCCATTAATCTCTCACAAGAGCCAACTAAGAAAAGAACAAGATGCAAAAGGCTCAATGCATGACACACACGTACATGATGGGCAAACCAACACACACATACTTGATTGCTCAAGATAATCAAGTTAGAAGCACAACATATACAAACACATGCAAGGAACAAAACCAAACATGCAAAGGGGTAAGTAACTATCAATGTAAACACTTTAAGCACGAGTTACCACATGGAGAAACATTGGATATAAGATAGAAACTTGATAATTCGAATAACTTGGCTTGAGACAATTAGAATGATGAAGTCCCCTTAATTCTTCATAAAGTAGCCAAGTCTCCAATGCCCTCCAACAACACCTATTGATCAAGTTTGAGCTTGTTGGTCCCCAACCAAGTTGGGTCCTAAGAGGTTAGTCACAATAGGCTTGGCTACCAAAATGGTTCTCTTCTTGACACCACTTTGAGTACCAACAACTTTGGCAAACACATTGCCAACCTTATCCTTCCCAAGAGAATAGATATCATCAATAATAATTAGGTTGGATAAGTTACCACTAGTGCATGAAGAGGCGAGGTGACCTTTCTCACGACATAAGTAGCAACATCTACTCTTCACTTTCTTTTCACTTGATTTCTCAACTTGAGAAGCATTAGCTTGAGAATTCTTGGGAAGAGGACTTTCTTCAACTTGTGGTTGAGCATGAGATCGAACTTGTGGCCGCTTCCCTTGTTGCTTGTCACTAATGGCCTTCTTCTTCAATGGGCAAGATCTAACATGATGCCCTTCTACTTTGCACTTGAAGCAAACAATCTTGGCCGAATTCTTGACTTGTTCTTGGCCCTTCTTTTTGTTCATCTTGGACTTCTTCTTCTTCTTCTTCTTCTTGGAGTTGAATCCAAGTCCACCTTTGTCATTGGGGGATTTTTGCACACTCAAGATATTGTTGAGTGTGAATTTCCCTTCATGACTCTTTTCCAAGTCTTTCTTCAAAGAAGTGACTTGGGCCTGGAGCTCTTTGATTTCCTCTACATGGTTAGTCTCAACACAAGTACTAGAGGAAGTATAAGCTTCATTGTTAGAGCAACAAGGCAAGGAAAGCAATTCATCACAAGATGTACCAACATTGTGAGTAGATGAATTACAAGGACTAGCACATGTCAACATAGCATTTTGACTAGAAGTAGTGCTAGTATCCACATGAGGATCACTAGATGTTACCTTAGCAATCATGGCCTCATGAGCTATCTTTAGCACATTATGGGATACTAGAAGATCATCATGAGAGCTTGAGAGCTTTTCATGACTTTCTTCCAATTTCCCATAATTGCTAGATAGCAACTCAAGTTGAGCCCGTAGCTCAACATTCTCCTTCAAAATGGATGCTTCACAAGTAATAGAGTTAGTAGCACAAGCATCATCATTAACAACAAGAGGAGACGACAACTTGGAAAGCTCTTTTAAATAAGAAGCTTCAAGTTGAGCATGAGACTCAGTGAGTTTGATGAGCTCACCCTTAATGACCCTTGAGCCATTTTCGAGGTGCTCAAAATCCTCAAGGAGTCTAGCATGAGCAACTTCAAGCTTAGAATTTTTAGTTTCAAAATCATTGGCCACCACAAGAGCTCTATCACGAGATTCCCTCACTCTAGATAATTCTAGAGCAAAAGTCTCCTCAAGAGATTCCTTGGTGGTTTGTTCAAGTTCAAGAGCTTGAGAGAGGTCCGCAATCTCATTAGCGTAATCACGCTCATGACCTTCCATTTTATCAATGGTGACCTCATGCTCCTCAAGATGAGATTCCAACTCATCAATATATTTCTTGCCCTCAGTAGCAATAGACATGATTTCCATGAAGTTGGAACGAGCAATTTTATTCTTAAGAAGAGCTTTAAAAATCATTTCCCCCTTAATTTTTAAGGAGGCAACATCATCATTCTCTTCATCATAATCAACATCATCATCACTCTTGCCATCATCAATATCATCACAAGATATATTGGGATTCAAAGTGGGAGATACCTTTGAAGCCTTGGCCATAAGGCAATATGCAATAGAGGATGATTTTGGATCCCTTGAAGCACCATCCAAGACCACATCTTGTTCCATGGAGTGTTGGGTTTCCTCTACATTGTTAGCACAACAACTCGAGGAAATACATGCATTTTCATCATGGCAACAAGATATAGCAAGCATATCATCATGAGATTTAGTCAAGCAATTTCTACATGATATGCAAGGACTATCAACACAAGCATGTGAAACATTTCGAGTGCTCAAAGTGCTAAAGTCCAAAGATGAAGCATTGCAATAAGAAAGTGATGAAGGATTATCAACAATGAGCCCACTATCATCATTGCAATGAACACCACTACTCACCATGTCATTACCTTGTGGCAAACCACACGTAGGTGAAGTAGAAGAAGTTGAGAACACAACACGGCCGGAGGTGGAGGGAGAACAATCATCCCCACAAAACTTGGACACGCCATATTTATCTTGAAGCTTTGTCGACAACTCATGAGCATCCCGGAACGGCATGAGTTGAAATATAACTACATTGCTCAAAGCAACGAAAAGCACATTAGAAGCTTGAGCATTGAGATAAGAGTTTTTCTCATCCTCTAAAGATAATCTTAGGGGATCCTTTGGAGGAGAAAAACCCATATCTACAATTCACTCTAAATTTGGGTCCATGACCCTAAAGACATTAAGCATGCGAATTACCCAAACATCAAAATTTGTGCCATCGAAACTAAGAGTGTCAAAGAATCCTAATCCCCTAGTCGACATATTTACTCTCTAGGTGGTTAAGCCTAACAAAGAGAGACGAGGCTCTGATACCAATTGAAAGATCGTGGATGTCGCCTAGAGGGGGGTGAATAGGCGCTTTAAAATAATTACGTTTTAGGCTTGAACAAATGCAGAATAAACCTAGCGGTTAATTTGTCAAACACAAAACCTACAACAACTAGGCTCACCTATGTGCACCAACAACTTATACTAAGCAAGATAAACGACTATGTGATAGCAAGATATATGACAAGAAACAATATGGCTATCACAAAGTAAAGTGCATAAGTAAAGGGCTCGGGTAAGAGATAACCGAGGCACGCGGAGACGACGATGTATCCCGACACCCTTGCGGATGCTAATCTCCGTTTGGAGCGGTGTGGAGGCACAATGCTCCCCAAGAAGCCACTAGGGCCACCGTAATCTCCTCACGCCCTCGCACAATGCAAGATGTCATGATTCCACTAAGGGACCCTTTTGGGCGGTCACCGAACCCGTACAAATGGCAACCCTTGGGGACGGTCACCGAACCCGTACACTTTGGCAACCCTTGGGGGTGGTCACCGGTACCCATCAAATTGCTCGGGGCGATCTCCATAACCTAATTGGAGACCCCGACGCTTGCCCGGAGCTTTACACCACAATGATTGAGCTCCGAACACCACCAACCATCTAGGGCACCCAAGCACCCAAGAGGAACAAGCTCAAAGGTACCAAGCACCCAAGAGTAATAAGCTTCTCAACTTGTAACTTCCACGTATCACGTGGAGAACTCAAACCGATGCACCAAATGCAATGGCAAGGGCACACGAACTGCCCAAGTCCTTCTCTCTCAAATCCCACTGAAGCAACTAATGCTAGGGAGGAAAATGAGAGGAAGAACAAGAAGGAGAACACCAAGAACTCCAAGATCTAGATCCAAGGGGTTCCCCTCACCTAGAGGAGAAAGTGATTGGTGGAAACGTGGATCTAGATCTCCTCTCTCTTTTCCCTCAAAAACTAGCAAGAATCCATGGAGGGATTGAGAGTTAGCAAGCTCGAAGAAGGTCAACAATGGGGGAAGAACACGAGCTCAAAGGATAAGGTTCATTGGGGAAGAAGACCCCCTTTTATAGGTGGGGAAAAATCCAACTGTTATGCTCACAGCCCGCACCGAGCGGTACTACCGCTAGGGCGGTAGTAGCCCTTTGAAACACAACAGCGAGGAGGCAAAAAGCCAGAAGAACCGTCGGAGTGGTAGTACCGCTTGAACTCACGGTACTACCGCTAGGGGTAGCGGTACTACTGCTAAGGGTAGCGGTACTACTGCTTGCGAGCGGTACTAAAAAATTACATCCGTGCCTACCACCGCTGGACTTGTGGCGAGTTTTTGGTCCCGAGCGGAAGTAGCCGCGGTAGTACTGCTCCAAGCGGTAGTACCGCTCCCAAGAGAGGTAGTACCGCTCCCAAGAGCGGTAGTAAAAAATTACATCCGCTCCTATTCGCAGTAGTACCGCAACAGCCTTTTCAGAACACCAAAACTGACACAACTTCTGCAAACGAACTCTGAATTCGACGAAACCAAGTTTGTTGTAAAGCTAGCGACAAGGGCTAACACAATCTTGATAGAAATACCAATAAGAAGCAAATTAATAAACGCCCAAAATAAAATGGTGAGAACCCTTCCTCGGATAAGAGCGGTAAAACCTCCAACACCGAAAACATCATAGAAGACGCATGCAAACTCCGTTTTCGATTAACTCAAACTTGTCATCAAGATGACCATAAGCTCTAAGACTCACAAAGAGAACCAAACAAGAATCAAGAAACATGATGCAAGGATGCAATGGTTTGAGCTCTCGACGAACGATACGATCAAGCTACTCACTTGAGAGCCCCCTTGATAGTACGGCTTCGATCCTATAACCCGGTCTCCCAACTACCACCATGAGAACGGTAAAATAGAAAACCTATCAAGGGCAAACCTTTGCCTTGCACATGATCCACT
The DNA here is from genome assembly GCF_056163025.1 of Triticum urartu. Classification (NCBI taxonomy): domain Eukaryota; kingdom Viridiplantae; phylum Streptophyta; class Magnoliopsida; order Poales; family Poaceae; genus Triticum; species Triticum urartu. The sequence continues at coordinate 709,791,866 of NC_141879.1, read as the reverse complement.
TGAGCTAGATGATGACGATCTTGTCCTCCTCAAGATGGACCACATTTCTTGATTGCGTTGGGTCGATGGAGATGTGACGCCCCAAGGACGGAGCTTCAGATTCCTTCGAGGGTTTCCGTGATTCATCGTGTGATTTGTTTGGTTCGTTGCATTCATCATTGCTTCATGTGCATTGCATCATGTCATCATGCAACCCGTTCTAAAGCTCAACTAAATAAGTTGCATGGATCTTCAGTCCATTTAAACCGAGGGAATTCACGTGGTGATTCTCTTTACAACATATACCCCAATATTAGGGAGCTATAAAATTATATTCCAATAATTTGGAATCACCCATAAACACACTTGCAAATATTCCCCATGTCTTTTCTACTTCAAGTTTGACTTCAAAACCTTGCCCGCATCTCTCTTCCCTTTTGCCGAGGTTCCTCCAAAAATTTCAACGTTTTTGGACACTTCAAAAACCAAGTCCTAATTCAAACCCATTTGAATTAAATTCAAACGAGTTTGAATTTAAACTTTCGGTCATGCCCACTTCCATTTTTTTTCCTGGTTCAAGCTCATTTTTGAGAGCCCGGGAACATTATCCGCATGCCAAAGTCCCTTCTCTAACCTTTTTCCTTTCTCTCTTTCCTTTCTTCCTATTTTTTTACTGTTTGGGTAAATAAGAGAGAAGGAGAAGAGAGCCCAGCAGCCCAGCCAGGCCTCTGGCCACTTCCTTCACTACCGGGCCGGCCTCTAAGGCCCAGCCACGCCCCGCTGTGAACCCTAGCCTCGATGCCCGTCTCTCGCCATATCCCTCTCGATCCCTCCTGCTCGTTCCCACCGCCGCCAGAGGCACGCATCGCACCAGGGGCCTCGATCCCATCTCTCCCTCGCAGCCACTCCATCTCCCTCGATCCCACTCACCCTCTCCCCTCGAACCTCTTCCCCGATCCCATCCTCCAGCTCCGCCAGCCTCCCTGTCCCATCCTCCCGATCCGCTTCCCCGCGTCGACACCTCGCCGCCGCTGGACTTCGCTTCGTCTGCGCCTCCCCAAGCCGCGCCCGTCGCCGGGCATGGCCCGCGAGACCATCAGCATCGCCATGCCCCTGCTGCCTCCCTTCCTTGGCGACCTCGACCTCCATGCCTCGCCGGCCTTCCTCAGCAAACGGCCGCCGCACCTCCGCCTAGCCTCCTCTGAATGCTGCCGGCCGAGCTCAAAGCTCCGCTGTTGCACCTCGTCGTCGGAGTTCTGCTTCTTCTACCTCGCTGCTCGTCCCGGCCGCGTTGACTACGTCCTTTGCTTCGACCCGCAGCGCCGTTCGTCTCCTCTCTGCTTCGTTGCGGGATGCAGCCTGCGCCAAGTCCCAGCGAGCCCTTGCTCCTTCCCTCGCTGCCCGCAAGACGAAGGCATGACCGAGACCCCGTGAGCGTCAAGTTCTTCCACGAAGCCCGGATGACTACAGGCCGGGACGCCAAGTCCAACGACCACTGAACAGGGAACATCACCAAGTACCTCGACGTGTTTTTTTGCCAAGTACCACGACACTCAAATCCCTCGGATCAGTCAAGTTCATCTACGAAAACGTGTATGCCCGTCATCGAGACTACAAAGTACCTCTTCGCGAGTACCACTACCATCGCGTGGATCTGCCAAGACCGTGGAGTAAACGAACAAGTACCCCTACGCGCGAAGACGCCAAGACCGTTTCGGGATTCACCAAGTACCACTACGGCCGGAGACTTCGACGTCCGACGCCTAAAACGATCACCGAACCGGAGATAACGCCAAGTACTAGGTCAACGAAAACCGTCAAGTTCGTCTTCCGCCATCTCCGAAATTGCCAAGTACCACGATGATACAAGAACAACTACCGTCGACCCTCGAAGCCTCTGTGGACGTCAAGTCCCTCGCCGTGATCCCGAGCATCTACGGAAATTGTGCAACTAAGAACGTGAACGACTACCGCCACCAAGATCACGAGTACCTCTATCGTCGTCATGTACCCCTACTTCCACTACCGAACGTCTCGAGAACGTCTACTTCCCTTACACCGCATCGAACTTGAACCCCTCCGATAACACACGCTTCGAAGGTATAACCTCGAGACGATCGCCCATGAACTAATGCATGTGTGATGTATGAGATGCTCGTGCTTGCTCTGTGCTCGAATTGTCGGTGCACGTTACCCCTCTTTTGCCTTGTCACCATCGTCGACTCATGGGACACCCGGTATCCGGGAGCGCCCCATCGTCTTTTGCATGCATCCGCACCCTTGCTTCCTTTGCACCGGTATCTCGTGAGCTACCGGAACCGATATGTTGCCCTGGTACCATTTTCGGAATCATCGTCATGGCCCCTTTCCTTTCCACCACGGTGACAACTGCTTCATAATGCTCTTGTCAACTTTTAATAAAAATTGCATAATCTTGAACATGTCCTCCGCATCATGATAATAACATTTAAATGTTAACTTTGTTGTTGCACCAAATTGCTAATGCATATGGGGATTTACCGGATTCGTTATTTGTTATATCCGGCCCTATTTAAATTGTTTAGATAGTATAGCTTTGTTATGCTTCACCTCTTGCCATGTTAACCAACATTTAAATTTGTTGAGTACCTAACCGGGAGAGAACTAAATAATTAATGTGGTGTTCCGTCAATATGCAACTCGTTGCATATTGAGCTCCACTTAATTTGTAGGATTGTTTATGCTCTTTGCCATGCCATGCCTCTTTAATCCGGACATGCATCATACTTGTTTGCGCCCCGTGCCATGCTTATGTGTTGGTTGTTTACTATGTTGTTTGCTTCTTTTCTGGTGTTGCTTTTTCGGGTTAGTTCCGATAACGTCGCGTTTGTGAGGATCCGTTCGACTACGTCCGTTTGTCTTCTTCATGGACTCGTTCTTCTTCCTTGCGGATCTCAGGCAAGATGACCATACCCTCGAAATCACTTCTATCTTTGCTTGCTAGTTGCTCGCTCTTTTGCTATGCCTATACTGCGATACATACCACTTGCTTATCATGCCTCCCATATTGTTAAACCAAGCCTCTAACCCACCTTGTCCTAGCAAACCGTTGTTTGGCTATGTTACCGCTTTGCTCAGCCCCTCTTATAGCATTGTTAGTTGCAGGTGAAGATTGGAGTTTGTTCCATGTTGGAACATGGATATGTTGGGATATCACAATATCTCTTATTTAATTAATGCATCTATATACTTGGTAAAGGGTGGAAGGCTCGTCCTTATGCCTGGTGTTTTGCTCCACTCTTGCCACCCTAGTTTCCGTCATATCGGTGTTATGTTCCCGGATTTTGCATTCCTTACGCGGTTGGGTTATAATGGGAACCCCTTGACAGTTCGCCTTGAATAAAACTCCTCTAGCAATGCCCAACATTGGTTTTACCATTTGCCACCTAGCCTTTTCTTTCCCTTGGGTTCTGCAGACTCAAGGGTCATCTTTATTTTAACCCCCCCCCCCTCCGGTGTAGGATCGAAAGTATGTCTAGAGGGGGGGTGGTTAGACTACTTGACCAAATAAAAATCTAGCCTTTCCCAATTTTAGTTCTTGGCAGATTTTAGCTATCTTAGCACAAGTCAAGCAATCTCCACACAATTCAAGCAAGCATGCAAAAGAGTATATGAGCAGCGAAAAGTAAAGCATGCAACTTGCAAGAATGTAAAGGGAAGGGTTTGGAGGATTCAAACGCAATTGGAGACACGGATATTTTTGTCGTGGTTCCGATAGGTGGTGCTATCGTACATCCACGTTGATGGAGACTTCAACCCACGGAGGGTAACGGTTGCGCGAGTCCACGGAGGGCTCCACCCACGAAGGGTCCACGAAGAAGCAACCTTGTCTATTCCATCATGGCCGTCGCCCACGAAGGACTTGCCTCACTAGCGGTAGATCTTCACGAAGTAGGCGATCTCCTTGCCCTTACAAACTCCTTGGTTCAATTCCACAATCTTGTCGGAGGCTCCCAAGTGACACCTAGCCAATCTAGGAGACACCACTCTTCAAGAAGTAACAAATGGTGTGTTGATGATGAACTCCTTGCTCTTGTGCTTCAAATGATAGTCTCCCCAACACTCAACTCTCTCTCACAAGATTTGGATTTGGTGGAAAGAAGATTTGAGTGGAAAGCAACTTGGGGAAGGCTAGAGATCAAGATTCATATGGTTGGAATGGAATATCTTGACCTCAACACAAGTGTAGGTGGTTCTCTCTCAGAAAATGTGTATTGGAAGTGTAGATATGTTCTGATGGCTCTCTCCACGAATGAAGAGTGGGTGGAGGGGTATATATAGCCTCCACACAAAATCTAACCGTTACACACAATTTGCCAAACTCGGTGGGACCGATTTTGGTAATAAGCTAACCAGAGAGTTGGCCAGGTAAACTCGGTGGGACCGATTCGCTCATCTCGGTGAGACCGAAGTGTTACAAAAGGGAAACAGAGAGTTTACATTGCAATCTTGGTGGGACCGATCGCTCATCTCGGTAAGACCAAAACGTTATGAAGGGAAACAGAGAGATTACAATCCCATCTCGGTGAGACCGAGATCCCTATCGGTGAGACCGATTTGCCTAGGGTTTGTGGCAGTGGCTATGACATTTGAAACTCGGTGGCGCCAGATAGAAAGAATCGGTGGGGCCGAGTTTGACTTTTGGTTTAGGTCATATGTGGATGTGGGAAGGTAGTTGAGGATTTTGGAGCATATCACTAAGCATTTTGAGCAAGCAAGCCATTAAGCAACACCTCATCCCTCCTTGATAGTATTGGCTTTTCCTATAGACTCAATGTGATCTTGGATCACTAAAATATAAAATGTAGAGTCTTGAACTTCAAGCTTGAGCCAAACTTTTTGTCCTTAGAATTTTGAGGGATCCACTTTCCTCATCCATGCCATGCCATTCATTGAGCTTTTCCTGAAATATTAATCTTGGAATAATGTTAGCTCAATGAGCTATATGTTGTTAGGAATTACCAAAACCACCCAGGGATAGTTGCACTTTTACCCGGGCCAGTGCTCCTCTAAGTGTTGGTCCGAACTGGGCAGCCTGCGGGGCCACCTCGGGGAAACTCGAGGGTTGGTTTTACTCGCAGCATGACCTATCTGAGTGTGCCCTGAGAACGAGATATGTGCAGCTCCTATCGGGATTTGTCGACACATTGGGCGGTGTTGCTGGACTTGTTTTACCATTGTCGAGAATGTCTTGTAACCGGGATTCCGAGCCTGATCGGGTCTTCCCGCTAGAAGGAATATCCTTCGTTGACCGTGAGAGCTTGTGATGGGCTAAGTTGGAACACCCCTGCAGGGATTTGAACTTTCGAAAGCCGTGCCCACGGTTATGGGCAGATGGGAATTTGTTAATGTCCGGTTGTAGAAAACCTGAAGTTGATCTTAATTAAAATACATCAACCGCGTGTGTAACCGTGATGGTCTCTTTTCGGCGGAGTCCGGAAAGTGAACACGGTGTTGGAGTTATGCTTGACGTAGGTTGTTCTAGGATCACTTCTTGATCATAGTTGTTCGACCGTGCTTCACCTTCTCTTCCCGCTCTCATTTGCGTATGTTAGCCACCATATATGCTAGTCGCTTGCTGCAGCTCCACCTCATACCTTTTACCCTTCCTATAAGCTTAAATAGTCTTGATCGCGAGGGTGTAAGATTGCTGAGTCCCCGTGACTCACAGATACTTCCAAAACCAGTTTGCAGGTGCCGATGATACCGTGCATATGACGCAACCAAGCTCAAGGAGGAGCTCGTTGAAGATCTTGTCCTTTATGTTGTTTCGTACTAGTTGATCAGTAGTGGAGCCCAGTTGGGGTCGATCGGGGATCTGTGTAGCATTTGGGGTAGTCTTCTTTTATTTTGGTTCTGTAGTCGGACCTTGATTGTATTTGGATGATGTAATGCTTTATTCATGTAATTGTGTGAAGTGGCGATTGTAAGCCAACTATGTATCTTTTTCCCTTATGTATTACATGGGTTGTGTGAAGATTACCTCACTTGCGACATTTGCTTTCAATGCGGTTATGCCTCTAAGTTGTGCTATGACACGTGGGAGATATAGCCGCATCGAGGGCGTTACAAGTTGGTAATCAGAGCCTTCCCCGACCTTAGGAGTGTAACACCCCGGATGTAACTTACCCAATTTGTACTCCAACTCTTGTCGTTTCCGGCTTTAAGTTAATTTATTTTCTCGGGTTCGGGTTTTTTTGTCTCCGTGTGTTGTTGTCGTTGTCATGCATCTCATATCATGTCATCATGTGCATTGCATTTGCATACGTGTTCATCTCATGCATTCGAGCATTTTCCCCGTTGTCCGTTTTGAATTCTGGCGCTTCGTTCTCCTCCGGTGGTCATTTCTAGCGTTCTTTCGTGTGTGGGGATTAAACATTTCCAGATTGGACCGAGACTTGCCAAGCGGCCTTGGTTTACTACCGGTAGACCGCCTGTCAAGTTCTGTACCATTTGGACTTCGTTTGATACTCCAACGGTTAACCGAGGGACCGAAAAGGCCTCGTGTGTGTTGCAGCCCAACACCCCTCCAATTTGGCCCAAAACCCACCAAAACCCTCTCCATCTTCTAGAGCGTTCGATCACGATCGCGTGGCCGAAAACCGCACCTCATTCTGAGTCTCCTAGCTCCCTCTACCTATAAATAAGTGCCTTTCCGTCCAAATCCGGACGAAACCCTAGTTCCCTACCTCCTCTCGCGCCGTCGGACATCTTCCCGCAGGCCGGACGTGTCCGACCCGCCGCCGTCGCCACGTGGCACGCCACCATTGGTCCCGTGCCTCAGCCGCCACTCCCTCCGCCGCCGGCCCGGGGAGCCCACCCCGGGCCCCCGAGGCCCATCCGCCGCCGCCGCCGCGCCAGGGCGCCTCCCCACCGCCCGAGCGCACCGCCCGCTGCCTCCTTCTCCGCGCCGCCGCATGAGCCGCCGCCGCCCGGCGTCCACCGGCCGCCGCGCCACGGCGGGTCCTCGCCGCCGCCGCCGCAGCGCGCCGCCCCCGCCGCCGCCTCCCTCCTCTGGCCAGATCCGGTCGAGGAGCGATCGGATCCGGCGAGCCCGACCTCGCCGGCCGCCGTCTTTGTCATCTCCGGCGAGCAGCGCCGCCACCTCGTTTTGCGTGCCCGTGTCAAACCCTAGATCCGGAGGTCAAATTCGTCCAAGTCCCTAAAATCCCAGATCCATATGCTCATGTTCATCGTGTCGTATCTCCGCATGCGTAACTCCGTTTTTGGCATATAGCATATCAAAATGTTCATCTCAGAGAGTACATCATTTCATTCCATTGCATCATTTTCATTTGAGTTCATCTTAATGCCCGAAATGCTGTTAGAAGAGGGCTACTTGAGATAATTGTGAGATCTGCTACTCTATTTAGCTTTTTGTCATTTTTGCCATGATTATTGTGTGCATGCTATGCCCATGAGTTCTACATATGTTTTGTTAAGGGTTTTGTCATCTTTCCAGAGGTGCAACCCATGTATTTTTGTGATGTGTGTGGTGACTAGTACAAGCTTGCAAAGTGGTGCACTTGGTAATGCTGATTTCAGGGACTTAGCATTTCCACTAAGTCCTTGAGCTGTTTATCTCATATGGCCATATGTTCATGTTATTTCCTAGAGATCCGTGCCTTTTTTGAGGATGATCAGTAAGGATGTTTTGTTAATCTTGTAGTGCTCTATCCATCCATGTCTTTGTTTGCAATTATGGAGCACCCTAGCTTGAGTAAATCGAGCTCTACTTTTGCTACTTCGTGAATCTGGGCAGATTGTCAACTTATTTGCAATTTTGCTAATGATGTTGTAGTTGATCCGTGCATGCTATGCTATTGTTCTTGCCTTGTCTAGCTTGCATTTTGTGTATTATTGATGGGTGTATGCTTAGATTTTCATGACTTTCTCCGTGGTGAGTGCATCGAGCTCGTAAACATGCCTACTTGAGATATGTTTCAGCATGTGCCAGTTTTCACTAAGTCTGAAAACTGATTATGTTTTTGCCATGTTCACATGCTTGCAATTGTATTTTATGATCCCTTTTGGCTCAAGGTCAGTAAGGGACTTTTGTTAAGCTCTTTGAGTAGCTCCATGCCATGCTCTACTTTGCCATGTTCAGGTCCTGTAGCATATAGTTTTGTTGCTCCGAAGAGTGCTATCTGATCTGAAATTCCAGACAAGTGTTAATTTCACTAAGTCTGAAATCTGTTTACCATATGCATTTTTGCCATGCTTGTTTGAACCTGTTAATGGATGAATTGGCTATAGATCAGTGCTAGGCTTTTGTTAAGAATCTTGAATGCATCCCTGCCATGTATTTTTTTGTCATGTTTGGGTGCTGTAACATGTTCATCGTGTTGCATTTAGATGGCTACTTGCTGTAAATCGCAGACCGGTGTCATATTTGAATTGCTTGCCATTTCCAAACCGTAACTCCGATTCCGGCGTTCTTTATATCTTTTTCAAGCAATTTCATCTCATCTTTCCAGTGGCATGCTTGGGTTTCCAAGTTGAGGCCAGATTCTTGCTTTTCCTGCCACATCTTGCATATCGCATCCCGCATAGCATACCATGTTTGCATCATATTGTTTGATCCTTGCACGTGGTTGATTGTGTCCTTGTTGCTTGTTTGTCTTGTTTGGGTAGAGCCGGGAGACGAGTTTGCTAACGAGGAGCCCGTTGAGTTTGCTTTCGAGGATCCAGTCAACTCTGACAACTTTGCAGGCAAGATGATCATACCCTCGAAATCACTACTATCTTTGCTATGCTAGATTGCTCGCTCTTTTGCTATGCCAATGCTACGATGCCTACCATTTGCTTTCCAGCCTCCCAAATTGCCATGTCAAACCTCTAACCTACCTTGTCCTAGCAAATCGTTGATTGGCTATGTTACCGCTTTGCTCAGCCCCTCTTATAGCGTTGCTAGTTGCAGGTGAAGATTGAAGGCTGTTCCTTGTTGGAACATTTATTTACTTGTTGGGATATCATTATATTGCCATGTTATCTTAATGCATCTATATACTTGGTAAAGGGTGGAAGGCTTGGCCTCTCGCCTAGTGTTTTGTTCCACTCTTGCCGCCCTAGTTTCCGTCATATCGGTGTTATGTTCCCGGATTTTTGCGTTCCTTACGCGGTTGGGTTATAATGGGAACCCCTTGATAGTTCGCCTTGATTAAAGCTTTTCCAGCAATGCCCAACCTTGGTTTTACCATTTGCCACCTAGCCTCTTTTCCCTTGGGTTTCCAGAGCCCGAGGATCATCTTATTTAAACCCCCCCCCCCCCCGAGCCAGTGCTCCTCTGAGTGTTGGTCCAAACTGTCAGCCGCCGGTGGCTACCAGGGGCAACTCTGGGCTGGCCTACCGGAAGTTTAGACAATCTGAGTGTGCCCTGAGAAAGAGATATGTGCAGCTCCTATCAGGATTTGTCGGCACGTTCGGGCGGTGTTGCTGGTCTTGTTTTAACCTGTCGAAGTGTCTTGAAGAACCGAGATACCGAGTCTGATCGGAACGTCTCGGGAGGAGGTCTATTCCTTCATTGACCGTGAGAGCTTGTCATGGGCTAAGTTGGGACTCCTCTGTAGGGATTTGAACTTTCGAAAGCCGTGCCCGCGGTTATGGGCAGATGGGAATTTGTTAATGTCCGGTTGTAGATAACTTGAACCTTAACTTAATTAAAATGAATCAACTGAGTGTGTTACCGTGATGGCCTCTTCTCGGCGGAGTTCGGGAGGTGGACACGGTGTTGGAGTAATGTTTGTGCAGGTTGTTCTCTAGTTTCTCGCTCGCGCTTTGCCTCCTCTTCTCGCTCTCTTTTTGCGTACAGGACAGCCACCATATTTTTTGCTAGTCGCTTGCTGCAGCTCCACTTATATTTTACCTTGCCTTACTTATAAGCTTAAATAGTCTTGATCGCGAGGGTGCGAGATTGCTGAGTCCCTGTGGCTCACAGATTACTATTACACCAGATGCAGGGCCTGATGATTCCGCTCCAGGTGACGCGCTCGAGCTCCAGTGGGAGTTCGACGAGGACTCTCAACGTTACTATGTTCCCTTTCCTGATGATTAGTAGTGGTGCCCAATTGGGGTGATCGGGACCGTGTCGCATGTTGGGTTATCTTTTATTTGGCGCCGTAGTCGGGCCATGAGTGTTTGGTTGATGTAATGTTATTTATGTGCCTTGATTGACGTGGCGAGTGTAAGCCAACTATGTTATCTCCCCTTTTATTATCTATATTACATGGGATGTTGTGAAGATTGCCTAACTTGCGACATATGCCTTCAATGCGATTATGCCTCTAAGTCGTGCCTCGACACGTGGGAGATATAGTCGCATCGAGGGTGTTACAAGGAGCCCCCTGCTTGATCGAATCGTTGGCGTTGTTGAGTCTAGAAAAATGTTTTGAGTCATTTAGTATTATATATATCGGAGTGTTAGGAATTCTTTTTACTCCCCAGTCCCTTCGTCGCTCTGGTGAGGCATCCTGACGTAGAGTTTTGAATCTTATCTTCTCAAATTTCACTAAAAAAAATTTAGGATCACGCGGGTATCTTGGAATCATTCTAATGGTTTTGTGATGAGAACATTGTTCTTGGTGCCTCCTGTCATTTAGGGGTTGTGGCAGTGTCCCGGGGAGTTGAGCTTCGAGGTGTTGTCGTCACAATTTTATCGTTGCAGTTCTGGAATACCTGAGTTTTTTTTCGCCGACATCCAAAATCTCTTTTATGCAGTTGTTGGTGAGATAACCTTGACGCCACCCAGTACCGGGGCGGGAGTTCAGGAGTATTGCCATAACTTGTATAATGGATGCTTTTCGAAGGTTGAGGTAAACGATTTCCGAAGGTTTCTTGGTTATGTGTTGAAGGATGGATACAGCTTGATGTAGGATTTGTTAGTTTTGGGTGAGATATTATGCTTCCCCTGTATCCCCAACACCTGATTGCATAACTGGAAAATTTTGGGAGTTTATAAGTGGGAATTCAAGTAGCTCTTAGGATATCTTTCCGACAGATGTATGATATGAAATTGGGGTTCGACGTCTAGTGGTCTGCCTATTCACGGTTGGTTTTACAGTGGTCTCGTTGTGTCTTAAAGAGTCCTTGGCTATGTCGACTCGGGGACGCTTCATATGTCATGTGCACTGCCTTGTACATGATGGTGCTGTACGATCGAGCCCGTGTAGGCCCCACCACGAAAACTTCAGACGAAATCTCTATCATATGTTTGTTCTGGCTCATTCTGCAAGCCAATCCTTGTTTTGTTTTTGAGTTGTGGTATTCGAGTTGCTTCGAAGTCAAATGTTGATTCCATACCTTTCCTGCGGTGTTCTCATGTTCCTATGTGAATACCAATCCTTCATGATCATCGAGATTGTCATGTCAATCCGTTTCAACCGGCGTGTCTCTCTTCAAGTGGATCCGATCATTTCAACATCCGCAAGATCAACTCAAGTCTTCTCAATGGTGTTTGTTTCATTCGTCTCCAAGTTGCCTTTGTTTTCCCGCCACCCTCCCTTTTTCTTCGAGGACTCGGAATTCTTAATCAAGTATCCATCTTATTGGTTATGAAGTCTCTCCATTCTTTTCTAACAATATTCTTATCCGGTGATTCTCATGAAGATTCTAACAGAGATTCAAGTTCATCATTCATCATTCTTTTCTTCTCCGGTGGATCCAATTCAAGCTTTGTTGATCATATCCTTTCCTCGTTTCAAATGTTTTCTCATGACAGTGCACCTCTTAATCATTCCCCGCTTGCTATTCTTTTGTTCCGGAGTGCTAAAGATATCTCAGAAGATTCGTGTTTCCACTCTTAATCTGTTCAAGCTATTTTGAGGATGTTATCTCATTCAAGCCTTTTAATTCAACCGGTGCAATCTCTCTTTTTAATCATTCTAACGGTGTTTTCTCTTGAGTGGGCCCTAACCCACAGGTTTTTTCCCAGGATCTTACCTGACTCTTCTAATTTAACCGGAGCTTTTCTCTAATCTTTTAAAGTTTGACGTAAGAATGATTCATCATCAGTCATATGCTTTTCTCCAAGATCTTTCAATTCTTTTCACCGTTGGCTCAACCTTTCTAATTTTCATCCCGGAGTATCTCAACAATTCTTGGTGGTGTTTTCTCGTCATCACGCTCAACATTTCAAGACCGAAGAAGATTTTTCCTCTCAATCTTGGTCCGTTCTCTTCAAGATTCATGATTCTAGCTTGTTGCCATCCTCTCATAATTGTTTTTGATTGCGAGAATTCTTTTCACCTATCCGGAGCAATTCAAGATTCTGTTCAGTTTGATTATCCGGAGCCCATCATCTGAGATTTATTCATTCTCGGCTTTCAGCTATGGTTCTCCAAATCTTACCGGTGCTTCGTTCAAGTGATCTCTAATCAGTTCGTGATCCCTTCGTTCTCATGTATCTAGATTCTCTCAAGCATCTTCGTTCATTTGCAAATTCTTCCCGGTGATTCGTTATCTTTTATTCGTTCTTTTTCAATTCTTACGGTGGTTCGTTCAAGAGTTCTCTTCCTTGGTTATCATATCAATTCATTCGTTCTTTCAAATCCTAACGGTGGTTCGTTGAAGCCTTTTCTCAAGTTTGATTTATATCTCTCTTAATCCTTTCTACCGGAATAAGTTGTATGCTATCCGTTGCTTGTCATCAATTAAAATTGGTGAAGGATACACATAACGTAATTCTTATTCTTGTTCCATCCAAGTGATTAATTCCTTATTCCGGAGGTTCATCAAATTCTTGATCTCATTTGTTCTTTTTTTCCACATTTCTAGTTTTTCTGCTTTATCTCATCACGAAGATCCATCTAATCATTGCAAGGTTTCACCTTCAGTTTTCAACTTCTCTTCGTTATCTTTTGTTTACCGGAGTTCTTCATGGAGGTTCTACATGTTGGTTCTTCAAGGATTTAATTCCTTCTCGGAGTGCTTATCAAGATTCTTTTCTAAGGAGCTCAAGCATTCTTCATCTTGCAATCCGGAGTGCAATTTTTTTTCCGTATCATTGGAGGTGGTATTATGTCATTCTTGATAATTTGAGTTCATGTTTCATGATTCACATGTTGTTAAGAGTGAGGTATCTTAAATCCATCAATCTCGTCATTGGAGTTATCTTGGGTTATATTTCACCTAAAGCCTTCCCTAAGGATTTTGCTATTGTGAGGAGTATAATTTGTTGGAAATATGCCCTAGAGGCAATAATAAAAGCATTATTATTATATTTCCTTGTTCATGATAATTGTCTTTATTCATGCTATAATTGTGTTATCCGGAAATCGTAATACATGTGTGAATAATAGACACCAACATGTCCCTAGTAAGCCTCTAGTTGACTAGCTCGTTGATCAACAGATAGTCATGGTTTCCTGACTATGGACATTGGATGTCATTGATAACGAGATCACATCATTAGGAGAATGATGTGATGGACAAGACCCAATCCTAAACATAGCACAAGATCGTATAGTTCGTTTGCTAGAGATTTCCAATGTCAAGTATCCTTTCCTTAGACCATGAGATCGTGTAACTCCCGGATACCGTAGGAGTGCTTTGGGTATACCAAACGTCACAACGTAACTGGGTGACTATAAAGGTATACTACGGGTATCTCCGAAAGTGTCTGTTGGGTTGACACGGATCAAGACTGGAATTTGTCACTCCGTATGACGGAGAGGTATCACTGGGCCCACTCGGTAATGCATCATCATAATGAGCTCAAAGTGACCAAGTGTCTGGTCACGGGATCATGCATTACGGTACGATTAAAGTGACTTGCCGGTAACGAGATTGAACGAGGTATTGGGATACGGACGATCGAATCTCGGGCAAGTAACATACCGATTGACAAAGGGAATTGTATACGGGGTTGCTTGAATCCTCGACATCGTGGTTCATCCGATGAGATCATCGAGGAACATGTGGGAGCCAACATGGGTATCCAGATCCCGCTGTTGGTTATTGGCCGGAGAGTCGTCTCGGTCATGTCTACGTGTCTCCCGAACCCGTAGGGTCTACACACTTAAGGTTCGGTGACGCTAGGGTTGTAGGGATATGTATATGCAGTAACCCGAATGTTGTTCGGAGTCCCGGATGAGATCCCGGACATCACGAGGAGTTCCGGAATGGTCCGGAGGTAAAGAATTATATATAGGAAGTGCTATTTCGGCCATCGGGACAAGTTTCGGGGTCACCGGTATTGTACCGGGACCACCAGAAGGGTCCCGGGAGTCCACCAGGTGGGGCCACCTATCCCGGAGGGCCCCATGGGCTGAAGTGGGAAGGTATCCAGCCCAAAGTGGGCTGGGGCGCCACTTCCCCCTAGGGCCCATGCGCCTAGGGTGGGGGAAACCCTAAAGGAAGAGTCCTAGAAGGGGAAGGCACCTCCTAGGTGACTTGGGGAGGAGGGATTCCTCCCTTGGCCGCCGCCCCCCCCCCTAGGAGATTGGATCTCCTAGGGCCGGCGCCCCCCCTAGGCCCCCTATATATAGTGGGGGAAAGGGAGGACCTCTCACCTTTGCCTTTGGTGCCTCCCTCTCCCTCTCCAACACCTCCTCCTCCTCCATAGTGCTTGGCGAAGCCCTGCCGGAGTACTGCAGCTCCATCACCACCACGCCGTCGTGCTGCTGCTGGAGCCATCTTCCTCAACCTCTCCTTCCCCCTTGCTGGATCAAGAAGGAGGAGACGTTACGCTGACCGTACATGTGTTGAAAGCGGAGGTGTCGTCCGTTCGGCGCTAGGATCTCCGGTGATTTGGATCACGTCGAGTACGCCTTCCTCATCCCCGTTCTTTGAACGCTTCCGCGCGTAATCTACAAAGGTATGTAGATGCAATCCGATCACTCGTTGCTAGATGAACTCCTAGATGGATCTTGGTGAAACCGTAGGAAAATTTTTGTTCTCTGCAACGTTCCCCAACAGTGGCATCATGAGCTAGGTCTATGCGTAGTTCTCTTGCACGAGTAGAACACAATTTTTTGTGGGCGTTGATGTTGTCAACTTTCTTGCCGCTACTAGTCTTATCTTGCTTCAACGGTATTGTGGGATGAAGCGGCCCGGACCAACCTTACACGTACGCTTACGTGAGACCGGTTCCACCGACGAACATGCACAAGTTGCATAAGGTGGCTGGCAGGTGTCTGTCTCTCCCACTTTAGTGGAGCGGATTCGATGAAAAGGGTCCTTATGAAGGGTAAATAGAAGTTGACAAATCACGTTGTGGCTTTCACGTAGGTAAGAAAACGTTCTTGCTAGAACCCTACTTCAGCCACGTAAAACATGCAACAACAATTAGAGGACGTCTAACTTGTTTTTGCAGCAAGTGCTTTGTGATATGATATGGCCAAAGTTGTGATGAATGATGAATGGTATATATGTGATGTATGAGATTTTCATGCTATTGTAATAGGAATCACGACTTGCATGTCGATGAGTATGACAACCGGCAGGAGCCATAGGAGTTGTCTTTATTTTTTGTATGACCTGCGTGTCATTGAGAAATGCCATGTAAATTACTTTACTTTATTGCTAAACGCGTTAGCCATAGTAGTAGAAGTAATAGTTGGCGAGCAACTTCATGGAGACATGATGATGGAGATCATGGTGTCATGCCGGTGACAAGATGATCATGGAGCCCCAAGATGGAGATCAAAGGAGCTATGTGATATTGGCCATATCATGTCACTATTATTGTTTGATTGCATGTGATGTTTATCATGTTTCTGCATCTTGTTTACTTAGAACGACGGTAGTAAATAAGATGATCCCTCATAATAATTTCAAGAAAGTGTTCCCCCTAACTGTGCACCGTTGCGACAGTTTGTTGTTTCGAAGCACCACGTGATGATCGGGTGTTAGATTCTAACGTTCACATACAACGGGTGTAAGACAGATTTACACATGCAAACACTTAGGTTGACTTGACGAGCCTAGCATGTACAGACATGGCCTCGGAACACAGAAGATCGAAAGGTCGAGCATGAGTCGTATAGAAGATACGATCAACATGAAGATGTTCACCGATGTTGACTAGTCCGTCTCACGTGATGATCGGACACGGCCTAGTTAACTCGGATCATGTTATACTTAGATTACAGGAGGGATGTCTATCTAAGTGGGAGTTCATTGAATAATTTGATTAGATGAACTTAATTATCATGAACTTATTCTAAATTTTTTACAATATGTCTTGTAGATCAAATGGCCAACGTAGTCCTCAACGCGTTCCTAGAGAAAACCAAGCTGAAAGACGATGGCAGCAACTACACGGACTGGGTCCGGAACCTGAGGATCATCCTCATAACTGCCAAGAAAGATTATGTCCTACAAGCACCGCTGGGTGACGCACCTGTTCTCCCTGCAAAACAAGACGTTATGAACGCTTGGCAGGCACGTACCGATGACTACTCCCTCGTTCAGTGCGGCATGCTTTACAGCTTAGAGCTGGGGCTCCAAAAGCGTTTTGAGAGACACGGAGCATATGAGATGTTCGAAGAGCTGAAAATGGTTTTCCAAGCTCATGCCCGGGTCGAGAGATATCAAGTCTCCGACAAGTTCTTCAGCTGTAAGATGGAGGAAAACAGTTCTATCAGTGAGCACATACTCACTATGTCTGGGTTGCATAACCGCTTGACTCAGCTGGGAGTTAATCTCCCAGATGACGCGGTCATTGACAGAATCCTTCAGTCGCTTCCACCGAGCTACAAGAGCTTTGTGATGAACTTCAATATGCAGGGGATGGAAAAGACCATTCCTGAAGTATTTGCAATGCTGAAATCAGCAGAGGTAGAAGTCAAAAAGGAACATCAAGTGTTGATGGTGAATAAAACCACTAAGTTCAAGAAGGGCAAGGGAAACAAAGCTTTCAAGAAGGACGGCAAGGGAGTTGCCGCACCCGGCAAGCAAGCTACCGGGAAGAAGCCAAAGAATGGACCCAAGCCCGAGACTGAGTGCTTTTATTGCAAGGAAAGTGGTCACTGGAAGCGGAACTGCCCCAAATACTTAGCGGACAAGAAGGCCGGCAAAACGAAAGGTATATGTGATATACATGTAATTGATGTGTACCTTACCATTACTCGTAGTAGCTCCTGGGTATTTGATACCGGTGCAGTTGCTCACATTTGTAACTCAAAACAGGAGCTGCGGAATAAGCGGAGACTGGCGAAGGACGAGGTGACGATGCACGTCGGGAATGGTTCCAAGGTCAATGTGATCGCCGTCGGCACGCTACCTCTACATTTACCTTCGGGATTAGTTTTAAACCTTAATAATTGTTATTTAGTGCCAGCTTTGAGCATGAACATTGTATCAGGATCTCGTTTAATTCGAGATGGCTACTCATTTAAATCCGAGAATAATGGTTGTTCTATTTATATGAGAGATATGTTTTATGGTCATGCTCCGATGGTGAATGGTTTATTCTTAATGAATCTCGAGCGTAATGCTACACATGTTCATAGTGTGAGTACCAAAAGATGTAAGATTGATAATGATAGTCCCACATGCTTGTGGCACTGCCGCCTTGGTCACATAGGTGTCAAATGCATGAAGAAGCTCCATGCTGATGGACTTTTAGAGTCTCTTGGTTACGAATCATTTGACACGTGCGAACCATGCCTCATGGGTAAAATGACCAAGACTCCGTTCTCAGGAACAATGGAGCGAGCAACCAACTTATTGGAAATCATACATACTGATGTGTGCGGTCCAATGAGTGTTGAGGCTCGCGGTGGCTATCATTACGTTCTCACCCTCACTGATGACTTGAGTAGATATGGGTATATCTATTTAATGAAACACAAGTCTGAGACCTTTGAAAAGTTCAAGGAATTTCAGAGTGAGGTTGAGAATCAACGTGACAGGAAAATCAAGTTCCTGCGATCAGATCGTGGAGGAGAATACTTGAGTCATGAGTTTGGCACACACTTAAGAAAATGTGGAATAGTTTCACAGCTCACGCCGCCTGGAACACCTCAGCGTAATGGTGTGTCCGAATGTCGTAATCGCACTCTATTAGATATGGTGCGATCTATGATGTCTCTTGCCGATTTACCGCTATCTTTTTGGGGGTATGCTTGAGAGACTGCCGCATTCACTTTAAATAGGGCTCCGTCGAAATCCGTTGAGACGACACCGTATGAATTATGGTTTGGGAAGAAACCTAAGCTGTCGTTTCTAAAAGTTTGGGGATGCGATGCTTATGTCAAGAAACTTCAACCTGAAAAGCTCGAACCCAAGTCAGAAAAATGCGTCTTCATAGGATACCCTAAAGAAACTATTGGGTATACCTTCTACCTCAGATCCGAAGGCAAGATCTTTGTTGCCAAGAATGGATCCTTTCTAGAGAAAGAGTTTCTCTCGAAAGAAGTAAGTGGGAGGAAAGTAGAACTTGATGAAGTATTACCTCTTGAACCGGAAAATGGCGCAACTCAAGAAAATGTTCCTGAGGTGCCTACACCGACTAGAGAGGAAGTTAATGATGATGATCAAGATACTTCTGATCAAGCTCCTACTGAAATTCGAAGGTCCACAAGGACACGTTCCGCACCAGAGTGGTACGGCAACCCTGTCATGGAAATCATGTTGTTAGACAACGGTGAACCTTCGAACTATGAAGAAGCGATGGCAGGCCCGGATTCCGACAAATGGCTAGAAGCCATGAAATCCGAGATAGGATCCATGTATGAAAACGAAGTATGGACTTTGACTGACTTGCCCGTTGAGCGGCGAGCCATAGAAAATAAATGGATCTTTAAGAAGAAGACAGACGCGGATGGTAATGTGACCATCTATAAAGCTCGGCTTGTCGCTAAGGGTTATCGACAAGTTCAAGGGGTTGACTACGATGAGACTTTCTCACCGGTAGCGAAGCTAAAGTCCGTCCGAATCATGTTAGCAATTGCCGCATTCTATGATTATGAGATATGGCAAATGGACGTCAAAACGCCATTCCTTAATGGTTTTCTTAAGGAAGAATTGTATATGATGCAGCCGGAAGGTTTTGTCGATCCTAAGAATGCTGACAAGGTATGCAAGCTCCAACGCTCGATTTATGGGCTGGTGCAAGCATCTCGGAGTTGGAACATTCGCTTTGATGAGATGATCAAGGCGTTTGGGTTTACGCAGACTTATGGAGAAGCCTGCGTTTACAAGAAAGTGAGTGGGAGCTCTGTAGCATTTCTCATATTATATGTAGATGACATACTTTTGATGGGAAATGATATAGAACTCTTGGACAGCATTAAGGCCTACTTGAATAAGAGTTTTTCAATGAAGGACCTTGGAGAAGCTGCTTATATATTAGGCATCAAGATCTATAGAGATAGATCAAGACGCCTCATAGGTCTTTCACAAAGCACATACCTTGATAAGATATTGAAGAAGTTCAATATGGATCAGTCTAAGAAGGGGTTTTTGCCTGTGTTGCAAGGTGTGAAATTGAGCTTAGCTCAATGTCCGACCACAGCAGAAGATATAGAAGAGATGAGTGTCATCCCCTATGCCTCAGCCATAGGTTCTATTATGTATGCCATGCTGTGTACCAGACCTGATGTAAACCTTGCCGTAAGTTTGGTAGGAAGGTACCAAAGTAATCCCGGCAAGGAACACTAGACAGCGGTCAAGAATATCCTGAAGTACCTGAAAAGGACTAAGGAAATGTTTCTCGTTTATGGAGGTGACGAAGAGCTCATCGTAAAGGGTTACGTCGACGCTAGCTTCGACACAGATCTGGATGACTCAAAGTCACAAACCAGATACGTGTATATTTTGAATGGTGGGGCAGTAAGCTGGTGCAGTTGCAAGCAGAGCGTCGTGGCGGGATCTACATGTGAAGCGGAGTACATGGCAGCCTCGGAGGCAGCGCATGAAGCAATTTGGGTGAAGGAGTTCATCACCGACCTAGGAGTCATACCCAATGCGTCGGGGCCGATCAAGCTCTTCTGTGACAACACTGGAGCTATTGCACTTGCCAAGGAGCCCAGGTTTCACAAGAAGACAAGGCACATCAAGCGTCGCTTCAACTCCATTCGTGAAAATGTTCAAGATGGAGACATAGATATTTGTAAAGTACATACGGACCTGAACGTAGCAGATCCGTTGACTAAACCTCTCCCTAGAGCAAAACATGATCAACACCAGAATTCCATGGGTGTTCGATTCATCACAATGTAACTAGATTATTGACTCTAGTGCAAGTGGGAGACTGTTGGAAATATGCCCTAGAGGCAATAATAAAAGCATTATTATTATATTTCCTTGTTCATGATAATTGTCTTTATTCATGCTATAATTGTGTTATCCGGAAATCGTAATACATGTGTGAATAATAGACACCAACATGTCCCTAGTAAGCCTCTAGTTGACTAGCTCGTTGATCAATAGATAGTCATGGTTTCCTGACTATGGACATTGGATGTCATTGATAACGAGATCACATCATTAGGAGAATGATGTGATGGACAAGACCCAATCCTAAACATAGCACAAGATCGTATAGTTCGTTTGCTAGAGTTTTCCAATGTCAAGTATCCTTTCCTTAGACCATGAGATCGTGTAACTCCCGGATACCGTAGGAGTGCTTTGGGTATACCAAACGTCACAACGTAACTGGGTGACTATAAAGGTATACTACGGGTATCTCCGAAAGTGTCTGTTGGGTTGACACGGATCAAGACTGGAATTTGTCACTCCGTATGACGGAGAGGTATCACTGGGCCCACTCGGTAATGCATCATCATAATGAGCTCAAAGTGACCAAGTGTCTAGTCACGGCATCATGCATTACGGTACGATTAAAGTGACTTGCCGGTAACGAGATTGAACGAGGTATTGGGATACCGACGATCGAATCTCGGGCAAGTAACATACCGATTGACAAAGGGAATTGTATACGGGGTTGCTTGAATCCTCGACATCGTGGTTCACCCGATGAGATCATCGAGGAACATGTGGGAGCCAACATGGGTATCCAGATCGTGCTGTTGGTTATTGGCCGGAGAGTCGTCTCGGTCATGTCTACGTGTCTCCCGAACCCGTAGGGTCTACACACTTAAGGTTCGGTGACGCTAGGGTTGTAGGGATATGTATATGCAGTAACCCGAATGTTGTTCGGAGTCCCGAATGAGATCCCGGATGTCACGAGGAGTTCCAGAATGGTCCGGAGGTAAAGAATTATATATAGGAAGTGCTATTTCGGCCATCGGGACAAGTTTCGGGGTCACCGGTATTGTACCGGGACCACCGGAAGGGTCCCGGGGGTCCACCGGGTGGGGCCACCTATCCCGGAGGGCCCCATGGGCTGAAGTGGGAAGGGATCCAGCCCAAAGTGGGCTGGGGCGCCACTTCCCCCTAGGGCCCATGCGCCTAGGGTGGGGGAAACCCTAAAGGAAGAGTCCTAGAAGGGGAAGGCACCTCCTAGGTGCCTTGGGGAGGAGGGATTCCTCCCTTGGCCGCCGCCCCCCCTAGGAGATTGGATCTCCTAGGGCCGGCGCCCCCCCTAGGCCCCCTATATATAGTGGGGGGAAGGGAGGACCTCTCACCTTTGCCTTTGGTGCCTCCCTCTCCCTCTCCAACACCTCCTCCTCCTCCATAGTGCTTGGCAAAGCCCTGCCGGAGTACTGCAGCTCCATCACCACCACGCCATCGTGCTGCTGCTGGAGCCATCTTCCTCAACCTCTCCTTCCCCCTTGCTGGATCAAGAAGGAGGAGACGTTACGCTGACCGTACGTGTGTTGAACGCGGAGGTGTCGTCCGTTCGGCGCTAGGATCTCCGGTGATTTGGATCACTTCGAGTACGCCTTCCTCATCCCCGTTCTTTGAATGCTTCCGCGCGTAATCTACAAAGGTATGTAGATGCAATCCGATCACTCGTTGCTAGATGAACTCCTAGATGGATCTTCGTGAAATCGTAGGAAAATTTTTGTTTTCTGCAACGTTCCCCAACATAATTGACCCAAGTTCTTCATTTATCCTCCCGGTGAAATAGTTTCTCGTCTTCTTGTTCATATCAATCCAATCTTGTTTGGCAGGTTGTCGCCTCATATTTTGAGTTGTATTCCATATGACCATATCAAGCTTATCTTTTCGTTGTTGTGTTTCCAACAACTCCGTTCGACCCTTCTCCTAAGATGCCTTTTCAAGCTCTTTTGTGGCAGATGTTGGCATTTTTCTTCTCCATTATCCTATTTCAATTATCTATCTTCTATTCTTCTGTTCCGGAGGCATTGTCATGTTGCTCTTTTAAACCCATCATCTTGTTTTGTCAAAGATCATGTTCTTTTCATGCCTATCCATTTAACCGAAGTGTGTGCCCGCTGCTCAAGTTCTTTCATTTTATCAAGTCTTTCATCTCTTTTAACCAGAGTGCTTTCAACATTGTTCTTCTTCGTTGTATTCTTTCTTTTAATTTGTCCAACCTTTTCAAGGTTCTTTGGTCTCACTCACTTGTCAAAGAAGCAACTTAGCTTTACCTCTCCTCTTTCTCTTCCGTTTTCCCTCCGGTGCCATTCTAGATCTCGTAGTGGTGGAGTGTTGTGACGCCCCAAGGCCGGAGCTTCAGATTCATTCGAGGGTTTCTGTGATTCATCGTGTGATTTGTTTGGTTCGTTGCATTCATCATTGCTTCATGTGCATTGCATCATGTCATCATGCAACCCGTTCTAAAGCTCAACTAAATAAGTTGCATGGATCTTCGGTCCATTTAAACCGAGGGAATTCACATGGTGATTCTCTTTACAACATATACCGGATGACTACAGGCCGGGACGCCAAGTCCAACGACCACTGAACAGGGAACATCACCAAGTACCTCGACGTGTTTTTTTTGCCAAGTACCGCGACACTCAGATCCCTCGGATCAGTCAAGTTCATCTACAAAAATGTGTATGCCCGTTGTCGAGACTATAAAGTACCTCTTCGCGAGTACCACTACCATCGCGTGGATCCGCCAAGACCGTGGAGTAAACGAACAAGTACCCCTACGCGCGAAGACGCCAAGACCGTTTCGGGATTCACCAAGTACCACTACGGCCGGAGACCTCGATGTCCAACGCCTAAAACGATCACCGAACCGGAGATAACGCCAAGTACTAAGTCAACGAAAACCGCCAAGTTCGTCTTCCGCCGTCTCCGAAATCACCAAGTACCACGACGATACGAGAACAACTACCGTCAACCCTCAAAGCCTCCGTGGACGTCAAGTCCCTCGCCGTGATCCCAAGCATCTACGGAAATTGTGCAACTAAGAACGTGAACGACTACCGCCGCCAAGATCACGAGTACCTCTACCATCGTCATGTACCCCTACTTCTACTACCGAACGTCCCGAGAACGTCTACTTCCCTTACACCGCATCGAACTTGAACCCCTTCGATAACGCACGCTTTGAAGGTATAACCTCGAGACGACCGCCCATGAACTAATGCATGTGTGATGTATGAGATGCTCGTGCTTGCTCTGTGCTCGAATTGTCGGTGCACGTTGCCCCTCTTTTGCCTTGTGACCATCGTCGACTCATGGGACACCCGGTATCCGGGAGCGCCCCACCGTCTTTTGCACGCATCCGCACCCTTGCTTCCTTTGCACCGGTATCTCCGTGAGCTACCGGAACCGATATGTTGCCCTGGTACCATTTTCGGAATCATCGTCGTGGCCCCTTTCCTTTCCACCATGGTGACAACTGCTTCATAATGCTCTTGTCAACTTTTAATAAAAATTGCATAATCTTGAACATGTCCTCCGCATCATGATAATAACATTTAAATGTTAACTTTGTTGTTGCACCAAATTGCTAATGCATATGGGGATTTACCGGATTCGTTATTTGTTATATCCGGCCCTATTTAAATTGTTTAGATAGTATAGTTTTGTTATGCTTCACCTCTTGCCATGTTAACCAACATTTAAATTTGTTGAGTACCTAACCGGGAGAGAACTAAATAATTAATGTGGTGTTCCGTCAATATGCAACTCATTGCATATTGAGCTCCACTTAATTTGTAGGATTGTTTGTACTCTTTGCCATGCCATGCCTCTTTAATCCGGACATGCATCATACTTGTTTGCGCCCCGTGACATGCTTATGTGTTGGTTGTTTACTATGTTGTTTGCTTCTTTTCCGGCGTTGCTTCTTCGAGTTAGTTCCGATAACGTCGCGTTTGTGAGGATCCGTTCGACTACGTCCGTTTGTCTTCTTCATGGACTCGTTCTTCTTCCTTGCGGATCTCAGGCAAGATGACCATACCCTCGAAATCACTTCTATCTTTGCTTGCTAGTTGCTCGCTCTTTTGCTATGTCTATGTTGCGATACCTACCACTTGCTTATCATGCCTCCCATATTGTTAAACCAAGCCTCTAACCCACCTTGTCCTAGCAAACCATTGTTTGGCTATGTTACCGCTTTGCTCAGCCCCTCTTATAGCGTTGTTAGTTGCAGGTGAAGATTGGAGTTTGTTCCATGTTGGAACATGGATATGTTGGGATATCACAATATCTCTTATTTAATTAATGCATCTATATACTTGGTAAAGGGTGGAAGGCTCGGCCTTATGCCTGGTGTTTTGTTCCACTCTTGCCGCCCTAGTTTCCGTCATATCGGTGTTATGTTCCCGGATTTTGCGTTCCTTACGCGGTTGAGTTATAATGGGAACCCCTTGACAGTTCGCCTTGAATAAAACTCCTCCAGCAATGACCAACATTGGTTTTACCATTTGCCACCTAGCCTTTTCTTTCCCTTGGGTTTTGCAGACTCAAGGGTCATCTTTATTTTAACCCTCCCCCCCGGGCCAGTGCTCCTCTGAGTGTTGGTCCGAACTGGGCAGCCTGCGGGGCCACCTCGGGGAAACTCGAGGGTTGGTTTTACTCGTAGCTTGACCTATCTGAGTGTGCCCTGAGAACGAGATATGTGCAGCTCCTATTGGGATTTGTCGGCACATTCGGGCGGTGTTGCTGGACTTGTTTTACCATTGTCGAGGATGTCTTGTAACCGGGATTCCGAGCCTGATCGGGTCTTCCCGCTAGAAGGAATATCCTTCGTTGACCGTGAGAGCTTGTGATGGGCTAAGTTGGGACACCCCTGCAGGGATTTGAACTTTCGAAAGCCGTGCCCGCGGTTATGGGCAGATGGGAATTTGTTAATGTCCGGTTGTAGAAAACCTAAAGTTGATCTTAATTAAAATACATCAACCGCGTGTGTAACCGTGATGGTCTCTTTCCGGCGGAGTCCGGAAAGTGAACACGGCGTTGGAGTTATGCTTGACGTAGGTTGTTCTAGGATCGCTTCTTGATCATAGTTGTTCGACCATGCTTTGCCTTCTCTTCCCGCTCTCATTTGCGTATGTTAGCCATCATATATGCTAGTCGCTTGCTGCAGCTCCACCTCATACCTTTTACCCTTCCTATAAGCTTAAATAGTCTTGATCGCGAGGGTGTAAGATTGCTGAGTCCCCGTGACTCACAGATACTTCCAAAACCAGTTTGCAGGTGCCGATGATACCGTGCAGATGACGCAACCAAGCTTAAGGAGGAGCTCGTTGAAGATCTTGTCCTTTATGTTGTTTCGTACTAGTTGATCAGTAGTGGAGCCCAGTT
This sequence comes from Triticum urartu, assembly GCF_056163025.1. NCBI lineage: Eukaryota > Viridiplantae > Streptophyta > Magnoliopsida > Poales > Poaceae > Triticum > Triticum urartu. Next base: position 709,766,270 of record NC_141879.1, on the reverse strand, counting down.
GGGGTCGATCGGGGATCTGTGTAGCATTTGGGGTAGTCTTCTTTTATTTTGGTTCCGTAGTCGGACCTTGATTGTATTTGGATGATGTAATGCTTTATTCATGTAATTGTGTGAAGTGGCGATTGTAAGCCAACTATGTATCTTTTTCCCTTATGTATTACATGGGTTGTGTGAAGATTACCTCACTTGCGACATTGCTTTCAATGCGGTTATGCCTCTAAGTCGTGCTACGATACGTGGGAGATATAGCCGCATCGAAAGTGTTACAGGAGACTAGATGATTGCTCCCCCATACTCCACTATGGGTGAGCCACTCTTCGATACATCTTCACAAGTCCATTGACACCACAATGGATGGCAAGCTTCAAGCACTGGATCTCTTCGTGATTCTCCACTTGAACTTGCACACGGCAATCTTGATGACGATCACCACTTGATGTCATCCTTCCCATGGGTTGTATGATATCATCCTCTTGACGCAAGCCCATGGACACGTACCATACCATGGGATCACTTGATCCCTCTCGATACATCTTCTACTCTTTGTGAGTTGATCAACTTGATTCACTCTTGACTTAGTCTTGATCAACCTTGAATCTTTCCAACTCCCTTCGTTTGGATGATGTCTTGGAGGTAAACATGAATGATCACACAATCTTTTTCTTAAAGACATGCTTGCAATAAGCTCAACACTCACATGACCAATCATTGGATAATTCCTTAATAGCACATTGATCAACCCATAAACTCCTTGAAACCAACACATGGACTTCAAGAAATGCCTATGGAAAAATCCTTCAAATATAACTCAATGCAACCATTAGTCCATAGAGAATGTCATCAATTACCAAAACCACACATGGGGGCACCGCATGTCCTTTCACTGGTGCCTTTGCTCCGGTTTGTAGTTTAGGTTAGGGTTTCTTAGTCCTCGCAGGTGCGGTGCTCGGGCGGATGGCTGCACTACTTCTTCGAGTTTGTCTTCCGGGCATTGATCCTTCTCGTGTTTGTTCATCTGGACGTAGTCGACGGAGCTCTGACGTAGATTCATGCCTTCTCTTTGTTTGTGGCGATATTTGATGTCAGGTGCCTCAGATCTATGCAAGGGTTTCAACGGTGACGACAGCGGCTCCAGGGCGTTGGTACTAGGGGCACGTGCACGAAGACTTCCCGGCTATAATCGACAAGGTCAAACCGGCTCCGAAGGGGAGCGGCGACAGCGGCGTGTCGGCGGCTCGTTCGATTGTTTGGGGTATTGGAATCTCAATGTAATTTTTACTATATTCGAGATGCTTTGTACTTCCGCTGAAATTTGATAATAGATCTAGATCATTTTTCGTAAAAAAAAAAGTATGGTCATCTACATCTATACTGTATTTAATAAAAACATTAATCAAGCAATTATATCCTACCTAATATTAGTGCATAATTTACTTATTTTAGGGGTGTGCGTAATTTACGTTTGCCCGATATTAATGTGCAACGGTGTAACTCAAAAGGAAAGGGACGATGGGTCTGCGAGGCCTATGCAAAACGGGTGCATTCGGTTTATTCGGTAGCATCTGACCCCTCTGTTCTCCATCCGACGGCTCAGATCCCACGGGTGCATTCGGTTTATCAGCTCTCCGGTTGTTCGAGCAGTAGCAGCTAATCCCAGTCTAGTCCCCTCCCGAGCGACACATCCAGCTCCACCATCACTCCCCTCCCTCCCTCCCGACCTCGCCGCCGCCGCCGCGCCTGCGACCCGCCCTCGCCCTCCACCACCCCCCACCAGCCGAGTCGGGCCTCTCCCCCTCCCCCACAACCCCGAGCTCCTCCCCGAACACGAGCTCGTCCTCTGCCTCGGCGACCCAAAGGTGAGCATGCATGCGCTGGTGGATGTGGTGGTTAGGCAGATCTTCGGATTACCGAATGATATCACTCGCCTGCATAGGCCTCTAACCCGCATTTTAGACACGGGGATTTCCTGGTGCATCGAACACCTGGTGTTGCTTCCTGTCGTAATGGTCTCAGCACGTGATGCCTAAGATCTGGAAGTTCGTGGTGTGGTTCCCCCCTCCAGATTCCCTTTGCGCTTCTTGTAGTTGTGAAATATGATTGCCAGCTCTTGGTGTCCTGCTATTTTCCGTAGTATTCGTTCAGATTTGAAATGACGATTTTGGCATGTATTTTGTCGTTAGGATTTTATCTGACTGTCCTGGAAGTTCGATTGGTTTTTAATGGCAAGCCGGGGACGTAATTTGTATTAAGAATTGTTTTCTCTTAGGATGACTTTAGTGGTGGCTTATATTGTTTGCAAGCTTGTCGTTTGTTACGCCCTCCGTCCCATAATGTAAAAGCGTTTTTGACACCACGCTAGTGTAAAAAATGCTCTTATATTATAAGACGGACGGATTACGTATTACCTCCGTTTCTAACTATAAGATGTTTTGGATATTGCAGTTTTGACTACACACGGATTAAAATGAGTGAATATACACGCTAAAACGCGTCTACGATGCATACGAATCTGAGAAAATAGATAGAGAAAAGCTAAAACACCTTATATTTAGGAACGGCGGAAGTACTTTTTTTCAGTTTTCTATGCTAATCGAGTAAATTGCTATATAGTATATACGATATATTAAAATCTTATTTTCAGAGTTGTGTCGACACGTCTAAGTTCATGTTTTGTTATTTGATTGGTACTATAATTGCACTCCATTGTTACTTAGGCAAGGGTATTATTCTTCTCTACTAGGAGCACTACAAATCCTGATATCATTATCTATGACCCTAACTCAAAGAGTTTATTTTTGAGGGGATAACTAAGAGCTTTTGGATCGCCTCGTGCATACATCTATATATACACGTCTATATCTATATCTATGCTTGCTAATGTAAAAAGAGTGAGTCGCGGAGATCCAGTAAATCTCACTCATTCAACCACATATATCCAACGGTCTACGCCGCGCTGGTGTTTAACATGTTTAGCACCCTCTACTAGTTGATATCATGTCTAATATCAACGCCAACATTAATCAAGTAATTATATCCTACCTAATATTAATGTGTAATTTAATTCTTGCACAATACTAATGTGCAATACAATTAATATCTTACCTAATATTAATGTGCATTGCACACACACAATTACTGGTGTAACGGAAAAGGAAAGGGATGATCGGTTTGCGAGGCCTATGCAAAATGTACCTGCAGCCCATCTCCTGGTAGCATCTGATCCCTCTATTCTCTATCCGGTGGCTCAGATCCCATGGGTGCATTCGGTGCATCAGTTCTCCGGTTCGAGTAGCTAACCCTAGTCCCCTCCCGAGCAACAACAACACATCCAGATCCACCACCATTCCCCTCCCTCCCACAGGACCCTAGCCGCCGCCACGCCTGCGACGCCCTCCGCCGCCCCCACCAGCCAGGCTTCTTCTCTTCCTCCCCGACCCCGTGTTCCTTCTCTGCCTCCCCGAACACGAGCTCGTCCTCTGCCTCGGCGACCCAAAGGTGAGCATGCGCTGGTGGACGTGGTTGTTAGGCAGATCTTCCGAGTATTGAATGATGTGTCTCAGCTGCATAGGCCTCTAACCCGCATTTTAGAGACGGGGATTTCTTGGTGAATTGAACACTTGGTATTGCTTCTTGTCTTAATGGTCTAAGCATGTGAAGATGCCTAAGATCTAGAAGTTCGTGATCTGGTTTCCCCCTCCAAATTCCTTATATGCTTCTTGTAGTTGTAAATTAGGATTATCAGCTCTTGATGTTCTGCTATTTCCGTAGTACTGGTTCAAATTTGAAATGATGATTTTTGACATTATTTATTGTAAAGATTTATCTAATTGTATTGGAAGTTTGATTAGGGACGTAATTTTGTTTTAAGAACTGTTCTGTTTTTAGAATAACTGAGTAGTGGCTGACATTGCTTGCAAGCTTGTTGTTTGCTACTTACTTTTTTAGTTCTCTATGCTAATCGACTAAATCACTATATACAATATATTAAAATCTTATTTTCAGAGTTGTGTCGACATGTCCAAGTTCATGTTTTGTTGGTAGTGTAATTGTACTCCATTGTTACTTGGGCAAGGGTATTATTCTTCTCTACTACTACAAGTCCTGATATCCTTTTTAGTGTTCCATGATGTTGACTGAAGTAAAAATACATTTATGATTCTGTTTCCTGTAGGTTATCAAAAAACCCTTCTCGGAAATGGAATACAGTTCAGATGACGATTCGGATATTAGCGATTCTGAGATTGACGAGTATGGAGCCAAAATTCAGGCCCGCCTGCTTTCAGGAGATTTAAAGTTCAGGAATGGTGATAGTTACAGCTGCCCATTCTGTACTGGCAGGAAGAATAAAGATTACAACATGCAAAGCCTTCTTCAGCATTCCTCAGGAGTAGGTGCAGCACCTAATCGACCAGCAAAAGATAAAGCATCGCACCGTGCCCTTGCCAAGCATTTGAAGAATGGCGTTGCTAAACCTTCTGACCCACAGCAGGCACAGCAAATTGCTGTAGAGCCGCAGCAGCCGCAGCAAATTGCTGTAGAGCCGCAGCCTCTTCCAAACAGACATGAGAAGTTTGTGTGGCCCTGGATGGGAGTTCTAGTTAATGTACCTACTGAATGGAAGGACGGGCGTCAAGTCGGAGAAAGTGGAAATCGTTTGAAGGGGGAATTATCGCAATTTTGCCCACTGAAGGTTATTCCATTATGGAATTTTCGAGGTCATACAGGGAATGCTATTGTTGAGTTTGCAAAAAACTGGAATGGTTTCAGAAATGCACTTGCGTTTGAAAAGTACTTTGAGGCAGGAGGTTGTGGCAGAAGGGACTGGAAGCAAAACATGAATCAAGGGTCAAAGCTTTGTGGATGGGTCGCAAGGGCTGAAGATTACAATTTTCCGGGGCTAATTGGGGACCACTTAAGGAAAAATGCTGACTTGAAAACTATCGATGATCTTGAGAATGAAGGAACGCGTAAAAATAATAAACTTGTAGCTAATTTAGCTAACCAAATTGAGGTCAAGAATAAGTATTTACAGGAGCTTGAACTTAGATACAATGAGACAACTGTGTCACTTGAGAAAATGATGGGGCAAAGGGAACAACGTCTCCAGGCATATAATGAAGGTTTGTGTTAATTTTGGATGGTTATCTTTTTTATATTGTACATGTGTCAAGATGCATGTTCTTCTGTCATCAGCATCTTCATGTTTTCAGTTATTATAATTATTCACCAAAACTTGTTACTACTAGAAATTCGGAAGATGCAGCAGCTAGCTCGCAGACATTCTGAAAAGATCATCGATGAGAACCAAAATCTGCGTTCAGAACTGGAGTCGAAGATGAGTGAACTAAATGCAAGATCCAAAGAGCTTGATGACCTTGCTGCAAAAAGTTCTCATGACAAAAGTAATCTTGAGCAGGAGAAGCAGAAGGTCTGCGATTTTCTTGGCCCTGCGTCTCATCTATTTTTGCACCATCTTTAAATCTCTTGAAGTAGACTCAAGTGGCCCCAGTAACCCCGATATGCAGTGTTGAGCTTTTAGTGGGTGCATCAGACCAATAAATATGAATTCATGAAGATCACTCATAATACTAGTTCACAAGATTATCGGTCTGACATCATTTTACATACTATACTAAGGCATGAAAGTGTACAAGATTAGGCCCTGTTGCTTAGAAATATGCGTGCAACTTATGTATTTTTTTTGCTTGAATTCAGAATGCTATTAAATCAAACCATCTTAAGTTGGCAACAGCGGAACAACAGAGAGCTGATGAGGATGTGGTGAAGCTTGTGAGAGATCAGAAGGTATACGCGTCCTTGTTCTTTTTGTGTGCTGTGATGGTTCGGTTTTTTGAACAACATGTCTTGTATGTTAGTCTTACTCTATGGAAACTGCAGAGAGAGAAAGTTGCTGCTTTAAACAAGATCCTGGAGTTAGAACAGCAGTTGGAAGCAAAACAAACGCTTGAATTGGAAATACAGCAGCTGAAGGGCAAATTGGAAGTGATGAAGCATATGCCAGGTCATGAAGATTCAGTCTCGAAGGATAAAATCAATGAACTTAGTGAGGAGCTGCAAGATAAGATGGATGAACTGGATGCTATGGAGTCACTTAACCAAACTCTGGTTATTAAAGAAAGCAAAAGCAATACTGAGATGCAAGAAGCTCGGAAGGAGCTGGAAAATGTATGTTTATTTTAAAAAGTCATCAAACTGCGATGCGTACAGTGCTATGTTGCTTCAGCGATGTGATTTACCTATTTAATTCTTCAGATCTTATGGATTATTCATCTTTTCATCTACTGCATGTTCCACAGGGCTTGCTTAATCTTCCAGGTGGCCGAGCACATATAGGGATCAAGAGAATGGGCGAGCTTGATCTGAAAGCAGTTTCAAATGTTCTCGGACAGAAGTTGTCGAAAGAGGATGCAGAAGTTACTGCTGCCATCCTTTGTTCAAAGTGGGAAGCCGAAATAAAGAATCCAGAATGGCACCCTTTTAGGGCTGTCATGGTTGATGGAAAGGAAATGGTATGGATCTTCATTGTAAGAAACCACTGCTTGTACTACCTCCGTCCTGGTTTATTGGTCCCCTTTGTATTCCGTTTCAAATTTTGACCATAGATTAAACGAATAAAATGTTCATGCATGTCACCAAAAATTATATCATTGAAAACTATGTTCAAATATGAATCCAACGATATAATTTGTGTTGACATGCATTAACATTTTGTTAGTGAAATCTTTGGTCAAAATTTGGCACAAATTACTAAGGGGACCTATAAACCAGGACGGAGGTAGTACATGCTTGGGTAGCTTACTATATATATACTGTTTCATATAGCAGCCATTTGATTATACATGTTTAGAGTCTCATTAACTGGGTTATCTTGTTTTACTTGTAACAATTAATGGTGCATGCTTGCTGCGTTTTAGGAAAGAATCAATGCTGACGACGCAAAGCTTCGAGAATTAAAAGATGAGCATGGCGAAGAAATATATTCGTTGGTGACCAAGGCGCTGCGTGAGTACAATGTTAACAGCACCAGGTATCCCGTAGGAGAGCTGTGGAACTTCAGGGAAGAACGGAAGGCGTCTCTCAAGGAAGCTGTCCAGGTGGTCCTGAGACAGTGGCGAGCCAACAGGAGGAAGCGTTGATTGAGCCCAATCGATGTCGCTTCTTTCCTCCTGGCCTGGACATCAGCATTATTGTTGTTTGATAAATCTCTAGGGACCATCTACCCCATGTTGGACACAAATCGAATAAGAAATAATCCTGTTGTTGCAGTAGTAGTATCATTAGTGAAGTCTCTATCCATCTGTGTAGACAAGCTTGAATAAAGACTTGCAGTAGTATCAGCACCTGCAAGCACGCCATCGACCCGATCATCGGCGTCTGTTGGTAAGCGCCGCTGTATGCTTTGTTGTCTTAAGTTGCTGATAGTAATTCAGAGGAGTGTTTGTTTGTTGTCTGAATTAATGATGATGGCATCCTGTATAAGTGTAGATGTAGGAATGCACATTGTATGCATGACGAGTAAGCTTACTTGTGAGCAAGCTTGTCTGAACTGGGCCTAGATGCATTGATGCAGGAAGTGTGCTCACGGTTCTAGGAAGGTCAACATACTTTTGGGTACTTTGCTATAGTTGAAACCTACTCACTCGCCCGTGTTTGGGCTTCGACCATCAACAAAGATCTTGGTTGTAACTTGCTGGTACTATGGTTGGAGCATAGGAAACATTGTAATGAGGAGCATGAGCTCGGTTTAGACCGTCGTGAGATATGTTAGTTTTACCCTACTGATGACAGTGTCGCTCAGCCCCTGGAGCAGTCTGCAGTGGCTATACGAGCACTTGCCGCAAACCTCATGGCGGCCTCAAGTGCACACCCCAGGGCAAGGAAAGAAAACTGGGTTCCACCTTTACAGGAATTTTTCAAAGTATAAATGTTGATGCCTCATTCGATGAGGACAATCTCCAGGGTACTGACAATCTCCAGGGTACTGCTGGTGCAGTGATCAGAGACAGCAAGCGGAGATTCATTGCTGCCAGAAACTCAAAAATCGTTGATGCATACGATGTTCTATCTGGAGAAGCAATGACACTGAGGGGAGGTCTCCACTCAAAGTACATCATTTTCTTTTGAAGGAAAGTAAACACATCATTCAACACCTCAAATCATGTTGAAAGCACAAACAGGCAGGAAAGCAACTTGTACTACAACCCAATCCCACATGCTTTGGCTTAGGACATTTTGTAGTTGTACAGTGTAACCTGCCATCAGACAAATAACCTTCACCAACTGCTACTGATTCAAACCTCAGTGAGCACATGTATTTTGGGTTTGGATCAAATTAATACTAGTTCAACAACCTTTATACCAATAAAATTAGCAACAGAGGACCCCCAAAGAATAGTTGCTTTGTTGCATCTATACCCATCTGGACCAATATCATTCGCACAGGATGCACGACTACAACAGCTGAATATTGACAAAGTTACACAGCTACATTTTTACAACAGGAGGCCGAATAGTTACAGCGGGCACTCAATGACTAACCTAGAGCTTGTGTACACTCCGACTCCCGATGCCTGGTAGCAACAACCAGGCAAAACAGCTGGGACTGGGATCACATGTGCCTCAATGCGATCGCCAGAACCTAAACCACATGTACAGGTGCGCTTTCCTCCCCAACCTCGCTACCGATCAGCAGGTGCAGCAATCTATGTTAGGACACGGCCATCGCCGTATCTTTGTTATTGTGCTAGCTAGCTCTCCATTGCGCTCTCGGCGTCGTCGAGCACGTCCGCGCTTTCATCAAGAAGGTTGTCGCACAACTCCAGGAGCTCGTCGGCCAGCGGAGGGATGTGAGGATGCCGCGTCTCGTTGTACATGTGCGCATTGTCTGCTATCTGCGCCACGTCATTCCTGAATTCATACCTGTTTTTGTACTCCATCTTCCTCGCCTTGTCCCTGATGGTACCCAGATCCATTGGGCGCTGGATTACGTCGTAGTAATCGGGAGCGACTTTCTTTGTCACTGGTTTAAGAAACAGCAATGATATAGCAGTCTGGTTCCGCAAGTGATCAACTATCTTTTCCAATATGTTGGAGAGCTCAACCTGCATCAGGATGCAAACAAGTTCAGTTCACCTTTCAACAGATAAAACAAGTTCAGTTCAAATTTCAAATTCCTAGTCTAGCAAAGAAACAAACATCAATTGGCTCTGTTTGGTCTTTCAAACAAGCTGTGGCATCCCTATCTGGTGTGTGTAGAGAATGCTACTAGGAACTGGTTGAAAAACTAAATGATGTACGATGTTGAAGGCAATGATTAAAATGAGAAAATTGAGAATATAAAATAAAATAGATGACGTATGATGATCCAAGTGATTTTCTATACTACTGTGGTTTCATCTCTTCACAGATAAACATGTTAATGAGTTGAGGTCATACATTTGAGTGAGACTGTTTCGTTGAGAAAGATATTAATAATTGCCAGAAGAAGAAAACACAAGGACTTCCATACAATTATTGGTAATCCCTTATATTTCTGTAATTAATTGAAGTGTGGCTACAAGTAACTCATAAAGCGGAATCGGTAAAATGGTCGTAGACAAACATTAAAACAATGAACATTTCACAAAACATGAGTGAAAACAAGTACCTCTCCTCCTCTGCGTCGCTTCGCTGATGGAGCATAATCTGTCATATCAGCTGGAGTACGTCTTTTTGATGCTCGATCTCTTTCAGGTACCTTTCTGTCATTTCTGTATGGCCTGTGATCAAGAATGTCAGCATCTCGAAAATCATGTTTTTTCTTTTTCTTGCTTTTCTTCTTTGCCTTCTGGAGCTCTTCCTCCCGGCTATAAATCCTAGCTTCAATTAGCCTCTGTTCCTGTCTCTCTCGCTGCTCTTTAAACGCTCTCCAGGATTCATCACCTCCCATTACTTCTTTGCTTTTCCTGTTACCATCCCGACCCAACCTATCATGTGAGGAATTCATCTGGCTGGGCTCTCCAGCATACCAACCATCATCATCTCTGCTGTTCTTCTCAAAACTTGACAATTCAGCAATTTTCCTTATCTTTCTAGGCTCCTGACCACTCCTAACTTCAATAGCTCTTAGCTGGTCTACATGTCCTTTAGGCTGCTTGATGATGACCTTCTTACGAGGTACATCCTTCTCTACTTCAGCAGGAGGCCGTATCACAACTGATGGCTTAGGAGTATCAGGAGGATAATCTTCAGTCTTAGGCTTACTGTATATTTTAATCTTGCTAACCTTTCCAGTAGATCTCAAATCTGTAGAATCCGTTGTAAGTTTATCAGAAACCAAAGAACCTGCCACTGACATATTCCGTTCCAAGGACTTCTCAGGTGCCCCACATCTGAATTTTACTGGTTTGATCTTTTCAATGCTTTCTTGCCCTTCAGTTTCAGGAACATCAGAAGAAACCTTGGCTACCAACCTCCTGCCCAGTGTCTTCGTTTGACCATGACTTGCTACATCAAGAGGATTAGGTCTGTAGGAAATCGCATCCATTTCCGAGGTTTCTGGATCCTCCCCATACTTGGGGCACAATTTGTTGGTCCGCATATGTCCAAGCTATAATAGCAATTTGACACACAAAGTCAGGAGGGAATTCAGAACATGTGAGTAACTGAATGTAGTATGATGCCTTACCTGACCGCAAGCTCCGCATACAAGACTGTCCCCCCTTGCTCCCTGCCTCTTCTCCTTAAAATAAGAAAAGACAAGCCACATAAGAATAAAGAAGAGGAGATATGATCATTGCTATAAATGCGACTCTTATTTCAAGTCAATAAGTTGAAAACATGAACCATAGGTTCCTTGACACAAGAATTCAATTTGGTTAGTCTAAGTAGCTATCTGGAAGCCAAAAAAAAAACCCTACAACAGTATTACCGTCACTAAATAGTCACAAGAATACAAACATGGCACCGCACTAACTCATCAGCTAGTCATTGTGCAGTCTAGTAAATAGAACATCATCAGTATAAACTTACTGCACCTTTAGATGTCACTGCCTGTCTGCCTAGCAAAATGAACTGATCCAGACCCATTAATATTTACTTAGTGTGTGGATGAATTTACAGTACTAAATAGGATAGCTCTGAAAAATTGACCAGGTTAATAAAGGTAAACCGGATTTCAAACATTGGTTTGGTATCCATTGTGAAGTTTGCTTATGATGTAAAGGCATCAAAAGTACCTCGAGTCTTTAAAAAACATTTGGAAAAAGAAGCAAATTTGTAATTGACTAAAATAAGAAGACAAGCTTCCCAAAATATCTAACTTTTCAATAATTTACCATATTTCATTCCAAATTTTGTTATATATTTTGTGAGAAAATTGCAGAAACCACCAACTATTGGGGTCCGTTTTGCACAGAACACCTACTCTACAGGTTTGTTGCACAAGACACCACCTATCGGTGTAATCTGTTGCAGCTAGTTCTAATCCATCGTTTTGGCTTGGGTGACAAGATTCCTGGTAGGTCGGTCCCGCTTGTAAGTGTGCATGTGGCAAGGAAAAGGCCACATCAGCTGGTCAATTTTTTTAATGGGCCAACTAAATCTGCCAATATCCCGCAAACCTGTGGTTCAAATGAGCTAAAAAAGTTCCAGGTCAGTACTGAGTACATGTATTACTAACTGGATTCTTTTGTATCTTATTTAAATTTAAATTCGAATTTTGAACCAAAAACTTGAATGAGCCAACACATACTAACAATTTCAACCAAACCGGTGTGCACTTACAAGCGGTACACACCCGTCAGGATTCATGTCAACTGAGCCAAACGTTGGATTAGAGCTAGCTGCAATAGATTACACAAATAGGTGGTGTTTTATGCAACAAACCAGTAGAGTAGGTGCTCTGTGCAAAATCGACCCCAATAGTTGTAACATGCTCTATATTTTGTTTAGGAACAAGCCCAATTTATAAACCAACAAACTCTGGCAAAAAAAAAACATGCTGCTGTTTTCACAGTATAATTGGCAGTCTGGATTGTCGACTGTTATGCTAGAGTGACAATATCAACCATATTAGAGCCACTACAACAACATATGTTGTCGGTGCAAGTTCCTTGGTGTGCGAGATCATGCACAGTATCAATAATCAAATATGCAAAGAGGCAAAAAAAAAGGAAAACTAATAACAGAAGACAAAATAATGTACATTTAAATACAACTTGCCACAAAATCTCAGTAGGAACTACACATGTGAAAGTCAATGCTCTCCAGCTGGGATATAATACCAGTTCATAAATAACAATCATGCTCTAAACTTACCTTTAAACCATCCTTTCCTTGAACATTTTTCTTTTTAACCAGAATGATATCGTTTGCATCAACTGCCAGCTTGGTTTTCAGTTTGGAGGATAAGCCACCTTCAGTAAAAGAACTGTCAACCTGCACGCAGTCATATGAGTCTATTAGAGCTCGTTTCTGCTAGTATGGCAGCAAAAATGAATCAGCAACAACCATGACTAGATTTTGAACTTCAGATGAGCTTCTGATACCTCTTTCGCTCCTCTTGGCGTGCTCTCCTTTGGCGTCAATGCCTTAAACTGCTTCGTTTTATTGGCACCCTGATTCGTCGTATCCACAGGTTGTTTCTTCCTCTTCGGGTCATTGCCACTCTCTGCACATAATAGTCCGTTAATCAAAATTACTAACTTGGTATGTGGAAAGCAAAGTTATGGAAGTAGCAATCAACAACCTTCGAGCAATTTTTTTACTAGAGCAGCTTCTGCTTGATCATCTTGAATTTCCTCGTTAAACTGAGCTTGGGTAGGGCACCTTCTCATTTTGAGCCCTCTCATTCCGTCTGCTTTATCGCTTCTCAGGTCTGCAGTACCAACATCTTCATCGTCAAATTCTTCAGCATCCAGCAAGTTCTCAAGATCCCCGGCAAACGAGTCCAAATCACTATGGGCTTCTGTATCACTGCCATTGTCATCACCGTCTATAGCAGAAAGCGACTGAATTTGTCTGTCCCAAATTTCCTGACATTTCTCTTTAGTTTGCTGTTGAAGCTGCATGAAAGACATCCTTTGTCCACGTGCAAACTTGCTAACTGGAATTTCATCAATTGTAATTCCTGACGCTGCTTGCTCACTTGAAAGCTTCCTCACCATAGCAATACGATGCCACCTTGTTAATTTATCAATTTGCTCGTCTGGAACTCCGAATTTGAGAAGCAACTATTTACAACAATATCAATGGCAAGCATTAGTGATCAGTGTAAAAAAGACAGAAAAAAAAGGCATGACACATATATAAAAATAGGTCAGATTTTCATTTATGTTCAATCACATGAGAGAGGTACGTCTCACTTGTCTGCCATAGCCAATGGCATTTTGGGCCAACTATATTTCTTATGTTAATGTATGGAGGTAATTATTCCTTTCTCTGCAGGGATCGACATGTAACTTTCTTCATAAACCAGTCAATAAAATAACCCTTTGAAAGGCTGCCAATGCACATTTATGTTCTCACTGATACATGTTCCACGATCCTAAATCATGTTAACGTCTGGACCCCCTGGCAATGTTAGTGTGTGTAGTGCTGCTAAATCATTGGGTTTGATGGTACCTCTCGGGCGGCATCCATGCTTAACCTGCGGAGGTCAGCATCTGTTCCAGTAACAGTGGTACCTTTGGCTGCAGCTGACTTTTTCTTATGAGATGAATTGGAGACAGGTGCTTTTGGAGTTACTCGCACATAGCTAAATCCTAGTCCACGGCCAGATGGATCACCAACACCAGTAATTTCTAGTCTTTCAATATTCTCTCTGTCCTGCATACACCCAAGAAAATTAGATTAGAACAGTTGAATTCACACAGCAATAGACAAGGAACACTAATAATGTACTATACTTTCATTTATTAAAAGAAGGAGCAGACAAACTTGCACTTAAACATACATACATGAACCATCTAACTAGAGCTGCCACTGGTACAGGCAAGAAATATAATACTCATCTGTAGCACCCAGATCATAAAAGAAAAACTCTCTGAACACCCATCTGTAAGGATAGAGTTTGTCATGGTGTTGCTGTGGTGTATACCGCTCGAGGTCACAGGGGAGAAGTCTGATCCCTCCATCCCTCCATCCCACTCTCCCATCTCCTTATTTCCCTTTTTATGCCCTCACCATCTCTTTTCAACTCTACCCTGTACCCACTAGGTATGACTGTACCCGCTCAGCATAACAGCTTTAGTGGGCAAATCTGAATAACATGCAGCAGTGGAAGACTATATGCTTGCACACAAAATAACTTGTATACCTAGAATCAAAATCTCTGATACTGGCCACTAATTTGATGAATCTTACACCATCAAAATCAAGTAATGTGAAATGGCTGGCTCTGCGCATACACAAATTTAATGCATCTCAAAACATACATACCGAATACATCCCACAGCCTCCTCTATCAAGTTCTAGAGATCTGTTAGTGCTTGACTTTAAGTGGGGCGCCCGCCCCTGCTCCTAGCCTGACCTAGCTCCCGCCGCCATCGAACTCCTCGCCGGTAGCCCGCCCTCCCTCCTCCTCCCCATGTCGACCTCTGGCACGAATTCCCAGCGGGCACCGTTGGCTGGAGACAGACGACGAGAGCTCCAGTGCGCGCTCATATCGCGACGTGGTGAGCAGCTCCCTTGCCTCCTCCCATGAGCATGGCGCCCCCCCCCCCCCCCCCCGTCGCGTGTGTCCCTGCCTCCGCCTGCCTTGGCCTGCGCTCTGAGTCCCACCGCGCCTGCGGGCCCACAAAGATCGACGCTGACGGCTTCCAACAGTCATGACACAAGAATCAGCGCCGGTGCCCCCATCGCTCTGGCGTGGCCTCCCCCCATTCGCCCTATCAACTTCCTTTCCCGGAAGTGGCTGCCGGTATGTGCTCCCGTTGCCTCGACCCTGGCCATCCTGTGCGGGAGTGCACCAACCAAGTCCGCTGCCATTGGTGCCTCCTATCCGGCCATGAGGCCAAGGGCTGCCAAGAGTGCCGCGCCAATCACGCTCGTTCCCGCGCGGCCCAGCGCGCCGCCTTAGCCTCTCCCTTCGCGCATCACCCATGGGCGTCCTGCGTTGGTCGATGAGCCAAGGTAGGCGTCCCGCCGTGCGGACTCCCTGGCTCTCCCGCTATCGCCTGCTTCCCGCGCGGCCACACCCGCTGAAGAGCCCGCTCCAGAGCGCGTCATTATCTCCCGCTCTATCGAGATGGAGGAAACAGAGGAGGTGCTAGCGCGCCTTGGTGACCACCATCACCGGCATGTCCGCTGGCGAAGTGGAAGCTCTTCTTCATGAGACCCTCGAGCTCTAGCCCGGCGACTTCTCGATCCACCTTCGCCACCCCGAGGACTTCTTGCTCATCTTCGCCAGCTCATGGACCGCGTCTCCGGTGATCATTTGATCCAAGGCGCGAACTTCACCCTCTTGTTGCGGCCATGGTGCAAGCTCACCCCTGCCGCGGCATCCTGGAAATCGTTGAGACCTTGCTGTCACGCCTCCCTTCACGACAGTCGGCATGCCACACCCCCACCCCGTCTGCCCTGCGACAGATGACTTCGTGGCCTGGTCAAGGCGGGTCCCGCCTCCATAGTCGCTTTGCCAAAAGGCGCAAGCGCCAACATAAAAAGAAGGTTCTACATGGCGCCTCTGGGCCCACCACTCCTACCATTGCCACGGCCGTGGTCAGGCCCTTGCATGCCCCTGGACCAGTCGTCCACCCGCTTGCAACAGCTGGCGCTAGCCCTCTGGCTGATGCCCTGATCGGCCCTGGCTTGGACCCCCCTGTGGTACCCTACCCGTTGTCACCTTCCGCGCACGAGACCAGTCAAGTTGAACTGGCCATGGCAACCAACTGCCTGAGCGCTGCCCGCCTCGAGAGTCATGCACCCTCCTCGCCCTCTCACGTGCCGAGTGGCACTGATCCCAAGCCTAGTTCCCTAGCCACGTCCTGTCGGGATCAAGATGCTGGAGGGGGACAAAGCAGCTTTGCAGGCAGCCAAAGCACCTGTGATGCCAACCAAGTGCCTAATTCGCAGCCATCTCCTGTGCTTGGCGCGCCCGAGGAGGATCGCCGCTCTGGAACAGCTGTTGTGATGGCCCCCATCGACAATGCGGACCCGATGATTGTCAGCAGTGTGGATGTGCTTGGAGTTCAACACCCACCCCTGCCGCTGCTTCTCCCGCCAATTCCACCCCAAGGCCCACCCCTGCCGCTGCTTCTCCCGCCAATTCCACCCCAAGGCCCGCACCTCCAATTCAGCCCGTGGCCCAGTCTCACGGCCCGCGGAGCCACATCAGGGCCCGTGCGACAGCATGCTGCCCCCGACCACCTCGCGTGCTTTCCGGCCCGCGAGCCATTTCACCACACCACCTGTGATCCTTTGTCAACCCAACTCGCGCAACCCGCAGCCTCCAACCTAGACGCTTGGCGAGTTTCTGATGGCAGCCACCCGCAACCTCTGCGCAACCCTCCCAAACCACGTCAAGCGAGTGCGCCGCCCTGGCATCAACTTCTTGTACCACCATGTCCGTTCAGCGAGAACCAAGGCCACCAACGCCTCGGCACCCCCCCCCCCCCCCACTGATGAGCTACGCGCCCAGGTGCAAATCCTGCGCACGCTGGGCATCGTCGGGCTTGTTCAGACAATCACTACAGCGGAGATGCGCGCCTACGATGGACTACTCGCCGCGCCCCTTTCCCGCGACATGCTGGCAACCACCGAGAACTGTCGGATGATCCTACCCCGCCTCCATGCATGCCGGCGCCGGCCATGGGCCTCACGGCGTCCTAGGTCTTGCGGCGCCGCCTCTCCCGTCGCCCCCCTGACCAATGTATCACACCAAAATTGTGATTTGGAATGTGCGAGGCCTGAATGCTTGCGCAAGGCGCTAGGCGATCCGCTCGTTGATCCTCTTAGTGGACACATAATCAACCATCACCTCCATGAACCCCGCGCCGGCCTCAGTGAGCACGATCGTGTGGTTGCCGCTGGCAACGTCCACGGCGATTCGACTGGCACCCTCGTCAGCACTGCCTCGACGATGGCGTTGGGCGGCGCCAGCCGGCAGAACACATAGATCCTAGAAACATAGTTGGCATTATGGAGCACGGTGAGTGGGATGACGTCGGCCCTGCTGGCCGGAGGTACACAACAGGTATCAAAGTCAGGTTTGATCGCCTTGGACATGCACGATGATCTTCATGACGAGAATTGCATGGTTACAAAGAAAATAAAGACGCCATATCAGTACCACCATGCAGTGCGTTCTTGCCTTACTGCATGTGTCCTTAGACCTCAATCCCTCGTCGTCTGCAACCCATATCCATGCACAAGCTAGCTAGCGGCACAACTTGTTGCCTGTCAATCGCTGGAAGATTCCAAACCCAACACACAAAACAAAATTGGGTGTGCTCGGCTCATTTTCACTGGCAGCACTGGATTTGTCATCTTTGTTTCCCATGCTACATTGAGTTTGGGTTTTTTTATACACTTACAGATAGGTCAACCGAGGTGAGGTGCACATGCACTAGATATTCATGTACTTGGTCACTTACTAGCCTGTCATTTCCATCTTAGAATAGTATTTGGTAAAGCGGTGTCCATATTCTCTCAATATATATTCAGCAACAAATGATAGATGAAGATTATCCATGGTCTCTCTAGAACACATCAAAGATTACTATGTCCTTTGCACCAACCGTGGTTTTAGCCCACATGCTATCATTTAATAAGCAAATAAATTGTTCTGGTTAAATGAGTGCATCAATTGAAAATATATATAGTGAAGTACCTGGTTGGTACAAGCAACAAAATTGCTGGTAAGGTTCCAGCTAGTGATTTGCAACTCCCTCTCAATATGTGCTGCAGCAGCGAGCTCAATTGCTTCATCGGGAAGCTGATTCATTGCAGAAGCAAGTCCCACAGGTTGAGTAAGCTTCTCGATTCCTAAACGATTGAGACGATGCAGACCAGCTTGCATACTCTCATGACAGCAGACCTGGAGAATTGGAAGTTTCAGACTTTCAGTTACCATAAACTCAATAGCAAGACAAGACCCCCTTTCAAAGCGAAAATTAAACTACAAAAGAACAAGGGTGGTTAGTGGTTACACTACCACAAACAAATCATGGCCAGTTTCGTGAGGATCTTTATTAACTTGAGATGTGCGAAAAATTGATTATCAACCTAGCCGCTAATCTTGAGCAAGTCATGGCCATCCATTCCTTCTTAAGCACTCCCTAGAACTACCAGTCTCTCTACGAAACCTATAATACAGCTTACTAGTTACTTCGAAAAATGCAATTTACTACACACCACTTATTGATATTACTCTGAAATTAGTAAGAGTGCTGAAACTGACAGTCATCTCTTATACTAGAATTAAAAATATAAGGCCTGCTTTTCAGTTGGTCTTGTTTCGAAACCAAGAGTTGTGCTTTTCCACTCCAACCACTTGTATTGATGTCAAGAGGGAGTGATTTAAGTAATTGATTATTCCAATAAACAGAAAAAATCGGTACAAATTTTCTACTATTTGTCCTTGATTTTATACTTTAATTCACGCATGAGAGTTTGGGGCTTTGGAACGGAGGAACTGAGTGACCGATCAACCTGGTTATTCTCATATATCATGTGTGTTATGACTGACCAGCATACACATTTCTTTACGAGAGGAGTCTTTGAAAATTTTCATCAACAAGTAGTTGCTTATCACAAGTGACAAAGGTATTTTTTAGAAACTCACACTTTCTGGTGACACCAATCTTCTAAGCTCCTCCTCTGACGGAATCCGGAAGTCAGGTCTCTGTGTCCAGAAATAATGTCCGTTGGGTCCTTTCTGTTTAAATGAATGCATGCGAGCGTTAATTATGGTAAAACAGAAGTCCATGGCTGGAAAATCAAATGAGATTACAGTACAACTATAGAAGTAATAATAACATGGGTGATATATCTACCTTCAGGTCTGCACAATGCTTCAATCGTTTTCTCACAATAGCTTCTGTCAGAGGATGCTGAATAGGTACTTCATCAGCTCGAATCTGAGAAAGAACACCAGGCCTCTCCCTAAGACGGAATTCACGATATACGTATACGAGCATTCGATTCAAAAGATGATTCTGCAGATTTTTCGTTCCTGGTGAAAATACTTCCATGTGTGGTTCCTGCCAGGAGAGCACAAATCTATCATTTATTGATGAATACCACAGCATGTATTTTTGATGCAGTATAAAATATAACAATGCTTAGTTGAAGATTTTCCAGCATTACACACTTGCAGAACAACAAATAAATAAATAACCCCAGCAAACTAATCCGAAACTAGTTCCCTTCCAAGTGAAAATTCCAAAAATTAAAAGAAAAGGAGTGACAATATTATGAACATCCTGCAGATATAGAATAGAGTATTTCAGTACAAGAGCTTACTTGTTGGCCAACAGCATATAGCTTGTCAATGCGGCGTACAGAAAGCATCCCTTTCGGCGAACGAACTAAAAGATAATCAGTCGATGCCAATTTATGAGGAAATGCAGGTGCTCTGTACATGTTTGTCTCAAGACATGATTGCTGGGACCCAGAACGTACATCTCCCAGGAAAGGAGATTTATCAGCAGGCTCAATAGCAAGCACTGTACCCAGTCCGTCATTGTTGCTTCGCAGGGATATAGCTGTCTGATCAGTGGGTGAAGTTTTCTGGTAGTAAGTACAGAGTCGAGCACCCATTCCTGCATTTGCAAGCAGTAAAGGTCTTTCCTCACAATATCTGCATCGAAAGCAATAAAAACATGGCAGCACATTAACTAATGAACAAAAACATACATGATCAAAACAACAAGCACAGCATATGGCCATTTAGATGATCAATAGCAATTTTTGCTCATAGTATCATCATATTCACCACTTGACCAAAGTATAGCAGTAAAAGTTTCAATATGACTTTCACATACAAGAATTTGCATATGTGAAAATTACAACACGTGTGGTATGAAGAGAAATATTATGATTGGACTTACTCCATCAAAAATACATGTCCATCCTTAACAGACAAGTCAGCTTTTTTCCTGAATGCCCCAGGAGGACGTAGAGCCTTGTCCTCTCCAGGTAACTTCTGTGCTTTTGGCCATAGATGTACTTCAGTGCGAACAACATGCAAAATAGAGTTTGGTCGCACGTTTTGCATGGCCAAGGAGATGTCATCCTGGAGTTCTTTTCCATAACCAAACAATTTGATCTTTTCAGATGGTCTAAATTCTGCATGGAGTAAAGTTAAGGCATCATAAAATAACTATTGATGGCTTTCTAAACTAAGAAAAATAACAGAATAGAGCAGGATAATGATTGAGGACTAGCCTAATTTCTTGGAAGCTTTTGATTTTACTGATAGTGGAGTTTCCTCTGCATTGACGAGAAGTTTCACTCCTTTTCCTGCTAACGTCATTACTATAACAGTCATTGACCCATGACTGCAAGCAGCTCCTTGCAACTCAGCAGCAAGTTTATTTTCATGGGGGTACCACTTAGCTTTTGGTCTATGGAAATTTGCAATTTCGTTACTGCATTGAAAGTTGATAAAACTTATTAGAGATGAAATCAGCAAAGAGCAGGCAAGAATAGAGTTCAGTAGATGAGCTACACATGATAAGTTGACAACTAAAGCCCCAGAAGTACACTTGCTAAATATAGCTAAGAACAAGAGTGTAAACATGTGAATCATAAGGAGCCAAGCCTCACAAATAGAATCCATTGTTACAGAAATATTTACCCAAAACTGGTAAGATATATATGCTATACAAATACAGACAAGAATAGAGTTCGGTAGAATAAGCCCAGTTACGGAAACCAGAAGTCCAATGAAACAGTGGTAAACTATATAATTATATATGCATACAGATACATATGGTGCCCAAATCCATTGTTACAGAAATATTTCCACAGGACAACAAAACTGCTGGTTGCTCACTTGACTATACATTAACGATGAAGAATTGGAGACAAATAGATGTCACACATTTCAGTTGAATTATTTGAAATGATCTGACACCCAGTTTTTTTTTTAAAACATGTCACCCCATGTACAATAATTATCATAGTAAGCATATAAAGATTGCAAGATTCATCAGATACAAGTTCATTAATCCAAAACAAGACAAGTAATCAACTAATAATAGATGTGGAATTTTATGGCAAGGGATGAGAGACTCATACGTGCTTAGCTTTGGCTTCATGGTCTGCAATTTTTGACCAGGAACAGAATGTACCACCTTTATGCCCATTGAAGAACGCTTTTTAGTATGAGATTTAGCTTGTTGCGACATCTTCCTGTTGGAATAAAATTTGTCATTGGAAATGTTGAATTGGGCATCCAATGTAATTGCTTGGTTGTTATGGCCAACATTTTCCACTGTTGCAGTCTTCATTGGCCGACTAACAATCATCGCACGAGCATGTGAGCGGAGGTGATCCCCATTCTTCTCATCTAAAATCTCGAAAAGCATCTGGTCATCTTTCAGATCCAAGATTAACTTAGGCTTAGGAGTATCCTCACTGGGATCCCAAATTACGTTGTCCAACCAAGATCCTTCCAACAGTTCCTTGTTCAGAAGAGAGAGGTTGCTTAAACACTTCATCGTATTGATTTTAACTGTTCCATTTATGTTATTTGGTTCCGCATGGTCTAAGTCATTCTTCTCTTGAGGAGTCTCCTTTATCAATGGAGGGTAACTATTCTCAGGGGAATGATAACTAGCTGAAGCAGGCATTTCTGTACAGCCAAAAGGCTCTCTTATTACTGGAGAACCATTATTTTTATCCTGTACATCACAACGCCCGGATACATAACCATAATCCTTAGCCTCATCTTCACTGTGAGCATCAGAGCTCTCTTCAGATATGACACAGCTTTTTAAACAAGACTGACTTTCACTTGCTGGTGAATTGCCCCAAATGATACCATTTTCCCAGTCTTCATGCTCAAGTGGATAAACATCAGGACAAACTAGAGTTTGTTTAGCAGTAGGGAACTCTTTGTGTACATCCTTCATTGGTTGTTCAGAAAGACACAAATCTTTAAACCCAAAAGTATCACTAGAAATTAACTCATCACTGTCACTCTCGATAAAATCTTCATTTGTCTTGATATGCTTCAAAGATGGGACATCTTGAATAGTACTCCTTAGAAATACTTCCTCGTCATCCTCAACAATGTCACTGATGTTTGTGATACGGAGCTCTGGAAGCAATTAATACCAGAGAAAGGCCTTTAAAACTAATTCCTATTAAATTGGTCATATTTTCCATGCATATGATTTGGGAGGGGGGTGGTGGTGGTGGACAGATTAAATAATCTAAGATTGGAGACCATACAAGCAGTAGTGAGCATATACCCTCCGCATGGTCTGTGCTAACTAAATTTGTTTATGTTCAGAATATAGAGCCTAAGCAGAAACAGTAAATAATTATGTGTTACCATTACTTTCAGGTTAATATGCCTCAAATCACAACCCAGCTATATATGCCACACTGTCAAGGGGTTCATAACAATCTTCTTAGATTTGTGTCTTATAGTAAGCCTGTTGAATACCTTTATTCACTGGCCGCTTATGCTGATCTGTCTTGGCCTTTCTTACAGGCTCCTGTGCACCAAAAATTTCAGAGAACTTCAAGATCACACTCCCATCCTCTATGCATAAAACAGGGAGGGTAGTCGCAGATTTAGACTCGAGTTGATCTTCCTCAGTGTCAATTTCTTCCTGACAATTGTTAGAAACAAGCAGTCCAGTGAGACAGGTACATACATCATCACAAAGGAAATGCAGATTTATGAGTAGAAATATGTTGAGGAAATTAACTACAGGGCATGAGAAAATGTATGTTTTTTTTCATGGAACTGCTGTATCACTTATTTGTGGATCCAGGTCCCACTTGACATCAAGGATCCAGTGATTTTTTGGTCTAAAAAAAAGGATCCAGTGATTTTTAACAATGAAAGGATTATATAGTGTCCCCTGGCTAATTTCCCCCAAAAATAAGCATGACCCAACCTATGAAGTAAATTTGACTCTCATCCAGATTCCTCGGTCCTAACTCAGACGTACTTAATTGAAAGTGAACCAGATTCTGAATGAACAATAAGTCAAACTAAAGGTGTCATGAGATTCAGAATTCATTTGAGTGGGTGAGCCAATATAAATAATGTGTACCTGACAAACTTCATATTCAACATCCATAGTTTCCTGAGATTGTGGCAACGGGCTAGATACCTTTCCGATGGCAGGATTATCATTAGAGGGTGATATTTCCGTCTGCTCGGCTGAAATGACATCTAAATTGATAAAAGCAAAGGAGACTTACGTCAAAAGCAAGATGATATCCATATAAATAGAATTAAATACAAACTATATAAAGCTGAAATGCATAGACATAAATATTCAAACATAAATTACAAGGGGTGTTGACTTCAACAGATGAAATTGGCTTGTTTTGCTTCCAAACTATTCTCCATAAACTAATCACGGAGTAATAAGAAATGCATAAAAACAAGTTGTATGGTGTTTTCAGAAGTTCAAAATGAACACCATTCATGAAAACAATAACGTTGGTGCCTTGCGTAAATAAAAATACTGCTGATTTTCTCAGATAATCAGATGAACCACTATGAGCAACACTCGCCAGACCAAACAAAAAAACTTAACAATAAACACAAGCACATTATGCGTACAGATATGCCAAACCTTGTATAACATTATCACCAGGTAACTCGATATCATTGGGTGGTTCTTCATCCTCATCATAGTTCTCCTCATCAAACACTGAAACTTTACTACTGACTGAAGCAAACATTGTGTTTGAGGAGAAGTAATCTTTCTTGGATAGCAAATGGTCTTCCTCTGTAGCTGCTTCAACTTCAGGTCCATCATATTGTTCATCAATATCTTCATAGTCAACAGCATCCTCTGCTTTCTCATCATAATCTACAGAACAGAACAAATATCATACATCAACTATTCCATACAAATATATGATTAGATGGAAAACAGGATACCAAAGCTGTCAGAAAAGGGCAGAATAATGAATAGTTCACAAATTGGACTTGATGAAGAACCCATTAAAATTGGTTCATTCTTATACGGAATTACAGAGATGCCACTTACCTTGCTCAGAAGGATCGGCTGTTGCTGGAGAAGACTTAGTCAGCTATAAGCAAACAGCACAGCATTAATGTGTAGAAAACAAGAAAAGCTTTCATCAAATTAATATTGTAATTATCATTGGATACCATACATCAATGTCTTTCAGGGATGCACCAAGCTTGTCTGCTAGCGCAAAAAGATGTTCCTTCGCATCCTGATAACTCAAAAAAAAAAAAACAGATGTAGTAAGAAATGAAGCACAAGCAGTGTGGCGCCAGACCCCAGGCAGACCGGGCCACTGATTGGGGCGTGCGGCCATTTCCTTTGTAGATTTTAGCAAAGTACTTAAGCTACATCTACAGTGCCTATAGGCTGCCTGGGTCATGGCTGAGTCCTGCCGTTGCTACTGAGCACAAGCATCATTACAATACAAAGAAACTAAATAAACTCCTGTTGTCAAAAGTTCCAGCGAAAAGCAAACAACAGAGGTAAGTCCATGTTACAGAATTGACTTCTTCTGGTCAAATCGTGAAGACCTACTAGGGAAAAGCCGAAGATGGAGATGGAGAGAGGAACCATCAGTGGATTCGTCGGGTTTTAACCGCCATTTTGATGGCAATCCTCCTATCCACATCCAAACCAACTTGTGCTGTTTTTTAAATTTCTGAACTTGATTCAATTCAAAACTCTACACAGTTGTCTAGTGGCTATCTGCAGAAAGATGGAACTACTATTCCTGCTCATATTTGACATCATCAATAAAAGATACTCCCTCCGTCCCATATTATAAGAGCGTTTTTGACACTAGTCTAGTGTCCAAAACGCTCTTATATTATGGGACGGAGAGAGTACAGTATTTCCATTCACCCAATAGAACAAGGAAAAACAAGAGTCTTTGACCTTGTAAAGTCTATCCACTCCTTCAGTGATAATACTAAAGCATTTCTATCCAACATAAATTTAAGGCGTATCGAATTATCAGGAATGGATCAGCACCATTGGGGAGAGATATAAAAGATAGAACTTGTGCATTCGCGTCACGACAACCATATCACACACTGGGTAAAAAAAGCATCGATCTTTTTGCATCATTCAGGAGACATATGACGCTACTGCTTGCACAACTAAAACCTGCATAGGTGTGTATCGTCTGCTAGATGCAGACAGATGGAAAAAGAAAAGCACAAAGAACAGAAACAGGAGTTTCTGCAGGCTAGCATAGACAGCGAGCACGGTATTCACCTCGTCGAGATAGTCGGCGTCCAGGTCGCCGGCATCGTCGACGTTGCCAAACATGAACCCCAGGAAATGGTTCTCTCCGCCAGGCTCCTCGTAGTCCTCATCGTCGTCGTCATCTGGAAAGATGGCAGATGAGCGAGAGATAATAAGGCGAATAAAACCAGCTCGATACCTACCACCCGGTCAATCACCGATCGATCAGCCCCGGAATGGGAGGGCGGCGGGCTCACCTGCGGCGCTGGTGGTCGCGACGTCCTCGTCGCGGCGCTCGCCGTCGCTCATGGCCGCCTTCGCCCCGCGACGGCACCAGCCGCGTGCGTGGGGGCGCTAACCCTAGGCGCGCACCGCCAGCAGCGCCTACGCCGCGGATCTGGGGTCCCCGGGGCAGCTACGTGGGGAGAGGATACCAACGCTCCGTGCTCTGCGGCGGCGGGATCTGGGAGGGGCCGCGGCGGCGAGGAGGGGCGGCGGCGGCGGCGGCGAGGTGGGGCGGGGCAGGAGGGGTCGGGGGAGAGGGAGAAGGGGATGGGGGCAAGTGAGGGCCGCAGTGCGGAGGCGGCGCGGGTGGGGGGTGCCGGAGCCAGCGGGCCGGGCTGGCGCGAGGCTAGGCCCGTAAAGGTGGCCACCGCCGATTAAGTGAGCCCATTAAGCTGGCCTGTGTTATGTATAGGCAGGAAACTATCTCGACTTCTCCGAAAATGCGCATAGGATCACTGCTGGCTGTGGGAAGTGGGGAAGTATCAGTGCTTGTGAAATAAGGTGACAAATTTAGCATTGAGTAGTGTGTAATATTTCCATGCAGTTATGTGTCTTCTACTGTACAAAAATGAAGAATCTCATCCTAGGAAAATTAAAATAAACAGTGGGCTTCATGAGTGTTAAAATTTAAAATAGAAAAAAAAGGAATGAAAAATTCAATGTTCTACTTCCTGGAAAATCCACGGTACAAATTCCACGAAATTATGCCTTTCTACTTTTCTTTATGTTTAGTGAAAAACTGAGAACTTCGTGACCAGAAAAAATTACTTATACTAAACTCGAGGCTTCTTCTCCTGTAAAGAAGCTATGCTATTACTCGCGTTGCCTATTGATTTATCAGTGCAGCAACATCTAACCGTTTATCTTTATGGTCCAACAATGGTGAATTAACACCAATATGAGCTCCAACTCATTTATTATGGTGTCTAACGTTCTTCCTCTGCAAACATGCATGAGAGCAAGTGCAATAAGATACAATCAACAGGCTGTAAGAAGTAAATTAATATTTTTATACTTAGTTGAAGGAGAGAGGATAGGAGAGAGAATGTAAGCGGGCTCTCATGCAAGAGCCAGCTGCAGCACATGCTTCTAGGCATTATGTGAGAGTGAAAGGTGGGCCATATATTAATAAAGTACCACATGCTTATAGCTAATTGTTATACATGTTGGCTATAAGGTTGGCTATAAATGACATGGCATTTTCTTATAGCCAGCAGTTGAAGTAACCATGTATGTACACAAAGTTAATGCGCACTAACTTCTGGCATTTCATTAACAATCCAAAAAAATGTCATGAATCCTATACCCATTAACTCGTCATTACTTCTCTACAATGCTCCCTATTCCGCGCCCACAAGAGCTATGTCTTCTCCGTACCGATTCATATTAGGAATCGCCCACGGGTGGGTGACTATGGGGCCGGTCCATTAGCACAGGTTGTTCACTGTCACTCGTGTCGATGTAGGTTCGCTCTACTTCGGTTTTCTTTTTTTGTTTTCCGTTTTCTTTTATTTTTTTTGTTTTTCCATTGCTTTTCTTTGGGTTTTCTGTCTTTCTTAGTCACACTTCGGTTTTCTTTGTTTTTCACTGGTTTTCTTCAGTTTTCTTTCTTTCTTCGTTATACTATGTTTTTTTCTCTGCTCTTTTTGTTTCTTTGTTGGTTTTGATAGGTTATCTTTCTTCTAACACATGTTTACCCTTTTTTTCACAGTACACAATGTACTTTTTTAGCACACACGTGAAATATCTTTATGATACACGTTGGGCATTTAAGAAAACACATGTTTTGAACACTTTTCCGAATACATGATAACTTTTTTTTCAAATAAAATTTGTACATTTTTGAATGAAATAAATATTTTTCAGAACTATGCAATTTTATTAACATGGTATAAAAATTTTAAAAAATTTCACATGCATTTTTTAGAAATGCATGAATATTCCTGTAGAATGTCCAGTGCATTTGTTTTCACCCACACAAACATTTTCTTGCATTGTATTAACATTTTTTAAACTTCATGAACATTTTATCGAAATGCAGGAATATTTCTTTAAAATGCCACTTGCACTTTTTTGACCCATACATACATTTTCTTTTACATTGTATCAACATTTTTTTAAAATGTCACGATCATTATCCAGATGCGGGCATATTTCTTAAAGTGTTATGTAGATTCTTTTAGTGGTACGAATTTTTTTCAGGTACATGATTTACATTTTCTTCAAATACATGTTTTGAACACTTTTTTGAATACAAGGTAACATTTCCCAAATTCATGTTCTACATTTTTATAGTGGCAATAAATATGTTTGATAAGTACGTGAACATTTATTTTATATTTTATAAACGTTATTCAAAATTTCATGAACATTATTCCTGGAATCTGGAAATACATGGACATTTCTTTAAAATGTAACTTACATTTTTGTTGGAAATTAAAAATTAACCTACGCGAACATTTTTCACATTTTATAAACATTTTTCTAACGATCGTGAAACATATTTTGAAACAGGGAGTATTTCTTTAAGATGTCACATAAAAATTTTAATAGTACTATTTTTTTTACATTGTATACACATTTTATAAACATTCCACACACATTTCTGTGAAACACGTGAACATTTTTCATTTTCATGAACATTTTTCTTGAAATTATCAATGTGTTCTAAAACAGTGATAACAATTTGTTTATACTGTGTTAAGAATTTTTTTTCAACTCATGGTTTTCATTTTTTTGAAATATATGCATTTGAAATATCAATAAACTTAAAAAGGGAAAAATATGAAATTTGAGTGACAAGAGCACGACGTCAGTATGACGACACATGTCCACAACACTAGTTCCTATACGGCCTGTCCATATCATGTTTTCTCTCATATGTTTTGAGAACCTTCTAGAAGGCTCCATGGGTTGTGCTGTTTTGTTCTTTTTTTTCTTTTTTCCTTTTACTTTTTTCTTTTTTTCTAAATTCATGAAGTTTTTCCAAATTCATGAACATTTTCAAATTCACTTAGTTTTTCAAAAGCCACAAAATTTAAAAAAATTACATACTTTTTAAAATCCATCATTTTTTGAAATTCGTGAGTATTTTCAAATTTTCTAACTATTTTCAAATCATGAACTTTTTTAAAATTCATGAATCTTTTCCATATTCATGGCCTTTTTTTAATTAGTGAATTTTTGCAAATGCAGGAACATTTTCAAATATGCGGATTTTTTTATAATTCATGGGCTCTTTTCAGTCCAGCAAATTTTCAAAACTATAAAAACATTTCGTTTTCTCTTCTATACAAGGAACCAGCTAACGACAAGCGAACAGAAAAAAAAGCAATAAAAAAGGATGGTTGATTGAGCGAATGGGGCTTACCGTGCCGGCCTAGGTCGCACGACGCATATGTGCCATGCACTGTTTCAGCGCCTTAAAGCGCCGATTAGGAGGTCTCTTCCGCGTCATTTCCTATTCGTCGTGTCACGTGCGGTGGATAGGCAAACGCATACCCCCAGCACACCGCACGCAACTTGGCCTGGCGCATTGTGGCTTTTTTTACGTGTCTATCTTCGACTGGTTTTAGAACCTCTCCAGATCAAGAATACCCATGCATTCGCCTAACCCAGGGTTTTTCCGACCAGCTTTTTACGTTTTCTATATCTTTTTTATGCTACTTATTTTAATTTCTAAATTCATGAATATTTTTGATTTCGCGGATGCTTTTCATGCATGTGCCTTCGTGTCCGTGCGTGTGCCTTGTGACAGAAAATAGGATACAACATTTGAAAATGGAGAGTTTCCATGCATGATTCCCACGTTTTGGTGCCAAGCTATCATCACGTACTCTTATACGTTGACACCGGAACTTGAAGCCCCGCCGGAGTGTTGCAACCAAGTCGGAGTCCCGTTAGTAGGTTGTGTCCGAGTTCTTCTCCATCTCCACTTCGTACAATGTGCGGACCCAGCCCTAGTTCGTCCCCTAACTAATATCTACCGTATCTAATTGGACTCGGATTGAAGGAGAGCGCGTCAATCAAGCTATATATACCTACACGCCTGCTGGGCAGCCTCCAAGTCACGAATCCATCGACATGGCGGGAGTGAAGCCCAGCGTCAACCTCTTCGCGCTCCTCGACCGCAACGATCCCGGCGACAAACTAGTGACCGACCTCGACGACGCCAATGCCAAACAAGATGCGACGGCGGCGGCCAAGCACAAGAAGACGGCGGCGCCGGCTGCCAGTCTTACCAAGGATCTATTGGCCCAGGCATACCCTACCGCACGGGATTACGTGATCAGGAAAAATCAGCTGGAGAGACAGGCCCGGGCCAGGGCCAGGGCCGAGGCCGAGGCGGCGGCAAGGGCAAAGACGAACATCGGAGTTTCCGGCGGTGATAAGAGCGCGGGGGCTTCGGCCGACAGCAGCAAGGTACAAGATGGAGCAAGGCGAGGCATCAGATACAGCAATAACTACTACAACAACGGAGCATCGAGGAAGCAGCAACCCGGCATGCCGGGGAAGTTTGGAGCTCCACAGAGGCAGCTACCCAACATGCCGCTGAACGGGGCGCCCCCTGCAGAAGGCGTGGAGGCGCCGCCGCCACCGAGCCTAGATGACACCAACGAGTTCCCTTCGTTGAAGTAGTGCTAGCTCTAGACGATAGCTGTCCTTCAACATATTTGTCTAGTATAAAATGTTTAGTTTTTAAACAAGTGTACTCGATCGACTATTATCTTGTTATTGAGTTCTTAATTAAATTTTCACGAATAAAATATCATTGGATCTCTATCCTATATATCAATGGATAAATTAGAGTAGATAATGGATAAAAAGGTAAAATTTAGTAAGGGCTTAGTCGACTAACTATTCAACAATAAAAAAGAGAGCACATTGCATTATAGTGCTTTTGTTTTTGAAACTCTGAAAAAAGAAATCTTGCATGGCTTTTAACTTCAGAATACAGATAGATGGTACTTAGTGTGGATTGATATTTGACTAATTTATTGGTTGATTGAAAAATAGCAAAACCAAAAAAGAACAATCCAGTAGAGCTTACCTCATAACAAATTAGAGTTCCTTTTCTTAGTTAAACAATCGAAAAGTATCCACTACTCTCGGGTGTACTACACCCCAGTTTGCAAAACAAATAAATGAAAAATGTGATCAAATTAAACAACATCCGAAAAATCAGAAATTTTGAGATATCAAACCTTATCAAAGGTTCGAGCTTTTACCTCGAACTAAAATAAAATAAAATCAATGCTCAAAAAGTGCACAAAACTTTGACCATTGATTTTGTTTTGGTAGTGAGTGCTCGATGGATGTTATTTTTGGCTGAAATTTTGCAAAATGCTCGAGCATTTGATAAAGTTGATGTCTCGGATTTTGCTTGATCACGTTTTTTCATATATATTTTTTGCAAACTCGGTTATAGTACACGCGAGAGTAAAACATCCACTCTCGCAACAATTATGAGTAGTTGGTGCCAAAATTCAGAGCATGGTACTAGGAAAAGCAGTACACAAATAAAGATGGATGGCTAAAACCCTAGCCACTGTCATACGGAGGAGACCATCGAACAAAGCCCGTGCGGCGGACAATGACGGTGAGGCTGATGACAGCAAGGTCCGGGAGGACGGAGCAAAGCGAGGAAGATATTACAACTACTACCACAACGGAGCGTCAAGGACGCCGCTACCCGGCGTGTCAGGTAGATTTGAAGATCCAAAGAGGGAGCAACCCAACATGTCTCTGAACGAGGCGGCCCCTACAGAAGGCGTGGATGCGCCGCCGGCTCCCAAACGGGCTCCTCCTCTGCCACCAAGCCTATATGACATCAATGTGTTCCCTTCACTGAAGCATTGCTAGCTAGATGATAAATGTCCTTCAACATATTTGTAGGCTTTCAATTATTTGTTCGTTCGCTTGCTTTTTACGACATCTTTCTGTGGTATATAATGACCGCATTCTAAACAAGTGTCTAGGGAGTACTTGATCGGCTATTATCTTGTTATTTTCCTGTTTTTCTATCAATGGATAAACATGAGTAAATAATGGTTTAAAAAGTAAATCTAACTATTCTCATGGGAAAAATGAAACATTTATCGCTTTGTCAACTAATTATTCAACGATGCTTTTACAAATTTGTTCATACATATTTAAAAAAGTTCATTGCATTATTAAAATTGATCGATGGTGAAATAAATTAAGGTGTTTTTTCAAAAACTCTACAAAAAAAATCTTGCATGGGTTATAACTTCAGAATTCAGATCGATGGTACTTAGTGTCACGCGATTGCTATTTGACTAATTTATTGGACAATTGAAGATTAGCAAATGCACAAAAGGAACAATTAAGTACGGGTTTTCTCCTCTCAAAACAAATTGGAGTTCCTATTCTTTTTTGCTTAGTTATAAACAATTATGAGTAGTTGGTGACAAAATTCAAAGCATGGTAGGAAAAGAGGTGCACCAATATTAAAGGTGGATGGCTAAAACCCTAGCCAGCATCACCTCCCCCCACCCCTTCTCTCCCTCCCCCTGCTGCCGGATGAGGCCGCTGAGCAAAGCCCGTGCAGCGGACGATGGCGGTGAGGTCGTCTTGGGCTCGTCACGGTGGCAATGCGTGGCAACCGTGGTAGTGGTCGGCTCTTCATGTGGGCTTGTTGTTGGCGCCTCATTTGTCGGTAGCGGGGCAACTCCCCAGGGTTGCGGACCCTATTGATTTATTTAGAATGAAGTCACCCGACCTTAATATGAGGCCCTTAGGTTTGAGACAAATGTTCGATATGAGTTAATTAAGCGATTGAGCGCATATAGACAAGGAAACAAGGTTTGATACAATGTCACGGAGACCAAATACAAGCGACATAGCGTTGTAGAACAAAAAAGGGTACTGACACTAGTAGAAAACGGAGTTTTAAAACCGGTTTGTAAGGGCCTTTAGTGCCGGTTCCATAACCGGCACTAAAGTGTGGACACTAAAGGCCCTCCCCTTTAGTACCGGTTCGGCACGAACCGGCGCTAAAGTGCCACCACGTGGCGTGAGCTCACGCCCTGATATGGGGGACCTTTAGTACCGGTTGGTGTTACCAACCGGTACTAAAGGTTTTTTTTTGAAAATTTTGGAAAAAAATGATTTTTTTTTCAATTTTTAGTTTTTCTGAATTATTTCATGATTTAGTCTCTAATCACCTCTCTTAACTGCTCAAGTGTGGATCACTCATTCCAAATCATCTAACTTCCCGACCGGTCACCCATCCCTCTCACTACTCCAGCCCGAGCACGCTTAACTTTCGGGTTCTATTCTCCTTCATTTTCAAGTCTGCACTTGTTGTTTTTCTAACAATAGTAAGATGTTAATCCTATTAACCCTCAGGAGTTTAGCTTGAGCATGAAGTCACACATTTCACCGTTTGAGTTTGAAACTATTATTCTAAAAAAACAATAATTATTTAGTAACGCTAATATTTCTTGAATAAGTTTGACCATAGTTTGACCATAGTTTGACCAGATTTGACCAAAATTCAAAAAATTGAAATAATTATTTAGTAACACTAATATTCTTGAATAATTATGTAGTAACATTAATACTTCTTGAATAATTAGTTTGACCAGATTTAACCAATTTTTTTTAAAAAAACTGAAATTTGACCATATTTTTTTTCCTTTTGGAATTTGAGGATTCTAAAAAATTCCAAACAGGCCGTAGGCGGTCTCCAACGGATGCGGATTTTCGTGCTGAATTTTTTGATATATTATATATTTTTTTTCGACATCGTATGCAAAAGTTATAGCCGTTTTACATTTTCACTACACTTTTTGCAAAACATGTCCAAATTGTAGTTTTCAAATTTTCCTAACTAGTAGATGTAGTAATATAACTACCTCTCGAAGGATTTTATTTTTTGAAGTTTTTATCATTTTCTTTTGATTTTTTCAGAACTGAAATGGCGCACACGGGTGGGGGGGGGGTAGAGTTTGAAAATTGCCCTATAGTGCCGGTTTGTGTCACAAACCGATACTATAGGTCAGACCCCTTTAGTACCGGTTCGTGCGACCTTTAGTACCGGTTCGTGCGACCTTTAGTACCGGTTCGTGCCAGGAACCGGTACTAAAGGTGATCGTGGGGCCCCGGCCTGACGCCAGCCTGCCAAAGGTTCAACACGAACCGGCATTAATGCAAATCCGTTCGAACCGGCACTAATGGTACCATTAGTACCGGGCCTAAATCAAACCGGCACTAATGTGCTTCACGTTTGACCCTTTTTCTACTAATGTAAGAAGCAAAACACAAGTAGAGGCATCTGGTCCACAAAGGCTCCCTAAACAATGTCATCCTGAAGCATCGCGGTTCGCAAGGCTGCCGCCCTTGCGCACATGCAGGCGAGGAACCGATCAAGCGGTGGTAACTCTCAATGTCTCCCCAGCAGCCTCCGAAGTTTTAAAAGAGAAAGCATTTTGTAGATAAGGTCAGATGGATGGTTGAAATCTATCCCTTCAAACAATGTTTTGTTCCTGGCAGTCGATAAGGACCAAGAAAGTGCGGTGAACGCTTTCCATGCTAATTTGGGATCACCAACCTAGGTTCCCATAGCAAGAAGTCGGATGGCTTCCAAGTAGCACTGTTCAAGTCCCGAACCAAACTCCACAAACTAAGCCATCACACATCTACACAAAATGTGGTCGCAGGGTTCATCCTGACCATACCACACACACTTACCATCAGCCGCGCCATGTGTCTTAAGGACTTGATCCTTGTCGATACGAGTGCGAGATGTGTTGTGTGGGTCAGGCGGGATGGGAGGAGGAAATGGGGTGGAGGGGGAACACGAGTTCAAGAGGGGTTGCGGGGGTCAGGTGGATAAGGCCGCTTCGTTCGCCCCAAATCAAATGTTTTTTATGATGTGGCATTAGGCATTGCATTGAGATCCATGCAGATCATCTGATAGTTGTCCACGGATTCGCTCCATGACCACTAAAAATCTGACGTCGGATTTTTAGTGGTTTCATAGAATACTCCCTCCGGTAAGTTTATAAGTCAAGCACAAGTTTTTAGCTCTTCATTTTAACAAATGATAAGGAAATATGTATTATAATTTTAAAAAATATGTCTTTAGATTTGTCATCAAATAAAGTTTCTAACTATATAATTTTTGTGGCATATTATACATATTTTATCCGTCAAATCGAAGACCTAAAGAACAGTGCCTGGCTAGTGGGGCGTAGAACATTTGAAAAAAGAGAGTTTCCAGGCATGATTCCTAACAAAAAATTGCACGTACACCGGAAGTTGAAGCCCGGCCGGACTGTTGCAACCAAGTCGGAGGATTGTGTCCTAGTCCTTCTCCATCTCCACTTCGTACAATGTGCGGACCCAGCCCTAGCTCTTCCCGTAATGAAGCAACTATCTAATTGGACTCGGATTATACGAGCGCGTCAATCAAGCTATCTATATATATGCAAGCCTCCTGCGCAGCCTCCAAGTCACGAATCGCACATCAACAAGCAACGAGAAAGTCCTCGCTCGATCCATCGACATGGCGGGACTGAAGCCCAGCGTCAACCTCTTCGCGCTCCTCGACAGCAACGATCCGGGCGACAAACTCGTGATCGACCTCGACGACGCCCATGCCAAACAAGACGCGCCGGCGGCCAAGCACAAGAAGACGGCGGCGCCGGCTGCCAGTCTTACCAAGGATCTATTGGCCCAGGCATACCCTACCGCACGGGATTACGTAATCAGGAAAAACCAGCTGGAGAGACAGACCAAGTTCAAGGCCAGGGCCGAGGCGGAGGCAAGAGCGAAGGCAAACAATGGAGTTTCTGGTGGTGACAAGAGCCAGCAACCCGACATGCCGGGTAGGTTCGAAGTTCCAAAGAGGCAGCAGCGCAACATGTCGCGTTACCCGGCGGCCGCGGCCCCTGCACAAGTCGTGGAGGCGCCGCCGGCTCCCCAACCGGCTGCTCCGCCGTCGCCACCAAGCCTATATGACATCAACGAGTTCCCTTCGTTGAAGTAGTGCTAGCTAGACGATGTATAGCTTTGCTTCAACATATTTGTAGACTTTCCTTTCGTTCGTCGGCTTGCTTTTTGCGATATGTTTTGTGTGGTATACAAATACTACAATGTTCGGTTTTTAAACAAGTGTACTCGATCGACTATTATCTTGTTATTGAGTTCTTAGTTAATTTTTTTCACGTATTAAATATCCTTGGATCTCTATCTCTATCCTATCAATGGCTAAATTAGAGCAGAATCATGGATAAAAAGGTAAACACTATAATTTACGATTTAAAAAAATTATTCGTACATTAAAAAAGAGTACACTGGATTATAAAAAATTGATCATCTAGTGAAATAAATTATAGTGTTTTTGTTTTCAAAGCAAAACTCTGAAAAGACAAATCTTGCATGGATTTTTACTCCAGAATACAGATCGATGATGCTTAGTGTCAATTGATATTTGACTAATTTGTTGGTCGATTGAAAAATAGCAAACCAGAAAAAAGAACAATTCAGTATAGCTCCCTCCAAAACAAATCAGAGTTCCTTTCTTTTCTTTTCTTATTAGTTAAACATAAACAATTATGAGTATTTAATCTTTCTGCTCCTGGGAAAGCCTTCCTTCCCTCGATCTCCACTGGCTAGCCCGTGAACTTGCCTCCCTCTGCCTGCTGCTCCGGCGGCTGGTAGCGGAGAGGGGACTTCTGGTGCCTTGTCCCAGGCTAGTAAATAGGTAGGGTTCTAGTTCTCGCAGGGCGGCGTTTAGACGAATAGCGACACTTCTTCTTCGAGTCGATCTTCTGGGCTCCGATCATCCTCAAGTTTGTCCACTAGGACGGATAAGGCCGAGCTAAGGTTAAGGTTTCTCGCCGTACGTATGCAGCGGCCATATTTAATGTCTAATTCTTTAGATCAATTCGAGGATTGAACGACGACGACTGTGGCTCCAGAACGCTGTCTTTAGGGAGTACATGCATGAAGACTTCTTGGCTGTCATCAACAAGGTCAGGCCGGCTCTAGTACGGGAGCGGCAACAGCAGCGTATCGGCGGCTCGTTCTGGCGGCGGCAATGGTTGTTCGGTGGTCCATGGACCTCGATGTAATTTTTATTATGTTTGATGTATTTTGTACTTTCGGTGAATCTTTATGATAGATCTGATCTTTACGTAAAAAAACAATTATGAGTAGTTGGTGCCAAAATTCAGAGCATGATAGTACTAGAAAAAGAAGTACACAAATAAAGATGGACGGCTAAAACCCTAGGTAATGTCACCCAGACGAGGCCGTCGAACACCGTCTCCGGCTCGTCACGGCGGCGGACCATGGATTTGAACATGGCGGGCATGGTGGTGGTCGGCTCCTGCAGGGGCTCGACACTGGCGCCTCGAGGCTGCTTCACGGGCTTGGGGACCCTATCGTTTTTTTAGAAGAGAAGGATGTTTCCCAACATTAAGATGAAGCCCTTAGGTTTGAGACAAAGGTTTGATAAAAGGTCAAAGGGCCAAACACATGCGACGTAGCGCAGCGCATGTAGACAAGGAATGCAATGGTTTGATACAAGGTCACGAAGACCAAACAGTGACGTAGCGATGTAGAACAATACAAGGTACTGAGCAGCAAAACACAAGTAGAGGTATCTCGTTCCCCAAGGCTCCCCTAGCCAATGTCACCCTGAAGCATGCCCTTCACAAGGCTGCCACCCTTGTGCGCATACTGGCGAGGAACCGATCAAGTGGTGGTAACTCCCCGCGTCACTCTAATGCCCTCCAAAATTGTAAAAAGAGAGAGAGCATATTGTAGATAAGATCACCTGGATGGTTGAAATCTAGGAAAACCCTATTTGACGCCCTTTGCGTCAAATAGTCGAGCGATCGCACAGTAGTGCCATCAACTGGGCCGGCCCATCTCCTGCTGTAGGCAGTGCCAGTTTTGGGACCTTTCTAGAAGTTTCCCAGCCGGTTTTTATCTATTTTGGTTATTTATTTTCCTTTTCTGTTTCTATTTCTTTTTTACTTTTTCTTTTCCGTTTTATCTGTTTTATTTTCTTTTTTCCTTTTTTCTTCAAAATAGGTTTGAGAATTTCAAATATTTTTTCGAAATTCAAAAAATAACTTCTTTTTCTAAATTGTTCGGAGTTTCAGAAAACTTTTCCCATCCAAATACGTTCACAGATTCAAAAAAAGTTTGCGCTTAACAAAAAATGATCGAGAATTGAAAAAATGTTCCCATTCTCAAAAAAAATCACAAATTAAAAAATGTTCGTGGATGTAAAAAATGTTCGTATTTTCAAAAAAAATTCATAAAATTGCTAGCTTTTTCAAAAAATTGTTCGTGTTTTTAAAAATTGTTCATAGATTCAAAAATGTTTGTATTTTATAATTTTGTTCACATACTTCAAAAAATGTTCATGTTTTCAAAAATATTTGGAGTTTAAAAAATGTCTGTGTTTCTTATTTTATTCTGAATTCCAAAAAATATTTTACATTTTCAAAAAAAATCAAAAAATGGCAGAATGTTCAGATTTCTAAAATTTTGTTTGATTTTTCTTTTTTGCATATTTCGCTTTTCAAAAAGTATTTACTTCCTCCAAAAAAATCGTGTTTGAATTTTCAGCAGACGTTCGATCTAATAATACTAGATGTTGAACAACAACTCTCTTCAGCTGCCCTGGTGATCAGCCCGCACTTAGTCTGTGTTGTCTTGTGTTCGAACCCGACATAGCGCTTTATTTTTTGGATTTTCCACATGCACTTCCGCTGTTGGGCCGGCCCAGTTAGCTGCCTCTGTGCGTCGTGCGGCTACTCGCCGCAAAATGCGGCGCATAGGAGCTCCCTAAAATCTATCCCCTGAGAAGGTGTTTTGCTCCTAACAGTTCATAAGAACCAAGAACGGGGGCGGAATTGGGCCTGGGGCAACTGGGGCTATAGCCCCAGGCATGGCCCAAAAATTAGTTGTACATCCAGTTATTTTTTTCCAGTATTTATCAACTTAAAGAGGTCCAGCCCCAGGCTTGTAAATGTAGTGCATGCCCGAGCCCATATAATAGCCTAACAGGCTGTACATAGCTTTCCATCGCCGTCCAAGAAAGTGCGGCAAACGCTTTCGTTGCTAATTTGTGATCACTGCCCTAGGTTTCCATAACAAGAGTGTCGAAGTCAGTAAAGTCAGTCGACTTTTAAATAGCACCAGTTGCTTCCTGAACCGCACTCCACACAAACTAAGCCACAACACATCGAAATAAAATGTGATCGTAGGTTTCATCCCGACCACACCACACACACTTTCCATCGGTCGGCCGATGCCGCATAAGGACTTGATTCCCACTAGGATGCGATCTCTAGCAATCTGCTAGAGAAAAATTATGATTTTAGCTGGATACACGCTTTCCAAATATTCATACTGTCACAAAACCCAAACTTCTTGAAAATCTCTTTGTACAAGGAGCTCGTAGATAAATGGTCTCGAGTTTCCAACTAGTTGCATCCTAGCCGCCGAAGATGTTTATCCCTGCCAGTTCTGACCAACTCATCCCCTTCCGCCAAGTCCAACGAAGCTTAAAACGAGCGGTCATCTGCCCCCGCCCCATCAGTGGCGGAGCCAGGATTCGAGTATAGAGGGGGCTGAGTACATATATTGATCTAATCTCGTTGGTAATTACTCATCGCTGCTACTAAAATTGTCGATCATTGGGGGGGGGGGGGGGGGGGGGGGGCAGGCCCCTGCTCGTCCCCCCTGGCTCCGCCCCTGCGCCCCATACATGGGAGACTTAAGCCTTGGGCTCCTCCAAAATCACAAAGAGTCAGGAAACCTAGTACTGAATGGTTCGTCCCCACTCCACGTGCCGAGGCAGAAGGAAGCCATACGACCATGATGAACCTCAAATCGCGTTCTTGTCCTATAAAGATTTGTCGAGGGTATTAGCTCCGCTCAACCATGGTAATGTACTTGTCCTATAAAGATTTGTAACCAAAGCCTGCCATGGCCTTGAAGCAACTTCCAAGCCCATAATACACCAATTCATAACATGCTGGCGAGCAACCGGTGAAACAACTTCAGCGGTTGCCGCCGCCGCCGAGGCTACCCTTGTCTTCTCCCCTTCCTGCACATATCAACAACCATGGAGAGGGAGGCGGGCGGACCCAGACCTGGTTCTGGCTCGAAGAATGTTATCAAGGCATTTGATATTATTGTAAGCTTGTACTTCACAGAGAGTGATGGGCCAGCTGATGTTTCTTCAACAATTTCTAGATCTTGTCTCAAACGGCAAGTGGCTATTGCGGTCTTTAAAGCCTACTAGTTGTTGGGGCGCCACCCGGTGGCGCCGCCTGAGACGAAGTTGGGGCGGTGCCAGGTTGGGAAGTGCCCTTTCCAATTTCTTGTTTGTACCAAGGTGTGTTATTCCATCACACTCAAAATACATGCATATTTAGTACTGGTACGTGCAAGTATGTAAAACTTTAAGATATAGATGTGCAAAATCAACACGCTTAGAGAATGTATTCTTAAAGGTTACATGACATCCTCTGATAACTGGGAGATGGGGAAGCCATGCAGCTCAGTGATGGGGGAAGCCATGCAGCTCAATGATGCACGCTCGATCGATCTGTCAAGGACGGTGGACGTCGATGGCAACATGGTGGCCATGGATCTGGCCGGAGAAGCGCCTCACCTTTGGCCACCATGGAAGAACACCTCTTCATCCTAATTTGAACTCTTTCGTAAAACAAATCTCCTATTAGTTCAGACATTATGCAAAGTGCTCTAGAACAAAAACCAAAGTAACATTTTGTCAATAATATTTGGTCTAAACTCTAAAGTGATCCAGTAACAAAGAATATGCTAATGGTGCACTAACAAAATCTCTTATACCATTTGGATATTACAAGGAATAACCAGTGGTTATACTACATACTTCACAAAAAATGGCAATATGGGCATATGCATCCAAACGACCATTGTTAGAAAGAAGCATATATACACATATAAGTGGGCAAACGACGAACAAACAATTGTATGGATACATGTGGACAGAGACGGAAAAAGGTAACGACCTGGTCCCATTGCGGCATTTCTGTCATCTGTGTCTTGTAAAGAAACGAACGGGACTGCAGTAGCACCCAACATAGATGTAAGCACATATGACACATGCACAGAAGAAGATCAAGGGATAGAAGAATCACCAACCTATAAACCCAGGCAGCAACTTGCAGAAAGATCATCACCTGCAAATAAAAAAGTGGAGCACCAGAGCAGCCAGATTAGTCAAAATCTAAGAGAAAAGGACTAAAATAATGAGCTCCAGAGAACAACCGTCAAAAAATAATCTTTCCAATTACTGGACGGAACTTTGTGTCACAAACTGAAGAAATGGAAATAAATCTGACTTCATGACGTTCAATATATCATGTGTGCCTTAGATCATATAATAATGTGGAAGTAACTACAACAGAGAGGAAGACAACACACACCTTAGGATAGAAGATGAGCTCGACGACAAGGTCTACGCCGTGGAGAGAAGGAGTGGCAACAACCACCACCAGATGAGCTCGACCACCACCAGGACCAAAAATTCAAAAAAGTTCATCAAGGACATGAACTAAGCACTAATATTTACAATATATCACCATGAACATGAACAGTACGTGTAGACTAAATACTTTCCGATTATGAATACAGTGAATATTGAAAGTGCCAGAACTTTCATTCCAAACTTCCTAAGCAAAATTATCATAATGAACGACATACAAAAGTGCCTACGAATTAACAAAAATGTCTGTCAATTAACAAAAAATTCCTAAGCAAAATCATCACAGCTGTGACAAGATAGAGAATATCGCCTGACTTTTCTCAGCTTTTGTGAACAAGTGCATAGCTCTAAGAATCTCTCTACCTTAAATGTAACCATCACCTCCTATGCATATATGTTCAGGACAAACACCCAGATGTAAGTTTCTGCAGATCGATACCTCTTGGGATGGGTCTGCAATGGAAAAGACCATAACAAAACTGTTAAAAATATCCAATTATGGGATTAAAGACCAAATTGGTAATCCCAATGGATATTCAACAAATGTTTCTAAAGGCATATGTCGTATCATGTGGCCTGAAATAGATGAGGGCATACATACCCATGAACGGTTGTCCTTTCTTCATGTGCAGTGAATTACCAAGATAATAAATACTGGACGTATTCCAAGTTTGTAGTGCTATAAACATGATTGGTACAGCCTCCGGGTCCGGGGTCACTCATGTCAATCTTCTTGGATTTTCTGCGATCGTCTTGTAGGCTTAGAGAAACAAAATCTGCACAAACAAAGAAGAGAAGCTCTAAAAGTAGAGCACTGAAATAGGGGGGAATCAGGAAGACATAGAGAAACAAAATCTGCACAAACAAAGAAGAGAAGCTCTAAAAGTAGGGCACTGAAAGAGGAGGGGAATCAGGAAGACATCTAAATCCATAATTCTAAAGCTAAATATATCAGCATCAGATATGAGGAGGCTTTGACCTATAGTTCTTTCTCCCCTTACAATAGAGGTGACACCAAAACTTTCAGCTATTACTAAAGTACATCAAACGAATTGATTAAATCGGTAACCAAAATAGTAAGAAGCATTTATGATACTATATACTTATAAAATACTATAGGGAAGGAAGGAGTACTGCAGTTTGTTTTGGATATGTCTATAATTTAGGGAGTCTTTACAAGTGATGTAGTTCAAGCTACTCACTTTAATATATCAGCTATGGTACAGATAAACCTATATACTCTCTCCAATCCTTTTTACTCTGCATATTAGGTTTGTCTGAAGTCAATCTCATCCAACTTTGACCAAGTTTATATAAAAAATTGTAGACATTCACATAACAACACCAATATCATTAGATTCATCTTGGAATATATTTTCATATTATACTTATTAGATATTATAAATGCTAATAATTTCTAATATAAATTTGGTCAAACTTAGCAAAGTTTGACTTTCAGCAAATCCAACGTGCAGAGTAAAAAGGACCGGA
Organism: Triticum urartu; assembly: GCF_056163025.1. NCBI lineage: Eukaryota > Viridiplantae > Streptophyta > Magnoliopsida > Poales > Poaceae > Triticum > Triticum urartu. The sequence goes on along the minus strand of NC_141879.1, from coordinate 709,723,589 downwards.
GGGAGTAGAATGCTTCTGCACAATTTGATAAAAGAGATTAAATACTGGGTTAGCTATTGTTGCCTCGATTTTAAACATAAATGTACCTAAAACCCAAGATATGAGTGTGTAATTTACTTGGCTGAGTTAGATACATGATGTACTTGTCAGATTGTTGGAAAGATTCTGTAACGAGTCTACTTCTACAGGTGGCCTATTTTTTCTGTTGGATAAACACTGGATTAACTATTGAGTTATGTAGTCTTCTCAGTTGATGTTTTTCTCAGTTAGCTGAACAAAAATGTCTAGCATATAATAATGTATATATGAAAATAATGCTGATAAAGTATACTATCATGACAAACTTTATGGTGTAATTTCCTTCATATTATGTGAGTCTCCTTATCTAACATATGCAATGCAAAAGATTGGGCATTACCATGTAAGTTTTGCTACATCATGAACTTACTGGACGTATTTAGATAAATTAACACTCCGCTTTACTGGATCGAGTTTCCTAAACACTTCATTGTGTGCCAAAGATTTAATGAACCATGCCATTGCTACATGAAAAACCACAAAGAGAACCTTAGCAAAAAAGATACTGTACTTAAATCACAAATAGCAATATATTTAACATCCCCTGAACTAAATATACTTAAATAGTCTTGATGCCAAGTTTACATCAATAACCACTTTTCCTTGTAACAAAAAGAGGATGTCAAGCAAGACACTTCTTACATTCCTTTAGAATATTGCTACATCAGTTCGTGCTAACAGTAGCATGAAGAAAGCAATTGGCCTAGCTGGTATATGTATGTTCTGACCAAATCTGAATAAGTATAATGCTCTAATGCTTAATGTTATTTTCACATACAAACCTATTCTGTCAACAGTCCAACCATCCAAGTATGGATTCATATATGCATGTACCCTGCATACCATGAATGAATTTAGTAATAAAGCAAACAGCAAGCACCTGTGGCAGAGGCTATTGTGTCCAATTGATTTTGTTTGCGCCCATAGCGTTTATGGCCGGCCACAAAAACGATCGGCAGAGGCTATTGTGTTCGTGAGTATCCAAGTTATTGGAGCCAGCTCTGTGCAATGATCAAAATTCGAATCGGAGGTCGAGTACGCATTGCTGCTGTACGAAGCATCAGCCAACAGTATGCCGGAAGTAGAAGTCAGCTTGCTTCGTCATCATCGTCGCCATAAGTACTCTGGTGTGGTGCTGTGCTAATAAATTGTACGCATGAACTAATTCCACCCCTTGATCACCACCGTCAACCAAACAGGAATATTTGTCATCTGACTGATGAAAAGCGAACCTGAATCTGACTTGGGATCGAGGGGGTGGAATTTGGTTAGAGCAAGAACACCACCGTCATCCCACAGGGAAGAGCGTGTGCACCTCCGTCGTGCATCTCCTCCTTAATCCTCTCTTGTTCGTTGGGTGGACAGGCGGCGCCACTAGAGCAGGACGGAGCCGGACGTATGTACGGCCTACGTTGGTCTGCCGAGGAAGACGTTGATGGCGTTGTGGACCACCACCGCTGCTCGAGCTCCTCCAGCCGAGTCCGGAGCTCCTCCTTGGGTCGCCGCTGCAAGCGTGGGGATGGAGGCAGAGGGAACATTAGGCTGTGGGGAAGGGGGAAAGAGGAGGCAGAGTCTGATTCAAAGGGAGGGAGATGGTGAAGCTACAAGCGTGAGCAAGATAGATAGCGGCGGTACTGACCTTTGAGCCGGGATGATGGCGGCGCCGGGCGCCGCCGGCGGCGGCGGTGGCCGGGACGACGGAAACCCTAGCAGGTGGGTGGAAAGAAGGAGAGAGGATGCGTGTGGGATTAAAAAGTCAAACTATTCGCGCTGCTGCCCAACCCATTCGCTAGCTCCATCCGATTTTCTTGTCGTACCTGTGTCGACGTGGACATCGCGAGGCTACGCCCTTGATGCGTATGTTAATGCTTCTCGATTATGGCAGGGAAGTTTACATGTGTCTCTTTCGCTTACTGTTGGTTCAGTGTAATTTTCAGTTTTCGGCGGGCCGCAATCAATTGGAGGAAGAAGGCTAGTGTGTTTTTAATGTAATTCTCTTTTTTTACTGGTCATTTTAGTCCAGGTGTCTTTCCATGGTACTGGATGTTTTCCTTGATTATTATCATATCTAAGATGCCTTTGATGTCTTTCTTAAAAAAAACTATTTTTTTTGTTGAGGGAAAAAAGAAAGCAACTATTTTTTGTAGAAACAGAAAACAATGTTTTTTGAGACAAAACAGAAAATAACTGAAGACCATGATCATACTATATTGCATCTTTCTTTTTTTGGTTTTTTAGAGAATGTGCCACACTAGCTTTTTTTAGCGCAATGCGTCACACTTGCTTTTTTTTAGCAACTGCGTCACACTTGCTTTTTTTTTTGAGAAAAACGTCAAACTTGCTGTGGTGAGCCACATTGCTACCACGTGAAAACGGCCCACGACCCGGCCACCACACAGGCTGAGCCCAGGCCAACATGGACACCTCCACGGGCTATTTAGCGGTTGCCGCCGCCGACGAGGCTACCCGACGGCCATGGAGACGGAGGCGGGCGGACGCGGACCTGGTTCCGGCAGGAAGAAGAGGAAGCGTGCGCTGCTCGAGGCGGCGGCAGGGGGCAGAGCCGCCGGCAACCAAGGGCCGCAGCCCGGAGCGGGAGAAGACGAAGACGAAGGGGCCGCCGAGGACCGCATCAGCCAGATCCCCGACGCAGTCCTGGGCGAGATCGTCTCCCTCCTCCCCACCAAGGACGGCGCCCGCACCCAGGTCCTCGCGTCCCGGTGGCGCCACCTCTGGCGCTCCGCCCCTCTCAACCTCGACTGCGGCGGCCTCCTCCCAATCCTAACCCACCACTCCGATCTCGATCGCCTCGTCTCGCGCATCCTCGCCGCCCACACGGGCCCGGGGCGCCGCCTCTGCGCGCCCTGGAGGAACGGCCGCAAGGCCGGCAAGCTGGAATCCTGGCTCCGGTCGCCCGCCCTCGACAACCTTGAGGAGCTCGAGTTCAACAACCCAACAGGATCCTCTCGCGCTTGCCGGCGTCCGCCTCCCGGTTCGCCGCCACGCTCCGCCTTGTCAGGATCGAACTATGCCACCCCCCCGGTGACGCCGTCCAATCGCTTCATTTTCCCCAGCTCAAGCACCTCGCACTCGTCAAGGCCGTCATCTCGGAGGGCGCACTGGGCAGCCTCATTGCCGGGTGCCCCGCCCTGGAGTGCTTGCTGCTTCGGTACATCTCCGGACTCCGTCGCGCCTGGATCAGCTCCCCTCGGATCAGAAGCATCGGCGTTATCGCTCTAGTTGGTTGGAACTCCATGGGCATGCCCAACTTGGATGAAGTCGTAATCGAGAATTGAAAGGCTGCTCCATTTCAATCTACGCGATGACCTGCGAGTATCGGTGATCGACGCGCCTAATCTGGAGACCTTCTGCATCGTTCAGAACGATCGTTTCAGCTTCGACAGGATTGTCGAGGTACGCACTTCTGAGCTCCATTTGCTTTGTTTAGTGAAATTAATGGCATGTCGGTTGGCCTGATATTGTGCTTCACGTTTCATAAAGCATGTAGGTGCTGATAGCCCGACGACGTCAAGATCTTGGCTTTTAGAGTGCGCTTTTTTAGTTTGGATATGATTGTCGACTTCATGAGACTCTTTCCCTGCCTGGAGAAGCTGTACATACAGAATGAGGTGACAATGCAATCTTCATTGACAATTCATATTGTCCAGCATTGCCTTTGATATACTTGGGTTGTTCTAACTTTTGAACTTGTTAATTGTTTCTGAGTATAATGCTCTTTTCCGGTCAATGCCAAGGAAGAAAGGGCCGAAGAATTACTGGCGTCGCAAACATCACATTGCCTTGATACTCATCTCAAGACAATAGTACTGGAATCCTATCGGGGGGTTCTGCCGGAAGTTAACTTCGCCGCATTCTTCGTACTGAACGCGAGAGTGCTAGAGTCGATGACGTTTCAGGTGAAAACCATCGACGAGGAGTTCATCGCGAAACAGCGGAGGTTGCTTCAGGTAGAGAACAGGGCATCAAGGGGTGCTGAATTTCACTTCACGGACGATAGATGTCTTCGGGATATTTGGGATATCCGCCACGTTCGTGATTTGGATCTGACAGATCCCTTTGTGCGTTGAGCCGTCGATGCCGCGACTGGATTCAGTGTGCTCAAGAGGTGTCCATGTCTTTCTCATTTTGTGTTATCGTGGACCTTTTATGACAATTATTATAAGTACATGTTATGTGTGATGTACTGCTGCCCGCTTTGTGACACAATATGTGTGCTTGTCATCGCACTGAAGATTTTAACTGACTTATGGTGCTATTTTTCTGTAGTTTGTATGACTGCCACGATAGTTATCGTGGTCCATAGCATCCATCATTTCGGTTATTTCTGCTGAGAATTTAACTGGTGAGCTTTGAACAGGAGGTGTGCTGTGAATCGGAACTAGGAGTCGAGCATCATCAAGAACTAATTCGTACTAGAACACGAAGCAGAACTTCAAAGACACCAATTCACGGTGTATCATTCACATGTGTGACTTTAGAACCGAAATGAAGTGTTCAAGACACTAAAACAATGAGCAAGGGACAACTGCCCCACGCAGGCATCGATCCATCATATGAAAATGCACTTTAGTGAAGGAATATTAGATACTGGCAATGGTATTGCTTCCTAACCATGAACACAAATTGTATCCAAGAGAATGGTCCAGGAACTTGCGGAAAGACGCTGTCGATTCGGACCGCCATTTATTATCCGCATACCATAAACACTTGCAAAGATAGTCAAACTATGGTGCTTGCAACGGTGTGTTAGCGAGTTGGCCCTGATGATACATCAAATGAGATTTACCGGGCAACTACACAGGAAGAAAGAAAAACAAAAACACAGCTAGATCATCTACAACAGCATGGCGTCTATGAAGCCAATCTGATCCTATGACAAGAGGCATCCGGTGGGATGTACACAATGTCTAACAAAGTTGGAAAAATCTACAGCCCTTTCACAAAATATATCACAGAAGTATCGCAAAGACTACTGCTTCGAGCTCGGTCGCTTGGGCATTCCTCTCTGAACATCAGCCTTTTTGCAAGCACAAGCGGTTCATCCATTCAGCCTTCCAGGGGCATCACTGGGGAGGGAACCAGCCACCATTGTAGAACCTATTTGATGGCCTTGGGGCCGAGTGCTGGCTGCCTTGGTTGACATGTTGTCTATGGTTTCTAGTATCGTCAACGGAGGGAGCGGAGTAATCTGGTGGTGCGACTTTATTCAAGTCTTGCTGCAGAGGAAAGTAGTCCGCGACAGTTGGATCCAGAACAGGGATGTCGCCTGTGAGGGTCTTGAACGCAAACTCGATACATGGGTCTGACCAGGAATTTCCAAATGATGGCAGGGCGAACCCAGATGGGTCAGCACCTCCAGGCACCGCAGTATGTGTTGGCAAAACAGGCTCTGGGGCAGGCGCATACTGGGGTTCAACATTTGCTGAGGAGGTTGCAACAGGTGCTGCGTCTATTTGCATCGGAGCTGGCGACTTCTGATGTTCAACATTATTGTTCCAGAAGCCTGTGGCAGGTGCTCCATGTCCCCACTCAGGAGCCGAAGAGAAACCAGACTGTTGGATAGGATTTTCAGCATAACGTGGCTGCAAGTATCTGGTATTGTTTTCCCGAATAGCCTGTATTTGGTTGACAGTCAAACCCTGGATCAGCTGTGATCGACTGGTGGTATTTTCCTGCATAGTTTGTGCCTTATTGACAGAGTTAGCTTGACTGAATCGTAGTTGATTGGCGGTGTTTTCCTGGCTAATCTGCATTTGATTCACAGTATTTACTGGGCTCGGCTGCGAGTGCTTAGTGAAGTATTCCTGAATAGTTTGTGTTTGATTAACAGGTAAACCTTGGACCAGCTGTGACCGATCAGAGCTATTTCCCTGCACGGTTTGCATTTGCTTCACAGTGTCGGCTTGACCTATTTGTAATCGAATGCCGGTGTTCGCCTGGTTACTCTGCATGTGGTTCACAGCGCCTGCTTGCCTCAGCAGTGAGTGATTCACAAAGAATTCCTTTGTAGCTCGTAAAACGTTGGCTGTGTCTGCCTGGCTTGACTGTAACTGATTCTGATTGGCAGTGTGTTGCTGATTAGTTTGCATGTGATTCACAGTGCTTCCATGGCTTTGTGGTAACTGAGAGTAATTGGCAATGTATTTCTGTCCAGTCTGCTTTTGAAAGGGTGACTTTTCTTGGCTCGAACATAACTGACTGGCAGTATTTTTCTGATTAGTCTGTTTCTGATGCGTAGTGTCTGCTTTTCTCAGCTGTGAGTAGTTGGTAGTGTATTTCTGCATACCATGCATGTGATTGGCATTCTCTGCTTGGTTCGACTGTAACCGACTGGCAGTACTCTCCTGATTGGTCTGTATTCGATTGGCAGTGGCTGCCTGGCTCAACCATAACTGACTGACAGCGCCCACATGATTGGTCTGCACTGGAACGACAGTATCAGCTTGGATTTGGGTGACAGGGTCTGGTTGGCACAGCTGTGACCGATTGACAGTGCCCTCGTTGATCTGTACTGGAACGGCAGCATCTGTTTGCCTCGACTGTAACTGATTGGCAGTGTTCCCATGCTTGGTTTGCATTTGAATGACAGTGCCTGCCTGGCTCACATCCACAGTTTTTTGTTGAATAAGCTGTACCTGATTGACAAGACTTACCCTGGTAGGTCCATCTTCAGGCTCAGTGTTTCCTTCAGGATTAACTTTTCGTACATCCGCAGTTTTTTCTTGAATAGGCTTTACCTGATTGGCAAGATTTACAATGGTCGGCTCATCTTGAGGCTCAGTGTTAACTTCAGGATTAACCTTCCGTGCAACTAAGCGGGGTGACACTCTGGGAGTGAGAGGTGTGGCGACCTTTTCTTTAGACATGGTTTTACGCTTCTTGGTTTTCACCTCTGCATTTGGTTCTTTTCTTTGAACAGATCTCTTTCCCCTTGAAGCATGGTGTCGAGAGACCGGTTGCACGCTCTTGTGTTCTGAGGGATCAACCTTGTCCGCATATTTTTGCATCAGTTTCATGACTTCAGACACTGGTAACATTGTATTTTGAGTATATGTCTTGAGCATTTCTTCCCACGGTAGCCTGATCCCTTCTTCAGTTAGTAATTCACATTGAATAGCCTTATCAGCAGTACCTGGTCTTCCGTATTCTGATGATGTTCCTGTCTGAATTTGATAAAATAATCTAATAAGTTGTAATCATCAGAAAAAGAAAAAGGAAGCCACATATATAAGAGATTTTTCTTTAACCTATCCCCTGAAGTTTAATGCATGATCTATCTAATGAAACTAAATTTCAGAGACCAACTGCTTTATGATATATCAGTCATCTAAAGTTCTAAACCACTTGCATGTTCTCTTATCTGATTTTAACACAATAGTCAGAAAAAGAAAAGGTGGCTCATATACTTAAATCTTTGTTTAACCCATCTCCTAAAGTTTCGTATCTGATCCATCTAATGAAATTAAAATTCAGAAAGTAACGGAGCTTTATGATCGTCTATGACCTACGCCACAGGGCGCATCGGAACTCCCAGCTCTCTGCACAAACGGCACAACAGCAGTACCATTTCTACTTTCTACAAAAGAACAACCAGGACAAGAGCAATTTACAAGTGGCTGGTTGTGCCCACTGCACAACCTAGAATTGCCACATGATGAGGAACAAACTTGCCAGGGATTAGCTGGAGCTTGGTTCAAGGAATGGTAACTACGATACCTACATACATATAGCACCTATATTCTTTCTATGTTCTAATGGAACAAACATGCAAGCTACAGAAAGTGAAAACAATAGGAGGAACTCACATAATCTTGATTCTGTGTAATACAAGCACCCTGGGCAGTTCTCTTCTTTGGCCTAACATTGCATTTACTTATGTCTCCTGATTCAATATAACGTTGCACGTCCTTCAGAGAGCGAAATTCATAACCACTGACTGGGTCAGTGTAGTACTGCAGAGATCAAAAGAATTAGAGGTAAAACAAGGGGTTCAACAAAAAGTACACAAAACAATGTCAAGGAAAAATAGATTTTTGGGAGGCATTCTATAACAAAGAAAACTCGAGTATATCTTCAGAACGCTAAAAAGGCAGCTCAGTAAGCGGCCAAAGCTAATTGCTATCAACACGGTTAGATACTAATAACCTATTCAGAAAATCAACTTCTTGAAAGTCCTTGAAAATGATGGGACTAAAAGTGTAATCAGTTACTGGCTTCAAGCATATTTTACAGTAACAATGACTATCACGTAATAGATGCAGTGTAAAAGCATGCTAGGAGGCAGGAAAGACTGAAAGAGTCGGTGCTGAATATGATATAAGGAGAGTGAGTTGAGAATGAAGAGAAAATACTATCTTGTGGACTCAGGCTCTACGTTTATGCCTTAAGGTCTTTCTCCTTACCGTTCTTTCGATTAAAATAAAGCACAGCCACATTATAGTAGCTAATAGTACAATGTTCAACATGACATTTTGATATGGATGCTGGTGATACATTATTTCAATTTGACATGAAACTAGGTTGGCTAAAATAGCTTAGATTTTAGATAGACAACGCTCAAAGAGATAAAGAGCAAGCAGAAAAGGATCATTGCAGCATACTGGATCACTCTTAGTTCCGTCCTTTCTTGGCCTGACTTCTTTCCGCCATCCATCAGGCAACTGCCCCTTACTGAGTAGCCCATCCTTGATTTGGACCTAGTAGTGACAATTATAACATCTTAGCCATATTATAGTAGGCTGGCAGTACAATGTTCAACATGACATTTTGATATGGATGCTGGTGATACATTATTTCAATTTGACATGGAACTAGGTTGGCTAAAATAGCTTAGATTTTAGATAGACAAGGCTCAAAGAGATAAAAAGCAAGCAGAAAAGGATCATTGCAGCATACTGGATCACTCTTAGTTCCGTCCTTTCTTGGCCTGACTTCTTTTTGCCATCCATCAGGCAACTGCCCCTTACTGAGTAGACCATCCTTGATTTGGACCTAGTAGTGACAGTTATAATATCTTAGCTCTACCGTTTTAGACAGAGTGGAGCGAGAGAGGGAAATAGTACAGCAGCATACCAGATCAGTCGTGTGCCTTAATCCAGTCTTGCTGGAGCTTTCTTCTTTCCACCATCCATCAGGCCCCTTCATGACTGGTTCATCCTTGCTCTGAACCTAGTAATGGAATGAGTCAGACATAGTGTATTATATTTATATAGAGCAGGCAGGAGGAAAAATGCATCGTGGAATACCTGATCACTCTTGTAATTCAATCGATCCTTTACTGGTATGTCTTCTTTGCAACTTCCATCTGGCCCCTTAATGTCTGGGCTATCCTTGAGTTGCACCTAGTGGAATAATTATATAATTATAGTTAGATATAGCGTTCAGATGCAAACCAACAAAAGCAAAGATGATTACAACATACCAGATCACTCTTGCAATTTGATCTATTTTTCCCTGGACTGTCTGCTTCACATTCATCAGGTGACCCCTTAATGACTGGTTCATCCTTGCTTTCTACCTAGCAAGGAAAAGAGAAGTGATGATTTTATATATATATATATATATATATACACGCACTAATACGTTGCACCCAAAACAAACAAAAAAGGGAAGAATTTAGAGATTTGCATGCCTTATGAGCAGGGCGTCTTCTAACACGCCCACTTCGTGTTCTAAAACATGAATCCTTGGGGGTATCCATAGCAGAGTTTCCTTTAACAAGCCCACTTCGCGTTTTAGAAGATGAATCTTCATTGAAATCCATAACAATGTTTCCCCTAACAAGCCCACTTCGCGTTTTAGAACATGAACCATCATTGGAATCCACATCAATGTTTCCTCTAACAAGTTCACTTTGTGCTTTAGAACCTGAACTATCATTGGAATCCATAGCAATGTTTGCTCCAACAAGCCCACTTTGTGTTGTAGAGTACGAACCCTTGCTGGAATCCGCGATATTGTTTGCCCTAACAAGCCCACTTCGTGTTCTAGAAGAAGGACCATTATTGCAATCCACGGTGTTGTTTACCTTAACAAGCCCACTTTGTGCTTTAGAAGATGAACCCTCACTGGAATCCACAATATTGTTTACCCTAACAAGCCCACTTCGTGTTTTAGAACATGATAGCTTGTTGGGATCCATGTTGCTGTTTCCCCTGGCAATCTGACTTCTTGTTCTAGCAGATGAATTGTCGGTGGGATCCCTGATATTGTTTCCCCTGACAAGGCCACTTCTAGTTCTAGAACGCGAGCTCCCGCTAGAAGACATAACGATGTTACTTCAATTCACAAAGACCTGTCCAATTGGCAATTGCACAGCTAAACAGAAGCATAAATGTTTCTGTGGCCACATGAGGAAATGCTGATGTCATCCTGCAACAATTTTGCAAAAACAAATGAGCATGCATAAAGGACAGATATAATGTTATGAGACTATATTTCCAAGTATGCTTTCGTCGAAATAACTGAGGAGCAGTTTAAGTTAATACGTGCTTTTGGCTTTAGCAGTTTAGCCTTGCTACTGCATACTCTTTTCAGCTTTCTGTGACCTATTATAACTCCATTCAACCCTTTCTGTGGCAGGGGAAGTCCTGTCAAGATCATCAAAATAGGCTTAGGGCACATTTGATAGGGTGTATTTGTCTGGAGTATTTTTGGTACCTAGTCAATCTACAGCCCATCTAGGATGTATGTGGTCCATACATTAAAACTTTAAAAGAAAAGAAATCATTTGAATCGCGGGAAATTGGTGGTACATTAAAACTTTAAAAGAAAAGGAAATCATTTGAATGGCGAAAATCGCGGGAAATTGGTGCCTCTCTTTGGATTGGAGGCACCATGATATGACACACGATAACATGGGGGCTTCTATCTACGATCGACACCTTACCCCTCCATGATAAAATCATCTTCACGCATCCATCAACACACTAAACGGCACCAAAAGGTGGCCAAGCCAACCGTAACGGCACGGCACATGGAGAATGTCCGGCTACGTAACCAAGAAACCCCGTCGGCGCCTAAGTTGCTATATCTACGCGCCACCACGCGCCTGTCTTTTAGCGCGAATAGGTAACAAGGCAACCTATCTAGTCCCAACGGTCACCACCTGTGGGACTACCACATCACCAGAGACCTTCCTTTCTATGGCGCTAATCGCCAACGAACATCCCAAAAAGGATGGGCAAACGCCTTATGCGGCGCGAGACTTGGTTTTATCGACCACTAGCTGGCCTTCCTGCGCAAGCTCTGTACCAATTTGAGGAACAGGACACATACAAAGAGGTCAAGGATAAATAGATCAGACGGCCACTACCCGAGATGAAGGCCTACTCGGACTACCGGACCAGGCCACACTCCAGCGCCAGAACCCCAAACCAATCCGCCCCACACGCCCACGGCGACCCTACCCAACGGAGCGGAGCACCTCCACCCCGAATCACCAAACATCGAACGCGCCGGAGGACGGCCGCCGGGCCCCGCCAATCGCCGCCCGGCGTGCCCGCCCCGTAGCCCGGAGACCCCAACGAATCGGCCCGCCGCGCGTTTGTCGGGGGCAGCAGGGGGCAGGACGGGGAAATCGGTCGGGGAGGAGGGCGCACGTACCGTCGTCCTCCCCGCGCCGCGGCGGGGGGCGGGGGCGGGGGCGGCGGGATCTGCGCCGGCCGCTGACTTCGTTCGACGCCGGGGCGACGGCCGGTGCCGGCTAGGGTTAGCGGAGGCGGGTGCGGGGGAGGAGGAGGAGGAGGAGGAGGAGTGGGGGGTTGAGGAGTGGGAGAGGGACTTTTCGCGAGGACGGCGAGGCGGGCTGGCTCGGCACGACAACGGGACGCACGGATGACCTCACTCGCTCAGACTGACCCGACCGCGGTGGAGATGGGGATGGAAAGGCTGCCGTCCATTTTCCCCATTTCGCCAACGTGGGGGAGACATTCCCGTCCTGATCCACCGCTCGATTCTTGTTAGCCACTTTGGGGCTTTGGGCGTGCGTTCGTTGCCCCGCACGTGCCAGCCCCTTATGGAATATGCCCTCTAGAGATTGTGATCAGGTTTAGTTGATGTCGCCGTCGAGAGTGTTCAATGAGGTGGGTTTAGGGTTTAGGGTTAGGGTTTAGGGGCCAGGTGGGTGTCGCGGGGAGCAGAGGCGGAGGGCGTGCTGGGGAGCGAGCAAACACGGACCGGGCGAGGACGCCCCCTCCGGTGTTGGTAAGAACCGGCGGGCCGCCTCGCCAACAGTCTTGGCGGCACTAGAGGGCCGGGGCGAGGCGAGGCGACGAGTGATGGAGAAGTTGGGTGCGGCAGAAAGGTGCGGTAGCAGTGGGCTTTTCAAATGGTGTTTTTTTTAGAAAAAAAGGATTACTCCCGACTTCTGCATCAGAGTGATGCATGCAGTGTGGCGAAAGGGAAATGGGCGGCGAGAGGGGGGAAACAGGTGATAGCGAGAGTGCTATTTAAAGACTAATTATCTTCTTTAAAAAGACACTTTATTAATTTGTAATGTCAGTGCATCGTCAATTAGGAGAGCAAGCAAACGCGGACTGGGCGAGGATGTCCCCTTCGATGTCGGTAAGAACTGGCGGTCCGCCTCGCTAGCAGTATCAATGGCATGGGGAGGCCGGGTCGAGCCGAGGCAAGACGACGCTGGCGCTCGATGGGGAAGGTGGGTGCAGGAGGATGGTGCCGCGGCAATAGCCTTTTTAAACATTCCGGTGAGTAGTGGCGGAGCTAGGCAAGACTTTCAGGGGGGAGGGGGGCAAACACAAAATATGTATGTTTGGTGGAGCTAAAGGTTATATTTTCTCTAATCTAAGCAGCCCTGAAAAAAATCTTCCTATTTTTTATGAAAGCTGGGGGGCCATGACCCCTGCAGCATCGTACATAGCTCCGCCGTTGGGTGAGAGGGAAGTAGGCTGCGAGAGGTGGAAAACGGGTGACAGCGCAGATGGTCTTTAAAGACTATTATCTTTTTTTCTAAGAACAAACCACTTTATTAATTCATAATAACTGTTACATCATCAATTGAAAGATATGCAAAATTTCGCTCAAATGCTCCTCGAACCAATTATTAGTCAACCTAGGGAGTTTATGAGCAACTTTATTAGCTTTCTTATTACAATGCTCGAGATTAAATGGGAGGAGAATCACAAGCTATACAATAATAATCATCAAAAAATGCCACTCTTGTTCCGGCATTATATGGTATAAGTGACATCCAAATTATCAACACTAATAACAAGACGATTAACATCCGCCTTTTGCATCGTGTATAGACTAAATCTCGGTGCAAGAGCCTTTGCAATAAGGACGTCATCACAACAATCAATTTTCTAGTTAACCATCAATGAATATCCCAGTAGCATCACGTAGAAAAACAACAGCTGAGCCACCTAGTAGACCGTGATCAAAAGATACATCAACGCTAAGTTTAATGTATCCCCTAGGTGATAGGGTCCAACCCCCTTCTTCATGGTAGCTTTAGGGGAAAGAGCAGCAACATAATTTCGCGCCTGGCATGAATCCCCATAAAAAGTAATTAACATCTTGTGTTTTTTCCTCGTGATCCTTTCCCATCAAAAGCACCAAGTGGTAATAGCCATCAATTCATGAAACATTATGAAGGCCCGAAATAGACATATCTTTATCTGGTAAATGGAGTAAAAACTCAAGGACATCCTCGCGCAACTTCACAAACTTTTTAATCACTTCATCCAATCCCAACAAGCTCCAAACATCCTTACCATTTGGGGCACTGAAATAACATATGATTTGTATACTCCAGTCATTTAGAACACAAGGGAGATTTAGGTGAAACTATTAAATGTCTATTGCCAAGTGTAACATGATTGAGAAGGGTGCCATGCAACGTGCACCAAATATAATTTTTTTACCTTGGTCGGACAAGATAATCTCCAAATCTTACTACAAGTAGTATTTACATCAATTTGACCCGTCTCGTTAGTTTGCCTGAATTTCATCCCATGTTGACGATCCCATTCTGCAAAATAAGATGGCATAATAGTGAATGTCCCATTTTTTCTATTAAACTCTGTGCAATGAAATCTGGCATACTATGAAGAGGAAGAAGAAGATGAATCGTGACGATGGGTTGTGCATCAATTGGGCACCATCTGCTGGACCAGGTCACTAGATCAATGAGATCAAGAACCTTAGTCAGATGATGACCCCCTCTAGGAGTGATAATTCTCCTATTAGCACAATTAGGGATCAATGCATCTTCCCAAATATAAATATTTTTCCCATTACAAACTCTCCAAAGATAGCCGTGCTCCATCAAATTTACCGCCGACATGATACTTTGCCAAATAAAAGAGGAGGCCTTTCCCTTTCTTAACTTAGCATCCAACAAATCACCTAAAAAATGTGGCACAGAAGTAATCAGGGTTCTCAACAAGGCAACACGCTTGTTTTGCCAATATCGCTGGATTGAAACAATGGTGGACACGAAAATCCTTACCTCCTTTATTTATTAGACACACATTTCCCACCTTGCCCAAATGCAGCCTCTTCTATTTGTCCCCGTTACCACCATCAAAATTGCGACACCGCGTCAATTATTCATTTGCATGTTTTCTTTCAGAATTTTAAAGATGAACATAACATAAGTGGGAATAGTCTGTACAACATGCTTGAGGAGAAATTCTTTTCTTCCAATGGATAACATTCTTTCTTTCTATCCACTAATTTTCATGAGTATACAGTCAATAAGGTAATTAAAATAGTCGGACTTGCCCATACCCGCAGTAGCTGGCAACCCCGAATGTCTACCGTTGAGAGCCTCAGTCATAATGTTCAGAGTGGTACAAAATTGCTTTGTGATTTCCACTCTCATATTGGGACTAAAAAATATAATAGATTTGTCAACACTGACCAATTGCCCCAAGTTAGCAGAATAGGAGTCTAAAATTCAAAAGTCTCCTTCTGCTCCCGAGCTCAAATAAGCTCAGGATGAATAGTAAAATTGAAAAAAAAAGAAAAAACAAATTCAAAATAAAAATTCTCGAGGCCTCTTTTGGTTCATAGGATAGGATTATCGTAGGAATAGGAATCTTGTAGGAAATGAGATGACATGTATCTCAAATCCTATGAGTAGGAATAGGAAACAAGATGTCATTTGGTTGACACCAAAGGAATTTTTCCATTGAGTCTAGGCTCATTTTTATTTTCCTATGAAATGTGGAGGATAGGAACCAATCCTATGTAGGAATAAGAATCCATTCCTATGAACCCAAGGGCTCTAAAGGAAAAAATCCTATAAAAATCATATCCTCTAGAATTCCTATGAAATTCCTACAAACCAAAGGAGGCCAATAGGGTTTGTGGTTCGTTTATACATTGCTTACTTTTTTTTGAGGCAAGTTTATACATTGCTTACTGGGATAGGAGTGGATGGCTCGCTCACACGGTCGCTCACATGGTCGCTGTCAGTATAGCCAGGGAGCGACATGTTGTTGTACTAGTACGTGAATGCTTTCTTCTCTGTTGAATTTTTGGCATTTTGTGCATTTTTTCTTGCTCACTCTATATAAAAAAATCAGTGTAATTTTCGGTAATATATAATAATAATTTTACATGCATATTTTTTTATAAATTTGTCTGGATATTTTAGGAAGGCGCATATTTAAAAAATATATATTCACGTGGTTTTAAGATGTGTTCACATTTTTCAAAATTTCATGTAATTTTAAAATGTTTTCGTGCGATTAAAATAATTCTCATGTAACTTTAATAAGTTTCCAAATATTTTTAGAAAATTATTCATGTAATTATGAAAGTGATCACACATTTAAGAAACCTATAAACTTTAAAGACATACTTTTTGAATCTTAAAATTTTAAAGTGTACGCATACTTACTTTTAGGAAACATTCATGCGATTTCAAAATTATGCGATGAACTTACTGGAATACGCGATGCATATTTTTTAATATAAATTGTCAAAATTAAATATAATAAGCATATTTTTCAAATACAGATTGAACAAATTTTGAAATATGTGGCACACATTTTTAATGTGCAAAGAACATTTTAAAAATACAAGATGATTTTTAAATACAAGATGAATTTTTTTAATTGCATGGTGAACATTTTTTGAACTGCACAATGAACATTTCTAAAACACAATGACGTACATTTCCAAATACACTATGAAGAAAAGGAATAACACAATGAAAACAACTAGATGGACAAAATTAAAAAGAAAATTAAAACAAAATAAGAAAAGGAAAAGAAAGAAAAGAAACATACATAAAAGGATGGAAGGAAAAAATCTAAAAAATTGATGTACTCGAACGGCCCAAGCAACAACCCTCGTGCGTAAAAGGAAACCACATATTGAACGCAAGCCATCGATCTTTTCATGTTTCAACTAAAGAGCGCAAACTACTCAAAGTAAATAAAACCGCACTTCCACTAGCTTTTTAGGTTTTTGTGTTTTTTCTTGTTTTCACCCGGTTTTCTTCCTTTCTTTCACCATTTTACTGCTTTGTTTTTTCTTCCTTGCTTTTCATTTATTTTCTTCAGTTTGAATTTTCCTTTTCTGCTCCATTTCTTCAGTCTTTTTTCTTCGGATTTATTTTTCATTTTCTTTTTTATTTTAGTTTATTTTGTTGGTTATCTTTGTTTCGTTTGCTTTTTTATTTCTACACTTTTTGGATATGTCAACAACAACGTTCTAATATACGTTTAATATTTTTTAATACAAATAGAACCTTTTTGAATATATGGTCAACATTTTAATACATATTTTTTTAAATGCAAACATTTTTCTAAATACAATATTAACATTTTTTGAACAAATGGTCAAAAAAATTCCTATACACGTTTAACATTTTCCAAATGCTTGATCAACATTTTACATATAATTGCTCCACATGTTTTTTAAATGCTTGATTAACATTTTTAAATAAATGATAAAAAAACTCATCATGTTTTTAATACATACAAGATGATTTTTAAATACAAGATGAATATTTTTTAAGTGTATGTTGAACATTTTTTGAACTGCACAATGAACATTTCTAAAAAGACAATGACGGACATTTCCAAATACACTATGAAGAAAAGGAATAACACAACGAAAAAAACTAGATGGACAAAATTAAAAAGAAAATTAATACAAAATAAGAAAAGGAAAAGAAAGAAAAGAAACATACATAAAAGGATATAAGGCAAAAATCTAAAAAAATGGTGTACTCGACAGGCCCAAGCAACAACCCTCGTGCGTAAAAGGAAACCGCATATTGAGCGCAAGCCATCGCTCTTTTCATGTTTCAACTAAAGAGCGCAAACTACTCAAAGTAAATATAACCGCACTTCCACTAGCTTTTTAGCTTTTTGTGTTTTTTCTTGTTTTCACCCGGTTTTCTTCCTTTCTTTCTCCGTTTTACTGGTTTGTTTTTTCTTTTTTTCTTGCTTTTCATTTATTTTCTTCTGTTTTAATTTTCCTTTTCTGCTCCATTTCTTCAATCTTTTTTCTTCGGATTTATTTTTCATTTTCTTTTTATTTTAGTTTATTTTTTTGGTTATCTTTGTTTCGTTCGCTTTTTTATTTCTACACTTTTTGGATATGTCAACAACAATGTTTTAATATACGTTTAATATTTTTAAATACAAATAGAACTTTTTTTAATATATGCTCAACATTTTAATACATATTTTTTAAATGCAAACATTTTTATAAATACAATATTAACATTTTTTGAACAAATGGTCAAAAAAGTTCCCATACACGTTTAACATTTTCCAAATGCTTGATCAACATTTTACATATAATTGTTGCACATGTTGTTTTAAATGCTTGATTAACATTTTTAAATAAATGATAAAAAACTCATCATTTTTTTAGTACATGGTGAACATTCTTTGTACACATTTAACATTTTTCAAATGCTTGATCACCATTTTTCAAATACTTATTCGACATTTTTTGAAATTATTGATTAACATGTTTATATACATGATCCAAAAAATTATCATTTTTAATACATGGTCAACTTTTTTTGTATACATATTTAACATTTTTCAAATACTTATTCAACATTTTTTCAAATGCTTGATTAACTTGTTTATATCATGATAAAAAACTCGTCATTATTTTAATACATGGTCAACATTTTTTGTATACACATTTAATAGTTTTGAAATGCGTGATCACCATTTTTTAAATAGTTATTTTTTTTCAAATCCTTGATTAACACGTTTATATACATGATAACAAATTACATCATTTTTTAATACATGCCCGACATTTTTTCTATACACATTTAATATTTTTTAAACGCTTGATCACCATTTTTAAATACTTATTCAACATTTTTTGAATGCTTGATTAACATGTTTTCAATACATGATCAGATTTTTATTCACTTTTTTAATACATTTTTGTATGCGTGATAAACATTTTTTCTATACACATTTAACATTTTTTCAAATGCTTGGTCAACATTTTCTAATTTTTTTACAGAGTTTTTTTGTAATATATATATTCAGATTTTTTTTAAAGTATAAATAAAATTGAAATAATAAAGCAAAAAATGAAACATAATAAAACGTAAAAAAAAAAGAAAACAGGAGGCTGTTGTACCCGTGCTCCTGGGCCGGCCCAACTAAGTTTCCCCCGTGAGGGTTTCTACCCCTCTCGCTGAAAGCGAGATATATGGGCGCGCGAAAAAAGGAAAATTGCTTGCTGGGCCGGCCCGGTTGCGCAAGTGCTGACGGCGAGGAAGACTTCTCGCTCGCAACAAGTGAGATAGGCTCGTCATTCTTTGCCGACGATTGATGTGCTACAGAAGCGAAATATGGCGACTCAGAATACTTGTCCTCTCTGTGGAGGGAGAGATTCATGGCGACATGCCCTGCTATCTTGCACAATGTCTAGATGCATCTGGGCTCTCTCAGAGGAAACACTAGTGGCAAACATGACAGCAAATGAGGAACCACTAAGTGCTAGCTTCACAAGGATGGTGGTCACTTTATGGTCAGTCTGGTAAGCACGCCGTAAAGCAATTTATGAGTTGATCTTCCAAAGTCCACATCAAACCATCTTCTTTGTGAATAATTATATCGGTGAACTTGATCAGCTAGCAAATTTGCACTCCGGCCGGCCGCGCCAAGGGCAACACCGACGGAAGCCCGGCAGTGGCTACCCCCGGAAGCTGATCAGGTTAAGGTGAATGTGGATGGAGCAGTGGCAAGACACAGACGGGGTGGGGCTGTTGCGGCAATCTGCCAGGATGCAGAGGGTCTATACTCGGGATCCTCGGCGGTAGCTTATCATGGGATAATTGACCCAGTGATTTTGGAAACATATGCTTGCAGAGAAGCTCTATCTCTTGCAGGTGATCTTGTGATTCAGAAGTTTGTTGTGGCCTCGGACTGTCTGGGGGTCGTGAAGGACATCTCTAGTGGGACAGGTGGCCCTCATGGAGCTATAGTACATGAAATCATGCAGCGTTTACTAGTTTACTAATTGTACTTTTATTCACGAGCGTAGGAACTTTAATTTCAAGGCTCATAATCTCGCCAAATTTGCTTGTAATTTAGGCATAGGTAGACATGTTTGGTTGGGCATCCCCCATGACCCTAACCGTGTACCTATGAACATCTTGTTGAATCAATAAAGTGGCGAGAATTCTCAAAAAAAAGTGAGATAGGCTTTTGTGGTGTCTATGCATGCTTTTCCTTGCAATATTTCCCAATGCATATGCGTATGTTAATCAAGACAGTTATTTAACAATACAACCACAACAATAGTTCGGCGATTGTCTTAGTCCTTGGCATCGATTTTTCTGCATAGATTTCCGTAATAAACATAAGAATATATGGTCCCATTCAAGCCTTAAACAAGGAACAGAAGAGGATGAGAGAATCCATACAAGAACTAGTATTTTTTTTGTTTCCTAAAAAAACTAGCATGTATTTTTCCATGAGTACACTGTCTCTATTTCAACAAATAACTTAAATTAAATCCATAGTATGCAGATGAGCTATATATACAGTCCACGATTGTATCATCATTAATTAATTTAGATGCATATGCATTCATTGTTTCTGGTTTTTCTACGAACTACTTTAATATCGTAAAACGATGATGAATTCGGGCCTGTTCAGCAACGCTCCAACTCTCAATTTCCATTGACTCCACAGTGGAGCTGAGCTGAACGAGAAAATTCCGTGGAGTTCAAATCGGGAAGCTGACTATTCTCCTAGTGCAAATTTGTAGGAGTTGGGGAAGCTGTCTTTTCCTGGCTATGTGACAATGAAGGAGCTGGAGTTGATCGTTATTACGAGGTGCTGCCACCGCCAAGTGACCTCTGCGTACCGGTTCGATTGATTTCTCGCCCGAACAGGCCATATCACCCCTCTCCATCACGGTCGCCGTACATTTTTAAGGAGAAAAAAGGTGCCGTTGTAGCCTACCGAGATGGGCTTTGCTCGCTTTCCTATCAAACCAGTTTCAGCCCATCTAAATGAGTTGTTAGCCCATGCCTGCGCAGCCGAACGTTTTCCATCATTGTGAGAAGCTGGAAATCGAAGCTAGGAGTAGAAGTTGAGGAGTTTGGGAAGCTAGGCTGTTGCCGAACAGGCCCGAAGACATATATGCAAGGCAACAACGCTACTTCCATTCCTTCGATTCATATTACACTGTACAATTGATGAGGTGATCATCATTATCATCAATGGAACGATATTATACCAGTGAGGTGGCCCATCAGCATGTTGGGTCGGGCGGCATAGAGGCGACGACAGACATGGCAAACTAAAGAGGAGAAAGGAGAGATGCCAATCTAGAAGGTTGGAACCAACAGAGCAATCAAATTTGGTCTGTTTTCTTATGGGTGTGGTCGTGTGAGGTATGGTCGAGGGAAGAGAAATTAGCAGAGGAGTCAATTGAAATTTTTGTTGCGGTAAGTTTGTCATGAGGACCATCAGCCAGCCCGATAGCACATCAGAGAAGAAGTGGGGTGGAAGACGACGTACCATCACCACCAACTACTGTTTAAAGAATAGCAAGTAAACATTAATATATCTCACCTACAAAAATTCATGGCTAGAAGAGGACGGCATCTAGATACATTACTTATGATGTACTACTACCATGTAAAACACATTCTCTAACAATTTTGTTTGGATCTTTCTTGAACAACCCACACAACAATACAAGTCCAACTCACAAAAGCATAAAGTCTGAAGCTATGATGCCAAACCATTTACGGTCTACCTTAAGGAAAGGAACATTTAGTACACAAAGCATCATCTATCTCAACAACATGCACCATTTTTATTTGCTTGCAAAGTAACTTTATTAGGATCCAACCAAATCCATAAGCATTAGCCAAAGCGTCACACAATGGCAGAAAAAAGTTATTAAATAAATGAGACTCTTATCTCTTCTGTTCATCTTCACCACCGCCAAAACAACATTGATAACATGAAGACCTTATTCCTCCTAGCTCTCCTTTCTCTTGTAGTGAGAACAACCATTGCGCAATACAAAGAGGTTGGCGGCAGCTATGAGAACCGTGGCGGAGGGTTTGGTTCTCAAAACTGCCCACCGGAGAAGACGAAGCTGGACTCTTGCAAGGATTATGTGATGGAGCGGTGCTTGGCGGTGAAGGGTTTTTCAATCGCCAGGCTTTTGAAATGGTGGAAGGGCGCCTGTGAACAAGAGGCCCTAGACCAGTGTTGCTAGCAACTACGCCCGATAGCAAAGAAGTGCCGTTGTGAGGCCATTTGGAGAGCCGTCCAAGGCAACCTTGGTGGCATCTTTGGTTTTCAGCAAGGCCAGATAACCAAACAAATTTAGAGGGCCATGATGTTGCCGTCCAAATGCAAATTGGATTCCAACTGCAAATTCGTCGCTACTAATGTCTATTACTAGTGATATAGCCATTATTAGCGACCAATGAACTGTCACATACCATTGGATATGACAAATAGATGTGGTCATGAATAAAATATACTAACATCTATGTATGCGTGAATATGAGTTTTTGGTGGTGGTTCGTTGTCATGTTTGAACTCATTTAACAATAAACAAGAATGATTGAGGAGAGGATGAAATGATTCATTCAAAAGAACTATTTTTGTTTGACAAGACTATGCTCCCTTTTTAGTCTAGAATATAGCTAAAAGAAATCAATATTAGTCACTAACGTGCTGATCAAATCTATAGTTGTGCAGAGCCGCTTCATGTTTCTTTTGCACCATAACCTCAATATAAATACGTTGTCAACATCTGTCCATCCTAACAACTTGCACAATAGCACAAATCTAATTTCACAAAAATGTTTAAATCTAAGGAAGTGAATCTAGCTCACTTGGTTAGGAGAGTGGATGTAGGACCCCGGCATCTCGGCTTAAGTATTCACGGATCCAAATTGGGTCCTATATACCATAGAGGTGACCTTTACAATTTGTTTTAACAATTAAATGTGGAACATCCAGGCATGAACTAAACAATTCTAAACATAAGATGAAAAGAAACCAAGCCTAGTATAGGACGTCTTCTCAATTCTTTAAATTTTGTACAGGGAATCTTGATGCATTACTTTTTGTGTACAGCTACTTTAAGACACAATATCTATCAAAAAATTACACACATTCTAATTTTGTTAGGATAAATATCTAACAGTTTGGTCCTCATCCATCTTGAACAACCAGTGGAACACTACAAATTCATTTTCACAAAAAGCTTAAAGTTTGAAGCCAACAACTTGTGCCTTTTCTGCGTCCTTGGGAAATACCTTTTGTCTGGTTTCTATAACTAAATTAGCAAATCAGTACACAAGAGGGGGGGGGGGGGGGGGTAGTGTCACCTCATCTTTACATAAAGAGAGGCCTAATCTAATGTGTGCATCTTCATGACTACCAAAACACCATGGACACAACTAAAAACATTCTACTTCCTACGGTTCTCCTTACTCTCATAGTGACGGTGAGCACCACTTTCATTGTCATTCAACACATAACTTGGTCATGGGTAACAAGCAACATCACAAATGTTGTATCACAAAATAATACTCCCTCCGACTCCAAATAAGTGTCTCGCAACTTTGTACTAAAATTAGTACAAAGTTAAGACACTTATTTTGGGACTGAGCGAGTAATGAAAATAAGAACTACTAGGAGGCATGAACATCATGATAGGAAATATAATACAAAACAAAAAACATGGATTGATATTTGAAAAAAAAACATGGATAGAAGAGGCCGGACGTCATCCTGATGAACCACTACTTATTGTGGTGTACAATGTCTAACAAACTCGGTACAAACTACGAACATCTTGATCTTTCCTTCATAGCGGTACTAGTTATACTTCACAAAAGAAAGAAACATGAAGCTTCATGCCATATGTTTTTTTGGTGTGCTACAAAACTAAAAGCAGGCGAGGACATGCCACACATCGCTCCTAATGGTGCAGTACACGAAACATCATCGATTTTGTGTACCACATGATTCTTAATGTAGTCAAAGCAAAAGCATTGTGATGCAGCAGCTTCAACTAAGTAGAGTGTTACTGCTTCCTTTTGCTTAATCTACAAGTCTCTATAGTGCTTGTGTGGCCTCCTTTTCTATCTGCCCTGGTCGCTGGGGAGAGATAGAAAAGAAAGGTACTAGACGCCACACAAAAATAATGAATCAAGAGCAGCAGCGCTGCTTGTTCCCCTCTTCTCTGTTTTTGATGTGCGCCTCTTAGATTTGCTGATGGTGTTGCTAATCCCCTACATCATATTGCCGTCTGGAAGAGGACAACATCCAAATGAACTACTTATCATGTGCCACTACCTTGTAAAAAAAAATCCCTAACAATTTGATCTAGATCCTTCTGTAGCTAACAACTAAAACAACATTACAAGTTCAAACGCATAAAGTCTAAAGTTTTGGTACAACATTACTTCTGGTCTATCTTGAGAAAAGAAATGGGCGGTAACACCATCTACGACAACTTGGATACTTGTGTGCACTAGCAAATTAAGTCACTTCGATTAGTATCCGAACTAAATTTGTAAGCACTAAAGCAGCATATGATGAACACTCATTTTCTAGGCTTTGAAATTGGATGTGAGACGTGACTCAGGCAGCCGCCTCCTCCCCAACTAGGGTTCCTCTGCCTCCCATCGGCACCGTCACTGGTCCGCCTCGTCTCCGGTGGCCTTGGGGTCATGGGAGCGCGGCGGATCCCGGCCCTTGCCGGTGAGAGGGCTCCGTTTTTAGATGTGTCTTTGAGATTTGTTAGGGTTTGTGTCTAACTCAGGAAGGCGAGACGGTGGCGGCTCCCTGAAGATGGAATAAGGTTCTCCCCGCCTAGCCCCTGTTCTGGTGGCGCGTTTAGCATCGTCGGTGGGCGTGTGGATGTGTATCTCCGGCGGATCTGTACTTGATGGATTTGCTCGGATCTGTTCATCGTTCGTCTACGTTCGTGTGTTTTCAGGTTAGATCCTTCCGATCTACGCTACTCTTTATGGGTGGCGGTTGCTGTTCTGGTGCGCTGGTCCTATGGGGCCTTAGCACGACGACTTCCCGACTGTCTACTACAACAAGTTTTGCCCGGATCCCGTAATGGAGGGGCGATGACGGCGACGCGCCTTCGGCTCGCTTCAATGCTTGTAGTCATCGCTAGGTGGTCTACGGATCTGGATGTAATTTTTATTATTTTTGGTGTTTGTTGTACCGCCATGATTGAAGATGAATAGATTAGAATTTTCCCCCGCAAAAAGGCAGCATATGATGGCTCAAGGAAAATCTGTCACTTCATCCATAAATAGGGGGGGGGGGGGTCTCATCTCATCTATTTGTCTTCATCAACCACCACTGTCAAACAACATTGACACCATGAAGACATTCTTCCACATATATGTCCTTGCTCCGGTAGCAAGCACCCTTCGCACAATATACGACGGTCGGGTATGCCGACATTCAGGACACAGGTGGAGTGTCCTGATTTATGTGTGCGCGCGCATGATTTGTGCGTCCGTTAGTTCATTTTTAACAAAAATATAATTAAATGGGGTTTGAGCTTTAAACAAGAAGAGTACAGATCAGAGTTCCAATCAGGGTCGTCTGCGGGATAATCCAAGGTCATCTCAGTGGCTTCTTAGGCTCTTAGCAAGTCAGGTGATCAAAGAGATGCAGTTGGCAAGGAGCCTGCCCTCTATGCAACATGCACCCAAGATACCTCAACATCCCTACCATAGGTGATCAAAGGGATGCAGATGGCCAGGAACCCGCCCTCTGTGCAACATGTACCCAACAACAACCTAGTAGGACAGTCGGGCCAGTAATTAACAGATGCGTTCCAGGTGGCTATATACAGCAAATCTAACTGCCATAAAAGTCTAGATTAGAAAAAATGAATGGCCAGAAATGCTAAGGCCGTGACACCACAGGAATCAGGCAGTTTGCCATCAGGCAAGTATAGATGGCAAAGGCAGGATTACAGACATCAAAGATTTTGTCGTCAGCTGGCTAACGACAAAGATTGTCTGCAAACCCTTAATCAGCAAAGAGTACTTTGCCGTCAGAGGGTAGGGATTTGATGCAGTTTTACTGTCCTAAATAGGTTGAGTCCACCTACATTTGTGCACTCTAGAGAAAATATATAAGGTAGGATTAACACCCCCCTTTAAAGTTTAGAAACCGTAGAGGTGCAAAAGTGATCATTAGATGCAGAAAGTGAGTTTCATTTTTGCAACACCTTGTGACATGAGAGATGGCTCAAATAACGAACATGCATGTACACAGCCATCTGAGAATGATCACAAATGATGCGTGTGACATGGCATCAAATAACAATAACATTATATGAGACGAAATATGAACATAACAACAATAAATAGACCATAAGCATATGTGCTTATGAGCGTCTACGTCTGTATTGTGTTTCTAAAAAAAGAACATAAGCATAACCATGTTCTCAAAGCACATAACACATAGTCTGACTAGGGGTGGAAAGTTGCAGTGCATAATCTGGAATAGCCAATATTTTGCATCCAAGAAAATGACTATTCGTATCTGAAACATTTGCATCCAATTAGAAAAAACATCCGCATCTGAACTAAAATAAAAATAGAAATAGATTTTCTGGTTTATTTTACAAACAAATACAAATACGGTACAAATACAAATATGATACTCCCTTCGAACTATATTAGTTGTTGTACTAAATCAGTGATAATTAATATGGAGCGGAGGGAGTATGTCATTTTGACACAAATATGGACATGGAAGTGGATATATCCGTATCCGAATAAAATTTCATGAGCTATAATTTGTGCAGTTCTAGCCTCAGCCCTCAATACGACAATTATCCAACATAAAAGCCTAATAAGTTGTCTGATTTTTTTGTATAATTAAACTTAGTGATTACTATGCATTGTTGTAGTATTTATTCATAATCTTGTCTATGATTGACTTATTATATGTTGCATGTTGATTATTTTATGTCATCCGGCTATTCTCTTATTTTCTTTAACTAATATGTCACTATTAACTGTATCCGCTCGGAATCGAGTAAACATATCATCCGCATTTGTATTCAAGAATATTCATATTCACATTCGTATTGTTTTGAAAATATGAAAACAGAGCTGGTAAGAGCACTAACCGACCTGTTTTCACCCCCAAGTCTCACACACAATTAAGGTAGTCACAGACACCATAAAATATAGGCCTCACGAACGAAGAACGGCCTTGGTGAAACGCACGAACAACTTCTAGTTACTTTTTTTTCTTGAGTTGGACCACTTCTAATTACTCTCGTGTAAAACAAAATCCCTAATCAATTTGCATAACACTATAGGTTCATTTTCATTGTCACAAAAGAAATTAGTCGTTTCTTTTTGCCATCATGGTCAAATTTTCCATAAGCATGGGTACTGTTCTGTCCTGTGAGGCTTTAACACGACGACTTTCGGCTGTCTGCCACAACAAGTTTGGTGCGGCTTTGGTGAGGGAGGGCGAGGATGATGGCACGCCTTCAATTCGCTCAAATGCGTGTAGTCATCGCTAAATGATCTATGGACATGGATGCATTTCATTATGTGTTCTTTGTATGATGAATAGATCATACCTCTAAAAAAATAGAGTTGATTGAAAGTTTTGTCAAAAGAAGCTTAAATTTTCTATTTTCACAAATGCAGTGGTTTCTCTGAGTTGGTCCATGCTGTCAATGACGCGGGCGTTTAGTGCGTGTCCCGTAGCTTACGTGTCAGCATAGAGAGGCCCCACATCATTGGAGCCTACACCACGAGTCAAAAAATAAGCTTTGTTTTTTCCTCCTCTGTTCCGGCGGGGCGAGGCGGCGATGGCGCGGTGGGCCGGTGGTCGGCGCTCGCGGCGAGCGCGCTAATCCAGCGCTTCGCGGGGTGGCAGCCACTGCTTCGGTGTATACTCGCCGGTAATCAAGGCGTCGCAGGGCTACGACCAGTCCGCGCTCCACGCCGTCGCCTTCTTCGACGTGGGCGCCAACGCCGGGGTCCTCGCCGGCTTCCTCTCCGCGTAGGCGCCCGGGGGCCTCTGACGACCCTGCATCGTCCACCTCGCCAGCGCTGCGCTCTGAGCCGCCGGGTACCTCCCCATGTGCCATGTGGCTGGCTCCCCATGAGCTTTGTTTTTCCTCGTCTGTTCCGGCGGGGGGAGGCGGCGATGGCCGCGTGGGCCGATGGTCGGCGCTCGCGGCGAGCGCACTAATCCACAGCTTCGCGGGGGGCAGCTACTGATCCGGTGTATACTCGCCGGCGATCAAGGACGTGGGCGCCTACGCCGGCTTCCTCTCCGCGTAGGCGCCCGTGGGCCACTGAATCCCCTGCATCGCTCTGTGCCGCCGGGTACCTCCCCATGTGGCTCGCCGGCCCCGATCCCGCTCGTCTGCCTCGACAAGTCGACATGCTGCTCGCCGCGCAGGCGCAGACCTTCCTATATACGGCCGATGTCGTCACCGCCGTCGAGAACTTCCCCGACCACGGCGGCACCGTCAACGGCATCCTGAAGGTACTGCCGTCCTGATCCCCCCTCGCTGGCTTTCTTTCTTACTGTACTGCTAAGCAGTATTCAGTCTCTGCTCTGCGTCAGTACCTAAATGCTGTGATTAATTAGACCTATTGCGATTCATGCTACAATACAACCCTGTGTAGATGATGTATATGCTGAAATAAAAGAAAAACAAAGTATACAGATGAAATCAGAAGTATCAAAAAATCCATGTGAAATCAAAACGGCCACATCCTCTGCTGTGACTGAGGAATCAAAAATCAGAAGAACCATGTGTTTTGTTTGCTTTCAGTTCCTTTCTTTCTTATATGTGCTGTGACTGTGAGGAATCTGTTCTGGTGGCATAGCACAGTATGCAGATGCTGTATATGCTGAAATTAGCAGAAAAATACATACAAACTATTCTGGAGTAGTATAATTCATACATACAGTATAACCATGGTAGGAATTCTTGCTCCTTTGGGAGGCAGCATCACTGGTTCTAGAGGAAGAATACAATTGTGTCGGCGCAGTCACTGTTTCATTATAATTTGCTCTGCCCAAAGACATCAGAGAGGCAATAATGCCGCCTTCTTTTGCTGGCCTCGTCCTTTCAGCACTATGTTTATTTTCTGAAATCCTGTACCTACCACACCGGGTGGAGCTATCATTTGTGTTAATTGCACGAACTTTCAGCATTATTGTCTTGAGTTTTCACCTAATTATATTCGCAACTCTGACGATGTGAACCTGTGTGGATCCAGCATTGCACACGCTTTGCTCAATAATCCTAACATGCACTCTGTTTCTCGACAGACGTAGCAAACTAGCAATCATAAGGTGCATTTATTAGGCAAGTGTATCATGTTTTGGCTCGTTACACAAGTACAGATATGTCCAAATCCTTTATTATGGTAATATTAAACGATCTATGCATTTTACAAACAGGGTTTTCTGGGCGTTGAGTGGAGCAATACTGGTTCAGGTGCAACACACCCTCCATATTAATCCCGGCAGCTTCATACTTATGCTAGCGATATTACCCACATCCATCACATTGCTGCTCATGTACTTTGTCGACGTCCACAGCGCTCATCGTCAGTACAACAAGAAGTTCCTTGATGCCTTCGCTCTTATGGCCGTTTCTGTTGCCGGGTACCTGATGGTTGTCATAATCTGTGACCAAGTATTCGTGATAAGTTCAGCTGGACAGAGTGTTTGCTTCGCGATACTCCTGCTGTTGATATGTCTCCAGCAGTTATTGTTATAACAGCTCACAAGACGGAATCGAAACAATGAGAAGAGCCAGCTCTAGCACTGCGCTTGTGGGATCTGGTCAGGACATGTCGTCGCACAAAGAAACATGAATGTGGTGCAGGCCATGTGTAAACTGACTTCTGACTGCTCTTCCTTGCGATGGCCTGTGGAATGGGATCGGGGCTAGCCAGGGTGAACAACATCAGCCAGATCAGGGGCTCTCTTTGAGTAAACGAGCAGGGAGACCAGCACCCTGGTGTCGCTCTGGAGCATCTGGAACTTCTCGGGGAGGTTCACGAGGAGTAGGCTGGCCTTTTTCATAGCAGCGACGCTTCTGGTCATGGGTGTAGGCCACGCTATCATCTCCTCCGGTTTCCACGAATAGCTCTACGTCGGCTCTGGTTTCCAAAGGCGCTTCTATGGCAAGGAGTCGCCACAAGGTGAGTTTTCCTGCGCCGGTAAGCACTGCTTCGCACTCCCCTTCCTGATTATGGCATGTGTTTGTGTTTCGGGTCTGCCGTAGCATTTGTATTGTTCATCAGAACAAAGAAGTTTTGTAGGTGAGTTATATACGCCAGACTGCTGTCTTTTGTAGAGAATAAACTTATATATATGCAAACGACACTCAGTATCATGTTAGCATTTGGTATTACTAGCAAAAGGGCCCGTGCGTTACAACGGGGTAAGAAAATTGTGGCCATCAAATAAGCCATCGAGAACATAATATCTATCATGATGATTATAGATTGTACAAAAGGGCCCATGCCTTGTTAATTCAAATCAAATAAAATTGATCGTGGGTAGCACTTACGAATTAGAAATGCTAGCTAATATAATACGTTGGTTGATGGACCACCTGACACAAGCTTAGAGACCACAATTTTATTTCAAAACCTTAGTTTAAATATAGCGATTGAAACATCTTTATTCATCATTATAAATACAAATTATGACTAATTTTGTTTGGAATTTTCATTTTAGACATAACAATACATGAACCATTAAATTAGAAATTGTTTTTCTGAAATTAATATGGCATGTGAATGATCTAACAAAATACATAAATCATTTTAATTCAAATAACACAGCAAACAATTAGCAATATAGGTGGGCTGCTTAGCCATGTAATCTACGATCTGCCTTGAAATGCAGTGCAAATAGCTTTTCCACATATCCTGAAACAAAGAATCATCAATATACTTCAGTATCGTAGATGGAGAATTATGGAGGTATACTCGACAGACCGACCTGAAGTTGAGTAGTGGCTTTAGAGTCATAAATCTTTATAACTGGCAGGCTCAATGGTTTGTAAGAAACTCTCTTTTAATTAGAGAAAAGGCATGTAAACTTCTTAAGTTAACAGGTGCTATCAGCTAGCATCATGGCCATCTCTGCGTGTGTCCCTTGAACATGCTACGATATAGTGCAAAATAAATAAAGTTTGATGAATACAGAGTAAATAATGAGTGATGAGTGAGCAGAAGTGTTAGGCGTAATCCATCAAAAGCATAAAGGCCGACAAACACACCAAAGGACCAATCTTTAACCAAGCAAAATCCAATCTCTGCGTCACATTCTTACCGGGTTATGTCTGCCGGCTCGCTCGGGCAGTTCTCACCTACGGCGACATGGCCCTCCCTGGGGAGAAGCGCTCATCTGCGCCGTTCAGGCCGTCCAAGGCTATTGTGGCCGGGGTTGCACCTAGGCACCTAGGAACTGAACTGTTTGCACCTTTT
This sequence comes from Triticum urartu, assembly GCF_056163025.1. Classification (NCBI taxonomy): domain Eukaryota; kingdom Viridiplantae; phylum Streptophyta; class Magnoliopsida; order Poales; family Poaceae; genus Triticum; species Triticum urartu. The sequence continues at coordinate 709,692,508 of NC_141879.1, read as the reverse complement.
TGTTACCACATCTAAAAAAAGGGCAACCCGGTGCATGTAGCTCCCGCTTGCGCAGGGTCCGGGGAAGGGTCCGACCACTTTGGGTCTATTGTACGCAGCCTTTCCCTACATTTCTGTAAGAGGCTGTTTCCAGGACTTGAACCCATGACCTTATGGTCACAAGGCAGCAGCTTTGCCACTGCGCCAAGGCTCCCCTTCTTTTGTTACCACATCTGGTGCAGAAAAAACATATCGCTGTGTTTTGAGTATTTAATTTGAGTATTTTTATAAGTTAGTGTCGAGAGCACACACTCAAAAGAGTTAGAGAAATCTTCCCAGATAACTGTAGGCATGGGAAAAAGGTAGCTTTCTTGAAATGATGTGGATAAATAAGATTTGGTACAGAGGTGTTTAGCTTATCAACATTTTTGTAAGATATGGCTGAGAATAGAGAATAGCAACACCTAAAGGCCTATAACATCATCTAGCTTGGCATGCTCATGTAAACTACATGCAGCTAACATAATAGTACCTCTGATATATCTGAATTTAGTACCATAAAATTGGGGAACCATATGGTTGACTCCTCATATTTTGTTTCAGAAAATAGCAGAATCTGTTATTAAAGCTGATATTTAGAATGCTCCTTATAATATCAGAATGTGCCTTTTAACATTTAAGCTCTCGGCTTGGTGTAGAAACTCAAATCAATCTAAGAATGCAAGAGCAACTGACCATGCAGCTAACATAATAGCGTCTCTGATATATCTGAATTTAGTACCATAAAATTGGAGAACCATACGGTTTGATTCCTCATATTTCGTTTCAGAAAAGAGCAAAATCTGTTTTAAAACTGACAGTTAGAATGCTCCTTATCAGATCAGATGTGCCTTTTACTGCCTCGTCCCACAATATAAGAACATAGCTTGAAAAACGATCTTACATTGTGGGACGGAGGGAGTAACATTTAGCTCTAGACTTGGTGTAGAAACTCAAATCGATCTAAGATGCAAGAGCAACTGAACTTGATCTTAACAAAAACAAGCTAAGCATTGTCTGAACCAACTGTACATGATTTCAACGCCCTTATGTTAGGACTTAGGATAATCCTCCTACTATAACAGTTTGACTTACTTCACTTGAGAAACAAAGCACCTACCTTTGATTTGGTCTGGTAGGCATGAAAACTACAATAACAATTAGCAATTTCTGCAGAATAAATATTTTCTATATATACATACTTGGCAGAACCAAAGCTATGTCCGTAAGTCCTGGTGCTTGCTGAGAATGAAGCCAAGGGATAACACAGTGGTAGAAAAGGCTTTTTCAAATGGCAGAAACAAACTTCAGTCCATGTGTTAAGGGCATAGATAACAGGAACAAAAACGAAAACTTTGGTACCACCAGAACTGTAAGTGTACTTTTAAGGTCACTCGTCTAGCTATAAGCCACCAAACTTCACTAACTCTGACACTTTAAAACATCAAAATTAGGGGGTTACAAAAACATGAATCACCAGCTCACAACCTGAGTAAAAGGACATCTGAAGTCTGTTCACTGTGTTGTAGCATGTCAATGGATGACGCTGAATGTGTTTTGGGCAAATTGATAAAAGATACCATGGGGTACTTAACAAGCATGAAAGAGGCCTAATGATTAAGACTGGCTTTCAAAATCTTTTAGAATTCTAATAAATAATTTTGAAAAGCACACATACGACTTGTGGCAGAAAGCACATAAAATACATTTGATATCATATATGAAGCAATTGTAATCTGGAGCACTGATTTTCTGTACGAAACATTTACTCATTGACACCAAACGGACCAAAAGATCAGTCCTAGATTTTTTCAAGCAGAACAAATACAAAGATTGCAGAAAAAAGGTTCAGTACTTTCTGACCAGACCAAGAAGAACATCACTTTTTATGATTGTAGATGAAAATTTTACAGAATAATTTGGCAAAAGCTAGTACATACCTCTGGGGTAGCATGTTCGGCAGGGTTCTTCCGGCTCAGGTGTAGTACGCTTGGACGGCGGATTTTCTTCCGGCGAACTCGGCTGAGACGATCCTGGACAACTCTTCATAAGTTGCGATATGATGTGATTTAATGGAGATTCCGGTTGAGGGCTCCTTCTAATAATGGTAGCCAAGTCCCTCTGAAATCTGGGTCGGGCACGCCATGGATTCGTGTTGCAGCACTTATCCTGGGGGAACACGGACTCCGATCCAAATCGGAGACATACGGCGGCAGGAGGTTGAAGATCGTGGTGCGCCGGAGAAGATTGAGATGGATATAGGGAGGGGAACAAGAGCAGGGCGGCGGCGGCGGCGCTACCGTACGCATTGAGGAGCCCGTGCTCCTGTGTCCTACACGTATTGTTTTACTGCAGGCCCATTAGAAAAGGCCCAAGCTGGAACGAAACGTTATCTCTGTTCACAGGGACGTGGCACTTCAGAGGTAATCCGGTGATCATTGCGCCCTACGACGGATATACTAAGCCGTCAACCATTGAACTCTTCAAGTTTGACATATGGGCTCGGATCATTGATCTGCCCATGGCGTATCATGGCAAGGTCAAAGCTTTGGCCTCAAAACTTGGCGAGTTTGTGGATTCAGAGCCCTCTTCCTTTGATTTTGAAGGCAATTTCTACCGTGTCCGCGTGAGGCTGGATGTTCGTAACCCTTTGAAGAAAGCAACTTCGATTGTTCACGGAGGTGAACGGGAAATATTTGCCGTAAGGTATGAGCGTCTACTAGATTGGTGTCAGGTGTGTGGAATGATGGGTCATGAGTTTAAAGAGCACGGAGATGGTCTCCATCCTCCTTGGGCCCTCGTTTTCAAGAATCTTCGTGCCCCATCCACCACAGCGTGGGCGACTCGACGCCGTAACAATAACCAGAGGAAGAAAGAGAAGGACCAACAAAAAGGAGCTAATCTTCAAAGCCAACTTTCCAGCGATCAGGAAGAGGATGCTGAGATGGAAGCACATGACACTCCTGAAGCTAGTAGGAAAAGAAGCTCTGATGAAGTGGTTGTAACTCCAACTACGGGCTTGGAAATAGTTCCATTGGGAAAAGCTAAAGGGGGCAGTGGTGATCCTCTCAGCCCGCCGCCAAAACAGGACCCGAAGAGGGCCAGGACAGGCCAGCAGGGGGAGAAATTGGGGCCGGACAAGAACAACTCAAACAACATGAAGAAAACAGTAGGCGGAGGAAAATTTTCTGATGGGCGTGTGGCGGCCTCCCCGGTGGAGGACCGCCGGGCCCAATGAATCTTCTATGCTGGAATTGTCGGGGGATTGGCAACACCCCGACAATTCAAGAGCTTCGCGAACTCGCGAGTAAGTTTGCCCCGAAGGTGCTTTGCATTGTAGAGACTCAGATTAGTAGAGCTCGAGCTGAAAAAATAGCAGGCACTATAGGATATGATAATGCTTTTGGTGTTGATCCCACTGGTCGTAGTGGTGGACTATGTGTTTTTTGGAACAATGAAATAAAGGTGGAAAATTTGGGTTACTCGAAGTACCACCTAGATGCAAAAATTTCTGATCTGGGGGGTTCCTCCTGGAGACTAACGTGTTTCTATGGTGAGGCACAGACTCATTTGCGCCACAATATGTGGAGCACTATGAAGAACCTCTCAACGACAGAGAACCTCCCGTGGGTTTGCCTAGGTGATTTTAACGAGGTATTGCGCCATGATGAGCATGATGGCATTGGAACTAGAAGTCAGTCGCAGATTGAAAATTTCAGAGAGGCAGTTGATGTGTGTGGTTTACTTGATCTGGGCTATAGTGGCACGAGATGGACCTATGAAAATAAGGTCACATGCGGCTCCTTCACCAGTGTCCGACTGGATAGGGCCCTTGCGACAACGGATTGGTGTGAGCTATTCCCTCTTGCAGCAGTTCAACACTTGACTGCCGCGACCTCGGATCACTCACCCATCCTTCTACAGCTTGAAGCAGAGCGCAGCAGAAGGACGAAGCCGTTTAGGTACGAGACAATGTGGGATACACATGCAGACTTCAAAGATATCGTCCGATCATCATGGCAGCCGGAAAATCAAGTGCTCACGGCTCAGGAGGTCCGAGCGAAACTGCAAGCCCTTGCTGCGGATCTTGGAGACTGGAGCAAAACCACCTTTGGCAGCGTCCGTGGGGAGATACGGAAACTAAAAAAGGAGCTGAAAGGGCTATGCAGCAGTCCCATCAGAACGGGCCCGAGTCATGTTGAGATTAAGATCAACGATCGTCTGATAGAGCTTTATCTGAGGGAAGAATTAATGTGGAGACAACGCTCTAGGGTACAATGGTTATTAGAAGGAGATCGGAATACCCACTTCTTCCATCTCCGGGCGTCTATGCGCAGGCGCAAGAACTTGATTAAGGCGCTCCAACAGCTGGATGGACAGATAACAGAAAACTTGACGAAGATGCAACAACTTGCCCGCGAGTATTACCAGCTTCTTTACACTTCAGAGGGTGTCCAGGGTATGGAGGAAGTGTTATCACATGTCCCAGTCAAGGTGACAGCAGCCATGAACGACCAACTGTTGGCTCCATATGATGAAAAGGAAGTCAAAACTGCCCTCTTCCAAATGTTTCCAACCAAGGCCCCGGGTCCGGATGGTTTTCCCGCACATTTCTTCCAGAGGCACTGGGATGTGTGTGGTGATGCAGTTACTAAAGCTGATTTGGGAATTGTCCGAGGAGAGGAGAGCCCGGCTTGTGTTAATGATACCCTACTGGTGCTCATACTGAAGGTATCCAACCCCACTCTTCTATCACAATTCCGACCCATTGCTCTATGTAATGTGTTTTATAAAATTGCATCAAAAGTCCTGTCTAACCGACTGAAGGTCATTTTACCGGAGATCATATCTGAGGAACGTTTGTCCCAGGGAGGCTCATCTCTGATAATATAATTTCTGCTTATGAGTGTTTGCATTTTATGAAAAAAAAAACAGATCAAAAAACAACAATTACTGTGCTCTCAAGTTGGATATGATGAAAGCGTATGATAGAGTGGAATGGAGTTATCTGAAAGCTATCATGGAGAAACTGGGCTTTGCTGCACCATGGGTTTCAGTGATTATGAATATGGTGAGCTCAGTTTCCTTCTCAGTCATGTTCAATGGAAGTAAGTTGGAGGAGTTCAAACCTTCTCGTGGTATTCGTCAGGGAGATCCTATCTCTCCATATCTTTTCTTGTTGGCAGCAGAGGGCCTTTCGTGCCTATTAAAATCCCAAGAACAGTCATCCCAACTTTGCGGCATTAAGGTAGCACCGACGGCTCCGGAGGTGAACCACCTTTTATTCGCGGATGATAGCCTGCTATTTTTCAGGGCAAGTATAGATGGAGCTGAAAGGGTGTCACACCTGTTGGATACTTATTCCATGGCTTCAGGTCAGAGAATCAATAAGGAGAAGTCATCAATTTTTTTAGTAAGAAGACCCCAAAGATTGTCAAAACAACCATCAAGGGGTATCTTCAGGTCCCAAATGAGTCCTTGAGTGATAGGTATTTGGGGATGCCGACTGATGTAGGGCATTCTAAAAATGGCACGTTCAAGTATTTGAGTGACCGTGTATGGGACAAGGTGAAGGGATGGATGAGCAAGTGTCTTTCATCTGGAGGCAAAGAGGTACTGATTAAATCTGTGGCACAAGCTATTCCGGTGTTTTCAATGTCTTGTTTCAAACTCCCTAGAGGTTTATGCGATCATATCAAGTCTATCATTCGCAAATTCTGGTGGGGCTGTAAGCAAGGTGAAAGAAAGCCGGCTTGAGTCTCATGGGAAGTTATGACACGACCAAAGTATTTGGGGGGGGGTCTCGGTTTCAGGGACTTGGAGTTGTTTAACCTTGCTTTGTTAGCAAGGCAGGCGTGGAGACTTTTACAAGAACCTTCATCTCTTAGTGCAAGGATCCTCAAGGCGTCATATTTTCCCAACAGCTCCATTCTAACAGCTGAACTCGGTTCTCGACCTTCCCAGGTTTGGAGAGCAATTCTTGATGGAAGGGATATGCTCAGACAGGGAATTATATGAGGAATAGGTAATGGCAGGACGACTAATATTTGGGACGACAATTGGATTCCCAAAGATATGGTGTCAAGACCGATCACATCACTTATCCCAGATTCACCTGTGTGGGTTTCAGACTTATTGCAGCCCGCCAATGCTTCGTGGGATGTGCAGCTAATTCGCTCCATTTTTCTGCCAATTGATGCGGAAGCCATTCTCAGGATCCCAGTTTGCACTCGTAATATTGAAGATTTCTGGGCGTGGGCTCCGAACAAAAAGGGAAGATTTTCTGTCAGTTCAGCTTATAAGTTCATGGTGAAGACGAAACTCCAACGAGAAAGCTGGCTAGAGGGACGAGGAGGAACTTCGAATGAAGAGGCAGAACGTTCAGGATGGTCCTCGCTTTGGAATTTAACTGTTCCTTCAAAGGTAAAGTTTTCATGTGGAGATTTGCGAGGCATTCCCTCCCAACTACTGATCTGCTTCATAACCGGAACATGTCGGTCCGGGATGCTTGTCCTCTCTGCGGCTGTCAAGATTCATGGAGGCATGCGCTCTTCTCTTGTACAATGTCTCGCAGTATTTGGGCCCTCTCGGATGAGCAGCTGGTCTCGGCCATGACAATGAATGAGGAACCAAACGCCAAGCATGGGATGTTTGAGCTTTATGATTCCATGGACCATGAGCAGTTCACAAAGATGGTAGTCACATTATGGTCAGTATGGTATGCTCGTCGAAAAGCTATACATGAGGCGATCTTTCAAAGCCCGATGCAAACAATATCCTTTGTTGAGTCGTATATTCATGAGCTGAAGCAACTACAACGGCCAAGAACTCAAGCTACGGTTCCAAGTGCAGCATCGCAACGTCAAGAAGAAAGATGGCTACCCCCCAGCCGACTATTGCAAGATTAATGCCGATGGAGCGATAGCCCGGCACAGAGGAGGAGGAACTATGGCAGCGGTATGCAGAGACCAGCGCGGCGCCTACTTGGGATCATCTTCGGTGGCTTTCCCTGGTGTTCTTGATCCGGTTATGCTAGAGGTATTCGCTTGTAGAGAAGCACTGGCACTTGCTGAAGACCTCAATCTTCAGAAATTCGTCATTGCATCGGACTGTCAAGAGGTGATCAACGACATCAACAGAAGGACGGGGGGTCCCCATGCAGCTATAGTACATGAAATCATAGGTAGGAAGTCGAGTTTTCAGTTTAGCTCTTTTATTCATGAGCGTAGAAACTATAATTTCGAGGCTCACAAACTTGCCAAGTTTTCTTGTAATTTAGATCGGGGTAGACATGTGTGGTTGGGCACTCCTCATAACCCGACTATTGTACCGATGAACATCGTTATGGAATAAAGCTTGGCAGGTTATTCTCAAAAAAAAACTTTAAATTGTACCGCGGGTTGATTACCTAAAATCATAGTTTTTTTAGCAAAACTGCTGCGACGGTGAACCCAATAGACTCAATCCGTGCTTTATTATTAGGGAAAGATAGCATAATATACTAGTATATAGCAACATTATAATGGCTATTTCTTGTCTGAATTAATAGTCGAGAAGATGAGTGATACATATATTATTTAGACAAACACTACATCTGTTTGTGTTTGTAAGGGAGCACTAACAAGCTCACTATACTCCTGTCACTTCACCTTATTTGATGTCTCCTTTAGCTTCCTCTGGTGTTGCGCCCTTCCCGTCGTCTTTCTCCTTTTCTTTCTTCTCCTTTGCTCCTCTTTCTCCTCGGCTTTCTCCGCTTCTGCCTCCTCTTCCTCATTCGCCTTCGGCTTTGCCGCTGGCCGCTGCCGCGTCTTCCTTGGCCTACTTGAGCGCCTCAATGAGGCCTAATAAACACTAATCAGGTCCCTCTTCTTCTTCGTCGACATTGGCATCAGGTTCTCTGCCACACCGATGGGTGACATGTCGGTCTCCTCGAGCAACCGTTGAATCTCCCCAAACAGACCATGCTCCACGACGTCCAGGTAGTTCTTGGCGAGCACCTTGAAGCCATCAAGAGGCAATAGGACGTCTTGATGTCCTTGTCCATCCTGCCCTGTCGGATCAGCGCCGGTCCATTTTCTCCTTGTGGTTTGTCGTGAAAATGATGATTCGGTCACGGCCGGATGCTACCATAGCCCGTCGATGAAGTTAAGCAGGCATGAGAGCATCACCTTTCTTTCATCCTTCAGTGGGTCTTGTTAGCATTTTGTATTGTTGCACGCTTTATATGTAGCGGCATAACAAGTGCACTCTTTTTCCTTGGCTTCCTGGCTTGAGATCACTTCATGTGTTGATATCTCCATTGGCTTCCCCTGGTGCTTTGTCCTTCCCTATGTCTTCCTGGTTGGCTTTCTTCACCTCTGCCTCCTCTTTCTCCTTGACTTTCTTTGTTGCAGCCTCCTTGGCCTCCTCTGCCTCCTTCACCCTGGCTGCCGCCGCGTCCTCTTTGGCCTGCTTGAGCACCTCGATGAGGCATGTCAAACACTTGTTGTGCTCCCTCCTTTTCTTCTTCGACATGGGCATCAGGTTCCCTGCAACGTCGGCGGGCGACATGTCTTTCTCCTCAAGCAGCTGCTAAATTTCCCCAAAGAGCTCGGGCTCGACGACATCTAGGTAGTTCATGGCGAACACCTTGAAGCCCTCGAAGCGATAGTAGGACATCTCGATGTGCTTGTCCACTCTTCCCCTCTGGATCAACACCGAGTCCAGCTTCTCCTTGTGGTTGCTGGTGAAGATGATGATCCGCTCACCTCCGCAAGCAGACCACAACCCGTCGATGAAGTTAAGCAGGCCTAAGAGCGTCACTTTGGTGACGTCGTCCTTCTCCGGCTCTACCGGTAGCTTGGGCTTGTCATCATTGTCGGAGTCCTTGTCGCTTGCGCCTTCTTGTCCTTGTGGCATTTTCCGGTGAGGTCTGATACATCTCCAACGTATCTATAATTTATGAAGTATTCATGCTATTATATTATCAACCTTGGATGTTTTATATGCATTTATATGCTATTTTATATGGTTTTTGGAACTAACCTATTAACCTAGAGCCCAGTGCCAGTTTATGTCTTTTCCTTGTTTTAGAGTATCGCAGAAAAAGAAAACCAAACAGAGTCCAATTGACTTGAAACTTCACGGAGCTTATTTTTGGACCAAAAGAAGGCCATGGAGTAAAAGAGTTGGGGCAGAAGAGTCCTGGGCTGCCCACGAGGGTGGGAGGCGCGCCCACCCCCCTGGGCGCGCCCCCTACCTCGTGGACAGCCCGGAGACCCCCTGACTTGTTCTCGATGCCAAAACCTCTTATATATACAGAAACCTCCAGAAATTAACCTAGATCAGAAGTTCCACCGCTGCAAGCCTCTGTAGCCATGATAAATCAAACTAAGCCCTCTCTGGCACCCTGCCGGAGGGGGCCATCATCACCGGAGGCTATGGAGGAGGATCTCGGAGGGGCCATCATCACCATGAAGGCCAAGGACCAGAGGGAGAACCTCTCCCCATCCAAGGGGGAGGCCATGGAGGAGGAAGCACAAGGGGGAGAACCTCTTCTCCTCTCTCTCAGTGGCACCGGAGTGCCATCGGGAGGGGAATCATCGCCGCGGTGATCATCTTCATCAACATCACCATCCTCATCTCTTTTACGCGGTCCACTCTCCCGCACCCCGCTGTAATCCCTACTTGAACATGGTGCTTTATGCCACATATTATGATCCAATGATGTGTTGCCATCCTATAATGTTTTGAGTAGATATCCTTTGTCTTTGGGTGGATTGATGATCTAGATTGGTATGAGTTGTATGTTTTACTTAGGTGCTATCCTATGGTGCCCTCCGTGTCGCGCAAGCGTGAGGGATTCCCGTTGTAGGGTGTTGCAATATGTCCATGGTTTGCTTATTGTCTGCGTTGCGTGAGTGACTGAAACACAAACACGGATAAACGGGACATGGCGTATGGGAATAAAGAGGACTTGATACTTTAATGCTATGGTTGGGTTTTACCTTAATGATCTTTAGTAGTTGCGGATGCTTGCTAGAGTTCCAATCATAAATGCATATGATCCAAGAAGAGAAAGTATGTTAGCTTATGCCTCTCCCTCATATGAAACTGCAATAGTGATTACCGGTCTTGTTAACGATTGTCTAGGACAATTCCGCACGCAGATCCACCATTATTAATATTTAGCAATATATTCTAACTTTATTATAACAGCCCCTACTTTTATATTTTATCTCTCCGATACATGCAAAGTTATCCTTTTCATACCCACAACGTAGTTTTATTTCTCGTTTCTAGTTGGAAGCAAACGTTCGGCGTACGTAGAGTTGTATCAGTGGCAGATAGGGCTTGAGAGAATATTGATCTTACCTTTAGCTCTTTGTGGGTTCGACACTCCATACTTATCACTTCCACCTTTGGAAATTGCTACGATGATTCCCTGCACTTGGGGATTATCAAGCTCTTTTCTGGCGTCGTTGCCGGGGAGCAATAGCGTGGGGTTGATATTCTTGTGTATGTTTGTTTGCTTTCTTCACTAAGTAGATTTTGTTTTTTCCCTTTTGTTTCTGTTTAGTTGTGGGTGAAACATACATTTTTTTAAAAGAATGAAAATACAAATTTTTTACTTGCCTCTCATGCCTAAAAAGTTTTTCAAAAGGAGAAGTGATTGGAAAGTTATGCATTGAAGAAGTGAGTGTTGACCTTGAGCACTCGTGTTCATGCTCACGGAAACAATGTATAATTTTTCATGGAAGTTTCTCTGTAAATAATTATCCCCTTATATATATATCCATTTTATTATAAAAAAAATGTGCCAAGATTTGGTTTTAGGATGATTAGATTGCTTGTTTACTATGTGCAGAAAAAAAACAGAAACTTTGGCTGTAGCGCATGATTTTACATTTTTTACTGGAAAGTCAAATGGGTCTGAAACCTTTTGCGCATTACTTATGTACAAATTTTTCAAATTGTAAAATTTATTTCATAATTTTTGGAGTTATAGAAGTTTACTAAACCTCCAGATTACTACAGACTGTCCTGTTTTAGACAGATTCTGTTTTTCGTGTGTTGTTTGCTTATTTTGATGCACCTATGGCTAGTATCAGAGGGTATGAACCATAGAGAAGTTGAAATACAGCAGATATAGTTCTAATATGAAATTGGAATGAGTTTGAAACAGTATCTAAAGGTAGTGATTTGCTTTACTATACTAACGGATCTCACAAAGTTTTTGTTAAAGTTTTGTGTGGATGAAGTGTTCGAAGAACGAGGAGTTACTGATGTGAGAAGAATAAAAAGAGGCAAGAGCTCAATCTTGGAGATGCCCAATGCACCCCAAGTAAATATTCTAAGGATACTCATGCATCTAAGCTTGGGGATGCCCCGGTTGGCATCCCATCTTTCTTCTTCAACAATTATTGGTATACGTCGGTTTTTGTTTTGTTCACATGATTGGTGTCCTTTGTGTTTTTGTTTTTCTTTAAGAACCATGCTAGTATGATATGTACCTTCATCAATTTATAGAATACTTCATGTGCTTCACTTATATTTTCTAAGTATGATCTTATAGAATTGCTCTTTGAGCTTCACTTAAATCTTTTGAGTATGGCTTTATAGAATGCTTCGTGTGCTTCACTTATACATTTTGAGCTTGGATATTGGTTAGTCTATATTAATTGTAGAATGCTCCATGAACTTCACTTATATCTTTTGAAGTATGAATTATACTATCTGAAGGAAATATGCCCTAGAGGCAATAATAAAGTTATTATTTATTTCCTTATATCATGATAAATGTTTATTATTCATGCTAGAATTGTATTAACCGGAAACATAATACATGTGTGAATACATAAACAAACTTAGTGTCACTAGTATGCCTCTACTTGACTAGCTCATTAATCAAAGATGGTTATGTTTCCTAACCATGAACAAAGTGTTGTTATTTGATTAACGAGGTCACATCATTAGTTGAATGATCTGATTGACATGACCCATTCCATTAGCTTAGCACCCGATCGTTTAGTATGTTGCTATTGCTTTCTTCATGACTTATACATGTTCCTATGACTATGAGATTATGCAACTCCCGTTTGCCGGAGGAACACTTTGTGTGCTACCAAACGTCACAACGTAACTGGGTGATTATAAAGGAGCTCTACAGGTGTCTCCAATGGTAGATGTTGGGTTGGCGTATTTCGAGAATATGATTTGTCACTCCGATTGTCGGAGAGGTATCTCTGGGCCCTCTCGGCAATGCACATCACATAAGCCTTGCAAGCATTGCAACTAATGAGTTAGTTGCGGGATGATGTATTACGGAACGAGTAAAGAGACTTGCCAGTAACGAGATTGAACTAGGTATTGGATACCGACGATCGAATCTCGGGCAAGTAACATACCGATGACAAAGGGAACAACGTATGTTGTTATGCGGTCTGACCGATAAAGATCTTCGTAGAATATGTAGGAGCCAATATGGGCATCTAGGTCCCGCTATTGGTTATTGACCGGAGACGTGTCTCGGTCATGTCTACATTGTTCTCGAACCGTAGGGTCCGCACGCTTAACGTTACGATGACAGTTATTATGAGTTTATGCATTTTGATGTACCGAAGATTGTTCAGAGTTCCGGATGTGATCATGGACATGACGAGGAGTCTCGAAATGGTCGAGACATAAAGATTGATATATTGGAAGCCTATGTTTGGATATCGGAAGTGTTCCGGGTGAAATCGGGATTTTACCGGAGTACCGGGAGGTTACCGGAACCCCCCGGGAGCTATATGGGCCTTAGTGGGCTTTAGTGGAAAGGAGAAAGGGGCAGCCCAAGGTGGGCTGCGCGCCTCCCCCCTCCCCTAGTCCTATTAGGACAAGGAGAGGTGGCCGGCCCCCTCTCTCTCTTCCCCCCCTCGAGGAATCCTATTCCAACTAGGATTGGGGGGGGGGGGGGGAATCCTACTCCCAGAGGGAGTAGGACTCCCTTGGCGCGCCCTCCTTGGCCGGCCGCCCCCTCCCCCTTGGCTCCTTTATATACGGCGGCAAGGGGGCACCCTAGAACACACAAGTTGATCCTTGAGATCGTTCCATAGCCGTGTGCGGTGCCCCCTGCCACCATATTCCACCTCGATCATATTGTAGCGGTGCTTAGGCGAAGCCCTGCGACAGTAGAACATCAAGATCGTCACCACGCCGTCGTGCTGACGGAACTCCTCCCCGACGCTTTGCTGGATCGGAGCCCGGGAATCGTCATCGAGCTATACGTGTGTTAAGAACTCGGAGGTGCCGGAGTAACGGTGCTTGGATCGGTCGGATCGGGAAGACGTACGACTACTTCCTCTACGTTGCGTCAACGCTTCCGCAGTCGGTTTGCGTGGGTACGTAGACAACACTCTCCCCTCTCGTTGCTATGCATCACCATGATCTTGCGTGTGTGTAGGAAATTTTTTGAAATCACTACGTTCCCCAACAGTGGTATCAGAGCCTAGGTTTTATATGTTGATGTTATATGCACGAGTAGAACACAAGTGAGTTGTGGGCGATATAAGTCATACTGCCTACCAGCATGTCATACTTTGGTTCAGCGGTATTGTTGGACGAGACGACCCGGACTAACATTACGCGTACGCTTACGCGAGACCGGTTCCCCGACGTGCTTTGCACATAGGTGGCTTGCGGGCGACTGTCTCTCCAACTTTAATTGAACCGAGTATGGCTACGCCCGGTCCTTGCGAAGGTTAAAACGGAGTCAAATTGACAAACTATCGTTGTGGTTTTGATGCGTAGGTGAGATTGGTTCTTGCTTAAGCCCGTAGCAGCCACGTAAAACTTGCAACAACAAAGTAGAGGACGTCTAACTTGTTTTTGCAGGGCATGTTGTGATGTGATATGGTCAAGGCATGATGATGAATTTTATTGTATGAGATGATCATGTTTTGTAACCGAGTTATCGGCAACTGGCAGGAGCCATATGGTTGTCGCTTTATTGTATGCAATGCAATCGCGATGTAATGCTTTACTTTATCACTAAGTGGTAGCGATAGTCGTGGAAGCATAAGATTGGCGAGACGACAACGATGCTACGATGGAGATCAAGGTGTCGCGTCGGTGACGATGGTGATCATGACGGTGCTTCGGAGATGGAGATCACAGGCACAAGATGATGATGGCCATATCATATCACTTATATTGATTGCATGTGATGTTTATCTTTTATGCATCTTATCTTGCTTTGATTGACGGTGGCATTATAAGATGATCTCTCACTAAATTATCAAGAAGTGTTCTCCCTGAGTATGCACCGTTGCCAAAGTTCGTCGTGCCCAGACACCACGTGATGATCGGGTGTGATAAGCTCTACGTCCATCTACAACGGGTGCAAGCCAGTTTTTGCACACGCAGAATACTCAGGTTAAACTTGACGAGCCTAGCATATGCAGATATGGCCTCGGAACACGGAGACCGAAAGGTCGAGCGTGAATCATATAGTAGATATGATCAACATAACGATGTTCACCATTGAAAACTACTCCATCTCACGTGATGATCGGTTATGGTTTAGTTGATTTGGATCACGTGATCACTTAGAGGATTAGAGGGATGTCTATCTAAGTGGGAGTTCTTAAGTAATTTGATTAATTGAACTTAAACTTATCATGAACTTAGTACCTGATAGTATCTTGCTTGTTTATGTTGATTGTAGATAGATGGCTCGTGCTGTTGTTCCGTTGAATTTTAATGCGTTCCTTGAGAAAGCAAAGTTGAAAGATGATGGTAGCAATTACACGGACTGGGTCCGTAACTTGAGGATTATCCTCATTGCTGCTCAGAAGAATTACGTCCTGGAAGCACCGCTAGGTGCCAGGCCTGCTGCTGGAGCAACACCAGATGTTATGAACGTCTGGCAGAGCAAAGCTGATGACTACTCGATAGTTCAGTGTGCCATGCTTTACGGCTTAGAATCGGGACTTCAACGACGTTTTGAACGTCATGGAGCATATGAGATGTTCCAGGAGTTGAAGTTAATATTTCAAGCAAATGCCCGGATTGAGAGATATGAAGTCTCCAATAAGTTCTATAGCTGCAAGATGGAGGAGAACAATTCTGTCAGTGAGCATATACTCAAAATGTCTGGGTATAATAATCACTTGATTCAGATGGGAGTTAATCTTCCAGATGATTGCGTCATTGACAGAATTCTCCAATCACTGCCACCAAGCTACAAGAGCTTCGTGATGAACTATAATATGCAAGGGATGAATAAGACTATTCCCGAGCTCTTCGCAATGCTGAAAGCCGCGGAGGTAGAAATCAAGAAGGAGCATCAAGTGTTGATGGTTAACAAGACCACTAGTTTCAAGAAAAGGGGCAAAGGTAATAAGAAGGGGAACTTCAAGAAGAACGGCAAGCAAGTTGCTGCTCAGGAGAAGAAACCCAAGTCTGGTCCAAAGCCTGAAACTGCGTGCTTCTACTGCAAGCAGACTGGTCACTGGAAGCGGAACTGCCCCAAGTATTTGGCAGATAAGAAGGATGGCAAGGTGAACAAAGGTATATGTGATATACATGTTATTGATGTGTACCTTACTAGAGCTTGCAGTAGCACCTGGGTATTTGATACTGGTTCTGTTGCTAATATTTGCAACTCGAAACAGGGACTATGGATTAAGCGAACACTGGCAAAGGACGAGGTGACGATGCGCGTGGGAAATGGTTCCAAAGTCGATGTGATCGCGGTCGGCGCGCTACCTCTACATCTACCTTCGGGATTAGTATTAGACCTAAATAATTGTTATTTGGTGCCTGCGTTGAGCATGAACATTATATCCGGATCTTGTTTGATGCGAGACGGTTATTCATTTAAATCAGAGAATAATGGTTGTTCTATTTATATGAGTACTATCTTTTATGGTCATGCACCTTTAAAGAGTGGTCTATTTTTGATGAATCTCGATAGTAGTGATACACATATTCATAATGTTGAAGCCAAAAGATGCAGAGTTGATAATGATAGTGCAACTTATTTGTGGCACTGCCGTTTAGGTCATATCGGTGTAAAACGCATGAAGAAACTCCATACTGATGGGCTTTTAGAACCACTTGATTATGAATCACTTGGTACTTGCGAACCGTGCCCCATGGGCAAGATGACTAAAACACCATTCTCCGGTACTATGGAGAGAGCAACAGATTTGTTGGAAATCATACATACAGATGTATGTGGTCCGATGAATATTGAGGCTTGTGGCGGATATCGTTATTTTCTCACCTTCACAGATGATTTAAGCAGATATGGGTATATCTACTTAATGAAACATAAGTCTGAAACATTTGAAAAGTTCAAAGAATTTCAGAGTGAAGTTAAAAATCATCGTAACAAGAAAATAAAGTTTCTACGATCTGATCGTGGAGGAGAATATTTGAGTTGCGAGTTTGGTGTACATTTGAAAAATTGTGGAATAGTTTCGCAACTCACGCCACCCGAAACACCACAGCGTAATGGTGTGTCCGAACGTCGTAATCGTACTTTATTAGATATGGTGCGATCTATGATGTCTCTTACAGATTTACCGCTATCATTTTGGGGTTATGCTCTAGAGACGGCCGCATTCACGTTAAATAGGGCACCATCAAAATCCGTTGAGACGACACCTTATGAACTATGGTTTGGCAAGAAACCAAAGTTGTCGTTTCTTAAAGTTTGGGGCTGCGATGCTTATGTGAAAAAGCTTCAACCTGATAAGCTCGAACCCAAATCGGAGAAATGTATCTTCATAGGATACCCAAAGGAGACTGTTGGGTACACCTTCTATCACAGATCCGAAGGCAAGACATTCATTGCTAAGAATGGATCCTTTCTAGAGGAGTTTCTCTCGAAAGAAGTGAGTGGGAGGAAAGTAGAACTTGATGAGGTAACTGTACCTGCTCCCTTATTGGAAAGTAGTACATCACAGAAAACTGTTTCAGTGACACCTACACCAGTTAGTGAGGAAGCTAATGATGATGACCATGAAACTTTAGATCAAGATACTACTGAACCTCGTAGATCAACCAGAGTGAGATCCGCACCAGAGTGGTACGGTAATCCTATTCTGGAAGTCATGCTACTAGATCATGATGAACCTACGAACTATGAAGAAGCGATGGTGAGCCCAGATTCCGCAAAATGGCTTGAAGCCATGAAATCTGAGATGGGATCCATGTATGAGAACAAAGTATGGACTTTGGTTGACTTGCCCGATGATCGGCAAGCAATTGAGAATAAATGGATCTTCAAGAAGAAGACTGACGCTGACGGTAATATTACTGTCTATAAAGCTCGACTTGTCGCAAAAGGTTTTCGACAAGTTCAAGGGATTGACTACGATGAGACCTTCTCACCCGTAGCGATGCTTAAGTCTGTCCGAATCATGTTAGCAATTGCCGCATTTTATGATTATGAAATTTGGCAGATGGATGTCAAAACTGCATTCCTGAATGGATTTCTGAAAGAAGAGTTGTATATGATGCAACCAGAAGGTTTTGTCGATCCAAAGGGAGCTAACAAAGTATGCAAGCTCCAGCGATCCATTTATGGACTGGTGCAAGCCTCTCGGAGTTGGAATAAATGTTTTGATAGTGTGATCAAAGCATTTGGTTTTATACAGACTTTTGGAGAAGCCTGTATTTACAAGAAAGTGAGTGGGAGCTCTGTAGCATTTCTGATATTATATGTAGATGACATATTACTGATTGGAAATGATATAGAATTTCTGGATAGCATAAAGGGATACTTGAATAAGAGTTTTTCAATGAAAGACCTCGGTGAAGCTACTTATATATTAGGCATTAAGATCTATAGAGATAGATCAAGACGCCTAATTGGACTTTCACAAAGCACATACCTTGACAAAATTTTGAAAAAGTTCAAAATGGATCAAGCAAAGAAAGGGTTCTTGCCTGTGTTACAAGGTGTGAAATTGAGTAAGACTCAAAGCCCGACCACTGCAGAAGATAGAGAGAAAATGAAAGATGTTCCCTATGCTTCAGCCATAGGCTCTATCATGTATGCAATGCTGTGTACCAGACCTGATGTGTGCCTTGCTATAAGTTTGGCAGGGAGGTACCAAAGTAATCCAGGAGTGGATCACTGGACAGCGGTCAAGAACATCCTGAAATACCTGAAAAGGACTAAGGATATGTTTCTCGTATATGGAGGTGACAAAGGGCTCACCGTAAAAGGTTACATTGATGCAAGCTTTGACACTGATCCGGACGATTCTAAATCGCAAACCGGATACGTGTTTACATTAAACGGTGGAGCTGTCAGTTGGTGCAGTTCTAAACAAAGCGTCGTAGCGGGATCTACATGTGAAGCGAAGTACATAGCTGCTTCGGAAGCAGCGAACGAAGGAGTCTGGATGAAGGAGTTCATATCCGATAGGTGTCATACCTAGTGCATCGGGTCCAATGAAAATCTTTTGTGACAATACTGGTGCAATTGCCTTGGCAAAGGAATCCAGATTTCACAAGAGGACCAAGCACATCAAGAGACGCTTCAATTCCATCCGGGATCTAGTCTAGGTGGGAGACATAGAGATTTGCAAGATACATACGGATCTGAATGTTGCAGACCCGTTGACTAAGCCTCTTTCACAAGCAAAACATGATCAGCACCAAGGCTCCATGGGTGTTAGAATCATTATTGTGTAATCTAGATTATTGACTCTAGTGCAAGTGGGAGACTGAAGGAAATATGCCCTAGAGGCAATAATAAAGTTATTATTTATTTACTTATATCATGATAAATGTTTATTATTCATGCTAGAATTGTATTAACCGGAAACATAATACATGTGTGAATACATAGACAAACTTAGTGTCACTAGTATGCCTCTACTTGACTAGCTCATTAATCAAAGATGGTTATGTTTCCTAACCATGAACACAGTGTTGTTATTTGATTAACGAGGTCACATCATTAGTTGAATGATCTGATTGACATGACCCATTCCATTAGCTTAGCACCCGATCGTTTAGTATGTTGCTATTGCTTTCTTCATGACTTATACATGTTCCTATGACTATGAGATTATGCAACTCCCGTTTGCCGGAGGAACACTTTGTGTGCTACCAAACGTCACAACGTAACTGGGTGATTATAAAGGAGCTCTACAGGTGTCTCCAATGGTAGATGTTGGGTTGGCGTATTTCGAGAATAGGATTTGTCACTCCGATTGTCGGAGAGGTATCTCTGGGCCCTCTCGGCAATGCACATCACATAAGCCTTGCAAGCATTGCAACTAATGAGTTAGTCGCGGGATGATGTATTACGGAACGAGTAAAGAGACTTGCCAGTAACGAGATTGAACTAGGTATTGGATACCGACGATCGAATCTCGGGCAAGTAACATACCGATGACAAAGGGAACAACGTATGTTGTTATGCGGTCTGACCGATAAAGATCTTCGTAGAATATGTAGGAGCCAATATGGGCATCCAGGTCCCGCTATTGGTTATTGACCGGAGACGTGTCTCGGTCATGTCTACATTGTTCTCGAACCGTAGGGTCCGCACGCTTAACGTTACGATGACAGTTATTATGAGTTTATGCATTTTGATGTACCGAAGATTGTTCGGAGTCCCGGATGTGATCATGGACATGACGAGGAGTCTCGAAATGGCCGAGACATAAAGATTGATATATTGGAAGCCTATGTTTGGATATCGGAAGTGTTCCGGATGAAATCGGGATTTTACCGGAGTACCGGGAGGTTACCGGAACCCCCCGGGAGCTATATGGGCCTTAGTGGGCTTTAGTGGAAAGGAGAAAGGGGCAGCCCAAGGTGGGCCACGCGCCTCCCCCCTCCCCTAGTCCTATTAGGACAAGGAGAGGTGGCCGGCCCCCTCTCTCTCTTTCCCCCCTCGAGGAATCCTATTCCAACTAGGATTAGGGGGGGGGGAATCCTACTCCCAGAGGGAGTAGGACTCCCTTGGCGCGCCCTCCTTGGCCGGCCGCCCCCTCCCCCTTGGCTCCTTTATATACGGAGGCAAGGGGGCACCCTAGAACACACAAGTTGATCCTTGAGATCGTTCCTTAGCCATGTGCGGTGCCCCCTGCCACCATATTCCACCTTGATCATATTGTAGCGGTGCTTAGGCGAAGCCCTGTGACAGTAGAACATCAAGATCATCACCACGCCGTCGTGCTGACGGAACTCCTCCCCGACGCTTTGCTGGATCGGAGCCCGGGGATCGTCATCGAGCTGTACGTGTGTTAAGAACTCGGAGGTGCCGGAGTAACGGTGCTTGGATCGGTCGGATCGGGAAGACGTACGACTACTTCCTCTACGTTGCGTCAACGCTTCCGCAGTCGGTCTGCGTGGGTACGTAGACAACACTCTCCCCTCTCGTTGCTATGCATCACCATGATCTTGCGTGTGCGTAGAATTTTTTTTGAAATCACTACGTTCCCCAACACTATCATCTAAAGCGGGTTTGGAAGAGTGTCAACTTCAGGAAGATTCCGCCATTCCGAATGGGGAGAATTTTGCTTATGTGGAGAGTAGTAAAATTTCTATGCTCGTATATCATGAAAAGAATGCTTTATGTGATGGTAGTATTGTTGACCTCATTCATGATGCTACTGAAAATTATTATGAGGGAGGAATACATGTTTGTAGGAGTTGCAATAATATCAAGTTTCCTCTCTATATGCCTAAAGTTTTGAAGTTATACTTATTTTTCCTTCCTATGCTAGTTGATTCTTGTTCCTATAAATTTTGTGGTCAAAAAATCCCTAGACATAGGAAGTGGGTAAGATTTAAATATACTAGTCATATTCTTCATGATGCTCTCTTTATGTTTCAATTCTTATCTTTTATGTGAGCATCATTGAAATCATCATGCCTAACTAAAAGACATTAAAGAAAAGCGCTTGTTGGGAGACAACCTAATATTTATCCTTACTGTTTTTGTGTGTTCTCATGATTAAGCTACTGTATTAATCATGCATTATAGCTTTTGTTTCAATAAAATGTCAAGTAAGACCATCGTGAATTAAAACACCCTGCTTCTCAAAAAGATACTGATGTTACCTGCTCATGGGTCGCATCGGCAACTCCATCATTGTCAATAGAGTCGCCCCTCCCCACACATGTTGTCTCAGCAATTCAGCCCTTTTTGACCAAAATGAGTAGTAGCTCCTCGAAGTATCGACCTAATGAAATGAATTGTCTCTATTTGCACAACCTGAAAGCGAACCTCCTATGCCACAGATCAGCTTCTGTGGTTGTGCTCCTCACGGCGTTCTGCTATGTACCAACCATTATCTTTGGACCGCAACAACGGTGTTTTGCTATGTACCAACCATTGTCTTTGGACCGCAACAACCTGATGAGAGCAAGGCAATTGCAATGACACGACCTACTATTCTAAACCCTGCCTTTCCCTACAAAAAAAGGAAAAAGGAGAAAACATTTCAGCTACAACTCCCGCACGAGATTATTTGAATTACTAACAAGTGTCAAATCCTTATTCCCATACCGCACAGCCGTAAACAATTGCCTGCATGCATGTTGCCCTCTCCATATTTAGCTTGCTTTCATCGTATCTAATGCCAAATCTTTTCTCCACGAACACAGGTTGTAGAACTTGTATGCTTCACGCACAGAATCAAAGGTTGTACCCAAAGCTGGCACTATGACATTGTCCCCAGGATTGTCGGCAAAACCATGGATAGCCTTCTCCAGAGCAGTAGTCTGGTTAGGACATGGCATCCTTCCTGGGGCAGTAGCACCTACCCTCACCCTGTAACCACCCACATACAAATATGAGTTTCATGTATAGTTTAACACAAAGCGCTCGCAAAAAATTCCAAGCAGCCGACACATCAGTTTCTGTAGTGT
The DNA here is from genome assembly GCF_056163025.1 of Triticum urartu. Taxonomy (NCBI): domain Eukaryota; kingdom Viridiplantae; phylum Streptophyta; class Magnoliopsida; order Poales; family Poaceae; genus Triticum; species Triticum urartu. The sequence continues at coordinate 709,670,623 of NC_141879.1, read as the reverse complement.
CACCGTTCTCGAACAGTAACAATTTTGTTCCATCTATGCTACTTTTGGTTCAGCTGCACAATCAACTCCGGAACGACACAGATCCTTCCGGTTCCTACAATTTTCTACTTTTCACATGCTACAATGTCCTTTCGCATCAACTCAGCACCTACATGTTCATTCGTTCCTTCAAACCACAAATCATGCAATGTCCATTACAATGTCTGCTTACAGGCGTCCCTGGTTAACTTATACTAATTCTGAATTTCATCAAACTTCATTAACAGTTCAATCAGCTCTGCATCCATATTTACATGGACACACGCCTGTAACTTTTCCTAGAAGTTCAGAAAGTACAAACATAGCAATTTAATTTTGTGGATCTGCAGAATTGCCATAACGTCTTTTCCAGCCAGGAGCTCTAGGGTCGATCTATCCAATTGACTGCTCCGACACTCTCGGCGACCCTTTTTGACCTGCATCCGGCGCCCCTTCCGCCGCATAGATCTGGCCGTCCGCACCTACTTCCACCATAGGCGCCAGCGGCTCCTCAGCCCGCTGCGCCACTGGGTAGTGCAGCGGCTGCATCAGAATATTGCTGTTATTTACCTCTTCCAGCACGGCTGTCATACACACCCAAATTGGCCACATAAGGTCTCAACTTAGCGAGCACCATCCAAAATCACGTGCCAGAAAATACAAAGGGGACACATTGCGCACCTCTTAATTGGCGTCCACCGGTTCCATTCGCCCTGTCGCCCACGAGAATCGCCGCATAGCTCCGCCGCCAGGTGACTAATCCAGCGGCGGAGGTAGGAGACGACCTTAACTGAGCTCACCATCCCTGCATTTACTCCCTGTCCGTAACTGGAAAGCAAGTCTCCTGGGCCATGGATCGGGAACAACATGCTGTCATGGGCCACATCGTTGTAGCTCCGTCACAAACATGGCCCATAGTCCAGGGTTCGCGGCGCACGTATTTTGCCTTTCCTACTATTTCGTCCGCCCCTTTAAATGGCCCACGCAATGAATGGCTCGTATCCCCACGCAAACAGGAACTGCCCAGATTACGAGCGCATTTGTGCTTGAGCACATAAACTCCGCGTCCCTCTTTTGTTGCCCTCTTTAAATTGCCATCTGATGAAAAAATGAGAGACTAGAGTGCAATACCAAGTCTCCAGGGTCGCGTCACTAGCCACTGCGGGGCCTGTAGTGTTTCCAATAGTAATGTGTTCGCTGTCTTTCATCTTATAGCGAATGAGTTAAAAAAAAATCTGATGTGGCTCCGATCCTGCGACAAGATTTGTGCACACCAATCCGACGGAAGAGAGTGCATTCACCGGGACTGGCCTCACTGCGAACGGTTGCCAGTTACATTTCCGTTTTCTTTCTGCTGGTGGAGACGGTCCTCCAAGTGCTACCGCGTCCATGTTCTCCTCCGATTCCTTTCCGTTTCTTAGGGCCAGTTATTTTATACTCGCTTTTAGTAGCTTACTGTCAAAATAAGCCAAAAGTGCAAAAGAACTCGTTTTGTAAAAGTTAGCTCAACTTATTTCCACCCTCGCCTCCCTTCACAATGGAAAAAAGCTGGAGGGGTGCTTCCCGCAGCTTCTCACTTAAACCCGAAGGGGTATAGCCACATAGGGAACTGAGTTTGACGAATTTATAATAATCTCCCATTCACCCCCTCTGGGAGTAAACATGTGCTTTCATAGGCCCTTGTCAATATCTGCGAAAGAGACCCAACCTAATATGTTCTACTATCAACTCAAGTAATCGATTAGGCGTATTAGCGCATCCAAGTGTTAGAGACACAAGACTATTGTCATGATGGCACTACTTCACCCACCCATACTTAGCTTTCGTATTTGTGTACTTATCGTATTGTATGTATGTATTTCCATATGATATGTTTCTATGTTCATTTGGTTGGTTTTTTATTCATTTATGCATCCATGAAAAATATGAAAGCAATGTGGTAGCACTTAGTTTCGTGCATCTTGCTAAGTTTTGATCCCTACTCATGAAGACAACTCTAGTTTTTGTGTAACAATGAGTGCGGGTGAGGGCATCGTAAATCACCGCTCCCATGGGATAAAGTAAAACCACATGTATGATAGGCTGAGATACAAAGCATGTATTAACTAGGATAAGGAGGCACTAAAACAATGTGGATAAGGATGCATTAATATATAAGACGATTAAATGACAAAAATTTAGTTGTGAAGATTATGGCATGCCTATGTACAAAGTGGTATTTATGTACCACAAAACTATAGAAGGCAAGAAATAAATTCACTCCAAATTTTCCTTCCGTGTTAATGTCTAGAGCTGCTTGCTTTCCTTCGATATAAACACCAGCACCCAGGGAACGAACATGACTTCTGCAGCAACCAACAACACAAAAAGAAAAGGAATAGCTAACTATCTCCCATGCCACATATGAGGAACTACACATGGGCCCTATGCTTTGTAGCTCTTGTAGCCATGGCCACCACTTTCTTCTCAGGTCATGCAACAGGGAGTTACATAGGTATGGTTTTCTCCGTTCTTTCATGATCTCTCACTCGTATTTGGATACAGAAACATTTATTTTCCTTGTGGAATATATTTTTATTGAGGTATCTCTATTGTGCTTTGTGCATAGGTACAACTGACATGTGTGCAGCTGGAGCTGACGACCATTGTTCGCCACCAGAACGAGCTACTGGTAACATTCTGTGCAAGGCTTGCTGCGCTGCCCAAGGTTATGACAAGGATAAGAGCAGTTGCTGTCCAGGTAGTGGTAGCTCCTGCTGCTGTGTAAAGGACTGAGAAGTGCCATGAAATGATTTTATATATTTGCTAGAAATATTGCCTGAAGGAGAATCAAAATAGTCTGGGTGAACCTTTATTTAGTTCATACAAAACAATCAGTAAACTATTGAGAATTGTTGATCTAGTATATAGTTTCTTGTTGTGTCCCAAAATCATTTGATCATCATGGACACCAAAAATAATCATGATTATCATGCAAAACAACGAAAAGTTAACCAACAAGATTGGAAGTATCGCACCATCACAGAATGAGCAATAGAAATCATCGGGGATAAGCGAGCGGCTACTGACGATCGCCATATAATAAACATATGAGAAGTCGCGTCAGTAGCACACATTACATCTCGACATTACGTTTCTGATCCGAGAGACATCCGAAACGATTACGCCGCTATAGTCGTGTGAAAAAAGTGGATATCACAAACATTTAATCTCCCGATATGTTTGCGATAAGTACATTATCGCACATACTTAAAAATGTAAAATGTGTGGGGTGCCTCTACTATCGCCAACGTACCATTTTCATAACCGTGTGCGATAGGTATTCCTATCACACACGCATATAGGTTTGAAACGTTTGCCGTATTACCATGAATCGCACACGCATATGAGAAGTAACCGTGTGTGTGTCCTCGGGTATTGCAAACGTTTCATGTCAAAGAACCGTCTGTTCTCTATTTTTTCATCGCACACGATGTTTTCTTTCTAACCATGTGTACATTATTTTATTCGCTCATATTTACTTTATTTTTCCCTGTAATCTATTATTCGAATTGGAAATTTTGAAATATGAAATGTGGAATTTGAATTCTCAGCACAATGGTTCAACAACCAATCCATAAATAAATTTTTCAGTACAATATGTTCAGTAATTACATGATTAGGTAGCAATCTATCTATCTATCTATCTATCTATACCTATACTAATTAGAGGCTCCCAAGAAATTATCACGTTAATTAGAAAATAATAACCGTTCATCCGGTGGGACCGAATTATTACGGTGTAGATTAACTCATATAATCCTCGACAAAAAAACTCATAGAGCCCACAATCCTTTAATGGTTTTTTAGAGTTAAAAACCACACTGAAAAAAATCCTTTTACATGGGTGTATAATATGTGTAAGCAAACTAGCACGCAATCATGGGGCCTCACGCTATTAAATTTGCCCCTACACTATATATAAAAAAGCTACTACAGCCCTAACCCTAGGAAAATAAAAAACTTCTTAATAACCCGCCCTCTCCGCACGACCCTCTCCTACTACACGCTCGATCCCAACCATGCTGTCGGCCGCCCCCTGATGTTATTGCCGATGAGTTCCAGGCAACGACATACACCAGCTCCTGATTGATCTTTCCTCAGGATGTGCAAGTTGATCCCATCACATCGCATCCCTCTCTCTCTCTCTCTCTCTCTCTCTCTCTCTCCACGCCGTCTTCACACTCCCAAACTCCACTAAACGACAAGGAGGAGTTCAGGAGGGAACGATGATGGGTGGCCAGACGGAAGGAAGAATCCGGTATGATCTCTCACATACTGATCATGTCCTCATCTATCTAAGCGCCCTGGTAAAGGATCACCTTCACATGCATCTCTCAGTATCAAAAACAGATCTATTAACATCAGTTCCTCAGCACGTTCCAGTAAGAAGTGGCTAGATTTCATTTTTTCTCTCTACTTGGACGATCACATCAACGGTGATCCTGGTGGTATTATGCAAGAAATCGAGATTGTGAAAGGTGACTCTTAGATTGAATCCTATAGTGGTGAAATCGACAGAAGAGAATCAATAATTACTGGGCAGCAAGCGTAGAGAGGCGACGGTCACATCAATGGTGATTCTGGTGGTATTATTGTTCCAAGCAAAAGCAAAGGCTCTACTCGATTTGTTTTTTTGCAATTGTGACATGATTAATTCAGTCAGTGGCGATCCTATGGTGCAGCTAAGCATAAAGCGTCTGAAACTCCTTTCTATTCCAACATATTATTGCCTTAATCCTGAAGAATTGAATCTAATTTCATGTATTTCAGCAAGTTCGGGTTATTCCTTCTTCTCATGTTCCTTCTTCCAATATTCAAAGGTTATTCCTAACTTCAGATGGTTCTAGAGTTCTTATATGCATGTTACTTATGGTTACTGACATGTATAATAGTTACAGCACAATGAGTCAACGACCATGTTCAGACTTACCTTGACCATGATGTGGACTGAGAAAATATTGTACATCAAGACACCCACTTAGTAGTTGTTTGGCCAGTACTCAGTAACATACGAAGATGTTGTTGGGGAACGTAGTAATTCAAAAAATTTCCTACGATCACGTAAGATCTATCTAGGAGAAGCATAGCAACGAGACGGGAGAGTGTGTCCACGTACCCTCATAGACCAAAAGCGGAAGCATTATGTAACGCGGTTGATGTACTCGAATGTCTTCACGATCCAACCGATCCAAGTACCGAACGTACTGCACCTCCGTGTTCAGCACACGTTCAGCACAATGACGCCCCTCGAGCTCTTGATCCAGTAGAGGGTCGAGGGAGAGTTCCGTCAGCACGACGGCGTGGCGATGGTGTTGGTGATGTGATCCGCGCAGGGCTTCGCCTAAGCACTACGATAATATGACCGAGGTGGTAAACTGTGGAGGGGGCACCGCACACGGCTAAGACAAATCTTGGTGTGTCTTTGGGGTGCCCTTGCCCCCGTATATAAAGGAGGAGGGGAGGAGGCGGCTGGCCTAGGGGGTGCGCCAAAGGGGGGACTCCAACTAGGACTCCCAACCCTAGTTGGACTCCCTTTCCTTTTTCGGAGGGGGGAAAGAGGGAAGGGAGAGGAAGAGGAGAAGGAAAGGGGGCCCCTCCCTAGTCCAATTCGGACTCCCTATAGGGAGGGGGCGCGGCCAGCCCTTGTGGGCTGCCTCCCCTCTCCCCTATGGCCCATGTAGGCCCAATATTCCCCTGGGGGTTCCGATAACCCCTCGGTACTCCGGTAAAAATACCTGAATCACTCGGAACCATTCTGATGTCCGAATACAACCTTCCAATGTATGAATATTTACCTCTCGATCATTCTGAGACTCCTCTTCATGTCCCTGATCTCATCCGGGACTCTGAACAAACTTCGGTCACCAAAACACATAACTCATAATACAAATCGTCATCGAACATTAAGCGTGCGGACCCTACGGGTTCGAGAACTATGTAGACATGACCGAGACACATCTCCGGTCAATAACCAATAGCGGAACCTGGATGCTCATATTGGCTCCTACATATTCTACGAAGATCTTTATCGGTCAAATCTCATAACAACATGCGTTGTTCCTTTTGTCATCGGTATGTTACTTGCCCGAGATTCGATCGTCGGTATCATCATACCTAGTTCAATCTCGTTACCGGCAAGTCTCTTTACTCGTTTCGTAATGCATCATCCCGCAACTAACTCATTAATCACATTGCTTGCAAGGCTTATAGTGATGTGCATTACCGAGAGGGCCCAGAGATACCTCTCCGATACTCGGAGTGACAAATGCTAATCTCGATCTATGCCAACTCAACAAACGCCTTCGAAGACACCTGTAGAGCATCTTTATAATCACCCAGTTATGTTGTGACGTTTGATAGCACACAAGGTGTTCCTCCGGTATTCGGGAGTTGCATAATCTCATAGTCAGAGGAATATGTATAAGTCATGAAGAAAGCAATAGCAATAAAACTGAACGATCATAATGCTAAGATAATGGATGGATCTTGTCCATCACATCATTCTCTAATGATGTGATCCCATTCATCAAATGACAACACATGTCTATGGTTAGGAAACTTAACCATCTTTGATTAACGAGCTAGTCAAGTAGAGGCATACTAGAGACACTCTGTTTTGTCTATGTATTCACACATGTACTAAGTTTCCCGTTAATACAATTCTAGCATGAATAATAAACATTTATCATGATATAAGGAAATATAAATAACAACTTTATTATCGCCTATAGGGCATATTTCCTTCAGATGTCCATTTTCGTCCTGATCTGCACCTTTAGTGCACGCAAGGCGCAGCGCGAAGCGCCATGGTCTAGAGCCTAAAGGGTCAGGTATGATGTCACCTAGCTTCTGAGCTGCAATTCATTACCGAAGTTTTCATTGCCTATATCAGGTTCAGTAAGATACCTATTGGGCTCATCTTGATCAAAAATGAAAATATTTTGATTAGGACTAAAGTTCAGAACCACAAGTAAATGTCAATGTTACCAATAAGTGGTTTATCCAACTAAAACAACACGCTACGTTGTTTCTTATTTACGATAATAAAGAAGATCCAAAGGTAAAGGATAGTGAGAGCTTATTATAACTTAGCAAACATGTTAAATCATATTAAGAACCGTGTATATGTTTAGGAAAACCGGGATGGAGTGTCAAGGGTAAGATGGTCTGCCGATTGTTTTCCTATCAAATAAGCAATTCTAACTATCATTAGCTCAGTTTAACAACATTACGACCCAATAGAAAATTCAAAACATTATTCTTATATCTCAATGCGATGATACAATGACTTATTATGCATTACACCATATTGTATTAGTTAAAATTATGCTTAGCACGTTATACATCCAAGCAGGGTGAACTCATATTTGAAATTAAATTTTGTGTTCCATTCCAAATTAAGGGGTTGCCCCCGTTTCATTTCTCAATGAAACTGATAAGACAAATAGGTAGGATCATACCCACCTCAGTATAGTTCTCAAAATTATTACTGAACTACTGAACGACTACATCAAGCCAAAACTTAACAACAACCTCTAACCATAGTGCCATACACGTCATGTACTTGGACGCAGGAATGAGAAAGAACATTTAAACCGACATATGATGTGGCCTGCCTATTGGTGTGCCTTTTTCCTCCTATATTATTATTGGTATATCTTGATTTTTCTTAAATTGTTGGCTATGACTTACTCAAATACTCATATTAGGTATGCTGGTCTTCTATTACACGGTAGCTATTTGAACTAATTTTGTGTTCTTTCATTTATATAGGAATTGTCTACTAAAATTTAGTTCTCTCAAATAATATTAATGGTGTATTAAATTTGTCTGATAAAATAAAATGTTTGATGAAAATTCCTAATCTACGATCAGTCTGGACTTTCTTAACTGCAAAAACAGTTTTTAGTGCAGTCTTCATCCAACTGTTGTACTATACTATTGCTTCTTTTTCCATCAACTTCACATTTTGCCATGCTATTTATTTCTCCATTCATGGGAATGGAGTTGTCTTAGCATTGCACTAATTTTTTCCTACCAGTTTTAATTTAGAATCTGCCATGCTATTCATGAGAATGGAGTTGTCTTAGCACTGCACTAATTCTTGCTCACATTTTGCCATGCTATAGGAACACATTTTGCCATAGCACCTGTACCTTGTTTTATGTGGGCCATGACGATGACATGTACCTAGGATAGGGTAATGGACCTGACCTAGATGCCCTTCCCAAGGACACTACCCAGAGATCAACAACATTCAAAGCACAATAATTTCCACCTATTGGAATCTCCTCAGAGTGCAACTCACTCGACCAACAACTCCACTTGGATAACCCAATTCCATTCGACCAGTATAACTCGACCGTACAAGAAACCACTCGGAAGATAGAACACCTAAAGTCACTCAGGATGGCAAGGGTCAGGCATTCACTCCGTAGTGTTAATGATCATTTCTACGTATTTATTGTTTGGCTAAGGGCCGCGTGATCCGTCTCGGCGCGCTCGTTTTCATGCCGACGACTCTGCTTGGCTTCAAGAAGCTCCCTTCGACGTTGAGGCGCTCCCCGTCCGTGGAGCGACCCACTTTCAGGCGTGCACCCGCGGCGTCCTTCTGCGGCAGCTGTCGACCCAGTATCGGTCGGCTCTCGCAACGTCTTCGCTCTTCGCTGCTCGACGCCGCAAGCGATCCGGTCGATCACGGCTTCAGCGGTGGATCAAGCATGCGGTGGCTCACCGGTCGGCCACCCCTCAAGTTGCGGCAATCGAGCCTGACGAATCTCTCTACGGGTTGTTCAACTGGCTCTGTTGAGAACCTGTCCGAGTGTGACAGCAGCGACCCTGCGGCGGAAGTCCTGATGGTCGACACGCCGCGCAGCCCGCCTGGTTTCCACCGCAGTGACGATAGTGATGGCGGCGGTGATCCGTCACACATTCACAAAGAATATCGACCTCAAGCCCTTATTTCGCATCAGCGAGAGGAGCTACATCGTCGCAATTCGGAGGCACTCCACACTCCCATCGTTGGGGAAACCTCCGAGGCTCGGGCCTTGGAGACTGCGCGCCTAGCCACGTTGGCTGAGTGCGGGTGACTGGAGAATCTCCAGCGTTCACTCGATAACCGCGCTCGACGACTGGTCCCTGAGTCCAGCCGACGACAGCGGAAATTGTTTCCCCCCGAGCATCAGGTATACTGTACTCCAATTCAGAATCTTACTGCTGTAGCCCGCATAGCAGTGTCAATCCAGCCGTCCCAATCAGAGGCTGGAAGGGGTTTGATGTAGATTAGAGCGCTGCTCCGTGCAGCAGGAGAGCAGAACACAACAATTTCGCACTCGCGCAATAGGATCCACATCAGATATGTGGTTGCGGACACTGTCCAGTCGGTTCACAGCTCAAAATTGCCTCCACGGCGTGAGGGCCGTGGACACCGTCAAGAGCAGTTCATGGGTTGGAATTATGAGCAATATGATCATCGGGTTGGACGTGAGGACCGCCGTCGAGTGTCGACGCCCCCTCCGCGGGGCGGATCGTATGCACCCCGGCGACCCGATGACAGGCGTCCGTATGACGAGCGAAGATATCCAATCGACCCCAGAGAACCTGGATTTGATGCAAGGTTTGGTCGACCGGAATAGAGCTCATAGAGAAGAACAAGACAGAGATTGACCAGCGAGCAGTCGAGTACATGTATCAGGGCCTGAGTGTTTCAACAGTGCCATCAGAGCCGCAGAGATCCCTTCCAACTTTAGATTGGCGATTGGGGTAAGTAAGTTTACCGGTGAATCCAAACCTGACACTTGGCTACAGGATTACCGAGTGGCTGTGCAGATTGGCGGCGGTAATGATGAGGTAGCCATGAAACACCTTCCTTTGATGTTGGAAGGGTCAACCAAAGCCTGGTTGAATCATTTGGCCCCTGGCAGCATATTCAGTTGGGAAGAGTTGGCCCGAGTGTTTGTTAGAACATTTGAAGGCACTTGCAAGCGGCCTGCAGGGCTGATAGAGTTGCAGCATTGTGTTCAGAAGCCAAATGAGATGTTGAGAGATTATATCTAGAGATGGACCACTTTGCATCACACAGTGGAAAACGTGTCACCACACCAAGCAGTATGCACCTTCAAGGAGGGCGTTCGGTACCGAGAGCTGAACCTGAAATTTGGTCGGACAGGAGATATGACTCTGACCCGAATGATGGAGATAGCCACTCGTTACGCTAATGGTGAAGAAGAAGACCGACTCCGCAGTGGCAAGAGCAAACCAGTCGCCCAAGATGCTGGAGGAGGTAATTCCAATCAAAAACAGAAGCGGAAGGATGAACCGCCGCTCCTGGTGAAGCCGCTGCAGTGACTCAGGGAAAGTTCAAAGGAAAACCTAAAGGACCTTGGGTCTCGAAAAAAGTGAAGGATTCGGCAGGAAATGATGTGTTGGATCTGCCGTGTCATATACACACCAAAGTGGATGAAGAGGGAAACCTGATTTATTCCAAACATACCACTCGACAATGTTGACTCCTTATTCAGAAATTCCGAAAGGGCCAGTCCAAAGAGAAAGAGAAAGAGTCTGATAAGGACGAAGACAAGGAGGAAGATGATGGTTTCCCCAAAATTAGTGCCACTTTGATGATTTTCGCTGATGTTGAGAGCAAAAGTCGATTGAAAGTCGTTAACAGAGAAGTGAACATGGTTGCTTCGGCAACGCCAACATATTTGAAGTGGTCAAAGATGTAGGAAATATGCCCTAGAGGCAATAATAAATTGGTTATTATTATATTTCCTTGTTCATGATAATCGTTTATTATCCATGCTATAATTGTATTGATAGGAAACTCAGATACATGTGTGGATACATAGACAACACCATGTCCCTAGTAAGCCTCTAGTTGACTAGCTCGTTGATCAATAGATGGTTACAGTTTCCTAACCATGGACATTGGATGTCGTTGATAACGGGATCACATCATTAGGAGAATGATGTGATGGATAAGACCCAATCCTAAGCATAGCACTAGATCGTGTAGTTCATATGCTATAGCTTTTCTAATGTCAAGTATCATTTCCTTAGACCATGAGATTGTGCAACTCCCGGATACCGTAGGAATGCTTTGGGTGTATCAAACGTCGCAACGTAACTGGGTGACTATAAAGGTGCATTACAGGTATCTCTGAAAGTGTCTGTTGGGTTGGCACGAATCGAGACTGGGATTTGTCACTCTGTGTAAGCGGAGAGGTATCTCTGGGCCCACTAGGTAGGACATCATCATATGCGCAATGTGACCAAGGAGTTGATCACAGGATGATGTGTTACGGAACGAGTAAAGAGACTTGCCGGTAACGAGATTGAACAAGGTATAAGGATACCGACGATCGAATCTCGGGCAAGTAACATACCGCTAGACAAAGGGAATTGTATACGGGATTGATTAAGTCCTTGACATCGTGGTTCATCCGATGAGATCATCGTGGAACATGTGGGAGCCATCATGGGTATCCAGATCCCGCTGTTGGTTATTGACCGGAGAACGTCTCGGTCATGTCTGCATGTCTCCCGAACCCGTAGGGTCTACACACTTAAGGTTCGGTGACGCTAGGGTTATAGAGATATTAGTATGCGGTAACCCGAATGTTGTTCGGAGTCCCGGATGAGATCCCGGACGTCACGAGGAGTTCCGGAATGGTCCGGAGGTAAAGAATTATATATAGGAAGTCCTGTTTCGGCCATCGGGACAAGTTTCGGGGTCATCGGTATTGTACCGGGACCACCGGAAGGGTCCCGGGGGTCCACCGGGTGGGGCCACCTGCCCCGGGGGGCCACATGGGCTGTAGGGGGTGTGCCTTGGCCTATATGGGCCAAGGGCACCAGCCCCAAGAGGCCCATGCGCCAAGAGATGGGAAAAAGGGGAGAGTCCTAAAAGGGGAAGGCACCTCCGAGGTGCCTTGGGGAGGATGGACTCCTCCCCACCCTTGGCCGCACCCTTCCTTGGAGGAAGGGGCAAGGGCTGCGCCTCCCCCTCTACCTTGGCCCTATATATAGTGGGGAAAAAGGAGGAGCAAACCAATCTAAGGCCTGGCGCCTCCCTCTCCCTCCCGTGACACATCTACCTCCTCCCGCAGCGCTTAGCGAAGCCCTGTTGGAATCCCGCTACTTCCACCACGCCGTCGTGCTGCTGGATCTCCATCAACCTCTCCCTCCTCCTTGCTGGATCAAGGCATGGGAGACGTCTCCGTTCCGTACGTGTGTTGAACGCGGAGGTGCCGTCCGTTCGGCGCTAGGATCATCGGTGATTTGAATCACGACGAGTACGACTCCATCAACCCCGTTCTCTTGAACGCTTCCGCTTAGCGATCTACAAGGGTATGTAGATGCACTCTCCTTCCCCTCGTTGCTAGTCTCTCCATAGATAGATCTTGGTGACACGTAGGAAAATTTTGAATTTCTGCTACGTTCCCCAACAGTGGCATCATGAGCTAGGTCTATTGCGTAGATTCTATGCACGAGTAGAACACAAAGTAGTTGTGGGCGTTGATTTTGTTCAATATGCTTGCCGTTACTAGTCTTATCTTGATTCGGCGGCATCGTGGGATGAAGCGGCCCGGACCAACCTTACACGTACTCTTACGTGAGACCGGTTCCACCGACAAACATGCACTAGTTTCATAAGGTGGCTGGCGGGTGTCTGTCTCTCCTACTTTAGTCGGATCGGATTCGATGAAAAGGGTCCTTATGAAGGTAAATAGCAATTGGCATATCACGTTGTGGTCTTTGCGTAGGTAAGAACCGTTCTTGCTAGAAACCCATAGCAGCCACGTAAAACATGCAAACAACAATTAGAGGACGTCTAACTTGTTTTTGCAGGGTATGCTATGTGATGTGATATGGCCAAAAGGATGTGATGAATGATATATGTGATGTATGAGATTGATCATGTTCTTGTCAAAGGAATCACAACTTACATGTCGATGAGTATGCCGGTGACAAGATGATCATGGAGCCCCAAGATGAAGATCAAAGGAGCTATATGATATTGGCCATATCATGTCACTATTTGATTGCATGTGATGTTTATCATGTTTATACATCTTATTTGCTTAGAACGACGGTAGTAAATAAGATGATCCCTCATTAAAATTTCAAGAAGTGTTCTCCCCTAACTGTTCACCGTTGCTACAGTTCGTCGTTTCGAAGCACCACGTGATGATCGGGTGTGATAGATCCTTACGTTCACATACAACGGGTGTAAGACAGTTTTACACATGCAAAAACACTTAGGGTTAACTTGACGAGCCTAGCATGTGCATAGACATGGCCTCGGAACACAGAAGACCGAAAGGTCGAGCATGAGTCGTATGGTAGATACGATCAACATGAAGATGTTCACCGACGTTGACTAGTCCGTCTCACGTGATGATCGGACACGGCCTAGTTCACTCGGATCATGTAATCACTTAGATGACTAGGGGGATGTCTATCTAAGTGGGAGTTCATAAGATGAACTTAATTATCCTGAACATAGTCAAAAGGATTTTACAAATTATGTCGTAGCTCGCGCTTTAGTTCTACTGTTTAGTTATGTTCCTAGAGAAAAATTAGTTGAAAGTTGATAGTAGCAATTATGCGGACTAGGTCCGTAAACTGAGGATTGTCCTCATTGCTTCTTATAAGTCTTATGTCCTTAATTCACCGCTCAGTGTGCTAAACCTCGAACGTTGTGTGTGGATGTTGCGAACATCTGACATACACGTTTTGATAACTACATGATAGTTCAGTTAAACGGTTTAGAGTTGAGGCACCAAAGACGTTTTTGAAACGTCACGAAACATATGAGATGTTTTGAGGGCTGAAATTGGGATTTCAAGCTCGTGCCCACGTCAAGAGGTATAAGACCTCCGACGATTTTCTTAGCCGGCAAACTAAGGGAGAAAAGCTCAATTGTTGAGCTTGTGCTCAGATTGTCTGAGTACAACAATCACTTGAATCAAGTGGGAGTTAATCTTCCAGATGAGATAGTGATGTTTCTCCGAAGTCATTACCACCAAGCTGCTAGAGCTTCGTGATGAACTATAATATATCGGGGACATGTATGATGATCCTTGAGATGTTCGTGATGTTTGACACCACAAAAGTAGAAATCAAGAAGGAGCATCAATTGTTGATGGTTGGTGAAACCACTAGTTTCAAGAAGGGCAAGGGCACGAAGGGATACTTCATAAAACGGCAATTCAGCTGCTGCTCTAGTGAAGAAACCCAAGGTTGAACCCAAACCCGAGACTAAGTGCTTCTGTAATAAAGGGAACAGCCACTGGAGCAGAATTGCCCTAGATACTTGGTAGATTAGAAGGCTGGCAAGGTCGATAGAAGTATATTGGATATACATTATGTTAATGTGTACTTTACTAGTACTCCTAGTAGCACCAGGGTATTAGATACCGGTTCGGTTGCTAAGTGTTAGTAACTCGAAATAAAAGCTACGGAATAAACGGGGACTAGCTAAAGGTGAGCTGACGATATGTGTTGGAAGTGTTCTCAATGTTGATATGATCAAGCATCGCACGCTCCCTCTACCATCGAGATTGGTGTTTGCGTTGAGCATAGACATGATTGGATTATGTCTATCGCAATACGGTTATTCATTTAAGGAGAATAATGGTTACTCTGTTTATTTGAATAATGCCTCAATGGTCTTACACCTAAAATGAATGGTTTATTGAATCTCGATCGTAGTGATACACATGTTCATGCCAAAAGATAGTAATGATAGTACCACCTACTTGTGGCACTGCCACTTAAGTCATATCGGTATAAAACGCATGAAGAAGCTCCATGTTGATGGATCTTTGGACTCACTCATTTTTGAAAGGTCTGAGACATGCGAACCATGTCTAGTGGTGTATATGCATGAAGAAACTCCATGCAAATGGACCGTTTTGTACTCGCTTGATTTTGAATCACTTGAGACATGCAAATCATACCACATGGGCAAGATGACTGAAAGCCTCGTTTTCAGTAAAATGGAACTAGAAAGCAACTTGCTGGAAGTAATACATTTTTGATGTGTGCAGTCCAATGAGTGCTGAGGCATGTAGTGGATATCGTTATGTTCTTTCTTCACAGATGATTTGAGTAGATGTTGAGTACATTTACTTGATGAATCACGAGTCTGAATTATTGAAAGGTTCAAGTAATTTCGGTGTGAAGTTGAAAGATCGTCGTGACAAGAGGATAAAAGATCTATGATATGATCATAGAGATGAATATCTGAATTACGAGTTTGGCACAGAATTAAGACATTGTGGAAATTGTTTCACAACTGATACAGCCTGGAACACCATAGTGTGATGGTGTGTCCGAACATCATAACTGCACCCTATTGGATATGATGCATACCATGATGTCTCTTATAAAATTACCACGATAGTTTATGGGTTAGGCATTAGAGACAACCACATTCACTTTAAACAGGGCACCACGTAATTCCGATAAGATGACACCGTATGAACTATGGTTTAGAGAAACCTAAGCTGTCATTTCTTAAAAGTTTGGGGCTGCGACGCTTATGTGAAAAAGTTTCAGGCTGATAAGCTCAAACCCAAAGCGGATAAATGCATCTTCATAGGACACCCAAAACAGTTGGGTATACCTCCTGTCTCAGATCCGAAAGCAATAAGGGATTGTTTCTCAATCGGGTCCTTTCTCGAGGAAAAGTTTCTCTCGAAAGAATTGAGTGGGAGGATGGTGGAGACTTGATGAGGTTATTGAACCGTCTCTTCAACTAGTGTGTGGCAGGGCACAGGAAGTTGTTCCTGTGGCACCTACACCAATTGAAGTGGAAGCTTATGATAGTGATCATGAAACTTCAGATCAAGTCACTACCTCGTGGGATGACAAGGATGCGTACTACTTCAGAGTGGTACGCAATCCTGTCTTGGAAGTCATGTTGCTAGACAACAATGAACCTACAAGCTATGGAGAAGCGATGGTGGGCCCGGATTCCGATAAATGGCTCGAGGCCATAAAATCCGAGAGAGGATCCATGTATGAAAACAAAGTGTAGACTTTGGGAATACTACTTGATGGTCGTAAGGCTGTTAGGTACAGATGGATTTTAAAAGGAAGACGGACGATGATGGTAAATGTCACCATTAAGAAAGCTCGACTTGTTGTTAAGATGTTTCCCGACAAGTTCAAAGAGTTGACTACGATGAGACTTTCTCACTCGTAGCGATGCTAAGAGTCTGTTAGAATTATATTAGCGATTACTGCATTACTTATGAAATCTTGCAGATAGGATGTCAAAACATTGTTTCCTCGACGATTTTCTTGAGGAAAGGTTGTATGTGATACAACCGGAAGGTTTTGTCAATCCTGAAAGATGCTAATAAGTATGCAAAGCTCCAGCAATCCTTCTGAGGACTGGAGTAAGCATCTCGGAGTTGGAATGTATGCTTTGATGAGATGATCAAAGATTTTGGGTGTATACAAAGTTTATGAGAAACTGGTATTTCCAAAGAAGTGAGTGGGAGCACTATAGAATTTCTGATGAATATATGTTGTTGATCGGAAATGACGTAGAATTTCTGGAAAGCATATAGGGTTATTTGGAAAGTGTTTTTCAATGGAAAGCCTGGATTAAGCTACTTGAACATTGAGCATCAAGATCTATAAGGATAGATCAAAACGCATAATGGTACTTTCAAATGAGCACATGCCTTGACATGATCTTGAAGCTGTTCAAGATGGATCAGTCAAAGAAGGAGTTCTTCCCTGAGTTGTAAGGTATGAAGTTAAGACTTAAAGCTCGACCGCGGCAGAATAGAGAGAAAGGACAAAGGTCGTCCCCTATGCTTAAGACATAGGCTCTACAGTATGCTATGCTGTGTACCACACCTGAAGTGTGCCTTGCCATGAGTCAGTCAAGGGGTACCAGAGTGATTCAAGAATGGATCACAGGACAGCGGTCAAAGTTATCCTTAGTGACTAGTGGACTAAGGAAGTTTCTCGGTTATGGAGGTGGTAAAAAGAGTTCGTCGTAAAGGGTTACGTCGATGCAAGCTTAACACCTATCCGGATAGCACTGAGTAGAGATACCGGATGCATATAATGGAGCAACAATTTAGAATAGCTCCAAGTAGAATAGTAATTTGGAATAGCTCCAAATAGAGCGTGGTAGCTACATCTAGGAGATGACATAGAGATTTGTAAAGCACACACGGATCTGAAAGGTTCGGACCCGTTGACTAAAACCTCTCTCACAAGCAACATGATCAAACCTAAAACTCATTGAGTGTTAATCACATAGTGATGTGAACTAGACTACTGACTCTAGGAAACTCTTGGGTGTTAGTCACATGGCGATGTAACCTGTGAGTGTTAATCACATGGCGATGTGAACTAGATTATTGACTCTAGTGCAAGTGGGAGACTGTAGGAAATATGCCCTAGAGGCAATAATAAATTGGTTATTATTATATTTCCTTGTTCATGATAATCGTTTATTATCCATGCTATAATTGTATTGATAGGAAACTCAGATACATGTGTGGATACATAGACAACACCATGTCCCTAGTAAGCCTCTAGTTGACTAGCTCGTTGATCAATAGATGGTTACAGTTTCCTAACCATGGACATTGGATGTCGTTGATAACGGGATCACATCATTAGGAGAATGATGTGATGGACAAGACCCAATCCTAAGCATAGCACTAGATCGTGTAGTTCATATGCTATAGCTTTTCTAATGTCAAGTATCATTTCCTTAGACCATGAGATTGTGCAACTCCCGGATACCGTAGGAATGCTTTGGGTGTATCAAACGTCGCAACGTAACTGGGTGACTATAAAGGTGCATTACAGGTATCTCTGAAAGTGTCTGTTGGGTTGGCACGAATCGAGACTGGGATTTGTCACTCCGTGTAAGCGGAGAGGTATCTCTGGGCCCACTCGGTAGGACATCATCATATGCGCAATGTGACCAAGGAGTTGATCACGGGATGATGTGTTACGGAACGAGTAAAGAGACTTGCCGGTAACGAGATTGAACAAGGTATAAGGATACCGACGATCGAATCTCGGGCAAGTAACATACCGCTAGACAAAGGGAATTGTATACGGGATTGATTAAGTCCTTGACATCGTGGTTCATCCGATGAGATCATCGTGGAACATGTGGGAGCCATCATGGGTATCCAGATCCCGCTGTTGGTTATTGACCGGAGAACGTCTCGGTCATGTCTGCATGTCTCCCGAACCCGTAGGGTCTACACACTTAAGGTTCAGTGACGCTAGGGTTATAGAGATATTAGTATGCGGTAACCCGAATGTTGTTCGGAGTCCCGGATGAGATCCCGGACGTCACGAGGAGTTCCGGAATGGTCCGGAGGTAAAGAATTATATATAGGAAGTCCTGTTCCGGCCATCGGGACAAGTTTCGGGGTCATCGGTATTATACCGGGACCACCGGAAGGGTCCCGGGGGTCCACCGGGTGGGGCCACCTGCCCCGGGGGGCCACATGGGCTGTAGGGGGTGTGCCTTGGCCTATATGGGCCAAGGGCACCAGCCCCAAGAGGCCCATGCGCCAAGAGATGGGAAAAAGGGGAGAGTCCTAAAAGGGGAAGGCACCTCCGAGGTGCCTTGGGGAGGATGGACTCCTCCCCACCCTTGGCCGCACCCTTCCTTGGAGGAAGGGGCAAGGGCTGCGCCTCCCCCTCTCCCTTGGCCCTATATATAGTGGGGAAAAAGGAGGAGCAAACCAATCTAAGGCCTGGCGCCTCCCTCTCCCTCCCGTGACACATCTACCTCCTCCCGCAGCGCTTAGCGAAGCCCTGTTGGAATCCCGCTACTTCCACCACGCCGTCGTGCTGTTGGATCTCCATCAACCTCTCCCTCCTCCTTGCTGGATCAAGGCATGGGAGACGTCTCCGTTCCGTACGTGTGTTGAACGCGGAGGTGCCGTCCGTTCGGCGCTAGGATCATCAGTGATTTGAATCACGACGAGTACGACTCCATCAACCCCGTTCTCTTGAACGCTTCCGCTTAGCGATCTACAAGGGTATGTAGATGCACTCTCCTTCCCCTCGTTGCTAGTCTCTCCATAGATAGATCTTGGTGACACGTAGGAAAATTTTGAATTTCTGCTACGTTCCCCAACAAAAGAATCCCATTACATTTGACTAGTCAGATCACCCGGCACATGTTGTTACCCCAGGGCGGCAAGCGTTGGTGGTCGACCCGGTCGTCGGAGGCACCCGATTGACCAAGGTCCTCATGGATGGTGGCAGTGGTTTGAACATTCTGTATGCTGAGACTCTCAGAGCGATGGGCATTCCGATGTCCAAGCTCAGCGAAAGCAATATGCGCTTCCACGGTGTCATTCCTGGGAAAAAAGCTGATTCACTCGGCTAGATCACTCTTGACGTGGTTTTCGGCGATTCGAAGAACTATTGCAAGGAAAAGTTGACATTTGAAGTTGTGGATTTTCACAGTGCTTATCATGCTATTTTGGGCAGACCTGCGTATGCTCACTTCATGGCTCGACCATGTTATGTATACCTCAAGTTGAAGATGCCTGGGCCTAAAGGCATGATTACGATCACTGGTAATCGACAGAGAGCGGAGGAATGTTTCCATAAAGGTTCAAAGATTGCCGATGAACAGATGGCGGCAGTGGAAATGCAAGAGTACCAGAAGAACGCAGATCCGAGTGATTTGCTGCATGCCAAGAAGCCCACTTCAGAATCTTCGTTTCAGTCGTTCGGTGAAACGAAACAAGTTCATGTTCACCCGACCGATCCAAATGCTGCTCCGACTCAGATCTCAACTACACTCGACAACAAATAGGAAGAAGCGCTCATCTAGTTCCTCCGTGAGAACTGGGACATCTTTGCATGGAAGCCTTTTGACATGCCAGGTGTACCCAGGGGACTGGCTTAGCACCAGTTGCGAGTCGACCCGAAGGCAAAACCTGTCAAAGAGCATCTCCATCGGTCCGCCGTGGAGAAGAGGAAAGCAATTGGCGAGGAGGTGGCTCGGCTTCTGGCAGTTGAGTTCATCCATGAGATATACCACTCCGAGTGGCTCGCCAATGTCGTCATGGTCCCCAAAAAGGACGATTCACTTCGCATGTGCATTGACTTCAAGCATATCAATTGGGCCTGCCCGAAAGATCATTTCCCTCTGCCACACATCGATCAAATTGTTGACTCAACCGCGGGATGCGAGCATTTGTCCTTTCTGGACACTTATTCTGGGTATCATCAGATCCGACTATATGGTCCTGATGAAATAAAAACAGCTTTTATCACCCCATTCGAGTGCTTTTGCTATGTTACCATGCCCTTTGGTCTCAAGAATGCTGGTGCCACATTCATGCGCATGATTCAGAAGTGTCTGCTCACTCAAATCAGTCGGAATGTGGAAGCATACATGGATGACATCGTGGTCAAGTCAAGCAAAGGTTCTGACCTACTGGCTGACCTTGCCGAAACCTTTGCAATCTGAGAAGGTATGATATCAAGCTTAAGCCATCAAAGTGCACATTCGGAGTCCCAGGAGGAAAGTAACTCGGTTTTCTCATTTCCGAACGAGGTATCGATGCAAACCCAGAAAAAGTTGGTGCAATTCTCCGAATGAAACGCCCTGTGCGTGTGCATGATGTCTAGAAACTTACTGGTTGCTGAGGGTGTCCTGGATTAGGGGGTCCTCAGACAGCCGGACTATATACTTTGGCCGGACTGTTGGACTGTGAAGATACAAGATTGAAGGCTTCGTCCCGTGTCCGGGTGGGACTCTCCTTTGCGTGGAAGGCAAGCTTGGCGATTCGGATATGTAGATCTCCTTCTCTGTAACCGACTCTGTGTAACCCTAGCCCCCTCTGGTGTCTATATAAACCGGAGGGTTTAGTCCGTAGGACAACAACAATCATAATCATATGCTAGCTTCTAGGGTTTAGCCTTTACGATCTCGTGGTAGATCAACTCTTGTAATACTCATATCATCAAGATCAATCAAGCAGGAAGTAGGGTATTACCTCCATCGAGTGGGCCCGAACCTGGGTAAACATTGTGTCCCCTGCCTCTCGTTACCATCAGCCTTAGACGCACAGTTCCGGACCCCCTACCCGAGATCCGCCGGTTTTGACACTGACATTGGTGCTTTCATTGAGAGTTCCACTGTGCCGTCATGATAATGGCTTGATGGCTCCTTCGATCATCGGTAACGATGCGATCCAGGGTGAAAATTTTCTCCCCGGACAGATCTTCGTATTCGGCGGCTTCATACTACGGGCCAACTCGCTTGGCCATCTAGAGCATATTGATAGCCACGCCCCTGGCCATCAGGTCAGATCTGGAAGCTTGAACTACACTGCCGATATCCGCGGAGACTTGATCTTCGACGGATTCGAGCTCATGTCAGGTGCGCCACACAGTCACGACGAGCATGACTTAGCTCTGCCATAGGACGGTGTTCGGGAGATTGCACCTGTGGTTACTCCGGCCCTCAATCCGGAGCAGATCGTGCCATTCGAGGACGGGTGGATGGACCCCACCACGGAGGCCGCACACTCAGTGGCGATAGAGCCGAATACTGACTTCACCTCTTATGAGACCTGTGTTACCAGACCTGACGGTGTCCTGGACTAGGGGGTACTCACCACGTTGTCTCCCGATCTGTTAGATTGGGCAGAGGACCCCCATGGCCGTATACTAATGGGCCAGTTCGGACAACTGCCGCATACATGGAAGATTCCACAAGACTTGGTGATCAAGACAAGGACTCCTCCCCACCGGCGTATTCGGCTAGGACTCTTGTTATCCTAGGCCTCTGGTGCATTATATAAACCGAGGCCAGGCTAGTCGATATATCATATACAAACAATCATACCATAGGCTAGCTTCTAGGGTTTAGCCTCTCCGATCTCGTGGTAGATCTACTCTTGTAATACTTATATGATCAACATTAATCAAGCCGGACGTAGGGTTTTACCTCCATCAAGAGGGCCCGAACCTGGGTAAAACATCGTGTCCCCTGCCTCCTATTACCATCCGCCTTAGACACACAGTTCGGGACCCCCTACCCGAGATCCGCTAGTTTTGACACCGACATTGGTGCTTTCATTGAGAGTTCCGCTGTGTGATCGGCAAAAGGATCGATGGCTCGTCTGCAGGTCAACTGCGATGCCGGCATCTTCGTCGCCGGCTCGACTGGTCACCTTGGCTCGACCGAGGACCATGCTCCATCTCCGATCGTCATGTTCAGACGAGGGCCTTCATCAACATCAACTCTGATCTCTATCAAGATCATGGAGGAATCATCATGGAGCTCGGGGGCTCAACGTCAACATTGCCCTCGGGCGACCGTGCTGTTTTTCCGAACAGCAAACTTGTATCTGCTGCCACCACCTCTTAGAGCATCTCTTTGACGATCCCTTTGGTGGAATTGTGCGGAATTGAGTCTACAACAACCCTGGAAAATTTCGTCGAGTTCCGATGGAGGAATCTCTGACAATCTACGATATACCGGAGCCCTGTCAAATCTGGACGGGAATCTGGACAAGTTTAGGGCGTGGTATCCAGAGTTCAGCTCGGAGGTCCTTTGGAAGATCCAACCGTTCCTCTACTGCGGGAATCCCATATCCACCACCCCTTCAAATTTCAGCTCGATCCAACGGTTGGGAAACTTCCGATGAGTGGACCAATTTTCGGATCTGTTTTCTGCGCGAATACGGATCCGACCCGAATTCATGTTTCTTTATGAACGTGATATTGGACAACCTTTTTTAAGGAATTTTCTTCTATGGTATTGTGCGTTGTTTTTAAACATGTACCCATAAAATTTTAAGCCTCCTTCGAGGTAATCTTCACTATCACGCTGGTTTCAAACCAGTCCGGCGGTATTGCTCCACGGCTGCCGATCTACGCTAGACACGTCGCCGCTTTGTTGAGCCGAGCTCAATTCCTTCGATCATCATCTCGGCAAGTCGAACAAGAGTTCGGCATCCCGAAGGATAAATCATCACCAACATCGCCGCCCCACGGATTACACGGAGCGGGAACACAGGCATCGCCGCATGGTCACTTTATCAAACCGGCATTGTCCGCGTCACAAGTGACGACCTGCGCCGGCATGGCCGCACTGTTGCTTCTTCAAGCCGATGTTCATCATGCCGAACTGCTTCAACACCTTGGCTGACACGACAGCTGCAACGTCTCCTTACCGACCTGCTCCGTCTCTTCGGCTAGACCATCTCTTCATCAACTTACTTCGGGGACTTCGGCGTCACCAGCCGACCAGCTTCATCACATTATCTGGACCACGAGCTTTTCCTCGGCGAGCCAACCTTTGCTAGCATCGCCAGGCCATCGCTTTATCACCCATCAGGCAATGGGTGTGCGGATCGATTCCCAATTTTGGGAGTCGCTTTTCTTCGGATTGCTAAAACAAATAAACCAGGTGCTATTAATCCTAGTATTTTTTGCTTGTTTGGGTTTATTTTTCCCAAGGAATTATTACTCTGATTTGTCCATCATCTGTACACAGGTCTATCAAATGATGGCCGCATTAACAACGGCCGTGTGGTGGTTCGGTCAGTTTCCGTACATAGTCCGGCGAACGCCGCATCCGGAACTCGGACCGTCCTGTGAATTCAGGCTTTGCCACGCCTTTACCGCATCACGCCGACGCCCTGCATCGACATTGACTTCGGCGCCAGGCCATATTTCTTTTATTACTCACTTTGCATAAATTATTTATTATGCAACGATTTTTTAGTTATTATTATTACTATTATCTCCAATTTGCACTATTTTTTGTGCACAAGAAAATGATCCAGGGACTTCGGCATCACTCTGCCGGTCTGCATTGACCGTGCTGTGTCACCACTTCGGTGTGTCGAGCTCTCCGCATCAAGCTCGGGACCGGCTTGGGGGATGGAACCTTGTCCCGCATCAAGCTCGGACCGCGTCATCAATGCCGAACATATTAACCAGCTAAGTCGCTTTCATGCTCAAAGTTTTAATTTTTAACTTGTGTTCGGTTCGACCAAGCATTATACTTTTTTGGAAAAAAGTTGCTTGTAAAAAATTTCCTTGTCGAAACTGTGTTTGTGACACACATATTCAAATACCCCGTTTATTTGAGGGCTTCCTTTATGAAGCTTTTCCTCTTGCATATGATTATACTTGTACGGCTTCGTTCCTTGTTCGTGTATTACGCCACAATATGCACCATATTGACTTAAGCGATTTGCAAGCTGGGTTGCCTGGCTCCTGTGCTTACCCCTACGTTCCCGATTGTTCGGCTAGGGAGTAAAGGGAGCACCTCTGCGATTGTCACGACCGGGTCCTCCGAGCTCTGACCTCAGACTGGGTGAAGCCGAAAGCTAGCGCTCTTATTGTTTCAATCATGGTCGGCACACAACTGAACTCATGAGTACAAAAAATCTATTGCACAAGTCTCATAGTAATAATGAGCACCGAAGAAAGGTATCAATGGGGGTACTATTTTCTTCGAAGATGCTTCTTACACTTCGTCTGTAATATAACATAAGTTCCCTGAGCGCGCTTTGTCTGTTACAGCCTTATGGCCCGGTTGCCTGGTTATCGGAAACACTGTCGATATTCTCGACAGGTGGAGTACATAACACTTTTCGGTCCTTGACCAAAGAGGGAGAAGACGACGGTCGGTTAAGACGCGTTTAAAGTTTGGTTGAACAAAGATATGATATTAGTACTTCGGTACATACAATCATTATACATAAAATTCTTTTACCCAAGTCACTTGGGGGCTCTTAAATTTATATGAGCCGTTTTATAATAAGTGTTCTTCTTCTTAGTCGTTCCAAAGTTTTTATTACTATTATTATTTATCACTCCTTTTTTCGACACGAGTGTGTGGTCACTAGCCGGGGAGCCTAATTTCTCTCTCAAAGCCGCTAGAGTTTAGTTTGCTAAACTGGCCTAATGAGAAGTACTCTGCCTTCGGGATAGGAGGTTGAAGCCGTAGGTTGACCCGCTCGAAGTCTTGAGATAGGATGTGTCATGTTAAAGCACGACAGAAGCACTATTTTTTTTCTGAAGTCCAATTTTCGGATTGGCACCGAACACTTGATCTTGTTCGGACTTCACATTTTTACTGACGTTTTTTGGTTTTCCAAGCTTATGGCACTTTTAAACTATTTGTGTGTTTCTAGCACAAATCTCACAGTGCAACGCCGGACACCTTTATAGATTCGGCAAAAACATTCTTGGATCTCACTATATATGTATTGGTTTCGAAGTGTGTCTTCGGTCAATAGTTGGGTTGCCCGGCTCCTGCGCTTGCCTCCTATGTTCCGCTTTGATCGGCTAGGTGTGCAAAGGGAGAACCACTGCGATTGTGCTTCCAGCTCACATGGTTAAGCACCTCAGTGGAGAAAGCCGAAAACTGACTGTCACAATAAGCGTAAACTGGTCAGCAATCCGATGACTGTGTTAAATGACGAGCCATTCATAACATTGGCTGAAGTGTTTACGGCTTGACCTCGACTGTCGCCGAACACTACCGGGGGCTATTAACTGGCCTCCCAAACTAAAATCCTCGATATTTTGCTCTTACATTAGAGCTGAGGTTTCATGATCATGCTTAGCATGACAACCCAAAGAAAGGAACCGATAGCGGGACTATTTTCTTTGGAAGACATTTCTTATGTTAAACAGTAATATAACATATCTCTCTGCGTACCTTTGTTTATAAAACCGTATGGCCAGATTGCCTTGTTTGTCGTAAATCTTTGCCCTCATAAAGGCTTTATAAAGTAGGACAAACACTGCCCGGCTTCTGGCCGAGGAGGTTGAAGCCGATGGTCGGTTAACAAAGTTTTGTACAATGCGGATCCGATCATTAATGACATAAAGTACTTGGATACATAGAGTCATTACACATAATTTGTGATTTTACTATGGATATCGATCCTTAATTCGGCCACCCGTGCCTGCATTAAGGCTGGGGGGCTACTGGGCTTTGGCCTTATTATTTACAAATATTAAAGGGGCACATCGATCCCGTGATCTGGTGTTGCCACCCGACCAGTGTGTCCGGGGCTACTGCATTGCCTGTTCAATGCAGAAAATTTTAAGTGCAATACAGTTGCCGAGGAGATTTTGATCCTTAGGTTGGTCGGCCACACCCAACCTGAGTCTCGAGGACTAAGCACGCCACTTTTTGTGTCCCGAAGTATTCTGCCGAGCTAGGACTTGATCCTCAGGCCGATTTTGCAAATCAACCTGAGTCTCAGCGGCTACTTGGATCAGCGGTCTTACGTCATCCTTCAGGTGCATCTCGGGTTTTAGACCGATACACACCTTGAGCGCTACTGGCTATATATCTCGGCAGAGAATAAATTGCAATGATAAAAAATATTGACAAAAAATTGGCCCACAGTCGGGGTGGTGCACCACCTCAGAAGCAGTCCGGCATAAAGCTCGGGCGCTAGTGGCTGGCTCCATAGAGGGCATTTCCGGCATTAAGCTCGGCTAAATTCCTTCAACTTTTTTGAACCAAGGTGATATGACACCTCGGATATAGTCCGGCGTTGGAGCTGGGACACTGTCTAGCGTTGGAGCTCGGATATAGTCCGGCGTTGGAGCTCGGATATAGTCCGGCGTTGGAGCTTGGACATAGTCCGGTGTTGGAGCCCGGATACATTCCGGCGTTGGAGCTCGGAAGCGGTCCGACATTGGTGCTCGGCCGCAAAAGATACCTCGAATGCAGTCCGGCGTTAGAGCTCGGACGCAAGAGGACACTGCCTCCCGGGAACAACTTCAAACCTGAGGTGTGGCAGAAAAATAACAAGGCATTGATAAAGGCCGGAAACTTAAAGGGGCTCCTCGGATACCCGACGTGTAAACTCGCCAAACGCATTTCGGCGATCCTCAAGATCGAAGATGAGAAGATTTGTTGAACCAGTTTTCAAGACCGTCAACCAAAGATGAAGAACAGTTCGGAAGAATCGAGGAGCGTACCTAACTTGAAGACCGGTTCAGGGGCTACTGACGGTGTCCTGGACTAGGGGGTACTCACCACGTCGTCTCCCGATCTGCTAGATTAGGCCGAGGACCCCCATGGCCATATACTAATGGGCCAGTTCGGACAACTGCCACATACATGGAAGATTCCACAAGACTTGGTGATCAAGACAAGGACTCCTCCCCACCGGCGTATTCGGCTAGGACTCTTGTTATCCTAGGCCTCTGGTGCATTATATAAACCGAGGCCAGGCTAGTCGATAGATCATATACAAACAATCATACCATAGGCTAGCTTCTAGGGTTTAGCCTCTCCGATCTCGTGGTAGATCTATGCTTGTACTACCCATATCATCAACATTAATCAAGCAGGACGTAGGGTTTTACCTCCATCAAGAGGGCCCGAACCTGGGTAAAACATCGTGTCCCCTGCCTCCTATTACCATCTGCCTATCCGTTTTGATTGGGCACTGATCATGGAGTTTACCTCCGCGGATATTTTTCAGCACTCGCCCTTGGGCGATGTGCTAGATTCATTGAGGTCTCTCTCCATGTCAGGAGACCCTCGGCCGAACTATGTCTGGCTCGAGTGGCAAGCGGACGACGAAGGAATTCGTTCCCCACCCACCACCCACTTAATGGCCACTATCGACGACTTAACCGACATGCTTGATTTCGACTCCGAAGACATCAACGGTATGGACGACGATGCAGGAGGGGAACAAGAACCACCGCCCACAGGGCGCTGGACAGCCATTTCATCACACGATATACACATGGTGGATACACCCAAAGAAAACAACGATGAGGAATGGAAGGATGCAACGAAGGATAGTCCCCTCGAGAAGCAACCAAAGCGACGATGTAGGCGCTGCTCCAAATCCCGCCTCAGCAAAAACAGCGATAACAACGCAAGAAAGAATAATACCCCGGTCCACTCCAAAGGAAACAACGACCATATGGACCCAGCGATGGAGCAGGATGAGCCAGCGGACGACAAACATAGTACAGAGCCGCTGTCCGATCACGGCGACGCCAAGGGTAAAGCTCATCAACCTGTCTCCGGAGAGGAGAACAGTCCGGACGACGATGCACACATCATCCCGGAAAGGCACTTGGAACAAGAGAACCTCCATAGAAGGCTTATCGCCACCGCGGGGAGCCTGAAGAAGCAGAAGCAAAGGCTTAAGGCCACGCAGAATACGCTCAACAGCAGATGGAACAAAGTGCTTGACACTGAAGAAAAGTACGGCGCCAGTCGCCACACAAAGAGCTATCCAAAGTGCAAGCTACTGCCTGAATTCGACGACGAGGCTTTAGAGCCCATTCAGCCGAAAAATAAAACGACCGATCAGCCGGATCGACCACCCCGTGGCCGCGACAGGGCGGCTAACGATGTCACACACAAGTCAGCGCACGATTTACGTGAAGACCTGCACAAAAAAAGCTGGTATGGCCAGGTCCATCTACGGATCTAGGAAGCGCGCTCCGGCACAAAATCATGGCCGCCCAAACGACTATACTGACCGAATAACAGCTCGGAATCAAAACCAAACGGTACAACCATCAGAAGAATGCCATGACACATCCAAATACAGGGGTGCCGCGCACCCCCTATGCTTCACTGATGAGGTGCTGGATCATGGATTCCAAGAGGGATTCAAAGCCATGAACATAGAGGCATACGACGGAACGACAGACCCTGGGGTCTGGATTGAGGACTTTATCCTTCACATCCACATGGCTCACGGAGATGATCTCCACGCCATCAAATACCTGCCCCTCAAGTTGAAAGGACCATCTCGGCACTGGCTGAAAAGCCTCCCCAAAAAGTCAATTGGAAGCTGGGAAGAGCTTGAGGATGCTTTTAGGGCCAATTTTCAAGGGACATATGTCCGACCTCCGGACGCAGACGATTTGAGTGACATAATTCAACAGCACGGAGAGTCAGCCCGAAAGCTTTGGAACAGATTTCTCACGAAGAAGAATCAAATCGTCGACTGCCCGGATGCCGAAGCCTTAGCGGCTTTCAAGCACAGTGTCCGGGAGGAATGGCTCGCCAGACACCTCGGCCAGGAAAAACCGAGGACAATGACAACCCTAACAAGCCTTATGACCCGCTTTTGCGCGGGCGAAGACAGTTGGCCGGCCCGTAGTGGCACCAGCAACCCAGGCACATCCGAAGTCAGGGATGGCAACAGGAAACCGCGACGCAATAAGAGCAAGCGTCGAAACAACGAAGACAGCCCTGACAACACGGCGGTAAACGCCGGATTTAGGAGCTCTCGACCCGGTCAACGGAAAAAGCCATTTAAAGGCAGCAGAGATGGACCGTCCAGCCTAAACAAGATTCTAGACAGATTATGTCAGATTCATGGCACCTTCGACAAACCTGCAAATCACACCAACAGAGAATGCTGGGTCTTCAAGAAGGCCGGCAAGCTAAACGCCGAACACAAGGGGAGGGAGACACCAAGCGAAGACGAGGATGAGCCTCGTCAGCCGAACACTGGGGGACAGAAAAAATTCCCACCAGAGGTCAAAACAGTGAACATGATTTACGCAACTCACATACCGAAGAGGAGGCGCAAACGTGCACTCCGAGATGTATACGCCGTGGAGCCCTCCACCCCCAAGTTCAACCCTTGGTCGGCCTGCCCGATCACTTTTGATCGCAGGGATCACCCGACTAGTATCTGGCACGGAGGATCGGCTGCCTTGGTCTAGACCCAATAATTGACGGATACCATCTCACCCGAGTCCTTATGGACGGCGGTAGTAGTCTTAATCTGATATATCAGGACACCGTCCGCAAAATGGGGATAGACCCGACAGGAATCAACCAAAGCAATACTACCTTTAAAGGAGTAATACCAGGCCCTGAGGCCCGCTGCACGGGCTCTCTAGTACCAGAGGTTGCATTCGGTTCTCCCGAAAACTTCCGAAGCGAAGAATTAACCTTCGACATCGCTCCATTCCGAAGCGGCCATCACGCACTACTCGAAAGATCGGCCTTCGCTTGTTTTAATGCAGTACCGCATTACGCTTATCTTAAGCTTAAGATGCCCGGTCCATGTGGCATCATCATAGTTAGTGGAAACACAGAGCGTTCCTCACGCACGGAGGAATATGTGGTGGCTCTAGCAGCCAATCACTGAACGACCTCTCCAACCAGAAGAAATGATCGGTCATCAAGACAGCGGACACGGTTAGACGAGTCCGGCGCACCACTCGCTGTAACAGCTTAGATAAACCTGAGATTGGGTCGATGGATATACCCTCATAGGTGGTGCTAGGGGCTTCCCGCATGTAAAAAGGGCTACAGTTCGGCTTGACCCTATTTAGATTGCATTTTAATGGTTCATTAAGAATAACCAATTTTTCGCACGACGACTTTCACCTGCGTTTTTCTCTTTTACAGATGATCATCGTGCTACACCCTTCCAGGATACGGCACAACAGAGACACAGGCGCAGACGTGCAGCAGGGCCCCGCTCAAAGGTTTCTTTTTAGATTAAGACCCTGTGTAAACCTTTTTTACTGTCTCTTGTTGCTTCACTCCCTCCGGATAGTCAACACAACCGAAAGGGATGCTGGTGTTATTTGGCATTTCGTCACGTCAGACTAATGCAAGTTCCTGGAAAATCAGGGCTCATTATCGAGGGCGTTACTCAGCCCAATATATGTTGTAAAGTCCGAATACCTTAGGGAGTGTTCGGCGTCGCGAGTTTTGCCTTATATGCATCAGCTCTGAATCATGTCTTTGGTCAATAGTTGGGTTTGCCCGGCTCCCGTGTTTTGGTACCTTACATTCCGCTCTATTGGCTAAGGTGGCACCGGAGAACTACTGCGATTGTGCCCTGGTTCATCCGGATGAGCACCTCAGTAGAGAAAGCCGAAAACTGACTGTCATGATAAAGCGCGAGACTGGTCAACCACTCGACGACTCAGCGGAATCTTCGCGATTCCTCCGCATTAACGAAGGACCGGTTTCCCGGTCATGTATGTACGCGCACCGTATTCGGATGAGCGAGGAAGTACTAGGGGCTATATAGTAGCCCCACCGTCAAACCCCTATGGCTAAGTGAAAGTGTTAAATCTATATAGTCCGATTGTCTTGTTCGCCGCGCTATCACCTCCTTAATGGACCAAGACGTTGGGTCAAGTGTGAATACGTGCTTTTCTGAACACCCCCGCATTATGTGCGTGGGGGCTGAAGCCAACAACTGCAAACCTTTGAGTTATATACATACATAAACGGCCGCACAGGAGGCATCATAATACTTTCAGGCAAAAGTATAAACACAGCCTTTATAATCCAAATAGCATTGTTTTTACAATTGGGATACATGTCACTCGAACATGATAATCTTCGAGCACTGAGCCTCTATCAAACGAGCACCTTCTAGGACTTCTTCAAAATAGTGCTCAGCCGAGACCTGGCCTACGGCCGGATCCCAGGTTGCAATAGAGGTGGCCTCCATCTCTGCCCAGTATGTCTTAACACGGGCAAGAGCCATCCACGCACCCTCTATGCATGCCGACCTCTTTACAGCATCGATATGCGGCACAACACCAAGGAATCGTTGCACTAAACCAAAATAACTATTCGGCCTTAGTCCCTTCGGCCAAAGATGATCCACGACAGACCTCATGGAAAGTCCGGAAAACCTATGGAGCTCGGCCCACTCGGCCATTTGTTCATTTAACAGCAGCGGACGTGTTGGAACACTGAACTGCGACCAGAACAATCTCTCCACTTCATGATCTTTTTGATCTTTGAAAAACTCAGTCGCATCAGCAGCACTCATTGCCAAGTCCAAGTATGCGTCTGCAGCACTCCATAATTGATCCATAGGGGAATACTTCGAATCTCCGAACTTCGTCCGCAACAAAAAGGGCTTCCCAGCCGTGATATCTCCGGCTTGACGGAGCTCCTCCTTCGCCGCTCTGATTTTAGAGCGGGTTTCCTTGGCTGCTTCCATGGCTTTCTTCAGGTCAGCCGCTTTCGCTTGGCTTTCCTTTTCAAGAAGCTCATATCGGCCGACGGCATCTTTCAGCTCAACAGCCATCTTGGCTATCTTATCTTCGCTCTGGCGATGAGTAGCCTGTTCGGCTCTTAACTCTTCGGCCGCCTTTAGGGCGGCCGCATCACTTCTCCTGGCTTATTCCTTGGCTCGGGCAAGTTCCACCCGAAGGGTTTATACGTCTCGAACGTATTTATAATTTTTGATTGCTCCATGCTATATTATCTACTGTTTTGGACATTATTGGGCTTTATTATCCACTTTTATATTATTTTCGGGGCTAACCTATTAACCGGAGGCCCAGCCCAGAATTGCTGTGTTGGGATCCCAATCCTAAGTCACACCGATCTAGCATGTAACACTTCATATCACTTTGCGGCCTCACGCACGGTATTCCCATGGGTGCCACCTTACCTGGCCCGGGACCGTTTGCGCCTTTTGGCTCACGTATATGATAGTGTCGCTAGCATCCATATGACAGAGAACCCAGGCCGACATGACTAGTCATGAACCCAAAGTAGCACTAACTTACGGGGACAGGCATACATGAATCAACCTCGAGCATGTCGGTCAACAGCGTATGAATCCGGGCTGTAGCACTGGGCTAACAGGACTCCGGGAACCCGGGCTGTAGCAGGCTAGGCAGGACTCCGGATATTACCGCGTGACATTTCCCCGAAGGGACAGACACAGGAACGAAGTGAATCACATGCCGGCCAGTCAAGTGTTCCGAAGCAGTAGTGCTGGGCTAGCAGGACTCCGGTGAACCGGGCTGTAGCGGACTACTATGGCACATGGAAGCACAAGACTACATTTCCCCATAAGAGAGGCTACCAGAGGTAAACAACTAGGTTGACGGATCCCACACATAGCAATACACGTTACACGTACGCATAACATGCAAGTATGTGCTGTACAACATGGCATCACAACATAACTCAAACTCATATAGATAAAGGCCCAGAAGAGCCACATAGTATCAATAGAAACAGGGGTCTCATGACCCATCATTCAGAGCATATAAGCAACGGAAGCATTACATGTCTGAGTACAGACAACTACAAAAGGAAAAGACTAAGAAGCCTGACTATACACGACCCTCCCAAGGGTACAAGATCGTAGCTGGGATACAAGCTACTCGTCGAAGTCACTAGCGTAACCAACTGCAAAACATAAATAAGCAAACGTGAGTACAAAGGTACTCAGCAAGTCTTACATCAGAACTATCTACATATGCAACATTATCAACAAAGGGGGTGGTGGAGTTTTAACAGCAGCAAGCCAGCTTTGACTCAGTGGCTAGTCTATACTATGAGTATCAGAAACTTCTTTGAGGTGAGAAGACGCACACGAGTCCACATGTTCACCATATCAATACTCCACTATGGATCCGTTCCCGTCTTCCTACGAGAAGGCCATCCATAGCACTCACGCTTATCTTGTGGATTTTAGAGTATCCACTTCGAGTTGTCTATGTACTACATAAGTTCTCCAAGTTTCCATATCCGAGGAAAATGGCTATTCGAATAGATAATATTGACCCTGCAGGGGTGTACTTCTTCACACACGCTCTAGCCACATATAGCCCTGTACACGTCATGTACCTCGACAACCTTCAAGCGGAAGCCGGGCGAGGGTGTCGGCCACGACCTGACTAACCACACAAGTCTCTCGTCCAGGTTTATCGCCTATTCGGGTTCCATCCGCAAGGAGATCCGGCCGGGGTGTCGCTCACGGCCCCAAACGATGTGTGCAGGGTTCCCAAGCCCACCATCCGGGTGCCACTTGGTACACCGTGCCACGGTGCCTAGTCTGTCCCAAGCCCGTCCCGTCGGACACCACCTGGTAGACAAGTAGCACTACCTACAAACGCCAGAAACTAGTTGCAACTTCTGGACAAAGATCAAGCGGATTAATAAGCCGAGAGGGGCCGGATAACCGGAACCCAATGTGTGGTAGTAACTGGACTTGGATAACATACACAGAACTCAGTGCTTGAGGACGGTTCCAATGAGACAACCCACCATGTACTCCTACATGGCCTCTCATCGCTACCTTTACCAAAACGTGTTCACACACTTAGCCTTTACCGGTAGGACATGTTCACCACTCCGATTCATTCCCGATGAATCAGACCTGACACAACTCTAAGCATAGTTGGCATAAAGAAAAACAAGCATGGATGAGCAGGCACATCAAGGCTCAAGCAACTCCTACTCATGCTAGTGGGTTTCAACTATTTACTGTGGCAATGACAGGTCATGCAGAGGAATGGGTTCAGCTACCGCAGCAGAAAGTAGCAGTTTGAATCGTTGTTGTCCTAATGCAGTAAAAGGAGCAGGAGCGAGAGAGTGGGATTTATCAAGATGCTCAAGGGGGTTTGCTTGCCTGATAGATCCACGAAGAAGCACTGCTCCTCAGACAGGTACTCGGGACACCTTCCGGAGTAGAACCTATCGAGAGGGGACGGTGCCGGCAATCAATAAACAACCATATGCAACAATATGATGCATGAAGATGACATTTCAAAGATGCTATAATTTGCCCTAATGCATTTAGCATCAATTTGGTTGAAGTCCATATGAACCAAGGGTTCATATGCAAACCCCAATTTAAGTATATAACATGCCATTATTAAATTTTCACTTATACAGCAAGTATAAGTTGGGTTTTCATGCATGAAACTGGCATAAATGGATTCCTTGCATTTTTCTAATGATTTTTCATATATAATTTATTTCATTCTGAGCTACGGTTTAATTACTATGAATTTTAGAAGTTTTAACTATTTTCTAAAATTCTTTGAATTATTTAAAATCCAGAAAAACAATTACTACGTCAGCGTGACGTCACAGAGGCGTCAGCAGGGCTGACCAGGTCAAACCTGACGTGTGGGGGCCACACGTCAGTGACACTGGGGTTAACCCCGGGCCAAACCCGCACTGACCAGGGTTTGACTTGGCTCTGGGGCCCACTGTCAGCGGCTGGTGGGGTGGCTAATGGTGGGGATTAGCGCTAATTAAGCCGCCACATCAGCCTCGCCGGAGTTCGGCCGGCGATGACCAAACCGCGCGGCGGTGCGTCGCCAGAATGCGCTACAGGCGGCGGAAGAGCGCGCGGAGACCACCGGGGCGTAGCCCGTCGTCGTCTGCATCCAGTGGAGCATGTGGGATGAGCTGGGGAGGCCGGAGCTCACCGGAATGGAGCTCGCGGCGGCTGCCAGAGTTCGGGGCTGGTGCGGGTTAGCGCTGCGGTGTGCTAATGAGCGAGGCGAAGGTCTGGCGGGGCACTACGCGTTGCGGGGACCAAGTTGGACTCGTTGGGGTGACCATTTGGTCGCCGGAGCTGCGCCGACGACGAGCTCAAGCGGCGGCGGCTACGGTCGTCAAGGGGGCGACGTCTACGGCTCAAAATCGAAGGGGAGGAAGGAGGGAATCCACGCAGGAGCTCACAGCGGTTCGTTCGGTGGCCTCAGCGAGCTCGGGGAAGCGTCGGAGCGGGCGCACGGTCGCCGGCGATCTCGGTGGCCCGAGGTTGAAGAAGACGGCGGTGAGGGCGTCCGGCGTCGCTTGGCTTGGCGAGGAGGTCGAGAACGAGGTAGCGGAGCTACTGGGCACGTCGAGGGGTCAAGGGGGAGGCTCTGGGTGAGGCAACGGTGAGCGGCGGCGGCGGCTGCGTTCGATGCGTGTGAGGGAGAGAACCAGGGGAGAGGATGGGGACGAGAGAGAGCGAGAGAGAGTCGGGGGATGGCGTGGCGTCCTTAGGGCGACGGGGAGACATGTAGGGAGGCAGGAGGTGGCCGGCGCGTGGCCGGCGCGCGGCGAGCACGCACCCCTGCCTTCTGGCGCGAGGAGGGAGATGACTGGCGTGGCCAGTCAACTGGGCCGGCTTGTTGGGCCAGAGCAGGTTGGCCGCCAGGTGAGGCTAGGTACGATTCCCTTTCTCTCATTTATTTTGTTTTTGTTTTCTATTTGCTAACATTTGTTTTGTATCTAAAAGAAATGTTAAAACATTTCCATAAATGCTGAAAATAATTGTGGCATCTAGATATAATATTCTAGAGGCCCTCACCAATTCCCAACATTTTTGGAGCCATTAAAATATTTATATAATTTAAACAACTCCAAATCCAATATTTATGCATTGATTCAAAAATCCAAAATGTGTATAAAAAATGTGCATCACCTCTGGTTGTTGTTTGCAACATTTTCCAAAGACCATGAACATTTTTGAAGAGCATTTTGGGTTTACTGAAATTCCAATTTTAATTTGAACCTATTTGAATTTGCTTTGGTGCTAGGGTTTGAAACATCCCCATTTCAATTTCATTTGAAAATTTAAACATGATGCACAAAGCAAGCCTAGGACCATACCAGAACTAGGGATGTGACAACTCGCCCCCACTCGAAAAAATCTCGTCCCGAGATTCAGGAGTTGGCGGAAAGAAAGCGGGGTACTCAAGTCGAAGACGATCTTCTCGCTCCCAAGTAGCTTCTCTCTCGGAATGATGAGACCATTGAACCTTGAGAAACTTTATGTTATGACGTCGAGTGACACGCTCTGCTTGATCCAGAATGCGAACGGGGTACTCTCAATAAGTACGGTTATCTTGGAGATCAAGCGTTTCATGGTCCACTCCGCGGATGGGATCCGAGAAGCAACACCTGAGTTGAGAGACGTGGAAGACATCATGAACTCGAGAAAGATGTGGGGGTAGTTCCAACTGGTAGGCAACCTCTCCTTGTTTAGCGATAATGCGAAAAGGACCGATGTAACAAGGAGCCAACTTGCCCTTGATTCCGAAACGATGGGTACCCTTCAAAGGAGTAACCCGAAGGTAAGCCTTGTCGCCAACTTCATAAGCCACTTCCTTATGACGACGGTCATACTGGCTCTTTTGATGAGATTGGGCTGTTTTCAAATTCTCTCGAATGATGCGAACTTGCTCTTCTGCCTCCTGGATCATATCCGGTCCAAAGAATTGTCTTTCACCGGTTTCTGACCAGTTCAAAGGTGTTCGACATCTTCGTCCATACAGAATCTCGAAGGGTGCTTTCTTAAGACTAGATTGGTAGCTATTGTTATAAGCAAACTCGGCAAAGGGAAGACATTTCTCCCAATCCATACCGAATGAGATAACGCAAGCTCTAAGCATGTCTTCGAGAATTTGGTTGACCCTTTCCACCTGACCACTTGACTGAGGGTGGAAAGCGGTACTGAAGGAGAGATGGGTGCCCATGGCAGTTTGGAAACTTTCCCAGAAATGAGAGGTGAAAAGACTGCCACGGTCTGAATTGATCTCTAGTGGAACACCATGGAGTGACACTATTCAGGAGATATATAAGTCAGCGAGATGGCTAGCAGTGATACTCTCTCGAACAGGTAGGAAGTGAGCCACTTTGGAGAGACGGTCAATGACTACGAAGATAGCATTATTTCCTTTCTTGGTCCTAGGAAAGCCGGTGATGAAGTCCATACCAACTTTGTCCCATTTCCACTCGGAAATAGCTAAAGGTTGAAGGGTGCCAGCAGGTCTTTGATGCTCTGCCTTAACGCGACGACAAACGTCACAGTTGGCAATATACTGAGCGATTTCTCTCTTCATCCTAGTCCACCAGAACCTCTGGCGTAGGTCCTGATACATCTTTGTACTACCGGGATGAATCGTGAGAGGGGATTCATGGGCCTCCTTAAGGATCAGTTGCTGCATCTATTGACATTTGGGAACCACCAAATGGTTTCCAAAGTAAACAACACCTCGTTCATCCATAGAGAAACAGTTGGCAACTCCCTTGGAAATATTCTTCTTGATCCGGGAGATTCCCGTATCATGCTTCTGAGCCTCTATGATCTGATCCGTAAGGGTAGGTTTCGCCACCAAGGTAGAAAGGGAACCATGAGGAGCTATGTGAAGGTTAAGCTTACAGAATTCCTCATGGAGGGGTGGTTGACATTGTTGCAACATGAGGTTGTTGCAATAGGATTTACGACTCAAAGCATCAGCCATGACATTGGCTTTGCCTGGGGTGTAGGTGATTCCTAAGTCATAATCCGAGATCAACTCCAACCAACGTCTCTGTCTGAGATTCAGATCCGGTTGGGTGAAGATATATTTGAGACTCTGATGGTCAGTGTAGATTTCGCAACGGTTACCAAGAAGGTAATGTCGCCAAGTCTTAAGTGCATAGACTACGGCTGCAAGCTCTAGATCATGTGTAGGATAATTCTCCTCATGTGGATGCAACTGTCGAGATGCATAGGCAATCACATGATGATCCTGCATAAGAATGCAACCTAATCCTTGACGCGAAGCGTCGCAATAGATAACAAAGTCCTTAGTGAAATCCGGTGGCACGAGTATGGGCGCAGAAGTCAGGCGTCTTTTCAGTTCCTGAAAACTATGCTCACACTGTGGGGTCCACTCAAACCTTTTATCTTTCTTGAGAAGCTCCGTGAGGGGTTTGGCCACTTTGGAGAAGTTTTCAATGAAGCAGCAACAATAACTGGCTAGACCAAGGAAACTCCTAACTTGTTTGACCGTTTCGGGTGGAGTCCAATCGAGAACGGCTTTGACTCTCTCGGGATTGACAGCAATGCCCTTACCAGAGATCACGTGGCCCAGATAGGTCACTTATGGCAACCAAAATTCACACTTGGAAAACTTGGCATAAAGGCGATGCACTCTGAGTTTTTCTAACACAAGCCTAAGATGTTCGGCATGCTCTTCCTCGTTCTTCGAGTAAATAAGAATATCATCGAGATAAACCACGACGAACTTATCTAAGTACTCCATAAAGATCGAGTTCATCAAGCGGGAGAAAGTAGCTGGAGCATTGGTTAGGCCGAAAGACATCACGGTGTACTCGTATTGACCATAACAAGTGACAAAGGACATTTTGGGGATGTCCCCGTTTCTGATTTTGATTTGGTGGTAGCCTAACCTCAAATCCATCTTGGAAAAGACTGAGGATCCAGCGAGCTGATCATACAGGTCGTTGATCCTGGGGAGCGGATACTTGTTCTTTATCGTGACCAAATTAACGGGACGATAATCTACCACCATCCGATCCGTACCTTCCTTCTTCTTGACGAAGAGGACAGGACAAGCCCAAGGAGAAGAACTGGGACGGATGAAACCCTTTTGCAAGGACTCATCAAGTTGTTTCTTAAGCTCAGCTAACTCCAAAGGTGCCATCTTGTATGGTCTCCTAGAGATTGGAACAGTTCCTGGGATAAGTTCTATGCCAAACTCTACATCTCTGTCAGGTGGGACACCTGGCAGTTCTTCTGGAAAAACATCCGGGAAGTCACGGACTATCGGAATATCTTCAAGGTCTGGAAGAGGGCTGGCATTAAAAGAATAGAGTTGATGCCTTGCAACTCTAGTGGAGATAGTGACTATTTTGCCAGATGGATGTGTAAGTTGAACAGTTCTGCTGTAACAATCGATCTTGGCATGATGAGCTGTCATCCAGTACATACCCAAGATGATGTTAATATCTGCGGAGTTGAGAGATATCAAAGACGCAAGGAATACCTGTCTGTCAACAAGGATTTCATTACCATGGCTTACCTTGGAGGTTTGCCATTTGGAACCAGGAGTCTGGATTATTAGTGGAGTCGGCATATCACAAAATGACATGTTGTGCAACCGAGCGTATCCTTCGGATATGAAGGAGTGGGATGCTCCAGTATCAAACAGAACTGAAGCTGGGTGACAATTGACAAGAAGCGTACCCAGTACAACGTCGGGATCATCTTGAGCTTCTGTGGCTGAGACATGGTGCACACATGCTCGTTCAATGGAGGCTGGCTTGGTACTGATCATCTTGCCTGATGGCTTTTCACGGCCAACAGACCTCTCAGACTGGGGTGGAGTATAACTGGACTGAGGGCAGTCGCGTGCATAGTGCCCTGGTTCTCTGCAGGTGAAGTAAGTTCCTGAGGTAGGACGTGGACCTACATTGGCAAGTGGTCCACTAATAGGCCTGGGTGGAGCACATTGCTGAGTTGGGTGAGGCGCCACATAGGATGGCCTCGGTGCATATCGAGGTGGAAGAGCTGAGTTCGGAATCCAAATCCGTCACTTCTAAGAGCCAGAGCGGGAGGAAGAACCCAGATCACGGTTGTGCTTTCGAGACTCCTCGTAAGTGAGTTGAGCTGTCTCTGCATTAATGGCCTTGTTCACAAGAGCCTGGAAAGTATCACAATGATGCAGGTGGAGATCAC
Source organism: Triticum urartu (assembly GCF_056163025.1). Taxonomy (NCBI): domain Eukaryota; kingdom Viridiplantae; phylum Streptophyta; class Magnoliopsida; order Poales; family Poaceae; genus Triticum; species Triticum urartu. Next base: position 709,630,310 of record NC_141879.1, on the reverse strand, counting down.
GACGCAACTTAGGGTTGAGACCCTTCCGGAACCTAGCCTGCTTCTTAGCGTCCGTGGAAACTTCTTCTGTAGCATAGCGGGCGAGGTTTCCAAACTCTCTACTGTAAGCATCAACAGGCAGCTTACCCTGGGTAAAACTACAGAACTCTTCCCTCTTGTGATCAATGAGAGCTTGAGGAATGTGGTGCTCATGAAAAGCCTCGGTGAAATCCCTCCAGGTAGGAATCTGACCAGCTGGAAGCATAGCCTCGTAGTTCTGCCACCAAATACTAGTAGGACCTTCCAGGTGATAGGTAGCATAGGTGACCTTGTCACCTTCAGCCACGTTCGCAGAAAGCAACTTGTGAGTGATGCTTCGGAGCCAGTCATCTGCATCGAGTGGCTCAATGGAATGATGGAAGGTGGGTGGTTTCAGACCAATGAAGTCAGTGATGGAAACCAACTTCTTATGCTGATGTGCGGTGTTCTGCTCAATCTGTGCCAGTAAGCGGTTAGTCTCATGATTGTTCCTCTCGGATGCTAACAAGAACTCTGTCATCAAAGGCTGGTCAGGAGGATCCTTGTCCCTACCATCTCCGTGATTCTTGCTATGAGCAACTGAACCTCGGTTAGCAGACGACATCCTGGCACAGAAACCAAGGAAACAAGGATGGAATTAGCATCGACATAGGGATGCGGAATGTAATGCAAAAGCTTTGGAAATTCTTGAAATCCTGGGACAATTTCGGCAGCATAACGGCTGTAAATGCTCAAAAGGATTTTTGAGACATTCATCAAAGGAATAGCATAATCAATCGGCATCATAACATCAAGGTTCTGGGTCAAACTGAGGACACACGGAAGTAGTAGAACTGTAAGGAGACACAACCCAACAATCCTAAGACTTTACGGTTTAGTAACACGTCATCCTGAGAGATAGAGGAGAAGCCTAGGCCTTAACCCTCGTAGAAAAGAAGAGGCTGACTCAGAAAGAATGGCATGAGGTAAAGGAGTAAAAAGAGCCTTACGTTCCCTTCCACAATCAATTCCCTTATATAACTAAAGCATTTCTAGACTCAACTTCGACCAGTTTGGCTTGGTAATCCTACAGTCAATCAGGCTCTGATACCAACGCTGTCGGGACCCCAATCCTAAGTCACACCGATCTAGCATGTAACACTTCATATCACTTTGCGGCCTCACGCACGGTATTCCCATGGGTGCCACCTTACCTGGCCCGGGACCGTTTGCGCCTTTTGGCTCACGTATATGATAGTGTCGCTAGCATCCATATGACAGAGAACCCAGGCCGACATGACTAGTCATGAACCCAAAGTAGCACTAACTTACGGGGACAGGCATACATGAATCAACCTCGAGCATGTCGGTCAACAGCGTATGAATCCGGGCTGTAGCACTGGGCTAACAGGACTCCAGGAACCCGGGCTGTAGCAGGCTAGGCAGGACTCCGGATATTACCGCGTGACATTTCCCCGAAGGGACAGACACAGGAACGAAGTGAATCACATGCCGGCCAGTCAAGTGTTCCGAAGCAGTAGTGCTGGGCTAGCAGGACTCCGGTGAACCGGGCTGTAGCGGACTACTATGGCACATGGAAGCACAAGACTACATTTCCCCATAAGAGAGGCTACCAGAGGTAAACAACTAGGTTGACGGATCCCACACATAGCAATACACGTTACACGTACGCATAACATGCAAGTATGTGCTGTACAACATGGCATCACAACATAACTCAAACTCATATAGATAAAGGCCCAGAAGAGCCACATAGTATCAATAGAAACAGGGGTCTCATGACCCATCATTCAGAGCATACAAGAAACGGAAGCATTACATGTCTGAGTACAGACAACTACAAAAGGAAAAGACTAAGAAGCCTGACTATACACGACCCTCCCAAGGGTACAAGATCGTAGCTGGGATACAAGCTACTCGTCGAAGTCACTAGCGTAACCAACTGCAAAACATAAATAAGCAAACGTGAGTACAAAGGTACTCAGCAAGTCTTACATCAGAATTATCTACATATGCAACATTATCAACAAAGGGGGTGGTGGAGTTTTAACAGCAGCAAGCCAGCTTTGACTCAGTGGCTAATCTATACTATGAGTATCAGAAACTTCTTTGAGGTGAGAAGACGCACACGAGTCCACATGTTCACCATATCAATACTCCACTATGGATCCGTTCCCGTCTTCCTACGAGAAGGCCATCCATAGCACTCACGCTTATCTTGCGGATTTTAGAGTATCCACTTCGAGTTGTCTATGTACTACATAAGTTCTCCAAGTTTCCATATCCGAGGAAAACGGCTATTCGAATAGATAATATTGACCCTGCAGGGGTGTACTTCTTCACACACGCTCTAGCCACTTATAGCCCTATACACGTCATGTACTTCGACAACCTTCAAGCGGAAGCCGGGCGAGGGTGTCGGCCATGACCTGACTAACCACACAAGTCTCTCGTCCAGGTTTATCGCCTATTCGGGTTCCATCCGCAAGGAGATCCGGCCGGGGTGTCGCTCACGGTCCCAAACGATGTGTGCAGGGTTCCCAAGCTCACCATCCGAGTGCCACTTGGTACACCGTGCCATGGTGCCTAGTCTGTCCCAAGCCCGTCCCGTCGGACACCACCTGGTAGACAAGTAGCACTACCTACAAATGCCAGAAACTAGTTGCAACTTCTGGACAAAGATCAAGCGGATTAATAAGCCGAGAGGGGCCGGATAACCGGAACCCAATGTGTGGTAGTAACTGGACTTGGATAACATACACAGAACTCAATGCTTAAGGACGGTTCCAATGAGACAACCCACCATGTACTCCTACATGGCCTCTCATCGCCACCTTTACCAAAACGTGTTCACACACTTAGCCTTTACCGGTAGGACATGTTCACCACTCCGATTCATTCCCGATGAATCAGACCTGACACAACTCTAAGCATAGTTGGCATAAAGAAAACAACGATGAGGAATGGAAGGATGCAACGAAGGATAGTCCCCTCGAGAAGCAACCAAAGCGACGATGTAGGCGCTGCTCCAAATCCCGCCTCAGCAAAAACAGCGATAACAACGCAAGAAAGAATAATACCCCGGTCCACTCCAAAGGAAACAACGACCATATGGACCCAGCGATGGAGCAGGATGAGCCAGCGGACGACAAACATAGTACAGAGCCGCTGTCCGATCACGGCGACGCCAAGGGTAAAGCTCATCAACCTGTCTCCGGAGAGGAGAACAGTCCGGACGACGATGCACACATCATCCCGGAAAGGCACTTGGAACAAGAGAACCTCCATAGAAGGCTTATCGCCACCGCGGGGAGCCTGAAGAAGCAGAAGCAAAGGCTTAAGGCCACGCAGAATACGCTCAACAGCAGATGGAACAAAGTGCTTGACACTGAAGAAAAGTACGGCGCCAGTCGCCACACAAAGAGCTATCCAAAGTGCAAGCTACTGCCTGAATTCGACGACGAGGCTTTAGAGCCCATTCAGCCGAAAAATAAAACGACCGATCAGCCGGATCGACCACCCCGTGGCCGCGACAGGGCGGCTAACGATGTCACACACAAGTCAGCGCACGATTTACGTGAAGACCTGCACAAAAAAAGCTGGTATGGCCAGGTCCATCTACGGATCTAGGAAGCGCGCTCCGGCACAAAATCATGGCCGCCCAAACGACTATACTGACCGAATAACAGCTCGGAATCAAAACCAAACGGTACAACCATCAGAAGAATGCCATGACACATCCAAATACAGGGGTGCCGCGCACCCCCTATGCTTCACTGATGAGGTGCTGGATCATGGATTCCAAGAGGGATTCAAAGCCATGAACATAGAGGCATACGACGGAACGACAGACCCTGGGGTCTGGATTGAGGACTTTATCCTTCACATCCACATGGCTCACGGAGATGATCTCCACGCCATCAAATACCTGCCCCTCAAGTTGAAAGGACCATCTCGGCACTGGCTGAAAAGCCTCCCCAAAAAGTCAATTGGAAGCTGGGAAGAGCTTGAGGATGCTTTTAGGGCCAATTTTCAAGGGACATATGTCCGACCTCCGGACGCAGACGATTTGAGTGACATAATTCAACAGCACGGAGAGTCAGCCCGAAAGCTTTGGAACAGATTTCTCACGAAGAAGAATCAAATCGTCGACTGCCCGGATGCCGAAGCCTTAGCGGCTTTCAAGCACAGTGTCCGGGAGGAATGGCTCGCCAGACACCTCGGCCAGGAAAAACCGAGGACAATGACAACCCTAACAAGCCTTATGACCCGCTTTTGCGCGGGCGAAGACAGTTGGCCGGCCCGTAGTGGCACCAGCAACCCAGGCACATCCGAAGTCAGGGATGGCAACAGGAAACCGCGACGCAATAAGAGCAAGCGTCGAAACAACGAAGACAGCCCTGACAACACGGCGGTAAACGCCGGATTTAGGAGCTCTCGACCCGGTCAACGGAAAAAGCCATTTAAAGGCAGCAGAGATGGACCGTCCAGCCTAAACAAGATTCTAGACAGATTATGTCAGATTCATGGCACCTCCGACAAACCTGCAAATCACACCAACAGAGAATGCTGGGTCTTCAAGAAGGCCGGCAAGCTAAACGCCGAACACAAGGGGAGGGAGACACCAAGCGAAGACGAGGATGAGCCTCGTCAGCCGAACACTGGGGGACAGAAAAAATTCCCACCAGAGGTCAAAACAGTGAACATGATTTACGCAACTCACATACCGAAGAGGAGGCGCAAACGTGCACTCCGAGATGTATACGCCGTGGAGCCCTCCACCCCCAAGTTCAACCCTTGGTCGGCCTGCCCGATCACTTTTGATCGCAGGGATCACCCGACTAGTATCTGGCACGGAGGATCGGCTGCCTTGGTCTAGACCCAATAATTGACGGATACCATCTCACCCGAGTCCTTATGGACGGCGGTAGTAGTCTTAATCTGATATATCAGGACACCGTCCGCAAAATGGGGATAGACCCGACAGGAATCAACCAAAGCAATACTACCTTTAAAGGAGTAATACCAGGCCCTGAGGCCCGCTGCACGGGCTCTCTAGTACCAGAGGTTGCATTCGGTTCTCCCGAAAACTTCCGAAGTGAAGAATTAACCTTCGACATCGCTCCATTCCGAAGCGGCCATCACGCACTACTCGAAAGATCGGCCTTCGCTTGTTTTAATGCAGTACCGCATTACGCTTATCTTAAGCTTAAGATGCCCGGTCCATGTGGCATCATCATAGTTAGTGGAAACACAGAGCGTTCCTCACGCACGGAGGAATATGTGGTGGCTCTAGCAGCCAATCACTGAACGACCTCTCCAACCAGAAGAAATGATCGGTCATCAAGACAGCGGACACGGTTAGACGAGTCCGGCGCACCACTCGCTGTAACAGCTTAGATAAACCTGAGATTGGGTCGATGGATATACCCTCATAGGTGGTGCTAGGGGCTTCCCGCATGTAAAAAGGGCTACAGTTCGGCTTGACCCTATTTAGATTGCATTTTAATGGTTCATTAAGAATAACCAATTTTTCGCACGACGACTTTCACCTGCGTTTTTCTCTTTTACAGATGATCATCGTGCTACACCCTTCCAGGATACGGCACAACAGAGACACAGGCGCAGACGTGCAGCAGGGCCCCGCTCAAAGGTTTCTTTTTAGATTAAGACCCTGTGTAAACCTTTTTTACTGTCTCTTGTTGCTTCACTCCCTCCGGATAGTCAACACAACCGAAAGGGATGCTGGTGTTATTTGGCATTTCGTCACGTCAGACTAATGCAAGTTCCTAGAAAATCAGGGCTCATTATCGAGGGCGTTACTCAGCCCAATATATGTTGTAAAGTCCGAATACCTTAGGGAGTGTTCGGCGTCGCGAGTTTTGCCTTATATGCATCAGCTCTGAATCATGTCTTTGGTCAATAGTTGGGTTTGCCCGGCTCTCGTGTTTTGGTACCTTACATTCCGCTCTATTGGCTAAGGTGGCACCGGAGAACTACTGCGATTGTGCCCTGGTTCATCCGGATGAGCACCTCAGTAGAGAAAGCCGAAAACTGACTGTCATGATAAAGCGCGAGACTGGTCAACCACTCGACGACTCAGCGGAATCTTCGCGATTCCTCCGCATTAACGAAGGACCGGTTTCCCGGTCATGTATGTACGCGCACCGTATTCGGATGAGCGAGGAAGTACTAGGGGCTATATAGTAGCCCCACCATCAAACCCCTATGGCTAAGTGAAAGTGTTAAATCTATATAGTCCGATTGTCTTGTTCGCCGCGCTATCACCTCCTTAATGGACCAAGACGTTGGGTCAAGTGTGAATACGTGCTTTTCTGAACACCCCCGCATTATGTGCGTGGGGGCTGAAGCCAACAACTGCAAACCTTTGAGTTATATACATACATAAACGGCCGCACAGGAGGCATCATAATACTTTCAGGCAAAAGTATAAACACAGCCTTTATAATCCAAATAGCATTGTTTTTACAATTGGGATACATGTCACTCGAACATGATACTCTTCGAGCACTGAGCCTCTATCAAACGAGCACCTTCTAGGACTTCTTCAAAATAGTGCTTAGCCGAGACCTGGCCTACGGCCGGATCCCAGGTTGCAATAGAGGTGGCCTCCATCTCTGCCCAGTATGTCTTAACACGGGCAAGAGCCATCCACGCACCCTCTATGCATGCCGACCTCTTTACAGCATCGATATGCGGCACAACACCAAGGAATCGTTGCACTAAACCAAAATAACTATTCGGCCTTAGTCCCTTCGGCCAAAGATGATCCACGACAGACCTCATGGAAAGTCCGGAAAACCTATGGAGCTCGGCCCACTCGGCCATTTGTTCATTTAACAGCAGCGGACGTGTTGGAACACTGAACTGCGACCAGAACAATCTCTCCACTTCATGATCTTTTTGATCTTTGAAAAACTCAGTCGCATCAGCAGCACTCATTGCCAAGTCCAAGTATGCGTCTGCAGCACTCCATAATTGATCCATAGGGGAATACTTCGAATCTCCGAACTTCGTCCGCAACAAAAAGGGCTTCCCAGCCGTGATATCTCCGGCTTGACGGAGCTCCTCCTTCGCCGCTCTGATTTTAGAGCGGGTTTCCTTGGCTGCTTCCATGGCTTTCTTCAGGTCAGCCGCTTTCGCTTGGCTTTCCTTTTCAAGAAGCTCATATCGGCCGACGGCATCTTTCAGCTCAACAGCCATCTTGGCTATCTTATCTTCGCTCTGGCGATGAGTAGCCTGTTCGGCTCTTAACTCTTCGGCCGCCTTTAGGGCGGCCGCATCACTTCTCCTGGCTTATTCCTTGGCTCGGGCAAGTTCCACCCGAAGGGTTTATACGTCTCGAACGTATTTATAATTTTTGATTGCTCCATGCTATATTATCTACTGTTTTGGACATTATTGGGCTTTATTATCCACTTTTATATTATTTTCGGGGCTAACCTATTAACCGGAGGCCCAGCCCAGAATTGCTGTGTTGGGATCCCAATCCTAAGTCACACCGATCTAGCATGTAACACTTCATATCACTTTGCGGCCTCACGCACGGTATTCCCATGGGTGCCACCTTACCTGGCCCGGGACCGTTTGCGCCTTTTGGCTCACGTATATGATAGTGTCGCTAGCATCCATATGACAGAGAACCCAGGCCGACATGACTAGTCATGAACCCAAAGTAGCACTAACTTACGGGGACAGGCATACATGAATCAACCTCGAGCATGTCGGTCAACAGCGTATGAATCCGGGCTGTAGCACTGGGCTAACAGGACTCCGGGAACCCGGGCTGTAGCAGGCTAGGCAGGACTCCGGATATTACCGCGTGACATTTCCCCGAAGGGACAGACACAGGAACGAAGTGAATCACATGCCGGCCAGTCAAGTGTTCCGAAGCAGTAGTGCTGGGCTAGCAGGACTCCGGTGAACCGGGCTGTAGCGGACTACTATGGCACATGGAAGCACAAGACTACATTTCCCCATAAGAGAGGCTACCAGAGGTAAACAACTAGGTTGACGGATCCCACACATAGCAATACACGTTACACGTACGCATAACATGCAAGTATGTGCTGTACAACATGGCATCACAACATAACTCAAACTCATATAGATAAAGGCCCAGAAGAGCCACATAGTATCAATAGAAACAGGGGTCTCATGACCCATCATTCAGAGCATATAAGCAACGGAAGCATTACATGTCTGAGTACAGACAACTACAAAAGGAAAAGACTAAGAAGCCTGACTATACACGACCCTCCCAAGGGTACAAGATCGTAGCTGGGATACAAGCTACTCGTCGAAGTCACTAGCGTAACCAACTGCAAAACATAAATAAGCAAACGTGAGTACAAAGGTACTCAGCAAGTCTTACATCAGAACTATCTACATATGCAACATTATCAACAAAGGGGGTGGTGGAGTTTTAACAGCAGCAAGCCAGCTTTGACTCAGTGGCTAGTCTATACTATGAGTATCAGAAACTTCTTTGAGGTGAGAAGACGCACACGAGTCCACATGTTCACCATATCAATACTCCACTATGGATCCGTTCCCGTCTTCCTACGAGAAGGCCATCCATAGCACTCACGCTTATCTTGTGGATTTTAGAGTATCCACTTCGAGTTGTCTATGTACTACATAAGTTCTCCAAGTTTCCATATCCGAGGAAAATGGCTATTCGAATAGATAATATTGACCCTGCAGGGGTGTACTTCTTCACACACGCTCTAGCCACATATAGCCCTGTACACGTCATGTACCTCGACAACCTTCAAGCGGAAGCCGGGCGAGGGTGTCGGCCACGACCTGACTAACCACACAAGTCTCTCGTCCAGGTTTATCGCCTATTCGGGTTCCATCCGCAAGGAGATCCGGCCGGGGTGTCGCTCACGGCCCCAAACGATGTGTGCAGGGTTCCCAAGCCCACCATCCGGGTGCCACTTGGTACACCGTGCCACGGTGCCTAGTCTGTCCCAAGCCCGTCCCGTCGGACACCACCTGGTAGACAAGTAGCACTACCTACAAACGCCAGAAACTAGTTGCAACTTCTGGACAAAGATCAAGCGGATTAATAAGCCGAGAGGGGCCGGATAACCGGAACCCAATGTGTGGTAGTAACTGGACTTGGATAACATACACAGAACTCAGTGCTTGAGGACGGTTCCAATGAGACAACCCACCATGTACTCCTACATGGCCTCTCATCGCTACCTTTACCAAAACGTGTTCACACACTTAGCCTTTACCGGTAGGACATGTTCACCACTCCGATTCATTCCCGATGAATCAGACCTGACACAACTCTAAGCATAGTTGGCATAAAGAAAAACAAGCATGGATGAGCAGGCACATCAAGGCTCAAGCAACTCCTACTCATGCTAGTGGGTTTCAACTATTTACTGTGGCAATGACAGGTCATGCAGAGGAATGGGTTCAGCTACCGCAGCAGAAAGTAGCAGTTTGAATCGTTGTTGTCCTAATGCAGTAAAAGGAGCAGGAGCGAGAGAGTGGGATTTATCAAGATGCTCAAGGGGGTTTGCTTGCCTGATAGATCCACGAAGAAGCACTGCTCCTCAGACAGGTACTCGGGACACCTTCCGGAGTAGAACCTATCGAGAGGGGACGGTGCCGGCAATCAATAAACAACCATATGCAACAATATGATGCATGAAGATGACATTTCAAAGATGCTATAATTTGCCCTAATGCATTTAGCATCAATTTGGTTGAAGTCCATATGAACCAAGGGTTCATATGCAAACCCCAATTTAAGTATATAACATGCCATTATTAAATTTTCACTTATACAGCAAGTATAAGTTGGGTTTTCATGCATGAAACTGGCATAAATGGATTCCTTGCATTTTTCTAATGATTTTTCATATATAATTTATTTCATTCTGAGCTACGGTTTAATTACTATGAATTTTAGAAGTTTTAACTATTTTCTAAAATTCTTTGAATTATTTAAAATCCAGAAAAACAATTACTACGTCAGCGTGACGTCACAGAGGCGTCAGCAGGGCTGACCAGGTCAAACCTGACGTGTGGGGGCCACACGTCAGTGACACTGGGGTTAACCCCGGGCCAAACCCGCACTGACCAGGGTTTGACTTGGCTCTGGGGCCCACTGTCAGCGGCTGGTGGGGTGGCTAATGGTGGGGATTAGCGCTAATTAAGCCGCCACGTCAGCCTCACCGGAGTTCGGCCGGCGATGACCAAACCGCGCGGCGGTGCGTCGCCAGAATGCGCTACAGGCGGCGGAAGAGCGCGCGGAGACCACCGGGGCGTAGCCCGTCGTCGTCTGCATCCAGTGGAGCATGTGGGATGAGCTGGGGAGGCCGGAGCTCATCGGAATGGAGCTCGCGGCGGCTGCCAGAGTTCGGGGCTGGTGCGGGTTAGCGCTGCGGTGTGCTAATGAGCGAGGCGAAGGTCTGGCGGGGCACTACGCGTTGCGGGGACCAAGTTGGACTCGTTGGGGTGACCATTTGGTCGCCGGAGCTGCGCCGACGACGAGCTCAAGCGGCGGCGGCTACGGTCGTCAAGGGGGCGACGTCTACGGCTCAAAATCGAAGGGGAGGAAGGAGGGAATCCACGCAGGAGCTCACAGCGGTTCGTTCGGTGGCCTCAGCGAGCTCGGGGAAGCGTCGGAGCGGGCGCACGGTCGCCGGCGATCTCGGTGGCCCGAGGTTGAAGAAGACGGCGGTGAGGGCGTCCGGCGTCGCTTGGCTTGGCGAGGAGGTCGAGAACGAGGTAGCGGAGCTACTGGGCACGTCGAGGGGTCAAGGGGGAGGCTCTGGGTGAGGCAACGGTGAGCGGCGGCGGCGGCTGCGTTCGATGCGTGTGAGGGAGAGAACCAGGGGAGAGGATGGGGACGAGAGAGAGCGAGAGAGAGTCGGGGGATGGCGTGGCGTCCTCAGGGCGACGGGGAGACATGTAGGGAGGCAGGAGGTGGCCGGCGCGTGGCCGGCGCGCGGCGAGCACGCACCCCTGCCTTCTGGCGCGAGGAGGGAGATGACTGGCGTGGCCAGTCAACTGGGCCGGCTTGTTGGCCCAGAGCAGGTTGGCCGCCAGGTGAGGCTAGGTACGATTCCCTTTCTCTCATTTATTTTGTTTTTGTTTTCTATTTGCTAACATTTGTTTTGTATCTAAAAGAAATGTTAAAACATTTCCATAAATGCTGAAAATAATTGTGGCATCTAGATATAATATTCTAGAGGCCCTCACCAATTCCCAACATTTTTGGAGCCATTAAAATATTTATATAATTTAAACAACTCCAAATCCAATATTTATGCATTGATTCAAAAATCCAAAATGTGTATAAAAAATGTGCATCACCTCTGGTTGTTGTTTGCAACATTTTCCAAAGACCATGAACATTTTTGAAGAGCATTTTGGGTTTACTGAAATTCCAATTTTAATTTGAACCTATTTGAATTTGCTTTGGTGCTAGGGTTTGAAACATCCCCATTTCAATTTCATTTGAAAATTTAAACATGATGCACAAAGCAAGCCTAGGACCATACCAGAACTAGGGATGTGACAACTCGCCCCCACTCGAAAAAATCTCGTCCCGAGATTCAGGAGTTGGCGGAAAGAAAGCGGGGTACTCAAGTCGAAGACGATCTTCTCGCTCCCAAGTAGCTTCTCTCTCGGAATGATGAGACCATTGAACCTTGAGAAACTTTATGTTATGACGTCGAGTGACACGCTCTGCTTGATCCAGAATGCGAACGGGGTACTCTCAATAAGTACGGTTATCTTGGAGATCAAGCGTTTCATGGTCCACTCCGCGGATGGGATCCGAGAAGCAACACCTGAGTTGAGAGACGTGGAAGACATCATGAACTCGAGAAAGATGTGGGGGTAGTTCCAACTGGTAGGCAACCTCTCCTTGTTTAGCGATAATGCGAAAAGGACCGATGTAACAAGGAGCCAACTTGCCCTTGATTCCGAAACGATGGGTACCCTTCAAAGGAGTAACCCGAAGGTAAGCCTTGTCGCCAACTTCATAAGCCACTTCCTTATGACGACGGTCATACTGGCTCTTTTGATGAGATTGGGCTGTTTTCAAATTCTCTCGAATGATGCGAACTTGCTCTTCTGCCTCCTGGATCATATCCGGTCCAAAGAATTGTCTTTCACCGGTTTCTGACCAGTTCAAAGGTGTTCGACATCTTCGTCCATACAGAATCTCGAAGGGTGCTTTCTTAAGACTAGATTGGTAGCTATTGTTATAAGCAAACTCGGCAAAGGGAAGACATTTCTCCCAATCCATACCGAATGAGATAACGCAAGCTCTAAGCATGTCTTCGAGAATTTGGTTGACCCTTTCCACCTGACCACTTGACTGAGGGTGGAAAGCGGTACTGAAGGAGAGATGGGTGCCCATGGCAGTTTGGAAACTTTCCCAGAAATGAGAGGTGAAAAGACTGCCACGGTCTGAATTGATCTCTAGTGGAACACCATGGAGTGACACTATTCAGGAGATATATAAGTCAGCGAGATGGCTAGCAGTGATACTCTCTCGAACAGGTAGGAAGTGAGCCACTTTGGAGAGACGGTCAATGACTACGAAGATAGCATTATTTCCTTTCTTGGTCCTAGGAAAGCCGGTGATGAAGTCCATACCAACTTTGTCCCATTTCCACTCGGAAATAGCTAAAGGTTGAAGGGTGCCAGCAGGTCTTTGATGCTCTGCCTTAACGCGACGACAAACGTCACAGTTGGCAATATACTGAGCGATTTCTCTCTTCATCCTAGTCCACCAGAACCTCTGGCGTAGGTCCTGATACATCTTTGTACTACCGGGATGAATCGTGAGAGGGGATTCATGGGCCTCCTTAAGGATCAGTTGCTGCATCTATTGACATTTGGGAACCACCAAATGGTTTCCAAAGTAAACAACACCTCGTTCATCCATAGAGAAACAGTTGGCAACTCCCTTGGAAATATTCTTCTTGATCCGGGAGATTCCCGTATCATGCTTCTGAGCCTCTATGATCTGATCCGTAAGGGTAGGTTTCGCCACCAAGGTAGAAAGGGAACCATGAGGAGCTATGTGAAGGTTAAGCTTACAGAATTCCTCATGGAGGGGTGGTTGACATTGTTGCAACATGAGGTTGTTGCAATAGGATTTACGACTCAAAGCATCAGCCATGACATTGGCTTTGCCTGGGGTGTAGGTGATTCCTAAGTCATAATCCGAGATCAACTCCAACCAACGTCTCTGTCTGAGATTCAGATCCGGTTGGGTGAAGATATATTTGAGACTCTGATGGTCAGTGTAGATTTCGCAACGGTTACCAAGAAGGTAATGTCGCCAAGTCTTAAGTGCATAGACTACGGCTGCAAGCTCTAGATCATGTGTAGGATAATTCTCCTCATGTGGATGCAACTGTCGAGATGCATAGGCAATCACATGATGATCCTGCATAAGAATGCAACCTAATCCTTGACGCGAAGCGTCGCAATAGATAACAAAGTCCTTAGTGAAATCCGGTGGCACGAGTATGGGCGCAGAAGTCAGGCGTCTTTTCAGTTCCTGAAAACTATGCTCACACTGTGGGGTCCACTCAAACCTTTTATCTTTCTTGAGAAGCTCCGTGAGGGGTTTGGCCACTTTGGAGAAGTTTTCAATGAAGCAGCAACAATAACTGGCTAGACCAAGGAAACTCCTAACTTGTTTGACCGTTTCGGGTGGAGTCCAATCGAGAACGGCTTTGACTCTCTCGGGATTGACAACAATGCCCTTACCAGAGATCACGTGGCCCAGATAGGTCACTTATGGCAACCAAAATTCACACTTGGAAAACTTGGCATAAAGGCGATGCACTCTGAGTTTTTCTAACACAAGCCTAAGATGTTCGGCATGCTCTTCCTCGTTCTTCGAGTAAATAAGAATATCATCGAGATAAACCACGACGAACTTATCTAAGTACTCCATAAAGATCGAGTTCATCAAGCGGGAGAAAGTAGCTGGAGCATTGGTTAGGCCGAAAGACATCACGGTGTACTCGTATTGACCATAACAAGTGACAAAGGACATTTTGGGGATGTCCCCGTTTCTGATTTTGATTTGGTGGTAGCCTAACCTCAAATCCATCTTGGAAAAGACTGAGGATCCAGCGAGCTGATCATACAGGTCGTTGATCCTGGGGAGCGGATACTTGTTCTTTATCGTGACCAAATTAACGGGACGATAATCTACCACCATCCGATCCGTACCTTCCTTCTTCTTGACGAAGAGGACAGGACAAGCCCAAGGAGAAGAACTGGGACGGATGAAACCCTTTTGCAAGGACTCATCAAGTTGTTTCTTAAGCTCAGCTAACTCCAAAGGTGCCATCTTGTATGGTCTCCTAGAGATTGGAACAGTTCCTGGGATAAGTTCTATGCCAAACTCTACATCTCTGTCAGGTGGGACACCTGGCAGTTCTTCTGGAAAAACATCCGGGAAGTCACGGACTATCGGAATATCTTCAAGGTCTGGAAGAGGGCTGGCATTAAAAGAATAGAGTTGATGCCTTGCAACTCTAGTGGAGATAGTGACTATTTTGCCAGATGGATGTGTAAGTTGAACAGTTCTGCTGTAACAATCGATCTTGGCATGATGAGCTGTCATCCAGTACATACCCAAGATGATGTTAATATCTGCGGAGTTGAGAGATATCAAAGACGCAAGGAATACCTGTCTGTCAACAAGGATTTCATTACCATGGCTTACCTTGGAGGTTTGCCATTTGGAACCAGGAGTCTGGATTATTAGTGGAGTCGGCATATCACAAAATGACATGTTGTGCAACCGAGCGTATCCTTCGGATATGAAGGAGTGGGATGCTCCAGTATCAAACAGAACTGAAGCTGGGTGACAATTGACAAGAAGCGTACCCAGTACAACGTCGGGATCATCTTGAGCTTCTGTGGCTGAGACATGGTGCACACATGCTCGTTCAATGGAGGCTGGCTTGGTACTGATCATCTTGCCTGATGGCTTTTCACGGCCAACAGACCTCTCAGACTGGGGTGGAGTATAACTGGACTGAGGGCAGTCGCGTGCATAGTGCCCTGGTTCTCTGCAGGTGAAGTAAGTTCCTGAGGTAGGACGTGGACCTACATTGGCAAGTGGTCCACTAATAGGCCTGGGTGGAGCACATTGCTGAGTTGGGTGAGGCGCCACATAGGATGGCCTCGGTGCATATCGAGGTGGAAGAGCTGAGTTCGGAATCCAAATCCGTCACTTCTAAGAGCCAGAGCGGGAGGAAGAACCCAGATCACGGTTGTGCTTTCGAGACTCCTCGTAAGTGAGTTGAGCTGTCTCTGCATTAATGGCCTTGTTCACAAGAGCCTGGAAAGTATCACAATGATGCAGGTGGAGATCACGACGCAACTTAGGGTTGAGACCCTTCCGGAACCTAGCCTGCTTCTTAGCGTCCGTGGAAACTTCTTCTGTAGCATAGCGGGCGAGGTTTCCAAACTCTCTACTGTAAGCATCAACAGGCAGCTTACCCTGGGTAAAACTACAGAACTCTTCCCTCTTGTGATCAATGAGAGCTTGAGGAATGTGGTGCTCATGAAAAGCCTCGGTGAAATCCCTCCAGGTAGGAATCTGACCAGCTGGAAGCATAGCCTCGTAGTTCTGCCACCAAATACTAGTAGGACCTTCCAGGTGATAGGTAGCATAGGTGACCTTGTCACCTTCAGCCACGTTCGCAGAAAGCAACTTGTGAGTGATGCTTCGGAGCCAGTCATCTGCATCGAGTGGCTCAATGGAATGATGGAAGGTGGGTGGTTTCAGACCAATGAAGTCAGTGATGGAAACCAACTTCTTATGCTGATGTGCGGTGTTCTGCTCAATCTGTGCCAGTAAGCGGTTAGTCTCATGATTGTTCCTCTCGGATGCTAACAAGAACTCTGTCATCAAAGGCTGGTCAGGAGGATCCTTGTCCCTACCATCTCCGTGATTCTTGCTATGAGCAACTGAACCTCGGTTAGCAGACGACATCCTGGCACAGAAACCAAGGAAACAAGGATGGAATTAGCATCGACATAGGGATGCGGAATGTAATGCAAAAGCTTTGGAAATTCTTGAAATCCTGGGACAATTTCGGCAGCATAACGGCTGTAAATGCTCAAAAGGATTTTTGAGACATTCATCAAAGGAATAGCATAATCAATCGGCATCATAACATCAAGGTTCTGGGTCAAACTGAGGACACACGGAAGTAGTAGAACTGTAAGGAGACACAACCCAACAATCCTAAGACTTTACGGTTTAGTAACACGTCATCCTGAGAGATAGAGGAGAAGCCTAGGCCTTAACCCTCGTAGAAAAGAAGAGGCTGACTCAGAAAGAATGGCATGAGGTAAAGGAGTAAAAAGAGCCTTACGTTCCCTTCCACAATCAATTCCCTTATATAACTAAAGCATTTCTAGACTCAACTTCGACCAGTTTGGCTTGGTAATCCTACAGTCAATCAGGCTCTGATACCAACGCTGTCGGGACCCCAATCCTAAGTCACACCGATCTAGCATGTAACACTTCATATCACTTTGCGGCCTCACGCACGGTATTCCCATGGGTGCCACCTTACCTGGCCCGGGACCGTTTGCGCCTTTTGGCTCACGTATATGATAGTGTCGCTAGCATCCATATGACAGAGAACCCAGGCCGACATGACTAGTCATGAACCCAAAGTAGCACTAACTTACGGGGACAGGCATACATGAATCAACCTCGAGCATGTCGGTCAACAGCGTATGAATCCGGGCTGTAGCACTGGGCTAACAGGACTCCAGGAACCCGGGCTGTAGCAGGCTAGGCAGGACTCCGGATATTACCGCGTGACATTTCCCCGAAGGGACAGACACAGGAACGAAGTGAATCACATGCCGGCCAGTCAAGTGTTCCGAAGCAGTAGTGCTGGGCTAGCAGGACTCCGGTGAACCGGGCTGTAGCGGACTACTATGGCACATGGAAGCACAAGACTACATTTCCCCATAAGAGAGGCTACCAGAGGTAAACAACTAGGTTGACGGATCCCACACATAGCAATACACGTTACACGTACGCATAACATGCAAGTATGTGCTGTACAACATGGCATCACAACATAACTCAAACTCATATAGATAAAGGCCCAGAAGAGCCACATAGTATCAATAGAAACAGGGGTCTCATGACCCATCATTCAGAGCATACAAGAAACGGAAGCATTACATGTCTGAGTACAGACAACTACAAAAGGAAAAGACTAAGAAGCCTGACTATACACGACCCTCCCAAGGGTACAAGATCGTAGCTGGGATACAAGCTACTCGTCGAAGTCACTAGCGTAACCAACTGCAAAACATAAATAAGCAAACGTGAGTACAAAGGTACTCAGCAAGTCTTACATCAGAATTATCTACATATGCAACATTATCAACAAAGGGGGTGGTGGAGTTTTAACAGCAGCAAGCCAGCTTTGACTCAGTGGCTAATCTATACTATGAGTATCAGAAACTTCTTTGAGGTGAGAAGACGCACACGAGTCCACATGTTCACCATATCAATACTCCACTATGGATCCGTTCCCGTCTTCCTACGAGAAGGCCATCCATAGCACTCACGCTTATCTTGTGGATTTTAGAGTATCCACTTCGAGTTGTCTATGTACTACATAAGTTCTCCAAGTTTCCATATCCGAGGAAAACGGCTATTCGAATAGATAATATTGACCCTGCAGGGGTGTACTTCTTCACACACGCTCTAGCCACTTATAGCCCTATACACGTCATGTACTTCGACAACCTTCAAGCGGAAGCCGGGCGAGGGTGTCGGCCATGACCTGACTAACCACACAAGTCTCTCGTCCAGGTTTATCGCCTATTCGGGTTCCATCCGCAAGGAGATCCGGCCGGGGTGTCGCTCACGGTCCCAAACGATGTGTGCAGGGTTCCCAAGCTCACCATCCGAGTGCCACTTGGTACACCGTGCCATGGTGCCTAGTCTGTCCCAAGCCCGTCCCGTCGGACACCACCTGGTAGACAAGTAGCACTACCTACAAATGCCAGAAACTAGTTGCAACTTCTGGACAAAGATCAAGCGGATTAATAAGCCGAGAGGGGCCGGATAACCGGAACCCAATGTGTGGTAGTAACTGGACTTGGATAACATACACAGAACTCAATGCTTAAGGACGGTTCCAATGAGACAACCCACCATGTACTCCTACATGGCCTCTCATCGCCACCTTTACCAAAACGTGTTCACACACTTAGCCTTTACCGGTAGGACATGTTCACCACTCCGATTCATTCCCGATGAATCAGACCTGACACAACTCTAAGCATAGTTGGCATAAAGAAAACAACGATGAGGAATGGAAGGATGCAACGAAGGATAGTCCCCTCGAGAAGCAACCAAAGCGACGATGTAGGCGCTGCTCCAAATCCCGCCTCAGCAAAAACAGCGATAACAACGCAAGAAAGAATAATACCCCGGTCCACTCCAAAGGAAACAACGACCATATGGACCCAGCGATGGAGCAGGATGAGCCAGCGGACGACAAACATAGTACAGAGCCGCTGTCCGATCACGGCGACGCCAAGGGTAAAGCTCATCAACCTGTCTCCGGAGAGGAGAACAGTCCGGACGACGATGCACACATCATCCCGGAAAGGCACTTGGAACAAGAGAACCTCCATAGAAGGCTTATCGCCACCGCGGGGAGCCTGAAGAAGCAGAAGCAAAGGCTTAAGGCCACGCAGAATACGCTCAACAGCAGATGGAACAAAGTGCTTGACACTGAAGAAAAGTACGGCGCCAGTCGCCACACAAAGAGCTATCCAAAGTGCAAGCTACTGCCTGAATTCGACGACGAGGCTTTAGAGCCCATTCAGCCGAAAAATAAAACGACCGATCAGCCGGATCGACCACCCCGTGGCCGCGACAGGGCGGCTAACGATGTCACACACAAGTCAGCGCACGATTTACGTGAAGACCTGCACAAAAAAAGCTGGTATGGCCAGGTCCATCTACGGATCTAGGAAGCGCGCTCCGGCACAAAATCATGGCCGCCCAAACGACTATACTGACCGAATAACAGCTCGGAATCAAAACCAAACGGTACAACCATCAGAAGAATGCCATGACACATCCAAATACAGGGGTGCCGCGCACCCCCTATGCTTCACTGATGAGGTGCTGGATCATGGATTCCAAGAGGGATTCAAAGCCATGAACATAGAGGCATACGACGGAACGACAGACCCTGGGGTCTGGATTGAGGACTTTATCCTTCACATCCACATGGCTCACGGAGATGATCTCCACGCCATCAAATACCTGCCCCTCAAGTTGAAAGGACCATCTCGGCACTGGCTGAAAAGCCTCCCCAAAAAGTCAATTGGAAGCTGGGAAGAGCTTGAGGATGCTTTTAGGGCCAATTTTCAAGGGACATATGTCCGACCTCCGGACGCAGACGATTTGAGTGACATAATTCAACAGCACGGAGAGTCAGCCCGAAAGCTTTGGAACAGATTTCTCACGAAGAAGAATCAAATCGTCGACTGCCCGGATGCCGAAGCCTTAGCGGCTTTCAAGCACAGTGTCCGGGAGGAATGGCTCGCCAGACACCTCGGCCAGGAAAAACCGAGGACAATGACAACCCTAACAAGCCTTATGACCCGCTTTTGCGCGGGCGAAGACAGTTGGCCGGCCCGTAGTGGCACCAGCAACCCAGGCACATCCGAAGTCAGGGATGGCAACAGGAAACCGCGACGCAATAAGAGCAAGCGTCGAAACAACGAAGACAGCCCTGACAACACGGCGGTAAACGCCGGATTTAGGAGCTCTCGACCCGGTCAACGGAAAAAGCCATTTAAAGGCAGCAGAGATGGACCGTCCAGCCTAAACAAGATTCTAGACAGATTATGTCAGATTCATGGCACCTCCGACAAACCTGCAAATCACACCAACAGAGAATGCTGGGTCTTCAAGAAGGCCGGCAAGCTAAACGCCGAACACAAGGGGAGGGAGACACCAAGCGAAGACGAGGATGAGCCTCGTCAGCCGAACACTGGGGGACAGAAAAAATTCCCACCAGAGGTCAAAACAGTGAACATGATTTACGCAACTCACATACCGAAGAGGAGGCGCAAACGTGCACTCCGAGATGTATACGCCGTGGAGCCCTCCACCCCCAAGTTCAACCCTTGGTCGGCCTGCCCGATCACTTTTGATCGCAGGGATCACCCGACTAGTATCTGGCACGGAGGATCGGCTGCCTTGGTCTAGACCCAATAATTGACGGATACCATCTCACCCGAGTCCTTATGGACGGCGGTAGTAGTCTTAATCTGATATATCAGGACACCGTCCGCAAAATGGGGATAGACCCGACAGGAATCAACCAAAGCAATACTACCTTTAAAGGAGTAATACCAGGCCCTGAGGCCCGCTGCACGGGCTCTCTAGTACCAGAGGTTGCATTCGGTTCTCCCGAAAACTTCCGAAGTGAAGAATTAACCTTCGACATCGCTCCATTCCGAAGCGGCCATCACGCACTACTCGAAAGATCGGCCTTCGCTTGTTTTAATGCAGTACCGCATTACGCTTATCTTAAGCTTAAGATGCCCGGTCCATGTGGCATCATCATAGTTAGTGGAAACACAGAGCGTTCCTCACGCACGGAGGAATATGTGGTGGCTCTAGCAGCCAATCACTGAACGACCTCTCCAACCAGAAGAAATGATCGGTCATCAAGACAGCGGACACGGTTAGACGAGTCCGGCGCACCACTCGCTGTAACAGCTTAGATAAACCTGAGATTGGGTCGATGGATATACCCTCATAGGTGGTGCTAGGGGCTTCCCGCATGTAAAAAGGGCTACAGTTCGGCTTGACCCTATTTAGATTGCATTTTAATGGTTCATTAAGAATAACCAATTTTTCGCACGACGACTTTCACCTGCGTTTTTCTCTTTTACAGATGATCATCGTGCTACACCCTTCCAGGATACGGCACAACAGAGACACAGGCGCAGACGTGCAGCAGGGCCCCGCTCAAAGGTTTCTTTTTAGATTAAGACCCTGTGTAAACCTTTTTTACTGTCTCTTGTTGCTTCACTCCCTCCGGATAGTCAACACAACCGAAAGGGATGCTGGTGTTATTTGGCATTTCGTCACGTCAGACTAATGCAAGTTCCTAGAAAATCAGGGCTCATTATCGAGGGCGTTACTCAGCCCAATATATGTTGTAAAGTCCGAATACCTTAGGGAGTGTTCGGCGTCGCGAGTTTTGCCTTATATGCATCAGCTCTGAATCATGTCTTTGGTCAATAGTTGGGTTTGCCCGGCTCTCGTGTTTTGGTACCTTACATTCCGCTCTATTGGCTAAGGTGGCACCGGAGAACTACTGCGATTGTGCCCTGGTTCATCCGGATGAGCACCTCAGTAGAGAAAGCCGAAAACTGACTGTCATGATAAAGCGCGAGACTGGTCAACCACTCGACGACTCAGCGGAATCTTCGCGATTCCTCCGCATTAACGAAGGACCGGTTTCCCGGTCATGTATGTACGCGCACCGTATTCGGATGAGCGAGGAAGTACTAGGGGCTATATAGTAGCCCCACCATCAAACCCCTATGGCTAAGTGAAAGTGTTAAATCTATATAGTCCGATTGTCTTGTTCGCCGCGCTATCACCTCCTTAATGGACCAAGACGTTGGGTCAAGTGTGAATACGTGCTTTTCTGAACACCCCCGCATTATGTGCGTGGGGGCTGAAGCCAACAACTGCAAACCTTTGAGTTATATACATACATAAACGGCCGCACAGGAGGCATCATAATACTTTCAGGCAAAAGTATAAACACAGCCTTTATAATCCAAATAGCATTGTTTTTACAATTGGGATACATGTCACTCGAACATGATACTCTTCGAGCACTGAGCCTCTATCAAACGAGCACCTTCTAGGACTTCTTCAAAATAGTGCTTAGCCGAGACCTGGCCTACGGCCGGATCCCAGGTTGCAATAGAGGTGGCCTCCATCTCTGCCCAGTATGTCTTAACACGGGCAAGAGCCATCCACGCACCCTCTATGCATGCCGACCTCTTTACAGCATCGATATGCGGCACAACACCAAGGAATCGTTGCACTAAACCAAAATAACTATTCGGCCTTAGTCCCTTCGGCCAAAGATGATCCACGACAGACCTCATGGAAAGTCCGGAAAACCTATGGAGCTCGGCCCACTCGGCCATTTGTTCATTTAACAGCAGCGGACGTGTTGGAACACTGAACTGCGACCAGAACAATCTCTCCACTTCATGATCTTTTTGATCTTTGAAAAACTCAGTCGCATCAGCAGCACTCATTGCCAAGTCCAAGTATGCGTCTGCAGCACTCCATAATTGATCCATAGGGGAATACTTCGAATCTCCGAACTTCGTCCGCAACAAAAAGGGCTTCCCAGCCGTGATATCTCCGGCTTGACGGAGCTCCTCCTTCGCCGCTCTGATTTTAGAGCGGGTTTCCTTGGCTGCTTCCATGGCTTTCTTCAGGTCAGCCGCTTTCGCTTGGCTTTCCTTTTCAAGAAGCTCATATCGGCCGACGGCATCTTTCAGCTCAACAGCCATCTTGGCTATCTTATCTTCGCTCTGGCGATGAGTAGCCTGTTCGGCTCTTAACTCTTCGGCCGCCTTTAGGGCGGCCGCATCACTTCTCCTGGCTTATTCCTTGGCTCGGGCAAGTTCCACCCGAAGGGTTTATACGTCTCGAACGTATTTATAATTTTTGATTGCTCCATGCTATATTATCTACTGTTTTGGACATTATTGGGCTTTATTATCCACTTTTATATTATTTTCGGGGCTAACCTATTAACCGGAGGCCCAGCCCAGAATTGCTGTGTTGGGATCCCAATCCTAAGTCACACCGATCTAGCATGTAACACTTCATATCACTTTGCGGCCTCACGCACGGTATTCCCATGGGTGCCACCTTACCTGGCCCGGGACCGTTTGCGCCTTTTGGCTCACGTATATGATAGTGTCGCTAGCATCCATATGACAGAGAACCCAGGCCGACATGACTAGTCATGAACCCAAAGTAGCACTAACTTACGGGGACAGGCATACATGAATCAACCTCGAGCATGTCGGTCAACAGCGTATGAATCCGGGCTGTAGCACTGGGCTAACAGGACTCCGGGAACCCGGGCTGTAGCAGGCTAGGCAGGACTCCGGATATTACCGCGTGACATTTCCCCGAAGGGACAGACACAGGAACGAAGTGAATCACATGCCGGCCAGTCAAGTGTTCCGAAGCAGTAGTGCTGGGCTAGCAGGACTCCGGTGAACCGGGCTGTAGCGGACTACTATGGCACATGGAAGCACAAGACTACATTTCCCCATAAGAGAGGCTACCAGAGGTAAACAACTAGGTTGACGGATCCCACACATAGCAATACACGTTACACGTACGCATAACATGCAAGTATGTGCTGTACAACATGGCATCACAACATAACTCAAACTCATATAGATAAAGGCCCAGAAGAGCCACATAGTATCAATAGAAACAGGGGTCTCATGACCCATCATTCAGAGCATATAAGCAACGGAAGCATTACATGTCTGAGTACAGACAACTACAAAAGGAAAAGACTAAGAAGCCTGACTATACACGACCCTCCCAAGGGTACAAGATCGTAGCTGGGATACAAGCTACTCGTCGAAGTCACTAGCGTAACCAACTGCAAAACATAAATAAGCAAACGTGAGTACAAAGGTACTCAGCAAGTCTTACATCAGAACTATCTACATATGCAACATTATCAACAAAGGGGGTGGTGGAGTTTTAACAGCAGCAAGCCAGCTTTGACTCAGTGGCTAGTCTATACTATGAGTATCAGAAACTTCTTTGAGGTGAGAAGACGCACACGAGTCCACATGTTCACCATATCAATACTCCACTATGGATCCGTTCCCGTCTTCCTACGAGAAGGCCATCCATAGCACTCACGCTTATCTTGTGGATTTTAGAGTATCCACTTCGAGTTGTCTATGTACTACATAAGTTCTCCAAGTTTCCATATCCGAGGAAAATGGCTATTCGAATAGATAATATTGACCCTGCAGGGGTGTACTTCTTCACACACGCTCTAGCCACATATAGCCCTGTACACGTCATGTACCTCGACAACCTTCAAGCGGAAGCCGGGCGAGGGTGTCGGCCACGACCTGACTAACCACACAAGTCTCTCGTCCAGGTTTATCGCCTATTCGGGTTCCATCCGCAAGGAGATCCGGCCGGGGTGTCGCTCACGGCCCCAAACGATGTGTGCAGGGTTCCCAAGCCCACCATCCGGGTGCCACTTGGTACACCGTGCCACGGTGCCTAGTCTGTCCCAAGCCCGTCCCGTCGGACACCACCTGGTAGACAAGTAGCACTACCTACAAACGCCAGAAACTAGTTGCAACTTCTGGACAAAGATCAAGCGGATTAATAAGCCGAGAGGGGCCGGATAACCGGAACCCAATGTGTGGTAGTAACTGGACTTGGATAACATACACAGAACTCAGTGCTTGA
The DNA here is from genome assembly GCF_056163025.1 of Triticum urartu. Taxonomy (NCBI): domain Eukaryota; kingdom Viridiplantae; phylum Streptophyta; class Magnoliopsida; order Poales; family Poaceae; genus Triticum; species Triticum urartu. The sequence goes on along the minus strand of NC_141879.1, from coordinate 709,605,688 downwards.
GGACGGTTCCAATGAGACAACCCACCATGTACTCCTACATGGCCTCTCATCGCTACCTTTACCAAAACGTGTTCACACACTTAGCCTTTACCGGTAGGACATGTTCACCACTCCGATTCATTCCCGATGAATCAGACCTGACACAACTCTAAGCATAGTTGGCATAAAGAAAAACAAGCATGGATGAGCAGGCACATCAAGGCTCAAGCAACTCCTACTCATGCTAGTGGGTTTCAACTATTTACTGTGGCAATGACAGGTCATGCAGAGGAATGGGTTCAGCTACCGCAGCAGAAAGTAGCAGTTTGAATCGTTGTTGTCCTAATGCAGTAAAAGGAGCAGGAGCGAGAGAGTGGGATTTATCAAGATGCTCAAGGGGGTTTGCTTGCCTGATAGATCCACGAAGAAGCACTGCTCCTCAGACAGGTACTCGGGACACCTTCCGGAGTAGAACCTATCGAGAGGGGACGGTGCCGGCAATCAATAAACAACCATATGCAACAATATGATGCATGAAGATGACATTTCAAAGATGCTATAATTTGCCCTAATGCATTTAGCATCAATTTGGTTGAAGTCCATATGAACCAAGGGTTCATATGCAAACCCCAATTTAAGTATATAACATGCCATTATTAAATTTTCACTTATACAGCAAGTATAAGTTGGGTTTTCATGCATGAAACTGGCATAAATGGATTCCTTGCATTTTTCTAATGATTTTTCATATATAATTTATTTCATTCTGAGCTACGGTTTAATTACTATGAATTTTAGAAGTTTTAACTATTTTCTAAAATTCTTTGAATTATTTAAAATCCAGAAAAACAATTACTACGTCAGCGTGACGTCACAGAGGCGTCAGCAGGGCTGACCAGGTCAAACCTGACGTGTGGGGGCCACACGTCAGTGACACTGGGGTTAACCCCGGGCCAAACCCGCACTGACCAGGGTTTGACTTGGCTCTGGGGCCCACTGTCAGCGGCTGGTGGGGTGGCTAATGGTGGGGATTAGCGCTAATTAAGCCGCCACGTCAGCCTCGCCGGAGTTCGGCCGGCGATGACCAAACCGCGCGGCGGTGCGTCGCCAGAATGCGCTACAGGCGGCGAAAGAGCGCGCGGAGACCACCGGGGCGTAGCCCGTCGTCGTCTGCATCCAGTGGAGCATGTGGGATGAGCTGGGGAGGCCGGAGCTCATCGGAATGGAGCTCGCGGCGGCTGCCAGAGTTCGGGGCTGGTGCGGGTTAGCGCTGCGGTGTGCTAATGAGCGAGGCGAAGGTCTGGCGGGGCACTACGCGTTGCGGGGACCAAGTTGGACTCGTTGGGGTGACCATTTGGTCGCCGGAGCTGCGCCGACGACGAGCTCAAGCGGCGGCGGCTACGGTCGTCAAGGGGGCGACGTCTACGGCTCAAAATCGAAGGGGAGGAAGGAGGGAATCCACGCAGGAGCTCACAGCGGTTCGTTCGGTGGCCTCAGCGAGCTCGGGGAAGCGTCGGAGCGGGCGCACGGTCGCCGGCGATCTCGGTGGCCCGAGGTTGAAGAAGACGGCGGTGAGGGCGTCCGGCGTCGCTTGGCTTGGCGAGGAGGTCGAGAACGAGGTAGCGGAGCTACTGGGCACGTCGAGGGGTCAAGGGGGAGGCTCTGGGTGAGGCAACGGTGAGCGGCGGCGGCGGCTGCGTTCGATGCGTGTGAGGGAGAGAACCAGGGGAGAGGATGGGGACGAGAGAGAGCGAGAGAGAGTCGGGGGATGGCGTGGCGTCCTCAGGGCGACGGGGAGACATGTAGGGAGGCAGGAGGTGGCCGGCGCGTGGCCGGCGCGCGGCGAGCACGCACCCCTGCCTTCTGGCGCGAGGAGGGAGATGACTGGCGTGGCCAGTCAACTGGGCCGGCTTGTTGGGCCAGAGCAGGTTGGCCGCCAGGTGAGGCTAGGTACGATTCCCTTTCTCTCATTTATTTTGTTTTTGTTTTCTATTTGCTAACATTTGTTTTGTATCTAAAAGAAATGTTAAAACATTTCCATAAATGCTGAAAATAATTGTGGCATCTAGATATAATATTCTAGAGGCCCTCACCAATTCCCAACATTTTTGGAGCCATTAAAATATTTATATAATTTAAACAACTCCAAATCCAATATTTATGCATTGATTCAAAAATCCAAAATGTGTATAAAAAATGTGCATCACCTCTGGTTGTTGTTTGCAACATTTTCCAAAGACCATGAACATTTTTGAAGAGCATTTTGGGTTTACTGAAATTCCAATTTTAATTTGAACCTATTTGAATTTGCTTTGGTGCTAGGGTTTGAAACATCCCCATTTCAATTTCATTTGAAAATTTAAACATGATGCACAAAGCAAGCCTAGGACCATACCAGAACTAGGGATGTGACAACTCGCCCCCACTCGAAAAAATCTCGTCCCGAGATTCAGGAGTTGGCGGAAAGAAAGCGGGGTACTCAAGTCGAAGACGATCTTCTCGCTCCCAAGTAGCTTCTCTCTCGGAATGATGAGACCATTGAACCTTGAGAAACTTTATGTTATGACGTCGAGTGACACGCTCTGCTTGATCCAGAATGCGAACGGGGTACTCTCAATAAGTACGGTTATCTTGGAGATCAAGCGTTTCATGGTCCACTCCGCGGATGGGATCCGAGAAGCAACACCTGAGTTGAGAGACGTGGAAGACATCATGAACTCGAGAAAGATGTGGGGGTAGTTCCAACTGGTAGGCAACCTCTCCTTGTTTAGCGATAATGCGAAAAGGACCGATGTAACAAGGAGCCAACTTGCCCTTGATTCCGAAACGATGGGTACCCTTCAAAGGAGTAACCCGAAGGTAAGCCTTGTCGCCAACTTCATAAGCCACTTCCTTATGACGACGGTCATACTGGCTCTTTTGATGAGATTGGGCTGTTTTCAAATTCTCTCGAATGATGCGAACTTGCTCTTCTGCCTCCTGGATCATATCCGGTCCAAAGAATTGTCTTTCACCGGTTTCTGACCAGTTCAAAGGTGTTCGACATCTTCGTCCATACAGAATCTCGAAGGGTGCTTTCTTAAGACTAGATTGGTAGCTATTGTTATAAGCAAACTCGGCAAAGGGAAGACATTTCTCCCAATCCATACCGAATGAGATAACGCAAGCTCTAAGCATGTCTTCGAGAATTTGGTTGACCCTTTCCACCTGACCACTTGACTGAGGGTGGAAAGCGGTACTGAAGGAGAGATGGGTGCCCATGGCAGTTTGGAAACTTTCCCAGAAATGAGAGGTGAAAAGACTGCCACGGTCTGAATTGATCTCTAGTGGAACACCATGGAGTGACACTATTCAGGAGATATATAAGTCAGCGAGATGGCTAGCAGTGATACTCTCTCGAACAGGTAGGAAGTGAGCCACTTTGGAGAGACGGTCAATGACTACGAAGATAGCATTATTTCCTTTCTTGGTCCTAGGAAAGCCGGTGATGAAGTCCATACCAACTTTGTCCCATTTCCACTCGGAAATAGCTAAAGGTTGAAGGGTGCCAGTAGGTCTTTGATGCTCTGCCTTAACGCGACGACAAACGTCACAGTTGGCAATATACTGAGCGATTTCTCTCTTCATCCTAGTCCACCAGAACCTCTGGCGTAGGTCCTGATACATCTTTGTACTACCGGGATGAATCGTGAGAGGGGATTCATGGGCCTCCTTAAGGATCAGTTGCTGCATCTATTGACATTTGGGAACCACCAAATGGTTTCCAAAGTAAACAACACCTCGTTCATCCATAGAGAAACAGTTGGCAACTCCCTTGGAAATATTCTTCTTGATCCGGGAGATTCCCGTATCATGCTTCTGAGCCTCTATGATCTGATCCGTAAGGGTAGGTTTCGCCACCAAGGTAGAAAGGGAACCATGAGGAGCTATGTGAAGGTTAAGCTTACAGAATTCCTCATGGAGGGGTGGTTGACATTGTTGCAACATGAGGTTGTTGCAATAGGATTTACGACTCAAAGCATCAGCCATGACATTGGCTTTGCCTGGGGTGTAGGTGATTCCTAAGTCATAATCCGAGATCAACTCCAACCAACGTCTCTGTCTGAGATTCAGATCCGGTTGGGTGAAGATATATTTGAGACTCTGATGGTCAGTGTAGATTTCGCAACGGTTACCAAGAAGGTAATGTCGCCAAGTCTTAAGTGCATAGACTACGGCTGCAAGCTCTAGATCATGTGTAGGATAATTCTCCTCATGTGGATGCAACTGTCGAGATGCATAGGCAATCACATGATGATCCTGCATAAGAATGCAACCTAATCCTTGACGCGAAGCGTCGCAATAGATAACAAAGTCCTTAGTGAAATCCGGTGGCACGAGTATGGGCGCAGAAGTCAGGCGTCTTTTCAGTTCCTGAAAACTATGCTCACACTGTGGGGTCCACTCAAACCTTTTATCTTTCTTGAGAAGCTCCGTGAGGGGTTTGGCCACTTTGGAGAAGTTTTCAATGAAGCAGCAACAATAACTGGCTACACCAAGGAAACTCCTAACTTGTTTGACCGTTTCGGGTGGAGTCCAATCGAGAACGGCTTTGACTCTCTCGGGATTGACAGCAATGCCCTTACCAGAGATCATGTGGCCCAGATAGGTCACTTATGGCAACCAAAATTCACACTTGGAAAACTTGGCATAAAGGCGATGCACTCTGAGTTTTTCTAACACAAGCCTAAGATGTTCGGCATGCTCTTCCTCGTTCTTCGAGTAAATAAGAATATCATCGAGATAAACCACGACGAACTTATCTAAGTACTCCATAAAGATCGAGTTCATCAAGCGGGAGAAAGTAGCTGGAGCATTGGTTAGGCCGAAAGACATCACGGTGTACTCGTATTGACCATAACAAGTGACAAAGGACATTTTGGGGATGTCCCCGTTTCTGATTTTGATTTGGTGGTAGCCTAACCTCAAATCCATCTTGGAAAAGACTGAGGATCCAGCGAGCTGATCATACAGGTCGTTGATCCTGGGGAGCGGATACTTGTTCTTTATCGTGACCAAATTAACGGGACGATAATCTACCACCATCCGATCCGTACCTTCCTTCTTCTTGACGAAGAGGACAGGACAAGCCCAAGGAGAAGAACTGGGACGGATGAAACCCTTTTGCAAGGACTCATCAAGTTGTTTCTTAAGCTCAGCTAACTCCAAAGGTGCCATCTTGTATGGTCTCCTAGAGATTGGAACAGTTCCTGGGATAAGTTCTATGCCAAACTCTACATCTCTGTCAGGTGGGACACCTGGCAGTTCTTCTGGAAAAACATCCGGGAAGTCACGGACTATCGGAATATCTTCAAGGTCTGGAAGAGGGCTGGCATTAAAAGAATAGAGTTGACGCCTTGCAACTCTAGTGGAGATAGTGACTATTTTGCCAGATGGATGTGTAAGTTGAACAGTTCTGCTGTAACAATCGATCTTGGCATGATGAGCTGTCATCCAGTACATACCCAAGATGATGTTAATATCTGCGGAGTTGAGAGATATCAAAGACGCAAGGAATACCTGTCTGTCAACAAGGATTTCATTACCATGGCTTACCTTGGAGGTTTGCCATTTGGAACCAGGAGTCTGGATTATTAGTGGAGTCGGCATATCACAAAATGACATGTTGTGCAACCGAGCGTATCCTTCGGATATGAAGGAGTGGGATGCTCCAGTATCAAACAGAACTGAAGCTGGGTGACAATTGACAAGAAGCGTACCCAGTACAACGTCGGGATCATCTTGAGCTTCTGTGGCTGAGACATGGTGCACACATGCTCGTTCAATGGAGGCTGGCTTGGTACTGATCATCTTGCCTGATGGCTTTTCACGGCCAACAGACCTCTCAGACTGGGGTGGAGTATAACTGGACTGAGGGCAGTCGCGTGCATAGTGCCCTGGTTCTCTGCAGGTGAAGTAAGTTCCTGAGGTAGGACGTGGACCTACATTGGCAAGTGGTCCACTAATAGGCCTGGGTGGAGCACATTGCTGAGTTGGGTGAGGCGCCACATAGGATGGCCTCGGTGCATATCGAGGTGGAAGAGCTGAGTTCGGAATCCAAATCCGTCACTTCTAAGAGCCAGAGCGGGAGGAAGAACCCAGATCACGGTTGTGCTTTCGAGACTCCTCGTAAGTGAGTTGAGCTGTCTCTGCATTAATGGCCTTGTTCACAAGAGCCTGGAAAGTATCACAATGATGCAGGTGGAGATCACGACGCAACTTAGGGTTGAGACCCTTCCGGAACCTAGCCTGCTTCTTAGCGTCCGTGGAAACTTCTTCTGTAGCATAGCGGGCGAGGTTTCCAAACTCTCTACTGTAAGCATCAACAGGCAGCTTACCCTGGGTAAAACTACAGAACTCTTCCCTCTTGTGATCAATGAGAGCCTGAGGAATGTGGTGCTCATGAAAAGCCTCGGTGAAATCCCTCCAGGTAGGAATCTGACCAGCTGGAAGCATAGCCTCGTAGTTCTGCCACCAAATACTAGTAGGACCTTCCAGGTGATAGGTAGCATAGGTGACCTTGTCACCTTCAGCCACGTTCGCAGAAAGCAACTTGTGAGTGATGCTTCGGAGCCAGTCATCTGCATCGAGTGGCTCAATGGAATGATGGAAGGTGGGTGGTTTCAGACCAATGAAGTCAGTGATGGAAACCAACTTCTTATGCTGATGTGCGGTGTTCTGCTCAATCTGTGCCAGTAAGCGGTTAGTCTCATGATTGTTCCTCTCGGATGCTAACAAGAACTCTGTCATCAAAGGCTGGTCAGGAGGATCCTTGTCCCTACCATCTCCGTGATTCTTGCTATGAGCAACTGAACCTCGGTTAGCAGACGACATCCTGGCACAGAAACCAAGGAAACAAGGATGGAATTAGCATCGACATAGGGATGCGGAATGTAATGCAAAAGCTTTGGAAATTCTTGAAATCCTGGGACAATTTCGGCAGCATAACGGCTGTAAATGCTCAAAAGGATTTTTGAGACATTCATCAAAGGAATAGCATAATCAATCGGCATCATAACATCAAGGTTCTGGGTCAAACTGAGGACACACGGAAGTAGTAGAACTGTAAGGAGACACAACCCAACAATCCTAAGACTTTACGGTTTAGTAACACGTCATCCTGAGAGATAGAGGAGAAGCCTAGGCCTTAACCCTCGTAGAAAAGAAGAGGCTGACTCAGAAAGAATGGCATGAGGTAAAGGAGTAAAAAGAGCCTTACGTTCCCTTCCACAATCAATTCCCTTATATAACTAAAGCATTTCTAGACTCAACTTCGACCAGTTTGGCTTGGTAATCCTACAGTCAATCAGGCTCTGATACCAACGCTGTCGGGACCCCAATCCTAAGTCACACCGATCTAGCATGTAACACTTCATATCACTTTGCGGCCTCACGCACGGTATTCCCATGGGTGCCACCTTACCTGGCCCGGGACCGTTTGCGCCTTTTGGCTCACGTATATGATAGTGTCGCTAGCATCCATATGACAGAGAACCCAGGCCGACATGACTAGTCATGAACCCAAAGTAGCACTAACTTACGGGGACAGGCATACATGAATCAACCTCGAGCATGTCGGTCAACAGCGTATGAATCCGGGCTGTAGCACTGGGCTAACAGGACTCCGGGAACCCGGGCTGTAGCAGGCTAGGCAGGACTCCGGATATTACCGCGTGACATTTCCCCGAAGGGACAGACACAGGAACGAAGTGAATCACATGCCGGCCAGTCAAGTGTTCCGAAGCAGTAGTGCTGGGCTAGCAGGACTCCGGTGAACCGGGCTGTAGCGGACTACTATGGCACATGGAAGCACAAGACTACATTTCCCCATAAGAGAGGCTACCAGAGGTAAACAACTAGGTTGACGGATCCCACACATAGCAATACACGTTACACGTACGCATAACATGCAAGTATGTGCTGTACAACATGGCATCACAACATAACTCAAACTCATATAGATAAAGGCCCAGAAGAGCCACATAGTATCAATAGAAACAGGGGTCTCATGACCCATCATTCAGAGCATACAAGAAACGGAAGCATTACATGTCTGAGTACAGACAACTACAAAAGGAAAAGACTAAGAAGCCTGACTATACACGACCCTCCCAAGGGTACAAGATCGTAGCTGGGATACAAGCTACTCGTCGAAGTCACTAGCGTAACCAACTGCAAAACATAAATAAGCAAACGTGAGTACAAAGGTACTCAGCAAGTCTTACATCAGAACTATCTACATATGCAACATTATCAACAAAGGGGGTGGTGGAGTTTTAACAGCAGCAAGCCAGCTTTGACTCAGTGGCTAATCTATACTATGAGTATCAGAAACTTCTTTGAGGTGAGAAGACGCACACGAGTCCACATGTTCACCATATCAATACTCCACTATGGATCCGTTCCCGTCTTCCTACGAGAAGGCCATCCATAGCACTCACGCTTATCTTGCGGATTTTAGAGTATCCACTTCGAGTTGTCTATGTACTACATAAGTTCTCCAAGTTTCCATATCCGAGGAAAACGGCTATTCGAATAGATAATATTGACCCTGCAGGGGTGTACTTCTTCACACACGCTCTAGCCACTTATAGCCCTATACACGTCATGTACTTCGACAACCTTCAAGCGGAAGCCGGGCGAGGGTGTCGGCCATGACCTGACTAACCACACAAGTCTCTCGTCCAGGTTTATCGCCTATTCGGGTTCCATCCGCAAGGAGATCCGGCCGGGGTGTCGCTCACGGCCCCAAACGATGTGTGCAGGGTTCCCAAGCTCACCATCCGAGTGCCACTTGGTACACCGTGCCATGGTGCCTAGTCTGTCCCAAGCCCGTCCCGTCGGACACCACCTGGTAGACAAGTAGCACTACCTACAAATGCCAGAAACTAGTTGCAACTTCTGGACAAAGATCAAGCGGATTAATAAGCCGAGAGGGGCCGGATAACCGGAACCCAATGTGTGGTAGTAACTGGACTTGGATAACATACACAGAACTCAGTGCTTAAGGACGGTTCCAATGAGACAACCCACCATGTACTCCTACATGGCCTCTCATCGCCACCTTTACCAAAACGTGTTCACACACTTAGCCTTTACCGGTAGGACATGTTCACCACTCCGATTCATTCCCGATGAATCAGACCTGACACAACTCTAAGCATAGCTGGCATAAAGAAAAACAAGCATGGATGAGCAGACACATCAAGGCTCAAGCAACTCCTACTCATGCTAGTGGGTTTCAACTATTTACTGTGGCAATGACAGGTCATGCAGAGGAATGGGTTCAGCTACCGCAGCAGAAAGTAGCAGTTTGAATCGTTGTTGTCCTAATGCAGTAAAAGGAGCAGGAGCGAGAGAGTGGGATTTATCGAGATGCTCAAGGGGGTTTGCTTGCCTGATAGATCCACGAAGAAGCACTGCTCCTCAGACAGGTACTCGGGATACCTTCCGGAGTAGAACCTATCGAGAGGGGACGGTGCCGGCAATCAATAAACAACCATATGCAACAATATGATGCATGAAGATGACATTTCAAAGATGCTATGATTTGCCCTAATGCATCTAGCATCAATTTGGTTGAAGTCCATATGAACCAAGGGTTCATATGCAAACCCCAATTTAAGTATATAACATGCCATTATTACATTTTCACTTATACAGGGCTGACCAGGTCAAACCTGACATGTGGGGGCCACACGTCAGTGACACTAGGGTTAACCCCGGGTCAAACCCGCAATGAACAGGGTTTGACTTGGCTCTGGGGCCCACTGTCAGCGGCTGGTGGGGTGGCTAATGGTGGGGATTAGCGCTAATTAAGCCGCCACATCAGCCTCGACGGAGTTCGGCTGGCGACGACCAAACAGCGCGGCGGTGCTTCGCCGGAATGCGCTACAGGCGGCGGAAGAGCGCACGGAGACCACCGAGGCGTAGCCCGTCATCGTCCGCATCCAGTGGAGCATGTGGGATGAGCTGGGGAGGCCGGAGCTCACCGGAATGGAGCTCGCGGTGGCTGCCGGTGTTCGGGGCTGGTGCGGGTTAGCCCTGCGGTGTGCTAACGAGCGAGGCGAAGGTCTGGCGGGCGCTACGCATTGCGGGGAGCAAGTTGGACTCGCCGGGGTGACCATTTGGTCGTCGGAGCTGCGCTGACGACGAGCTCAAGCGGCGGCAGCTACGGTCGTCAAGGGGGCGACGTCTACGGCTCGAAATCGAAGGGGAGGAAGGAGGGAATCCACGCAGGAGCTCACAGCGGTTCGTTCGGTGGCCTCAGCGAGCTCGGGGAAGCGTCGGAGCGGGCGCACGGTCGCCGGCGATCTCGGTGGCCCGAGGTTGAAGAATACGGCGGTGAGGGCGTCCGGCGTCGCTTGGGTTGGCGAGGAGGTCGAGAATGAGGTAGCGGAGCTACTGGGCACGTCGAGGGGTCAAGGGGGAGGCTCTGGGTGCGGCAACGGTGAGCGGCGGCGGCTGCGTTCGATGCGTGCGAGGAAGAGAACCAGGGGAGAGGATGGGGATGAGAGAGAGAGAGCGAGAGAGAGTCGGGGGATCGCGTGGCATCCTCAGGGCGACGGGGAGACATGCAGGGAGGCAGGAGGTGGCCGGCGCATGGCCGGCGCGCGGCGAGCACGCGCCCCTGCCTTCTGGCGCGAGGAGGGAGATGACTGGCGTGGCCAGTCAACTGGGCCGGCTGGTTGGGCCAGAGTAGGTGGGCCGCCAGGTGAGGCCAGGTACGATTCCCTTTCTCTCTTTTATTTTGTTTTTGTTTTCTATTTTCTGACATTTGTTTTGTATCTAAAAGAAATGTTAAAACATTTCCATAAATGCTGAAAATAATTGTGGCATCTAGATATAATATTCTAGAGGCCCTCACCAATTCCCAACATTTTTGGAGCCATTAAAATATTTATATAATTTAAACAGCTCCAAATCCAATATTTATGCATTGATTCAAAAATCCAAAATGTGTAGCAAAAATGTGCATCACCTCTGGTTGTTGTTTGCAACATTTTCCAAAGACCATGAACATTTTTGAAGAGCATTTTGGGTTTACTGAAATTCCAATTTTAATTTGAACCTATTTGAATTTGCTTTTGTGCTAGGGTTTGAAACATCCCCATGTCAATTTCATTTGAAAATTTAAACATGATGCACAAAGCAAGCCTAGGACCATAACAGAACTAGGGATGTGACATGCTGTTTTTTTGCCTATTTTAGGGTTTCGAAGAAAAGGAATATCACACAGAGTCCAAACAGAATGAAACCTTCGGGAATGTGATTTTCTCAATGAACAAGACCCATGAAACTTGGACCCTACGCCAAGACACAAAAGAGGAGGCCACGAGGTAGGGGGCGCGCCTATCCCCCAGGTGCGCCCTCCACCCTCGTGGTCCCCCTGTTGCTCCACCGACGTACTGCTTCCTCCTATATATACCTACATACCCCAAATGATCAGATACGGAGCCAAAACCCTAATTCCACCGCCGCAACTTTCTGTATCCACGAGATCCCATCTTGGGGCCTATTCCGGAGCTCCGCCGGAGGGGGCATCGATCACGGAGGGCTTCTACATCATCACCATAGCCCCTCCGATGAAGTGTGAGTAGTTTATCTCAGACCTACGGGTCCATAGTTATTATCTAGATGGCTTCTTCTCTCTTTTTGGATCTCAATACAATGTTCTCCCCCTCTCTTGTGCAGCACTATTCGATGTAATCTTCTTTTGCGGTGTGTTTGTTGAGACCGACGAATTGTGGGTTTATGATCAAGTCTATCTATGAACAATATTTGAATCTTCTCTGAATTCTTTTATGTATGATTGGTTATCTTTGCAAGTCTCTTCGAATTATCAGTTTGGTTTGGCCTACTAGATTGATCTTTCTTGCAATGGGAGAAGTGCTTAGCTTTGGGTTCAATCTTGTAGTGTCCTTTCCCAGTGACATTAGGGGTAGAAAGGCATGTATTGTATTGTTGCCATCGAGGATAACAAGATGGGGTTTTCATCATATTGCATGAGTTTATCCCTCTACATCATGTCATCTTGCTTAAGGCGTTACTCTGTTTTCATTAACTTAATACTCTAGATGCATGCTGGATAGCGGTCGATGAGTGGAGTAATAGTAGTAGATGCAGGCAGGAGTCGGTCTACTTGTCTCGGACGTGATGCCTATATACATGATCATGGCTAGATATTCTCATAACTATGCTCAATTCTGTCAATTGCCCAACAGTAATTTTTTCACCCACCGTAGAATACTTATGCTCTTGAGAGAAGCCACTAGTGAAACCTATGGCCCCCGGGTCTATCTTCATCATATTAATCTTTCAATACTTTGTTATTTACTTTGCTTTTATTTTACTTTGCATCTTCATCATAAAAAATACCAAAAAGATTATCTTGTCATATCTATCAGATCTTACTCTCATAAGTGGCCGTGTAGGGATTGACAACCCCTTATCGCGTTGGTTGAGAGGATTTATTTGTTTTGTGCAAGTACGAGGGACTCGCGCGTAGCCTCCTACTGGATTGATACCTTGGTTCTCAAAAACTGAGGGAAATACTTACGCTACTCTGCTGCATCATCCCTTCCTCTTCGGGGAAAAACCGACGCAGTGCTCAAGAGGTAGCAAGAATGATTTCTGGCACCGTTGCCGGGGAGTCTATGCAACAATCAATATACCAAGTACCCATCACAATCCCTATCTCCCGCATTACATTATTTGCCACTTTCCTCTCGTTTTCCTCTCCCCCACTTCACCCTTGCCGTTTAATTCGCCCCCCTCTCTCTATACTCCCTCTCTTTCTCTATTTGCCTCTTTTTGCCCGCTTGCTTTTTGTTTGCTTGTGTGTTAGTTTGCTTGCTTGTCACGATGGCTCAAGATAACACTAAATTGTGTGACTTTACCAATACCAACAACAATGACTTTATTAGCACTCCGATTGCTCCTCCTACCAATGCTGAATCTTGTGAAATTAATACTGCTTTGCTGAATCTTGTCATGAAAGATCCGTTTTCCGGCCTTCCTAGTGAAGATGCCGCTACCCATCTAAATAGCTTCGTTGATTTTGTGTGATATGCAAAAGAAGAAAGATGTGGATAATGATATTGTTAAATTGAAGCTATTTCCTTTTTCGCTTAGAGATCGTGCTAAAGCTTGGTTTTCGTCTTTGCCGAAAAATAGTATTGATTCATGGAATAAGTGCAAAGATGCTTTTATCTCTAAGTATTTTCCCCCTGCTAAGATCATCTCCCTTAGAAACGATATTATGAATTTTAAGCAACTTGATCATGAACATGTTGCACAAGCTTGGGAGAGGATGAAATTAATGATACGTAATTGCCCTACTCATGGTTTGAATTTGTGGATGATTATACAATTTTTTTATGCCGGATTGAATTTTGCTTCTAGAAATCTTTTAGATTCGGCCGCGGGAGTAACTTTTATGGAAATAACTTTAGGAGAAGCTACTAAACTCTTAGATAATATTATGGTTAATTGTTCTCAATGGCATACTGAAAGATCTACTAATAAAAAGGTGCATGCGATAGAAGAAATTAATGTTTTCAGTGGAAAGATGGATGAACTTATGAAATTATTTGCTAATAAAAGTGTTTCTTCTGATCCTAATGATATGCCCTTGTCTACTTTGATTGAGAATAATAATGAATCTATGGATGTGAATTTTGTTGGTAGGAAATTTTTTGGTAACAACGCGTATAGAGGAAATTTCAATCCTAAGTCTTATCCTAGTAATCCCTCTAATAATTATGGTAATTCCTACAACAATTCTTATGGAGATTATAATAAGATGCCCTCTGATTTTGAATCTAATATTAAAGAATTTATTACTTCGCAAAAGAATTTTAATGCTTTGATTGAAGAAAAATTGCTTAAGATTGATGGGTTGGCTAGGAACGTTCACAGAATTGCTCTTGATGTTGATTCTTTGAAACTTAGATCTATTCCACCTAAGCATGATATAAATGAGTCTCTCAAAGCCATGAGAATTTCCATTGATGAGTGCAAAGAAAGAACCGCTAGGATGCGTGCTAAAAAAGATGCCTTTATAAGAGCATGTTCCACTAGTTCCTATGAAAATAAAGATGAAGATATAAAAGTTATTGATGTGTCCCCTATTAAATCTTTGTTTTTCAATATGAATCTTAATAATGATGGGACTGAATATGATCCACCTTTACCTAGAAGATGTTCCAAGAATTCGTAGTTTTTAGATCTTGATGCTAAAATTGATGAAAGTGGGATCGAAGAAATTAAAACCCTAGATGTTGCTAAACCCACTATCTTGGATTTCAAGGAATTTAATTATGAAAATTTCTCTTTGATTGATTGTATTTCCTTGTTGCAATCCATGCTAAATTCTCCTCATGCTTATAGTCAAAATAAAGCGCTCACTAAACATATCGTTGATGCCTTGATGCAATCTTATGAAGAAAAACTTGAATTGGAAGTTTCTATCCCTAGAAAACTTTATGATGAGTGGGAACCAACTATTAAAATTAAGATTAAAGATCATGAATTCTATGCTTTATGTGATTTGAGTGCTAGTATTTCCACGATTCCAAAGACTTTGTGTGATTTGTTAGGTTTCTGTGATTTTGATGATTGCTCTCTAAACTTGCACCTTGCGGATTCCACTATTAAGAAACCTATGGGAAGAATAAATGATGTTCTTATTGTTGCAAATAGGAACTATGTGCCCGTATATTTTTATTGTTCTTGACATAGATTGCAATCCTTCATGTCCTATTATTCTTGGTAGACCTTTCCTTAGAACGATTGGTGCAATTATTGATATGAAGGAAGGAAATATTAGATTACAATTTCCGTTAAGGAAAGGCATGGAAAACTTTCCTAGAAAGAAAATTAAATTACCTTATGAATCTATTATGAGAGACACTTATGGATTGCCTACCAAAGATGGCAATACCTAGATCTATCTTTGCTTTTTATGGCTAGCTAGGGGCGTTAAACGATAGCGCTTGTTGGGAGGCAACCCAATTTTATTTTTATTCCTTGATTTTTGCTCCTGTTTAGTAATAAATAATTTATCTAGACTCTGTTTATGTTGTGTTTTTTATGTTTAATTAGTGTTTGTGCCAAGTAGAACTGTTGGGAAGACTTGGGGAAAGTCTTGTTAATCTTGCTGTAAAAAACAGAAACTTTAGCGCTCACGAGAACTGCTGCCATTTTTATTTGGAAAGTGATATTTAGTTAATTCTTGTTTCAAATGATTAATAGATAAAGTCCTCACGTACAGCAATTTATTTTAGAATTTTTGGGGTTCCAGATCTTGCGCTAGCTACATATTACTACAGACTGTTATGTTTTTGACAGATTCTGTTTTTCATGTGTTGTTTGCTTATTTTGATGAATCTATGGCTAGTAAAATAGTTTATAAACCATATATAAGTTGTAATACAGTAGGTTTAACACCAATATTAATAAAGAATGAGTTCATTACAGTACCTTGAAGTGGTCTTTTGTTTTCTTTTGCTAACGGAGCTCACGAGATTTTCTACTTTAAGTTTTGTGTTGTGAAGTTTTCAAGTTTTGGGTAAAGATTTGATGGATTATGGAAGGAGTGGCAAGAGCCTAAGCTTGGGGATGCCCATGGCACCCCCAATATAATATAAGGACACCTAAAAGCCAAAGCTTGGGGATGCCACGGAAGGCATCCCCTCTTTCATCTACTTCTATCGGTAACTTTACTTGGAGCTATATTTTTATTCACCACATGATATGTGTTTTGCTTGGACCGTCTTCTATTATTTGAGTCTTTATTTGTTAGTTTACCACTTGCTGTACACACCTTTTGAGATATTCATACATGATTTGGAATTTGTTAGAATACTCTATGTGCTTCGCTTATATCAATTTAGATACATTAAAACTGAGCACTTTTCCAGCCCTCTCAAGGCATCATCGCTCCCAGCCGTCGGATCGCCAGTTTGATGCATTTTTGGCCGTTGGATGAGTTGTGAATCGCTCCTAATCGGTTCTGCGCGCTAATAACGATCGCTAACCATCCCGGGCCGCTGCTCCGGTCACTTTTTTGGGCGTTCTGGATAAATTGGGCCTAATGGGCCTCTAGTAACCTCCTTACAAACGAGAGAAGGAGGCATGACGATGCGGGACTCCTATTCGTACGCCGACACCACCGCCGCCGCCTCTGTCTCCGTCGATCTCCTCTTCCTTCTGGGTGGCTGCTAGCCTGCTACTCTTGCAGCGTCGGTTCCACTCATCCCAAACCTCGTGCCTCCCGATCCCTCCCCTATTATGATCAAAGGTGAATCATTGGTGTGAGCGAGATGCCGCCGATGCCCAAGGATGATGCGAAGGGGCAGCACTACACTCGCAATCCTATTGAGGCGGCCGCGGCGGCGGACGCCCCTTGATGAAGATGTCCTTGAAGGTAACGAGCAGGCGACAAGAATGGCGAGTGAATAACTCTCGCGTCCTGATTCCAGTTCGATGTCCCGGCTATTGATGCATTTGACAGCCGGCCGCAGGGAGAAGGTCAAGGGTAAGGTATATTGCGAAACTCTTCCCTACACACCTGATTCCATTTCACTTCATGATGATGCCAACGCCCATTCTGAATTTAACAGCAACCATGCAGTAGGATTTTCCCTCCGGTTCTATCAATTTTTGCAGTCATTGTGTTTGTTGGCCGGTGACCGGTAAGCATCCACGTTTCCCTTCCCCTTTCATTTCAGATGTATGATTTTTTGGTAAAAGGTACTGTGGTTGAGCTCCTACTTCATAGTACTAATTTACACGTTAATCAAGTAACTATTTGTATATACTGTGTAGATTCAGTTTCGCATATGGGGATTCTAATGTTGATATTTTATTTTCAGTTCAGGTAATTGGGTTCCTGGTTGTATTGACATTTCTATCTGTACATACATCCAATTGGTAAGCGGCAGTGATACACAATCCAGTCAATCAGAAGGCTTCGATTTTCTGCCCGTCGGGATTAGTTTGTAGTGTACTCATGTGCCTGTTTTCTCCCTGTCCCCTGTCTCTTCCGTGGCTTTCTGAATCCTGTTTTTTTAGATGACTTATTTGGCCTTCTGGAAGATGTCTCTTGATTCATGTAAGTATTTGTTTGATAAACCTTACATGTTAAATTTCCAGATGACTCTTGATTCATTTCAGATTTCACACATGCTCTAGCTACTCATTAGTCCAAGCTAATTGGTGTGTCACATACTGATCCATGTTGAATGTGGCGTATAGATGAAACCAAAGAAGAGGCTCAAAACTATATTTTATTAGTTACAACATTTTTTAATGTCTAATATATTCGTCAGCTTATGTAACTTTAGTTTTGTGTTTCCAAATATTGCAGAAACTCGAGATGATTATGAGCACGTACGCACACTCTTGCTGCTGGTTGGTGTGTATTTGTGATGCAGGAGCCTCATCTTCAGAGAGGTGGCAGGTGGAAGAAAGATTGACAAAGTGGTGGTGCCCCGCAGCTGGGAGGACCACGGTGAGCACCCTCCCCCCTCCCCCAATTTTTTGTATGTGCCACAAATTTCTCATGGATGGCTGTCGGATTGTTAATTATGCTTACATTTGGGTTCACATGAATAATGCTCACAGAGAAACTTTGTTCCTTCAGTTGATCACAAGGCTGAAGAAAATAATATGTGAAGATATTACTTTATTAATGTACATACAACATATATTAGTTTCTCTGAATAAAATAACATGTGAAGATATTTTTTTATTAATATATAGCATATGTCGACTTTGATGATTTGTGCCTATCCAGTGTAAAGATTGTATTCATATTTCTTTTATGAAAGGAAGCTATTTTTTGTACTATAGCAATATATTCCAAGGTTCTTTATTATTGTAGATCATATGTCGACTTTGCTGATTTGTGCCTATCAAGTATTGAAATTTTATTCAATTTTCTTTTAGGAAAGGACATTATTTTCTGTGCTGCTTACTCATAAGAAGGGACTTTTCTTATTTGTGCCTACCAACTAACCCTATGCTCTGCATTTAAGGAATCAATATGGACACATAATGTTGAGAAGTGGAAGTGTCAAGATTTACAGTTTTGAATATTCTTAGTAGTTGTATATATAGTTGTATATTTTGCAAAAAATACATGTAATTTGTATACTTTCATCTGTCTATCAACACTAGCTAGAGCAGGTGATGACTTTAGATAGGGAATGGTCTCCTAAGTTTTTGTCTATTGCATTCTATTTTATGCCGCTGCAAGTTTTTCAGAGCTGCTGATATATGTCAGTGCATGACATGATAAGGCATTTCTTAGTAAGCATGCTTGTGTGTAACTATTTTCTCAAATATATATTAACTCTATGGCATACTTGTGATTGTGTGGTGAAATTAAATGGTCAACTAAAACATTTCTAAGTGTGCTGCATTGAGCAGTTTGTTTGGCATATTTCGACCATTTGGATAATGCAAAGCTTATCTTGTATGCATGTAATATATATTTGCAAAAGGAACCTATAATAGTATTGAACTTTCGCTTCAACAATCACAGAGGATTATAATTCAAGCTCTTTTTTTGCAAATGAATTCAAGCTTGATATCTGAAGAAATACTCTTCGTATACCTTTGGAAGCAATGGTTTTTCAACTTGTAAATGTACTGTTTTGTCGCTCAATATATTTGTCTGATATAGGAGATCCGAAGCTACTAGATTTTGATGAATTTATCAGTTTACACAACCACCAATTGATAAACTGTAGTAAAATGAGGAAATAAATGTGTGCCTTATGATCAGAATGTCAAACAACCAACCAAGTACAATCAACAAGAGAAACCAAGATTGCACAAGGGTGACCTATGTGCTTATGATTTTAGTGCTTAGAGAGGTCGTTCGAGGCTGATCATGTGTCGCCTTCAGAGTTCTCTGTGTTTCGCTGAAGCTTGTAGCATATAAGAACACAACCATGATAAGGCTTTGCTGATTTATATCTTACATGTAACATTTGCTATATGTTTCATTGTATATATTTAAATAAATTCCTTGTATGCTACCAGAAAAAATAGACGTGCATGGCAACATACAGGTGCTCGGGTGTCGACGTACTGCTAGAGACTTTTTTTTGCAAGATGTGATTTCTGGGGGAAAATACCACCTATTTTTTGTTTGAGAATCAGTTATACTACCTTAATGATTGATGATAATACTATATCTTTCTAATAATGAGTTAATATATAAATTTTGTATCAGATGCATAATTGCTGAGTTACTGCCCTGGTTGGATTCACTAACATATTCCAACAAAATAATTACTAATTGAGTTACATGTTATATCATAATTCATATAGTAATTTTCTTAGAATAAAATACCTCTAAATTCCATCTATCACTAACATTATAATGACAAAGTAGATGGGCGCAGCAACGCGCGCCTTCAATGATCTAGTTGAGTTATATAGTTTTGCTCTAGTACTTCACTTATATCTTTTAGAGCACGGTGGTGGATTTATTTTATAGAAACTATTGATCTCTCATGCTTCACTTAGATTATTTTGAGAGTCTTAAATAGCATGGTAATTTGCTTAAAAAATCCTTATATTCTAGGTATACAAGAATAATAATAAAATTCTCTTATGAGTGTGTTGAATACTATGAGAAGTTTGATGCTTGATAATTGTTTTGAGATATGAATATGATGATATTAAAGTTGTGCTAGTTGAGTAGTTGTGAATTTGAGAAATACTTGTGTTAAAGTTTGTGATTCCCGTAGCTTGCACGTATGGTGAACCGTTATGTGATGAAGTCGGAGCATGCTTTATTTATTGATTGTCTTCCTTATGAGTGGAGGTCGGGGACGAGCGATGGTCTTTTCCTACCAATCTATCCCCCTAGGAGCATATGCGTAATACTTTGCTTTGATAACTTGTAGATTTTTGCAATAAGTATATGAGTTCTTTATGATTAATGTTGAGTCCATGGATTATACGCACACTCACCCTTCCACCATTACTAGCCTCTCTAATACCGCACACCTTTCACCGGTATCATACACCCACCATATACCTTCCTCAAAACAGCCACCATACCTACCTATTATGGCATTTCCATAGCCATTCCGAGATATATTGCCATGCAACTTTCCACCGTTCCGTTTATTATGAGACACTCCATCATTGTCATATTGCTTAGCATGATCATGTAGTTGACATCGTATTTCTGGCAAAGCCACCGTTCATAATTCTTCCATACATGTCACTCATGAGTCATTGCATATCTCGGTACACCGCCGGAGGCATTCATATAGAGTCATATTTTGTTCTAAGTATCGAGTTGTAATTGTTGATTTGTAAGAAAATAAAAGTGTGACGATTATCATTATTAGAGCATTGTCCCAGTGAGGAAAGTATGATGGAGACTATGATTCCCCCACAAGTCGGGATGAGACTCCGGACAAAAAAAGAAAGAAAGATAAGAGGCCATAAAAAAGGGAAGAGAAAAGGCCCAAATAAAAAAAATGAGAGAAAAAGAGAGAAGGAGCAATGCTACTATCCTTTTACCACCCGTTTGCTTCAAAGTAGCACCATGATATTCATAGTAGAGAGTCTCTCATTTCGTCAGTTTCATATACTAGTGGGAATTTTTCATTATAGAACTTGGCTTGTATATTCCAATGATGGGCTTCCTCAAATTGCCCTAGGTCTTCGTGAGCAAGCAAGTTGGATGCACACCCACTTAGTTTCTTTTGTTGAGCTTTGATATACTTATAGCTCTAGTGCATACGTTGCATGGCAATCCCTACTCACTCACATTGATATCTATTGATGGGCATCTCCATAGCCCGTTGATACGCCTAGTTGATGTGAGACTATCTTCCCCCCTTTTGTCTTCTCCACAACCACCATTCTATTCCACCTATAGTGCTATATCCATGGCTCACGCTCATGTATTGCGTGAAGATTGAAAAAGTTTTGAGAATGTCAAAAGTATGAAACAATTGCTTGGCTTGTCATCGGGGTTGTGCATGATCTAAATACTTGGTGTGGTGAAGATAGAGCATAGCCAGACTATATGATTTTGTAGGGATAACTTTCTTTGGCCATGTTATTTTGAGAAGACATCATTGCTTTATTAGTATGCTTGAAGTATTATTATTTTTATGTCAATATGAACTTTAATCTTGAACCTTTCGGATCTGAATATTCATACCACAATTAAGAAGAATTACATTAAAATTATGCCAAGTAGCATTCCGCATCAAAAATTCTATTTTTCTCATTTACCTACTCGAGGACGAGAAGGAATTAAGCTTGGGGATGCTTGATACGTCTCCAACGTATCTATAATTTTTGATTGCTCCATGCTATATTATCTACTGTTTTGGCCATTATTGGGCTTTATTATCCACTTTTATATTATTTTTGGGGCTAACCTATTAACCGGAGGCCCAGCCCAGAATTGTTGTTTTTTTGTGCCTATTTTAGGGTTTCGAAGAAAAGGAATATCAAACGGAGTCCAAACGGAATGAAACCTTCGGGAACGTGATTTTCTCAATGAACAAGACCCAGGAGACTTGGACCCTACGTCAAGACACAAAAGAGGAGGCCACGAGGTAGGGGGGCGTGCCTACCCCCCCAGGCACGCCCTCCACCCTCGTGGCCCCCCTGTTGCTCCACCGACGTACTCCTTCCTCCTATATATACCTACGTACCCCCAAACGATCAGATACGGAGCCAAAACCCTAATTCCACCGTGCAACTTTCTGTATCTAAGAGGTCCCATCTTGGGGCCTGTTCCGGATCTCCGCCGGAGGGGGCATCGATCACGGAGGGCTTCTACATCATCACCATAGCCCCTCCGATGAAGTGTGAGTAGTTTACCTCAGATCTACGGGTCCATAGTTATTAGCTAGATGACTTCTTCTCTCTTTTTGATCTCAATACAATGTTCTCCCCCTCTCTTGTGCAGAATTATTCGATGTAATATTCTTTTTGCGGTGTGTTTGTTGAGATCGATGAATTGTGGGTTTATGATCAAGTCTATCTATGAACAATATTTGAATATTCTCTGAATTCTTT
The DNA here is from genome assembly GCF_056163025.1 of Triticum urartu. Taxonomy (NCBI): domain Eukaryota; kingdom Viridiplantae; phylum Streptophyta; class Magnoliopsida; order Poales; family Poaceae; genus Triticum; species Triticum urartu. The sequence goes on along the minus strand of NC_141879.1, from coordinate 709,583,599 downwards.
TATGTATGATTGCTTATCTTTGGAAGTCTCTTCGAATTATCAGTTTGGTTTGGCCTACTAGATTGATCTTTCTTGCAAAGGGAGAAGTGCTTAGCTTTGGGTTCAATCTTGCGGTGTCCTTTCCCAGTGACAGTAGGGGCAGCAAGGCACGTATTGTATTGTTTCCATCAAGGATAACAAGATGGGGTTTTCATCATATTGCATGAGTTTCTCCCTCTACATCATGTCATCTTGCTTAAGGCGTTACTCTGTTTTCATTAACTTAATACTCTAGATGCATGCTGGATAGCGGTCGATGAGTGGAGTAATAGTAGTAGATGCAGGCAGGAGTCGGTCTACTTGTCTCGGACGTGATGCCTATATACATGATCATGCTTAGATATTCTCATAACTATGCTCAATTCTGTCAATTGCTCAACAGTAATTTGTTCACCCACCGTAGAATACTTATGCTCTTGAGAGAAGCCACTAGTGAAGCCTATGGCCCCCGGGTCTATCTTCATCATATTAATCTTCCAATACTTTGTTATTTACTTTGCTTTTATTTTAATTTGCATCTTTATCATAAAAAATACCAAAAATATTATCTTATCATATCTATGAGATCTCACTCTCGTAAGTGGCCGTGTAGGGATTGACAACCCCTTATCGCGTTGGTTGCGAGGATTTATTTGTTTTGTGCAGGTACGAGGGACTCGCGCGTAGACTCCTACTGGATTGATACCTTGGTTCTCAAAAACTGAGGGAAATACTTATGCTACTCTGCTGCATCATCCCTTCCTCTTCGGGGAAAAACCAACACAGTGCTCAAGAGGTAGGAAGGGTCTCCACAGTGGCAGCTCCATCTCCAGTCACAACATATTATAGATACTAGCATCATGCTCCTCTTAATATTTGTTTACCACCCGAAAATACATACCCAGTGCCTCGTCAAGCCACTCGTTCACAAGCGCAATATCAGCATCTGCCGCGTCAAGTTGCCGCCTCAGTCCGGCAAACTCAGCAGTCCGGCCACCCACCGGACCCTCAGCCGCCTGCACATGAAAAGCAACACGATCATTACCTGGGACTATGATCCTCTGTTTGCCGCCTCTAGACAGCAACCAGAGTCTCAGGGGCTACTATCTGTATAGAGCACACCTAGCATGTGCGGTAGCGTCAAAAAATTTATATATTACTTTGCGTACCTCAAAGCCTCTTAGCAGGCTCGTAAAAGCTTCATGCAACCCACTTTTGGCGGATGAAATCCTCTCAACCACCGTACCCATTAAAGTACGATGTGCCTCTGAGATAGCCGGTTGCTCCAAAAGACCCATCAGTGCGTCCGGCTGTGCACCGGACAGTCTTGGACTCTTTCTGTTGCTCTCCTTAGGAGCCGAATAGTCCGGACTTCAGGTGGACGAAGGGTTACCTTCTGGCCTTGGCGGCTCAGGAGAAATCCTCCATGATGACACCTCAGGGTCGTCCACCCGAGGAGGCGGGGAGACAGGGGGAGGCGTTTCGCTCTCCATCATCTCCGGAAGAAGATCCCCCGAAGACGAACTTTATCGAGAAGGGCTACGAGACGGACTGCAAGATATATGTATCGGGTATTGCCCGTGTTAAGAGATAAAGCATGATATATTTAGCAAAGTACTATTGTTCACTTACAACATGGTGGAGGGCTGGCCCCCTTGCGGGCACTACGCGGTAAGGACGCCCTCCGGGGCAGGGCCACCTGGCGAAGGTTTCTTCCCTCGTTTGGAAACCTTCGTTTCCAAGTCTTTAGAGGTGGTGCTTTTCCGTCCTTGGGGAGAGGGGATTCTAGATTCTTCTCCCCGATTATCCTCCTTCGTAGAAACACTAATTCCCCCGAGTTTGGATGAGTAATGTGTGAAGCCCGCTTTCGGCTTCTTTATTCCTCCCTTTATCTTCCCCTGATGGCACTTGATAAGGTGCGTACTCAAGCATCCTGGCTAGTATAGGATCCGGTGAGCCTTTGGGAAGGGGGGCCGAACACCTGATCCTCTCCGCCTTTCTTATCTAGTCCTGGCCGAGAGCGATTTTTTCAGAATGATGTTATGACAAATAAAAAGACAGCATGTTTGGCCGCAGAATTACTTACATGGGTATCTAAACGGTTGCAGTGGAGACCCGCATCCTCGGTGGTGTCCGGACACTTTATTCATGATCCGAAGAACAATCCATACATCTCTTCGAGCGTCACGCCGAAGAATTGCTGAATAGTTCGCGGTCCTTCCGGGTTGAACTCCCACATACGGAGAGATCGACATTGGCATGGCAGGACCCGGCGAACTAGCATAACTTGCATTACCTTGACAAGACTGACATCCCTCTTGACAAGATCTCGGATGCGACTTTGCAATGTCGGCACGTCATTAACTGGCCCCCAGTCCAGCCCCTTGTTGACCCATGACGCCAGTTGCAGCGAGGGACCCGAGCGGAAGGCGGGGGCAGCTGCCCACTTTTTACCTCGGGGAGCTGTGATGTAAAACCACTCCCGTTGGCATAAGTTGGGCACCTCCGGGAAGGAACCCTTTGGCCATAGAGCATTGGTGCCTTTGCTTATTATGGCACCTCCACATTCTGCCTGTCGCCCATCGATCGTCTTTGGCTTCACACTGAAGGTCTTGAGCCATAAGCCGAAGTGTGGGGTGATGCGGAGGAAGGCCTCACACACGACGATAAACGACGAGATGTGAAGGATGGAATCTGGAGCTAGATCGTGGAAATCGAGCCCATAATAGAACATAAGCCCTCTTACAAAGGGATCAAGACTAAAGCCCAGCCCTCGGAGGAAGTGGGAAACAAATACGACACTCTCGTTGGGTTCGGAAGTGGGGATGACCTGCCCTTGAGCAGGCAGCCTGTGCGGGATTTTGGCGGTGAGATACCTGGCTTCCCTTAGCTTCTTGATGTCCTCCTCTGTGATAGAGTAGGCCATCCACCGACCTTGAAGGTTGGATCCGGACATGGTTGAAGGTCCGAAGCAGTTAGCCTGAGCCTTGGGTGTTGGAACTTGAGGTGGGGGAGGGGAAGGATCGAGCGCGAGAAGAAAAGGACATGCCTTGGCCCCTTTATAAAGAGGGTGAATATCAAGCGTGCTCCGCGTGGCCGTTTGGAACTTGCCTAAAATCGAGGGGTCATACTAACAAGTACGATTGGGTTACCCACACCCGTATTGATGAGAATCCCGTGATAAGGGGAACACGATCTCTGCTTCGACAAGACGTGCCAATAAAACTGCCTCGCAACACGTGTAGTGGCAGGCTGGGAAAAATGGTTCGTAATGACCGGACCACGGTAGGATATCACATTATGAAAAGTTGTCAGTGGATTAGATTTGTGGAATATTATACTCTCTACGGTGGTATGTGGAATTTGTTTTACAGAGCCGGACACAATCCTTGTGTTCAAAATCTTCTATGGAGTATTCGGAGAAGGAACCCGCCTTGCAATGCTGAAGACAATCTGCGCGCCGGACTCATCGTCATTGAGGCCTGGTTCTGGGGCTACTGAGGGAGTCCTGGATTAGGGGGTCCTCGGACAGCCGGACCATATACTTTGGCCGGACTGTTGGACTGTGAAGATACAAGATTGAAGGCTTTGTCCCGTTCCGGGTGGGACTCTCCTTTGCGTGGAAGGCAAGGTTGGCGATTCAGACATGTAGATCTCCTTGGCATGATTAGGATGTGTAAGTTGAACAGTTCTGCTGTAACAATCGATCTTGGCATGATGAGCTGTCATCCAGTCCATACCCAAGATGATGTTAATATCTGCGGAGTTGAGAGATATCAAAGAAGCAAGGAATACCAGTCTGTCAACAAGGATTTCATTACCATGGCTTACCTTGGAGGTTTGCCATTTGGAACCAGGAGTCTGGATTATTAGTGGAGTCGGCATATCACAAAATGACATGTTGTGCAACCGAGCGTATCCTTCGGATATGAAGGAGTGGGATGCTCCAGTATCAAAAAGAACTGAAGCTGGGTGACAATTGACAAGAAGCGTACCCAGTACAACATCGGGATCATCTTGAGCTTCTGTGGCTGAGACATGGTGCACACATGCTCGTTCAATGGAGGCTGGCTTGGTACTGATCATCTTGCCTGATGGCTTTTCACGGCCAACAGACCTCTCAGACTGGGGTGGAGTATAACTGGACTGAGGGCAGTCGCGTGCATAGTGCCCTGGTTCTCTGCAGGTGAAGCAAGTTCCTGAGTTAGGACGTGGACCTACATTGGCAAGTGGTCCACTAATAGGCCTGGGTGGAGCACATTGCTGAGTTGGGTGAGGCGCCACATAGGATGGCCTCGGTGCATATCGAGGTGGAAGAGCTGAGTTCGGAATCCAAATCCGTCACTTCTGAGAGCCAGAGCGGGAGGAAGAACCCAGATCACGGTTGTGCTTTCGAGACTCCTCGTAAGTGAGTTGAGCTGTCTCTGCATTAATGGCCTTGTTCACAAGAGCCTAGAAAGTATCACAATGATGTAGGTGGAGATCACGACGCAACTTAGGGTTGAGACCCTTCCGGAACCTAGCCTGCTTCTTAGCGTCCATGGAAACTTCTTCTGTATCATAGCGGGCGAGGTTTCCAAACTCTCTACTGTAAGCATCAACAGGCAGCTTACCCTGGGTAAAACTATAGAACTCTTCCCTCTTGTGATCAATGAGAGCCTGAGGAATGTGGTGCTCATGAAAAGCCTCGGTGAAATCCCTCCAGGTAGGAATCTGACCAGCTGGAAGCATAGCCTCGTAGTTCTGCCACCAAATACTAGTAGGACCTTCCAGGTGATAGGTAGCATAGGTGACCTTGTCACCTTCAGCCACGTTCGCAGAAAGCAACTTGTGAGTGATGCTTCGGAGCCAGTCATCTGCATCAAGTGGCTCAATGGAATGATGGAAGGTGGGTGGTTTCAGACCAATGAAGTCAGTGATGGAAACCAACTTCTTACGCTGATGTGCGGTGTTCTGCTCAATCTGTGCCAGTAAGCGGTTAGTCTCACGCTTGTTTCTCTCGGATGCTAACAAGAACTCTGTCATCAAAGGCTGGTCAGGAGGATCCTCGTCCCTACCATCTCCGTGATTCTTGCTATGAGCAACTGAACCTCGGTTAGCAGACGACATCCTAGCACAGAAACCAAGGAAACAAGGATGGAATTAGCATCGACATAGGGATGCGGAATGTAATGCAAAAGCATTGGAAATTCTTGAAATCCTGGGACAATTTCGGCAGCATAACGGCTGTAAATGCTCAAAAGGATTTTTGAGACATTCATCAAAGGAATAGCATAATCAATCGGCATCATAACATCAAGGTTCTGGGTCAAACTGAGGACACACGGAAGTAGTAGAACTGTAAGGAGACACAACCCAACAATCCTAAGACTTTACGGTTTAGTAACACGTCATCCTGAGAGATAGAGGAGAAGCCTAGGCCTTAACCCTCATAGAAAAGAAGAGGCTGACTCAGAAAGAATGGCATGAGGTAAAGGAGTAAAAAGAGCCTTACGTTCCCTTCCACAATCAATTCCCTTATATAACTAAAGCATTTCTAGACTCAACTTCGACCAGTTTGGCTTGGTAATCCTACAGTCAGTCAGGCTCTGATACCAACGCTGTCGGGACCCCAATCCTAAGTCACACCGATCTAGCATGTAACACTTCATATCACTTTGCGGCCTCACGCACGGTATTCCCATGGGTGCCACCTTACCTGGCCCGGGACCGTTTGCGCCTTTTGGCTCACGTATATGATAGTGTCGCTAGCATCCATATGACAGAGAACCCAGGCCGACATGACTAGTCATGAACCCAAAGTAGCACTAACTTACGGGGACAGGCATACATGAATCAACCTCGAGCATGTCGGTCAACAGCGTATGAATCCAGGCTGTAGCACTGGGCTAACAGGACTCCGGGAACCCGGGCTGTAGCAGGCTAGGCAGGACTCCGGATGTTACCGCGTGACATTTCCCCGAAGGGACAGACACAGGAACGAAGTGAATCACATGCCGGCCAGTCAAGTGTTCCGAAGCAGTAGTGCTGGGCTAGCAGGACTCCGGTGAACCGGGCTGTAGCGGACTACTATGGCACATGGAAGCACAAGACTACATTTCCCCATAAGAGAGGCTACCAGAGGTAAACAACTAGGTTGACGGATCCCACACATAGCAATACACGTTACACGTACGCATAACATGCAAGTATGTGCTGTACAACATGGCATCACAACATAACTCAAACTCATATAGATAAAGGCCCAGAAGAGCCACATAGTATCAATAGAAACAGGGGTCTCATGACCCATCATTTAGAGCATACAAGCAACGGAAGCATTACATGTCTGAGTACAGATAACTACAAAAGGAAAAGACTAAGAAGCCTGACTATACACGACCCTCCCAAGGGTACAAGATCGTAGCTGGGATACAAGCTACTCGTCGAAGTCACTAGCGTAACCAATGCAAAACATAAATAAGCAAACGTGAGTACAAAGGTACTCAGCAAGTCTTACATCAGAACTATCTACATATGCAACATTATCAACAAAGGGGGTGGTGGAGTTTTAACAGCAGCAAGCCAGCTTTGACTCAGTGGCTAATCTATACTATGAGTATCAGAAACTTCTTTGAGGTGAGAAGACGCACACGAGTCCACATGTTCACCATATCAATACTCCACTATGGATCCGTTCCCGTATTCCTACGAGAAGGCCATCCATAGCACTCACGCTTATCTTGCGGATTTTAGAGTATCCACTTCGAGTTGTCTATGTACTACATAAGTTCTCCAAGTTTCCATATCCGAGGAAAACGGCTATTCGAATAGATAATATTGACCCTGCAGGGGTGTACTTCTTCACACACGCTCTAGCCACTTATAGCCCTATACACGTCATGTACCTCGACAACCTTCAAGCGGAAGCCGGGCGAGGGTGTCGGCCACGACCTGACTAACCACACAAGTCTCTCGTCCAGGTTTATCGCCTATTCGGGTTCCATCCGCAAGGAGATCCGGCCGGGGTGTCGCTCACGGCCCCAAACGATGTGTGCAGGGTTCCCAAGCTCACCATCCGAGTGCCACTTGGTACACCGTGCCACAGTGCCTAGTCTGTCCCAAGCCCGTCCCGTCGGACACCACCTGGTAGACAAGTAGCACTACCTACAAATGCCAGAAACTAGTTGCAACTTCTGGACAGAGATCAAGCGGATTAATAAGCCGAGAGGGGCCGGATAACCGGAACCCAATGTGTGGGAGTAACTGGACTTGGATAACATACACAGAACTCAGTGCTTAAGGACGGTTCCAATGAGACAACCCACCATGTACTCCTACATGGCCTCTCATCGCCACCTTTACCAAAACGTGTTCACACACTTAGCCTTTACCGGTAGGACATGTTCACCACTCCGATTCATTCCCGATGAATCAGACCTGACACAACTCTAAGCATAGCTGGCATAAAGAAAAACAAGCATGGATGAGCAGACACATCAAGGCTCAAGCAACTCCTACTCATGCTATTGGGTTTCAACTATTTACTGTGGCAATGACAGGTCATGCAGAGGAATGGGTTCAGCTACCGCAGCAGAAAGTAGCAGTTTGAATCGTTGTTGTCCTAATGCAGTAAAAGGAGCAGAAGCGAGAGAGTGGGATTTATCGAGATGCTCAAGGGGGTTTGCTTGCCTGATAGATCCACGAAGAAGCACTGCTCCTCAGACAGGTACTCGGGACACCTTCCGGAGTAGAACCTATCGAGAGGGGACGGTGCCGACAATCAATAAACAACCATATGCAACAATATGATGCATGAAGATGACATTTCAAAGATGCTATGATTTGCCCTAATGCATCTAGCATCAATTTGGTTGAAGTCCATATGAACCAAGGGTTCATATGCAAACCCCAATTTAAGTATATAACATGCCATTATTACATTTTCACTTATACAGCAAGTATAAGTTGGTTTTTCATGCATGAAACTGGCATAAATGGATTCCTTGCATTTTCCTGATGATTTTTCATATATAATTTATTTCATTCTGAGCTACTGTTTAATCACTATGAATTTTAGAAGTTTTAACTATTTTCTGAAATTCTCTGAATTATTTAAAATCTAGAAAAACAATTACTGCGTCAGCGTGACGTCACAGAGGCGTCAACAGGGCTGACCAGGTCAAACCTGACATGTGGGGGCCACACGTCAGTGACACTGGGGTTAACCCCGGGTCAAACCCGCAATGAACAGGGTTTGACTTGGCTCTGGGGCCCACTGTCAGCGGCTGGTGGGGTGGCTAATGGTGGGGATTAGCGCTAATTAAGCCGCCACATCAGCCTCGCCGGAGTTCGGCTGGCGACGACCAAACCGCGCGGCGGTGCTTCGCCGGAATGCGCTACAGGCGGCGGAAGAGCGCGCGGAGACGACCGGGGCGTAGCCCGTCATCGTCCGCATCCAGTGGAGCATGTGGGATGAGCTGGGGAGGCCGGAGCTCACCGGAATGGAGCTCGCGGCGGCTGCCGGAGTTCGGGGCTGGTGCGGGTTAGCCCTGCGGTGTGCTAACGAGCGAGGCGAAGGTCTGGCGGGGCGCTACGCATTGCGGGGAGCAAGTTGGACTCGCCGGGGTGACCATTTGGTCGTTGGAGCTGCGCCGACGACGAGCTCAAGTGGCGGCAGCTACGGTCGTCAAGGGGGCGACGTCTACGGCTCGAAATCGAAGGGGAGGAAGGAGGGAATCCACGCAGGAGCTCACAACAGTTCGTTCGGTGGCCTCAGCGAGCTCGGGGAAGCGTCGGAGCGGGCGCACGGTCGCCGGAGATCTCGGTGGCCCGAGGTTGAAGAAGACAGCGGTGAGGGCGTCCGGCGTCGCTTGTCTTGGCGAGGAGGTCGAGAATGAGGTAGCGGAGCTACTGGGCACGTCGAGGGGTCAAGGGGGAGGCTCTGGGTGCGGCAACGGTGAGCGGCGGCGGCTGCGTTCGATGCGTGCGAGGAAGAGAACCAGGGGAGAGGATGGGGACGAGAGAGAGAGCGAGAGAGAGTCAGGGGATCGCGTGGCATCCTCAGGGCGACGGGGAGACATGCAGGGAGGCAGGAGGTGGCCGGCGCATGGCCGGCGCGCGGCGAGCACGCGCCCCTGCCTTCTGGCGCGAGGAGGGAGATGACTGGCGTGGCCAGTCAACTAGGCCGGCTGGTTGGGCCAGAGCAGGTGGGCCGCCAGGTGAGGCCAGGTACGATTCCCTTTCTCTCTTTTATTTTGTTTTTGTTTTCTATTTTCTGACATTTGTTTTGTATCTAAAAGAAATGTTAAAACATTTCCATAAATGCTGAAAATAATTGTGGCATCTAGATATAATATTCTAGAGGCCCTCACCAATTCCCAAAATTTTTGGAGCCATTAAAATATTTATATAATTTAAACAGCTCCAAATCCAATATTTATGCATTGATTCAAAAATCCAAAATGTGTAGCAAAAATGTGCATCACCTCTGGTTGTTGTTTGCAACATTTTCCAAAGACCATGAACATTTTTGAAGAGCATTTTGGGTTTACTGAAATTCCAATTTTAATTTGAACCTATTTGAATTTGCTTTGGTGCTAGGGTTTGAAACATCCCCATTTCAATTTCATTTGAAAATTTAAACATGATGCACAAAGCAAGCCTAGGACCATACCAGAACTAGGGATGTGACATGCTGTTTTTTTGCCTATTTTAGGGTTTCAAAGAAAAGGAATATCACACAGAGTCCAAACAGAATGAAACCTTCGGGAATGTGATTTTCTCAATGAACAAGACCCATGAAACTTGGACCCAACGCCAAGACACAAAAGAGGAGGCCACGAGGTAGGGGGCGCGCCTATCCCCCAGGTGCGCCCTCCACCCTCGTGGTCCCCCTGTTGCTCCACCGACGTACTGCTTCCTCCTATATATACCTACATACCCCAAACGATCAGATACGGAGCCAAAACCCTAATTCCACCGCCGCAACTTTCTGTATCCACGAGATCCCATCTTGGGGCCTATTCCGGAGCTCCGCCGGAGGGGGCATCGATCACGGAGGGCTTCTACATCATCACCATAGCCCCTCCGATGAAGTGTGAGTAGTTTATCTCAGACCTACGGGTCCATAGTTATTATCTAGATGGCTTCTTCTCTCTTTTTGGATCTCAATACAATGTTCTCCCCCTCTCTTGTGCAGCACTATTCGATGTAATCTTCTTTTGCGGTGTGTTTGTTGAGACCGACGAATTGTGGGTTTATGATCAAGTCTATCTATGAACAATATTTGAATCTTCTCTGAATTCTTTTATGTATGATTGGTTATCTTTGCAAGTCTCTTCGAATTATCAGTTTGGTTTGGCCTACTAGATTGATCTTTCTTGCAATGGGAGAAGTGCTTAGCTTTAGGTTCAATCTTGTAGTGTCCTTTCCCAGTGACATTAGGGGTAGAAAGGCACGTATTGTATTGTTGCCATCGAGGATAACAAGATGGGGTTTTCATCATATTGCATGAGTTTATCCCTCTACATCATGTCATCTTGCTTAAGGCGTTACTCTGTTTTCATTAACTTAATACTCTAGATGCATGCTGGATAGCGGTCGATGAGTGGAGTAATAGTAGTAGATGCAGGCAGGAGTCGGTCTACTTGTCTCGGACGTGATGCCTATATACATGATCATGGCTAGATATTCTCATAACTATGCTCAATTCAGTCAATTGCCCAACAGTAATTTGTTCACCCACCGTAGAATACTTATGCTCTTGAGAGAAGCCACTAGTGAAACCTATGGCCCCCGGGTCTATCTTCATCATATTAATCTTCCAATACTTTGTTATTTACTTTGCTTTTGTTTTACTTTGCATCTTTATCATAAAAAATACCAAAAATATTATCTTGTCATATCTATCAGATCTTACTCTCATAAGTGGCCATGTAGGGATTGACAACCCCTTATCGCGTTGGTTGAGAGGATTTATTTGTTTTGTGCAAGTACGAGGGACTCGCGCGTAGCCTCCTACTGGATTGATACCTTGGTTCTCAAAAACTGAGGGAAATACTTACGCTACTCTGCTGCATCATCCCTTCCTCTTCGGGGAAAAACCGACGCAGTGCTCAAGAGGTAGCAAGAATGATTTCTGGCACCGTTGCCGGGGAGTCTATGCAACAATCAATATACCAAGTACCCATCACAATCCCTATCTCCCGCATTACATTATTTGCCACTTTCCTCTCGTTTTCCTCTCCCCCACTTCACCCTTGCCGTTTAATTCGCCCCCCTCTCTCTATACTCCCTCTCTTTCTCTATTTGCCTCTTTTTGCCCGCTTGCTTTTTGTTTGCTTGTGTGTTAGTTTGCTTGCTTGTCACGATGGCTCAAGATAACACTAAATTGTGTGACTTTACCAATACCAACAACAATGACTTTATTAGCACTCCGATTGCTCCTCCTACCAATGCTGAATCTTGTGAAATTAATACTGCTTTGCTGAATCTTGTCATGAAAGATCCATTTTCCGGCCTTCCTAGTGAAGATGCCGCTACCCATCTAAATAGCTTCGTTGATTTTGTGTGATATGCAAAAGAAGAAAGATGTGGATAATGATATTGTTAAATTGAAGCTATTTCCTTTTTCGCTTAGAGATCGTGCTAAAGCTTGGTTTTCGTCTTTGCCGAAAAATAGTATTGATTCATGGAATAAGTGCAAAGATGCTTTTATCTCTAAGTATTTTCCCCCTGCTAAGATCATCTCCCTTAGAAACGATATTATGAATTTTAAGCAACTTGATCATGAACATGTTGCACAAGCTTGGGAGAGGATGAAATTAATGATACGTAATTGCCCTACTCATGGTTTGAATTTGTGGATGATTATACAATTTTTTTATGCCGGATTGAATTTTGCTTGTAGAAATCTTTTAGATTCGGCCGCGGGAGTAACTTTTATGGAAATAACTTTAGGAGAAGCTACTAAACTCTTAGATAATATTATGGTTAATTGTTCTCAATGGCATACTGAAAGATCTACTAATAAAAAGGTGCATGCGATAGAAGAAATTAATGTTTTCAGTGGAAAGATGGATGAACTTATGAAATTATTTTCTAATAAAAGTGTTTCTTCTGATCCTAATGATATGCCCTTGTCTACTTTGATTTAGAATAATAATGAATTTATGGATGTGAATTTTGTTGGTAGGAACAATTTTGGTAACAACACGTATAGAGGAAATTTCAATCCTAAGTCTTATCCTAGTAATCCCTCTAATAATTATGGTAATTCCTACAACAATTCTTATGGAGATTATAATAAGATGCCCTCTGATTTTGAATCTAATATTAAAGAATTTATTACTTCGCAAAAGAATTTTAATGCTTTGATTGAAGAAAAATTGCTTAAGATTGATGGGTTGGCTAGGAACGTTCATAGAATTGCTCTTGATGTTGATTCTTTGAAACTTAGATCTATTCCACCTAAGCATGATATAAATGAGTCTCTCAAAGCCATGAGAATTTCCATTGATGAGTGCAAAGAAAGAACCGCTAGGATGCGTGCTAAAAAGATGCCTTTATAAGAGCATGTTCCTCTAGTTCCTATGAAAATAAAGATGAAGATATAAAAGTTATTGATGTGTCCCCTATTAAATATTTGTTTTTCAATATTAATCTTAATAATGATGGGACTGAATATGATCCACCTTTACCTAGAAGACGTTCCAAGAATTCGTAGTTTTTAGATCTTGATGCTAAAATTGATGAAAGTGGGATCGAAGAAATTAAAACCCTAGATGTTGCTAAACCCACTATCTTGGATTTCAAGGAATTTAATTATGAAAATTTCTCTTTGATTGATTGTATTTCCTTGTTGCAATCCATGCTAAATTCTCCTCATGCTTATAGTCAAAATAAAGCGCTCACTAAACATATCGTTGATGCCTTGATGCAATCTTATGAAGAAAAACTTGAATTGGAAGTTTCTATCCCTAGAAAACTTTATGATGAGTGGGAACCAACTATTAAAATTAAGATTAAAGATCATGAATTCTATGCTTTATGTGATTTGGGTGCTAGTATTTCCACGATTCCAAAGACTTTGTGTGATTTGTTAGGTTTCTGTGATTTTGATGATTGCTCTCTAAACTTGCACCTTGCGGATTCCACTATTAAGAAACCTATGGGAAGAATAAATGATGTTCTTATTGTTGCAAATAGGAACTATGTGCCCATATATTTTTATTGTTCTTGACATAGATTGCAATCCTTCATGTCCTATTATTCTTGGTAGACCTTTCCTTAGAACGATTTGTGCAATTATTGATATGAAGGAAGGAAATATTAGATTACAATTTCCGTTAAGGAAAGGCATGGAAAACTTTCCTAGAAAGAAAATTAAATTACCTTATGAATCTATTATGAGAGACACTTATGGATTGCCTACCAAAGATGGCAATACCTAGATCTATCTTTGCTTTTTATGGCTAGCTAGGGGCGTTAAACGATAGCGCTTGTTGGGAGGCAACCCAATTTTATTTTTATTCCTTGATTTTTGCTCCTGTTTAGTAATAAATAATTTATCTAGACTCTGTTTATGTTGTGTTTTTTATGTTTAATTAGTGTTTGTGCCAAGTAGAACTGTTGGGAAGACTTGGGGAAAGTCTTGTTAATCTTGCTGTAAAAAACAGAAACTTTAGCGCTCACGAGAACTGCTGCCATTTTTATTTGGAAAGTGATATTTAGTTAATTCTTGTTTCAAATGATTAATAGATAAAGTCCTCACGTACAGCAATTTATTTTAGAATTTTTGGGGTTCCAGATCTTGCGCTAGCTACATATTACTACAGACTGTTATGTTTTTGACAGATTCTGTTTTTCATGTGTTGTTTGCTTATTTTGATGAATCTATGGCTAGTAAAATAGTTTATAAACCATATATAAGTTGTAATACAGTAGGTTTAACAACAATATAAATAAAGAATGAGTTCATTACAGTACCTTGAAGTGGTCTTTTGTTTTCTTTTGCTAACGGAGCTCACGAGATTTTCTACTTTAAGTTTTGTGTTGTGAAGTTTTCAAGTTTTGGGTAAAGATTTGATGGATTATGGAAGGAGTGGCAAGAGCCTAAGCTTGGGGATGCCCATGGCACCCCCAATATAATATAAGGACACCTAAAAGCCAAAGCTTGGGGATGCCACGGAAGGCATCCCCTCTTTCATCTACTTCTATCGGTAACTTTACTTGGAGCTATATTTTTATTCACCACATGATATGTGTTTTGCTTGGACCGTCTTCTATTATTTGAGTCTTTATTTGTTAGTTTACCACTTGCTGTACACACCTTTTGAGATATTCATACATGATTTGGAATTTGTTAGAATACTCTATGTGCTTCGCTTATATCAATTTAGATACATTAAAACTGAGCACTTTTCCAGCCCTCTCAAGGCATCATCGCTCCCAGCCGTCGGATCGCCAGTTTGATGCATTTTTGGCCGTTGGATGAGTTGTGAATCGCTCCTAATCGGTTCTGCGCGCTAATAACGATCGCTAACCATCCCCGGCCGCTGCTCCGGTCACTTTTTTGGGCGTTCCGGATAAATTGGGCCTAATGGGCCTCTAGCAACCTCCTTACAGACGAGAGAAGGAGGCATGACGATGCAGGACTCCTATTCGTACGCCGACACCACCGCCGCCGCCTCTGTCTCTGTCGATCTCCTCTTCCTTCTAGGTGGCTGCTAGCCTGCTACTCTTGCAGCGTCGGTTCCACTCATCCCAAACCTCGTGCCTCCCGATCCCTCCCCTATTATGATCAAAGGTGAATCATTGGTGTGAGCGAGATGCCGCCGATGCCCAAGGACGATGCGAAGGGGCAGCACTACACTCGCAACCCTATTGAGGCGGCCGCGGCGGCGGACGCCCCTTGATGAAGATGTCCTTGAAGGTAACGAGCAGGCGACAAGAATGGCGAGTGAATAACTCTCGCGTCCTGATTCCAGTTCGATGTCCTGGCTATCGATGCATTTGACAGCCGGCCACAGGGAGAAGGTCAAGGGTAAGGTATATTGCGAAACTCTGCCCTACACACCTGATTCCATTTCACTTCATGATGATGCCAACGCCCATTCTAAATTTAACAGCAACCATGCAGTAGGATTTTCCCTCCGGTTCTATCAATTTTTGCAGTCATTGTGTTTGTTGGCCGGTGACCGGTAAGCATCCACGTTTCCCTTCCCCTTTCATTTCAGATGTATGATTTTTTGGTAAAAGGTACTGTGGTTGAGCTCCTACTTCATTGTACTAATTTACACGTTAATCAAGTAACTATTTGTATATACTGTGTAGATTCAGTTTCGCATATGGGGATTCTAATGTTGATATTTTATTTTCAGTTCAGGTAATCGGGTTCCTGGTTGTATTGACATTTCTATCTGTACATACATCCAATTGGTAAGCGGCAGTGATACACAATCCAGTCAATCAGAAGGCTTCGATTTTCTGCCCGTCGGGATTAGTCTGTAGTGTACTCATGTGCCTGTTTTCTCCCTGTCCCCTGTCTCTTCCGTGGCTTTCTGAATCCTGTTTTTTAGATGACTTATTTGGCCTTCTGGAAGATGTCTCTTGATTCATGTAAGTATTTGTTTGATAAACCTTACATGTTAAATTTCCAGATGACTCTTGATTCATTTCAGATTTCACACATGCTCTAGCTACTCATTAGTCCAAGCTAATTGGTGTGTCACATACTGATCCATGTTGAATGTGGTGTATAGATGAAACCAAAGAAGAGGGTCAAAACTATATTTTATTAGTTACAACATTTTTTAATGTCTAATATATTCGTCAGCTTATGTAACTTTAGTTTTGTGTTTCCAAATATTGCAAAAACTCGAGATGATTATGAGCACGTACGCACACTCTTGCCGCTGGTTGGTGTGTATTTGTGATGCAGGAGCCTCATCTTCAGAGAGGTGGCAGGTTGAAGAAAGATTGACAAAGTGGTGGTGCCCCGCAGCTGGGAGGACCACGGTGAGCACCCTCCCCCCTCCCCCAATTTTTTGTATGTGCCACAAATTTCTCATGGATGGCTGTCGGATTGTTAATTATGCTTACATTTGGGTTCACATGAATAATGCTCACAGAGAAACTTTGTTCCTTCAGTTGATCACAAGGCTGAAGAAAATAATATGTGAAGATATTACTTTATTAATGTACATACAACATATATTAGTTTCTCTGAATAAAATAACATGTGAAGATATTTTTTTATTAATATATAGCATATGTCGACTTTGATGATTTGTGCCTATCCAGTGTAAAGATTGTATTCATATTTCTTTTATGAAAGGAAGCTATTTTTTGTACTATAGCAATATATTCCAAGGTTCTTTATTATTGTAGATCATATGTCGACTTTGCTGATTTGTGCCTATCAAGTATTGAAATTTTATTCAATTTTCTTTTAGGAAAGGACATTATTTTCTGTGCTGCTTACTCATAAGAAGGGACTTTTCTTATTTGTGCCTACCAACTATCCCTATGCTCTGCATTTAAGGAATCAATATGGACACATAATGTTGAGAAGTGGAAGTGTCAAGATTTACAGTTTTGAATATTCTTAGTAGTTGTATATATAGTTGTATATTTTGCAAAAAATACATGTAATTTGTATACTTTCATCTGTCTATCAACACTAGCTAGAGCAGGTGATGACTTTAGATAGGGAATGGTCTCCTAAGTTTTTGTCTATTGCATTCTATTTTATGCCGCTGCAAGTTTTTCAGAGCTGCTGATATATGTCAGTGCATGACATGATAAGGCATTTCTTAGTAAGCATGCTTGTGTGTAACTATTTTCTCAAATATATATTAACTCTATGGCATACTTGTGATTGTGTGGTGAAATTAAATGGTCAACTAAAACATTTCTAAGTGTGCTGCATTGAGCAGTTTGTTTGGCATATTTCGACCATTTGGATAATGCAAAGCTTATCTTGTATGCATGTAATATATATTTGCAAAAGGAACCTATAATAGTATTGAACTTTCGCTTCAACAATCACAGAGGATTATAATTCAAGCTCTTTTTTTGCAAATGAATTCAAGCTTGATATCTGAAGAAATACTCTTCGTATACCTTTGGAAGCAATGGTTTTTCAACTTGTAAATGTACTGTTTTGTCGCTCAATATATTTGTCTGATATAGGAGATCCGAAGCTACTAGATTTTGATGAATTTATCAGTTTACACAACCACCAATTGATAAACTGTAGTAAAATGAGGAAATAAATGTGTGCCTTATGATCAGAATGTCAAACAACCAACCAAGTACAATCAACAAGAGAAACCAAGATTGCACAAGGGTGACCTATGTGCTTATGATTTTAGTGCTTAGAGAGGTCGTTCGAGGCTGATCATGTGTCGCCTTCAGAGTTCTCTGTGTTTCGCTGAAGCTTGTAGCATATAAGAACACAACCATGATAAGGCTTTGCTGATTTATATCTTACATGTAACATTTGCTATATGTTTCATTGTATATATTTAAATAAATTCCTTGTATGCTACCAGAAAAAATAGACGTGCATGGCAACATACAGGTGCTCGGGTGTCGACGTACTGCTAGAGACTTTTTTTTGCAAGATGTGATTTCTGGGGAAAATACCACCTATTTTTTGTTTGAGAATCAGTTATACTACCTTAATGATTGATGATAATACTATATCTTTCTAATAATGAGTTAATATATATTAAAATTTTGTATCAGATGCATAATTGCTGAGTTACTGCCCTGGTTGGATTCACTAACATATTCCAACAAAATAATTACTAATTGAGTTACATGTTATATCATAATTCATATAGTAATTTTCTTAGAATAAAATACCTCTAAATTCCATCTATCACTAACATTATAATGACAAAGTAGATGGGCGCAGCAACGCGCGCCTTCAATGATCTAGTTGAGTTATATAGTTTTGCTCTAGTACTTCACTTATATCTTTTAGAGCACGGTGGTGGATTTGTTTTATAGAAACTATTGATCTCTCATGCTTCACTTAGATTATTTTGAGGGTCTTAAATATCATGGTAATTTGCTTAAAAATCCTTATATTCTAGGTATACAAGAATAATAATAAAATTCTCTTATGAGTGTGTTGAATACTATGAGAAGTTTGATGCTTGATAATTGTTTTGAGATATGAAGATGATGATATTAAAGTTGTGCTAGTTGAGTAGTTGTGAATTTGAGAAATACTTGTGTTAAAGTTTGTGATTCCCGTAGCTTGCACGTATGGTGAACCGTTATGTGATGAAGTCAGAGCATGCTTTGTTTATTGATTGTCTTCCTTATGAGTGGAGGTCGGGGACGAGCGATGGTCTTTTCCTACCAATCTATCCCCCTAGGAGCATATGCGTAATACTTTGCTTTGATAACTTGTAGATTTTTGCAATAAGTATATGAGTTCTTTATGATTAATGTTGAGTCCATGGATTATACGCACACTCACCCTTCCACCATTACTAGCCTCTCTAATACCGCACACCTTTCACCGGTATCATACACCCACCATATACCTTCCTCAAAACAGCCACCATACCTACCTATTATGGCATTTCCATAGCCATTCCGAGATATATTGCCATGCAACTTTCCACCGTTCCGTTTATTATGAGACACTCCATCATTGTCATATTGCTTAGCATGATCATGTAGTTGACATCGTATTTCTGGCAAAGCCACTGTTCATAATTCTTCCATACATGTCACTCATGAGTCATTGCATATCTCGGTACACCGCCGGAGGCATTCATATAGAGTCATATTTTGTTCTAAGTATCGAGTTGTAATTGTTGAGTTGTAAGAAAATAAAAGTGTGACGATTATCATTATTAGAGCATTGTCCCAGTGAGGAAAGTATGATGGAGACTATGATTCCCCCACAAGTCGGGATGAGACTCCGGACAAAAAAAGAAAGAAAGATAAGAGGCCATAAAAAAGGGAAGAGAAAAGGCCCAAATAAAAAAAATGAGAGAAAAAGTGAGAAGGGGCAATGCTACTATCCTTTTACCACCCGTTTGCTTCAAAGTAGCACCATGATATTCATAGTAGAGAGTCTCTCATTTCGTCAGTTTCATATACTAGTGGGAATTTTTCATTATAGAACTTGGCTTGTATATTCCAATGATGGGCTTCCTCAAATTGCCCTAGGTCTTCGTGAGCAAGCAAGTTGGATGCACACCCACTTAGTTTCTTTTGTTGAGCTTTCATATACTTATAGCTCTAGTGCATACGTTGCATGGCAATCCCTACTCACTCACATTGATATCTATTGATGGGCATCTCCATAGCCCGTTGATACGCCTAGTTGATGTGAGACTATCTTCCCCCTTTTTGTCTTCTCCACAACCACCATTCTATTCCACCTATAGTGCTATATCCATGGCTCACGCTCATGTATTGCGTGAAGATTGAAAAAGTTTTGAGAATGTCAAAAGTATGAAACAATTGCTTGGCTTGTCACCGGGTTGTGCATGATCTAAATACTTGGTGTGGTGAAGATAGAGCATAGCCAGACTATATGATTTTGTAGGGATAACTTTCTTTGGCCATGTTATTTTGAGAAGACATCATTGCTTTATTAGTATGCTTGAAGTATTATTATTTTTATGTCAATATGAACTTTAATCTTGAACCTTTCGGATCTGAATATTCATACCACAATTAAGAAGAATTACATTAAAATTATGCCAAGTAGCATTCCGCATCAAAAATTCTATTTTTCTCATTTACCTACTCGAGGACGAGAAGGAATTAAGCTTGGGGATGCTTGATACGTCTCCAACGTATCTATAATTTTTGATTGCTCCATGCTATATTATCTACTGTTTTGGCCATTATTGGGCTTTATTATCCACTTTTATATTATTTTTGGGGCTAACCTATTAACCGGAGGCCCAGCCCAGAATTGTTGTTTTTTTGTGCCTATTTTAGGGTTTCGAAGAAAAGGAATATCAAACGGAGTCCAAACAGAATGAAACCTTCGGGAACGTGATTTTCTCAATGAACAAGACCCAGGAGACTTGGACCCTACGTCAAGACACAAAAGAGGAGGCCACGAGGTAGGGGGGCGTGCCTACCCCCCCAGGCACGCCCTCCACCCTCGTGGCCCCCCTGTTGCTCCACCGACGTACTCCTTCCTCCTATATATACCTACGTACCCCCAAACGATCAGATACGGAGCCAAAACCCTAATTCCACCGTGCAACTTTCTATATCTACGAGGTCCCATCTTGGGGCCTGTTCCGGATCTCCGCCGGAGGGGGCATCGATCACGGAGGGCTTCTACATCATCACCATAGCCCCTCCGATGAAGTGTGAGTAGTTTACCTCAGATCTACGGGTCCATAGTTATTAGCTAGATGACTTCTTCTCTCTTTTTGATCTCAATACAATGTTCTCCCCCTCTCTTGTGCAGAATTATTCGATGTAATATTCTTTTTGCGGTGTGTTTGTTGAGATCGATGAATCGTGGGTTTATGATCAAGTCTATCTATGAACAATATTTGAATATTCTCTGAATTCTTTTATGTATGATTGGTTATCTTTGGAAGTCTCTTCGAATTATCAGTTTGGTTTGGCCTACTAGATTGATCTTTCTTGCAAAGGGAGAAGTGCTTAGCTTTGGGTTCAATCTTGCGGTGTCCTTTCCCAGTGACAGTAGGGGCAGCAAGGCACGTATTGTATTGTTGCCATCAAGGATAACAAGATGGGGTTTTCATCATATTGCATGAGTTTCTCCCTCTACATCATGTCATCTTGCTTAAGGCGTTACTCTGTTTTCATTAACTTAATACTCTAGATGCATGCTGGATAGCGGTCGATGAGTGGAGTAATAGTAGTAGATGCAGGCAGGAGTCGGTCTACTTGTCTCGGACGTGATGCCTATATACATGATCATGCTTAGATATTCTCATAACTATGCTCAATTCTGTCAATTGCTCAACAGTAATTTGTTCACCCACCGTAGAATACTTATGCTCTTGAGAGAAGCCACTAGTGAAGCCTATGGCCCCCAGGTCTATCTTCATCATATTAATCTTCCAATACTTTGTTATTTACTTTGCTTTTATTTTAATTTGCATCTTTATCATAAAAAATACCAAAAATATTATCTTATCATATCTATGAGATCTCACTCTCGTAAGTGGCCGTGTAGGGATTGACAACCCCTTATCGCGTTGGTTGCGAGGATTTATTTGTTTTGTGCAGGTACAAGGGACTCGCGCGTAGCCTCCTACTGGATTGATACCTTGGTTCTCAAAAACTAAGGGAAATACTTACGCTACTCTGCTGCATCATCCCTTCCTCTTCGGGGAAAAACCAACACAGTGCTCAAGAGGTAGGAAGGGTCTCCACGGTGGCAGCTCCATCTTCAGTCACAACATATTATAGATACTAGCATCATGCTCCTCTTAATATTTGTTTACCACCCGAAAATACATACCCTGTGCCTCGTCAAGCCGCTCATTCACAAGCGCAATATCGGCATCTGCCGCGTCAAGTTGCCGCCTCAGTCCGGCAAACTCAGCAGTCCGGCCACCCACCGGACCCTCAGCCGCCTGCACATGAAAAGCAACACGATCATTACCTGGGACTATGATCCTCTGTTTGCCGCCTCTAGACAGCAACCAGAGTCTCAGGGGCTACTATCTGTATAGAGCACACCTAGCATGTGCGGTAGCGTCAAAAAATTTATATATTACTTTGCGTACCTCAAAGCCTCTTAGCAGGCTCGTAAAAGCTTCATGCAACCCACTTTTGGCGGATGAAATCCTCTCAACCACCGTACCCATTAAAGTACGATGCGCCTCTGAGATAGCCGCTTGCTCCAAAAGACCCATCAGTGCGTCCAGTTGTGCACCGGACAGTCTTGGACTCTTTCTGTTGCTCTCCTTAGGAGCCGAATACTCCGGACTTCAGGTGGACGAAGGGTTACCTTCTGGCCTTGGCGGCTCAGGAGAAATCCTCCATGATGACACCTCAGGGTCGTCCACCCGAGGAGGCGGGGAGACAGGGGGAGGCGTTTCGCTCTCCATCATCTCCGGAAGAAGATCCCCCGAAGACGAACTCTGTCGAGAAGGGCTACGAGACGGACTGCAAGATATATGTCTCGGGTATTGCCCGTGTTAAGAGATAAAGCATGATATATTTAGCAAAGTACTCTTGTTCACTTACAGCACGGTGGAGGGCTGGCCCCCTTGCGGGCACTACGCGGTAAGGACGCCCTCCGGGGCCGGGCCCCCTGGCGAAGGTTTCTTCCCTCGTTTGGAAACCTTCGTTTCCAAGTCTTTAGAGGTGGTGCTTTTCCGTCCTTGGGGAGAGGGGATTCTAGATTCTTCTCCCCGATTATCCTCCTTCGTAGAAACACTAATTCCCCCGAGTTTGGATGAGTAATGTGTGAAGCCCGCTTTCGGCTTCTTTATTCCTCCCTTTATCTTCCCCTGATGGCACTTGATAAGGTGCGTCCTCAAGCATCCTGGCTAGTATAGGATCTGGTGAGCCTTCGGGAAGGGGGGCCGAACACCTGATCCTCTCCGCCTTTCTTATCCAGTCCTGGCCGAGAGCGATTTTTTCAGAATGATGTTATGACAAATAAAAAGACAGCATGTTTGGCCGCAGAATTACTTACATGGGTATCTAAACGGTTGCAGTGGAGACCCGCATCCTCGGTGGTGTCCGGACACTTTATTCGTGATCCGAAGAACAATCCATACAGCTCTTCGAGCGTCACGCCGAAGAATTGCTGAATAGTTCGCGGTCCTTCCGGGTTGAACTCCCACATACGGAGAGATCGACATTGGCATGGCAGGACCCGGCGAACTAGCATAACTTGCATTACCTTGACAAGACTGACATCCCTCTTGACAAGATCTCGGATGCGACTTTGCAATGTCGGCACGTCATTAACTAGCCCCCAGTCCAGCCCCTTGTTAACCCATGACGCCAGTTGTAGCGAGGGACCCGAGCGGAAGGCGGGGGCAGCTGCCCACTTTTTACCTCGGGGAGCTGTGATGTAAAACCACTCCCGTTGCCATAAGTTGGGCACCTCCGGGAAGGAACCCTTTGGCCATAGAGCATTGGTGCCTTTGCTTATTATGGCACCTCCACATTCTGCCTGTCGCCCATCGATCGTCTTTGGCTTCACACTGAAGGTCTTGAGCCATAAGCCGAAGTGTGGGGTGATGCGGAGGAAGGCCTCACACACGACGATAAACGACGAGATGTGAAGGATGGAATCTGGAGCTAGATCGTGGAAATCGAGCCCATAATAGAACATAAGCCCTCTTACAAAGGGATCAAGACTAAAGCCTAGCCCTCGGAGGAAGTGGGAAACAAATACGACACTCTCGTTGGGTTCGGGAGTGGGGATGACCTGCCCTTGAGCAGGCAGCCTGTGCGGGATTTTGGCGGTGAGATACCTGGCTTCCCTTAGCTTCTTGATGTCCTCCTCTGTGATAGAGTAGGCCATCCACCGACCTTGAAGGTTGGATCCGGACATGGTTGAAGGTCCGAAGCACTTAGCCTGAGCCTTGGGTGTTGGAACTCGAGGTGGGGGAGGGGAAGGATCGAGCGCGAGAAGAAAAGGACATGCCTTGGCCCCTTTATAAAGAGGGTGAATATCAAGCGTGCTCCGCGTGGCCGTTTGGAACTTGCCTAAAATCGAGGGGTCATACTAACAAGCACGATTGGGTTACCCACACCCGTATTGATGAGAATCCCGTGATAAGGGGAACACGATCTCTGCTTCGACAAGACGTGCCAATAAAACTGCCTCGCAACACGTGTAGTGGCAGGCTGGGAAAAATGGTTCGTAATGACCGGACCACGGCAGGATATCACATTATGAAAAGTTGTCAGTGGATTAGATTTGTGGAATATTATACTCTCTACGGTGGTATGTGGAATTTGTTTTACAGAGCCGGACACAATCCTTGTGTTCAAAATCTTCTATGGAGTATTCGGAGAAGGAACCCGCCTTGCAATGCCGAAGACAATCTGCGCGCCGGACTCATCGTCATTGAGGCCTGGTTCTGGGGCTACTGAGGGAGTCCTGGATTAGGGGGTCCTCGGACAGCCGGACCATATACTTTGGCCGGACTGTTGGACTGTGAAGATACAAGATTGAAGGCTTTGTCCCGTTCCGGGTGGGACTCTCCTTTGCGTGGAAGGCAAGGTTGGCGATTCAGACATGTAGATCTCCTTCTCTGTAACCGACTCTATGTAACCCTAGCCCCCTCTGGTGTCTATATAAACCGGAGGGTTTAGTCCGTAGGACAACACCAATCATAATCATAGGCTAGCTTCTAGGGTTTAGCCTCTATGATCTCGTGGTAGATCAACTCTTGTAATACTCATATCATCAAGATCAATCAAGCAGGAAGTAGGGTATTACCTCCATCGAGAGGGCCCGAACCTGGGTAAACATTGTGTCCCCCGCCTCCTATTACCATCAGCCTTAGACGCATAGTTCGGTACCCCCTACTCGAGATCCGCCAGTTTTGACACTGACAGTTGCCTGGCCGCTTTGAGTTGATTCATTTTTCGTCTCGGTGAAAAGGAATTGCCTCTTTACGGACTGATGAAGAAGTCTGACAAGTTCGAGTGGACTCCTGAAGCTGAGCAGCGTTTGCGGAGCTCAAAAGCCTGCTTTCCATGCAGCCGGTGCTTGCTGCTCCAATCAGCAAAGAGCCTCTACTGCTTTATATCGCAACCACTAGACAAGTTGTCAGTACGGTGCTCACGGTCGAGCGGGAAGAAGAAGGCAAAGCCTTCAAAGTTCAGCGCCCCGTGTATTATATTTCTGAAGTCTTAACCCCGTCCAAGAAGAGATACCCTCATTATCAGAAGTTGGTTTATGGAATTTATCTAACGACAAAGAAAGTTGCACGTTACTTCTTAGATCACTCGGTTTCAGTTGTCAGTGATGCTCTATTATCAGAAATTCTAAACAACAGAGATGCAACTGGTCAAATGGCAAAGTAGGCAATTGAACCCCTTCCGTTAGATATCAAGTTTTGAGGCAAAGAAAGCAATGAAGTCCCAAGCAATAGCAGATTTCCTCGCCAAGTGGAGTGAGCAACATCAGCCGACTCAAATTCACTCGGAACATTGGACTATGTTCTTTGATGGGTCCAAGATGCTGAATGGTTCTGGTGCTGGGGTGGTTCTGGTATCCCCATGAGGCGACAAACTCAGTTATGTTCTCCAAATTCATTTTGATTCCTCTAACAATGGGGCTGAATATGAGGCACTTCTGTGCGGGTTGCGTATGGCCATCTCACTCGGCGTCCGCCGCCTGATGGTTTACAGCGACTCAGATTTGGTGGTCAATCAAGTGATGAAGGAATGGGATATCAGGAGCCCATCTATGACTGGCTATTGCAATGCAGTGAGGAAATTGGAAAAGAAGTTCGAAGGGTTAGAGATTTACCACATATCCCAAGTCAAGAATCAAGCAGCTGATGATCTGGCGAAGATAGGCTCCAAGCACGAGTCTATTCCCAGCAATG
This sequence comes from Triticum urartu, assembly GCF_056163025.1. Taxonomy (NCBI): domain Eukaryota; kingdom Viridiplantae; phylum Streptophyta; class Magnoliopsida; order Poales; family Poaceae; genus Triticum; species Triticum urartu. The sequence continues at coordinate 709,558,040 of NC_141879.1, read as the reverse complement.
TTTTTTTAGAACATCTCCACACTCTGTCAGTTCAAGAGGATCCTTTCACGGAAGAGCCCCCGCAACCGAAAATCTCCACTGATTTGATTGAGGTTGAAATTTCAACTGTGGTCGAGTTGATCATGGAGGTTTTGGTCATCACCCCTGTTGGACGGTGCCATATGTTGCGTCCATTCTCATAAAAGAACTTCTAGAGGATGAGGATGAGGCCCGTCAGATCGTCCGTCAATCCAAAGCCTTCACCGTGATAGGTGGACGACTGTACAGAGAGAGTGTGACAGGAGTTGCTCAACAATGCATTACACCAGAAGAAGGTCGAATGATTCTCAATGATATCCACTCGGGGACCTATGGTCACCATGCGTCCTCTCGGACAATCGTGGCCAAAGCATACCGAGCAGGTTTTTACTGGCCACATGCAAATGAAATAGCAAAAGAAATAGTCGACAAGTGTGAGGGCTGCCAGTTCTACTCCAACATGTCTCACAAGCCCGCTTTAGCCTTGAAGACCATTCCACTCGTCTGGCCATTCGCTGTTTGGGGGTTGGATATGGTTGGACCCCTAAGGACTGGTAGAAGTGGTTTCACTCATTTTCTTGTAGCAGTCGACAAGTTCACTAAGTGGATCGAGGCCAAGCCTATTAAGAATCTCGACTCAGGCACTGCCATCAGTTTCATCAGAGAGCTGACGTTCAGATATGGAGTCCCTCATAGTATTATCACGGATAATGGCTCCAACTTTGATTCTAAAGAGTTCAGAGCATTCTGCGCCTCCCAGGGTACTCGGGTCGACTACTCGTCTGTCGCACATCCGTAGTCGAATGGACATGCAGAGAGAGCAAATGGTTTGATCCTCCAAGGGCTGAAACCCCGGTTGATGCATGACCTCAAGCATGCAGCATGCGCTTGGGTAGATGAGTTGCCTTCTATCAGTTGGGGGTTGAGAACAATACCAAACCGGTCGACTGGTCGTACTCCCTTCTTCATGGTCTATGGGGCTGAAGCCGTGCTGCCAAGTGACTTGCTTCACAACGCGCCTCGAGTGGTACTTTTCTCAGAAGCTGAAGTAGAGCAAGCTCGGCAAGATGCTGTTGACCTCCTGGAAGAAGAGAGAGAGATGGCTTTGATCCGATCGACCATTTATTAGCAAGACCTCCATCGATTCCATGCCAGAAACATGAGAGGTCGAGCATTTCAGGAAGGAGACCCAGTGCTCCGAGTGGATCAGCAACGGCCTCACAAGCTTGCTCCTGCTTGGGAAGGTCCGTTCATCATCACCAAGGTGCTCCACAATGGAGCTTATCACCTTTATAATGTGGAACACAAGAAAGACGAGCCACACGCTTGGAACGCGGATCTGCTCCACCCTTTTAACACTTAAGCACTCAGGTCAGCGAGTTGTAATAAGAATCGTTCATTTTTCTTATCAAAAACAAGATTTTTGTGGTGCCTTAATGATTGTTATCCAGTCAAGTTGTGTGTTCAAATCCCCCAGTGGGTGGCTTTGCCGCGAATCTGATTCGCCTAAGTTTAAAAAGTCCTACCGAGTGGAGAGCAATCCTCCTACTCGGGGGCTTAGCTGCAGTCCCGTACTCGCCTAAGTTTACAAAATCCTACCGAGTGGAGAGCAATCCTCCCACTCGGGGGCTTAGCTGCAGTCCCGTACTCGCCTAAGTTTAAATAATCTTACCGAGTGGAGAACAACCCTCCCACTCAGGGGCTTAGCTGCAGTCCCGTACTCGCCTAAGTTTAAAAATCCTACCGAGTGGAGAGCAATCCTCGCACTCGGGGGCTTAGCTACAGTCCCGTACTCGCCTAAGTTTAAAAAATCCTACCGAGTGGAGAGCAATCCTCCCACTCAGGGGTTTAGCTGCAGTCCCGTACTTGCCTACATTTACAAAATCCTACCGAGTGGAGAGCAATCCTCCCACTCGGGGGCTTAGCTGCAGTCCCGTACTCGCCTAAGTTTACAAAATCCTACCGAGTGGAGAGCAATCCTCCCACTCGAGGGCTTAGCTGCAGTCCCGTACTCGCCTAAGTCTACAAAATCCTACCGAGTGGAGAGCAATCCTCCCACCCGGGGCTTAGCTGCAGTCCCGTACTCGCCTAAGTTTAAAAAATCCTACCGAGCGGTGAGCAATCCTCCCACTCGGGGGCTTAGCTGCAGTCTCGTCCTCGCCTAATTTAAAAACCACCCCGATTCGCAAGGACGATGAGGTACAGGTCGTGCACAACACCTAGTGCTCTTGTCCATGACCCACTCGATGGAGCTGCAACACAAGTATAACGTCTGCTCCATCCCGATTCGCAAGGATGACGAGGTACAGGTTGTGCATAGCACCTAGTGCTCTTGTCCATGACCCACTCGACGGAGCTGCCACACAAGTATAATGTCCACTCCATCCCAATCCGCAAGGACGACGAGGTGCAGGTCGTGCACAACACCTAGTGCTCTTGTCCATGACCCTCTCGATGGAGCTGCCACACCAGTATAATGTCCGCTCCATCCCGATCCACTAGGACAACGAGGTGCAGGTCGTGCGCAACACCTAGTGCTCTTGTGCATGACCCACTCGACGGAGCTGCGACACAAGTATAACGTCCGCTCCATTCTGATCCGCGAGGATGACGAAGTGCAGGTCGTGGACGACACCAAGTGCCCTTGTCCATGATCCACTCGACAGAGTTGCATCACAGAGTCAGTGACAATTCAGACTGAAGAATCAAGTTCCACTCAGTCAAGAGATTCAAAATCATCAAAGGTGAAGATAAACATATTCGAAGAAAAAAAAAGTTCAGATAAATCTCGCAAGGTTCAGAACCGCAGATAAAAGTGCTCGGGCATCCGGCCCAAAGGAGTTTTAACGGTTACAAAATCACTCAGCATTCCGAGGCAAATTGAATTAAGACTTAAAGTTTGTTCACTCCTCTAGAGGAGGACTGGCTGGCTCGACAAACTCGTCCAAGTTGATTCCGTCCGCGATGCGAGTGGCCGCTTCAATGAAGGTCTCCATGTAAGACTGAAACTGGCGATATTTGGTGTTGGCAACTTTGAGCGCTGCCAGTTTCTCTTCCTTGGCCTCCTTACAGTGGACACGAATCAGGCACAGAGCCACATCAGCACCACATCTGGCAGAAGACTTCTTCCATTCTTGCACTCAACTGGGAATCTCGTTGAGTTGAGTCATCAGAGACTCAAGGTCATTCTGGAGACCACGGCCTTCAATCGGGCCAGATAATCCACGACGTTGGCAAGGCGGGATTCCAGTCGGAGCACATTCATGGCGGCTTCATCTTGAATAGGGGAGTTGATGGGATCCAAGTTCGTTTCGATCCGTCCAGTCTCTTCTTCAAAGTTTTGGCAAAACTCTGCACGGCACAATAATGGGTCAAAGAACTGTCTAGAGAACCAATGACTATAAAGTGAAACCAGTCGACCAGGAGAAAATACCTTCCAGCATGAGGAACAACTTCTTGGCGAGTTCCCCCAAATAAGCCTCCAACTCATTCCTCTTCCGAGAGAGACCCTCAATCTTGTCGTTTAGGGCAACTTTGTCCTTATTCATACGGGTCGCTTCTTTGTTATCTTCGGCAAGAGCAGTCTTCAGCTTGGTGTTGTCTTCCTCTAACACCCCGACTGAAGCCAGCTTCTTGTCGGCAAGTGCTATTTTCTCCTGAGCCTCCTTCTGTGCCACGACAAGATCAAGGTCCTTCTGTACCAGAGCCTGCCTCATTTTCTCTAAATATAACACACAACACTCGGTTCAGAAAGAAGAACGAGGAGATTACTCAAGAGGCAGTCCAATCTCATAGTCGACAAGTTTTTACCTTCCATATCAGCTATTTCGTCCTTGGACTTCTGCAAGTTTTGCTTGGCCAACCCCAAGTCAAGATTGAGCTGGATCTGCTTCCTCTCGAATTCAACAAATTGGGATATGAGCTCACATGATTTCTGAAGTTAGTAAATAAGATATATCAGTGGACAGAGTCAAAGATCATTTGCTTCTGAGTGTTGAAAAGAATTCTAAGACTACTGCAGAATCAAACATTTAACAGTAGTCTCGGGGACTACACCCAGTGGGTGCACTTGGCATGCCCCCACTGGTACTCGACTTGACCAGTCCAATCGCCAAAACAAATTAGGTCTTAGACCAGCACCAACTGCCCGCAGTCGACCGCAGTCTCAGGGACTACACCCAGTGGGTGCACTTGGCGTGCCCCCATTGGTTTAAGAATTCACTCGACAGGATCCGTTCAAGACCGAGTGGATTTTTTAGCAACAAAGATTTAAGACCCCCCACCGAATCAAACATTCGACGATGGTCTCGGGGACTACACCCAGTGGGTGCACTCTGCGTGCCCCCACTGATTCGAAAGTTCACTCGACATCAGCTCAAGTGAAGAAGATTGTGAAATAAAAGAATGCACCCAGTGGGTGAACAGAGGCGCATGGAGTTTGAGAAAGTGTGAATACGATCATCCATGGACATCTTACGAATAAGAAAGAAGAAGTTCTCAAGTATCAAGTTATAGGGTCAGTCAGAAATCAACTAACCTGGACGTTGGCTTGAAGAGCTACACTGGCGTCATAGACAGCCTGGCTGGTCTCATGCACCATCTTTATCTGCTCCATCAGCAGGCCTGCTTGGAGTATAGCTTCCTTGGCAGCGCTCGCCTGATCCTCCGGGACATGATGGGTGACGAACAGAGGAGACGATGGAACAGTCGCAGCAACCTGAGGGTCTGAGGCATGTGGATGAACAGATGAAGCATGGTCTTGGGCAGTCGACGCTAATGGAAGTTCAATCGACACAGGATCAGCAAAAGTGACGGAGGCCCAATTGAGGTCTCCAGCCTGCTGGACCACTAGTTCGGGCAGTGATGTCATTTGAGTTGTCTTACCGGTCGGCGCTTTCCTGCCCGAGCTCCTACCTCTCCTTCCCATAGGCCTCAGTGTCACTTCTTTGTCATCGTCTGGAAGTTTAATCACATGTTGTGGCGCTGGAAAAGTTTTTGACCGCAATTTATCAGTCGACCTGCAAATCAATTGACAAAGTGGAGGCAAGGTAGCAGAGTCACAGCTTCTCTGGAGGTGGCCGCATCTTCCATTTCTGCGTCATCCTCATTCCTGTAAATGTCCACTGAGGTCCCAGAAGTAGCAGCTCTGCAAGTTCCCGAATTCACTTGGTCAGGCCAGGAAGCGAGTCGGCATCTACTTAAGAAGTCCTTGTATCAAAGGAGAGAACAAAACACTTACCCGGAGGCAACAGGGACATTGATCTTGATCTTGGGCAGAGTATTCCGAGACTTAGGGGCCACAATCTTGGGTAGCTTCGGCGCCTTCTCAGTCGGAACGGGGGAAGAAGTCCGCGTGTGCTTCGAGGTCTGCGCAACTGTCTTGCCACGGATACTCATGGGGTCGTGGGTCTGCTTAGAGCGCCTTTCAGTGCGAGGCGGAGAGTCGACCTCTTCCCCGTCGCTTGAATCCTCACTCTCCTCCTCGTCGTCGTCATCGGATCTCCAATCACCACTTTTGCTCCCACTCGCCTCTCCCTCCTGTTCCTATTCTCCATTGGGCATTGAGTATGTGTCAATGTAAACCTGCAATGCAAAGGATAACATAGACATTAGTCGGACATGAGGACAGTTACAAGTAAGAATGAAGAAGCACTCGACAGTGAAGCACTCAACAGTAAAAGACAAACCTTTTCAGGCTCATGACTAGCGCAGAATGGCTGAACTCTTCTGGACCCCTGATGTTCCCAGTGATCCCTTGCAACCACACCTCCACCGTCTCTTCGTTTACCTCCTCCGGGTGGATCCGAGTGGTGTCCTCAATGCCTGAGTACATCCACATAGGATGGTCGCGGGCCTAGAGAGGCTGGATGCGTCGACTGATAAACACTTCCAGCAAGTCCATACCAGTCACGCCATGCCGAATTAGTTGGACTACTCGCTCCATCAGCATGCTCACCTCTGCTTTTTCTGCTGGATTCACTTTCAAGGAAGTGGGCTATTGGACTCTGTCCATGGAGAAGGGAGGGAGACCAGTCGACTAATCATGAGTCGGTTGGTCCTTGCAGTAGAACCAGGTCAACTGCCACCCTCTAACTGACTCGGGAAGGACTACAGTTGGAAAAGTACTTTTGTTTCTCATCTGCATACCTAGGCCCCCGCACATCTGGATCACATGAGTCTTCTTGTCATTCGGGTTAGCTTTTTTCACCGATGAGATCGACAGGTGAAGGTATGTTTGAAGAGACCCCAATGCGGTCGACAACCCAAGAAATTTTCGCACATAGAAACGAACGCATCAAGATACGTGATGGTGTTGGGGGAAAAGTGATGAAGTTGGGCACCGAAGAAGTTGAGAAAGCCCCAAAAGAAAGGATGGGGAGGCAGAGAGAATCCACGATCGACGTGAGTCGCAAGGAGGACGCACTCACCCTCCTGCGGCTGCGGCTCGGTCTCATTGCCGGGAAGCCTCCAAGATTCGTTAGCTATCAAACCTCCAGAGGCCAAATCCTCCATGTCCTCCAGCTGGATAGTGGAGCGGATCTAGTCGCCCTAGATCCATCCAGGCGGCAGACCGGACTTCGAGGAAGATCCCCCCGACTCGTCTTCTTGCCCTTCGACCTCCTCGCCGCTGTTGCCGTCGCCTTCTTGGCGCGCTCCAGAGCCGCCATCTTGTCCTTCCCCATCGCCGCGGACTGCTCACGAGTGGTGCGGGGGTGTCGGGAGTGGCGGAGGACGAGATGTGGAAATAGAGGAAGGAGAAGGAGAATTGGGAACGCGGTGCAGTTGCACCGGCTGTGGAGTCTTTTATTTGCCCATTTCCGAGTGACTGACATGCGGGCCCAAGAAATCCTATCAAATCCCGTAACAGCCGCGCGCTCGTACATGGCGAAAAAGGCGGTGCAGAAATCGAGGCACCCTTGCCTAATCCGTCTCGGTTATTGCAGCACACTCCACCCCGCACGCTTCCCAAAATTTTGAATCCCGTGAGATCCGGAGACGGCAGCACAGTCAATCACACCAAATATTTCATTCCACTCCAACACTCAAAACGTTCCACTATAAGTTCACTCAAGAAGTTCTGAATGGATCAAGGCGATTGAAATTAAGGTTGAAGTTTCACAGTGGTTCACCCCCCCAAGCAAGATGCCCCTGAAGTATAAAAATTGAGTCGGAACTACCTCCAACCTCTTTCTTTCCTCGGACCTTGATCCATTTGGGGGATAATGACGATGACATGTACCTAGGGTAGGGTAATGGGCCTGACCTAGACGTCCTTCCCGAGGACACTACCCAGAGATCAACATCATTGAAAGCACAGTAATTTCCACTGACTGGAATCTCCTCAGAGTGCAACTCACTCGACTAACAACTCCACTCGGATAACCCAATTCCATTCGACCAGTATATTACCATTCGACTGTACAAGAAACCACTCGGAAGACAGAAGACCTAAAGTCACTTAGGATGGCAACGGTCAGGTGTTCACTCCGTAGTGTTAATGATCATTTATACGTCTTTATTGCTAGCGTTACTAGCAACGCGTCACCTTTATGTACATTGAACCCTGTATAACTGAGGGCGGGAGGGGTCTGGCGCACTCTATATAAGCCACCCCCTCCTCAGGTACAAGGGTTCGCACCCCTGTAATTTCACGCATAATCCAGTCGACCGCCTTAGGGCACCGAGACACATGGCTATTACTTCCACCGCGAAGGGCCTGAACTCGTAAATCTTGCGTGCACAACCTCATCGTAGCTAGGATCTTGCCTCCTCTTACGTACCCCCTCATCTACTGTCAGACTTAGAACCACGACAGGCCATCCATACCTCATGTAGGACTCTTCTATTTCTCTTTACGTTTCAACACATAAAACTTGTACATGTAATATTTTACATAACTTTTAGATCTTTTAAATCTCAACCATTATAATCTAAATCAAACATCAATATTTTTTTAGACTATATGGATGAATGTGGTGGCGCGATTGACTTCTGTTTTATGTATATAATAGATTCCATATGGCGTGTATGTCAGTATGATAGAGAATCTGGCCTGATACTTCTGTAAGAAATTTAATCAAAATCACATAATGATAGATCCAAAGTGTAGTCCTCTTTAATTTGGCTTGATCACTGATCAACAACCAAATCGTGCTATATTCAGGGAGGAGTCCTACTGGGTTTGTACTGCTAGAGCCTTAGTTCTGTTTGCAAAGTTACTTATTCCTTAAGTATATACGTACCCAATTCAAGAACGCTACAAGTATAGCTGAAATTACATATGAATCTAAAAAAATAGATCTTTATTATTAATGTTTTATATTCTTTCGGATACCTCCTTTTTTGCTAATTCAACCTACAATGGACAATACAAGTTTTATAGTATACAAGCAGCGATTAGACCAATCATCAGATCGATCATGTACTGTTACCAAGATTACACTCTTTACAGAATATTTCTCGTAGAGTCTGAAGAAGATCCATCGGTTACAACACACGAATGTTAAAATAGGTATGTGCTATTTGTACTAGTATGATCTATATTATTTTCTATCTGCATGCCACTTTTTTTATAATGAACATATATGGAAATTAACACATATTTTGTTATGTTTTTGTACCAGCCTGTTCCAGCGACACCAAATCTATGTTGATCATATTATCTTTGGTTCTACTAACCAACGTTACACTAACGAATTTCCCTATATGATGAGTGCAGAATATCAAATTTCTATGATGGGAGAATCGAAATTCTACTTTGGTCTTCAAATTCGTCAACATCGCAACGACATCTTCATATCTCAGGAGAAATACCTGAAGGATGTATAGAGGAAATTTTGCATGCAAGATTGCAAAGGCGTCAAAATCCCTATGCCCACAAATAGCCATCTATGCACTGATGATAATGGTATTGACTTCGATCAAAAGGTATAACGCTCCATGATTGGCTCTTTATTGTATCTATGTGCATCTAGGCCAGATATTATGCTTAGTATTTGCATGTGTGCCCGTTTTCAAGCCACACCAAAGGAATCACACCATAAGGATGTGAAGCATATTCTTTGATATCTAGCTCACACTCCAACACTTGGATTATGGTATCCCAAGGGCTCGGCTTTTGATCTCATTGGATATTCTGACTCTGACTATGCTGGTGATCGTGTGGACCGCAAGTCAACATTAGGCACATGCCATTTCCTTAGACGATCCTAGGTATGTTGGTCCTCGAAGAAACAGAACCGTGTATCACTCTCTACTGCTGAAGCTGAGTACATTGTTGCTGGTTCGTGTTGTGCTCAATTGCTATGGATGAAGCAAACCCTCAAGGACTACGATCAATGTGAAGAATGTGCCACTCTTCTGTGACAATGAGAGTGCTATGAAGATTGATCATAACCCAGTTCAACACTCGAAGACAAAGCACATCTAGATTCGTCATCATTTTCTTCGAGATCATGTGTTGAAGGGTTACCTCCGACTCAGAACTATCATCCAGTCCAAGAAGTTCAGAAGCAGTTAATTTCTTCTTATTTTTCTTGGCGGCTTTCTTGACGGCTTTCGTCTTGGCCCTGGCTTTCTTGGCAACTTCATGGTCATATTCCTTGTTCCAAAATTCAGATTCAGCCTATAAAGATCATCAGAAATTGAATTAATGGAACATTTAAGTCATAAGATGGAGTAAGTAATTTAAAGACTCACATCTGCTGGTGGGTTTAGCCCCACTTTGCTGCATCTTCCCAGGCTCTCGTTCAGAAGAGTCTTTGTCATCTCATTGATTGCATCGTTAGTAAGAAAGATGGAGCTACGACGCAGTGGATCTTTTGCATCACCCGTGTAAGTACACATTAAGTCGGGCCGGCGGCTCAAGGGTATGTTTCGCCAAGAAACCCAGCAGCGAACCAAATCAATACCGGTTAACCCGTTTCCCAGCAGGGCTTTAACCTTTGCAATAGTGGGTGCAAGTTTTGCATGCTCAGTAGTGGTGAGCTTTTCGGGAAGATGATAGTTTGATTCGAGCCGTTGGACGCGATAACTCAGCAGTGGATTTTCATCAACCAGAGAAGTATCTTTGCAATAGAACCATGTTTGGTTCCAATCTTTGGGGTGACTCGGCAGGCGAGCATAGGTGTCGTGGAATTGTCACGACAGATGTCCTAGCAGAAGGACATAGTCGTGGAGCCATCACAACAGGGTTAGCTTAAAGGGGTTAAATCGGACAAAGGGACACACGGATTTTATACTAGTTCGGCCCCTTGTAGTGAAGGTAAAGGCCTAATCTAGTTTGAGGTGGTATTGCTTATGACTCAGTTACCAGGGAGCAAATATGCTTCACTACAAAAAATTACACTTCCGTGATGATACGTGTTTGTCATAGTAGGTCGCTTTTTTTGTCATGCATGTACATCCATGACAAATTTATGACAGAATCAAGATAGTCATACCTGTGCTGTCGTAGAAGTGTTCCATGACATAACCAAAATTATCATCACGGAAGTGTCCACTTCCATGACGATAAATCGCGCGTCATAGAAGTGCTTTCGTCAAGGGTGACCGACACGTGGCATCCACCGTAACGAAACACCGTTAAGCTACCGGGTCGGGTTTTGGATCCGATAACCCGTTAACAGCACCGACCAATGGGGATTTTCCATGTGTAAAATCATCATTGGCTAGAGGAAACACGTGTCGGCTCATCGTTGGGACAGATGTCATCCACTCATTGGACAGGAGGCGCCTATGATAGGTCGACACGTGGCACGGCCCAACAGTGGCCCATTCTGGTGAAAAAGGCCGGCCCAGTAAAAATTAGCAGGCCGACCCATATAAGGCCTACTTGTGTCAGGTCCATTTAAGCCCACGGCCCATACGAGATGTGCCAATTCGGCCCGTTAAAGATTTGACACCATTGCAGCCCATCGTCAGTTCGAGCCCGTTAACAGCCCGCTATATATTTGGGCTCAATATCGGCCCGATGAGATTTCGGCATGTTAACGGCCCATTTAATGGATGGGCCAATTTTCAGGATGTACATATTTCGTCCTTTTAGCGACCCATTTAAATGTTGGGCTAATTTCCGGCCCAGTGTGTCTTTCAGCCTGTTGACGACCCATAAATCTGATGGGCCATTTGTAGTCGGACCTGAGTTTCGGCCTTTTAGCGGCCCATTTAAGTGTTGGGCCAATTTCTGGCCCGGTGTCACTTTCAGCCTGTTGACGGCCCATAAATCAGTTGGGCCCATTGTAGTCGGACCTGATTTTTGGCCTTTTAGCGACCCATTTAAGTGTTGGGCCAATTCCCGGCCCTGTGTGCCTTTCGGCCTATTAACGGACCATAAATGAGTTGGGCCATTTGTAGTCGGACCTTAGTTTTGGCCTCTTAACGGCCCATGCCCTTCATGGTCCAATACCAGCCCGGTTTCTCTTTCGGCCTGCTAAAGGCTCACAGCACAGTTGGGCCATTTACAATATGACCTGACTTTCGGCTTCTTAGTGGCCCATGCTCTTCATGGTCCAATACAAGCCCGCTGTCTCTTTCGGCCTGCTAAAGGCCTATAGTATAGTTGGGCCATATGTAGCCCAAACTTAGTAACGGCCTATTAACGGCCCGTGAAATAAATTGGGGCCACCTGTTGCCCGCTTCGATGTTGGCCTGTTAACGACCCGGGAGGTAAGAGGGACGACCATTGACTTTCGGCCTAGTAACGGCCCATTAACTTAATGGGCCCACTAAAGTTCGTTCATGTCTTTAGGCCAAATTAGATAATTTGAGCCCATTACGACGAGCAAAGGTACGACATATAGGGAATAACGTTGCACATCCAGAATATATTAAAGGAAATTACATCCACTGGGCAATCAAAGATTGATGCCAGTGCAAATAAATGAGCAGAACCTAACCATCTACAACGTCACAATCTGCAACCTCAGCATAGATGATGCCCATAAGCATGTGGGCAAGTTCTTGCTGCTTTGCCACACTGTCTCTGAAAACATTGATCAGTTGTTGTGTCGCACGACTCTGCACCTCTGATTCATCCACCATTTCCATCATTGCTTCACCCATTAATTGGTTCACAAACATACATTTATTCCGTCGCATTCGAGACAGAGGATACAAAACAGATTCAGATGGCGATTTTGGCAGGCTTGTATTATTGATAGTGGAGAGTGTCTTGACCACTGCATCATAACATAAATTAGGATGGGAACCAAACAGATTAATCATGAGTTATTGCCATATTACCTGGCCTAGATTTACTGGAAAGAAACAATGGGGTTGCCTTGCTGTTTTCAGAGTTTGTCTTCTTATCTTCAGCAGCCTGCACAAAATTAACACACTAGCATTGCTATCATTGACCAAGTCAGATAATAGGAAAGCAACATTGACACAACGAACGTTTGGGCAACTAGCCTACACCAAATTAACACAATATGGCACAGCTATCATCAGCCAGGTAAGGTAATACGAAAGCAAAATTTACACAATGAATGAATGGGCAACCAGAGAAGCACTACAATTCAGTAATGTGCGTGATATGAGATAACACATTCACGCAGCTCAGTACGCAAAACTACCAGGCAGTTTTCCTTACAAAAATCAACATTGGCGCCTTTAACATTTTGCTACAACTAATTTTAGATCAGATAAAGGTTAGATTCAGGCTGATTAACAAAATACATGCTGATGTAAAAATATAGTGATATACAATAGGTACTTACATCAGCACTGGAGCACAGAGTATTCCCGCAAGATATTTTCCTCGAATACGATCCCAATGGGGGAAGTCTTGTATCATTTAACCTTATTTTCTAAAAGAGAGACGGGTAAGAAACATGTAGAAAATATGATCAGAATGCTATAAAATTTCATGATGTGAGGATACACACACGCTTCTTAGAATGGAGTTGACATTCTTTTGCTGGACTGGAGCCGACTAGTTCTTTGGCCACTAGAATCTGCTTATTATCAGTGGGAGTTGGGTTTCTCTGTGCTGGAGCAGTATCTATGAAAAATGGAGTTGGTTTATTATCTCCTAGCATTTGGATCTTTTGCAAAGACCTGGTCTGTAACCCTTCAGATTCTAACATAGCCGTCTTCCCCTTGCATGCCTTATATAGAAGAATGGTGATTCAGTTATAAAACATGCTACAGCAGAGACGGAATAGGTACTGAAGAATAGAAAGGCATGACATATTGACATGTATTCACTCCATCCGGAAATAAATGGATGGGTCTAGGCGTATTTCAGTTCTAGATACATCCAGTTTTATCCATTTCTGCGACATTTAATCCGGACGGAGGGAGTATGATGTAAGAGCTAGGGATACGACAGGACAACACAGTAAAAAAACACTGAAAAACCCACTGCAGAACTAAAGTATTCAAACCCACTGATATGAGATAGTACAGTCATGCAGCTCAGGATGCAAAACTACCAGGCAGTTTTCCTTGCAAAAATCAACATTGTGGACTTTAATCATACATTTTGCTACAACCAAATTTAGATAAGATAAAGGTTGGATTCACGCCGATTAACAAAATACATGTTGATGTAAAATATAGTGATATACAACAGGTACTTACATCTACATTGGAGCACAGAGAATTCCTGCAAGAATCTTTCCTCATAAACAATACCATTGCAGAAAATCTTCTATCTATTAAGCTTATTTTCTAAAATAGAGATGGGTAAGAAACATGTAGAAAATATGATCAACATGCTATAAAATTTCATGATGCAAGGATAAGCACACGCTTCTTAGAATTGAGTTGACATATTTTTGCTGGATTGGAGCGGACTAGTTCTTTGGCCACTGGAATCTGCTTATTATCAGTAGGAGTTGGGTTTCTCTGTGCTGGAGCAGTATCTATAAAAACCGGAGTTGGTTTATTATCTCCCGGCGTTTGGATCTTTTGCAAAGGCCTTGTTTGTAACCCTTCAGATTCTAACATAGTCGTCTTCCCATTGCATGCCTTGTATAGAAGAATGGTGCTTTAATTATAAAACATGCGGCAGCAGAGAGATGGAATAGGTACTGAAGAATAGAAAGGCATGACATATTGACATGTATTCCCTCCATCCAGAAAAAAAATGGATGGGTCTAGGCGTATTTCAGTTCTAGATACATCCTTTTTATCCATTTCGGCAACATGTAATCCGGACGGAGGGAGTATGGTGTAAGAGCTAGGGATACGACAGGACAACACAGCAAAAAAGACACTAGTTGAATGTAAAACTGTATGCTAGCGGAATACGTACAGAAATAACTAAGGCAACATACACATGTATGATTGGGAAAAGGTAGACAGATGAAGTACATACTGATGAATAACAATGCATAAGATATTCAGAAGCATGATGTCCAAATTAAGCAGATGGCATTGCGATAGAGTAGAATGATAGTACTTGAATTTGAAAACATGTTATCATGAATGGAATAGGTACTGAAAAACAAGAAGGCATGACATATTTACATGCATGATCAGCATGCTAAGCACATGGCATTGCAACAGAGTAGATACACTCCAGGACATTATATGCATGTTATACCCATATCACATGCCAAGTTAGAGCAAGGACCTTGTGGGGTGAAGAGGATTCATCATCTTTCTGCAAGTCTTCTGAAGAACTGCCTTTACATGTTCCATCATATTGGGTATCATTGACATCAAGTTTATTGGCCTTTACATTGCTCCGTGAGGTTCTTGTGGATATATCAGTGTGTGCAATTATATCTGACATGCATGGAAGACAACTAGTAGTTAGATTTATGTAATGAGTGCCTGTAGGAGATGACATAAATAGTAGGACTGGGGTTAACTAGCATCAACAGGTCTCATAAACTAAAGGGAGAACACAGATGAAAGCTACAGAATATGTATCGTTTGTACTCGAGATTAACTAGATGGCACACAAAAGTATTAAAGAACAACATAGGAAATACTAGAAGTGGTATAATACTATAATCACCAGCCTGTGGGATAGCATTGGCTGATGGATGATAACTAGGGAACAGTGTTACCTAAAGAACAAGTATCTTAGCTAAACTATGGAACAATGTTAACTCCTGAACAAGACCCGTAAGAGATCAGCATGAATATACAGTGAAATGTGATGATCTATTTTCCATGCTTAGATGAATAATAAAGCCATAAATGTTGCACACAAGTAAGATGAGAGTACAACCTATCTGGCTGCCATCCATAGGAGTGAGCATCATGTGCTGACTTGTCGATGGCCCTGCAGTTGTTGTGGCTGTGCATGTCGGGCACGCGCATTCGATGCAGTGAACTGTTGAGTGGGGACTATAGCTCCCTTCTGGTGTATGCTTCCCTTGTTGGAGCAGCTGCGGTGAGTCGGAAGATGGTGTGTCTGAAGATGCAGATAATGCATAATGTTAAGAACAACATATCTCTTTGATCTGAAGAAATACACTAAGAGATCAACAGCAAGGTACGAGAGTGGTCACACGTCTGTTGACTGAAGACTAAATTGGGGTCACACGATTTTATTTTATTTTGGTACTGTCCGATCTACGCCGGATGGCTGGCCGTCTTGTGCCTCCCGGCTGACACTGTTCGGAATCTTCCCCGAAGAGCCAGCGACCAATGGCAGAGCAGCCTGCCTCCGCCGTCCGTGGCCCCGGCCAAAACCCCGCTCCCCGCCCCACCGCATTGCCGTGGTTGCGCCGCCCCCGGGCCAATCCACAAAGACTCCCCGTCATCCAGATCCGGCGGCGGCAATACCTTCAACCCACGTAACTCTAAAAGATAGCCATCTAGGTGCTGCTTCCACGGCGAACTTTGCGGCCCCGCACCCTTACGTTAGACACCAGCCAACCGGCAGCCTAGGAGCTCCGCCGCCTTGATGGTTGCTGCTTCCCATTGCAAATCGATTGGCCCAGAATAAAAATTCAGACAACTGACGCCTAAATAAAGTGATTTGAGATGAGGGTGCGACCTATCTAGCGGCATGGTGAAGTAGGCAGGTCCAGCTGCCGAGTCGGTGAGGCGCCGCGGTTGCGGTGGCGACCGGCGGCAGGGAAAGAGCGATGTCGCGATGATCGACGGCTACGCCGAAGCAGCGCCAGGATTCTGGATGGATCCAAAGTTGGAGCCGCTCCGGCGCCGTGAACAACGGCGGGGGTGAATCGGCTCCGGTACGATTCACGCAGCCGTCGTCGAGGCAGCACCAGCAGCACGGAGTAAGAGGCACACGGCCCAGTGCATGACGGCAAATGGACAGCGTCTCTGGCTTTAGGGAGGAGGGCGGCTGTGAAATTTGTGCGGTGGGGGTCGCCATGGAGGTGGGGCTGAGGTTTCGCGGCTCGGGAGAAGGGAGCTTCCCGGGGAGAAGGTGATTTGGCGCCCACGAGGTATGAATGGGGGCGGGCGGGGGAAATTGGGAGGGGAGTGGAACCATGTCTTACGGACGCATTTGTCTGAAATGTGAGGGGGAGTTACAGTTCTACCCTTGCCTATAGGCTTCTCGGCTTGGGTCTGTGTACTGAGGGTCGGGGATAGTAGAGTAACTTTGCTTCTCTGGGCGGGAGCGATTTCGGGCGAGGAGGGCATGTTTTGAACTATAGTGGGCGCGAGCGATTTCGGGCGAGGAGAGCGTGTTTTGAAATAGTGGGCGTGAGCTATTTCGGGCGAGGAGAGCGTGTTTTGCCGACCATGGTTTATGAATTATTCGGCACATGTCATTTTGGCCGAGGAGAAGGCGCGCTTGGATGAAGTTACAAACCTACCCTCGATGTACAACGGGCCAATTGATGCGTGTCCCACATAGGACGGTAATTTCGTGTCTCCCATTTATTTGCTCGGGCGAATTCCACTGAGCAGAGAGGATGTTTAACGGTTCGTTCAAATTTTGGGAGAACGAGCATCCACGTCTACCTTACCAAGTCGATTCGGATCAAATTTTGAAATATTAGCTTGCCACTTCTTTTTTAGATGGAGAGATGATGCTCGGGAGTAATGTGTTTTTACATGCTCGTTGCTAGCGATTTACTATATGACAAATAGTTGACCCACTCAAAAACGTGAATCAAACCCAAAATGAAATATCTCGATTCAATGAAATAGCTCGTTCAGTAGGTCAAAATAGTGAACTAAATCCAAAATTGAACACCTCAATCGAGTAGCATGTTGTACAGTATTATAGTACTCCATGAACATGTTGAAAGTCAAATTAATGAACTTGTTTGATATACGCATATATCCGTTCATGTGTGGATTGCAGACAACATGTTCTCCAATTTAAATATTTGAATGCAAGTTTATATCGAAACATGGTTTATATCAGTCTTTGATGCATAAAATGCGACCTCCCCCTCTCCCGGACTCCTGTTCTCTCTCTCTCCCGGACTCCTGTTCTCTCTCTCTCTCTCTGACAATCTTCAATTTTGTCGCACGCATCCGACACAAAAACCTTGTTCGTCCCTCTCCCTTTCTCTCCATCTCTCTCTCTCTCTCTCTCTCTCTCTCTCTCTCTCTCTCTCTCTTTCTTTGTGTGTGTGTGTGTGGGGGGGGGTCTTTCTAGTTCGCATGCATATATACACCATCTATAGGTCTCTCTCGCACACTATGTATGATACTCTAGCTAGTCCAAGCTAGATATCTTGGGTGCACTCATCGTATGCACACAGATTCCTTGGCTCTTTGCCTGTAACTCTCTCACGCACCACTATGTCGTCTCGGAGCTCTTCCCCCCCTCTCTCAAACTCTCCATCCACCTGGGTCACACATACACATGCATATCTCACTCGCACTCGATAGGCCCATCTAAAACTCTATCTCTCCCCCTCGTTCTCTCTCCATCTCACACGCGCACACACACAATCTCATGCCCAGCTAGCCAAGTATGATGGTCTCTCACTCAATTGTAGGCACACGCAGTCCCCCCTATATGTATATGACTAGCTAATCTTAGTCTCCATCACAAACATGTGCATGGTCTATCTCGATTTCTCTCGGGGCATCTTTCTATCGCGCACGCACTCCCTCGATCTTCCACCCATATAGTCCCCTCATGATCTCAATGGGATCTCTCTATCACAAACACACCCTCTCTCCCTCCCCATGCGTCCATGCCATCCATGTGTCCCTCTCGACCTTTGTTCCTTGTTGGCCACACCTCTATTGGACATGTGCTATAGGGGTGTCTCTCTCCGTTGCAAACAATCACACACTAGTTATCTTCGTGTATCTCCTCGCCTCGCTTTTCCATATCGGAGATGCATGCGTGATATGTTCGCATAAGAAACGAGAAAACACACTCTCTCTAATTTATCGTTTGTTGTCACTTTCTCTTTCACACACATACTCTTTTTGCACACTTACTCATTCTCCTTCACACGCACTTGATCTGTCTCGACTAAGGCACTCTCCTCGGTCCATAGCATATAGATTTATTAAAAAGTCAAACATCACAAAGTTTGACCATGTACGTGGAGAAAAAGAATTACATCTAGTACGACAAACATATACCATTAGATTCACCATGAGATGTAGTTTTGTATGATGTATCTTTGGTATTGTAGATATAAATAACATTTGCGTAAACCTGATCAAAGTTTCCAAAGTTTGACTTCTAAAAAATTTACATGCACTGCATTATCGAGCGGATGGAATACCTCTTTCCCCCTCTCAGCTATCTGACGCACCACTCAGCCTTATCGGGGCTCCTCAATCTCTCTCAAACTTTATTGGTCAGTTTGGTTCGTGACCTGACCCTCATGTCTTGATGGCCGGTACTGCCTGGTGTGGACATGAGATGTAAAATATTTCTGCCTGGCCAAGCTTGTGTGGTGCTGAAGCGTTTGGTTCATGCCTGGGCCAGGCAAAGCATCAACGTCCCATCAATCAATCCATGCATCAATTATTTAATGCTAATATTCACCCATGTTGCTATTAGCCTCCTGGCCACACGACCAGGCACGACCAGGCGTTCAAAATCGGTCGCCTCGGCCAGGCTAGTTGCCGTGTCTGGAGTTCAACCAGGCTAATTAAAGTGCAAGGGAACCCAGGCCAGGCGGGCTTTTTTTTCTGAAGGAAATATGCCCTAGAGGCAATAATAAAGTTATTATTTATTTCCTTATATCATGATACATGTTTATTATTCATGCTAGAACTGTATTAACCGGAAACATAATACATGCGTGAATACATAGACAAACAGAGTGTCACTAGTATGCCTCTACTTGACTAGCTCGTTAATCAAAGATGGTTATGTTTCCTGACCATGAACAAGGAGTTGTTATTTGATTAACGAGATCACATCATTAGGTGAATGATCTGATTGACATGACCCATTCCATTAGCTTAGCACCCGATCGTTTAGTATGTTGCTATTGCTTTCTTCATGACTTATGCATGTTCCTATGACTATGAGATTATGCAACTCCCGTTTGCCGGAGGAACACTTTGTGTGCTACCAAACGTCACAACGTAAATGGGTGATTATAAAGGTGCTCTACAGGTGTCTCCAAAGGTACATGTTGGGTTGGCGTATTTCGAGATCGGGATTTATCACTCCGATTGTCGGAGAGGTATCTCTGGGCCCTCTCGGTAATGCACATCACATAAGCCTTGCAAGCATTGCAACTAATGAGTTAGTTGCGAGATGATGTATTACGAAACGAGTAAAGAGACTTGCCGGTAACGAGATTGAACTAGGTATTGAGATACCGACGATCGAATCTCGGGCAAGTAACATACCGATGACAAAGGGAGCAACATATGTTGTTATGCGGTCTGACCGATAAAGATCTTCGTAGAATATGTAGGAGCCAATATGAGCATCCAGGTTCCGCTACTGGTTATTGACCGGAGACATGTCTCGGTCATGTCTACATTATTCTCGAACCCGTAGGGTCCGCACGCTTAAGGTTTCGATGACAATTATATTATGAGTTTATGATTTTTGATGTACCGAAGTTAGTTCGGAGTCCCAGATGTGATCACGGACATGACGAGGAGTCTCGAAATGGTCGAGACATAAAGATTGATATATCGGACGGCTATATTCAGACACCGGAAGTGTTCCGGGTGATTTCGGAGAAAACCGGAGAGCCGGAGGGTTACCGGAACCCCCCGGGAGAAGTAATGGGCCATATGGGCCTTAGTGGAGAGAGAGAGGGGCTGCCAGAGGTGGGCCACGCGCCTCCTCCCCCCTGGTCTGAATTGGACTAGGAGAGGGGGGGCGGCGCCCCCCTTTCCCTCTCCCTCCCCACTTCTTTCCCCCTCCTAGTAGGAGTCCTACTCCTACTAGGAGGAGGACTCCTCCTGGCGCGCCTATAGGGGCCGGCCGGCCTCCTCCCCTTGCTCCTTTATATACGGGGGCAGGGGTGCACCCCTAGACAGAGAAGTTGATCTTCGTGATCGTTCCTTAGCCGTGTGCGGTGCCCCCCTCCACCATATTCCACCTCGGTCATATTGTAGCGGTGCTTAGGCGAAGCCCTGCGATGGTAGTCCATCAAGATCATCACCACGCCGTCGTGCTGACGGAACTCTTCCCCGACGCTTTGCTGGATCGGAGCCCGGGGATCATCATCGAGCTGAATGTGTGCTAGAACTCGGAGGTGCCGTAGTTTCGATGCTTGATCGGTCGGGCCGTGGAGACGTACGACTACATCAACCAAACGCTTCCGTTGTCGATCTACAAGGGTACATAGATCACACTCTCCCCTCTTGTTGCTATGCATCACCATGATCTTGCGTCTGCGTAGGATTTTTTTTTTGAAATTACTACGTTCCCCAACAGTGGCATCCGAGCCTAGGTTTTATATGTTGATGTTATATGCACGAGTAGAACACAAGTGAGTTGTGGGCGATATAAGTCATACTGCTTACCAGCATGTCATACTTTGGTTCGGCGGTATTGTTGGACGAAGCGGCCCGGACTGACATTACGCGTACGCTTACGCGGGACCGGTTCTCCCGACGTGCTTTGCACATAGGTGGCTTGCAGGTGACAGTTCCTCCAACTTTAGTTGAACCGAGTGTGGCTACGCCCGGTCCTTGCGAAGGTTAAAACAGCACCAACTTGACAAACTATCGTTGTGGTTTTGATGCGTAGGTAAGATTGGTTCTTGCTTAAGCCCGTAGCAGCCACGTAAAACTTGCAACAACAAAGTAGAGGACGTCTAACTTGTTTTTGCAGGGCATGTTGTGATGTGATATGGTCAAGACATGATGCTAAATTTTATTGTATGAGATGATCATGTTTTGTAACCGAGTTATCGGCAACTGGCAGGAGCCATATGGTTGTCGCTTTATTGTATGCAATGCAATCGCGCTGTAATGCTTTACTTTATCACTAAGCGGTAGCGATAGTCGTGGAAGCATAAGATTGGCGTGACGACAACGACGCTACGATGGAGATCAAGGTGTCGCGCCGGTGACGATGGTGATCATGACGGTGCTTCGATGGAGATCACAAGCACAAGATGATGATGGCCATATCATATCACTTATATTGATTGCATGTGATGTTTATCTTTTATGCATCTTATCTTGCTTTGATTGACGGTAGCATTATAAGATGATCTCTCACTAATTATCAAGAAGTGTTCTCCCTGAGTATGCACCATTGCGAAAGTTCTTCGTGCTGAGACACCACGTGATGATCGGGTGTGATAGGATCTACGTTCAAATACAACGGGTGCAAAACAGTTGCACACGCGGAATACTCAGGTTATACTTGACGAGCCAAGCATATACAGATATGGCCTCGGAACACGGAGACCGAAAGGTCGAGCGTGAATCATATAGTAGATATGATCAACATAATGATGTTCACCAATGAAACTACTCCATCTCACGTGATGATCGGACATGGTTTAGTTGATTTGCGTCACGTAATCACTTAGAGGATTAGAGGGATGTCTATCTAAGTGGGAGTTCTTTAAGTAAATTAATTGAACCTAAATTTATCATGAAACTTAGTACCTGATAGTATCTTGCTTGTTTATGCTTGATTGTAGATAGATGGCTTGTGCTGTTGTTCCATTGAATTTTAATGCGTTCCTTGAGAAAGCAAAGTTGAAAGATGATGGTAGCAATTACACGGACTGGGTCCGTAACTTGAGGATTATCCTCATTGCTGCACAGAAGAATTACGTCCTGGAAGCACCGCTGGGTGCCAGGCCTGCTGCTGGAGCAACAGCAGATGTTATGAACGTCTGGCAGAGCAAAGCTGATGACTACTCGATAGTTTAGTGTGCCATGCTTTACGGCTTAGAATCGGGACTTCAACGACGTTTTGAACGTCATGGAGCATATGAGATGTTCCAGGAGTTGAAGTTAATATTTCAAGCAAATGCCCCGATTGAGAGATATGAAGTCTCCAATAAGTTCTATAGCTGCAAGATGGAGGAGAATAGTTCTGTCAGTGAGCATATACTCAAAATGTCTGGGTATAATAATCACTTGATTCAATTGGGAGTTAATCTTCCAGATGATTGCGTCATTGACAGAATTCTCCAATCACTGCCACCAAGCTACAAGAGCTTCGTGATGAACTATAATATGCAAGGGATGAATAAGACTATTCCCGAGCTCTTCGCAATGCTAAAAGCTGCGGAGGTAGAAATCAAGAAGGAGCATCAAGTGTTGATGGTCAACGAGACCACTAGTTTCAAGAAAAAGGGCAAAGGGAAGAAGAAGGGGAACTTCAAAAGGAACGGCAAGCAAGTTGCTACTCAAGAGAAGAAACCCAAACCTGGACCTAAGCCTGAAACTGAGTGCTTCTACTGCAAGCAGACTGGTCACTGGAAGCGGAACTGCCCCAAGTATTTGGTGGATAAGAAGGATGGCAAGGTGAACAAAGGTATATGTGATATACATGTTATTGATGTGTACCTTACTAATGCTCGCAGTAGCACCTGGGTATTTGATACTGGTTCTGTTGCTAATATTTGCAACTCGAAACAGGGACTACGGATTAAGCGAAGATTGGCTAAGGACGAGGTGACGATGCACGTGGGAAACGGTTCCAAAGTCGATGTGATCGCAGTCGGCATGCTACCTCTACATCTACCTTCGGGATTTATATTAGACCTAAATAATTGTTATTTGGTGCCAGCGTTAAGCATGAACGTTATATCTGGATCTTGTTTGATGCGAGACGGTTATTCATTTAAATCTGAGAATAATGGTTGTTCTATTTATATGAGTAATATCTTTTATGGTCATGCACCCTTAAAGAGTGGTCTATTTTTATTGAATCTCGATAGTAGTGACACACATATTCATAGTGTTGAAGCCAAAAGATGCAGAGTTGATAATGGTAGTGCAACTTATTTGTGGCACTGCCATTTAGGTCATATCAGTGTAAAGAGCATGAAGAAACTCCATACTGATGGACTTTTGGAACTAGTTGATTATGAATCACTTGGTACTTGCGAACCGTGCCTCATGGGCAAGATGACTAAAACACCGTTCTCCGGTACTATGGAGAGAGCAACAGATTTATTGGAAATCTTACATACAGATGTATGTGGTCCGATGAATATTGAGGCTCGTGGCGGATATCGTTATTTTCTCACCTTCACAGACGACTTAAGCAGATATGGGTATATCTACTTAATGAAACATAAGTCTGAAACATTTGAAAAGTTCAAAGAATTTCAGAGTGAAGTTGAAAATCATCGTAACAAGAAAATAAAGTTTCTACGATCTGATCGTGGAGGAGAATATTTGAGTTACGAGTTTGGTGTACATTTGAAAAATCGTGGAATAGTTTCGCAACTCACGCCA
The DNA here is from genome assembly GCF_056163025.1 of Triticum urartu. Lineage (NCBI taxonomy): Eukaryota > Viridiplantae > Streptophyta > Magnoliopsida > Poales > Poaceae > Triticum > Triticum urartu. The sequence continues at coordinate 709,534,259 of NC_141879.1, read as the reverse complement.
CCCGGAACACCACAGCGTAATGGTGTGTCCGAACGTCGTAATCGTACTTTATTAGATATGGTGCGATCTATGATGTCTCTTACTGATTTACCGCTATCGTTTTGGGGACACGCTCTAGAGACGGCCGCATTCACGTTAAATAGGGCACCATCAAAATCCGTTGAGACGACGCCTTATGAACTGTGGTTTGGCAAGAAACCAAAGTTGTCGTTTCTGAAAGTTTGGGGCTGCGATGCTTATGTGAAAAAGCTTCAACCTGATAAGCTCGAACCCAAATCAGAGAAATGTGTCTTCATAGGATATCCAAAGGAAACTATTGGATACACCTTCTATCACAGATCCGAAGGCAAAACTTTTGTTGCTAAGTTCAGAAACTTTCTAGAGAAGGAGTTTCTCTCGAAAGAAGTGAGTGGGAGGAAAGTAGAACTTGACGAGGTAACTGTACCTGCTCCCTTATTGGAAAGTAGTGCATCCCAGAAAACTGTTTCTGTGACACCTACACCAGATAGTGAGGAAGCTAATGATGATGATCATGAAACTTCAGAACAAGATACTACTGAACCTCGTAGATCAACCAGAGTGAGATCCGCACCAGAGTGGTACGGTAATCCTATTCTGGAAGTCATGCTGCTAGATCATGATGAACCTACGAACTATGAAGAAGCGATGGTGAGCCCAGATTCCGCAAAATGGCTTGAAGCCATGAAATCTGAGATGGGATCCATGTATGAGAACAAAGTATGGACTTTGGTTGACTTGCCCGATGATCGGCAAGCAATTGAGAATAAATGGATCTTCAAGAAGAAGACTAACGCTGACGGTAATATTACTGTCTACAAAGCTCGACTTGTCGCAAAAGGTTTTCGGCAAGTTCAAGGGATTGACTACGATGAGACCTTCTCACGCGTAGCGATGCTTAAGTCTGTCGGAATCATGTTAGCAATTGCCGCATTTTATGATTATGAAATTTGGAAGATGGATGTAAAAACTGCATTCCTGAATGGATTTCTGAAAGAAGAGTTGTATATGATGCAACCAGAAGGTTTTGTCAATCCAAAGGGAGCTAACAAAGTGTGCAAGCTCCAGCGATCCATTTATGGACTGGTGCAAGCCTCTCGGAGTTGGAATAAACGCTTTGATAGTGTGATCAAAGCATTTGGTTTTATATAGACTTTTGGAGAAGCCTGTATTTACAAGAAAGTGAGTGGGAGCTCTGTAGCATTTCTGATATTATATGTAGATGACATATTACTAATTGGAAATGATATAGAATTTCTGGATAGCATAAAGGGATACTTGAATAAGAGTTTTTCAATGAAAGACCTCGGTGAAGCTGCTTACATATTAGGCATTAAGATCTATAGAGATAGATCAAGACGCTTAATTGGACTTTCACAAAACACATACCTTGACAAAGTTTTGAAGAAGTTCAAAATGGATCAAGCAAAGAAAGGGTTCTTGCCTGTGTTACAAGGTGTGAAGTTGAGTAAGACTCAATGCCCGACCACTGCAGAAGATAGAGAGAATATGAAAGATGTTCCCTATGCTTCAGCCATAGGCTCTATCATGTATGCAATGCTGTGTACCAGACCTGATGTGTGCCTTGCTATAAGTTTGGCAGGGAGGTACCAAAGTAATCCAGGAGTGGATCACTGGACAGCAGTCAAGAACATCTTGAAATACCTGAAAAGGACTAAGGATATGTTTCTCATATATGGAGGTGACAAAGAGCTCATCGTAAAAGGTTACGTTGATGCAAGCTTTGACACTGATCCGGACGATTCTAAATCACAAACGGGATACGTGTTTACATTAAACGGTGGTGCTGTTAGTTGGTGCAGTTCTAAACAAAGCGTTGTAGCGGGATCTACATGTGAAGAGGAGTACATAGCTGCTTCGGAAGCAGCAAATGAAGGAGTCTGGATGAAGGAGTTCATATCCGATCTAGGTGTCATACCTAGTGCATCGGGTCCAATGAAAATCTTTTGTGACAATACTGGTGCAACTGCCTTGGCAAAGGAATCCAGATTTCACAAGAGAACCAAGCACATCAAGAGACGCTTCAATTCCATCAGGGATCTAGTCCAGGTGGGAGACATAGAGATTTGCAAGATACATACGGATCTGAATGTTGCAGACCCGCTGACTAAGCCTCTTCCATGAGCAAAACATGATCAGCACCAAGGCTCCATGGGTGTTAGAATCATCACTGTGTAATCTAGATTATTGATTCTAGTGCAGGTGGGAGACTGAAGGAAATATGCCCTAGAGGCAATAATAAAGTTATTATTTATTTCCTTATATCATGATAAATGTTTATTATTCATGCTAGAACTGTATTAACCGGAAAAATAATACATGTGTGAATACATAGACAAACAAAGTGTCACTAGTATGCCTCTACTTGACTAGCTCGTTAATCAAAGATGGTTATGTTTCCTGACCATGAACAAGGAGTTGTTATTTGATTAACGAGATCACATCATTAGGTGAATGATCTGATTGACATGACCCATTCCATTAGCTTAGCACCCGATCGTTTAGTATGTTGCTATTGCTTTCTTCATGACTTATACATGTTCCTATGACTATGAGATTATGCAACTCCCGTTTGCCGGAGGAACACTTTGTGTGCTACCAAACGTCACAACGTAAATGGGTGATTATAAAGGTGCTCTACAGGTGTCTCCAAAGGTACATGTTGGGTTGGCGTATTTCGAGATTAGGATTTGCCACTCCGATTGTTGGAGAGGTATCTCTGGGCCCTCTCGGTAATGCACATCACATAAGCCTTGCAAGCATTGCAACTAATGAGTTAGTTGCGAGATGATGTATTACGAAACGAGTAAAGAGACTTGCCGGTAATGAGATTGAACTAGGTATTGAGATACCGACGATCGAATGTCGGGCAAGTAACATACCGATGACAAAGGGAACAACGTATGTTGTTATGCGGTCTGACTGATAAAGATCTTCGTAGAATATGTAGGAGCCAATATGAGCATCTAGGTTCCGCTATTGGTTATTGACCGGAGACGTGTCTCGGTCATGTCTACATTGTTCTCGAACCCGTAGGGTCTGCACGCTTAAGGTTTCGATGACAGTTATATTATGAGTTTATGAGTTTTGATGTACCGAAGTTAGTTCGGAGTCCCGGATGTGATCATGGACATGACGAGGAGTCTCGAAATGGTCGAGACATAAATATTGATATATTGGACGGCTATATTCGGACACCGGAAGTGTTCCGGGTGATTTCGGAGAAAACCGGAGAGCCGGAGGGTTACCGTAACCCCCCCGGGAGAAGTAATGGGCCATATGGGCCTAGTGGAGAGAGAGAGGGGCTGCCAGAGGTGGGCCACGCGCCTCCTCCCCCTGGTCCGAATTGGACTAGGAGAGGGGGGCGGCGCCCCCCTTTCCCTCTCCCTCCCCACTTCTTTCCCCCTCCCAGTAGGAGTCCTACTCCTACTAGGAGGAGGACTCCTCCTGGCGCGCCTATAGGGGCCGGCCGGCCTCCTCCCCTTGCTCCTTTATATATGGGGGCAGGGGGGCACCCCTAGACACAGAAGTTGATCTTCGTGATCGTTCCTTAGCCGTGTGCGGTGCCCCCCTCCACCATATTCCACCTCGGTCATATTGTAGCGGTGCTTAGGCGAAGCCCTGCGACGGTAGTACATCAAGATCGTCACCACGCCGTCGTGCTGACGGAACTCTTCCCCGATGCTTTGCTGGATCGGAGCCCGGGGATCGTCATCGAGCTGAACGTGTGCTAGAACTCGGAGGTGCCGTTGTTTCGGTGCTTGATCGGTCGGGCCGTGGAGACGTACGACTACATCAACCAAACGCTTCCGTTGTCGATCTACAAGGGTACGTAGATCACACTCTCCCCTCTCGTTGCTATGCATCACCATGATCTTGTGTGTGCGTAGGAATTTTTTTGAAATTACTATGTTCCCCAACATTTTCATAGGGTAGCAACCAAACAAGCGTGCATGAAATCCAACCACAACCCCAGGCCAGGCAAAAGATGCTCAGGACGCAAGCCAAACTGGCCTTATATCTCCCTAGTTCACACATACACATGTCTCGCTCGCGCTATACATATAGACCCATCCGACACTCTCCGCCCTTGTTCTCTCTCCATGTGACACGCACCCCCTAAGTACCATAATCCCTCAATCCATCATAGGCTCAAGCACTCCCCCCTCCTAAGTATGATTATCTCTTACTAGCCAACAGGAACACACGTATTGTCTCCTTCCACCCATACGTCTATCTCGATATCTCTCGGGGCATCTTCTATCACGCACGCACCTTGTCACTCGATCTCCCACCCATGTAGTCCCATCACGATCTCCAGGGGATCTCTCTATGACAAACATACACTCTCTCCTCCCCATGTCTGCATTTTCTCCGTACGTCTCTCTCGACCTCTCTCCATTGTTTGTCAGACCCCTCTTGGCCACGTGCTAGGGGTCTTGCTCTCTCGGTTCCAAACAACTACACACTATCTCCTCACCTTGCCTCCGTTGTCGAAGATGCATGTGTGATATGTTTGCATAAGACACGCACGCTTTTTCTCTACTTTTATCGTGTGTTGTCCATGTCTCTTTCACACACGCACACACACTTTTTTCACTCACTCTCTCTCTCTCTTGTTAGGGACTCTGTCACGTCCATAAGCATATGGATGTTTTGAAAAGTCAAACCTCAAAAACGTTTGACCAGGTATATGTGGAGAAAAACATTTACATCTGGAACGATCATTAGATTCGTCAGAACATGTACTTACTTCATACTATCATTTATCTTTGGTATTGTAGATATAAGTAATTTCTTTATAAACTTGGTCAAAGTTTCAAAAGTTTGACTTAAAAAAATGTCGGAACTACATTATCGAACCGAGGGAGTAGCTCTTTCTCTCTCTCTCTCTGCTATCTCTCACGGGCCTCCCCTCTCACTCGAACTCTCTATACCGACGAATTATACGCTCACTGTGTCAGCGTATAGCTCCGTATATTGTTTAGTTAACCGGTCAACCAATCCACATGCTGCCTTGTCAGCTCGTGTTCTGTATCTTCGTGTGCTGGCCCATGTGGCAGTGGGTGAAAATAAGTAAACTAGAGGCCCATCTGACACGCGGTGAAGTAAACAAAGTTGAAACCACTCGGGGTAGCACCCCGCACGCTAGTAAATTGAGGGCGCATTGAGGACAAACTTCTTACGCGCGAAGCAGGCACTTGCGCACAATTCACCATTGCGCGGCGGCATGCACAGAAGGACGCACTCGCGCACACGCAGCACACAACACACACCAGCACACGTGTACACCAGCGTCGCCACCGATTGAGATGGACGGTGAGGCAGCCAACAAGCGGAGGCGGCTCGAGCCAAAACCGCATTCGGCGAGCCTGGACTTGATCAGCAGCCTCCTCGACGACATGATGCTCATCATCATCGGCCTCCTCCCCACCAAATCTACCGTGCGGACCGCCCTGCTCTCCCGGCGGTGGCGCCCCCTCTGGCGCTGCGTCCCCCTCAACCTCACCGTCGACAGCTACCTCTGCGATGGGGATTGCAAACGCATGGCCGCAGTCTCCAAGATCCTTTCATCGCACCCTGGGCCAGCCAAACGCCTTGACATCCACATGTTTAGTACCAACTGCAAGGTCCAACCCAAGTTCGACGAGTGGTTCTTATCCCCTGCCCTAGATCAGCTCGAGGAGCTCAGCTTTGAAGCTGGACGTGTCGCTCTCTGCTGCCGTCCGCGCTCCGCCTCACGCCAATGCTGCGCCGCGCCAACTTCAGCTCCTGCTATCTTCCCTAGATTAATGCCGCGCCCGCTCTTCTTCTCCCTCAACTCAAGCAGCTCGACCTCTTCGACGTTGTCATCTCGAAGAAGGCTATGGAGCACCTGGTCCGCAGTTGTACTGCGCTCGAGTACCTTCATCTTGAGCAGATCCACGGGTTCATTAGCCTCCACATCGCCTCGACGAATCTCCGATGGATTTATGTGTCTTGCTGGCCCCGCAACAAGACATCAATTGGGAAGAGATCACTCCAGCTATTCCACGTTATGGTCATTGAGAATGCGCCTTTCCTTGAGAGATTGCTTGTATCGGATCTAGAAGGTCCAACAAAAATCAGGGTCATTGACGCGCCAAAATTGACAGCGTTGGTGTACTCGTCTGCCAAATTCTCCCGGTTTACTCTTCCAATTTTGTAGTATTAAAATTTGACCATAGATTTAACTAACAAGATGTTAATGCATGTCACTAAGAACTATATCGTTGGATTCGTATTTGAACATAATTTCAAATGGTGTAATTTTTAGTGACATGCATTGGCATTTTCTTAGGTAAATCTATGGTCAAAATTTTATACTAAATACAAGGTAGTATTACAAAAGTGGGCTATGTAGGCCAAAACATGTGCCAAATTCACTTGTGATGCATTTGGCATCGATGCCCCTCCATTGCTCACCTGGTGTCCCAATCTGGATCTCCTACTTTGCTCCGGTGCCAAATTAACTCACGCAATGAAAAAAAATTGTGTGGGAGAGAGAGGACTGAGGCAATAAAAAACACTTGTTTGGGAGAGTGAGAGGCTGGTGTAGTTGGTTTGATTGATTTGTTTATACATGTGGGTCTATGTGCACAGCGGTGCCAACTCTCTCACATCACGAGAGCGGTGCCAAAATCTTTTGATTTGACATCGATGCGTGTTGTGTGGCATACTTTTGTGAAATATGGCATCGGCCACATAGTTGAAGGCAACAAATGCCCAAGCTCTTCACGTGCTCCTAGTTAAATGAGAGGAAACAGAGAGAGAGAGAGAGAGCGAAAAAATATCACTAGCCAGCCAACCCTATCGTATGAGCGAATGATATTGGTACCTCTTGATGACACGACAATCTTATGCTGCTAGCTTCTCTAATATGTTCTCTTCTTTTCCATATAAAAAAAGACCCGAAAGTGAAAAATGTGCTGCCCTATAACAATCTCATCGAATGCCTTGATCTCCATCTTACAGAAATTGACTTGATCGACTACCGAGGCAGCACATCTGAGATTAAATTGGCCAGGTTCTTTGTTCTGGAGGCAAGTGTGCTCAAGGTAATGAGGTTTGGCGTTCTCTAGCGCAACAATGAATGGCGTGCTGATCACCGCAAGCGTCTAAGCCTAAATGACAAAGTCTCCGCAAAAGCTGAATTTGTTTTTGAAACATCAAGTGGCCAGAGACTTGAAAACTTATTTGCCCATTAGTGACTTGTCAAGGTGGTGGATTTTAGTTTGTACGATAATGCTGCATCCACCTAAAGTAACGAAAATTCTTACGTAAACTTCCTAGTAATTCCCTCTTCGTAGGTGCAGCATTACTCCTAACATTTGTAATATCAGTTTGAAACTTGTAATATTGCCGTGTCCTATTCCCGCGTTTTCAAAATCCTGCGAATCAAACAGGTCCTGAGTTGGTGATGATGTTGTGCCTCCCATCTTTCACCAATAGCCATCAGATCTAGATCTGACGCATACAAACCAAGCTTCTCCATTTTTGCAAAAAGATGCCCGCACTTGTTCCCTATTTACAAACAACTCCTTGTCTCTCACAATCAGCCTCATCTCCTCCCAACCACATCTAGGAGTAGAAAGCCGTGGAAAAATCTGGCGCGATGGCCGCTGCCAGAGCTGTCCACCCCCAATCTTGGTGTTCCGTGCAATGCACGGGCATCTACGCACGGGAAATTATGTCGAACAGGGCTAGTTGTAAGCAGGCTAGCTCTACAGCCATGATGATAGTGACTGCAGATGGTGAGGCTGACTATGGTATGCCGAACACGGCGCCTATACTCAGGTGTCATCTCGGGCGCAGGGTCTTGTCACTTCACTGTGAGGAGCAGCACGTAATAATTTGACCAACGGGTAGTATAGTGCTATTACTCCTACTACTACATTGGTAGTACTACTACTAGTATTAGTAGCACCATCGTCTGGATTTAGGAGTACTACCACGTCCATCTGGATTTTATTATTTGACTAGCAATATCTAGTAATGCATGTCACCAAAAATGTACTACTCCCGCTATAAATAAATACATGGTGTTTTATTCCTATCAGCGAGAGAACTTAATGTTTTTTGCTACTCCTAACTAGAGTACTAATAGGATTACATGCAAGGAACTAAACACTCCATCTCATGTTTGGTAGTCTCAAGTCATTGAAACCATGCACGGCCCACATCTCTCATTGGTTGATATGTCACGAAATAAGAAACAAGGAGGGAGTTAATGCACCGTGCCTAAGTATTTTGGGATTATTTGGTTTTTGTAAGGTGACTTACACAACATTTTTGTTTACATGCATTAACATTTTATTAGTTAAATCAAAGGTCAAAACTTGGTGCAAAATGCAAAGGGGACCAATAAACACATAAAAATCAAACTTCTCTCGTTTGGCCCCAACTAGAGGTCCGGTGAGATGACTATACTGCACCGGCACGCAGGGGGACGCAGCTTCATTGACTTACGGCATCTGCCTTTGGGTGAATGACACGTGGCCCCAGGGGATGGCTGGCCCACCTATCATACAGCCAAAGGCAAGTGCAACAGAGGGCCGAGGAGTAGTACGAAATCCTACGCACCTACGCTCGCTAACCAAGGGCTGAGTGATCACTCGAATCGCAAGATTAGTTGACTAGAAGCTACACTAGACCCATTGAGGCGATGAGCGCGAGCATCAGCTGGCTGTGCTAGATGGTCCATGACGCCGGCCTGCGGCCCGACACCGAGGAACGTCCCCAGGTAGTATTGCTTGAGGCCGCCAGGGTGAGGGGCCGCTTGGACGACAGCTTCCTCTCCTTGTTCGACGAGGTCCTCGTCGGTTTCCTCGACAAGTTCACTGTCGTCAAGAAGCTTGCGGACGATTTTGACATAAGCCTCCAGCCGACGCGCCCAGGCTCTACGATGCCCACCACCCTCAACGGCCACTATGGTAACAACCTCTTCGACGCACTGGTGGCCCTGCGACTGCCCGCCATCGCACCGGAGAATGTCTACCTCGAGGTCGTGCTCACCGCGCAGCGCCTGGCGCAGCAAGACACCATCGACATAATCACCCACGTCTACGCGCAAATCGTCCACAAGGACTACTACATGCAAGAGGAGGATGATAGGACACTGGCCTTCTTGGAGCGCAGGGCAACCTTGGACGACACTGTTCAGAAGCACGTTGAGCTCGCCGCCAACGTCGCTGCTCCTCACACGTCGGTTGGTGACCCGGCGCACTAGGGCGTGAGGATGTCGTTGAACGTTGATGGATCCGTATGTATTTTTATCTTTCCGTCAAATCCATGTAGTAGTATATGATACTACACTAATTATCTTACCTTTCGCATCAACTTCATAATTTTCGTACGTACTCCATGCAATAACGGTGCCAGAACCAAACTTCTCATTACTCTAGGCAAAATCGTTATTTTCTATCTATCGGTCGCGCCATGGAGCAGAACCAAATTTTACAAGTTGTGAGTTCAAAAGGAAAAGCCCTGCCGTGTTTGCGTCGCACCCCCACACGGTTGGTCCGGCACGCCGCTCAAGCGGGAATGCGTGCGGTGTTGCATTTTCACTTAGAAGTGGGACCGCAGTTGAGCAAACCGACTATCGGCAAACCCCCACCCCGCCCACCACGCGATGGCTGAGAAAATAGGAGGGAGAAGAGATGGCTATAGCACGGACTCCAAGAAAATTGTCAGATGGGACTCGTGTGGGTGGTGTGTGCCGTACTGCTAGACGTGAATGCTAGTTATGGCCCATCCCACCCCACTATATCGAGCCTATATCGAGGTATGTAGAACAAATTTCCCGCAGTCCATGCTCAACCCTCCTCTATCTCTCTTCTCAGCCAGCCAGCGGACGCGCGGAGCCCATCGTCTGTTTGCTCACACGCGGCCCCACATGTCAGTGAAAACGCAAGAGGACCCACTGAACCTGCACATCTTTCACCTTGATGTGCTGGTGATGAAAAACAAATCCAATAAAGATCTTCGGTGGCCGCTTTTGGAGTTCCTCAAGAGTAGTAAGATTCTATTTACAGTTTAACCCAAGATGCACATCTCATGGCTTCAACTACCACTCTATTTTCTTTCATGACACGACCTGGATGCTGGATGCCCCACGTGTCGGCAAAATGAGGAAGAACCCGACCAAATCTTCGGTTCTGCTCTCGGATTAGACTAGTTGTTCTAACTTAAAATTTTTATTATGTACTCCCTCCGTTCCAAAATACTTGACTTCCATTTGTCCAAAAATGGATGTACCTATATACTAAGACATGTCTAGATACATATATATTTTGACAAATAGAAGGCATGTATTGTGCAACGGAGGGGGTAGAATGGATGCAAGTTTTTGTATTGGGAAGAAGAGTACATCCATATATTGATAGAGCGGAATTTAGTAGATGTTCTATCACTTTTAGCTAGCACAGACGCAAGATCAAGCCTCCGCAGATCAACAATGAATGCATCGAGAAGGCACTAATCCAACTTACAGGAGTAGTAAAATGTATTGTTGTGGTTCTTGTTTTCTTTGGTCTTGCTTTTCTAGTCAAAATTATCGTTGGAGTTCGTGCAAAATGGAGGTGCGTTTAGGGTCATGCGTTGGAGTTGGACTTACAAGTGGGACCACAGTTAAGGAAACCGACTATCGGTAAACCCCCACCTCACCCGCCGCGTGATGGCTGAAGTTAGAGAAACGACGAGGTTGAAGAGATTGCTCTAGCACGGACTGTAAGAAATAATATGGTGTCAGATGGATGTCGTGGTGGTGGCGTGTGCCGTACTCCTGGACATGAATGCTTGTTCTGGCCCATGCCACCCTACTACTCCTACTACTTACTCCTACTATATAGTACTAGTATCAAGGATTCAAGGTGCTGGTTACGTACAGTGAACACATTAACATATGGCTACAGTAAAAACACCCGCCCGATGCGCGAAGCATGTGAAGCTAGTACAAATAGTGTACTACTATTGTTGATTGGCCTCATCTGATAACCTGTTGCAATGCACGTACAATTATGTATTTGGAAAATATTTTTTTGCCTCGTCGCACCACTCACTCAGAGAAGCGACCCGAAAGCCATTCATAAATTTAGTAAGTTTATCACAAGCATATCATTTTATTACATACAACAGGTCATCAACCCACATCGACAACGAGGATACATTATGAATACTAAAGTTTTCACCACGCAACAAATAACAAGCAATGAAATGAACTTCAACTCAACCATTCCTCGGCGTTGAAAACGCTTGCTTTGAACCACAAGTGATTCTCTGGGACGGGCCATCGATTGTCGATCTGGAAACCAACGCAGGACTGATCATCCAGGCTGAAGCGGTCTACTATATCCCTACTAGGGTAGGGAACCACACAAATGTCCAAGGTATAGACACAATTGCTTCTCATAAATGGAACTGTTAACGTTGTGTCAACAGCAGTTGGATCGCCTTTCACCATCATCGGATAGTTTTGTCCAAGGAAGAGCGAGTTTTCTCCAAGACTATCAATTCTGTACCAGGGAGAAGGAGTTGGTTCTAGCACACTAGTATCCATCCCGAATACCATGCAACGGGTGTTGGAATAGGTCCGGAGAGTGCGACCATGGGAGACACCTGCTTCCTTAGCAGTAACATCATCAGTGGGCTGTATACACACAAGAAGAGGTGATCCATCGGAATTAGTTTCCAGGCACCATAGAGTATATGGGCGCTGCTCGTCCTCATGCTCGTGATCATCACCATCATCATCTCCCCCTTGGTTATAAAAATTTTCAAGTATAGGTGGTGGGATGTTCACAGGACCTTGGAAACACAAGAAGAAGGTTAATTAGTAAAGGGAAACTTGCTAACCCGCATGCATGTGGATGAAACAATTATAATTATGGTGGAAGACAAACGTACCGAAACTACTAGGATGCCATGCAAAAACAGTGCCACGAGTGGTGGCAGCAAACACAAGGCCCTCGTATTTAATTGCATCACAGTACTCATCCGTGTACAGAAACTGATTTTTGAGCAATATCCATCGAGTGAAACCATCAAGGACGGCAACAAGCTTGTCGAAGATAGCAACGACATCATAGTTTCTGTAATTCCAAGAGCGGTTGGGAACTCGAGAAATTGCTATCTTCCATAGAATACAATCACCATGATCGTATTTGAACGTGCGTACATTACTGGTGTGCTCAACCTCTGGGTAGTGTGCTGAGATTTTTGGAAGTGGAATCTGGTGACGAGTGTACACATTCACAAGTTCCCACTCACAGTTGGACCCAAGGTAAACAACCCAATCTCCATTTGCGCCCGCCCAAGCCTTGCCCTCAAGCGATGGCATCTTAACATCATACGTATCGTTATCAAGCGACATCAACTTGCACAGGGCGAGGCCTTCATCGTGCCGGCGCAAGTCATCATCAGGGTCACGGCGAAGAAGATAGGGGAGATCAAACCGCTCCTTGACTCTTGGGTTCTTTGTAATGATGTTATTAGTTGAGTCGAGAATGGGCTTGAACGAACCTGCCATGCTAGGCGAGGTGATGATGTCGCACCGATCAATGAGTTCCTCCACCACGTCATCTTTCGGATCGGGGCAAGAATAACGGGGTCGTTTACGGCCTGTTCCCTCCATGGAGAAGACGATCGAACAATGGCAGAAGAAAGGGTGAAGGGAAGAGCGTGCGACAGCAGTTCCAAATTGAGAGGGAAATGCGAAGAGTCGGTGGACAGTTGCGAGTTTTCCACGGTTCACGAACAGGCGCCCCGGCCTACACGTCCGTTCGGAAATACCCCTACTACTCGCCGTCGTCTCACTGATATGTTGGAACGGGACCACATGTCAACGAAACATGGTGTGTAATTTCTCGCGCAAAATGTGATTTGGCCGCGTTGGCCCGAGCTGCCGCATTAGTTATCCACCTTTATTTTTTAATGGCGTGCCAATCAGTTTTGAAGCACGACTAACTGGTACTGCACGCAGAGAAAATATAAAGTACTCTACCACTACTCCACCTCCAGTATTAGTAGTATAAAAAAGATATATAGGCTGGAGCTTGAGCGCTTTCTTGCTAAGGGCTGCCCACTTGCTTATCACACTACCACCCTCTCTCCAGATCTAAAAAAGACGGCCCCTCTCTCCCTCCTCACCGGTGGTCACAGATCCGCCGGGGAAGAAAAGGACGTGCAGCATTGACGCACTCGTCGTCGGCGAGCGAGGTCACGCACTGACGACAAGGCTGTCCTCTCAGACCTAGTGCCCGCGCGGGATGGCCTCCGTCCCCAAGCTTGCTGTCATAGTGTGTGCGGAGAACGACGACCACGAGCGAAGCCACTTCCCGCCGACCCTCAAGTATGCTACCTCTTTTCGAACCGTAACCTTGTTCTATTGCCCCATCTGCCACGTCATTGCATGTGGATCTTTTTCCACTCCACCATCTTCCCAATTTGCTATCCTCTACTCTGCTGGCCACGCAGACGAAAACCATAATTTGCACTATTAAAGGAAACCCTACTTCATGCAGACTAATCCATGTCTGGGTTGAATAAGGAAAGGAAGGGAGACTATACTGTCCAAGAGAGTAGGCATCGAACCCGCATCTAGGTTGAAAAAGGGAAAATCAATAGCTAAGGAACGAGTCTCGTGTCTCTTGGTTGAAGAAGGGTAGAAAGGCATGGCAACGCAATAGAGAATGACCAGGTCGATCGGTTTGTTGTACTCGCATAGGAAAAATGTGGCTAAAGAGAGCAAAAATGGGACGTAATCCACATATGCTGCCTGGATATTTGTTGCTCTTGGCAACCATACCTCCCTCACCACTCTGCGTTCGTGGAGGTACATCGTACTGGTGCGCCCACTGTCCGAATGGGCCTCCCATGCTCTTATTGCCACTTTTTTTTGCTGTTAGTATAACGCCAACAGTCAAGTCAAGCAATGCTACTGCTAAAGTGATGCCACATTTAAATAATGCCGCTCTCAGTCTAATGCCACCGATAAATTTAAGCAATGCCATTTAATGTCACTGGATTATTTCAGGGTTAGCTGTTGATTGTGGATGTACTAAAGATTTTTCAGCTAAGGCATTCTAATGCTGTTGCACAGCCAGTATACCGTCACATCCCTAGTTCTGTTATGACCTAGGCTAGCCCTTCATTTGTGCATCATGTTTAAATTCCATTTGAATTTGAAATGGGTATTTGTGAAAACCTCAGATTTCATTTTTGGAAATGACCCAGATAAAAATTGCTCCAAAAAGGTCCAAGAAAATGTTCATGTTGCTCTTTGAAAATATTGGTCAGAAGTAAAATTCAAACAAATATTTTCAGGAGCTCATAAATATTTATTTTGGCCTTCTGGAATTAATCCAGTAATTATTTGCTTGGATATATATATGATATATATAATATATGTCCAAAAATTATGCTAGTAGTTGAGGAGCTCTGGAATAATACCACTAGCCCTGCAAAAATTGGCATAAGAAAATAAAATGGTTTAGTATTTTTATTAAACCAAACAAATGTCAGAAAAATAGAAAAGAAAAACAAAAATGGATAAAAACCTTACCTGCGGCCAAATCCCGTGCTGGCCCAGCACTGTGCGGCCTGGCCGGCCAGTTGGCGAGCCCAGCCCATCTGCCCCCCTCCCCTGTCGTCTTCCTCCCGCCAGGAGGACACGCGCGTGGCCGCCGCGCGCGAGCACACACCGACCATCTCCTGCTCCCCTGCTCGCCGCTGGAGGCATCCGAGGGCGACACGCACCCCCTGAAAACCCCTCGACCCTCTCCTCCTCCCCTCTGGTCTCCCCTCTCCTCCTCTGCTCTCTTCCCTGCTACTGCCCGAGCGCCACCATCGCCACCGACGCCGTTCAACGCGCCCACCGTAGCCCCCTCGCCCCTCCGTCGTGCCCAAAAGCTCCGCCACCTCGTCCGCTACCTCTCCGCCAAGCCCTGCATCGCCGGACGCCCCGTGGAGCCGTCACTGTCGCCTTCTTCCTCCTCGGTTGCCGGAAGCCACACGCGCCGATTTGCCGCCGTCTCCGCCTCCCCGAGCTCGCTGAGACCGTCTCCGACCCCGCTGTGAGCTCCGCCATCTTCTCCCCTGCTCCCCGCGCTTGTACGCATCCTCTAGCCGCCTCCTCTACCGGAGCCGAGCCGCTCCGCCGCATGAGCTCAAAACCGGCGTCACTCCGGTGACCTTTTGGTCACCACTGGTGCCTAACGCACTCCCCGCACCCCCACGAGTCCGACGCGCCTAACCGCGGCTCCTGCCATGCTCTGCACCGTCGACTCGTTCGACGCCTGACTCCGGCCACCGCCGCGAGCTCTGCTCCGGCGAGCTCCGTCGTTCCCGCGGCCTCCCCTGAGCGTGGCTGGATGCGCCCATGCATGGGCTACCCGCCGGTGGCCTCCGTGTACCAAACCGTGGCCTCCCGCTCGTTCCGGCGAACTTCCGCCGTGGCTCGAGGTCGTCGCCGGCGAAACTCCGACGGCTGACTTGGCGCGTGATTAGCTGCTAATCCTGCCACTTAATCCACCCCCTAAGCCACTGACTATGGGCCCCAGGGCTCGGTCAAACCCTGGTCAGCTGGGTATGACTCGGGTTTAGCATCGGTGTCACTGATGTGTGGCCCCCACACGTCAGGTTTGACTTGGTCAGCCCTAGTGACGCCTCTGTGACATCATGCTGACGCAGTTAACATTTCTGGATTTAAAATAACCCAGAAAATTCCAGAAATTAGTATAAACTTCAAAAATTCATAGAAATTCAACCGTATCTCAGATTTAAATAATTTATATATGAAAAATGATCAGAAAAATTCAATCTATCCATCTGCACCATTTTCATGCATGACAAACCAATCTATACATGCTGTACATATGAAAACACATGAATGGCATTTATAAGAGCTTATTTTGGAGTTGCATTTGAAACTTTGGTTCAAATGGACTTCATGCAAATGAATGCTAGTTGCATTAACTCAAACAACCATCACATACTCATGCCATGATCATGCATCATATTGTTGCATATGCTTGCATTTGATTGTTGACACCGTTCCTTCTCGATAGGTCCTGCTCCGGAGACCGATCCAGAGTACCTGTCAGAGGAGCAGTGCCCCCCTGTTGATCTACTAGGCAAGCAAACCCCCTTGTTCATTCCGATACAATCCTACTCTCTCGCTCCTGCTCTTATTTATTGCATTAGGACAACAACGATTCAACTGCTACTTTATGCTGCGGTAGTTGAACCCATTCCTCTGCGTGACCTGTCATTGCCACAGTAAATAGTTAGAACCCACTAGCATGTGTAGGAGTTGATTGAGCCATGTTGTGTTCTTGCCATGCCATGCCTTCTATTGCTTAGAGTTGTGTCAGGTCTGGGACATCGGGAATGAATTGGATTGGTATGATATGTTCTGGTGCTGAGAGTTAAGCGTGTGAACACGATTTGGTAAAGGTAGCGGTGAGAGGCCATGTAGGAGTACATGGTGGGTTATCTCATTGGAACCGTCCTTAAGAACTGAGTTCTGTGTAAGTTGTCCAATGACTAGTTACTACCACACATTGGGCTCTGGGCGCTCCAAGCTCTCTCGATTTATTAGCCAACTTGATCTTTGTCCAGGAGTTGCAAATAGTTTCTGGTGTTTGTAGGTAGTGTTAGTAGTCTACCAAGTGGCACCCGGCCAGGTGGGCTTGGGACAGGCTAGGCACAGTGGCACGGTGTACCAAGTGGCACCCGGATGGTGGGCTTGGAAACCCTGCTCACATCGTTTGAGGCCGTGAGCGACACCCCGGCCGGATCTCCTTGCGGATGGAACCCGAATAGGTGATAAACCTGGATGAGAGTCTTGTGTGGTTAGTCAGGTCATGGCCGACATCCTCGCCAGGCTTCCACTTGAAGGTTGGCGAGGTACATGACGTGTACATGGTGATAAGTGGTGAGAGAGTGTGTGAAGAAGTACACCCCTGCAGGGTTATCATGATCTATTCGAATAGCTATGTCCTTGGTTATGGACTTCTTGGATGCTTACGTGGTACATAGAAAACTTAAAGTGGATACTCTAAAATGCTCAAGACAAGTGTGAGTGCTGTGGACGGCCTTCTCGTAAGAAGACGAGGATGAATCCATAGTAGTGTATTGATGTGGTGTTTAGTGGACTCGTGTGCGCTGCCTCACCTCAAAGAAGTTTCTCGTTGTCGTAGAACAGGATAGCCACTGAGTCAAAGCTGGCTTGCTGCAACTAAACCCCACATTACCTTCTTGATACAAATGCATGTATGATAGGATCTGATGTAAGTCTTGCTGAGTACCTTTGTACTCACGTTTGCTTTATTTATATTTTGCAGGTGAGACAACTATCTCACTAGTAGTACCGCTTGGACTTCGACGAGTAGCTTGTTACCTCAGCTACGATCTTGTACCCTTCAGAGGGACTTGAAGATAGTCAGGCCTCTTAGCCTTTTTTCTTATTTTGTAGTTGTGTGTACTCAAACATGTAATGCTTCTGCCTGTTGCTTGTATGCTCTGAATGATGGGTCATGAGACCCTTGTTTGTATTTAATGCTATGTGGCTCTTCTGGGCCTTTATCGATATGAGTTGCGTTATGTTGTGATGCCGTGTTGTACATCACATACTTGCATGTTATGCGTACGTGTGACGTGTATTGCTATGTGTGGGATCCGACAATCTAGTTGTTATCCTTGGCAGCCTCTCATATGGGGAAATGTAGTCTAGTGCTTCCTTGAGCCATAGTAGTCCGCTACAGCTCGTTTCACCGGAGTCCTGCTAGCCCAGCACTACTGCTCAGGACACTTGACTGGCCGGCATGTGTTTCACTTCGTTCCTGTATCTGTCCCTTCGGGGAAATGTCACGCGGTGACATCCGGAGTTCTGTTAGCCCAGTGCTACAGCCCAGATTCACACGCTGCTGACCGACATGCTCGATGTGAATCAGGTATGCCTATCCCCATAGTTTAGTGCCGCTTTGGGTTCACGACTAGCCATGTCGGCCCGGGTTCTTTGTCATATGGATGCTAGCGACACAATCATATACGTGAGCCAAAAGGCGCAAACGGTCCCGGGCCAGGGTAAGGCGACACCCGTGGAATACCGTGCGTGAGGCCGCAAAGTGATATGAGGTGTTACGGGCTAGATCGATGTGACTTGGGATCGGGGTCCCGAAAGCTTTGGTATCAGAGCCTGACTGCCTGTAGGATCTCCAAGCCAACCTGGTCGAAGTTGAGTCTAGAAATTCTTTAGTTATGTAAGGGAATTGATTGTGGAAGGGAACGTAAGGCTCTTTTTACTCCTTATACCTCATGCCCTTCTGATCTGAGTCATCCTATCTTTCCTACGGGGTTAAGGAACTAGGCTTCCTCTTATGTCTATCAGGATCACGTGTTACTACTCCGTAGTTTCTAAGGTTTGGTTGATCAGAGTCTTATCCCAGTTCAAGTATTTCCGGTGTAGTCTGTTTAGTAATATCTCAGAACCTTGAGTGATGATGTTGAGTATGGTGCTACCCCATCATTTGCAGGATGTCTCATTTTAAGCAATTTACTGCCGTTATGCTGCCGGAATTGTCCTAGGAGTTCAAGAGATAGTATTTTCCTCGTACTATATTCCACATCCTTATGATGATGCTGAATCCATCCTTGTTTTCCTTGGTTTCATTCTTCAGGATGTTGCCGGTTAACCGAAATTCTGTTGCTCGTAGCCGGAACCACGAAGATGGTAGGCATGAGGATCCTCCCGATCAGTCTTCGTTGGCAAAGTTCATGTTAGAGATGGAGAGGAACAAGCGGGAGTCTAACCGCTTGTTAGCACGTATCGAGGAGAACACCGCACCCCAGTGCAAAGAGTCAGCGACTATCTATGATGTCATTGTTTTGAAACCACCTACCTTCCATCATTCCATTGAACCACTCGATGCAGATGACTGGCTTCGTAGTATCACTCTCAAGCTGCGTTCTGCAAACGTAGCTGAAGGTGACAAGGTCACCTATGCTGCATATCACCTGGAAGGTCTTGCTAGTCTTTGGTGGCAGAACTATGAGGCTATGCTTCCAGCTTGCCAGATACCCACCTGGAGAGATTTCACTGAGGCTTTTCGCGAGCATCACATTCCTCAGGCTCTCATTGACCGCAAGAGAGAAGAGTTCTGTAGTTTCGCCCAGAGTAAGATGGTTGTTGATGCTTATAGTAGGGAATTTGAGAACCTAGCCCGCTATGCTACAGAAGAGGTGTCCACAGATGCCAAGAAGCAGGCTAGGTTCCGGAAGGGTCTCAACCCCAAGTTGCGTTGTGATCTCCACCTGCATCACTGTGATACATTCCAGGCTCTTGTGAACAAGGCCATTAATGCAGAGACAGCTCAACTCACTTAGAGGAGTCTCGTAAGCACACCCGTGATTTGGGTTCTTCTTCCGGTTCTACTTCGCAGAAGCGCCGGATTTGGATTTCGAACTCCGCTCTTCCACCCGGTTATTCACCGAGGCCCTCTTATGTGGCGCCTCACCTAGTTTAGTTACATGCTCCATCCAGGCCTACTAGTACACCGCTTGTCAATGCGGGTCCACGTCCTACTTCAGGGACTTGCTTCACATGCGGAGAGCCAGGACACTATGCACGTGACTACTCTCAACCCAACTATGCTCCACCCCAGCCTGAGAAGTCTGTTCTTCATGGTAAGCCATCACGCAAGATGATCAGTGTCAAGTCAGCTCCCACTGAACGTGGATGTGTGCATCATGTCTCAGCTAAAGACACTCACCATGATCCGGATGTCTTTCTTGGTACACTCCTTGTTAATTGTCATCCAGCATCGGTTCTGTTCGACACTAGAGCATCTCACTCCTTCATTTCTGAAAGCTATGCTAACTTGCACAACATTTCATTTTGTGATATGCCCTCTCCACTAGTCATTCAAACTCCTGGATCCAAATGGCAAACTTCTAGTGTAAGCCATGGTAATGAAATCCTTGTTGACAGACTTGTATTCCTTGCATCACTTATAGCCCTCAAGTCTACAGATATTAACATCATCTTGGGTATGGACTGGATGAAAGCTCATTATGCCAAGATTGATTGTTACACAAGGTCTGTTCAGCTTACACACCCATCTGGCAAGATAGTCACTGTCTCCACTAGAGTTGCAAAGCGTCAACTCTATTCTCTTAATGCCAGCCCTCTTCCAGACCTTGAAGATATCCCGGTAGTCCGTGACTTTCCAGAGGAACTTCCAGGTATTCCACCTGACAGAGATGTGGAGTTTGTCATAGATCTTATCCTGGGAACCGCTCCAATCTCTAGGAGACCTTACAAGATGGCACCCTTAGAGCTAGCCGAGCTTAAGAAACAACTTGATGAATTCTTGCAAAAGGGTTTCATCCATCCTAGTTCTTCACCTTGGGCTTGCCCCGTCCTCTTTGTCAAGAAGAAGGATGGTACGGATCGGATGGTTGTAGATTATCGTCCCGTTAATTTGGTCACAATAAAGAATAAGTATGCGCTCCCCAGGATCAACGATCTGTATGATCTGCTCGCTGGATCCTCAGTCTTCTCCAAGATGCATTTGAGGTTAGGCTACCACCAAATCAAGATCAGAAATGGGGACATTCCTAAAACGGCTTTTGTCACTCGTTATGGTCAGTACGAGTACACCGTCATGTCCTTTGGTCTAACCAATGCTCCAGCTACATTCTCTCGCTTGATGAACTCGATCTTCATGGAGTACTTAGATAAGTTCGTCGTGGTTTACCTTGATGATATTCTTATTTACTCGAAGAACGAGGAAGAGCATGCCAAACAGCTTAGACTTGTGTTAGAAAAACTTAGAGAACACCGCCTTTATGCCAAGTTCTCCAAGTGCGAATTTTTGTTGCCAGAAGTGACCTATCGCGGCCACGTAATCTTTGGTAAGGGCATTGCTGTCAATCCCGAGAGAGTTCAACCCGTTCTTGATTGGACTCCACCTGAAACGGTTAAGGAAGTTAGGAGTTTCCTTGGCCTAGCTAGTTATTGTCGCCGCTTCGTTGAGAACTTCTCCAAAGTGGCCAAACCTCTCATGGAACTTCTTAAGAAAGATAAAAAGTTTGAGTGGTCCCCACAGTGTGAGCACAGTTTTCAAGAACTAAAAAGACGCCTGACTTCTGCTCCCATACTTGTGCCACCGGATTTCACTAAGGACTTTGTTATCTACTGCGACGCCTCACGACAGGGACTAGGTTGCATTCTTATGCAGGATCGCCATGTGATTGCTTATGCATCTCGACAGTTGCATCCACATGAGGAGAATTATCCCACACATGATCTAGAGCTTGCAGCCGTAGTCTATGCACTTAAGACATGGCAACATTACCTTCTCGGTAAACGTTGCGATATTTACACCGACCACCAGTCTCATGTATATCTTCACCCAACCAGATTTGAACCTTAGGGAAAGACGTTGGTTGGAGTTGATCTCAGATTACGACATAGGGATTACCTACACCCGAGGCAAGGGGAATGTCATGGCTGATGCGCTAAGTCATAAGTCCTATTGCAACAATCTTATGTTGCAGCAGGGCCAACCACTTCTCCATGAGGAATTCTGTAAGCTTAATCTTCACATTGCTCCTCACGGATTCCTTTCTACATTGGTGGCGAAACCTACTCTTGTGGATCAGATCATCTCCACTCAGAAGCACGATACAGGAATTTCCCGGATCAAGAGAAACATTGACAAGGGAGTTGGTGGCAATTTCCCTATAGATGATCGTGGTGTTGTTTTCTTTGAGAATCGCTTGGTGGTTCCGAAGAATCAACATCTGCGACAACTGATTCTTAAGGAGGCGCATGAATCTCCTCTCACGATTCATCCCGGTAGTACTAAGATGTATCAGGACCTACGCCAGAGGTTCTGGTGGACTAGGATGAAGAGAGAAATTGCTCAGTTAATTGCTAACTGCAACATTTGTCGTCGCGTTAAGGCAGAGCATCAAAGACCTGCTGGCACCCTTCAGCCTTTAGCTATTCCTGAATGGAAATGAGATAAAGTTGGTATGGACTTCATCACCGGCTTTCCCAGGACCAAGAGAGGGAATAATGCTATCTTTGTAGTCATTGATCGTCTTTCCAAAGTGGCTCACTTCCTACCTGTTCGAGAGAGTATCACTGCTAGTCAGCTTGCTGACTTACATATTTCTCGAATAGTGTCACTTCATGGTGTTCCACTAGAGATCAATTCAGACCATGGTAATCTTTTCACTTCTCATTTCTGGGAGAGTTTCCAAACTGCCATGGGCACCCATCTTTCCTTCAGTACCGCTTTCCACCCTCAATCAAGTGGTCAGGTGGAAAGGGTCAATCAAATCCTCGAAGACATGCTTAGAGTGTGCGTTATCTCATTCGGTATGGATTGGGAGAAGTGCCTTCCTTTCGCCGAGTTTGCTTATAACAATAGCTACCAATCCAGTCTCAAGAAAGCTCCTTTTGAGATTCTGTATGGACGAAGATGTCAAACACCTTTCAACTGGTCAGAAACCGGTGAAAGACAATTCTTTGGACTAGATATGATCCAGGAGGCAGAAGAGCAAGTTCGCATCATTCGTGAGAATTTGAAAACAGCCCAATCTCGTCAAAAGAGCCAGTATGACCGTCGTCATAAGGAAGTGGCGTATGAAGTTGGCGACAAGGCTTACCTTTGCGTTACCCCTTTGAAGGGTACCCATCGTTTCGGTATCAAGGGCAAGTTGGCTCCTCGTTACATTGGTACTTTTCGCATTCTCGCTAAATGAGGAGAGGTTGCCTACCAGTTGGAACTACCCCCACATCTTTCTCAAGTTCATGATGTCTTCCACGTCTCTCAACTCAGGCGTTGCTTCTCGGATCCCATTTGCGGAGTGGACCACGAAACGCTTGATCTCCAAGATAACCTCACTTATCGAGAGTACCCTGTTTGCATCCTTGATCAAGAAGAGCGTGTCACCCGATGTCATAACATCAAGTTTCTCAAGGTTCACTGGTCTCATCATTCCGAGAGAGAAGCTACTTGGGAGCGTGAAGATCGTCTTCGACTTGAGTACCCCACTTTCTTTCCGCCGACTCCTGAATCTCGGGACGAGATTCTTCTGAGTGGGGGCGAGTTGTCACATCCCTAGTTCTGGTATGACCTAGGCTAGCCCTTCATTTGTGCATAATGTTTAAATTCCATTTGAATTTGAAATGGGGATTTGTGAAAACCTCAGGTTTCATTTTTGGAAATGACCCAGATAAAAATTGCTCCAAAAAGGTCCGAGAAAATGTTCATGTTGCTCTCTGAAAATATTGGTTAGATGTAAAATTCAAACAAATATTTTCAGGAGCTCATAAATATTTATTTTGGCCTTCTGGAATTAATCCAGTAATTATTTGCTTGGATATATATGGTATATATATATAATATGCCCAAAAATTATGCCAGTAGTTGAGGAGCTCTGGAATAATACCACTAGCCTGTGCAAAAATTGGCATAAGAAAATAAAATTGTTTAGTATTTTTATTAAACCAAACAAAAGTCAAAAAAATAGAAAAGAAAAACAAAAATGGAAAAAAACCTTACCTGCGCCCAACTCCCGTGCTGGCCCAGCACTGTGCGGCTGGCCGGCCAGTTGGCCAGCCCAGCCCATCTGCCCCCCTCCCCTGTCGTCTTCCTCCCGCCAGGAAGACGCGCGCATGGCCGCCGCGCGCGAGCACACGCCGACCACCTCCTGCTTCCCTGCTCGCCGCTGGAGGCATCCGAGGGCGACACGCACCCCCTGAAAACCCCTCGACCCTCTCCTCCTCCCCTCTGGTCGCCTCTCCCCTCCTCTGCTCTCTTCCCTGCTGCTGCCCGAGCGCCACCATCGCCACCGACGCTGTTCGACGCGCCCACCGTAGTCCCCTCGCCCCTCCGTCGTGCCCAAAAGCTCCGCCACCTCGTCTGCTACCTCTCCGCCAAGCCGTGCATCGCCGGACGCCCCGTGGAGCCGTCGCTGTCGCCTTCTTCCTCCTCGGTTGCCAGAAGCCACACGCGCCGATTTGCCGCCGTCTCCGCCTCCCCGAGCTCGCTGAGACCGTCTCCGACCCCGCTGTGAGCTCTGCCATCTTCTCCCCTGCTCCCTACGGTTGTACGCATCCTCTAGCCGCCTCCTCTACCAGAGCCGAGCCGCTCCGTCGCATGAGCTCGACGCCGACGTCACTCCGGTGACCTTTTGGTCACCACTGGTGCCTAACGCACTCCCCGCACCCCCACGAGTCCGACGCGCCTAACCGCGGCTCCTGCCATGCTCTACACCGTCGACTCGTTCGACGCCCGACTCCGGCCGCCGCCGCGAGCTCTGCTCCGGCGAGCTCCGCCGTTCCTGCTGCCTCCCCTGAGCATGGTTGGATGCGCCCGTGCACGGGCTACCCGCCGGTGGCCTCCGTGTGCCAAACCGTGGCCTCCCGCTTTTTCTGGCGAACTTCTGCCGTGGCTTGAGGTCGTCGCCGGCGAAACTCCGGCGGCTGACATGGCGCGTGATTAGCTGCTAACCCTGCCACTTAATCCACCCCCTAAGCCACTGACTATGGGCCCCAGGGCTCGGTCAAACCCTGGTCAGCTGGGTTTCACTCGGGTTTAGCCCCGGTGTCACTGACGTGTGGCCCCCACACGTCCAGTTTGACCTGGTCAGCCCTACTGACGCCTGTGTGATGTCATGCTGATGCAGTTAACATTTCTGGATTTGAAATAACCCAGAAAATTCCAGAAATTAGTATAAACTTCAAATATTCATAGAAATTCAACCGTAGCTCAGATTTAAATAATTTATATATGAAAAATGATCAAAAAAATTCAATCTATCCATCTGTACCATTTTCATGCATGACAAACCAATCTATACATCCTGTACATATGAAAACACATGAATGACATTTATAAGAGCTTATTTTGGAGTTGCATTTGAAACTTTGGTTCAAATGGACTTCATGCAAACGAATGCTAGTTGCATTAAATCAAACAAACATCACATACTCATGCCATGATCATGCATCATATTGTTGCATATGCTTGTGTTTGATTGTCGACACCGTTCCTTCTCGATAGGTCCTGCTCCGGAGACCGATCCAGAGTACCTGTCAGAGGAGCAGTGCCCACCTGTTGATGTACCAGGCAAGCAAACCCCCTTGTTCATTCCGATACAATCCTACTCTCTCACTCCCGCTCTCATTTATTGCATTAGGACAACAACGATTCAACTGCTACTTTATGCTGCGGTAGTTGAACCCATTCCTCTGCATGACCTGTCATTGCCACAGTAAATAGTTAAAACCCACTAGCATGTGTAGGAGTTGATTGAGCCATGTTGTGTTCTTGCCATGCCATGCCTGCTATTGCTTAGAGTTGTGTCAGGTCTGGTTCATCGGGAATGAATTGGATTGGTACGATATGTTCTGGTGCTGAGAGTTAAGCGTGTGAACACGATTTGGTAAAGGTAGCGGTGAGAGGCCATGTA
Organism: Triticum urartu; assembly: GCF_056163025.1. Lineage (NCBI taxonomy): Eukaryota > Viridiplantae > Streptophyta > Magnoliopsida > Poales > Poaceae > Triticum > Triticum urartu. The sequence goes on along the minus strand of NC_141879.1, from coordinate 709,508,714 downwards.
GGAGTACATGGTGGGTTGTCTCACTTGAACCATCCTTAAGAACTGAGTTCTGTGTAAGTTGTCCAATGACTAGTTACTACTCCCTCCTTCCATCTATATAGGGCCTAATGCGTTTTTAAGACCGTCTTTCACTATTAACAAGATTAATAGTACATGACATGCACAATGTGAAAATTATATCATTGAAATCTCCTTTCACACACGAATTTAACAATGTGCTTCGTGTAAGTTGCATCTCATATATTATTGCTTTAATATTTGGTCAAAGTTGGCCTCGAAAAACGCATTAGGCCCTATATAGATGGAAGGAGGGAGTACCACACATTGGGCTCCGGGCGCTCCAAGCTCTCTCGATTTATTAGCCAACTTGATCTTTGTCCAGGAGTTGCAAATAGTTTCTGGTGTTTGTAGGTAGTGTTAGTAGTCTACCAAGTGGCACCCGGCCAGGTGGGCTTGGGACAGACTAGGCACAGTGGCACGGTGTACCAAGTGGCACCCGGATGGTGGGCCTGGGAACCCTGCTCACATCGTTTGGGGCCGTGAGCGACACCCCGGCCGGATCTCCTTGCAGATGGAACCCGAACAGGCAATAAACCTAGATGAGAGACTTGTGTGTTTAGTCAGGTCATGGCCGACACCCTCGCCAGGCTTCCGCTTGAAGGTTGCCGAGGTACATGACGTGTACATGGTGATAAGTGGTGAGAGCGTGTGTGAAGAAGTACACCCCTGCAGGGTTATCATGATCTATTCGAATAGCTATGTCCTTGGTTATGGACTTCTTGGATGCTTACGTGGTACATAGACAACTTAAAGTGGATACTCTAAAATGCTCAAGACAAGTGTGAGTGCTGTGGACGGCCTTCTCGTAAGAAGACGAGGATGAATCCATAGTAGTGTATTGATGTGGTGTTTAGTGGACTCGTGTGCGCTGCCTCACCTCAAAGAAGTTTCTCGTTGTCGTAGAACAGGATAGCCACTGAGTCAAAGCTGGCTTGCTGCAACTAAACCCCACATTACCTTCTTGATACAAATGCATGTATGATAGGATCTGATGTAAGTCTTGCTGAGTACCTTTGTACTCACGTTTGCTTTATTTATGTTTTGCAGGTGAGACATCTGTCTCACTAGTAGTACCGCTTGGACTTCGAGGAGTAGCTTGTTACCTCAGCTACGATCTTGTACCCTTGAGAGGGACTTGTAGATAGTCAGGCCTCTTAGCCTTTTTTCTTCTTTTGTAGTTGTCTGTACTCAGACATGTAATGCTTCTGCCTGTTGCTTGTATGCTCCGAATGATGGGTCATGAGACCCCTGTTTGTATTTAATGCTATGTGGCTCTTCTAGGCCTTTACCTATATGAGTTGTGTTATGTTGTGACGCCATGTTGTACAGCACATACTTGCATGTTATGCGTACGTGTGACGTGTATTGCTATGTGTGGGATCCGACAATCTAGTTGTTATCCTTGGCAGCCTCTCATATGGGGAAATGTAGTCTAGTGCTTCCTTGAGCCATAGTAGTCCGCTACAGCCCGGTTCACCAGAGTCCTGCTAGCCTAGCACTACTGCTCAGGACAATTGACTGGCCGGCATGTGTTTCACTTCGTTCCTGTGTCTATCCCTTCAGGGAAATTTCACGCGGTGACATCCGGAGTCCTGTTAGCCTAGTGCTATAGCCCGGATTCACACGCTGCTGACCGACATGCTCGATGTGAATCAGGTATGCCTGTCGCCATAGGTTAGTGCCGCTTTGGGTTCACGACTAGCCATGTCGGCCCGGGTTCTCTGTCATATGGATGCTGGAGACACAATCATATACGTGAGCCAAAAGGCACAAACGGTCCCGGGCCAGGGTAAGGCGACACCCGTGGAATACCGTGCGTGAGGCCGCAAAGTGATATGAGGTGTTACGGGCTAGATCGATGTGACTTGGGATTGGGGTCCCGAAAGCTTTGGTATCAGAGCCTGACTGCCTGTAGGATCTCCAAGCCAACCTGGTCGAAGTTGAGTCTAGAAATTCTTTAGTTATGTAAGGTAATTGATTGTGGAAGGGAACGTAAGGCTCTTTTTACTCCTTATACCTCATGCCCTTCTGATCTGAGTCATCCTATCTTTCCTACGGGGTTAAGGAACTAGGCTTCCTCTTCTGTCTATCAGGATCACGTGTTACTACTCCGTAGTTTCTAAGGTTTGGTTGATCAGAGTCTTATCCCAGTTCAAGTATTTCCGGTGTAGTCTGTTTAGTAATATCTCATAACCTTGAGTGATGATGTTGAGTATGGTGCTACCCCATCATTTGCAGGATGTCTCATTTTGAGCATTTTACTGCCGTTATGCTGCCGGAATTGTCCTAGGAGTTCAAGAGATAGTATTTTCCTCGTACTATATTCCACATCCTTATGATGATGCTGAATCCATCCTTGTTTTCCTTGGTTTCGTTCTTCAGGATGTTGCCGGATAACCGAAATTCTGTTGCTCGTAGCCGGAACCACGGAGATGGTAGGGATGAGGATCCTCCCGATCAGTCTTCATTGGCAAAGTTCATGTTAGAGATGGAGAGGAACAAGCGGGAGTCTAACCGCTTGTTAGCAGGTATCGAGGAGAACACCGCACCCCAGTGCAAAGAGTCAGCGACCATCTATGATTTCATTGTTTTGAAACCACCAACCTTCCATCATTCCATTGAACCACTCGATGCAGATGACTGGCTTCGTAGTATCACTCTCAAGCTGCGTTCTGCGAACGTAGCTGAAGGTGACAAGGTCACCTTTGCTGCATATCACCTGGAAGGTCCTGCTAGTCTTTGGTGGCAGAACTATGAGGCTATGCTTCCAGCTGGCCAGATAACCACCTGGAGAGATTTCACTGAGGCTTTTCGCGAGCATCACATTCCTCAGGCTCTCATTGACTGCAAGAGAGAAGAGTTCTGTAGTTTCACCCAGAGTAAGATGGCTGTTGATGCTTATAGTAGGGAATTTGAGAACCTTGCCCGCTATGCTACAGAAGAGGTGTCCACAGATGCCAAGAAGCAGGCTAGGTTCCGGAAGGGTCTCAACTCCAAGTTGCATCGTGATCTCCACCTGCATCACTGTGATACATTCTAGGCTCTTGTGAACAAGGCCATTAATGCAGAGACAGCTCAACTCACTTACGAGGAGTCTCGTAAGCACACCTGTGATTTGGGTTCTTCTTCCGGTTCTACTTCGCAGAAGCGCCGGATTTGGGTTCCGAACTCCGCTCTTCCACCCGGTTATTCACGGAGGCCCTCTTATGTGGCGCCTCACCCAGTTTAGTTACATGCTCCATCCAGGCCTACTGGTAGACCGCTTGTCAATGCGGGTCCACGTCCTACTTCAGGGACTTGCTTCACATGCGGAGAGCCAGGACACTATGCACGTGACTGCTCTCAACCCAACTATGCTCCACCCTAGCCTGAGAAGTCTGTTCTTCGTGGTAAGCCATCACGCAAGATCATCAGTGTCAAGTCAGCTCCCACTGAACGTGGATGTGTGCATCACGTCTCAGCTAAACACACTCATGATAATCCGGATGTCATTCTTGGTACACTCCTTGTTAATTGTCATCCAGCATCGGTTTTGTTCGACACTGGAGCATCTCACTCCTTCATTTCTGAAAGCTATGCTAACTTGCACAACATTTTCATTTTGTGATATGCCCTCTCCACTAGTCATTCAAACTCCTGGATCCAAATGGCAAACTTCTAGTGTAAGCCATGGTAATGAAATCCTTGTTGACAGACTTGTATTCCTTGCATCACTTATAGCCCTCAAGTCTACAGATATTAACATCATCTTGGGTATGGACTGGATGAAAGCTCATTATGCCAAGATTGATTGTTACACAAGGTCTGTTCAGCTTACACACCCATCTGGCAAGATAGTCACTGTCTCCACTAGAGTTGCAAAGCGTCAACTCTATTCTCTTAATGCCAGCCCTCTTCCAGACCTTGAAGATATCCCGGTAGTCTGTGACTTTCCGGTTGTCTTTCCAGAGGAACTGCCAGGTATTCCACCTGACAGATATGTGGAGTTTGTCATAGATCTTATCCCAGGAACCGCTCCAATCTCTAGGAGACCTTACAAGATGGCACCCTTAGAGCTAGCCGAGCTTAAGAAACAACTTGATGAGTCCTTGCAAAAGGGTTTCATCCGTCCTAGTTCTTCTCCTTGGGCTTGCCCCGTCCTCTTTGTCAAGAAGAAGGATGGTACGGATCGGATGGTTGTAGATTATCGTCCCGTTAATTTGGTCACGATAAAGAACAAGTATCCGCTCCCCAGGATCAATGATCTGTATGATCAGCTCGCTGGATCCTCAGTCTTCTCCAAGATGGATTTGAGGTTAGGCTACCACCAAATCAAGATCATAAACGGGGACATTCCTAAAACGGCCTTTGTCACTCGTTATGGTCAGTACGAGTACACCGTCATGTCCTTTGGTCTAACCAATGCTCCAGCTACATTCTCTCGCTTGATGAACTCAATCTTCATGGAGTACTTAGATAAGTTCGTCGTGGTTTACCTCGATGATATTCTTATTTACTCGAAGAACGAGGAAGAGCATGCCGAACATCTTAGACTTGTGTTAGAAAAACTCAGAGAACACCGCCTTTATGCCAAGTTCTCCAAGTGCGAATTTTGGTTGCCAGAAGTGACCTATCTCGGCCAAGTAATCTCTGGTAAGGGCATTGCTGTCAATCCCGAGAGAGTTCAAGCCGTGCTTGATTGGACTCCACCTGAAACGGTTAAGGAAGTTAGGAGTTTCCTTGGCCTAGCTAGTTATTGTCGCCGCTTCGTTGAGAACTTCTCCAAAGTGGCCAAACCTCTCATGGAACTTCTTAAGAAAGATAAAAAGTTTGAGTGGTCCCCATAGTGTGAGCACAGTTTTCAGGAACTAAAAAGACGCCTGACTTCTGCTCCCATACTTGTGCCACCGGATTTCACTAAGGACTTTGTTATCTACTGCGACGCCTCACGACAGGGACTAGGTTGCATTCTTATGCAGGATCGCCACGTGATTGCTTATGCATCTCGACAGTTGCATCCACATGAGGAGAATTATCCCACACATGATCTAGAGCTTGCAGCCGTAGTCTATGCACTTAAGATATGGCGACATTACCTTCTCGGTAAACGTTGCGAGATTTACACCGACCACCAGAGTCTCAAGTATATCTTCACCTAACCAGATTTGAACCTTAGGCAAAGACGTTGGTTGGAGTTGATCTCAGATTACGACTTAGGGATTACCAACACCCCAGGCAAGGGGAATGTCATGGCTGATGCGCTAAGTCATAAGTCCTATTGCAACAATCTTATGTTGCAGCAGGGCCAACCACTTCTCCATGAGGAATTCTGTAAGCTTAATCTTCACATTGCTCCTCACGGATTCCTTTCTACCTTGGTGGTGAAACCTACTCTTGTGGATCAGATCATCTCCGCTCAGAAGCACGATACAGGAATTTCCCGGATCAAGAGAAACATTGACAAGGGAGTTGGTGGCAGTTTCTCTATAGATGATCGTGGTGTTGTTTTCTTTGAGAATCGCTTGGTGGTTCCCAAGAATCAACATCTGCGACAACTGATTCTTAAGGAGGCGCATGAATCTCCTCTCACGATTCATCCCGGTAGTACTAAGATGTATCAGGACCTACGCCAGAGGTTCTGGTGGACTAGCATGAAGAGAGAAATTGCTCAGTTAATTGCTAACTGCGACATTTGTCGTCGCGTTAAGGCAGAGCATCAAAGACCTGCTGGCACCCTTCAGCCTTTAGCTATTCCTGAATGGAAATGGGATAAAGTTGGTATGGACTTCATCACCGGCTTTCCCAGGACCAAGAGAGGGAATAATGCTATCTTCGTAGTCATTGATCGTCTTTCCAAAGTGACTCACTTCCTACCTGTTTGAGAGAGTATCACTGCTAGTCAGCTCGCTGACTTATATATTTCTCGAATAGTGTCACTTCATGGTGTTCCACTAGAGATCAATTCAGACCGTGGTAGTCTTTTCACTTCTCATTTCCGGGAGAGTTTCCAAACTGCCATGGGCACCCATCTTTCCTTCAGTACCGCTTTCCACCCTCAATCAAGTGGTCAGGTGGAAAGGGTCAATCAAATCCTCGAAGACATGCTTAGAGCCTGCGTTATCTCATTCGGTATGGATTGGGAGAAGTGCCTTCCTTTCGCCGAGTTTGCTTATAACAATAGCTACCAATCCAGTCTCAAGAAAGCTCCTTTTGGGATTCTGTATGGACGAAGATGTAGAACACCTTTGAACTGGTCAGAAACCAGTGAAAGACAATTCTTTGGACCGGATATGATCCCGGAGGCAGAAGAGCAAGTTCGCATCATTCGTGAGAATTTGAAAACAGCCCAATCTCATCAAAAGAGCCAGTATGACCGTCGTCATAAGGAAGTGGCTTATGAAGTTGGCGACAAGTCCTACCTTCGGGTTACCCCTTTGAAGGGTACCCATCATTTCGGTATCAAGGGCAAGTTGGCTCCTCGTTACATTGGTCCTTTTCGCATTCTCGCTAAACAAGGAGAGGTTGCCTACCAGTTGGAACTACCCCCACATCTTTCTCGAGTTCATGATGTCTTCCACGTCTCTCAACTCACGCGTTGCTTCTCGGATCCCATCCGCGGAGTGGACCACGAAACGCTTGATCTCCAAGATAACCTCACTTATCGAGAGTACCTTGTTTGCAACCTTGATCAAGCAGAGCGTGTCACCCAACGTCATAACATCAAGTTTCTCAAGGTTCAGTGGTCTCATCATTCCGAGAGAGAAGCTACTTGGGAGCGTGAAGATCGTCTTCGACTTGAGTACCCCACTTTCTTTCCGCCGACTCCTGAATCTCGGGACGAGATTCTTCCGAGTGGGGGCGAGTTGTCACATCCCTAGTTCTGGTATGACCTAGGCTAGCCCTTCATTTGTGCATGATGTTTAAATTCCATTTGAATTTGAAATGGGGATTTGTGAAAACCTCAGATTTCATTTTTGGAAATGATCCAGATAAAAATTGCTCCAAAAAGGTCCGAGAAAATGTTCATGTTGCTCTCTGAAAATATTGGTTAGATGTAAAATTCAAACAAATATTTTCAGGAGCTCATAAATATTTATTTTGGCCTTCTGGAATTAATCCAGTAATTATTTGCTTGGATATATATGGTATATATATATAATATGCCCAAAAATTATGCCAGTAGTTGAGGAGCTCTGGAATAATACCACTAGCCTGTGCAAAAATTGGCATAAGAAAATAAAATTGTTTAGTATTTTTATTAAACCAAACAAAAGTCAAAAAAATAGAAAAGAAAAACAAAATGGAAAAAAACCTTACCTGCGGCCAACTCCCGTGCTGGCCCAGCACTGTGCGGCCTGGCCGGCCAGTTGGCCAGCCCAGCCCTTGTGCCCCCTCCCCTGTCGGCTTCCTCTTGCCATAGGACGTGCACGTGGCCTCCGCGTGCGAGCACACGCCGACCACCTCCTGCTTCCCTGCTCGCTGCTGGAGGCATCCGAGGGCGACACACACCCCTCATGAAAACCCCTCGACCCTCTCCTCATCCCCTCTGGTCGCCCCTCTCCTCCTCTGCTCTCTTCCGCGCTGCTGCCCGAGCGCCACCATCGCCAGCGACGCCGTTCGACGCGCCCACCATAGTCCCCTCGCCCCTCCGTCGTGCCCAAAGGCTCCGCCACCTCGTCCGCTACCTCTCCGCCAAGCCGTGCATCACCGGACGCCCCGTGGAGCCATCGCTGTCGCCTTCTTCCTCCTCGGTCGCCGGAAGCCACACGCGCCGATTTGCTGCCGTCTCCGCCTCCCTGAGCTCGCTGAGACCGTCTCCGACCCCGCTGTGAGCTCCGCCATCTTCTCCCTGCTCCCCGCGCTTGTACGCATCCTCTAGCCGCCTCCTCTACCGGAGCCGAGCCGCTCCGCTGCACGAGCTCAACGCCGGCGTCACTCCGGTGACCTTTTGGTCACCACTGGTGCCTAACGCACTTCCCGCACCCCCACGAGTCCGACGCGCCTAACCGCGGCTCCTGCCATGCTCTACACCGTCGACTCGTTTGACGCCCGACTCCGGCCGCCGCCGCGAGCTCTCCTCCGGCGAGCTCCGTCGTTCCCGCTGCATGGGCTACCCGCCGGTGGCCTCCGTGTGCCAAACCGTGGCCTCCCGCTCGTTCCGGCGAACTTCCGCCGTGGCTCGAGGTCGTCGCCGGCGAAACTCCGGCGGCTGATGTGGCGCGTGATTAGCTGCTAACCCTGCCACTTAATCCAACCCTAAGCCACTGACTATGGGCCCCAGGGCTCGGTCAAACCCTGGTCAACTGGGTTTGACTCGGGTTTAGCCCCGGTGTCACTTACGTGTGGCCCCCACACGTCAGGTTTGACCTGGTCAGCCCTGCTGACGCCTCTGTGACGTCATGCTGACGCAGTTAACATTTCTGGATTTAAAATAACCCAGAAAATTCCAGAAATCAGTATAAATTTCTAAAATTCATAGAAATTCAATCGTAGCTCAGATTTAAATAATTTATATGTGAAAAATGATCAGAAAAATTCAATCTATCCATCTGTACCATTTTCATGCATGACAAACCAATCTATACATGCTGTACATATGAAAACACATGAATGGAATTTATAAGAGCTTATTTTGGAGTTGCATTTGAAACTTTGGTTCAAATGGACTTCATGCAAACGAATGCTAGTTGCATTAACTCAAACAAACATCACATACTCATGCCATGATCATGCATCATATTGTTGCATATGCTTACGTTTGATTGTCGACACCGTTCCTTCTCGATAGGTCCTGCGCCGGAGACCGATCCAGAGTACCTGTCAGAGGAGCAGTGCCCCCCTGTTGATCTACCAGGCAAGCAAACCCCCTTGTTCATTCCGATACAATCCTACTCTCTCGCTCCTGATCTTATTTATTGCATTAGGACAACAACGATTCAACTGCTACTTTATGCTGCGGTAGTTGAACCCATTCCTCTACGTGACCTGTCATTGCCACAGTAAATAGTTAGAACCCACTAGCATGTGTAGGAGTTGATTGAGCCATGTTGTGTTCTTGCCATGCCATGCCTTCTATTGCTTAGAGTTGTGTCAGGTCTGGTTCATCGGGAATGAATTGGATTGGTACGATATGTTCTGGTGCTAAGAGTTAAGCGTGTGAACACGATTTGGTAAAGGTAGCGGTGAGAGGCCATGTAGGAGTACATGGTGGGTTGTCTCACTGGAACCGTCCTTAAGAACTGAGTTCTGTGTAAGTTGTCCAATGACTAGTTACTACTCCCTCCTTCCATCTATATAGGGCCTAATGCGTTTTTTAAGACCTTCTTTCACTATTGACAAGATTAATAGTACATGACATGCACAATGTGAAAATTATATCATTGAAATCTCCTTTCACACACGAATTTAACAGTGTGCTTTGCGTAAGTTTCATGTCATATATTATTGCTTTAATATTTGGTCAAAGTTGGCCTCGAAAAACGCATTAGGCCCTATATAGATGGAAGGAGGGAGTACCACACATTGGGCTCCGGGCGCTCCAAGCTCTCTCGATTTATTAGGCAACTTGATCTTTTTCCAGGAGTTGCAAATAGTTTCTGGTGTTTGTAGGTAGTGTTAGTAGTCTACCAAGTGGCACCCGGCCAGGTGGGCTTGGGACAGACTAGGCACAGTGGCACGGTGTACCAAGTGGCACCCGGATGGTGGGCCTGGGAACCCTGCTCACATCGTTTGGGGCCGTGAGCGACACCCCGGCCGGATCTCCTTGCGGATGGAACCCGAATAGGCGATAAACCTAGATGAGAGACTTGTGTGTTTAGTCAGGTCGTGGCCGACACCCTCGCCAGGCTTCCGCTTGAAGGTTGCCGAGGTACATGACGTGTACATGGTGATAAGTGGTGAGAGCGTGTGTGAAGAAGTACACCCCTGCAGGGTTATCATGATCTATTCGAATAGCCGTGTCCTCGGTTACGGACTTCTTGGATGCTTATGTGGTACATAGACAACTTAAAGTGGATACTCTAAGATGCTCAAGACAAGTGTGAGTGCTGTGGACGGCCTTCTCGTAAGAAGACGAGGATGAATCCATAGTAGTGTATTGATGTGGTGTTTAGTGGACTCGTGTGCGCTGCCTCACCTCAAAGAAGTTTCTCGTTGTCGTAGAACAGGATAGCCACTGAGTCAAAGCTGGCTTGCTTCAACTAAACCCCACATTACCTTCTTGATACAAATGCATGTATGATAGGATCTGATGTAAGTCTTGCCGAGTACCTTTGTACTCACGTTTTCTTTATTTATGTTTTGCAGGTGAGACATCTATCTCACTAGTAGTACCGCTTGGACTTCGACGAGTAGCTTGTTACCTCAGCTACGATCTTGTACCTTGAGAGGGACTTGTAGATAGTCAGGCCTCTTAGCCTTTTTTCTTCTTTTGTAGTTGTCTGTACTCAGACATGTAATGCTTCTGCCTGTTGCTTGTATGCTCTGAATGATGGGTCATGAGACCCCTGTTTGTATTTAACGCTATGTGGCTCTTCTGGGCCTTTATCTATATGAGTTGCGTTATGTTGTGATGCCATGTTGTACAACACATACTTGCATGTTATGCGCACGTGTGACGTGTATTGCTATGTGTGGGATCCGACAATCTAGTTGTTATCCTTGGCAGCCTCTCATATGGGGAAATGTAGTCTAGTGCTTCCTTGAGCCATAGTAGTCTGCTACAGCCCGGTTCACCGGAGTCCTTCTAGCCCAGCACTACTGCTCAGGACACTTGACTGGCCGGCATGTGTTTCACTTCGTTCCTGTGTCTGTCCCTTCGGGGAAATGTCACGCGGTGACATCCGGAGTTCTGTTAGCCCAGTGCTACAGCCCGGATTCACACGCTGCTGACCGACATGCTCGATGTGAATCAGGTATGCCTGTCCCCATAGGTTAGTGCCGCTTTTGGTTCACCACTAGCCATGTCGGCCTGGGTTCTCTGTCATATGAATGCTAGCGACACAATCATATACGTGAGCCAAAGGGCGCAAATGGTCCCGGGCCAGGGTAAGGCGACACCCGTGGAATACCGTGCGTGAGGCCGCAAAGTGATATGAGGTGTTACCGGCTAGATCGATGTGACTTGGGATCGGGGTCCCGACATATACCAACGATGAAACTTGTTACTACCTTCAGATTTTTGCACTGTTAATGCTTATAGATTACATACCTCACTTTCATGAGATAAGTTAATTTTTTTGTACAGTGTCACCAAAATGCCAAGGCGCTGATGTCAATTTATTTCGGTTAAACTGCACAGACAATTATGAAGACAAGAGGAAAGGTCAAGAGGTGGCACCTCCTCCTCCGTCTATTCTCTTGATTCGTTCGATCAAGTTTTTTATGTTTGATCAATTATCAAGATTGGGATAGCAATTTTTAACGTCCCCCCGAGTTCGAAATGATATTTACCTTGGAGGTACATGGTTTGCAATTTTTTATACTGTCATTAGTTAATAATGCTAGTTACCTTCAGACTTTTGTATTTGGTTTAATGCTCATGCAGAGCTAGTATACTAATGCTGAAACTTGTTACCTTTACATTTTGTATTGTTAATTCTTATAGAAACCGTCTAGTGCTAGAGTTTATTGAAATCTGTTCAGTAAAACCATTGTACAGTACCCTGTAATAAACTAACTACTCTACTATTGCACTAACCACTGGATTAGTGTATATTTGTAGTATTCGAATGGTGTTGCATTAGCGTATGGACATAAATAAAGTGTGGCAAGCTTTCCCAGATATGTGCTCAAGAAAACTACGACCTGTTTTTCTAAATACTAGACGTTTGCGTACTTTAAATTGAACCGCGAAAACGTCTTATATTAAGGAACAAAGGGTGTAGAGTTCACTCAAATTATCCCGGTAAAGCTAGTCACACCTTTGTTAAAATTAATGTTCATTATGTTATCAGAGGAGGTCTGTATGTTTGTCTCTAATGCCTATCGACTACATACCTGACATGATGATGTAATGTTAAGTCATTTCCTTTTGTACAGTGTCACTGAATTGTCAAGGCGGTGATGGCATTTTATTTTAGTAGAACTGCACAAAATTTGCTTAAAAGAAGAGGAAAGGTCAGGAATGGCTGAGTTTTTCAGAAAAAAACTATGTATGCCTTCCTGACATCAGCTGCTGTTGCTTTATTTATTCCTTCAAACAGGTGGTTAGAAACAGTCTTGCCACCTTTTCCCATTATGAAATTGGAATGCTTATATTTGTGAGTCTATGCTTCAACTAGTGCCACTTTTAGAGTAATCACACTTTCTATATCTATGCAAACAGGGATACTAGATTTTAGTGGAACTGCACAAAAAGTCCAACTGGTTCAACATTAGGAGCATATTTTTTTCCAAACCTTTATATCCAATTGGTGGCACTATGAGCTGTTCATTACGAAGGTACATGGTTTGCTACTATCTTGCTACTCTTTTTGTACTGTCATTAGATAGTAATACTATTGGTTTGCATGTGAATTTATTGGCAGGGTGGACCTACATTGGAGGTGCAGGACAGGATTCATTGATTGGATGCTCAATTTCGGTTGTATTGATTTCACCTCTTCCATCACTGCGAACATGGATATCCTTGGTCTGATGAAGAATAGGCGCTATATTTCTGCTCTGAACCAGCAAATCAATTCAGTATGAAATTGTCCAGGGCAAAACATAACTGCATCAGATTGTCCAGTGCAGAACATGACAGATGCTAAGCGTAAGAGACATGTTTAAACTAAAAATACAAGGTGTGGTATATGTTTACTAGCTGCTTGATATTTGTGCAGACAGAGATGTCTGCCCGTTGCTATTTGGCAAACAAACAAAGTGTCCACAATTATGGTTGAACTACACAAGAGAATAGTATAGTCACTGCATGCAGTGCCATTTGAAAATAGACACAGAAAGATTGGATAGTCAGTTCATGGACTGCAGAAAAGTAGTACTATACTATTTATTGGCCAACACTAGGTGCTTCATTGCTTTGGTCTGATTATACAATGGGCAACATTTTGCCTAAGTTAAAGTTTGTATTCCGAAAATAGTCTCGCAGTGTGATCGAGAGAAGACCAAATCATATTGCAGTGGATGTTCCTCCATCATGTGTGGTTCATTCTCATGGTTCCAGCTGTTGGTGAAACCACTTACGTTTGCAAGAGGAATTGTAGACTTCACAAACAAATTTGTCTTTCAGTCTGTACTGAATGTTGTCCAAGAGAAGCATCCATGTTAGTAGGAAGAACAGATGTTTTTTTAGATCTTTGCTTTTGGAGCTACATATTTGTATATGATCTGTGAATCATTGATATGCATTAACATGTTGATCTTATGTATGGGAATTGTACTAGTTAGTTCTAGTTGTGATGCGAGATCCGAAGTGGCTGATCTTTGCTTTTGGAGCTACATATTTGTATATGATCTGTGAATCATTGAGATGGACTAACAGTTACTTATTTCTGTTCTCTCAGTGTTTACAAGTTACTGATCGATCACTAGCTAGCCTACAAATGCGCTCCTGGCAGTTTTATTTGCGACGCAAGATGCGAAGTGGCAGTTTTTTGAATAAAAATGCCTACCTCTGAAGAAACTGACAGGCTACACTATCGATCCTACATGGATAAAAATGCCTACCTCTGAAGAAACTGGCAAGCTACACTATCGATCCTACACGGATAAATAGCGGATCACGCACGTACTACCTCCTTTCCGGTTTGCAGGGCTCAATTCAAGAAACGACCTACTCGATCCTACACGAATAAATAGCGGATCATGCTCGTACTAGTACCTCCTTTCCGGTTTGTAGGGCTTAATTCAAACCTCTCACCAACCAAGGTACTCCCTCCGTCCGGGATTTATTAGCCCCGTGAGCAAAGCAGCAAGACCAAGGCATGGCAATAATTAACGGCATGCAGAAGTTTAAGCCTAATTAATTCCAGCGATTTAATTGGCTGCATGCGTGCCCTCGGCTGCGACTCGTTGCATGCTGCTTCACGTACTGCCTGCGAGCGATTCTGAGTGCCTGCATGCAGCCGGCCGTAATTAAGGCAGCTAACTAATGCGAAAAAAGATATGCTTTAAATCCATGGAATCATTATTGACAAGGAGGGAGGTGATTCGAGTGCACTCTTTTGACCGCCATGCCGGCGTGCGACCCAGACGTGACGAGATGGCACAGTCATAATTTCAGTTTCTCTAGTTTTCCACGGCAAGCTGGCGCGCTAAGCCATTATGCATTGAATTCCGATGACCGTCGTGCTACCTTCCGCCTATAAGTACTGTTTCCCGGCCTTCTCAGGTGCCACCGTGACTCGCCATGTCCTCATAAGCCCCCACCGGCCCGACGTCACTCGCCACATCCGCCATGCCCCCGCCTGTCCGCGGTAGGCGACGCCGAAGGCGGTCACCGCCGGAACTAGTGTTCGGGTTTTCACCGGAAGGAAGACGATGGGAGGATGCATTCTATTTGTCTTTAGATGGCAATGCGGAGATTGAGGAGTTGTTGGAGCGCGACCGCATGGCGGAGGAGCAGGAGTTGTTGGAGCGCGACCGCCTGGCGGAGGAGCAGCGTATCGCCGATTTGCGCCGCCAGCGGGACATGGAGCAGCAGCGCACCGACGCTCTGAGTCGTGAGCAGAGCGCCCGCAACTGGGCCGACTACGTGGAGGCCGGCAGCAGGCAAATAGCACTGGAGGCTGTCGGGCACGCACGCGTTCGCGACACCGATTTTTACTACCAGCTCGTCAAGTGGGTTTCCCGCTTGGAAGCCGAAGCTTCGGTGCACCACGCCGGCATGGAAAGGGCCACGCACGCGAGCAATGCGCCCTATCGCACCTCTGGCAAGTCCGAGGCGAGGCGGAGGACACCGGTGCCAGCGTTTAGCATGGACAGCAGATGGCGGCCGGCATTGTCTAGTTAGCTAAGAGTAAGTTAGTACTTGTACGCTACTAGAGTGTTAGTGGGAGTAGATAGTTAACTTGGCTATGATGGTTGTCAACGTGGAAGTTCAGTACTCTATATGTGGATCAGACCTGTTACTTTGCTCTGAATGTTGAACTTTCCATTTGAACGTATGGAATGGGCTGTTATTTTTTTAAATGGGTTGTATTTGTCCTCCACGGTTTAGAGGCTGACTTGTGGGCCTAGCAAGTTGACGCGTACACTATCAGGAGATGATTGTACGTGGAGAGGATGACAGCAGGGACCCGCCAAGGTGATGGCAGTATGCAAGCAAGTGCCTCCTTATTTCAAGCCAATAAAAAAACGGCTCCTCCTAGTGGATTTCTAACATCTGGGTCCCATGCCATTGTCAACGTAGTCAATAAACGAGAGAATTGCACAACGAGCGGCTGACACCAGGTACCTAGCAGCTCGCCCAGTTATTTTTGTTTTGGGTTAATTTGATAAATGCCACTCCAAATCTGGTGTATCCGAGAAATGCCACTGCAATTTCCAAACTTTGAAAAATGCCATTTCATGCCATTTCTAGTGGCATTTTTTGAAGTCTGGAGTGGCGTTTTTCAAAGTTTGCAAACTACAGTGGCGTTTTTCAAAGTTTGCAAAAATTGCAGTGGCATTTTTCAAAGTTTGGAAATTGCAGTGGCATTTTTATGAATCGCCATAATTGGAGTAGCATTTATCTAATTTGTTTTTGAGACGGAAGCAGGGTGTCAACTGGGCTGTGTGGGACACTCTGGCCTGTCTAGACAGCCTTTTCTTTTATGTTTACCACAGACCAGCCAAGTAGTTTTTTTTCTTTCTGAAAATGGCTAGCCCAGTTCTTTTGTGATTTGTCAAGTAAGTCGCTTTATCAGGCCTGTTGGGCTGCAAATCTTTCAGGTCGAGGAGAGCTTCATTCGGCTGGCCGAGAAAATGGCCTATCAGTAATGAGAAATCGGCTGTACATTTTTAAAACACATCAAACCGGCAATTATCTTCAAATATTTTTTTTCATTTCGAGATTTTAAATTGCATTGATTTTTATGCGTGGACAATTTATTGGATTTTATATTGATATACATTTATTTTTAAAATCAGTCTGAATGTGACTCGAAATTTCGGGACTAAAAACAGTTCAGACTGCACCGACATATGCAAAATTTCGTATAATTTTTTAACCGTGGCCACAATATGGGCTGTAATGCTAACATAAAGAATATGGGCTCCAAAAAAACCTCTAAGAATTAGCAAATGGGCTGTAAATTATTTGAAATAATGGCAGATGGGATGTATGCTGTTTTCCATAGTTTTGAGGCTTTCCACGGATTGCCTGTATACCGTTGGATGTCCATCCAACGGCCGTCGTGCTTCTTCAATCTCTGCTCTTCCTGCTCCAGCCGCTCAAACAAGCGCCGGCGGGACAGCCTGCTCCCTCCTCCCTGCGGCCGGCTGTGCTGCCGCACAGGCCTCACCGCCCCACCATACTCCCATCACTGGCCTAGCCATCCCTCTACTCACCCACACCTGCTATTATTCTCCGGCGATGACAGACGAACCAGTAAACCCTCGTACTGTCGTACTCCCCTCCGCGTGGGAAACAAAATCAACGACCGAGTCTTCCCTGCCTCCGTGTCGTTCCCTTCCTAGGCCTCGCTGTCGTCCACCGCCCTGGTGCTCTCGGCGTGGCGTGGTCAGCATGGTCAATGACCGACATGCATCTGAAGTGGACTATACGTGGAGAGACTGATAGCTGGGTCCACGGCCGCACGCAAGGAAATGCCTCCTTATTACGCGCAAAATAATGATTTCCTCCACCTGACATCTGGGACCCACCGAAACGGCCTCTGTATTTAGCAAAAAAAACGTTACCGCCGCTGACAGCTCGGACCCACCAGCTATATCTTCGCACGCAAGGAAGTGCCTGCTTATTACGCACAAAAAAAATGAATACTCCCCCTGCTAGCTGGGACCCAGTATAGTGGGCCTACTAAGTTGCCGAGGATGAAGGGCTTTGTCAACTTAGTCAATATGCACGATTCTAGCTCGACTAACCGTACGATGTCCATCCTACGGCCTGTTTGCAAATTTGTAGAATCCTCAAATTCCAAAAGGAAAAAAAGTTATGCTCAAATTTCAGTTTTTTTAAATTTTCAGTAAATCTGGTCAAACTATGGTCAAACTACTTATTCAAGAAGTATTAGTGTTACTAAATAATTATTCAAGAATATTAGTGTTATTAAATAATTATTTCACCTTTTTTGAATTTTGGTCAAATATGGTCAAACTATGGTCAAACTGTGGTCAAACAATGGTCAAACTACTTATTCAAGAAATATTAGTGTTACTAAAAAATTATTGTTTTTTAGAACAATAGTTTCAAACTCAAACAGTGAAATATGTGACTTCATGCTCAAGCTAAATTCCTAAGGGTTAATAGGATTGACATCTTACTATTGTCAGGAAAACAACAAGTGCAGACTTGGAAACGAGGGAGAATAGAACCCAGAAGTTAAGCGTGCTCAGGCTGGAGTAGTGAGAGGATGGGTGACCGTTCAGGAAGTTAGATGATTTGGAATGATGAGGGGTGATTAGAGATTAAATTGAGCAGTGATGAGGGGTGATTAGAGATTAGAGGTTAAAATAATTCAGAAATTTAAAAATAAAAAAATTTCAATTTTTTTTAAAAAAATTTCAAAGAAAAATCAGAAAATTTCCTTTAGTACCGGTTGGTGTTACCAACCGGGACTAAAGGTGGACCGGCCACGTGGAGGGCCTTTAGTCCGGATTCTGGATTGAACCGGGACTAAAGGGTCAGGGCAAAGACTAAAGGCCCTTTTTCTACCAGTACAACCTCTGGTCTTCTTGCTCCAGCCGCCCAAAGCAGCGCCGGTCGTGCCGCCTGCTCCTGCCTCCCGTGGCCGGCTGTGCTGCAGCGGAGGCCTCACCGCCCCCATACTACTCCCACCGCTGGCCAGGCCATCCCTCCACTCCACTCACCCACACCCCCTGTTATTCTGCGGCGACGGCAGCGCAGCCGAACCAGTGAACCCTCGTACTCCTCTCTGCGTGGGCATCCACTGCCGCGTCTTCCCCGGCTCCGCGTCATCCCCTTCCTAGGCCTCACCATCGTGCTGTCGACGCGGCGTGGTCAATGTGGTCAATGACCGAATTCCATCGGAAGAATACTGTACGTGGAGAGGCTGACAGCTGGGTCCATGACAACCGCAAGGAAGTGCCTCCTTATTACGCGGAAAATAATTATTCCTCCACCTGACAGCAGGGACCCACAGGACACTCACTAGTATATCGCGAAAAAAACGTTTGCCCCTGACTGCTGGGACCCACCCGATGAGCCACCGTATTTTGCGAAAAAAACGTTCCCCTTGCTGTCAGCTCGGACCCACCGGAAGTGCCTCCTTATTACGCACAAAAAATGAATACCCCCTGCTAGTTGGGACCCACCATGGTGGGAGGCTGACTTGTGGGCCTACTAAGTTGACGGGGATGGAGGGCTTTGTCAACTTAGTCAATATGCACGATTCTAGCTCCGGTGACCGTACGATGTCCATCCAACGGCCGTAGTGCTTCTTCAACCTCTGGTCTTCTTGCTCTAGCCGCCCAAACCAGCGCTGGTCGTGCCTCGTGCTCCTGCCTCCCGTGGCTGGCTACGATGCGGCGGAGGCCTCACCGCCCCTACTACTCCCACCGCTGGCCAGGCCATCCCTCTACTCACCCACACCCCCTGTTATTCTGCGGCGACGGTAGCCTCACACCGCAGCGAACCAGTGAACCCTCGTACTCCTCTACGCGTGGGCATCCACTACCGCGTCTTCCCCGGCTCCGCGTCCTCCCCTTCCTAGGCCTCGCCGTCGTCCACCGCCCTGGTGCTCTCGGCGCGGCGTGGTCAACGTGGTCAAGGAACGGCTTCCATCGGACGTGAACTGTACGTGGAGAGGCTGACAGCTGGGTCCACGGCCGCAGCATGGAAGTGCCTCCTTATTACATGCAAAATAATAATTCCTCCACCTGATAGCGGGGACCCACTGGACGGGCCATCGTATTTCGCCCCCCTGATTGCTGGGACCCACCAGCTACATCTTCGCACGCAAGGAAGTGCGTGACAGTCGGGACCCACCTGGTCGAAGCATAAGTAGCATTGTCATTCTGGTCGCGAACGTGTACGTACATATATACTGGTGGATGTAGAGGCGCGGACGTGTCGTAGTAGAGGCGGCCAGTGTGCAAGAAAGAAAATACGGCCACGTATGTGTACATACGGGCGGGGTCTCGAACGCCTACTTGCGCATACGTACGGCGAGGGCTCGTTGACATGGCTGGGTCAGAACGGAGAAATAACATCGTCGTCGTGTTCATGAGGAGGCAACGGAATGCGTCGTGTTCATGGGGAGGCAACGGAATGCGTCGTGTTCATCGGGAGGCAACGGAACACGTGGGAGCCAACCAGCTGGGTCGGAACGGAATGCGTGGTCATGTTCATTGGGAGGGCTTGGACGGGACAGCCAATGGAAACGAGGCCTGGCGTACCGCAGAACGGAGGAAATAGACCTCCTACGTTCGGAACGGGGTCCTGTTGATCGGGAGGGGTCTAGTGTACCGCAAAACGGACGAAACGGACCTCCTACGGTCGAAATGGGGGTCCTGTTGACCGGGAGGGGTGTGGCGTACCGCAAAACAGACGAAACGGACTTGTGTTGGAGCGCTACCATCGAAACGGGGGTCCTTTTCATCGGGAGGGGTGTGGCGTACCGCAAAACGGGACTCCATGGGATACTGTTCATCTCCACCGTCGACCCCCTCCAGCCTCCACGAGCTACTGTTCATCCACCGTCGACCTCCTCCAGCCTCCACCTGCGGCTGTTCATCCACGGGCTCCTATTCATCGAGCCTCCACCGCGCGCTACTCCACCAGCTACTGTTCAACTAGCCCTCTCCACGGGCTCCTGTTCAACCACCCCTCCACGGGCTACTGTTCATCCTGCCCTCCACCGTCTACTGTTCATCCCGCCCTCCCTGGGGTGGTCCTGTTCATCCAGCCCTCCACGAGGTCCTGTTCATCCAGCCACAACCGGCTCGATCGATCGGGGTCCTGTTCATCCAGAGGCAACACCACGGGGTCCTGTTCATCCACCCCCACCGGGAACTGTTCATCCAACCCCCCCCCCCCCCCCCCCCCGCAATGCTCATTGTTCATCCGGAGGCAGCATCGATCGGCTTCAGTTAGCAGCAGTAGCAAAGGAATCGCTCGATCGCGTTCAGTTAACAGCCATCGATCGATCGCTCGGGTTCAGTAACACGTAGTCTGCAGTGCAATCGCTCGGGTTCAGTTAGATCCAACGCCTCGCACACACGCGTGTATGTGTACGAGAGAAACGCGCATCGCTTGGCCCCCGACCTCCCACAGTAACCGGGAACTCCCTGAAATTTTCCTCGCCCTCGCTTTTACCATGGCATTTTCCGTCATGGACGGCCCAAAGAATGTCATGCAGCTGCGTCTCCGGCCCGCCCAGGACGAAAAGACCATTTTCTGTCATGATTTTTGTCATAGAAGTAGGAGCCCACCACATCTATGATGATACTGGGTTTTGTCACAATTATCGTCATAGAAGTGTCATATGTATGACAGAATTTTTTTTTCGTTCGGCCCAAAATGTCACGGATGTGTCTTTTTTTGTAGTGCTTGACCTAGCTTTCGATATGTTGTCTCTTTTTCTAAGTCGCCACTGGGTCATCCCTTTATATACACAGGTTGACGCCCGATGGCTCTCGGAGTCCCGGCCGGCTCATAAACAATGTATCTGGCTCGGTGACTAATTGTACATGCCTTATAATACAATTCATACCCATACGACAGTTTACACTTGTTTGGGCCTTAAGTCGCCTTTGGGCTTTAGGCCCTCAATGAGACTCCGTAATAAACTACCATCTTAAGCATCTTCATGGGCTCTGTCTTGATGAACCACCATGGGCTTAACCCGACCCCTCCTGGGCGGGTTAACCCCAATAGTTATATCCCCAACATTAGGCCCCAGGTTAATTTGAACTTGTTCGTATCAATCTTCAACACTTAGAAAAAATCCTTCTTCATCTGTTCCTGCAAAATATCGTATCCCACCATGATGTCATCTCCTGTAATTATGGAAACCCGCCATGACGTCATCTGCCATTGATTTTGCACAATACCTAGTATAACTTAATGGATCCTTATCTTAAATAACCATCCCGAAGATCGAGGCGTCCGAGTGGTTAGATAATCATTCTTTGGCCTCCTTGATTTTTGCGCTCGTCTGTCACTCCTTTCCTTATAAACAGGGCCAAACAACATTTTCATTTCCCCCCTTTTCCTCTTCGTCTTCAACCTCTTCTCCTTGCGACGCATCTGCTTGCCTGAGGACCGCCGCCGCCGAGCTCGTTAGCTTCCTCAACTCCGGCCGCTGCATCAACCTGAGCGAATCCAGAGAACTGCGGCACCTCTCCATTGCTGCACAGACCCAGTAAGTACCTCTCCTTTCTCTGTTATAAATATCCATTAGGGTTTCCTGCAAGTTCTTCAGAGTTCATCCTTGTTCTTTGTTGTAGCTTGTAACTTTGATTCAAACTTAGCACTTCTCCTGTACAGCGGTAGCCGTGATACTTGTTTTTTTATTAGACCATCTCTTTTGCGTAAAAAAACAATCTAAACATATGAACTGCTCGAGCACTGTAATTTAGGTCAAAAATATTTTCTATTATCCGAAGTGTCGCAGGTCCGAAATCCTAGCATCAATCTGTGAAACCTGTTTGTTTCAACACTTAGTAGAATTCACTTATGATAGATCTTGAATACCATTGCTGTCATGGCGACTTATATCACCGGTTTATAACTATCCATATGTCATTAGGCCCCGTTGAAGCCACCGATCTGAATATGTACATACTATAGCATTTACCTCCGGCTTAACGAATCAACTTTAAACTGGTAAATTTCCTTTCTTTTTTAGGCTTCTCCCTCCACAATGCCGAAGACAGTCACTTCATGCAATTGGGTTCCTTCTATTGTCACCGAAAACACGCTCAAGGACTTTGTAAAAATGGGTTTTTTACCAGCCAAAGACATCTTACATTGGCGCTCCCAAATCAAACGAAGAAAGATCTCACCCAAAGGATGGTGAAGTCATCGTTTCTACTGATCACATGAATCGGGCCTTCTCACCACCCGGATAAAAAAAATTCCGAGATGTTCTGCACTTCTTTCAACTCCATCCTCAAGACATCAGACCCAATTCTATGTCAAATATCTGCAATTTTCAAGTCTTCTGTGAAGTGTACCATCAAGAAGAACCCAGTGTTGAACTCTTCAGAGAATATTTTTACTTGAACCGGCAAAACGAGTTTACCAACGGACCCAACTTAGTGCTTGGGGGGGGGGTCTCAATTCAAAGAACTAGAGATGCTGTCTTCCCCTATTGTTGGGGATATAACTATTGGGGTTAACCCGCCCAAGAGGGGCCGGGTTAAGCCCATGGCGGTCATCAAGACAATGCCCATGAAGATGCTTAAGATGGTAGTTTATTACGCAAACTCATTGTGGGCCTAAAGCCCAAAGGCGACTTAAGGCCCAAACAAGTGTAAACCGTCGTATAGGTATGACTTGTATTATAAGGCATGTATAGTTAGTCACCGAGCCGAACACGTTGTTTATGAGCCAGCCGGGACTCCGAGAGCCACCGGGCGTCAACCTGTGTATATAAAGGGACGACCCGGTGGCGACTTAGAAAAAGAGACAACAGATCGAAAGCTAGGTCAAGCGTATTCGCTCCCTGGTGATCGAGTCATAAGAAATACCACCTCAAACTAGATTAGGCCTTTACCTTCATCGCAAGGGGCCGAACCAGTATAAAATCCTTGTGTCCTTTGTCCCGTTTAACCCCTTTAATCTAACCCTGTTGCCATGGCTCCACGACTAAGTCCTTCTGCTAGGAGATCTGCCGTGACAATTCCACGACAGTTGGCGCCCACCGTGGGGCAAGCGCACGGTGGTTTTGAGTTCTTACAGGGCAACTTTGAAGGGATCAAATGGTACGCTATGGGCCGGATGACCAAGAGTCGATGCGGCAAGCTCTACATCAACGATGCAGGCTGGGGCCCCGAGGCCGGCTCAATCAAGTATGGGTACCGGGTTCCCTTCGGCGGGATTCCCGTCTTCATCGGCAAGATCGGTGAACCGGGCCCTGAGCCAAACATCTGCACCGACATCATCGAGACGGCTTAGCGTGCACGACCCGCCCGGGTTCAACCCATCGTGAAGCGCACCTTTGTTGGATTCATCCATGCGGCGGAATTCGAGGAAGGATCCATATCTGGTGGTGAGACGGCCATCTATTCTGATGATGAGTCGTCAGCTGGCGAGACTACTTCATTGTATCAACTGCAAGACGGTAGGCTCGGGGGCTGTTTCGATGGTGATAGTATTCTCGACCCCTATGTGCCGCCAAACCGGATCGCGATTTTCATGGCCGGTACACAGCCAGGGCAGAATTCTATGACTGCAGCGGCAATGATCTCCGGGTCATCAACGACGATGGCGGCCGGGGCAGGAGGCCCTCTGCGCCCGCCGACTCAGGTCTTATCCGACTTATTGGACACCCTGGCATCGTTGTTCACAACAGAGGTCAATCCGGCAGATCAAGGTCAGCATAACATGAAAGTTGCAAAATTGCGAGATGAGATAGCTCAGGCCAAAGAGGATCTGGCAGCTAAGGATGTGAGGATGACGGTGAAACAAGCTGCTTTAGATGCTCATGCATAGCGGATCCAGGCTGATTCCTTCCGGCTCTCATTGGATCCAAATGCTTCGAATGGCGTCATGAGGAGAAGGTACCGGAGTTGTCTGCCTCTGGTCTACGAGGCGAGGAATCTCTTTAACACACCTGGTGCAGGGACTAGTGACCTGCCGGAGGTAATCCGAGTGGTAACTGCGGCTAGGGCAGGAGCGCCAGCTCAGCCATGCACGACGGATCCGCCTCGTCTGAACAATATCCCGCCACAATATGTGCCAATGCCGCTGGGTCATTATTCTAATCCTTTGGACAATATGATTGGTGCGGCGTCATGATTAGCGGCTCGCCCAGTTGAAGGCGAGTCTCCAGCTACGGTTGAAACGCGGAGGGCTAGAGAGCTTCTTCAGACAGTATTGGTACTGTAGGAGGCTTATTCTTACAGTCGTGAAAGGATTCTGTCATGGGTTTGTCACGACAGATGTCCTTGTGAAAGGACTTAGTCGTGGAGCCATCACACCAGGTTAGCTTAAAGGGGTTAAACCGGACAAGGGGACATGGGGAGTTTTATACTAGTTCGGCCCCTTCAAGGAAGGTAAAAGCCCACGTCTAGTTGTGATTGGTATTGCTAGGGTTTCGAAGGCCAGGGAGCGAATCCGCTTTGTCTGGCTCTGGAGTTGTTGTCTGTCCCTTGAACTGCTGCCAGGTCATCCCCTTATATACATGGGTGGCGCCCATCGGTTTACAGAGTCTCGAAGCCGGATCATAAACGTTGCCGGTTCGGTCTCTACACTTCCTATCTTACAAAGCAAGTTACATGATTAAGTCGGTTTACATCTACAGGCCTTAACTCACTTTTGGGCCTTGGGCTTTCGTAAAGCGCCATCATCTTCACATCTTCATAGGCTTCTAATCTTCATAAAGTTAATCCGGCTAATCCTGACCGGTTTACGTCCAGTAGTAATATCCCCAACATTAGGCCCCAGATTGATTTGAACAGGTTTCATGTCAATCCTAAATAAAAACTTCGTCTTCCACATCTTCTCATTTTTTGGAAAACCGCCATGACGTCATCTTCTCAGATCGTGGTAAACCGTCGTGACGTCATCTTCATTAATGCTGAAGATTACCTTCATTAACGCATATCCAGTCATCGAAGTGACACCATTATTACTTATCCATTTTTTGAGCTCCTCGATTCCTGCACTTGCCATTGCATCGTTGTGCCTTATAAATAGGGGCAGGGGACCCTTTTTCTTTTCTTTCCTGCTACCCCTTCGTCCCTTCTTCTTCCTCGCGAGGTCTCTACTCCTGAGCGCCGCCACCGTCGACAAGCCTTGCCCCTGCCTCGCCGTCGGCCGCTGCATCACCCTGATCGAACCAGAAAACCGCAGCATATCTCCGCCGATCTTGTGACACTGGTAACCCTTTTTTTACTTCCACCCCAGATCTTATCTTTTAGGGTTTCACTGTTCGTCGGACTTCATTGAAAACTTCGGTGCTATTCCTCTCTTTTCTTATTTGTAGCATTCGAGGCTAGGCTGGATCTGTTATTCTTGCGCGACTGTAGCCATAATCGTATTCTCCTCATTAAACTCCCTCTTTATATCAAGAACAACTTATCTGGATCTACTGAACTGTTTAAGTACCTGAAGCTTGAACCTGAATATTTTCCAATTTCTGTCATATCTTAGATCTGAAATTTTTATATAAACCTGTGAGATCTATTTCCCCTCACACCAATATAGGCGGTTTAACATTGTATAAGCAATCTATACCATTAGCCCTCTAATAAACCGGAGGAGCCTTTCACCTCCATAGTTGTACTCCGGTTTAACAGTGTCTGGGTACCCCTGTTCTGGTATTGCCTTGTTATCCATTTTTTCATTGGTCCCCGATTTATGAAATTTCATAACTCAGTATATCTTTTACTCCATTGCATCTTAGATGTCATCATGAGTGATTTATAAACCGGCCTTTCGTTTCTAGCTTGTTTAATCCACAATGGCGAAGAAATTTACCGCTTGCAACTAGCCTCGTTCCCGGGTCACCGAGGAACAATTGAACGATATGGTCAGCATTGGCACCTTGCCTAAGAAAACTGAAATTAAATGGCGAGTCCCAGGAGCAGAAAATCCTCCAACCCCGAGGCAGGGTGAGGTGGTTGTCTTTGTTGATCACATAGGTCGTGGCTTCAAACCGCCAGGGTCAAAGTTTTACTGGGATGTGCTTGCCAGTTTCCAACTTCATCCTCAAGATATCAGACCCAACTCGGTCTCCAATCTATGCAACTTCCAGGTCTTCTGCGAAGTGTACTTATAAGAAGAACCAACTGCGGAGCTGTTCCGGGACTTCTTTCACCTAAACCGGTGCACAGAATTTGTAAATGGCCCCAACACTAAACTTGGTGGTGTCTCAATTCAGAAGCGGAAAGAAGTTCAATTTCCTCATGCTACACTGCATAGCCACCCAAAGGAATGGAACCAGACTTGGTTTTACTGCAGAGACACTTCTCCCGAAGATCAGAACCCCCTCCCAGGCTTTCGTGATCACCGGCTTTCCAACACCCATCCGATGCCGCAACGCTTAAGTTCCACAGAAAGGGAGAAATATGCCCCTCAACTCGCCAAACTCCGGGCTTTTATGGCCAACGGTTTAACATGTGTTGATTTCGTGCGCCGTTGGATATCTTGGAGCATCTTGCTGCTAAGCCGACGTCCCGGTTTAATGTGTGAGTATACTGGTGAGGTTGAAGACCCTCGACGCCATTGCAACATTCAAGTGACTGATGAATAAGTCACTGAAGGTGTAAAGAAAATTTTGAATGAATCGGAACTAGTTTGTAGTCAAACCGGCTTGAATCCCTTCTATACCAAGAACAAACCACCTTCTGTAAGCACTATACTTCCTTTTCATCTTTGACATTTTTAATTTGTGCAACTTGTAATCCTTCTTCTGTGTATGTATGAATAGGGTGATGATCCCTTATGGAAATGGAAAACCATAGAAAATCAGTAAAGCCAACCGGGGATAGAGCGGTCAAACCTTCTCGCCCTAAAACCAAAGCCGTCAAATGGTCGTCAAAACGGAAAACGGCTGACCGGATCAACATGGAACTTGATGATGATACCGATGATCCGGAAGTTGAGGTAGAACTTGACTCAATTGGCTCCCTTTTCATGCATCTCATTAACAATGATCTTCCTCAGGAGGACGCAGAAGGCAGTCAAGCTGATGATGTAGAGGTAATTACCCTTTCCTCCGGTTCAGACTCTAAGCCAGCACAAAGAACCCGTCAAGCAGTCCGGAAAGTAAGATTTTCTCATCCCCTTGCTCATTTGGATCCAACATTTATTTTGAAGACTCAGCATCATGAAGCTTGCCGGACAACCCGACACAGTGGCCAACAGGTTACTTCAACCGGTTTACCTGACACCTCGGTTCGGAAGCGCTGGTCTGAGGTCTCTCCTACTCCTGACAATTCTTATCCCAAGGCAGGTTATTTCAGACAACCTCTTAATCCGCCTGATTCGAATTATCAGGTGACACCTCCTTCATCCTCTGGAGAATCGACAGCAACTCAACTCCCCCTCTGAAAACTGTGGCTAGGTAAGCTTTGTAATCTTTCATCCCAATGTGTTGTAAATCTGGAATAAAATGTTAACCCTCCTTTTAATTTTGTCTGCAGAGCCAAAGCCAGACCTAGCAAGAAAGCTCGGGTTAATAATCCGCCCGAAGACCCAGCCACTTTTGAAGAAGAACCAAGAGGTGACCCGGACCAGACATGTGAACCGGAGGGCCCTCATCCTGAAGCCGCCTCTAACAACCTGCCTCTTCAAGGCCAAAACACTCATGAACCAACAGACGCTGAGCCTGCCGCGCCTGATACTGAACCGGCAGAGCCAAACCGGGCTAGTCCGGTGAAATATGCTGAGACTCCATTATCACCAGCCAAAAACACTGAAGGCCAAGGAGATGATGTTATCATTACTGGAATGGGCCACGGCTCTCCTGGCCATCCCATAATCTTGGCTCAACATAGTGCCAAAGAAGAGCAGGCTGCTAGGGACAAAGGCAAATGGAGTAGTGATTTATCAAATTATGCTCATCTCAACACTGAAGAACTTCACTCTGGCTTCTTGAACTGTCTTCATTCAAACCGGGACTATGAAGCCGGTTTCGTGAATTTGATGAAGGAGCGATATGAGGTATTTTCTTCTCCCTTTGTTCGTTGATTCAAAGTTGAAATACTAGCCCAAGTAGCCCCCAAGGGCCGTTTTATGATGTTAATCATAAACCGGGTCTTTTGTAGCACTTTAAGTTTCTCATCATTGATCCTCAAAATGTCAGGTCTCTAATAAGAACCAAGACTCATCTTTTAACAATTAGATAGCTTTCTGCAGCATAGCCCCCAAAGGCCGGTTTAACTTGGCAAGTTAATCCGGGTTTTAATCCGTGCATCCATTTTAGAACAGACGTACATTAGCCCCCAAGTGTCTAGGATAATGCTTGCATTGTTCTGGAGACTTGTATAAAATATAGTACTTTAGAGCAAATAGGCATTAGCCCCCAAGTATAAAGTGCATAACTTGTTATACGCTTTGTACTTAGAACATATATATCCTCTTGCTTAATACACCTTCAATGTTGCAGGCTGAACTGAGAAATAGAGATGCCTGAAACTCTGACTTGCAAGAGAATGTGAAGTCACAACAAGCAGAAGCTGCAAAAGCCAAAGAGGAGCTGACCCAAGCCCTGGCTGCAATGGAAAAGCTGAAGGAATCTTTCAACAAATATCGTGCTAACTGGGAAACCAAAAAATCTGGTTTAACCAAAAGAGCTGAAGACGCCGAGGCAGCCCTGAAACCAATTTTAGATGAACTAGCTGGCTTGAAACGGCAAATCAATGCTATGACTTCTGCTATCTTTGGTAAGTATCTGGTTATGCATTTTGCACAAGTCAATGAACCTTATCTCTGACCAGAATGTTGATATAAACCCTTGGCAGGCACTCGGATTGCTCATCTTGGTACAGATATGCGGATGAAGCTCGAACCAGCGTATACTTTGATTGAATAGTTATATTCTGTGTCTCAGCGGGCTATTTGCACGGCGGCTTACAATAAACAGGCACCAACCCTGATAAAACAAACACTTGAGAAACTGGCCATGTTACCAGCCTGGATTGTCGAATTGAAGAAGGCAGCTGCAAGAGCAGGAGCTCTAACCACACTTATTCGAGCCAAAGCCTGGATCCCAGACCTTGAAGCGGAGGATATCATAAAAGGATACCCAAGCGTGAAGGAGGACGGTGCAAACTTCGACAATGATGACCTCCGGCGGCTGACCAAAGAGATGCGGCCAATAGCCAGCAAGCTGGCCGAAGACACAGACTTGTCCCATTTTCAAATGGCTTATGACGCTGATGGGAAAAGACAGCCTGCCGTAATCCATGAAGTTGAAGAACTTGTGCCTCCAATTCATAAGCACAGTTATGCTTCTGATATTAATCCATCCAATCTTATCCATGAAGAGGTAGTGTTTCAGCTTTAACTGGAATCGATTGGTCGATGGTTGATTTCCAGCGTCTGGGGAGGGATGAAGAAGTGCCCACACCAACTGACCCTCAACCGTTAAACCATCCAGACGAAGCGTCTTAAATCGGTTGCCGGTTTACTGGCTACTGTGTGCCGATACTTTGAAAAACAATTATGCAATTGGAGCCGCTTTGAAAGCTTCTTGTAATAGGATAGCCAAATCTCCGTTATCTGCCATGCCATCGAGCTTGTTTTGTAATACCTCGTGACAACTTGTTCCACCTTTTGGGATATATTTATGCATAGCTCAGGAATAGTTTCGTTCCTGAATACAAAAACTTGCAAAGTGTCCTAGTGGTTTACCACTGGACGGGTTATGATGCTCAACATATATACAATACTTAGATGAATGATCAAAGTTGTTGTATAAAAAGTAATATGTGCAACATACCTCGTTGGTTGACCAACTGTTTTGGTAAAGGTGCTAACACCTAATCCGGAGTGATAATAACTCCATCCTTATAATGTCGGATTATGATAATAAACCGTACCGGGATATAACAATCACCGGGTTTTCTTTATAGCACTGGTGATTTAGTCAAACCAGACCGGGACAATGAAGACCAGTTTATAACTGATCATGCACTGACAACTTGTAGTTAAAAGGCAAGCCGGGTCAAGTACATTGGATTACCAGAACATAGGATGAACCGCAATAAGGGCGAAAAAGTTAACAAAGAAAATTAAAAAGAAATATTCAAGGCTTTTTATGAGCTGCCAGGCTCCAAATCGAGGCTTTTCATGGGCTGCCAGGCCTTTGAGTTAAACCATTTAGCAAAGCCTTTTAAGATGGGCCTCCAATTAACCAATCGTCGTTTTAACTTTGACAAGTTCAGGGTCTGCAGAAGATTGGATTGTCAAACGTTCGGCGGGTCATACCAGGATTACCTGGACAGGAGTGGCTTACTTGATGAAGGCAGGTTATCCCGGGGTTTTAGGTGAATACACCAGGCTTCCAAGCCGTGGCTTGATAGCCAATTACAAGGGTCCT
Source organism: Triticum urartu (assembly GCF_056163025.1). Taxonomy (NCBI): domain Eukaryota; kingdom Viridiplantae; phylum Streptophyta; class Magnoliopsida; order Poales; family Poaceae; genus Triticum; species Triticum urartu. The sequence goes on along the minus strand of NC_141879.1, from coordinate 709,478,340 downwards.
TTAAAACTCTTTTTTGTTTTGCAAAAAGAGCCCCCAAGTAACTTTGTGAGCTGCGCTCAGTGTGTGCCCATGTTTGAGTTTGTGCCTTATGCAACACTCTCTTTGGCTCCACATATTTTTCTCTTGTGGCTTAAACGCCTATCAAGAGGTGTAGCTATGGTGTGACAACAACCAAGCCCCCTAGTGACATCTCTTCATGGTTTTAAACCGATCAAGAGGTGTAGCTATGGTTCAGATATGACCAACCCCCCTAGTGATTGTATTTATATCCATGCGGCTGCTGAGACCGGATTAACAAAAAACTCCGCTTTGTCAGTAAACTGTTGTAAGCACACACATGATGTAAAAAGAACAGATACCCCGCTGTAACAAAGGCTCCGGTTTAGTATATAATATATACATTGTCATAAATATGTACATATGAAGAGCCTATGGCTTCTAGTATAGTAAGGCCGAAGAAGAGCTATGTTCCATGGCCGCTTGGTCTCCTCCTCCGATTTATGTGAGTCTTTGTGCTCTCGAACATCAATGAGGTAGTAAGACCCGTTGTGCAGATTCTTGCTGACCACAAAGGGTCCTTCCCATGGTGGGGATAACTTGTGCATATCAGTCTGATCCTGGATGAGCCGGAGCACCAAATCGCCTTCTTGAAAGGTTCTAGTCTTAAACCGGCGGCTGTGATAACATCGGAGATCTTGTTGATAAATCGCCGAACGTGCTGCTGCAAGATCACGCTCTTCATCCAACAGGTCCAGGGAATCTTGCCATGCCTTCTCATTATCAGCTTCAACGTAGGCTGTCACACGGGGCGAGTCATGACGGATGTCACTAGGAAGAACTGCCTCCGCTCCATAAACCATGAAGAAAGGTGTGTAACCCATAGACCTATTGGGTGTGGTGTTGATGCTCCATAACACAGAAGGTAGCTCCTCAACCCAACAACCCAGTGCCCGCTTTAAAGGAACCATAAGCCTGGATTTGATACCTCGTAGAATTTCTTGATTTGCCCTCTCCGCTTGACCATTAGACTGGGTTGAGGCACTGATGCTAGATCGAGCCGGATGTGCTCACGTTGGCAAAATTCCTCCATCTCCCCTTTTGACAGGTTAGTACCATTATCAGTTATAATACTGTGTGGAAAGCCAAACCGGAATATCACCTTTTTGATGAACTTAACTGCCGTGGCCGCATCACACTTACTGACTGGATCTGCCTCCACCCATTTGGTAAATTTATCAACTGCTACTAACAGGTGGGTCTTTTTATCCTTGGATCGCTTGAAGGGTCCAACGATATCAAGCCCCCAAGTCGCAAACGGCCAAGTTATTGGAATCATCCTTAACTCTTGGGCCGGAATGTGATACGGCGGGAAATTTTTTGACAACCGTCACATCTCTTGACTAAATCCTCCGCATCAGCATGCGCTGTCAACCAATAAAAACCGTGGCAAAAAGCTTTAGCAACCAAAGATTTTGAACCGGCGTGGTGACCGCAATCTCCTTCATGGATTTCTCGCAAAATCTCACAACCCTCTTGAGGAGAAACACAACGCTGAATTGCTCCTGAAACGCTGTAATGATGTAACTCCCTGTTGAGTATGGTCATGGACTTCGAACGCCGGATTATCTGTCGAACCAACGTTTCATCGTCTGGTAACTCGCCCTGGTTCATGTAAGCCAGATATGGGATTGTCCAATCCGGCATGACGTGCAGAGCTGCCACCAATTGAGCCTCCGGATCCGGAATAGCCAACTCTTCTTCGGTTGGTACCTTGACTGACGGATTATGCAATACGTCAAGAAAGACATTTGGTGGAACCGGTTTACGCTGAGAACCAAGACGACTTAAAGCGTCCGCCGCTTCATTCCTTTGCTGGTCTATATGGTCCACCTGATAACCCTTGAAGTGACCAGCCACTGTGTCCACCTCTCGCCGATATGCAGCCATGAGTGGGTCTTTAGAATCCCAAGTGCGAGACACCTGTTGAGCCACCAGATCTAAATCCCCGAAGCACTTAACCCGGCTTAAGTTCATCTCCTTAGCCATCTGAAGACCATGGAGCAAATCCTCATATTCAGCTGCATTGTTAGTACAAGGGAACATTAAACGGAGGACATAACAAAACTTGTCACCTCATGGGGAAGTTAGTATGACTCCAGCCCCGAGCCCTCCAACTGTCTGGACCCATCAAAATGAATAGTCCAATATGTATTATCGGTTTCTCTCCAGGTGCATGTAACTCCGTCCAATCATTGATGAAGTCCACGAGTGCCTGGGATTTGACCGCTGTGCGGGGTATATATTTGAGTCCATGAGGTCCAAGCTCGATAGACCACTTAGCCATCCGGCCAGTTGCTTCTCTGTTTTGAATGATATCTCCCAGAGGGGCTGAACTGACCACTATGATGGGATGGCCCTGAAAATAGTGTTTAAGCTTCCAGCTTGCCATAAACACTCCACACACCAGCTTCTGCCAATGTGGAAACCTCTGCTTTGACTCAATGAGCACTTCACTGATATAATAAATCGGCCGTTGAACCGAATATTCCTTGCCAACTTCCTTGCGCTCCACCATGATAGCCACGCTAACAGCTCGGGCATTAGCAGCCACATATAGCAGTAACAGCTCCTTATCGATCGGTGCTGCAAGCATGGGCGGTTCAACTAACTGCCTCTTCAGATCCTTGAATGCTTTATCAGCTGCCTCGCTCCAAACAAAATTATCTGTTTTCTTGAGCATCTGATATAAAGGGATGGCCTTCTCCACGAGACGATTGATAAAACGGCTCAAAGCTGTAATCCGGCCGGCCAGACATTGAACGTCATTGATACACGCCGGTTGAGCCAAAGACGTGATTGCTGAATTTTTTTCCGGATTAGCCTCGATGCCTCTGTTTGACACCAGAAAACCCAAGAGGTTGCTTGCCGGGACACCAATGACACACTTCTCCGGATTGAGCATCATCTTGTAAACCCGGAGGTTGTCAAAGGTTTCTCTCAAATCATCTATCAATGTTTCCTCCTTTCTGGACTTTATCACAATATCATCCACATATGCATGAACATTGTGCCCAATCTGCTTATGAAGGCAATTCTGAACACATCGCTAATAAGTTGCCTGGGCACTCTTGAGTCCAAAGGGCATGGAAACATAGCAGAAGGATCCAAAGGGAGTTATGAAAGCTGTCTTCTCCTGGTCCTTAACTGCCATTTTGATCCGATGATAACCATAATAAGCATCCAGAAAACACAAACAGTCACAACCTGCCGTAGCATCAATTATCTGATCAATGCGAGGGAGGGCAAAGGGGTCTGCAGGGCATGCCTTGTTTAAATCTGTGTAATCCACACACATACGCCAAGTGCCGTTTTTCTCAAGAACCAACACCGGATTAGCCAACCACTCTGGATGAAAGACCTCCACGATAAACCCTGCGGCCAACAACCGAGCTACCTCTTCACCGATAGCCTTACGCCTTTCTTCATTGAAGCAGCGGAGAAATTGCCGGACCGGTTTAAACTTAGGATCGATGTTAAGTGTGTGCTCAGCGAGTTCCCTCGGTACACCTGGCATGTCAGAAGGTTTCCATGCAAAGATGTCTTGGTTCTCACGGATGAACTCGATGAGCACACTTTCCTATTTGGGATCCAGGTTAGCGCTGATGCTGAATTGCTTGGATGAGTCGCCAGGAACAAAATCAATCATCTTAGTGTCTGTAGCCAATTTGAACTTCAGTGCCGGATCATGTTCCGTAGTCGGCTTTTTCAAAGAGGTCATATCTGCCGGATCAACTTGCTCCTTATAAAATTTCAACTCCTCCGTGGCACAAACCGACTCAGCATAAGCCGCATCACCTTCCTCACACTCCAAAGCGATCTTTCTGCTTCCATGTACTGTGATAGTCCCCTTATGACCTGGCATTTTAAGCTGTAGATAAACATAACACGGCCTCACCATGAACTTAGCATAAGCCGGCCGCCCAAACAGGGCGTGATACGGGCTTTTGATTTTTACCACCTCAAAAGTCAATGTTTCTGACCTCGAATCATAGTTATCTCCAAAAGCCACCTCCAAGGCTATCTTGCCTACTGGATATGCAGACTTACCAGGCACCACACCATGAAAAACGGTATTTGACGGTTTAAGATTTTTATCTGTTAGCCCCATACGGCGGAATGTGTCATAATATAGGATATTGATACTACTTCCCACATCCATGAGCACTTTGGTGAACTTGTACCCCCCAACTTGAGGGGCCACCACCAGGGCCAAGTGACCCGGATTGTCAACCCGGGGTGGGTGATCCTCTCTACTCCACAAGATGGGTTGCTCAGACCAGCGCAAATACTGAGGCACTGCCGGTTCAACAGAGTTTACTGCCCTCTTGTGAAGCTTCTGATCATGCTTACACAAACTAGTAGTGAAGACATGATATTGCCCGCTATTTAGCTGCTTGGGATTGCTCTGGTAACCCGACTGCTACTGCTGCTGCTGGTTCCCCTGATGGTTGTAACCTCCCTGGTTGCCTTGGTGCCCTTGATTGACGTGTCCGATTTGGTTGCCTTGAAACCCTAAACCGGAACCGCCACCTCCATAACCCGGCCCGTGGTAACCACCTCTTGAACCGCCGGGCGGGCCATTATCATAATGGAACATATTGGAGTTCTTGAAATCCCGCATGATATAACAGTCCTTCCAAAGATGCGATGCTGGCTTCTCCTTTGATCCATGCTTTGGACAGGGGTGATTTAACAGGCGTTCCAAATAGGGGCATGAACCTCCGCCCCTCTGGGGCTGCTTGCCCTTGCGGCGCTGGCCATTCTTCTGAGCATTGGTGTTAGCTACAAAGTCCAAGCTGTTGTCAGCCTTGCGCTTACCACCATTCCCATGTCCTGCCGGATTATGTTGCTGACCCTTGGCATTGCCGTTCTTCTTTCCTTTCCCCAGTTTGTCCTCCTCTGAATCCGGGTCCTTGGTATTATCTGAATCGGCGTACATGAGCATTGACATATCATTGCAGTGATGCTTGAGCCTTCCTAACTTCTGTTTGAGCGGCAGAAAACGGCAATTGCCCTCCAACGTTAGTACTGCAGTATCTGCATTGATACGATCCGATGAATGCAAAATTGCTGAGACCGCTTGACCCAATGGGTCGTGGACTCCCCCTCCTCTTGGACACAAGCGGCCAGATCCACGATTGACATGTGCTGCTTACAAGTATCTTTGAAGTTCTGGATAAACCGGTGCTTCAACTCGGCCCATGATCCGACAGAGTTAGTTGGTAAGCTCTTCAACCAAGTATGAGCTGTTCGTTCCAACATCATGGTGAAGTATTTAGCACACACTGCCTCATCCACATCTAACATCTCCATTGCCATCTCATAGCTTTTAACCCATGCCTCTGGTTGTAAATCGGCGGTGTAATTTGGTACCTTATGAGGTCCCTTGAAGTCCTTGGGCAATCTCACATTACGCAAAGCGGGGGTGAGACATGGCACCCCTAAGGAACTGAATACCACACCTGGCTCTACTGAAGCGGTAGGGTGAACCGAAGTATGTTGACGCGCTCCGTGTCGAGCGCTAGCTCGGCCTCCCGACACGCACGGCCGTGATCCACAACATCCTGTGCATTAGTACCTCCCCCTACTAGGTTGTGTCCTCGGGGTGAATTACGGCGGCGTGCACTGCTTGACATGGCCGGTTCATCCTCAACATGTCTGCTATAGCTCCTGCTCGGACGGGGAGTGGAATGAATCCTCTCGCGACTATGTGAGTATGCCTGCTGCTGATTTAGCGCCGTTTGAAGGAGATCTCTGGCTCGACGTGCCTCAATCGCGACTGGTGATCCGCTGTCGGTTGGGAGAGCTGCCAAGCGTGAAGCGGCGGCCACAATATTGTCCAACGGGTTGGAATAATGCCCGGGAGGTGTTGGTACATACTGTGGCACAACATTGTTCTGACGAGGTGGGTCCATCGTGCACGGTTGAACCGGCGCTCCTATTCCTGGTGCCTCCGCCCGGTTCAGTACTGGCTGGTGACTAGCTCCTGCTCCTGGTGTGTTGAAGAGATTTCGCGGCTCATAACCCGACGGGAGATGCGATCGGTACCTTCTTCTCAAGACCTCTTCGGAAGCGTTCTGATCCAGCCTAATCCGGTAGGCCTGTGCTTCCAATTCAGCCCGTTCTGTGGCCATCCTAGCGTTCTCCGCCGCTAGGTCCTCTTTAGCCTGGGCTATCTGATCCTTCACCTTGGCAATCTCCGTGTTGTGCTGATCCCTGGCTGCTGCATCCACCTCTACAGCCATTAACGTTGCCAAAGCGTCGAACAGGTCAGACAGGACCTGAGCCGGAGGCGGCGCAGAGCCTCCTGCCCCCGTCGGTGTAGCTGTTGTTGAACCGCAGAGCATTGCTACAGCAGTTGATGAGTGAGGCGCCGACTATGTACTGGCCATGAAGATGGCGACCCGGTTTGGCAGATCAGGGGAGTCCGGAATACTATTGCCCTCGGATCCCCCACCGATCCGGCCATCTTGTAACTGATAGAGCGATTCGGTCTCTCCAGAAGACTCGTCGTCGGAACAGACAACGGTTTCTCCATCAGATGCCGGTCCATCCTCGTATTCTGCCCCATGGATAGCACCTACGAAGACGTGCTTCATCATAGGCTGAACTGGCGAAGAACTTGTACGCTAAGCCGTTTCGATGATGTCGGTGCAGGTGTCCGGCTCAGGGGCCGGTTCGCCAATCTTGCCGATGAAGACGTGAATCCCACCAAAGGGGACCCGGTACCCATATTCAATTGAATCGGCCTCGGGACCCCATCCTGCGTTGTCGATGTAGAGCTTGCCGCGACGACTCTTCGTCATCCGGCCCACAGCGTATCCCTTAAGTCCATCAAAGCTGCCCTTCAAGAACTCGAAACCATCGTGCGATAGCCCCACAGTGGGCGCCAACTGTCGTGGGTTTTTCACGGCAGATGTCCTTGTGAAAGGACTTAGTCGTGGAGCCATCGCAATGGGTTGGCTTAAAGGGGTTTAATCGGACAAGGGGACACGGGGAGTTTTATACTAGTTCGGCCCCTTCAAGGAAGGTAAAAGCCTACGTCTAGTTGTGATTGGCATTGCTAGGGTTTGGAAGGCCAGGGAGCGAATCTGCTTTGTCTGGCTCTCGAGTTGTTGTCTGTCTGTTGAACCGCTGCCGGGTCGTCCCCTTATATACATGGGTGGCGCCCGTCGGTTTATAGTGTCCCGAAGCCGGATCATAAACGTTGCCGGTTCGGTCTCTACACTTCCTATCTTACAAAGCAAGTTACATGATTAAGTCGGTTTACATCTACAGGCCTTAACTCACTTCTGGGCCTTTGGCTTTCGTAAAGCGCCATCATCTTCACATCTTCATAGGCTTCTAATCTTCATAAAGTTAATCCGGCTACTCCTGGCCGGTTTACGTCCAGTAGTAATATCCCCAACAGATTCATTCAACCCCTCGCCAAAGCCAAAGTTATAGCAGACATATTGACTCACCGGCCATTTCAAGCAGCGACAGACACCGGAACCAGCCTCGTGGACATGACCCGGTGCACGATGGTGCTAATGCTCAGGATTTGGTGGATCATGGCAGAGCATGCCGGGAAGCCGAGATGGCAACTCAGCCAGGGGCTCATCAGCCTCCTCCGGTTTATCCGACGACTTCAGTGGATATAGGGGTAACCTCCAGGACCTTGGGAGTGCCATGTTTAGAGCCAGCTCTGCGTAACGTATGTTTTCCCAAGGATTTCAAGGGTCCCCTTAAAGTGCCCAACTACACAGCCGACTTACCCCATGAAACATGGGTTGAAAGTTATGAGATGGCGATGGAGCTATTGGATGTTGACGATGTTGCATGTGCTAAGTACTTCACCATGATGTTGGAAGGAATGGCTCGTACTTTGTTGAAAGGGCTGCCAGCCAACTCCATCGGGTCATGGGCCGAGCTAAAAGCCCGGTTTATCCAGAATTTTAAAGATACATGCAAGCAGCCTATGTCAATTGTGGATTTAGCCTCCTGTGTCCAAGAAGAAGGTGAGCCGACAACCCATTGGGTGCGTCTTGTCTCAACAATCCAGCACTCGTCGGATCGCATCAATGCCGATTCAGTAGTCTTAATGTTGGAGAACAATTGTCGTTTCACGCCCCTAAAACAGAAATTAGTGCGGCTCAAACGCCACTGCAATGACATGGGGACACTCATGGCGGCTCTGGTTAAATATGCCGACTCTGATAGTACCAAGGATCCTGAGTCTGATAAGGAAAAGCTGGGTAAGGGAACGAAGAGTAGCGGTGTGAAAGGGCAGTAGGGTCGCAATGGTAAATCCGGATGATGACCCACAAGTGTAGGGGATCTATCGTAGCCTTTTCGATAAGTAAGAGTGTCAAACCCAACGAGGAGTGCTACCTCTTGAGCACTTGCGTTGGTTTTCCCTTGAAGAGGAAAGGGTGGTGCAGCAAAGTAGCGTAAGTGTTTCCCTCAGTTTTTGAGAACCAAGGTATCAATCCAGTATGAGGCTATGCGCGAGTCCCTCGCACCTACACAAAACAAATAAATCCTCGCAACCAACGTGATAAGGGGTTGTCAATCCCTACACGGTCACTTACGAGAGTGAGATCTGATAGATATGATAAGATAATATTTTTTGTATTTTTATGATAAAGATGCAAAGTAAAATAAAAGCAATGATAATAACTAAGTATTGGAAGATTAATATGATGAAGATAGACCCGGGGGCCATAGGTTTCACTAGTGGCTCCTCTCAAGGGCATAGGTATTTTACAGTGGGTGAACAAATTACTGTTGAGCAGTTGACAGAATTGAGCATAGTTCTGAGAATATCTAGGTATGATCATGTATATAGGCATCACATCCAAGACAAGTAGACCGACTCGTGCCTGCATCTACTACTATTACTCCACACATCGACCGCTATCCAGCATGCATCTAGAGTATTAAGTTCATAAGAACAAAGTAACGCCTTAAGCAAGATGACATGATGTAGAGGGATAAATTCATGCAATATGATAAAAACCCCATCTTGTTATCCTCGATGGCAACAATACAATACGTGCCTTGCTGCCCCTACTGTCACTAGGAAAGAACACCGCAAGATTGAACCCAAAGCTAAGCACTTCTCCCATTGCAAGAAAGATCAATCTAGTAGGCCAAACCAAACTGATAATTCGAACAGACTTGCAAAGATAACCAATCATACATAAAAGAATTCAGAGAAGATTCAAATATGGTTCATAGATAAACTTGATCATAATCCCACAATTCATCGGTCTCAACAAACACACCGCAAAAGAAGATTACATCGAATAGATCTCCACAAGAGAGGGGGAGAACTTTGTATTGAGATCCAAAAAGAGAGAAGAATCCATCTAGCTAATAACTATGGACCCGTAGGTCTGAGGTAAACTACTCACACTTCATCGGAGAGGCTATGGTGTCGATGTAGAAGCCCTTCGTGATCGATGCCCCTCCGGCAGAGCTCCGGAATAGGCCCCAAGATGGGATCTCGTGGATACAGAAAGTTACGACAATGGAATTAGGGTTTTGGCTCCGTTTGATATTCCTTTTCTTCGAAACCCTAAAATAGGCAAAAAAACAACAATTCTGGGCTGGGCCTCCAGTTAATAGGTTAGTCCCGAAAATAATATAAAAGTGTATAATAAAGCCCAATAATGTCCAAAACAGTAGATAATATAGCATGGAGCAATCAAAATTAGAGATACGTTGGAGACGTATCAAGCATCCCCATGCTTAATTCCTACTCGTCCTCAAGTAGGTAAATGATAAAAACAGAATTTTTGATGTGGAATGCTATTTGGCATAATTTCAATGTAATTCTTCTTGATTGTGGCATGAATATTCAGATCCAAAAGATTCAAGATAAAAGTTTAATATTGACATAGAAATAATAATACTTCAAGCATACTAACTAAGCAATCATGTCTTCTCAAAATAACATGGCCCAAGAAAGTTCATCCCTACAAAATCATATAGTTTAGTCATGCTCCATTTTCGTCACACAAGAATGCTCTCATCATGCACAACCCCAATGACAAGCCAAGAAATTGTTTCATACTTTAGTAGTATCTAACTTTATAAACCTTCACGCAATACATGAGCATGAGCCATGGATATAGCACTATGGGTGGAATAGAATATAATGAGGGGGTTATGTGGAGAAGACAAAAGGAGAAAGTCTCACATCAACAAGGCTAATCAATGAGCTATGGAGATGCCCATCGATTGATGTTAATGCAAGGAGTAGGGATTGCCATGCAGCAGATGCACTAGAGCTATAAATGTATGAAAGCTCAAGAAAAGAAACTAGTGGGTGTGCATCCAACTTGCTTGCTCATGAAGACCTAGGGCACTTGAGGAGGCCCATTGTTGGAATATACAAGCCAAGTTCTATAATGAAAAATTCCCACTAGTATATGAAAGTGACAAAACAAGAGACTCTCTATCATGAAGACCATGGTGCTACTTTGAAGCACAAGTGTGGAAAAAGGATAGTAGCATTGTCCCTTTTTATTTCTCTTTTTTTGGGCCTTCATTTTTTATTTGGCCTTTATTTTTTTATTGGGACAATGCTCTATTAAATGATGATCATCACACTTCTATTTATTTACAACTCAATGATTACAACTCGATACTAGAACAAGGTATGACTCTATATGAATGCCTCTGGCGGTGTACCAGGATATGCAATGAATCAAGTGTGACATGTATGAAAAATTATGAACGGTGGCTTTGCCACAAATACGATGTCAACTACATGATCATGCAAAGCAATATGACAATGATGAACGTGTCATGATGAACGGGATGGTGGGAAGTTGCTTGGCAATATATCTCGGAATGGCTATGGAAATGCCATAATAGGTAGGTATGGTGGCTGTTTTGAGGAAGATATAAGGAGGTTTATGTGTGAAAGAGCGTATCATATCACGGGGTTTGGATGCACCGGCGAAGTTTGCACCAACTCTCAATGTGAGAAAGGTCAATGCACGGTACCGAAGAGGCTAGCAATGATGGAAGGGTGAGAGTGCGTATAATCCATGGACTCAACATTAGTCATAAAGAACTCACATACTTATTGCAAAAATCTACAAGTCATCAAAAACCAAGCACTACGCGCATGCTCCTAGGGGGATAGATTGGTAGGAAAAGACCATCGCTCGTCCCCAACCACCACTCATAAGGACGACAATCAAAGAACATCTCATGTTTCAAATTTGTTACATAACGTTTACCATACGTGCATGCTACGGGACTTGCAAACTTCAGCACAAGTATTTCTCAATTTCGCAACTACTCAACTAGCAGAACTTTATTATCACTACCTCCATATCTCAAAACAATCATCAAGCATCAAAGTTCTCTTCGAATTCAATACACTCATAAGAGAATTTTATTATTAATCTTGTATACCTAGCATATTAGGATTATTTAAGCAAATTACCATGCTATTTAAGACTCTCAAAATAATATAAGTGAAGCACGAGAGATCAATAGTTTCTATAAAACAAATCCACCACCATGCTCTAAAAGATATAAGTGAAGTACTAGAGAAAAACTATATAACTCAAAAGATATAAGTGAAGCACATACAGTATTCTAATAATTTCCGAATCATGTGTGTTTCTCTCAAAAGGTGTGTACAGCAAAGATGATTGTGGTAAACTAAAAAGCAAAGACTCAAATCATACAAGACGCTCCGAGAAAAACACATGTCATGGGGTGAATAAAAATATAGCTCCAAGTAAAGTTACCGATAGAAGTAGACGAAAGAGGGGATGCCTTCCGCGGCATCCCCAAGCTTTGGCTTTTAGGTGTCCGTAGATTATCTTGGGGTGACATGGGCATCACCAAGCTTAGGATCTTGCCACTCCTTGTTCCATAATCCATCAAATCTTTACCCAAAACTTGCAAACTTCACAATACAAAAGTTAAAGTAGAAAATCTCGTGAGCTCCGTTAGCGAAAGAAAACAAAATACCACTTCAAGGTACTGTAATTAACTCATTCTTTATTTATATCAGTGTTAAACCTACTGTATTCCAACTTATCTATGGTTTATAAACTATTTTACTAGCCATAGATTCATCAAAATAAGCAAACAACACACGAAAGACAGAATCTGTCAAAAACAGAACAGTCTGTAGTAATCTGTAGCTATCACAAGATCTGGAACCCCAAAATTCTAAAATAAATTTCTGGACGTGAGGAATTTATCTATTAATCATATTCAAAAATAATTAACTAAATAGATCTTTCCAAATAAAAATGGCAGCAGTTCTTGTGAGCGCTAAAGTTTCTGTTTTTTTAAAGCAAGATTAACAAGACTTTCCCCAAGTCTTCCCAACGGTTCTACTTGGCACAAACACTAATTAAACAAAAAAAACACAACCAAAACAGAGGCTAGATAAATTATTTATTACTAAACAGGAGCAAAAATCAAGGAATAAAAAAAATTGGGTTGCCTCCCAACAAGCGCTATCGTTTAACGCCCCTAGCTAGGCATAAAAAGCAAGGTTAGATCTAGGTATTGCCATCTTTGGTAGGCAATCCATAAGTGGATCTCATAATAGATTCATAAGGTAATTTAATTTTATTTCTAGGAAAGTGTTCCATGACTTTCCTTAACGGAAATTGGAATCAAATATTTCCTTCCTTCATATCAATAATCGCACCAATCGTTCTAAGGAAAAGGTCCACCAAGAATGATAGGACATGAAGGATTGCAATCTATATCAAGTACAATAAAATCTACGGGCACATAATTCCTATTTGAAACAATAAGAACATTATTAATTCTTCCCATAGGTTTCTTAATAGTGGAATCCGCAAGGTGCAAGTTTAGAGAGCAATCATCAAAATCACGGAAACCTAACAAATCACAGAAAGTCTTTGGAATCGTGGAAACACTAGCACCCAAATCACACAAAGCATAGCATTCATGATATTTAATTTTAATTTTAATAGTAGGTTCCCACTCATCATAAAGTTTTCTAGGGATAGAAACTTCCAACTCAAGTTTTTCTTCATAAGATTGCATCAAAGCATCAACGATATGTTTGGTAAAAGCTTTATTTTGGCTATAAGCATGAGGAGAATTTAGCACGGATTGTAACAAGGAAATACAATTTATCAAAGAGCAGCTATTATAATTAAATTCCTTGAAATCCAAAATAGTAGGTTCATTAACATCTAGAGTTTTGATCGCTTCAATCCCACTTCTATCTTAGCATCAAGATCTAAAAACTCCGAATTTTTGGAACACCTTCTAGGTAAAGGTGGATCATATTCAGTCCAGTCATTATCAAGAATAGGGGACACATCAATAACTTTTACATCTTCATCTTTATTATCATGGAAACTAGAAGAACACGCTCTTATAAAGGAATCTTTCTTAGCACACATCCTAGCGGTTCTTTCTTTGCACTCATCAATGGAAATTCTCATGGCTTTGAGAGACTCATTGATATCATGCTTGAGTGGAATAGATCTAAGTTTCAAAGAATCAACATCAAGAGAAATTCTATCAACGTTCCTAGCCAACTCATCAATCTTAAGCAAATTTCTTCAATCAAAGCATTGAAACTCTTTTGCGAAGTAATAAATTCTTTAATATTAGATTCAAAATAAGCGGGCATCTTATTATAATTTCCATAAGAATTGTTGTAGGAATTACCATAATTATTAGAGGAATTACTAGGGTAAGGCCTAGGATTAAAGTTTCCTCTATACGCGTTGTTGCCAAAATTGTTCCTACCAACAAAATTCACATCCATAGATTCATTATTATTCTCAATCAAAGTACACAAAGGCATATCATTAGGATCAGAAGAAACACTTTTATTAGCAAATAATTTCATAAGTTCATCCATCTTTCCACTCAGAACATTAATTTCTTTTATCGCATGCACATTCTTATTAGTAGATCTTTCATTGTGCCATTGAGAATAATTAACCATGATATTATCTAGGAGTTTAGTAGCTTCTCCTAAAGTGATTTCCATAAAAGTGCCTCCCGCGGCCGAATCTAAAAGATTTTTAGAAGCAATATTCAATCCGGCATAAATTTTTTGTATAATCATCCACGAATTTAAACCATGAGTAGGGCAATTACGTATCATTAATTTCATCCTCTCCGAAGCTTGTGCAACATGTTCATGATCAAGTTCCTTAAAATTCATAATATTGTTTCTAAGAGAGATGATCTTAGCGGGAGGAAAATACTTAGAGATAAAAGCATCTTTGCACTTATTCCAAGAATCAATACTATTTTTAGGCAAAGACGAAAACCAAGCTTTACCAGGATCTCTAAGAGAAAAAGGAAATAGCTTCAATTTAACAATATCATTATCCACAAATCAACGAATCAACGAAGCTATTTAGATGAGTAGCGGCATCTTAACTAGGAAGGCCGGAAAACGGATCTTTCATGACAAGATTCAGCAAGGCAGCATTAATTTCACAAGATTCAGCATCGGTAAGAGGAGCAATCGGAGTGCTAATAAAATCATTGTTGTTGGTATTGGTAAAGTCACACAGTTTAGTGTTATCTTGAGCCATCGTGACAAGCAAGCAATCCAACACACAAGCAAACAAGAAAGGGGCAAAAAGAGGCAAACCGGAAAGAGAGGGAGGATAGAGAGAGAGAGAGAGGGCGAATAAAACGAAAAGGGTGAAGTGGGGGAGAGGAAAACGAGAGGCTAATGGCAAATAATGTAATGCGGGAGATAAGGGTTTGTGATGGGTACTTGGTATGTTTGACTTTTGCGTAGACCTCCCCGGCAACGGCGCCAGAAATCCTTCTCGCTACCTCTTGAGCACTTGCGTTGGTTTTCCCTTGAAGAGGAAAGGGTGGTGCAGCAAAGTAGCATAAGTATTTCCCTCAGTTTTTGAGAACCAAGGTATCAATCCAGTAGGAGGCTACGCGCGAGTCCCTCCCACCTACACAAAACAAATAAATCCTCGCAACCAACACGATAAGGGGTTGTCAATCCCTACATAGTCACTTATGAGAGTGAGATCTGATAGATATGATATGATAATATTTTTGGTATTTTTATGATAAAGATGCAAAGTAAAATAAAAGCAATGATAATAACTAAGTATTGGAAGATTAATATGATGAAGATAGACCCGGGGGCCATATGTTTCACTAGTGGCTCCTCTTAAGAGCATAGGTATTTTACGGTGGGTGAACAAATTACTATTGAGCAGTTGACAGAATTGAGCATAGTTATGAGAATATCTAGGTATGATCATGTATATAGGCATCATGTCCAAGACAAGTAGACCGACTCCTGCCTGCATCTACTACTACTACTCCACACATCGACCGCTATCCAGCATGCATCTAGAGTATTAAGTTCGTAAGAACAGAGTAACGCCTTAAGCAAGATGACATGATGTACAGGGATAAATTCATGCAATATGATAAAAACCCCATCTTGTTATCCTCGATGGAAACAATACAATACATGCCTTGCTGCCCCTACTGTCACTGGGAAAGGACAGCGCAAGATTGAACCCAAAGCTTTCTCCCATTGCAAGAAAGATCAATCTAGTAGGCCAAACCAAACTGATAATTCCAAGAGACTTGCAAAGATAACCCATCATACATAAAAGAATTCAGAGAAGATTCAAATATTGTTCATAGATAAACTTGATCAGAAACCCACAATTCATCGGTGTCAACAAACACACCGCAAAAGAAGATTACATCGAATAGATCTCCACAAGAGAGGGGGAGAACTTTGTATTGAGATCCAAAAAGAGAAAAGAAGCCATCTAGCTAATAACTATGGACCCGTAGGTCTGAGGTAAACTACTCACACTTCATCGGAGAGGCTATGGTGTTGATGTAGAAACCCTCCGTGATCGATGCCTCCTCCAGCGGAGCTCCGGAACAGGCCCCAAGATGGGATCTCATGGATACAGAAAGTTACGGCGGTGGAATTAGGGTTTTGGCTCCGTTTGATATTCCTTTTCTTCAAAACCCTAAAATAGGCAAAAAATAGCAATTCTGGGCTGGGCCTCTTGTTAATAGGTTAGTCCCAAAAATAATATAAAAGTGTATAATAACGCCCAATAATGTCCAAAATAGTAGATAATATAGCATGGAGCAATCAAAAATTATAGATACGTTGGAGACGTATCAAGGAGTAGAAGGAAATGATAAGCGGTTTTCACCAATGTATTTTCTGCAAGCACTGAAATTATCGGTAACAGATAGTTTTGTGATAAAGTAATTGGTAACGGGTAACAAGTAATAAAAGTAAATAAGTTGCAGCAAGATGGACCAATCCTTTTTGTAGCAAAGGAAAAGCCTGGACTAACTCTTATATAAAGGAAAACACTGCCGAGGACACATGGGAATTATCGTCAAGCTAGTTTTCATCATGTTCATATGATTCGCGTTCGGTACTTTGATAATTTGATATGTGGGTGGACCGATGCTTGGCTATTACCCTTCCTTGGACAAGCATCCCACTTATGATTAACCCCTATTGCAAGCATCCGCAACTACAACAAAAGTATTAAGGTAAACCTAACCATAGCATGAAACATATGGATCCAAATCAGCCCCTTACGAAGCAACGCATAAACTAGGGTTTAAGCTTCAGTCACTCTAGCAACCCATCATCTACTTATTACTTCCCAATGCCTTCCTCTAGGCCCAAACAATGGTGAAGTGTCATGTATTCGACGTTCACATGACACCACTAGAGGAGAGGCAACATACATCTCACCAAATATCGAACGAATACCAAATTCACATGACTACTTATAGCAAGACTTTTCCCATGTCCTCAAGAACAAACGTAACTACTCACAAATCATATTAATGTTCATAATCAGAGGGGTATTAATATGCATAATGGATCTGAACATATGATCTTCCACCGAATAAACCGACTAGCATCAACTACAAGGAGTAATCAACACTACTAGCAACCCACAGGTACCAATCTGAGGCTTTGGGACAAAGATTGGATACAAGAGATGAACTAGGGTTTGAGATGAGATGGTGCTGGTGAAGATGTTGATGGAGATTGACCCTCTCCCGATGAGAGGATCGATGGTGATGATTTCCCCCTCCCGGAGGGAAGTTTCCCCGGCCGAACATCTCCGCCAGAGCCCTAGATTGGTTCCGCCAAGGTTCCGCCTCGTGGCGGCGGAGTTTCGTCCCAAAAGCTTCCTTATGATTTTTTCCTTGACAAAAGACTCCATACAGCCAAAGATGGGCATCAGAGGGCTGCCAAGGGGCCGACGAGGCAGGGGGCGCGCCCAGGGGGGTGGGGCGCGCCCCCACCCTCGTGGACGGTGGGTGGCCCCCCTCTGGTACTTATTTCGCCCAATATTTTTTATGTATTCTGAAACGTGCTCTCGTGAAGTTTTAGGACTTTTGGAGATGTGCAGAATAGGTCTCTAATATTTGCTCCTTTTCCAACCCAGAATTCCAGCTGCCGGCATTCCCCCTCTTCATGTAAACCTTGTAAAATAAGAGAGAATAGGCATAAGTATTGTGACATAATTTGTAATAACAACCCATAATGCAATAAATATTGATATAAAAGCATGATGCAAAATGGACGTATCAACTCCCCCAAGCTTAGACCTCGCTTGTCCTCAAGCGAAAGCCGAAATCGAAAAATATGTCCACATGTTTAAAGATAGAGGTGTCGATAAAATAAAATAAAGACATGAGGGCATCATGATCATTATTATAACATCAACATATATATATATATATATTGTCATATGATCTCTTATGCTAAAGTAACAATTCAATCACAATTTCAAGTATGAATCAGAAACTTCACTGAGAACCAACAAACTATAATCTCAGTCATTGAGGCAATTGCAATTTATCATAACATCAAAAAGAGTCAATAAGAGCTTTTCAGCAAGTCCACATACTCAACCATCATTTTAGTATTTCACAATTGCTAACACTCACGTGATATTTATGGTTATGAAGTTTTAATCGGACACAGAGAAAGATAGGGGCTTATAGTTTTGCCTCCCAAACTTTTACCTCAAGGGTAAAGTCAACAATAATAGTTCAAGAAAACTCACATCCAATTAGCTATATATATCAGGATCTTTCCAACACATTGTGCTTGCCAAAGGATAAAATGTAAAATAAGGTGAAGATCACAGTGACTCTTGCATGAAGTATAAGACAAGAATAAAAGATAGGCCCTTCGCAGAGGGAAGCATAGGTTGGTCATGTGCTTTTATGGTTGGATGCACGAAGTCTTAATGCAAAAGAACGTCACTTTATATCGCCACTTGTGATATGGACCTTTATTATGCAGTCCGTCGCTTTTAAATCTTCCACATAACAAGATCGTATAAAGCTTATTTTCTCCACACTAATAAATCATACATATTTAGAGAGCAATTTTTATTGCTTGCAACGATGACAACTTACTTGAAGGATCTTACTCAATCCATAGGTAGATATGTGGAATCTCATGGCAAAACTGGGTTTAAGGATATTTGGAAGCACAAGTAGTATCTCTACTTGGTGCAAAGAATTTGACTAGCATGAGAGGGAAAGGAAAGCTCAACATGTTGGATGATCCATGACAATATATTTTATTTTAGATGTAAGAAAACATAACCCATTATGTTGTCTTCCTTGTCCAACGTCAACTCTTTAGCATGTCATATTTTAATGAGTGCTCATAATAATAAAATATGTCCAAGATAGTATATTTATATGTGAAAACCTCTCTTTATTTATTACTTCCTATGAACTGCAACGATGACCAAAACTATGTTTGTGAACTCTCGACAACTTTTATTCATCATACTCTTTATATGTGAAGTCATTACTCTCCATATGTCACATCCCAAAATTCTAAATTTTGGAATGTTATATTAAATAAATAGTTTTGATTATTTGTTTGATTGTTGTGTGATTGATTGACTGAAATTGAGTGAACTTCGAAACTCTTGAAAGTTAAATGAGAGGGAATGAAAGGACTTTCCCAAACTTTCATTTTTCATTCATGATCTCCATGAGTTCAAATGCTTTTCACCACAAAACCCTGGAGAGAAGATGACATGACTTCTTCCATTTAAATAAATGAAAAGGGTTTTGAAAAGATTTGAATTTTATTTGGAAATATTTCAAATTCAGAAACTCTAAGCAACTCAATGATTTTCATGAGAGAAGATAAAATGACTTCTTCAAAACCTAAGAAATATGAGTTGGGAGTTTCAAAGAATCAAATTTAAAATCCTATTTGAAATTATTTTCAATTTGGAGTTATTCAGGTTTTATTCAAATTATTTTCCTCCAAAAAAATTAAAATATATGGAAATTAGGGTAAAATGATTCCCTGAAATAGAAAATTGGAGAGAAATAAATTTGAAATTATTTTGATATTTTTAAAAAAAGATTTTTATTGGATTTTATTAGAGCAGTAGCACTGTTTGATTTATTTGAATTTTTGTAGATCTTATTTGGCGTTAGAAAAATGTTCATGTTGTAGAAAATCTTTTTTTGAAAATTTTGATATATTATATGCCTATGTAATATTTTTTTATTTTTATTTTTGTTGTCTGGATAAATGTTTTTCTAAAAGGAGTAAGGACCGACCGAACCGGGCCGGCCCAGTCGCCAGGCCGCGGCCCAGCCGGGCCAACGCAGCGCCCCGCTCGTCCCCGAGCTCTAGACGAAGTCCCGAGCCAGTACGCGCCGCCGCCATCCCATGGCCGGACTCCGCGCCGCCCTTGCCCCTTCCGCAGGCCATCGCCCCTCCCTCATATAAATTCGGCCTGCCCCGGCCCCTCTCTCCTCTTCCTCATCTCTCAGCGCGCCGCTGCACCTCCCACATCTCGCCACCTCCGCAGCCAGATCCGCCGCCGCCACAGCAGCGCCTCGCCGCC
This sequence comes from Triticum urartu, assembly GCF_056163025.1. Taxonomy (NCBI): domain Eukaryota; kingdom Viridiplantae; phylum Streptophyta; class Magnoliopsida; order Poales; family Poaceae; genus Triticum; species Triticum urartu. The sequence goes on along the minus strand of NC_141879.1, from coordinate 709,458,379 downwards.
GCGCCGCGCCGCATCGCCTAGTGCCGCCAACGCCGCCCAGCGCCCCGCTCCACGCAGCCGCCGCCCGTACCTCGCCGGAGCCACCCCCGCCGTCAGCCCGTCCTCGCAGCAGTTTGGGTGAACCTTAGCCCCGATCCCCGTCGTCGGATCAAGATCCGACAATCTCGATTCATTCTTGTTTTTTTGTTTCGCCTAATTAACGGACGCTCGTTCGTTTAGGTTTTATTTGTGAAAAAATTCACTTGATTAGTTGCTGTAGCAAGCGTTCGCTCTATAGAATTTTTCTTTTTCTTTTTAATTTCGGCCAGGGACCCATCCGTGAATATTTTATTTAAAGACTAGTTCTTGATATTAGAACGATCACTAGTTTTCGCTCGTTTGTCCAAATCGAACGAAACCAACGCCCACTTCTTCGTTATGATCCTCTCTTTCCAGTAAAACAACTTGAACATGTTTTTGAAAGTTTAAAAATTTGAATTCAAACAGATTTCTATTTGAACTTCGTTTGATCGTAACTCGAGTTTTATAACTCCGATTCAGTTGATTCTTTGTGCAAATCGAAGCTCTTGACCTAAACTTTCTGATAAGGCCAAATTCACATAATTTTGGTACTGTTAGAAATTGTTTTATGTTGCAAGAGTTATTTTCTTGGTTTTGATGTTTTCCGATTTGTCTTCTTCGTTTTTCCTGATCTTTTGAGTGATTACTTATGTGTGGTTACTATTGCTTGCTTACGATAGATTTGATCGGAGTGTGACGAGTAGAACTATCAGGAGGTATGAGTGCGAATCAGCTTCATCAACAGTACAAGGCAAGTTCACACTTTGATCATACCTTTCATTACCCAGTTTTTATGCATTAATTTCAACCCTCAAACATTGCATGAGTAGGATTTGATAACATGTGGGTATTGGGAAGTAGCTGATGAGGTAGGAACTTATTGCCCTGCATTCAAACCATGGGAGTTACTTCTACGTTATGCTTATACTGCTATGCTATGCTCGTAGACATGGATTGGTTTGAGAGAATTCATGAAAGATGTGAGAGATTATTGTTAACTAAGGTTTAACTTAAGGTGTCTACTTTAATAAACATCTGGGTGGATTGGTTGGGGCACCCTGGGGATATACCAGTGGACTTGCCCGGACACCTGGGGATTTACCAGTGTTGTGCTAGGAGATCCCGGGGTTACTGTGTGATCATCCTATGGAATGCCACCCAGGCTCAAAGGGATCATAAGATTATTCATGCTAGAAACTTCCATGTGCAGCCAAAAGCCATTATGGGCTCTGGCATAGTTGAGTAAGTCGTGGGAAACCTTTCCATGATGGGATAGCAGATGTAGGGTATTGTATGTGTACCGGCCTATCTATCGGTTAAGGGGACTTCTTCGGAAAGACTGTGTCTCGGTCATCCATTTCTCAAACAACATGCAGTGCGAGAAATACAACGGAGGACATCGAGTCCTGTGGGGAAACGTGCACAAACCTCTGCAGAGTGTACAAACTAATCATGATTAGCCGTATCCCCGTTTATGGACATCTTGAGTATCTGGTTCTTGAATTATCGTGTTGATCTCATCACTCTAATCTAATTAATTTGTTGGGTTGATGATTATTTTAATTTGGGATTGAGATGGGGTTACCATTCTCAATGTTTTCAACAAACTTTGTAGTTAAATAAAATACATTCCTTTGCAGTAGGGAAAAATTGGCTTTTCGCAAAAACATGATAACCATTAAGCTTTTCCACCAGCCAAATATGCATGTAGTGATAGTCATTATTCATCTTTATCCTAGGGTGTGAATTTTCTAGTACATTCAATGTACTAACCTATATGGCTGCAACATCTCATGTTGGAGGATTATCTTACGACGAGTAAGCGATACGTTAGGGTTACAATTTCTACACTCAACTTTGCCGTTGGTGTTGATGGGAATCCACAACCTTTGTTACTTGCGCTATTTGGATTGAGGTAATAGTATTTACGTTACTTTATACATGTGTTTTACCTCTATTATAAATCCTCGAGTACTGTGTGTGTCAGCATATCGATCCAGGGATGACACTTAAGCAGAGAGACTTGATCGTCTGAGGTCGGGTCGCTACACCATAAGATCCATATGATCTCTTTATTTCTTTTTATTCTTTTTCTTTTATTTTATTCCCTCAAGATCATAGCAAGATAACCAAGCCCTTGACTCAACGCTAATCTTTATTATATATAACTCACGGACTCGATTACATAGAAGGATCATAAAGCAAAGCTTAAAACTAGATCATACTAAAACTTTATTCTACTAGATCAAGATATTATCAAGAGGATCGAATTAAGAAAAACGGTAAAGATAAAAGTGTGACGGTGATACGATACCGGGGCTCTCCCCCAAGCTTGGCAGTTGCCAAGGGGAGTGCCCATACCCATGTGTTTATGTCTCCTTCCTTGGAGGTGGTGATGATGGAGTTGTTGATGATGTGAGCTTGTCGTCCATCTTCCAAGGCATAGGCTCATGATACGTCCATTTTGCATCATGCTTTTATATTGATATTTATTGCATTATGGGATGTTATTATACATTATGTCACAATACTTATGCATATTCTCTCTTTTTTACAAGGTTTACATGAAGAGGGAGAATGCCGGTAGCTTGGAATTTGGGCTAGAAAAGGAGCAAATATTAGAGACCTATTCTGCACAGCTCCAAAAGTCCTGAAACTTCACGCAAGTTATTTCCAGAATATATAAAAAATATTGAGCGAAGAAAGTTCCCCTGGGCGCGCCCCCTGCCTCGTGGGCTCCCTGGTGGCCCTCCGATGCCCATCTTCTGCTATATGAGGTCCTTCGTCTGAGAAAAAATCAGAAGCAATCTTATGGGACGAAACTCCGCCGCCACGAGGCGGAACCTTGGTGGAACCAATCTAGGGCTCCGGCAGAGCTGTTCTGCCGGGGAAACTTCCCTCAGGGAGGGGGAAACAATCACCGTCATCATCACCAACGATCCTCTCACCGGGAGGGGGTCAATCTCCATCAACATCTTCACCAGCACCATCTCATCTCAAACCCTAGTTCATCTCTTGTATCCAATCTTTGTATCCAAACCTCAGATTGGTACCTGTGGGTTGCTAGTAGTGTTGATTACTCCTTATAGTTGATGCTAGTTAGTTTACTTGGTGGAAGATCATATGTTCAGATCCATTATGCATATTAATACCCCTCTAATTATGAACATGAATATGCTTTGTGAGTAGTTACATTTGTTCCTGAGGACATGGGAGAAGTCTTGCTATTAGTAGTCATGTGAATTTGGTATTTGTTCGATATTTTGATGAGATGTATGTTGTCATCCCTCTAGTGGTGTCATGTGAACGTCGACTACATGGCACTTGTAACGCCCTCGATGCGGCTATATCTCCCACGTGTCGAAGCACGACTTAGAGGCATAGCCACATTGAAAGCAATGTCGCAAGTGAGGTAATCTTCACACAACCCATGTAATACATAAGGGAAAGAGATACATAGTTGGCTTACAATAGCCACTTCACACAATTACATGAATAAAGCATTACATCAACCAGATACAATCAAGGTCCGACTACAGAACCCAAAATAAAAGAAGACTACCCCAAATGGTACACAGATCCCCGATCGTCCCAACTGGGCTCTACTACTGATCAAATGGAAACAGAAACAACATAACGAACACGATCTTCATCGAGCTCCTCCTTGAGCTCGGTTGCGTCACCTGCACGGTATCATCGGCACCTGCAAGCTGGTTTTGGAAGTATCTGTGAGTCACGGGGACTCAGAAATCTCACACCCTCGCGGTCAAGAGTATTTAAGCTTATAGGAATGGTAAACGTATAAGGTGGAGCTGCAGCAAGCGACTAGCATATTTGGTGGCTAACATACGCAAATAAGAGCGAGAAGAGAAGACAATAGCATGGTCGAGAAACTATGATCAAGAAGTGATCCTAGAACAACCTACGTTCAAGCATAACTCCAACACCGTGTTCACTTCCCAGACTCCGCTGAAAAGAGACCATCACGGTGACACACGCGGTGGGTGCATTTTAATTAAGTTCAACTTCAGGTTTTTCTACAACCGGACATTAACAAATTCCCATCTGCCCATAGCCGCGGGCACGACTTTCGAAAGTTCAATCCCTGCAGGGGTGTCCCAACTTAGCCCATCACAAGCTCTCATGGTCAACGAAGGATATTCCTTCTCCCAAGACAATCCGATCAGACTCGGCATCCCGGTTACAAGACATCCTCGACAATGGTAAAACAAGTCCAGCAAAGCCACCCAGATGTGCCGACAAATCCCGATAGGAGCTGCACATATCTCGTTCTCAGAGCACACCGGATAGGTCAAGCTACGAGTAAAACCAACCCTCGAGTTGCCCCGAGGTGGCCCCGCAGGCTGCCCATTTGGCAAATGGTAAAACCAATGTTGGGCCTTGCTGGACGAGTTTTATTCAAGGCGAACTGTCAAGGGGTTCCCATTATAACCCAACCGTGTAAGGAACGCAAAATCCGGGAACATAACACCGATATGACGGAAACTAGGGCGGCAAGAGTGGAACAAAACACCAAGCATAAGGCCGAGCCTTCCACCCTTTACCAAGTATATAGATGCCTTAATTAAATAAGAGATATTGTGATATCCCAACAAAATAACCATGTTCCAAACATGGAACAAGCTCCAATCTTCACCTACAACTAACAACGCTATAAGAGAACAACGGTTTGCTAGGACAAGGTGGGTTAGAGGCTTGGCTTAGCAATGTGGGAGGCATGATAAAGCAAGTGGTAGGTATCACGGCATAGGCATAGCAAAAGAGCGAGCAACTAGCAAGCAAAGATAGAAGTGATTTCGAGGGTATGGTCATCTTGCCTGAGATCCCGCAAGGAAGAAGAACGAGTCCATGAAGAACACAAACGGACGTAGACGAACGAATCCTCACAAACGCGACGTTATCGGAACTAACCCGAAGAAGCAACACTGGAAAGGAGCAAACAACATAGTAAACAACCATCACATAATCATGGCATGATGCACAACCAAGTATGATGCATGTCCGGTTTAATTAGGCATGTCATGGAAAAGTGCACAAACAATACTACAAATTAAGTGGAGCTCAATATGCAACTCCGTTGCACATTGACGAAACACCATGTCAATTATTTAGTTCTCTCTCATTTATGTACCCAACTATATTAAATGTTCTTAACATGGCAAGAGGTGGAGTATAACAAAACTATGCCATCTAACAATTTAAATGAGGTCGGATATAACCAACAACAAATCCGGTAAATCCCCATATGCATTTAGCAATTTGGTGCAACAACAATTTTAAACATTTTAAATGTTGTTATCATGATGCGAATGACATGTGCAAGTTTTATGCAAGTCTTAAGAAAATGTTAACAAGAGCATATCATGAAGCATTTGTTACCATGGCAGAAACGAAAAAGGGGTGCCATGACAACGATAACGATAATGGTGCCACGGCAACATTCCGATTCCGGTAACTCGATTGAGAAACCGATGCAATGGAGAAGTGTGCGGATGCATGCAAAAGATGGTGGGGCACTCCTGGATACCGGGTGTCCCATGAGTCGACGATGGTGACAAGGCAAAAGTGGGGCAACGTGCACTGACAATTCGAGCACGGAGCAAGCACGAGCATCTCATACATCACACATGCATTCGTTCACGGGCGGTTGTCTCGGGGTTATACCTTCGAAGCGTGCGTTATCGGAGGGGTTCGAGTTCGATGCGGTGTAGGGGAAGTAGACGTTCTTGGGACGTTCATAGTGGAAGTAGTCGTTCTCGCATGCTCTAGGGTCGACGTTAGAGGTTCTCGCGATCTCGACGACGGTAGTGGTACATGTTTATCATAGCACAAGTTTCCGTAGATGGTCGGGGTCACGGCAAGGAACTTGATGCATCGTTGAACTTGATGCCCGAGGAGTTCCACGTAGTCGTACATGGGTCATAGTCGCACTTGATGGTTCCGTTACACGGTTCTTAGGAGACGGTAGTTATTCTCGGTACGTAGACGAGCTTGACGGATCCGAGGGCTCCGGCCATCGGGGTACTTGGCGCATCGCCGTGTAGTCATACACATTCCGTAGATGTTCATGTCATCGGTGTCGTGGTACTTGGGGTCTTCGGACTTTCCGGTCCTGTTCTTGCGACGGTAGGCATACACGTTTCGGATAGGAACTTGTCGTTTCGGTATGAAGTCGTTCGGGCATCGGTCTTGCCAATGGAGTACTTGGCGAACCCGCATAGTCGAACTTGGCGTAACCAGTGGTACTTGTCAGGTTCCAACAAGGAGAGGCATCGATGGATCTCCGACTCATTTGGCGGTGGACGAACTTGGCGAAAACCACGAAGGCGGCCTTGGGCTTCCATGGTTGCCGCGTCTCGACAGTGACAAGAGGAGCGACGAGGCCAGCAGGCAGCAACAGAGGATGGCCGGGTTGGGCGTCGGGGTTGACGACCGGAGGTGGTTGCGGCCAGAGCAGCGACGAGCTTGGAGGCGGAGGAGGTCCGGCGAAGGTAGCAAGCCGATGGCAGGGAAGGCAGCAAGGTGGCGACGCGCGGTGGAGGGCTCGAGTCCCTGGCGCAAAAGAGAGGCAGGGAAACAACGGGGGCTGCAGCGCCATGGGGCGGAGGTGGATGAGGACCGCATGGTGATGGGGCGGTAGCCGGCAGCGGCACCTGTGGCCGGTGGACTTGGAGTAGAGGAAGGGGTCCGGCGAGTCCCGAGGGCGCAGGCAGGACTTGGCGGCGAGGCTTCGGCAGCAGGTAGGCACAGCCATGGCAGGGCCTGACGGATCCGGACGGGGGTGGCACTTGACGGCGGAGGGTGACGCGAGGTAGAGGAGGAGCGGTTGTCGGTGTCAAAACTGGCGGATCTCAGGTAGGGGGTCCCGAACTATGCGTCTAGGCTGGATGGTAACAGGAGGTAAGGGACACGAAGTTTTACCCAGGTTCGTGCCCTCTCGATGGAGGTAAAACCCTACGTCCTGCTTGATTAATATTGATGATATGGGTAGTACAAGAGTAGATCTACCACGAGATCAGAGAGGCTAAACCCTAGAAGCTAGCCTATGGTATGATTGTTGTTGTCTATATGTTGTCCTACGGACTAAATCCCTCTGGTTTATATAGACACCGGAGAGGGTTAGGGTTACACAAAGTCGGTTACAATGGTAGGAGATCTGCATATCCGTATCGCCAAGCTTGCCTTCCACGCCAAGGAAAGTCCCTTCCGGACACGGGACGAAGTCTTCAATCTTGTATCTTCATAGTCCAGGAGTCTGGCTGAAGGTATAGTCCGGCTATCCGAACACCCCCTAATCCAGGACTCCCTCAGTAGCCCCTGAACCAGGCTTCAATGACGACGAGTTCGGCGCACAGTTTGTCTTCGGCATTGCAAGGCGGGTTCCTCCTCCAAATACTTCATAGAAGATTTTGAACACAAAGATAGTGTCCGGCTCTGCAAAACAAGTTTCCACATATTTCCATAGAGAGAATAATATTTACACAAATCTAATCTGCTGACGTATTCCGTAGCATGACACACCACGGTCAAGCCTTTATCCGATTCGTTTCATTATCCCACCTCAGCGCGTCATGCAAGGCGGTTTCCTTGGCACGTCTTGTTAAAGCAGAGATCGTGTCCCCTTATTCCGGGATTCTCATCAATACGGGCGTGGGTAACCCAACCGCGCCATTGATTACGGCGCTTGGAGATAAGCAAGTTTTACCAGGCTGGTGGGGACACGTAGTTGCGTCCACCCATATAAGGGGATAAGGATCCACCCTTTCACCTACGCCTTCTTCCTCCTTTGCCTATCCATTCTTTCACACTCGAGCTCCAGCGCCCAAGTCCGCACTCCCACCTCAACCTTCTCCAGCCATGTCCGGAGCTGGAGGCAAGTGGATGGTCTCCTCCATCACGGAGGAACACATCAAAAAGCTGAGGAAGGCCGGATACCTGTCTAACGACATCGCGCACCGGCTTCCCGAAAAGGGGCAGCTCATCCCCACCCCTAGGCCCCATGAGAGGGTGGTGTTCCTCCCCCATTTTCTCCACGGACTGGGCTTCCCTCTCCACCCATTTGTCCGGGGGCTCATGTTCTACTACGGCCTGGATTTCCTCGATCTGGCCCTGAACTTTCTCCACAACATCTCGGCGTTTATCGTCGTGTGTGAGGCTTTCCTCCGCATCCCGCCCCCACTTCGGCCTATGGCTCAAGACTTTCAATGTCAAGCCAAAGGTGGTGTGCGGCAACCAGGCTGAGTGCGGAAGCGCCATGGTGGGCAAGATGGCCAACGTCTTATGGCTCGAGGGTTCCTTTGTGGAGACCCTGAAGGGGTGGCAATCGGGGTGGTTTTACATCACCGAGCCGCGCGACCCCGAATGGGTCGCACCCCCCAAGATTCGATCCGGACCCCCTACGCGGCTCACCTCCTGGAAGGAGACGGGCCTGTTGTGGGGTAAGAAAGGAGAGCTGATCGGACTCCAAACATGCATCCAAACCCTGGTGGACAAGAAGCTCAAACTTGTCAACGTAGTCCAGGTTATGCTCATCCGCCTGATCCTCCCGTGTCAACAACAGGCTTTCAAACTGTGGGAGTTCGACCCGGCGCGACACCAAACTCTGAGCAGGATCTTCGACACGACGTACGAAGATGCCTGGAAGGTGCTTTTCAAGGGCGCCGAGGCCCCCGCATCCGCTACCGAGGATCGCGGATTCAGTACGCAGCGTCACGCTCTTGCGGTAAGCTGTTTTTTCCTTTTACAGGGTATCAGTCTTTCATAGTTTGACTCCATGCGGGATCTAAGCTCCCTTACCTTTAACAAGATTGGCAGGTGACGTCCGGACAGATCAACTGTCCGGCTCCTTTGCCCGAAGGCCCAGCGGACGCTCGCTTGGGGAAGCTGCTGGTTCCGGCACCCTATGTGGCGCTGGAGAAGAAGGCCACGAAGAAGGCCACGGGACTCGAAAGAGTGCCCGGCGCCAGGAGGTGTCGGATCCATCATCCGACGGTTCCGAGGCGCATTCCTCCCGTGAAGACGAGGAGGAAGAAGAAGAGACCTCTCCCCCTCCAGCGGGAGGAGAGAAGAAAAGGAAGGCCGCCCTCTCTGGGGAGGCCGGAGGGTCCAAGAAGGGGAAAACCCTTCCTCTGGACTACTCCACCGACGCCGACAACGGCGGAGAGGAGTGGCCGCCTAGGGCCAAGCCCCTGGCAAAATCATAAGTATCCGGATACCAGAGTAATTCATAGTATTCGTTTATTGCACAGCTTTCCCTTATGTCGAATATGTTTATGCAGCCCACCCAAAGACCGGCTCAACGCGTCGTCGAGCGGCTCACTGGACTCGTCGGATGTGAACTCGCTTCCGACGGCTTCCTCCCCCCGCCCTACGGACGACACCGAAGTGTTGTCCCAACAGGTTCCAAGCCGGGAGGAGGTGGTCCTGGAGGCGCCGCAAGGCGACCTCCCGGACTCTAGGAGTAAAGGGGATGAAAACCCCCAGGGCTCCAAAGACCGGCTCTAGGCCGGACACCGCTCCGGAACCTTCAAAGGTTCCAGAGTCCGGCGGGGGACGTCCTTCCAAGAGGAGCAAGCCCACCATGCCAGTGACCCCCGTCCAACCGGAGGCGCCGGACAATCTGTTGGAGACGCTCCAAGGCGCCTCCATCGATGAGGAACACCGCACCATTATGAGTGCGGTGGTCCAGAAGGTTCAGTCCGCCAAGAGCGGACTGACTGAAGCTTGTACTAGCCTTTTAACAGGCTTTGAGGTAAGTAAAGAATGTGTAAATAATATTACCGCATAGACAGTAGCCCCTGATGCTCTGTTTGGTGTTCGGGAAGAAAAGCCGAATAGAGGATCAAATAAAATTCGTAGGAGTCTAACAAAAAGGAGTCAATATGCGTACGCAGGCTTCTCTGCTTGCGTCTGCCGCACTGACTGCGGAAGTGGACACACTAAAGCAGAACCTCGAGCGGTCCGAGCAAGAGCTCGGGCATGCCAAGAAGTGGCTAGAGGACAATGAAGGTAAGAAATACCTTGTTTAAACATATATAACAAGGTGCAATTGCAAAAAATGACAGGATTAACGTGGCTATTGTAGGGGCCACGTCTGAGGTGGCGACCCTTAAGCTAGCGTTGCTCGAGGCCGAGAAGAAGGCGGCCACGGAGCGCACCGAGCGGGAGAAGTATGAGGCCCAGGTTGGCAAGGTGCGGCAAGAGCTCCAGGTTCTCATGAAAAAACATAAGAGTTTGGAGCTTGACTCAAAGACGCGAGCGTCCGAGCTCGCGGTGGCTATTGAAAATGCCAAGTCTGCAGGTAGCGGCGGGTAAGGCATTCTTTATGCAAAGAAAACACATCAATGTGAGTTACTTGTTACTTACCCGAATCCGGAGCTCTGCAGGAGCGTTCGCAGATCTTCCCCGAAGTGTGTCCGATGCCGCCACATTCTATCGAGCCGAGGAGGGCAGCTCGACAGAGAAGGTGTTCTGGTCTCAGTATGCTGAGGCCGGACACCCCGTGCCCCTGAGCGACCAGCTGAAGGAACTAGTCGAGCTCCTAAAGGCGGCCAAACAGGCCATGAAGGGCCTCCTAGTTCGGCTGTGGCCTGGAGAGGCTCTGCCTGGGAGCTATTTCGGGCTGGTGCGGCGGCTGGTGGAGGCCTGTCCAAGGCTCGAAGTCATCAAGCGCTCTGTCTGCATTGAAGTTGCCCGTAGGTCCCTTGCCCGTGCTAAGGTGCACCGGGGCAAGCTGGATGCTGAGAAGCTTGTGAAGGACGGGCCACCGCCGGGGAAAGAGCATCGCAAGCCCGAGAATTATTATAAGGGTGTTCTGAAGGGTGCCTGCCTTGTGGCGGATGAATGTTCTAGGGATGTAATTTTTGAGTGAAACTTGCTCGTTTTGTCCTGTGCGCTGAAAACTTGTTCATATGCGCTAAGCAATGCTTTTGGAATTTAAAATATTACCTTCTGTGCGGCTGTTTATCAATTCTGAGAGATGGCAAGTCATCGGCTTCTGCCCCCGTGCCGCTAGTGCTGGGGTGTTCGGGGATAAACCTGAGCGCTCTTTTTCCCATGTTTGGGTCCTTCGAGGGAGGCGCTCAGCCCAATGAACAAGACAATCGGACTATAATGCGTGAACACTCTCACTTAGCCATAGAATTCTATAATTTTAAATTTCGGCGAAGCCCCTGGTATTCGGAAGACCGAGTTCGGGGCGCTATCCACGCCTTGGCCGGACAGAGCCGGCTCCTCGCTCGAAGCAGCATAAGTCGTTAGGGACTCGAAAAACCTCTCGAACAGCGACCAGCTCTCGCTTCATCATGATAGTCAGTTTTAGCTTTCTCCACTGAGGTGCTCGACCCAGCTCAACTGGGGCACAATCGCAGTGGTTCTCCTAGTGCTACCTTAGCCGATATAGCGGAACGTAAGGCACCAAAACATAGGAGCCGGGCAAACCCAACTATTGACCCAAGACATGATTCGGAGCCGATGCATATAATGCTATAAGTTCGGGGTGCCGCACTTGTAAAAGTGTTCGGACTTCTCACACCATATTGAGGGGTACTGAAGCCCCTGGCGTATTTAGGCCATACCAAAGTGTACGGGTGCAATATGTCGTTAAGGAATAAAAAAAGAGTAACGCAAAAATAGACAAAAGCTATGCACTGTTTATTAAAGAGGGCTGCGATCAAAGCAGAACGATACACATAATGCGACAAGCAAAAGATTGGACTATGTAACATGTCCGTTCCAGGGGCAAGCTGCGGAATAGTATGCGAAACAGGTATACTGCTCGTGATAGAGACCACCTGGGAGTTCCGTAATGCGGCGTGGCTTGTCTGCTTCCCTGGTTCATGCATCATTTGTGCGGCAATTGAACTGCCGAACAGGCCTTCCGAAGTGTGGAGTCCTGAAAGTAAGAGAAAATTAAAAAATTGGCAGCCCCTAGTGCGGTTTAAGACGTGTTTTGGGCGTGTCGTGATGGTGCCCGTTCCCCTGTACCCATGGTATTTTTAGAGCGTAGTTATGTAGGCGAAGTACTGGTGTCGCATTTTTGCGAGGGCTGGGGTTGGGGCCGCATTGCTACGCCTGCTCGGATCGTGCTAGGCGGTCTTGTTGCAGGTTACTCCGGGCGCGCTTAACGGTATCCGGTCGTTTAATGGCCGGACTGGAGAACTGCCTGGAGAGGCTGCTTTGTACTTCCGCTACAAGGGCCGCCGTGTGCTCCTCCGTTCAGAGGGAGCATTCGGTGTTTCCATTGACCGTAATTACTCCTCGAGGGCCTGGCATCTTGAGTTTAAGGTATGCGTAGTGCAGTACCGCATTGAACTTGGCGAATGCGGTTTGCCCGAGCAGTGCGTGATAGCCACCGCGGAATGGGACTATGTCGAAGATAAACTCCTCGCTTCGGAAATTATCCGGAGATCCGAAGACCACTTCAAGTGTGACTGGGCCTGTACAGTTGGCCTCTACACCTGGTATTATGCCTTTAAAGGTCGTGTTGGTGGGCTTAATCCTCGAGGTTTCTATGCCCATTTTCCGTACTGTATCCTGGTAAAGCAGGTTCAGGCTACTACCGCCGTCCATAAGGACTCTAGTGAGATGAAATCCGTCAATAATTGGGTCTTGAACCAATGCGGCGAATCCACCATGACGGATGCTAGTGGGATGGTCCCTTCGATTAAAGGTGATCGGGCAGGAGGACCATGGGTTGAACTTTGGGGCGACTGGCTCTACCGCGTATACATCCCTTAACGCGCGCTTCCGCTCCCTTTTGGGGACGTGGGTTGCGTATATCATGTTCACCGTCCGCACTTGTGGGGGAAAACCCTTCTGTCCACTGTTGTTCGGCGGCTGGGGCTCCTCGTCGTCATTGCTATGCAGCCCCTTGTCTTCATTTTCGGCATTTAACTTGCCTGCCTGCTTGAACACCCAACAATCCCTATTGGTGTGATTGGCCGGCTTTTTGGGGGTGCCATGTATCTGGCACAAGCGGTCGAGTATTCGGTCCAAACTGGACGGGCCCCTAGGATTCCTTTTGAATGGCTTTTTCCGCTGACCGGATTTAGAGCCTCTGAATCCGGCATTAACTGCTGTATTCTCAGCATTGTCGCCGTTAATGCGGCGCTTCTGCTTGTTGCGACGCGACCTGCCACTACTGTCCCTGGTATCCGAATTACCAGGGTTCTTGGTCATATTGTTGCTATGAGCAAGCTAGCTGTCTTCTCCCGCGCAAAAGCAGGTCATGAGTGTCGTGAGTGCTGCCATAGACTTCGGCTTTTCCTGTCCAAAGTGCCGGGCAAGCCACTCGTCACAGATATTGTGCTTGAAGGCTGCTAGGGCCTCAGCGTCCGGACAGTAGACTATTTGATTTTTCTTTGTTAGGAACCGTGTCCAGAATTGCCTGGCCGACTCCTCTGGCTACTGAATTACGTGACTTAGGTCATCAGCGTCTGGGGGTCGCACATAAGTGCCCTGGAAATTGTCGAGGAATGCGGCTTCCAGGTCCTCCCAACAACTGATTGATCCTGTTGGCAAGCTGTTAAGCCAATGCCGAGCTGGTCCTTTATGCTTGAGTGGGAGGTATTTAATGGCGTGGAAATCATCGCCGTGGGCTATGTGGATATGAAGGAGATAATCCTCGATCCATACCGTAGGATCTGTTGTGCCATCATATGATTTGATATTTACGGGTTTGAAACCCTTGGGGATTTGATGATCCATTATTTCGTTTGTGAAGCATAGTGGGTGTGCGGCGCCTATGTACTAGGCTATATCATGACGTAGCTCCAATGAGCTTTGTCTACTGTGTTCGGCACTGCCGAATTTGTGGCCGGCGTGACGGTTACCGTCTCGAGCCGTGGGGCGCCCACGCGATCCGTAGATCGATCTCATTTTCCTTGCCTTGTCCTCCAACATATCTCGTAAGTCCGGCGCATATTCCCGTGCCTTGTTACGGGGTGCGGCTTGAGTGGAGGGCCAAGAGGCCTCTCTGTCGCGGCCACGAGGTGGCCGGTCGGCCGCATCGAGTGCTTCCACCTCTAATCGGGGTAGCAACCCGCGCTTTGGGTAGCTCTTGGAGGGGCGTTCGGGTTTATGCTCTTCGGCCGCAAGGACTTCAGTCCATCTGTCGACTAGCAAATCTTGATCAGCTCTAAGTTGGTGCTATTTTTTGTTGAGGCTTCTTGCCGTGGCCATAAGCCTGCGTTGAAAACGCTCTTGATCGACGGGATCCTCTAGCACGACGAATTCGTCATCGTCGAGGCTTGCCTTGTCTTCGGAGGGAGGCATATAATTATCGTCCTCGACCTCTCTGTCAGCCGCTCTCTCATGAGGGCTGGTTTCTCCATCCTCCTGTGCTAAATCTTGCTGGAGGGGGTTTTCTTCGGCACTTTCCGGAGTATTATTATCTCCCATGCTGGAATCACCATATTTGTTTTGGCGGCATTTTGAGTGGCGCGCTGACGCCGGCGCTTAGGCTGTTTCTTGGAGGGGTCATCCTCCGCTGTTCCATCGCCATCTCCTTCTTTTGGGGTGTCCACCATGGATATGTCATATGACAAGGTGGCTTTCCAGGGCCTAATAGGCGCTGGTTCTTCATCGTCTCCTTCATCGGCGTCCATACCGTCGATGTCTTCGGAGTCGAAGTCAAGCATGTTGGTTAAATCGTCGACAGTGGCTACAAAGTGGGTGGTGGGTGGGATTTGAATTTCTTCATCATCCGTACCCCAACCTTGCTGACCGTAGTCCGGCTAGGGCTCTCCTGATAAAGAGAGAGACTTCAGTGTCTTCAGAATATCGCCGAAAGGCGAGTGCTGAAAGATGTCCGCGGCAGTAAACTCCATGATCGGTGCCCAATCGGATTCGATCGGCAGGGGCGCGGAGGGTTTGGAGTCCGGAGAGGAGTCTGGCTCCTTGGAGTCACGAGTCTCGCAGAGTGCGGGGCTGGTGTTCGGCTCGATCACCGTTGGGATCGTAGCCCCCGAGGCGGCGTCCAACCACCTATCCTCGATCGGCGCAGTTGGCTCTGAACTAAGGGTCGAAGCCGATGTGGGTGTGGCCTCCAGGGCACTGTTCGGCGGCAGAGCTAGATCATGCTCGTCGTGACAGTGCAGCACGCTCGGCAGTGGCTCAAATCCGTCGAAGATCAAGTCCCCGCGGATGTCAGCCGTGTAGTTTAAGCTTCCAAATCTGACCTGACGGCCAGGGGCATAGCTTTCGATCTGCTCTAGATGGCCAAGTGAATTGGCCCGCAGTGCGAAGCCGCCGAAGACGAAGATCTGTCCGGGGAGGAAGGTCTCACCCTGGACTGCATCGCCATTGATGATCGTAGGAGACATCAAGCCTGACGGCGACGACACAGAGGAACTCTCAATGAAAGCACCAATGTGGGTGTCAAAACCGGCGGATCTCGGGTAGGGGGTCCCGAATTGTGCGTCTAGGCCAGATGGTAACATGAGGTAAGGGACACGAAGTTTTACCCAGGTTCAGGCCCTCTCGATGGATGTAAAACCCTACGTCCTGCTTGATTAATATTGATGATATGGGTAGTACAAGAGTAGATCTACCACGAGATCAGAGAGGATAAACCCTAGAAACTAGCCAATGGTATGATTGTTGTTATCTATATGTTGTCCTACGTACTAAATCCCTCCGGTTTATATAGACACCGGAGAGGGTTAGGGTTAGACAAAGTCGGTTACAATGGTAGGAGATCTGCATATTCGTATCGCCAAGCTTGCCTTCCACGCCAACGAAAGTCCCTTCCGGACACGGGACGAAGCCTTCAATCTTGTATCTTCATAGTCCAGGAGTCCGGCTGAAGGTATAGTCCGGCTATCCGAACACCCTACAATCCAGGACTCCCTCAGCGGTCGTCGACCTAATGGGCTCCGGTGGCACGGGATGAGGGAGCGGGGCAGCGACCTGCAGGGTCGCCAGCGCGGGCGCCATGGCCGGAGGAGCTCCAACGTCGGCAACCACGAGCTCCTCTCGAGCGGACGACGAAGACTAGGGGAGGAAGCCGCGAGGTCTACTGGGCGTTCATGGCAGGGCAAAGCAGGGCGCGAGAGGTAGGAGAAGGTGTCGGGGAGGATGGGATCGAGCGAGAGGGTGAGGAGGCGGCGGGAGGAGGAACGAAGAGGGGATCGAGCATAGGCCTCTCTTGCGGCTAGGGTTAGAAATGGTTCGGGTGGGCTTTGGCCTTGGGCCGGCCCAGTGGAGAGGCAAAAGACCAGGGCCTTAGAGAGGGATTAGGAGGGGGGTTCGGCTGGGCCTGCAGATGGGCCGGCGCTGGGGAGAAGGATGGGCCGCGGGGACTGGGCTGGGGTCTCTACTGCTGCTGCTCTCTTTTCTTTTCTATTTCTTCAGAGAGAAATACAAAAAGGAAAGAGCAAGGGAAAAAGGAGAGAGAAATACAATGAGAGGAACAACATAACCAAACAAGATGAGCCCGGAAGATGGAACCCCAAATGGAATTTGGATGGAGATCAACATGGATATATTTCCAAATATGGAAGTTTTACATCTGGGGTGTTACAACTCTCCACCACTACAAGAGGATCTCGTCCCGAGATCTAGGATGGCACCGGAGAGAAACAGAAGAGGAAGAGAAGAGGTATAACTAAGTTGCTTCTTTGACAAACGAGTGAAACCAAAGAACCTTGAAAGGTTAAACAACATGAAAGAAAGAATGCAACGGAGATGAACGAAGTTGAAAGCACTCCGTTAGGAAAGAGCAACAAGGAAGAACAAATTCGGTCAGCACTCCTCTTGTGAAGGGAGGTAAAACTTGATACGATGAGAGAACTTGAAAAGAGGGCACGACACTCCGGTTAAATGGATAAGCATGAAAAAAACACCATCCTCACAACTTGAGATGATGAGAGAAGAGAAAAACATCACAATGCCCCCGGAACGAAAGAATATAGATCATTGAAATGAAAGGATGGAGAAAAAATGCCAACTTCTGCCACAAAAGAGCTTGAAAAGGCATCCTTAGGATAAGGGTCAAACGGAGTTGGTGGAAAACCCACAACAAAAAGGATAAGCTTGATATGGTCTTATGGAATACATCTCAAATTATGAGGTGACAACCTGCCACTCACAGGAAAAAGAATTGGATTGGTATGAACAAGGAGACGAGAAAGTATTTCACCGGGAGGATAAAGAAGAACTTGGGTCCTTTATAAGCACCATAGATAGCAACAATCCTTAGGGAAGGCTTTAGGTGAAATATAACCCAAGATAACTCCAAAGAAGAGATTGATGGATTAAAAATACCTCATTCTTAACAACATGTGGATCATGAAACATGAGCTCAAATTATCAAGAATGACATAATACCACCTCCAATGATACGGAAGAAAGAATTGCACTTCGGATAGCAAGATGAAGAATACTTGAGCTCCCTAGAAAAGAATCTCGATGGAAACTTCGAGAAGGAATTAAATCCTTTAAGAACCATCATGTAAAGTCTCCATGAAGAACTCCTGTAACAAAAGGATAATGAGAAGAAAGAGAAGTTGAAAACACAAAGTGAAACCTTGCAAAGATTAAATGAAGCTTTGCGACGAGATAAAGTAGAGACTTGGAACTCCAGAAAAGAAAGATGAACAAAAGAAATCAAGAATTTCGATGAACCTCCGGAATAGGGAATTAATCACTTGGATGAAACAAAATAAGAATTAGGTTATGCGTATCCTTCACCAAATTAAATTGATGACAAGCAGCGGATTTGGCATACTACTTATTCTCGTAGAAAGGATTAAATATAGATATAGCGCAAACTCAATGGACCACCGGTAGGATTTGAAAAGCACGAATGCATTGATATGATAAACAAAGGAAGAAGAATCTTGAACGAACCACCGTAAGAATTAAAAATGAACAAAGAAAAGATAAAGAATCACCAGGAAGAATTTGAAAACGAACAAAGATACTTGGGGAAAATTTAGATACAAGAGAACGAAGAGATCATGAACTTATTAGATAATACTTGAATGATGCACCGGTAAGATTTGGAGAACAATAGCTGAAAGCTGAGGATGAATAAACCCGAAATGATGGCCTCCGGAGAATCAAAATGAAAAGAATCTTTAATTGCTCTGGATGGGTGAAAATAATTCTCACAATCGAAAATAATTATGAGAGGATGGCAACAAGCTAGAATCACGAATCTTGAAAAGAATGGAGCAATATTTAAGAGAAACTCTTATTCAGTCTTCAAATGCAGAGAATGACGATGAGAAACAACACCATGAATTGTTGAGATACTCCGGGATGACGAGTTTAAAGGTTGACGGTGATAAGAATTTGACAGATCTTGGAGTAAGGCATATGACTGATGACAACTCATTCTTACGTCAAACTTTGAAAAAAATTAAGAATAACTCCGGGAAAAATTAGAAGAGTCAGGTAAGATCCTGGGAAAAGACCTATTGGTTAGGGCCCACTCAAAAGATACACCGTTGAACAATTTAAAAGAGAGATTGCACCGGTTGAAATAAATGGCTTGAATGAGGTAACATCCTCGCAAAAGCTTGAACGACTTGAGAATAGAAACTTGAATCTTATGACATATCTTCAACACTCCGGCACAATAGAATAGCGAGCGGGGAAAGATTATGAGGTGCACCGGCAAGATAAGACATTTGAAACGAGGAAAGGATATGATCACAAAGCTTGACTTGAATCCACCGGAGAAGAAAGAGAACGAGTAATGATGAACTTGAAGCTTCCTTAGCAACTGCACGATAAATCGCTGGATCGAAACTTGAAAGAAAAGGATGAAGAGGCTTCACACGAATAAAATGGATGGTTGATTCAGAAATCTGAGTCCTCGAAGAAAAGGGGTAGGAGGGTGGGAAAACAAAGGCAACTTGGGACGGATGAAACAAACGCCGTTGAGAAGACTTGGAGTTGATCTTGCGGATGAGACAAATGATAGGATCATCTTGAAGAGGAGCACACCGGTTGAAAAAGAATTAACATGACAAACTCGATGATCGAGAGGGATTAGTATTCACATAGAAATATGAGAACACCGCTTAGGAAATGTATGGAATCAACATTTGACTTCGAAGCAACTCGAATACCACAATTAAAACAAAACAAAGATTGGCTTGCAAAATAAGCTGGAACAAAGATATGATAGAGATTTCGTCCGAAGTTTTCATGGTGGGTCCCACACGGGCTCGATCGTATAGCACCATCATGTACAAGGCAGTGCACATGACATACGAAGCGTCCCCGAGTCAGCATAGCCAAGGACTCTTTAAGACACAACGAGAGCACTGTAAAACCAACCGTGGATAGGCAGACCACTAGACGTCGAACCCCAATTTCATATCATACCTCTGTCGGAAAGATATCCTAAGAGCTACTTGAATTCCCACTTATAAACTACCGAAACTTTCTAGTTATGCAATCAGGTGTTGGGGATACAGGGGAAGCATAATATCTCACCCAAAACTAGCAAATCCTACATCCAGCTATATCCATCCTTCAACACATAACCAAGAAACCTTCGGAAATCATTTACCTCAACATTCGAAAAGCATCCGTTATACGAGTTATGGCAATACTCACAAACTCCTGCCCCAGTACTGGGTGGCGTCGAGGTTATCTCACCAACAACTGCATAAAAGAGATTTTGGATGTCGGCGAAACTCAAGTATTCCAGAACTGGAACGATAAAATTGTGACGACAACACCTCGGAGCTCAACTCCCTGGGACACTGCCACAACCCCTAAATGTCAGGAGGTACCAAGAACAATGTTCTCGTCACAAAACCATCGGAACGATTCCAAGATACCCGCGTGATCCTATTTTTTAGTGAAATTTGAGGAGAGAAGAGTCAAAACTCTACGTCAGGATGCCTCACCAGAGCGACGAAGGGACTAAGGAGTAAAAAGAATCCTACTCCCCGATATATATACACTAGTAGAAAAAGGGACTTTAGTCCCGGTTCATAAGGGCCTTTAGTCCCGGTTCTGGAACCGGGACTAAAGGGTCGGTACTAAGCCTCCCCCTTTAGTCCCGGTTCCAGTAAGAACCGGTTGGTAACACCAACCGGTACTAAAGGAAATTTTATGATTTTTTTTGAAATTTTTTTTAGAATTTTTTTGAATTTCAAATTTCTGAATTATTTTAACCTCTAATCTCTAATCACCCCTCATCAGTGCTCAATTTAACCTTTAATCTCTAATCACCCCTCATCATTCCAAATCATCTAACTTCCCGAACGGTCACCCATCCTCTCACTACTCCAGCCTGAGCATGCTTAACTTTCGGGTTCTATTCTCCCTCATTTCCAAGTCTGCACTTGTTGTTTTCCTGACAATAGTAAGATGTCAATCATATTAACTGTCAGGAATTTAGCTTGAGCATGAAGTCACACATTTCACTTTTTGAGTTTGAAACTATTGTTCTAAAAATCAATAATTATTTAGTAACACTAACATTTCTTGAATAAGTAGTTTGACCACAGTTTGACCCTAGTTTGACCAGATTTGACCAAAATTCAAAAAACTGAAATAATTATTTAGTAACACTAATATTTCTTGAATAAGTAGTTTAACCATAGTTTGACCCTAGTTTGACCATAGTTTGACCACAGTTTGACAATAGTTTGACCAGATTTGACCAAAATTCAAAAAACTGAAATAATTATTTAGTAACACTAATATTTCTTGAATAAGTAGTTTGACCATTGTTTGACCACAATTTGACCACAGTTTGACCATAGTTGACCAAAATTCAAAAAAACTGAAATAATTATTTAGTAACACTAATATTCTTGAATAATTATTTAGTAACACTAATATTTCTTGAATAAGTAGTTTGACCATAGTTTGACCAGATTTAACAAAAATTCAAAAAAAACTGAAATTTGAGCATAACTTTTTTTCCTTTTAGAATTTGAGGATTCTAAAAATCTGCAAACATGTAGTAGGCGGTCAAATTCGGAAGCGGATTTTCGTTCTGAACATTTTGATATATTATACGTTTTTTTTCCGACATCGTATGCAAAAGTTATAGCTGTTTTACATTTTCCCTACATTTTTTGCAAAACATGTCCAAATTTAAGTTTTTAAATTTTCCTAACTAGTAGATGTAGTAATATAACTACCTCTCGAAGGATTTTATTTTTTGAAGTTTTTATCATTTTATTTTGATTTTTTGGAAACAAAAAAGGCGATCCACAGGGGGGGGTAGAGTTTGAAAATGGGACCTTTAGTCCCGGTTTGAGACACAGACCGGGACTAAAGGGCATTGCACCCTTTAGACCCGGTTTGTGTCTAAAACCGGGACTAAAGGTCTAATCTTTAGTCCCGGTTTGTACTAAAGGGCATCACACCCTTTAGTCCCGGTTCGTGCCACAAACCGGGATTAAAGGGCTCAGGTGAACCAGGACTAATGCCTTAGCCGCACGAACCGGGACCAATGCTCACATTAGTCCTGGTTCGTGACTGAACCGGGACTAATGGGCTGACCCGGCCTGGACCTTTGCCCCCTTTTCTACTAGTGATAATTCCTAAATGGCTCAAAACATTTTTCTAGACTCAACAACGCCAGCGATTCGATCAAGCAGGGGGCTCCTAAAGTCGGGGAAGGCTCTGATTACCAACTTGTAACACCCTCGATGCGGGTATATCTCCCACGTGTCGAAGCACGACTTAGAGGCATAACCGCATTGAAAGCAATGTCGCAAGTAGGTAATATTCTCACAACCCATGTAATACATAAGGGAAAGAGATACATAGTTGGCTTACAATCGCCACCTCACACAATTACATGAATAAAGCATTACATCAACCAGATACAATCAAGGTCCGACTACAAAACCAAAAATAAAAGAAGACTAACCCAAATGCTACACAGATCCCCGATCGTCCCATCTGGGCTCCACTACTGATCAACTGGAAACAGAAACAACATAACGAACACGATCTTCATCGAGCTCCTCCTTGAGCTCGGTTGCGTCACCTGCACGGTATCATCGGCACCTGCAAGCTGGTTTTGGAAGTATCTGTGAGTCACAGGGACTCAGAAATCTCACACCCTCGCGATCAAGAGTATTTAAGCTTATAGGAAGGGTAAAGGTATAAGGTGGAGCTGCAGCAAGCGACTAGCATATTTGGTGGCTAACATACGCAAATGAGAGGGAGAAGAGAAGGCAAAAGCATAGTCGAGAAACTATGATCAAGAAGTGATCCTAGAACAACCTACGTTCAAGCATAACTTCAACACCGTGTTCACTTCCCGGACTCCGCCGAAAAGAGACCATCACGGTTACACACGCGGTTGGTGCATTTTAATTAAGTTCAACTTCAGGTTTTTCTACAACCGGACATTAACAAATTCCCATCTGCCCATAACCGCGGGCATGGCTTTCGAAAGTTCAATCCCTGCAAGGGTGTCCCAACTTAGCCCATCACAAGCTCTCACAGTCAACGAAGGATATTCCTTCTCCCAAGACAATCCGATCAGACTCGGCATCCCGGTTACAAGACATCCTCGACAATGGTAAAACAAGTCCAGCAAAGCCACCCAGATGTGCTGAGAAATCCCGATAGGAGCTGCACATATCTCGTTCTTAGGGCACACTGGATAGGTCAAGCTACGAGTAAAACCAGCCCTCGAGTTGCCCCGAGGTGGCCCCGCAGGCTGCCCATTTCGGACCAACACTCAGAGGAGCACTGGCCCGGGGGGTCAAATAAAGATGACCCTTGATTCTGCAGAACCCAAGGGAAAGAAAAAGGCTAGGTGGCAAATGGTAAAACCAATGTTGGGCCTTGCTGGACGAGTTTTATTCAAGGCGAACTATCAAGGGGTTCCCATTATAACCCAACCATGTAAGGAATGCAAAATCCGGGAACATAACACCGATATGACGGAAACTAGGGCAGCAAGAGTGGAACAAAACACCAGGCATAAGGCCGAGCCTTCCACCCTTTACCAAGTATATAGATGCATTAATTAAATAAGAGATATTGTGATATCCCAACAAAATAACCATGTTCCAAACATGGAACAAGCTCCAATCTTCACCTGCAACTAACAACGCTATAAGAGGGGCTGAGCAAAGCGGTAACATAGCCAAACAATGGTTTGCCTGGACAAGGTCGGTTAGAGGCTTGGCTTAGCAATGTGGGAGGCATGATAAAGCAAGTGGTAGGTATCACGGCATACGCATAGCAAAAGAGCGAGCAACTAGCAAGCAAAGATAGAAGTGATTTCGAGTGTATGGTCATCTTGCCTGAGATCCCGCAACGAAGAAGAACGAGTCCATGAAGAAGACAAACGGACGTAGACGAACGGATCCTCACAAACGCAACGTTATCGGAACTAACCCGAAGAAGCAACATCGGAAAGGAGCAAACAACATAGTAAACAACCATCACATAATCATGGCATGATGCACAACCAAGTATGATGCATGTCCGGTTTAATTAGGCCTGACATGGAAAAGTGCACAAACAATACTACAAATTAAGTGGAGCTCAATATGCAACTCCGTTGCATATTGACGAAACACCACGTCAATTATATAGTTCTCCCTCGTTTATGTACCCAACTATATTAAATGTTCTTAACATGGCAAGAGGTGGAGTATAACAAAACTATACCATCTAACAATTTAAATGAGGCCGGATATAACCAACAACAAATCCGGTAAATCCCCATATGCATTTAGCAATTTGGTGCAACAACAATTTTAAACATTTTAAATGTTGTTATCATGATGCGAATGACATGTGCAAGTTTTATGCAGGTTTTAAGAAAATGTTAACAAGAGCATATCATGAAGTATTTGTTACCGTGGCGGAAACGAAAAAGGGGTGCCACGGCAACGATAACGATAACGGTGCCACGACAACGTTCTAGTTCCGGTAACTCAATTGAGAAACTGATGCAAAGGAGAAGTGTGCGGATGCGTGCAAAAGATGGTGGGGCACTCCCGGATACCGGGTGTCCCATGAGTCGACGATGGTGACAAGGCAAAACAGGGGCAACGTGCACCAACAATTCGAGCATGGAGCAAGCACGAGCATCTCATACATCACACATGCATTCGTTCACGGGCGGTCGTCTCGGGGTTATACATTCGAAGCATGCGTTATCGGAGGGGCTCGAGTTCGATGTGGTGTAGGGGAAGTAGACGTTCTCGGGATGTTCGTAGTGGAAGTAGTCATTCTCGCATGCTCTAGGGTCGACGGTAGAGGTTCTCGCGATCTCGACGACGGTAGTGGTACATGTTTATCGTAGCACGAGTTTTCGTAGATGTTCGGGGTCACGGCGAGGAACTTGATGCATCGTTGAACTTGGCGTCGAGGTGTTCCGCGTAGTCGTACATGGGTCATAATCGCACTTGACGGTTCCGTTACACCGTTCTTCGGAGATGGTAGTTGTTCTCGGTACGTAGACGAGCTTGACGGATCCGAGGGCTCCGGCCATCGGGGTACTTGGCGCAACGCCGTGTAGTCGTACACATTCCATAGATGTTCATGTCCTCGGTGTCGTGGTACTTGGGGTCTTCGAACTTTCCGGTCCCGTTCTTGCGACGGTAGGCATACATGGTTCGGAGAGGAACTTGTCGTTTCGGTATGAAGTCGTTCGGGCGTCGGTCTTGCCGGTGGAGTACTTGGCGAACCCGCATAGTCGAACTTGGCGTAACCAGTGGTACTTGTCAGGTTCCAACAAGGAGAGGCATCGATGGATCTCCGACTCATTTGGCGGTGGACGAACTTGGCGAAAACCACGAAGGCGGCCTTGGGCATCCCTGGTTGCCGCGTCTTGACAGTGATAAGAGGAGCGACGAGGCCAGCGGGCAGCAACCGAAGATGGCCGGGTCGGGCGTCGGGGTTGACGACCGGAGGCTGTTGCGGCCAGAGCAGTGGCGACCTTGGAGGCGGAGGAGGTCCGGCGAAGGTAGCAAGCCGATGGCGGGGAAGGCAGCAAGGCGGCGACGCGCGGTGGAGGGCTCGAGTCCCTGGCGCAAAAGAGAGGCAGGGAAACGACGGGGGCTGCAGCGCCATGGGGCGAAGGTGGATGAGGACCGCATGGTGATGGGGCGGCAGCCGGCAGCGGCACCTGTGGCCGGCGAACTTGGAGTAGAGGAAGGGCTCCGGCGAGTCCCGATGGCGCAGGTGGGACTTGGCGGCGAGGCTTCGGCAGCAGGGAGGCACAGCCATGGCAGGGCCTGACAGATCCGGACGAGGGCGGCACTTGACGGCGGAGGGTGACGCGAGGCAGAGGAGGAGCGGTCATCGACTTGCTGGGCTCCGGTGGCACGAGATGAGGGAGCGGGGCAGCGACCTGCAGGGTCGCCAGCGCGGGCGCCATGGCCGGAGGAGCTCCGACGTCGACAGCCGCGAGCTCCTCTCCAGCGGACGACGAAGACTGGGGGAGGAAGCCGCGAGGTCTTCTGGGCGTTTGTGGCGGGGCAAAGCAGGGCGCAAGAGGTAGGAGAAGGCGTCGGGGAGGATGCGATCGAGCGAGAGGGTGAGGATGCGGCGGGAGGAGGAACGAAGAGGGGATCGAGCATAGGCCTCTCCTACGGCTAGGGTTAGAGATGGTTCGGGTGGGCTTTGGCCTTGGGCCGGCCCAGTGGAGAGGCAAAAGACCAGGGCCTTAGAGAGGGATTAGGAGGGGGGTTCGGCTGGGCCTGCAGATGGGCCGGCGCTGGGGAGAAGGATGGGCCGCGGGGACTGGGCTGGGGTCTCTACTGCTACTGCTCTCTTTTCTTTTTTATTTCTTCAGACAGAAATACAAAAAGGAAAGAGCAGGGGGAAAAAAGGAGAGGAGCTAGAGAAATATTAAAATATATTCATGATCCTGAAAATGTGCCCTATTTAACAAAATTGGTTTGGAGATTTTAAAGGAAGTAAAAATAATTCAAGTTTGAATTAAATTCAAACTTGAACCATTTTAAACCCTACCAAACCAATTTCAATAGAGATGAAATTTGACAGAGAGGCTAGGTACAATGTGTTAGAATATTGGAGAAAAGATTAACATCAAAAGAGAAGGGAAAAAGGCACTTGCAGAAATGGAAGAAAGGGAAGGAAGGAGGAGTGATGCTGTAAGAACCACACATGGAGCATGCAACAACACAACATGCATGAATATGACAATGCACATGATGATTATGAGAATGCAAACAGACACAAGCACAAATGCAATATGACAAGGTAATCATGGCAACGCAATGAGAGGAACAACATAACAAAACAAGATGAGCCCGGAAGATGGAACCCCAAATGGAATTTGGATGGAGATCAACATGGATATATTTCCAAATATGGAAGTTTTACATCTGGGGTGTTACAACACTTCACCATTGTTTGGGCCTAGAGGGATGCATTGGGAAGTAATAAGTAGATGATGGGTTGCTAGAGTGACAGAAGCTTAAACCCTAGTTTATGCGTTGCTTCGTAAGGGGCTGATTTGGATCCATATGTTTCAGGCTATGGTTAGGTTTACCTTAATACTTCTGTTGTAGTTGGGGATGCTTGCAATGGAGGTTAATCATAAGTGGGATGCTTTTCCAAGTAATGACAGCACCCAAGCACCGGTCCACCCACATATCAAATTATCGAAGTACCAAAGGCGAATCATATGAGCATGATGAAAACTAGCTTGACGATAATTCCCATGTGTCCTCGGGAGCTATCGTGGAATTGTCACGGCTGATGTCCTAGTGAAAGGACTTAGTCTTGGAGCCATCGCAACTAGGAAGCTTAAAGGGGTTAATCGGGACAAAGGATACGAGAGGTTTATACTGGTTCGCCCCTTTGCGGTGGAGGTAAAGCCTAGTCCAGTTGATGTGGTATTGCTAGGTTTCGATGACCAAGGAGCGAATACGCTAGCTTGGCTCTCGATCTGTTGTTTCTTGCCCTAAGCCGCCGCCGGGTCATCCCCTTATATACAAAGGTTGACGCCCTGCGGCCTACAGAGTCCCAGCCGGCTCATACAACGTGTCCGGCTCGGTGACATCTCTTATGTGCCTTACTTTACAAGTCTTATTCATACATGGCGGTTTATACTTACGGGCCTTAAGTTGCCTCTGGGCTTGGGCCTATCATAAGCGTTATCGTAAACCATCACCCTATATACTCTTCGGGCTTCACTTAAGTAACCCGCCATTGTGGCTGACCCGGCCCCTCCTGAGCGGGTGATATCTGGTAGTCATATCCCCAACATTAGGCCCCAGGTTGATTTGAACTTTGTTCATGTCAATCTTCAACACTTAGAAGAAATCCATCTTGCAGTGCTTGTAAAAGATTTATAAACCGCCATGACGTCACCTTCAGAAAATTTGGAAACCCGCCACGACGTCCTCTTAACGGATCCTTATCTTAAATGCCTTCCAAAATCGAGGCGTCTAATTAGCTGGATAATCATCATTTTAGCCTTCCTCGTTTTTCGCGCCTGCCTGTTCACCTATCTCCTTATAAATAGGCACGACTGGTCTTCCTCATTCTTCTTCTTCCTTTTCTCGCAAACCCTCTGTCGCTCGAGCTCCGCCGCTGCTGTAGCGCTCACCGTTGTCCTCAACCTTGGCCGCTGCATCAACCTGAGCTTGTCTCGAGAATGGTGGCGACCCTCCCGTAGTAGAAGTGCGTCCGTAAGTTTTTGCCTTTCCGCACCTTAGATCCGCAATAGGGTTTGCAAGTTCTTTCTGTGTTCTTCACTGTTCATCACGGATTCTTCATAGTTTCTCTACCGCATCTCCTTTTGATCTAAAAGAAGTATGGAACTCATGCGGTAGCTGTTTTGCATCCATTTCAGATGCTAGTAGATCCCCTTTTCTTGTACCAAGGTCTCCTTAGAACTGATGAACTCCTCTGTACTGGTTTTTTAGGTCTAGATTTATTTTCCTTTTTGAAAAATCTTGATCCAAAATAGTAGCAATAGCTTGTGAAACTTGTTTATCTCAGTACTCAGCCAATTTTTTGTCGCTGGAAACCTTTGAATACCTTTAGTCATGGCGGCTTATCATGCCGGCTCAATTTTTCCTTCATATATCATTAGCCCTAACTTAAGCCGCCATCACTCCATCTGTATTGCAGACATTAACTTGTGATTCCACCATTTAACTTAAACCGGCAAATTACTTCCTTTTTAGCTTGTCCTCTCACCATGCCGCCAAAGACGACGACAGTTTGCAACTGGGTCCCGAAGAAGAGCATTATGTCTTATCGCGCCCCTGACCTGGCCGAAGAAAAACCTCAGCCCAAGGATGGTGAAGTCATCATGTTTACTGATCATATGAACCGGGGTTTTTCACCACCTGGCTCAAAATTCTTCAGAGATGTTCTGCATTTTGTCAAGCTTCATCCACAAGATCTTGGACCCAACTCCATATGAAACATCTGCAATTTTCAAGTTCTCTGCAAGGTTTATCTTCAAGGAGAACCTACTGTTGAACTCTTCAGAGAGTATTTCTATTTGAACCGCTAGAATGAATATACCAACGGCCCCAGCTTGGAACTTGGTGGAATTTCGATTCAGCGCAGACGGGATGCTGTATTTCCCTTAGTAGTCTTACCAAGCCATCCCAAGGATTGGAACCAAACTTGGTTTTATTGCAAAGACACGTCGCTAGCTGATGAGAAACCAATGCCGGGTTATCGCGCGGAGCGTCTTGACACTAAGTTTTCACTCCCTGACAAGCTTACTGCCAAGCTCATCCCAACCATCCAAAGGGTTCAAGCCTTGTTGGGAAACAACTAAACTGGAGTTGACTTGATCCACTGTTGGATCGCATGGCGGGTCATTCTACCTCTTGAGCACTGCGTTGGTTTTCCCCGAAGCGGAAGGGATGATGTAGCAAAGTAGTGTAAGTATTTCCCTCAGTTTTTGAGAACCAAGGTATCAATCCAGTAGGAGGCTACGCGCAAGTCCCTCGTACGTGCACAAAACAAATAAATCCTCGCAACCAACGCAAATAGGGGTTGCCAATCCCTATAAGGCCACTTACGACAGTGAGATCTGATAGATATGATACAGATAATATTTTTGGTATTTTTATGATAAAGATGCAAAGTAAAATAAAGGCAACGTAAACAACAAAGGAAATAACTAAGTAGTAGGAGAACAATATGATAAAGATAGACCCGGGGCCATAGGTTTCACTAGTGGCTTCTCTCGAGAGCATAAGTATTCTACGGTGGGTGAACAAATTACTGTTGATCAATTGACATAATTGAGCATAGTTATGAGAATATCTAGGTATGATCATGTATATAGGCATCACGTCCGTGACAAGTAGACCGACTCCTGCCTGCATCTACTACTATTACTCCACTCATCGACCACTATCCAGCATGCATCTAGAGTATTAAGTTAAAAACAGAGTAACGCCTTAAGCAAGATGACATGATGTAGAGGGATAAACTCATGCAATATGATGAAAACCCCATCTCACTACTAGGAAAAGGCATATACATAGAAGTTTAACAGTAGCGTGTGTTTATGACCCAACGCTACTAGTAGTTAGTAGTAGCGCTGGCTAGAAAGAGCGCTACTGGTATACGTTAGTAGCAGCGCTTGTTATATAAACCCACGCTACTGCTAAGTGTAACACACCACAATATCTGATCAATAAATATTAGCAGCGCTTGTCGCCCAACCAGCTCTACTGTTAGTTCTGGATCTATAGCGCCTGTTGGTATAAACGCGCTACTGCTATTTTGTCTATCTATAAAATTTTACCAGTAGCGTGTTTTTTATCCCGCGCTATAGGTAGTGCACCACCAGCCGTAGATATTTTGCAAGCTGCCATAGCAGTAGCGTGCATAGGAGACCCGCACTACTGCTATGCCCGGCACCCACCTACCATCTTTCCCCTCCTTCCTCCCCTTTCTTCTTCCTCCCCCTTCCTTTCTCTCCCTTTCCTTGCAGCTTGCTTGTTCCAATGCTCCCCCTCCACCACCCCTCCATTAGAGCCCTCCCTTCCCCTCTTCTTTGCCCTTCCATCACCCCCTCTTCTTTGCCCCTCCACCACACCCCTCCATTACAACTCCCTCCCTCCCCCTCTTCCTTGCCCTCCACCACCCCCTCTTCTTTGCCCTCCACCACCACCCCTCCATTAATGCCCTCCCTCCCCCTCTTCTTTTGCCTCCACCACCCCCTTCCATTAATGCCTTCCCTCTTCTCCTCTCCCTCTCCTCCCACTCTCTCCCTAGCTAGCTACCTAGTTAGAGCTATATATCTATAGAGCTACTAGGTAATTAAGAAGAAAGGTGCTCGATATCCCTCTCGACACATAGGTGAACAAAAAAAAGTGTTTGTGTGGATAGGGCCGAAACTATATATATATGGGCGATATGAGAATATACCGAATTGTGTGTGGCATAATTTGGGTCATGCGGGACCCGCATGTTCGAGACCTGCTTCGCAAGAAGACGACTAGCGACAGAGCTACTTCTAGAGAGGAGGCAAAACTGGCGAAACTGGAGGTAGACTCGATGACTCCTTTGTATGATGGTTGCAATAATCCTGAGGTGACCCGCTTGAGTTTCACACTAGAACTTCTAAAGATGAAGGCAAAAAACAAATGGACAGATACAAGCCTGGATGAGCTTCTGAAGTACCTAAAGATGGTTCTTCCCGCGGGAAGCCTGTGTCCTTCTAGTGTCGAGGAGGCAAAGAAAATCGTGTGCCCTCTTGATCTGCCACATATTAGATATCACGCATCCATCAATGATTGCATCATATATCGGAACGAGCACGCAGAAAATACCATCTGTCCAAAGTGCAATGCTTCACGATATAAAAAGGCCGGAAAGAAAGCTCCACAGAAAGCTTAATGATACTTTCCGATCACTCCGCGTCTACAGCGGTATTTCGTAGATCCTAAGGAAGCAAAGCTTATGCACTGGCACGCGGAGAGGGTGAAGCCAGATGACGGAGATGAGCTGAAGCTGAGACACCTCATAGATGCTAACCAGTGGAGAGCATTAAATGCTAAATTTGATTTTTTCGTAAATGATCCAAGGAACATCGTGCTTGGCGCTAGTAGTGATGGCATGAATCCATTTGGCAACCAGAACACCAATCATAGCACATGGCCCGTGTTTGTATGGATGTACAACCTCCCCCCTAGTTGTGCATGAAGGAAAAATACATACACATGGCTATGCTTATTAAAGGGCCGAGACAACCGGGAAATGATATAAATCTGTATCTCGGGTTACTGAAAGAGGAGTTACAGACCTTATGGACAACGCCGGCCAAGACATGGGATGCAAGAAAAGGTGAGTATTTCTACATGAGAGCCGCGCTGATCACGACGGTGCAGGACTATCTCGGTTACGGCTATCTCTCCGGCCAGGTGTGCCACGGATATTGCGGATGCACGAGGTGCATGGATGATACAACTTCTCTGTAGCTATCGAAAGATGGCGGGTCTTCGAAAATCATGTACATGGGGCATCGAAGACGGCTCGAGAAGGATGACCCATGGAGAAAGCATGGAGATCTATTCAATGGTAAGGCTGAGCATCGAGGTCCTCCACGTAAGTGTAGCGGTGCAGAAATATATGAGTTATTGAAGAACTAGAAAGAGTGCCCCTCGCCGGGAAAGATGAAGAAAAAGGCGCCGGAGCCCCTGCTGAAGGTATGGAAGACGAGATATGTTTTCTGGGACTTGGAATACTGGCCCATACTTGACACGCCTCATAGCCTTGATGAAATGCATATCACAAAAAATATCCTTGAGGTTTGCTTGGAATATTGATGAACATGCCGGAAGGACCAAGGATGGGCCGAAGGCAAGAAAAGACTTGGAATTTTTGAAAATCAGGAAAGATCTCCAAATGCCTGGTAAAAGGTCGTCATAGGAGACGAAGACGGAGACGGAAGATAGGGGCAAAAAAGTAAACAAGAAGGAAGAACAATATTGCCCCCCCTCTTGCTTCACCTTAGATCCGAAGGAGGTCAATCAATTGTTCAAGTGCCTTGCCAGAATCAAAGTTAGTTCCGGATACTGTGGGAAGATAAGCAGATATCTGGACACTAAGAAAAAAAGGTTCAGTGCGATGAAGTCTCACGACTGTCATGTGATGATGATGCAGTTACTCCCGGTTGCACTTAGAGGGGTTATGGACACACATGTGCGTGAGATGCTTACTGACCTATGCCACTTTTTTGATGTTATCTCTCGAAAGTCGATTAGTGTGAGGAAACTCCATAGGCTACAGGAAGAGATCGTTGTCATACTGAATGAGCTAGAGATGTACTTCCCGCCCGCGTTCTTTGATGTCATGGTGCATCTATGTGTCCACATCATGGACGACATCATGGACCTATGGCCGACATTCCTGCATAGCATGATGCCGCTCGAGAGGATGAATGGGGTCATCAAAGGATTCGTTCGTAACATGTCCCATCCAGATGGAAGCATAGCCCAGAGATATTTGACCAAATAGTGCTTCTCTTTCTGTGAGAGTTATCTGACCAAAGACCGTGTTGTTGGTTTGCCCGTCAACAAGCACTGTGGAAGGCTCGAAGGCGAAGGTCACACCAATGGTCATAGGGATGTGAATGTGTTACGCTCGGGCCGACAAAACGACATTGACAGGGCAAACTTAGTAGCACTAACACCTAGATGTGCTAGAAGATTTCGTGACACTGCACAAAGAGACCATCGCAAAGAAATACCGTGACCATGGGGTGCACAGGACGGACGCTGAAGTTATTAGAGAGCACAACTCCACTTTCGTGTGTTGGTTCAAAGAGAGAGTTCTGGCTAATCCACCAGAAGAGGGTTGTCCGAACGGAACACTCATATACGCCTTAGCACATGGCCCCTCGACCAACCTCGTGACTTATCAAGCATACGATATCAACGGATACACGTTCTACACGGAGGAGAAAGATATAAATAGTGATGACCAAAACTCAAGGGTGACGATGGAAGCCATGACCGGGAATGTAATTGAAAGATATTACGGAAGGGTCGAAGAGATATGGGAGCTTAACTTCTCTGGATTGCATAGCACGACGATGTTCCATGTCAGATGGGCTAAAAATGTACACAGAGAAATCCGACATTTCACTACCATGTGTATACCCGACTCCGATGATAGTGATACCGTCAACGCCATCACCAACAATGAGCCATGGGTACACGCTAAACACGTGACACAATGTTTCTTCATAACTGATCCGATCAATCCCAGCCATGTTGTCGTGAGGAGAAGCAAAAGGAGCATCGCCGGAATGGATGGAGTCACCAACGAGGAAGACTATGACCAGTACGGTGATCCGATGAGGGAAGATGATGCTGATGACGATGAAACATATGTCAAAAGAAGAATGAAGACTACATTACCTATGAAAGATCGTAATCCCTGGAGAAGGAAAAGTCACGACCATGGGCTCAATTATTCGACAACGAACAAAAGATGGAAGAAGATCAGTCCGAAGCGTCGTCGTCG
The DNA here is from genome assembly GCF_056163025.1 of Triticum urartu. Taxonomy (NCBI): domain Eukaryota; kingdom Viridiplantae; phylum Streptophyta; class Magnoliopsida; order Poales; family Poaceae; genus Triticum; species Triticum urartu. The sequence goes on along the minus strand of NC_141879.1, from coordinate 709,424,863 downwards.
CCCAAGCTGACAAACTAATTATTATCTGGAGGGTAACAATGGTATTGCTCTAACGGCAGACCAAATTAAAGGAAGGAAAGTGCAAAAGAAAGATAAGAAAAAGAAAAGTGCAAATGAAAGAAAAAGAAAAAGAAAGGAAGTTTTACAAAATGAAATGAAAAGAAAAAGAAAAAGGAACTAATAAGTTTTGGAAAATGAAATGCAAGAAAAAAAAATAAAAAAAGAAAAAAAGTTAGCAGTAGCGCATTTTATCCTGGGAAGCGCTACAGCTAAGAAAAAGATTTTTTTTAAAAAAACTAGCAGTAGCATGTTTTTTCTGGACAAGTGCTATAGCTAACTTAGCTATAGCGTGTTTTGCCAACAAGCGCTATAGCTAATTTAACTATAGCACCGGTCCGCTAGCCCCCTCTTTCTGTCTCTCTCACTCGCGCCGCTTGTCAATCCCCTCTCTGACGCCACCGCCTACGCCAGCGCCGCCCGGCCCCTCCCTGCCCTGCCCACGCCGCCGCCGACGCCAGCCCCGCCCCGCCCACGCCGCCGCCAACGCCAGCCCCGCCCCGCCCCGCCTCGACCCCATCCCGCTCCGGTATGCCCCCCCCGCCCCCTCTTCCTTCCTCTCTGACCCCTCAGCCCTGGCTCTCTCTCTGACCCCCTCCCACTCTCTGCAGATCAGCGACCCGGCGACCCTGAAACCGGCCATGGACCCTGCCCCCTTCAGCGCCTCCCTCCGTGAATAAGCCGGCAACGCCCAGCAATGCGTGCGAGCACTAGACAGGTTAGTGCTAGTTAGTGTTAGTTAGCTTAATTTGCTTAATTTTCTCTTAGTGTTAGTTAGCTTAATTTGCTGTTAGTGCTAGTTAGTTAATTGTTGTTAGTGTTAGTTAGTGTTAGTGTTAGCCCAGTGATAGTTAGTTAGTGTTAGTTAGCTTAATTTGCTGTTAGTGTTTGTTTTTAAATGAAAATGGAAATGAAAATTACAGTTTTTGAAAATTAGCTTATGTAGTTGCTGTCCATTTTGAAAATGAGAATTTTTAATGGAAGTGTTTGAAAATTTGGTCACTCTCTCTCTGCAGATCGAAGCTAGGTGCAGATCGACGAGGAGGAGAAGGACGCCCTCAACCCCCCAGCCCCCTCTACCCCGGCGACCCCGACCCCGAGGTGCGCCACCCCCTGTTCCCTCCCTCTTCATATGTCAGCACATAATGATGCAAGTGGGAGTGTTCATAATGTGGCTGTTAAAGTGTTCATAATGATGCAATGGGGAGTGGAGCTGTTAGATTGGTTAATGAGCTGTTAGATTGGTATAGTTGATCTTTTTTGCATCAGTTGGGCAGCAATGTTCATGATTGTGTATATGTCAGCAGCAACAAAGTGACCTATGTTTTGCCGGAAATGTTGATTCATTTCCATTCCGGCAAATTTCAGGCGCTCTATATGTGCACTTTCTAGCAAAGGTCATGCTGAAATTTTCCGTGAATTTCGGCATGACTTGTGCTAGAAAGTTTGACGTACCGAGTGCTCGAGATTTGTCGCTCCGGGAATGAAACGACATTTCCGGTAAAACAAAGGTCACTTTTTTTGTCATTATTCACTTTATTATATAAAGCTCGATAATTAAACAACTACGACATTGAACCCTAGGAAACATGACCGACACCGATGAGGCCGGAGGTTCTCAGTCCCAATTAGGTCAAGCACACGCCTACCTCGACTTTCTGGCGGATCAGGAGAGACAGGAAGCTGGGTGTCCGGACCGCCTTGTCATGGCGGATGACGACGGTGGTGGCGCCAGCGCCGACACTGATGCCACCAACGACACCGGCACTGATGATGTTCCTAACTGCAGCAGGGAAGGTGGGACCTCCCAAGCCAGTGAGGGACAGAAGGAAAAGAGGACACAACACACAAATGAGCTCGGCACCAGAAGAATGGTGGTCACGGTGGTGCACCCTGGCGAGTTGAGCCAATAGAGCCGCGAGAAGTGGCAGTGTGTTACGACAACCAACTAGGATGCATCCTACGGGATACCGCTAACATCAACACCACAAAAATATAGAAGGATGAACATTTGAAGAAGCAGCTTCTAACTAGGTTGCACGCAAGATTCCAGTTCCCCGGTCGGAATGACGATGTCGACCCATGGGATGATGAGGGCATGAAAAAAACAACAACAAAGTCCTAGGGAAGTTCAGCAACGCATTGAGCGCTTGGAAAACTAGGGTGAAAAGGGTGATTCAAGTAGACCATGAAAACCTATGCCGAGATTGTTGCAGACAATCCGAAAATTACGATAGAGGACTTTGAAAGGTTCAAGGAGACTTGCAATGAAGAAGCTGCTAAGGCCAGGACGAAGAGAGGCAAGCAGCTGCAGGCAAAGAACATGGGGAACCACCGCCTTGGAAGTCGTGGTTACATGGGAAAGAGGCCCGTGTGGGCTAAGGAGGACGCAAAACGTGAACGTCAGGGGATTCCAGACCCATTGGCTGAGTTCACCGACCAGCAGGAGCACGACTTCATCAGGGCCAGATTCTCATGGGACCCCAAGAAAATGATTTTTTTCACTGACGGGCCGACTAGGAAATTCATGAGATTACTGTTAATTATCCTTTTTACCACCTTACATATTAGGTTCTGATCAACGAAGTCTACTACATTCTAGTCTCATTCGTAAATGATTCACAGTCCATTTTGCAGAGAGAGAAACACAAGCTTGTGGCCGAGAGCGACTCGTCGACTCAGTCGACTCAGTCGTCGGCGAAGTACAAGTGGGACACTCCTTTCAATCGGGCCATGAACATAATGATGGGACACCCGCCCGGCCAGCGGCCGCAATATGGCGTGTGCATGGCGCCGGGGATGGGGCCACTTGGAAGTACTATTATAACGAGGACCCCGAGGCCAAAAGACAGAGAAAGAAGTTCAGTCAAGTGACTATCGACGAGAAGGTGGCGCGGGCGATGCAGAAAGCAAAAGCTGAGACCAAAGTTGAGATAATCGCTGCCTGTAGAGATGATATGGTGGCTGCCTTTACAAGCTTGATTCCAACAGTGGTCACATGGGTGCAACAAAATCCAAACGCGCCACCAAGTGATTTTCCCATGCCAGCTTCACCGGGAGCAAGTCAATGAACACCGCACCCATACCCATACCTAGTATGGAAACCGCACCCGCACCTCCTCCAGCACCTGCTCCTGCACCCAGCTCTCACAGCAGCCCTAGCTCTGTCTCTGGCTTGAATGTTGGGCCGTCGACATTGGCTGAGCTCGACGCCCTCACAGTAAATACGCGTCATCGCACCTTCATCAACTCAACTAATTAATTAATCTTCAGTTGTCGTTCTTTTTGGATCTCTGACGCCGCACATATATGTCTTTGTAGGCCGACTCCACTCCGTGCACCCTCCTTTACAACATGAAGGGCGGGTTGGTGGAAGTGGGGAAGGGTACTATAGTGAAGCCTAAGGATAGATTGTTTGACCGCTGGCAGATGCCTAATAATGCCTTAAGGGTCTCCGTGGCGAGTGTGAAAGAGGGCTATGAGGGTCTCCCTCGTCCGATACAAACCGATGGAGAGGATGACGAGACCCCCACGCAGCTTGGGCAATGCAAAAATTGGCCGATCCTATGGCCAAAAAATCTTCTTCGTGTCGAGGTGGCCGGGAGCACACCAACGGGACCACAGGAAGGTATGACCACAACACCACCTACACAAGTAAAACCATCGTCTGTGCTGCTTGCTGAGATCGAGAGACATGAGGAAGGAGGGCCAACCGTTCCGCCGGCAGATGATGCCATCTGCCCCATGGAAGAGGCCGACAATGACCCTAACCAGTATTTCAATACTGCCTTTGACAACGAAGTAACAATGAGTCAACCATATGAATATGAGATGCATGTACCAGAGCCGGAACGTCCTCGGGAGTGCAAGAAGTCTTTGTTCATGCAATCCTCGCAGGACACGCCTCCAGATGCCGGCTCCACCCAAGCTCAACTGATTAGCCAGAGTCGTCCAAAGCTGAGCCCGACAACAGTAGGCGTGGTGCTCAGGGAGGGTCTGACGGACCCACCAGCACCTGAGCCCACCAAGAAGAAATAGAGGAAGAGACCGGCAGCGAGAAAATCCTATAAAGCTGGCAACGTTGGTTCTAGCAGCCAGCCGCCTTCGACCAAGGTTGACCGTGTACCGATGAAACATGCGCCATTAATCCATGTCGCGGGAGAGCCAATGGCACCGGCGAATGCACTAGATGCCATAGAAGGGGATCTTAGGAGACTCCATGACCGTGTGCTTTCGACAGAGAGAAGCCTCCTCGCCTCGGATGATCCAGGATACCCACTTTATACGGTTCATGTGCCGAGCAGTTGCAAGATGTATGTCCACACATGCCTCGCGAACCTCTTCTTCCTGAGGTTTGATTACATCTTCAAGATGTTTCAAATGAGGACACTCGATTTTACCTTCGTCCGCCTGTATGCGCTGCACATGAACTACATCGTCAGGAGAGAGCAAGTCACCGGTCTTGCGGTCGCGGACCCATACTACATGCATGAGGGCTTCTTGTCGATCAACGACGCCAACCGTCAATATGTGAGTCAGTACATCGAAGAATTCTTGCTCAGCAAGAAACGATTCTCCTACCTTGTCATCCCAGGTAAGTCATTCGCCGATAGCACTATAACACATACATCCTTTCGTGCATTTCAATAGTTACTTTGCATGCATGGAGGCTAAACTTGATCGTGTATTTTGCGCAGCAGGGGGTGTCGTGCTGTTCTCATTGTTCTTTACCCGCGTTTCTCCCGCGCTCTATATTTGGACCTGTCGAAGACAATACAGAAGAAAGATTACACACACATAAAGTATGTTCTGGACAGAGCGATGCTGGGCTTCAGTATGCGGGGTAGCTACATCCAATGCAAAAAAACAAATAAGGTCGGGCTTTGTTTCAGCCGCAAGAGTGACTTCTGTTGCATCCAGCATCCGGCAAGAAGTGAGAATGATGGATTCTACATCATCCATCTAATGATGGAGTACAGAAGGGATGTGCAATCACTTTGCATGAAATCTTCATCTGATACCCATATCCAGAGATGGGCCGAAGCCTTTGGAGCCGTGTCGGATAATCGACTTCGAAACAATTTCTAACGGATCCAACAGGAAATTGCGTCCATCATCATCTAAGATGTCCTCGAAGAGAATGGGATGTTCTACGGCGGCCCAATATAACGAGCTAACATCCGAACCTGCATTTCCCTATAGCATCAGGACATGATGCCTTTCACTAAGCTTGGGTGCACCCTTCCGGACATGGACAGATGGGAAGCGTGCACTGCTTAAAAACAATGTGTCTGTTTAGTTACTTGTTACTTTCTGTACGACGAAACTTCGAATCTCTCAGTACGATGAAACTATTAGATGTATGGTGCCGCGCTCTAGTTAATTACTTTTGGTACGATGAAATTTGTTAACTATTTTTACTATATATGTTGCTTCTATTTCATAACTGTTTTGTTGAATTCGCTTCATGGTATATATATGTGCATCTCTGACAGGTATATAGATCAACGATGGCGAGGAAGTGGTATATAGTGTATGTAGGGCATGTTCCGGGTGTGTATGATGAGTGGCCAGAGTGTCAGGCCCAAGTCTCTGGCTTTTCCGGCAGAAGCCAGAAAGGGTTTGATAGCAGAGTGGAAGCCGAAGCTAGTTACTTGAGATTCATAGCACAACAGGGGATTCAGAACCAGCACCGCTGCAAAAACTACTACATCATACCGCTTTTGATCATCGTGATCGCTCTTATCGTGTATGTCTTAGTTTAGGTAGATGATGAAACATGTTTCTACGGTGACAATGTAAGAGACATGTGATCATTAACTTGTATCGCTATTTCGAGATGATGATGAGATCGACATCATTTGTGTTGAGACTATGTTGATATGATGAGACTATCTTGTACCACTTCGATGATGGTGATGAGACATTCCTTTTTAATATAGTTCCAGTGTATGTGTATGTTGTAACTGTATAAAACATGAAAAAATACGAATACAACAACATAAAAAAATACTAGCATTAGCGTGGGGTATTGGAGTAGTAGCAGCGCTGCTTACCAGTAGCGTTTTTTTGAAGGTACACGCTACTAGTATTAGTAGTAGCGATGGACAGAGGCGCGCTACTGCTAGATATGGATAGCAGTAGCGCTGGTTCAAACAAGCGCTAATGCTCAAAAATAGCTGTAGCGCCGTAACAGTAGCGTGCCTGCCCGCGCTACTAATAGCCAAAAAACCAGCACTACTGGTAAGGGTTTTCCTAGTAGTGTCTTGTTATCCTCGATGGCAACAATACAATATGTGCCTTGCTACCCCTACTGTCACTGGGAAAGGACACCGCAAGATTGAACCCAAAGCTAAGCACTTCTCCCATTGCAAGAAAGATCAATCTAGTAGGCCAAACCAAACTGATAATTCGAAGAGACTTGCAAAGATAACCAATCATATATAAAAGAATTCAGAGATGATTCAAATATTATTGATTGATAGACTTGATCACAAACCCACAATTCATCGGTCTCAACAAACACAACGCAAAAAGAAGATTACATCGAATTGATCTCCACAAGAGAGGGGGAGAACATTGTATTGAGATCCAAAAAAGAGAGAAGAAGCCATCTAGCTACTAACTATGGACCCGTAGGTCTGAGGTAAACTACTCACACTTCATCGGAGAGGCTATGGTGTTGATGTAGAAGCCCTCCGTGATCGATGCCCCCTCCGGCGGAGCTCCTGAACAGGCCGCAAGATGGGATCTCGTGGATACAGAAAGTTACGATGGTGGAATTAGGGTTTTGGCTCCGTATCTCACTACTAGGGAAAACCCTAGTAGTAGCGCGGGTTTTGAGGCTAGCAGCAGCGCGGGTGGCCGTGCTACTAATAAGGCGCTACAGCTAACTTATAGTAGTAGCACAGTCCTTATCCGCGCTACTACAGTTGACGATATCAGCAGCGCTTTTTATGAACGCGCTACTATTACTTAGCTGTAGCGATTTCGCAGTCCCTCGCTACTGCTATATCTTTCATCATTTTCCCCCGTACCCCTTTCCCTTTTAGTTTCCCTTTCAGATACTAGATACTAGGTACTGCTAGTAGATATCAAATTCATAAACCATTACTGGGTAGTACTCCCTTCGTTCCAAATTACTCATCGTGGTTTTAGTTCAAACCACGAGGAGTAATTTGGAATGAAGGGAGTACTAGATAACAATTTAATGCATAGTCAACATGCATCCTCAAGCAGTACAAGGTCATATCAACGGCGATCATCATATGTAGTTCTAGATGATATCGACGACGATCATCATATGTAGTTCTAGATGATATAGCCACACACACATACGTAGTTCTAGATGATATAGCCACACACACATATGTAGTTCTAGATGCTATCGAAGACAATCATCATCCTCAAGCCTGGGCGGTTGGTGTTCCTGATAGTAATTAGGATGACCTGTCCAACACGAAGATTCTTGCCATCGAGGAATTTCTTTCACCCAACCGAGTTTAAGTGTGTGCGACCGTCCGTGTCCACGCGGTAAGTACAGGTTGTGACGAAGCCCCTTGCAATAAGGCATAGTCCAGCTGAGCCTTCTTCATCAGGCTCGATACCATAACTCACAGATATGCTCTTTGCCAATTTATGAATAAGAAGAACATTTCAACTAATAAATAGCCTCGCAAATAAGTACATATGGATTATCTACACTATTAATAGTTTCCTTATATTCTACACTAATAAGCATGTGATCGAACTCTACACTAAAACATATCATCGACTAGATTCCACACAACATACCATATCATTGGACTGTACACTAAGTATTTCATCGGATAATTTGCATTTGTAAGTATAACATACCATATCATGTCGATCAACCATGGTATTTGTCAGGCGGGTCACGAATGGCACCCCGACAAAGTCAGCACATGGCGGAATTATGTCCCACAGGTTGAACACCTCCTCCTCGCTCAGCCTTGTTCTTTGAGCTATGATGGCTTCATGAAGTGGGTCCTCATCTTCTTCATCGAGTGGGTCCTCATTATCTTCATCATCTTCATCATCTTCGTCATCTTCATCATCTTCCACCAGGTTGAGATAAATGACATCCAGCTTGGGTCTTTCTGCTCTGAAGGAGAAGCTGATCAACTCACCACCAGTAAGACGCATGTGAGCGACGAAATAGGCCCATCCATCTCCTCCAATTTGCGACATATTGCGTCCTTTCTCGACCTCCATAGTGTATGGCCCCCCAGGAGCCTCAAATGTCACAGTGTCTCCTGTCAGCTTGTTGAATTTCAACCTCACATTGCATGGGACGATCTATGTAAAATAAGAAAAATGACACAATGCAGTAATGCCAACACTAAAAATAAAATAGTTATTACATTTCATCTAATTTCTTACCGCCACATGAAGAAAACCCGTCTGGAAGTAGATGCCGAGTAGCGTGCCAGTTGCAAGGCTGCTGGCGCACCTTGACTTGCACAGTAGACATAGTGGTGGTGGTGGTGGCGCCATTTTTCCTAAAGCAATATGAGCAAAGGATTAACAATCCACTTGATAGGAAAGAAAAATAGTAGCATGAGATAGTTTTGGTTCTTCCGCGAGAAGCAATTTGATGGACAATTATAACCCTAAGATCTAGTAACATATTAGATGACAAGGTACCACCTACATTTTGCCAAAAAGTAACTAAATCAACTAAATGAAAATGTTCTAAATCAACTAAATGAAAATGATGCATACTAAATCAAAATGTTCTAAATCAACTAAATGAACTAGCCTACTAAATCAACTAAATCAAAATGTTCTAAATCAACTAGCCTACTAAATCAACTAAATCAAAATGTTCTAAATCAACTAGCCTACTAAATCAACTAAATAAAAATGTTCTAAATCAACTAAATGAACTAGCCTACTAAATCAACTAAATCAAAATGTTCTAAATCAACTGAATCAACTAGCCTACTAAATCAACTAAATCAAAATGTTCTAAATCAACTAAATCAACTAGCCTACTAAATCAACTAAATCAAAATGTAGGGAGGACGGAGGAGGAGGCCGGTACCGAGTCCAGCAAGGAGGAGGGGCCGGCCGGCGGCCAGTGGAGGGAGGACGGAGGAGGAAGGAGGAGCGAGGAAGGGCCGGCCGGCGGCTAGTGGAGGGAGGACGGATGAGGAAGGCGGAGCGAGGAGGGGCCGGCCAACGGCGAGTGGAGAGGGAGGAGGGGCGACGGAGGAGGACTGACGCGGGGGATTGAGAGGGATCCAGTGAGTGTGTGACTGTGAGTGGATCGGATAGAGGACATAGGGTGGGAGATGGAATGGCTTAGCAGTAGCGCGCTATAGAGAAAGACGCTACTGCTAAACTACATAGCAGCAACGCCTTTCACAAAGAAGCGCTACTGCTATGTGTCAGCATGTAAAAATAGACTTATAGTTCAATGTATCAAAAATACATTGATCATCAACGATCTTTTTGTGTACAATCTGATTTGTCAATATGAGTCCTCACCGGTTTAGGAACAAGTGAAGACTCATATTGCAGCCACAAATTCTACACATAGAGTTCAATGAAGACCAAGTGCTTGCCAAAGTTTGAGAAGTAACATATTTAAGGTGGTAGAAACTCTCCTCACAGAGCGAGGTGGGACTAAATTTTTGCAGTAAACTTAGCAGTAGCGCTTATTGGCGAAATGCGATGCTACTATGCTACGTAGTAGTAGAGCCTGTCGTTTATAAAACGTTGCTGCTATAGCTAGCCTCGCTACGGCCTCGTGGGAATTATAGCAGTAGCGCGTCTTTGAGCTGGCGCGCTACTGCTATATTTATTTCTGCAGCGAGTTACTCTTGAGCTAGCTACTACTAATTAGCAGCAGCACCTTATTTTAAAGAGCGCTGCTGATAAGATTCTGTGTATAGGCTTTTCCCTAGTACTGTCTGATCGTTTGGGGGTACGTGGATATATATAGGAGGAAGGAGTACGTCGGTGGAGCAACAGGGGGCCCACGAGGGTGGAGAGCGTGCCTGGGGGGGGGGTAGGCGCGCCCCCTACCTCGTGGCCTCCTCTTTTCTTTCTTGACGTAGGGTCCAAGTCTCCCGGGTCTTGTTCATTGAGAAAATCATGTTCCCAAAGGTTTCATTCCGTTTGGATTCCGTTTAATATTCCTTTTCTTCGAAACCCTAAAATAGGCAAAAAAACAGCAATTCTGGGCTGCGCCTCTGATTAATAGGTTAGTCCCAAAAATAATATAAAAGTGGATAATAAAGCCCAATAATGTCCAAAACAGTAGATAATATAGCATGGAGCAATCAAAAATTATAGATACGTTGGAGACGTATCAAGCATCCCCAAGCTTAATTCCTGCTCATCCTCGAGTAGGTAAATGATAAAAACAGAATTTTTGATGCGGAGTGCTACTTGGCATAATTTTAATGTAATTCTTCTTAATTGTGGTATGAATATTCAGATCCGAAAGATTCAAGACTAAAGTTCATATTGACATAAAAATAATAATACTTCAAGCATACTAACAAAGCAATTATGTCTTCTCAAAATAACATGGCCAAAGAAAGTTATCCAAACAAAATCATATAGTCTGGCTATGCTCCATCTTCACCACACAAAAAATTTAAATCATGCACAACCCCGATGACAAGCCAAGCAATTGTTCCATACTTTTGACATTCTCAAAACTTCTTCAATTTTCACGCAATACATGAGCGTGAGCCATGGACATAGCACTATAAGTGGAATAGAATGGTGGTTGTGGAGAAGACAAAAAGGGAGAAGATAGTCTCACATCAGCTAGGCGTATCAACGGGCTATGGAGATGCCCATCAATAGATATCAATGTGAGTGTGTAGGGATTACCATGCAACAGATGCACTAGAGCTATAAGTATATGAAAGCTCAAAAAGAAACTAAGTGGGTGTGCATCCAACTTGCTTGCTCATGAAGACCTAGGGCATTTTAAGGAAGCCCATCATTGGAATATACAAGCCAAGTTCTATAGTGAAAAATTCCTACTAGTATATGAAAGTGATAACATGAGAGACTCTCTACTATGAAGATCATGGTGCTACATTGAAGCACAAGTGTGGTAAAAGGATAGTAGCATTGTCCCTTCTCTCTTTTTCTCTCATTTTTTTATTTGGGCCTTTTCTCTTTTTTATGGCCTCTTTTCTTTCTCTTTTTATTTATTTATTTTTCATCCGGAGTCTCATCCCGACTTGTGGGGGAATCATAGTCTCCATCATCCTTTCCTCACTGGGACAATGCTCTAATAATGATGATCATCACACTTTTATTTTTCGTACAACTCAACAATTACAACTCAATACTTAGAACAAAATATGACTCTATATGAATGCCTCCGGCGGTGTACCGGGATATGCAATGAATCAATAGTGACACATATGAAAGAATTATGAATGGTGGCTTTGCCACAAATACGATGTCAACTACATGATCATGCTAAGCAATATGACAATGATGGAGTGTGTCATAATAAACGGAATGGCGGAAAGTTGCATGGCCATATATCTCGGAATGGCTATGGAAATGCCATAATAGGTAGGTATGGTGGCTGTTTTGAGGAAGGTATATGGTGGGTGTATGATACCGGCGAAAGGTGCGTGGTATTAGAGAGGCTAGGAAAGATGGAAGGGTGAGAGTGCGTATAATCCATGGACTCAACATTAGTCCTAAAGAACTCATATACTTATTTCAAAAATCTACAAGTTATCAAAGAAAAGTATTATGCGCATGCTCCTAGGGGGATAGATTGGTAGGAAAAGACCATCGCTCGTCCCCGACCGCCACTCATAAGGAAGACACTCAATAAATAAATCATGCTCCGACTTCATCACATAACGGTTCACCATACGTGCATGCTACGAGAATCACAAACTTTAACACAAGTATTTATTAAATTCACAACTACTCAACTAGCACAACTTTAATATTACCATCTTCATATCTCAAAACAATTATCAAGCATCAAACTTCTCATAGTATTCAACACACCCATAAGAAAGTTTTATTATTAATCTTGTATACCAAGCATATTAGGATTTTAAGAAAATTACCATGCTATTAAGACTATCAAAATAATCTAAGTGAAGCATGAGAGATCAATAGTTTCTATAAAACAAATCCTCCACTGTCCTCTAAAAGAGGTAAGTGAAGCACTAGAGCAAAACTATATAACTCAAAAGATATAAGCGAAGCACATAGAGTGTTCTAACAAATTCCGAATCATGTATGTCTCTCTCAAAAGGTGTGCACAGCAAGGATGATTGTGGTAAAATGAAAATTAAAGACTCAAATCATACAAGACTCGCCAAGCAAAACACATATCATGTGGCGAATAAAAATATAGCTCCAAGTAAAGTTATCGATAGAAGTAGACCAAAGAGGGGATGCTTTCGGGGGCATCCCCAAGCTTTGGCTTTTAGGTGTCGTTATATTATATTGGGGGTGCCATGGGAATCCCCAAGATTAGGCTCTTGCCACTCCTTATTCCATAATCGATCAAATCTTTACCCAAAACATGAAAACTTCACAACACAAAACTTAAAGTAGAAAATCTCGTGAGCTCCGTTAGCGAAAGAAAATAAAAGACCACTTCAAGGTACTGTAATGAACTCCTTATTTATTTATATTGGTGTTATACCTACTGTATTCCAACTTATATATGGTTTATAAACTATTTCACTAGCCATATATTCATCAAAATAAGCAAACAACACATGAAAAACCGAATCTGTCGAAAACAGAACAGTCTGTAGTAATCTGTAGCTAGCGCAAGATCTAGAACCCCAAAAATTCTAAAATAAATTTCTGGACGTGAGGAATTTATCTATTAATAATCTTCAAAATTAATTAACTAAATAGCACTTTCCAAATAAAAATTTCAGTACTTCTCGTGAGCGCTAAAGTTTCTGTTTTTTACAGCAAGTTCAACAAGACTTTCCCCAAGTCTTCCCAATGGTTCTACTTGGCACAAACACTAATTAAACACAAAAAACACAAACAAAACAGAGACTAGATAAATTATTTATTACTAAACAGGATCAACAAGCAAGGAATAAAAATAAAATTGGGTTGCCTCCCAACAAGCGCTATCGTTTAACGCCCCTAGCTAGGCATAACAAGCAATAATAGATCGAGGTATTGCCATCTTTGGTAGGCAATACATAAGTGGATCTCATAATAGATTCATAAGGTAATTTAATTTTCTTTTAGGAAAGTGTTCCATGTCTTTCCTTAATGGAAATTGGAATCTAATATTTCCTTCCTTCATATCAATAATTGCACCAATCGTTCTAAGGAAAGGTCTACCAAGAATAATATGACATGAAGGATTGCAATCTATGTCAAGAACAATAAAATCTACGGGGACATAATTCCTATTTGCAACAATAAGAACATCATTAATTCTTCCCATAGGTTTCTTAATAGTGGAATCCGCAAGGTGCAAGTTTAGAGAGCAATCATCAAAATCACAGAAACCTAACAAATCACACAAAGTCTTTGGAATCGTGGAAACACTAGCACCCAAATCACATAAAGCATAGCATTCATGATATTTAATTTTAATTTTAATAGTTGTTTCAAACTCATCATAAATTTTTCTAGGGATAGAAACTTCCAATTCAAGTTTTTATTCATAAGATTGCATCAAGGCATCAACGATATGTTTAGTAAACGGTTTATTTTGACTATAAGCGTGAGGAGAATTTAGCACGGATTGCAACAAGGAAATACAATCAATCAAAGAGAAATTTTCTTAATTAAATTACTTGAAATCCATAATAGTGGGTTTAGCAACATCTAGGGTTCTAATTTCTTCAATCCCACTTTTATCAAATTTAGCATCAAGATCAACAAATTCCGAATTCTTAGAACGCCTTCTAGGTAAAGGTGGATCATATTCAGTCCCATCATTATCAAGATTCATATTTCAAAACAATGATTTAATAGGGCACACATCAATAACTTTTAGATCTTCATCTTTATTTTCATAGGAACTAGAAGAACACGCTCTTATAAAGGCATCTTTCTTAGCACGCATCCTAGCGGTTCTTTCTTTGCATTCATCAATGGAAATTCTCATGGCTTTGAGAATCTCATTGATATCATGCTTAGGTGGAATAGATCTAAGTTTCAAAGAATCAACATCAAGAGAAATTCTATCAACGTTCCTAGCCAAATCAGCAATCTTAAGCAATTTTTCTTCAATCATAGCATTAAAATTCTTTTGCAAAGTAATAAGTTCTTTAATATTAGATTCAAAATCAGAGGGCATATTATTATAATTTCCATAAGAATTGTTGTAGGAATTACCATAATTATTAGAGGGATTACTAGGATAAGGCCTAGGATTGAAATTTCCTCTATATGCGTTGTTACCAAAATTGTTCCTACCAACAAAATTCACATCCATAGATTTATTATTATTCTCAACCAAAGTAGACAAGGGTATATCATTAGGATCAGAAGAAACACTCTTATTAGTAAATAATTTCATAAGTTCATCCATCTTTCCACTCAAAACATTAATTTCTTGTATCGCATGCAACTTTTTATTAGTAGATCTTTCAGTATGCCATTGAGAATAATTAACCATAATATTATCTAGGAGTTTAGTAGCTTCTCCTAAAGTGATTTCCATAAAAGTGCCTCCTACGGCCGAATCTAAAAGATTTCTAGAAGAAAAATTCAATCCGGCATAAAAAATTTGTATAATCATCCACAAATTTAAACCATGAGTAGGGCAATTACGTATCATTAATTTCATTCTCTCCCAAGCTTGTGCAACATGTTCATGATCAAGTTTATTAAAGTTCATTATATCGTTTCTAAGAGAGATGATCTTAGCAGGAGGAAAATACTTAGAGATAAAAGCATCTTTGCACTTATTCCATGAATCAATACTATTTTTAGGCAAAGACGAAAACCAAGTTTAGCACGATCTCTAAGCGAAAAAGGAAATAGCTTCAATTTAACAATATCATTATCCACATCTTTCTTCTTTTGCATGTCACACAAATCAACGAAGCTATTTAGATGGGTAGCGACATCTTCACTAGGAAGGCCGGAAAACGGATCTTTCATGACAAGATTCAGCAAAGCAGTATGAATTTCACAAGATTCAGCATCGGTAAGAGGAGCAATCGGAGTGCTAATAAAATCATTGTTGTTGGTATTGGTGAAGTCACACAATTTAGTATTATCTTGAGCCATCGTGACAAGCAAGAAAACTAACACACAAGCAAACAAAAAGCAAGCGGGCAAAAAGAGGCAAATAGAGAAAGAGAGGAAGGATAGAGAGAGAGGGCGAATAAAACATTAAGGGTGAAGTGAGGAGAGGAAAACGAGAGGCAAATGGCAAATAATGTAATGCGGGAGATAAGGGTATGTGATGGGTACTTGGTATGTTGACTTTTGCGAAGACCTCCCAGGCAACGGTGCTAGAAATCCTTCTTGCTACCTCTTGAGCACTGTGTTGGTTTTCCCCGAAGAGGAAGGGATGATGCAACAAAGTACCGTCAGTATTTCCCTCAGTTTTTGAGAACCAAGGTATCAATCCAGTAGGAGGGTACGCGCGAGCCCCTCATACCTGCACAAAACAAATAAATCCTCGCAACCAACGCAAATAGGGGTTGTTAATCCCTATAAGGCCACTTACGAGAGTGAGATCTGATAGATATGATTAAGATAATATTTTTGGTATTTTTATGATAAAGATGCAAAGTAAAATAAAGGTAAAGTAAATAGCAAAGGAAATAAGTAAGTAGTAGGAGATCAATATGGTAAAGATAGACCCGGGAGCCATAGGTTTCACTAGTGGCTTCTCTCGAGAGAATAAGTATTCTACGGTGGGTGAACAAATTACTTTTGAGCAATTGACAAAATTGAGCATAGTTACAAGAATATCTAGGTATGATCATGTATATAGGCATCACGTCCGAGACAAGTAGACCGACTCCTGCCTGCATCTACTACTATTACTCCACTCATCGACCGCTATCCAGCATGCATCTAGAGTATTAAGTTAAAAACAGAGTAACGCCTTAAGCAAGATGAAATGATGTAGAGGGATAAACTCATGCAATATGATGTAAACCCCATCTTGTTATCCTCGATGGCAACAATACAATACGTGCCTTGCTGCCCCTACTGTCACTGGGAAAGGACACCGCAAGATTGAACCCAAAGCTAAGCACTTCTCCCATTGCAAGAAAGATCAATCTAGTAGGCCAAACCAAACTGATAATTCGAAGAGACTTGCAAAGATAACCAATCATATATAAAAGAATTCAGAGATGATTCAAATATTATTGATTGATAGACTTGATCACAAACCCACAATTCATCGGTCTCAACAAACACAACGCAAAAAGAAGATTACATCGAATTGATCTCCACAAGAGAGGGGGAGAACATTGTATTGAGATCCAAAAAAGAGAGAAGAAGCCATCTAGCTACTAACTATGGACCCGTAGGTCTGAGGTAAACTACTCACACTTCATCGGAGAGGCTATGGTGTTGATGTAGAAGCCCTCCGTGATCGATGCCCCCTCCGGCGGAGCTCCTGAACAGGCCGCAAGATGGGATCTCGTGGATATAGAAAGTTACGGCGTTGGAATTAGGGTTTTGGCTCCGTATCTGATCGTTTGGGGGTATGTGGATATATATAGGAGGAAGGAGTACGTCGGTGGAGCAACAGGGGGCCCACAAGGGTGGAGGGCGCGCCTAGGGAGGGGGGGGGTAGGCGCACCCCCCTACCTCATGGCCTCCTCTTTTCTTTCTTGATGTAGGGTCCAAGTCTCCCGGGTCTTGTTCATTGAGAAAATCACTTTCCAGAAGGTTTCATTCCGTTTGGACTCCGTTTGATATTCCTTTTCTTCGAAACCCTAAAACAGGCAAAAATCAGCAATTCTGGGTTGGGCCTCCAGTTAATAGGTTAGTCCCAAAAATAATATAAAAGTGGATAATAAAGCCCAATAATGTCCAAAACAGTAGATAATATAGCATGGAGCAATCAAAAATTGTAGATACATTGGAGACGTATCAGTCATCCCTCTGAGCCGCCGCTCTGACTTGATGTATAACTACGCCGGAGGACCAGATGACCCTCTGCGTCATAGTTCTCTATAGCTGACTGAAGAGGCCATTGTTGAAATGTGAACCACCCTTGTAAACAGTAAATACGAGGACTACAGTAAAGTTGGATTGAATCCTTTCTGCAAACTTAACCCGGCACCAGAGGTAAATCCCCTTGACCCCCTTTTTCCTTCAGTAGTTAAGTACTTGCATGAGTTTTAACCTGTTATTTACCTACATGCCAAATCTCACTTTTGGAAGGCCGAATATGATCATAAAGCTGCCAAGAAGGCTAGAGCCGCCGCCATAGCCGCCAAGCAGACAACCCGAAAATCTAAGAAGAAAAGAACTGCTTCTGATATGTTTAAGCTGTATGATGTTTCTGAGTCGGAGGTAGCCCTTGACTCTCTTGGCCTGATTTTTAACAACCTTATTGACACTGACTATTGCTAGGATGACACGGGGGCCAGCCAGGCAGTAGAAGAAGAGCTAACTATTTCCTCTGACTCAGAACCTTTGCCAAGACAGAAACCTCGACTGGTAACCCGGAAAGTAAGGTTTTCAAAACCTTTGGCTTATTTGGATCCTCATTTTCTTTTCAAAAAACAGCAACATGAGAGCTGCCATCAGACCCGGACCAGTGACGACAATGAACTGCCCTCCGGCTTACCGAAAACTCCTCGGAAATGCCAGAATGAGGTTTCTTTCACCTTTGACTTTTGCTTTTGTCAATGAATCTACTTCCTTCCTCTTTTAAATTGTGATTTCACTTTTGCAGGAGGTCTCTCGTTCTTCTGGCGATTCCTCACAAACCCAACTTCCGGCTTTCAAGACTGCCCCTGGGTAAAGATAATTATCCTTCTTTTGTATCTTTATGTCCGTATCATTATACTGACTCATCAAATTCCTCTAAGCGGTCAAGCAAAACCCAAGAAAGCTAGGGTGATTAAGCCGACTAAAAACCCGAACGCCGCTGAACCGGCACTGCCAACTCCTGCCCCAGGACAACCTGAAGCACTAGAAGACCCTGATGTCAACGTTTGAATAGATCCTCCTGAGTCGTCTGTTGATGAAACTGTTCTCAACCCATCTACTGTCGAACCGTCAAGCTCAGCTAACCCGCCGGCAACTTACGACAATGACGTTTTAATCACTGGTAGTAGATTTGTTGAAACGGGCAATCCAATGGTACTGGACAGACACTCTGCCAAGCAAGAGGCTTTGGAAAAAAGAAAGTTCGCTTTGACATCTCTCACTATGCTCAGCTGAGCATTAGTGATGTGTTATTTGGCTACCTTTGAAAATGAGATGGTCAAACAGCTGCAATTGAAATATGAGGTATGATGTCCAGCTTTCATTAACTTATATGCTCTGCCAGCCCCCCAAGTCTCCTGGTTATGATAAACTTGAAAGATATGAAGACTTGTGATATATGTTGACGTTCTCACCTAGATTTTTCCAAGTCTGGTTTAAAATGTTTAGCTGGAGTTATCTGATTAGCATAATTTCACCTGTAGTCCCCAAGGGTCAGCTTAATTAATCATGAGTGAGCCGGTACTTAACTTCATAGCTGTCTTGAATTAGTCCAAACTAATATTGTTATCCGGCTCAAGAGGAAAAACTTTCTGAATATCATGCATTAATCCCCAAGTTCCAAGCGTTGTTACTTGTAAAACACTTTGGAATTAAATCATAGAAGAGTCATTTTTTCATTTAAAAATTGCTTTGGCAGACATTAGCCCCCAAGTGCCGAGTGGTGTTTGCGTTGCAAAGCACTTGGGACTTCAATCATTATGACCTTTATTGGAATAAATTTTGACACACCTGTGCATGTCTGTAGACTGCCATAACTGACTTGGATTCTCAACTGACTGATGCGAAAACCCGGTTGGCGGCTCAAGAGACTGAGATAAAGAATGATGACTCCAAACTCCAGTTGGGCCTATCTGAAGCTGAGAAACTGAAGACCAGTTTTGATGTAGAGGAAAAAACCTAGGCCGATGAAAAAACCTTGCTAATACAGCATGCTGAGACAGCCGAGGCGACTCTCAAGGAGGTTACCACGAAACTTAACGGTTTAAAGAACCGTGTGTCTCAGATGGTCTCTACGATCTTCGGCGAGTCATTGTATTATTTACTTAAACTCTATTTTTGCCATAAATATAAGCCACTTTCTTAACCTTTTAAATTACTCATAGGTCTATGGAGCAGCAATCTGAGCCAAAACAACTTGATAAAACTCAAGGCGGTTTACACCCTGGTGGAGCAACTGTACATTGGAGCTCAACGGGCGCTTGCCATTATTTCCCCAGCCAACCAAGGACCAAACCTCTTGAGTGATGTCTTTAAGAAGTTATCTATCTTACCCGCCAGATTCCAAGAAGTCAAGCGGTCTTGTGCAAGAGCCGGAGCCCTAACTGCTCTAAGCCGCTCCAAAGCCTGGGTGTTGGAGCTAGACCCGGCGGATGTAGCCAAGGGGTATCCCAGCTTTAAGGAAGACGGGACTCCGTTTGATCAAGAAGATTTTGCTGCTTGTATGAGGGGAATTCGTCCTCATGCTACCATCCTTGGGGGCGAGACCAATGTTGATAAGTATCAGCCGGGTTTTGACGATGAGAATAAAAAGATGGCGAACCCTTCGTATAAAGTGACAGATCTAATCCTGCCGGTTCGCCAACACACCTTTGCCCCAGAAATTGTCCCGTCTGGTCTAATTGATAATGAAGCTGAGTTCGTTGCTCTTCATGGCTTTCATTGGTCCAAGCCCAGTTTCCAAACAGTGGAGGAAGATGAACAGGAAAGGGAGGAGTCATAACCATCCAAATAATGCGGCTAAGATTTAATGAACTGGCCTTAGCTTAACATCTGCTTAGGAGAAAAACAGTTTTAACCTTTTGGGCTCCCAACGCCTTGTAATAGGCTAGCTTAAAATTGCATATTCTGCCTATGCCATCGTGCATATCATACTGCGTACAACATTTTTATCCGTCATGTCAATATATGCTTTATATCCTTTATCATATCTGTAGCGTTTAAATCTATTCCTCTATGTAAAAGATGAGAAACTGTCCTGGCGGTTTGTCGCAGGATTGGTCAAAACACCCAATACATAACTATGAAATTACCATAAAGGAATAATCTAGACTAGATGTAATAAGGCTGGAAAGCCTTTGATTAAAGAAAAACATAGATAAGTCTGTTTATGAATTTTAAACAACAATATCATACCTGTGTTCTTTGAATCTGGACTACCGGCTTATGTGACCCGAAAAGTAAGGGTGAAAACCCAATCTTTTTAGAAGTCAATACTTCCATATGCATGATGACTGTTATACATTGGCAACTCATTGTCAAAGAACCAAGCCGGTTTAAATTGAAACCATACTTACAGTTAGATTCTAGACAACAAAAAACTGGTAAAACAAAAGAATATCTTTCAGACAATGTAAATCAAGCATCAAGAAAAATTTGGAGGCTTCTGATTCGAATACGATCAGTAAATCGGACCAAAGGGGTTAAGCTAGGATTCGAATACGATCATGTAGCCCCTAGTGGCTTTGGCATTGCACCGATCAAGAGGGTACCGACAGCTATGTTCTCTTTGGTTCGAATACGACCTATGTTTGAACAAGAAGCCCCCAAATGACCTTGAGAGGTTTTTAACGACCCTGATTCGAATACGATCCAAGTCGGACTCAAAAGGGGTTAAGATATGATTCATGTACGATCAAGAAGCCCCCTAGTGAGTTTGGCTTTGCGCCGATCAAGAGGGTAATGGCAGCTATATTCTCTTTGGTTCGAATACGACCTATGTTTGAACAGGAAGCCCCCTAGTGACCATGACGCTTTAACGGCTAGATTCAAATACGATCATGAGCCAGACCAAGAAGATTAAGCTAGATTCAAATACGATCAGCCTCCAATTGGTCGTCTTATACTGAAGATAACAAAGACATGTGATCATTAAGGAAGAAAGGACAGAGGTCCTGCTTTATTACTTATCATAATATATACAACGTCAAAGTATGTACATTATGAGAGCCGGTGGCTCAAGTGTAGTAAGGCCAAAGATGAGCAATATTCCACGGCCGACGGGTCTCCTCCTCCAACTTACGTAAGTCTTTGTGCTCTTGAACATCGATAAGGTAGTATGACCCGTTATTCAAGTTCTTGCTGACCACAAAGGGTCCTTCCCAAGGTGGGGATAGCTTGTGCGCATCAGACTGATCCTGGATGAGCCGGAGCACCAAATCACCTTCTTGAAAGGTTCTTGACTTAACCCGGCGGCTATGATAACGGCGCAGGTCCTGGATGTAAATCGCTGAGCGGGCTGCTGCTAAGTCACGCTCTCCATCTAATAGGTCAAGTGCATCCTGACGAGCTTGTTCGTTATCAGCTTCAACGTAAGCCGCTACTCGGGGCGAGTCATGACGGATGTCACTGGGCAGGACTGCCTTTGCTCCTAAAACCATGAAGAAAGGCATATAACCCGTAGACCTGTTAGGGGTAGTATTGATGCTCCATATCACAGAGGGTAACTCTTCCACCCAAGAACCCGACGTCCGTTGTAAAGGGACCATAAGACGGGGTTTTAGACCTTTCAGGATATCCTGATTGGCTCTTTCAGCTTGACCATTGGATTGGGGGTGAGCTACTGATGAAACATCAAGCCGGATATGTTCCCGTTGACAGAATTCTTCCATAGCTCCTTGGGACAGGTTGGTGCCATTGTCAGTAATAATGTTGTGTGGAAAACCAAAACGAAAGATCACTTTCTTCATGAATTGAACCGCCGTGGACGCATCACACTTACTGACCGGCTCTATCTCAACCCACTTTGTAAACTTGTCCACTGCCACCAAAAGGTGCGTCCTTTTATCTTTGGATCTTTTGAAAGGTCCAACCATGTCAAGCCCCCAGAATTCAAACGGCCAAGTAATTGGAATCATCCGCAATTCCTGAGCCGGCACGTGCACCCATTGTGCGAATTTTTGACACCGATCGCACCTACTAACCAGATCCTCCGCATCGGCGTGAGCCGTTAGCCAGTAAAAACCATGACAGAAAGCTTTGGCCACAAGAGACTTTGAACCGGCATGATGGCCACAATCTCCTTCATGGATCTCATGAAGAATTTCTTGACCTTCTTCAGGAGAGACACAAAGTTGAAACGCTCCAGTGACACTGCGATGATACAACTCACCATTGGAAATTGTCATTGGCTTAGATCGATGGGTTATCTGTCTAGCCAAGGTCTCATCCTCCAGCAACTCGCCCCGGGTCATATAAGCCAAATACGGCACTGTCCAATCTGGAATGACATGAAGAGCCGCCACCAATTGTGCTTCCGGGTCTAGAACAACCAAGTCTTCCTCTGTAGGCAACTTGACAGAAGGGTTATGCAGAACATCTAAAAAAGTGTTAGGCTACACTGGCTTACGCTGAGACCCCAACCGGCTTAAAGCATTGGCTGCTTCGTTATTTCTGCGGTCAATGTGCTCCACTTGATAACCCTTGAAGTGTCCAGCAACAGCGTCAACCTCACGGCGATAAGCTGCCATGAGAGGGTCCTTGGAATCCCATTTGCCTGATACTTGCTGAGCCACCAAATCTGAGTCGCTAAGGCACCATACCCGGCTTAAACTCATTTATTTAGCCATTCGAAGACCATGGAGTAAGGCCTCATACTCAGCTACGTTGTTAGTACAAGGAAACATCAACCGCAACACATAACAAAATTTGTCACCTCGAGGAGAAGTTAAAACAACTCCAGCCCCAGAGCCTTCCAATTGTCTAGACCCATCAAAATGACTCGTCCAATATGTGTTGTCTGGCTTCTCTTCAGGTATTTGCAGCTCTGTTCAATCGTTAATGAAGTCCACCGATGCTTGAGATTTGATGGCAGTACGTGGCACATACTTTAAACCATGAGACCCAAGTTCAATGGCCCACTTGGCGACTCGTCCCGTGGATTCTCTATTTTGAATAATATCTCCATAGTGATAGGATGACCCTGAAAGTAATGCTTAAGCTTTCGGCTCGCCAAGAATACCCCGTAAACAAGTTTCTTCCAATGTGGATATCTCTGTTTGGACTCAATGAGCACCTCACTGGCGTAGTAAACTGGCCGTTGAACCGGATATTCCTTGGCATCCTCTTTGCGCTCTACAACAATGGCCACACTGACAGCACGTGTGTTAGCAGCCACATATAACAACATCGGCTCCTTATAAACGGGAGGAGCAGGAACCGGTGGCTCAGCGAGCTGTCTTTTCAGATCTTCAAAGGCAGAGTTAGCAGCATCACTCTAGACAAAATCATCTATCTTCTTCATCATTTGATATAACGGCATAGCCTTCTCACCTAACCGGCTTATGAACCGGCTTAAAGCTGCGACACGACCCGCCAGCCGCTGAACGTCATTGATGCACGCCGGCTTAGCCAAAGATGTAATCGCCTTGATTTTCTCCGGGTTAGCCTCAATGCCTCTGTTAGACACCAAAAAACCCCAAAGATTGCCCTCCGGTACTCCAAAAACACACTTGGCCGGGTTAAGCATCATCTTGTAGACCCGGAGGTTATCAAAGGTTTCCTTCAGATCATCTACCAAGGTTTCCTTCTCTCTGGATTTCACCACTATATCGTCCACATAAGCATGAACATTACGCCCAATCTGATTATCAAGACAGTTCTGCACACACTGCTGATAAGTCTCCTGGGCACTCTTAAGCCCAAAGTGCATGGACACATAGCAAAAGGCTCCAAATTGAGTAATGAAAGCTGTCTTCTCCTGGTCCTTAACCGCCATCTTGATCTGATGGTAACCAGAATAAGTAGCCAAAAAGCTCAAACACTCACAACCTGCCGTAGCATCAATGATTTGATCAATACGAGGGAGAGCAAAAGGATCAGTCGGACAAGCTTTGTTTAAGTCCGTGTAATCCACACACATACGCTAGGTGCCGTTTTTTAAGCACGAGCACCGGGTTAGCCAACCACTCTGGATGAAAGACTTCAATAATGAACCCGGCTGCCAAAAGCTGGGCCACCTCTTCTCGGATAGCATTGCACCTTTCCTCGTTGAACCGCCGAAGAAACTGCCTGACCGGCTTAAACTTTGGATCAATATTGAGAGTGTTCTCAGCGAGTTCTCTCGGTACACCCGGCATGTCAGAAGGCTTCCATGCAAAGATGTCCCGGTTCTCACGGATGAACTCGATGAGCGCGTCTTCCTATTTGGGATCCAAAATAGCACTGATAATAAATTGTTTGGATGAGTCGCCAGGCACAAAATCAATCATCTTGGTATCGTCAGTTGACTTAAACTTCAGCGCCGGCTCATGCTCCGTAGTTGGCTTCTTCAAAGATGTCATGTCTTCCGGGTCAACGTTGTCTTTGTAGAACTTTAAATCCTCCGTTGCGCAAACAGATTCTGCGTAAGCAGCATCGCCTTCCTCACACTCTAAGGCTATCTTCCGACTTCCATGTACTGTGATAGTACCTTTATAACCCGGCATCTTGAGCTGCAGATAAACATGACACGGCTGTGCCATGAATTTTGCATAAACCGGTCGTCCAAACAGGGCGTGATACGGGCTCTTGATTTTGACCACCTCAAAGGTTAATTTCTCATCCCTGGAATCATGCTCATCTCCAAAAGCTACCTCCAGCTCAATCTTACCCACTGGATATGCCGACTTACCAGGCACCACTCCATGAAAAACAGTGTTGGATGTCTTAAGACTTTTGTCAGTATACCCCATGCGACGGAATGTCTCATAATAGAGGATGTTGATGCTACTGCCTCCGTCCATGAGTACTTTAGTGAATTTATATCCACCAACCTAAGGCGCCACCACCAAAGCCAGATGACCTGGATTGTCAAGCCGGGGCGGGTGATCCTCCCTACTTCATAGAATAGGCTGCTCAGATCATCTCAAATAACGAGGAACCGCCGGCTCAACAGCATTGACCGCTCTCTTATGAAGTTTCTGGTCCCTTTTGCATAAACTGGTGGTGAACACATGATACTGCCCACTACTTAGCTGCTTTGGGTTACTCTAAAACTTGGATTGCTGCTGCCGCTGACCTCCTTGGCCAGATTGCTGATTTTAACCACCTTGATTACCTTGAGGGCCCTGGCCATGAAAACCGCCACCACCCGAATTACCGCCCGGGCCATGAAAACCGCCATCGCCTGTGCCGCCAGGTCCATGATTACCCCCGAACATGTTAGAATTCTTGAAAGCCTTCATGATCGTACATTATTTCCATAGATGGGTGGCCGGCTTCTCCCGGGTGCCGTGTCTTGGACAGGGTTCATTTAGCAACTGCTCGAGGGTGGGACCTGACCCACCTGACCGAGGAGGTGGCCTCCCCTTATGCCGTTGATTTTTGCCTTGCGCATTCGCCACAAACTCCGAGCTACCGTCAGCCTTACGTTTGTTATTACCTCCTTGATTTGCCGGGTTATGCTGAAGGCCCTTAGCGTTGCCATTCCTCTTTCCCTTCCCTCTCCTCTCTTCATCAGACGCAGGATCTTTGGTACTATCTGAATTGGCATATTTGACGAGAGCTGCCATCAGCTGGCCCATGTCATTACAATCGCGCTTGAGCCACCCTAGCTTCTGTTTTAGAGGTTTAGAACGGCAATTTTTCTCCAACATTAAGACCGTAGAGCCAGCATCCATTTTATCAGATGAATGTATTATTTCCTTTACCCGGCGCACCCAATGGGTCGTGGACTCACCATCCTCTTGCTTGCAATTAGTCAAGTCCATAATCGACATGGGCTGCTTGCATGTATCTTTAAAATTTTGAATAAACCGGTCCTTTTACTTGGCCTAGGAACCAATGAAATTAGGTGGCAGTCCCTTTAACGAAGTGCGGGCCGTTCCATCCAGCATCATAGTGAAGTATTTAGCCATTGCCGCGTCACCGACCTCCAGCAATTCCATGGCCATCTTGTAACTTTCAATCCATGCCCCGGGCTGTAAGTCGGCTGTGTAATTAGGCACCTTCCGAGGCCCCTTGAAATCCTTTGGCAAACGCTCATTATGTAGAGCCGGCACCAAGCAAGGGACACCTCCTGTCTGTTGGTGATCGTAGCAGAAATTTAAAATTTTCTACACATCACCAAGATCAATCTATGGAGTCATCTAGCAACGAGAGGGAGAGGAGTGCATCTACATACCCTTGTAGATCGCGAGCGGAAGCATTCAAGAGAATGGGGATGATGGAGTCGTACTCGTCGTGATCCAAATCACCAAAGATCCTAGTGCCGAACGGACGGCACCTCCGCGTTCAACACACGTACGGAGCGAGGACGTCTCCCGCGCCTTGATCCGGCAAGGAGGAGGGAGAGGTTTGAGGAAGAGGGCTCCAACAGCAGCACGACGGCGTGGTAGTGGTGGAGCAGCAGTACTCCGGCAGGGCTGCGCCAAGCTTTAACAGAGGAGGAGATGTGTTGGGGAGGGGAGGGGCTGCGCCTTTGACGTGGTGTGCAGCCCTCCCCTTGCCCCTCTATTTATAGTGGAAGGGAGAAGGGGGCCGGCCCCCTCTAGATGAGATCTAGAGGGGGGGCGGTGGCCAAGGGGGAGGGGGCTTGCCCCCCAAGCCAAGGGGGGGGGGCCCTTTAGGGTTCCCCCAACCCTAGGCGCATGGGCCCTTGGGGGATTGGTGCCCCAGCCCACTTGGGGCTGGTTCCCTTCCCCTTACAGCCCATAAGGCCCTCCGGGAGAGGTGGCCCCTCCCGGTGGACCCCCGGACCCCCTCCGGTGGCCCCGGTACAATACCGATATGCCCCCGAACCTTTCCGGTGACCGTATGGCAACTTCCCACATATAAATCTTCACCTCCGGACCATTCCGGAACTCCTCGTGACGTCCGGGATCTCATCTGGGACTCCGAAAAACATTCGGTAATCACATACAAGTCTTCCTAATAACCCTAGCGTCATCGAACCTTAAGTGTGTAGACCCTACGTGTTCGGGAACCATGCAGACATGACGGAGACAACTCTTCGGTCAATAACCAACAGCGGGATCTGGATACCCATGTTGGCTCCCACATGTTCCACGATGATCTCATCGGATGAACCACGATGTCAAGGATTCAAGCAATCCCGTATACAATTCCCTTTGTCAATCGGTATGTTACTTGCCCGAGATTCGATCATCGGTATCCCAATACCTCGTTCAATCTCGTTACCGGCAAGTCACTTTACTCGTTCCGTAACACATCATCCCGTGACCAACCCTTAGTCACATTGAGATCATTACGACGATGTGTTACTGAGTGGGCCCAGAGATACCTCTCCGTCATGCGGAGGGACAAATCCCAGTCTCGATTCGTGCCAACCCAACAGACACTTTCAGAGATACCCGTAGTGCACCTTTATAGTCACCCAGTTACGTTGTGACGTTTGGCACACCCAAAGTATTCCTACAGTATCCGGGAGTTGCACAATCTCATGGTCTAGGGAAAAGATACTTGACATTAGAAAAGCTCTAGCAGACGAACTACACGATCTTGTGCTATGCTTAAGATTGGGTCTTGTCCATCACATCATTCTCCTAATCATGTGATCCCGTTATCAATGACATCTAATGTCCATAGTCAGGAAACCATGACTATCTGTTGATCAACGAGCTAGTCAACTAGAGGCTCACTAGGGACATGTTGTGGTCTATGTATTCACACATGTATTACGATTTTCGGATAACACAATTATAGCATGAACAATAAACAATTATCATGAACAAGGAAATATAATAATAACCATTTTATTATTGCCTCTAGGGCATATTTCCAACACTGTCCTTGTGGCCACACCTGCTTCAACAGAGGTCGTCGGATAAACTGGAAAAACTTGGTGAGCCGCCAGCTCATCTGCCTGTTGAACCGCCCGCTCAGCCTCTTGGCAGATCATATCCTGGTCAACCAAGTTAAGAGCTCCATCACGCGCCGGGTCATGACTGCGCAGCTGGTTTTAGCGCTGGGTGTTGCTTGACATGGCTGCGGAATCCATATGCCTGCTATAGCTCGCGCTCCGGGTTTGGTAAGGGGTTGAATGAATCATGTCTCGACTATAAGAGTATGCCTCCTGCTGTGTCAGAGCCGTCTGAAGAAGTTCTCTGACCCTTCGTGTTTCAATCACCGTCGGAGAGTCTCCCTCCATTGGGAGAGTCGCCAAACGCGCCGATGCAGCGATCAGATTCTCCAAAGGGTTAGAAAAATGACCCGGTGGTGTCGGTGTATAACGAGGCAGAGCAGTATTCACACAAGGCGGTTCCATAGTCTGTGGCTGAACCGGCCCCCCAGCCCCGGGTGTTGCAATCCGATTCACCTATGGCGGGTTGCTGGGTCCTGCCCCGGGTGTGTGGAAGACGTTCCTAGGATCGTAAGTCAGAGGCAGACGTGATTGAGTCTTCTGATACCTTCTCCTCATGACCTCATTTGATGCGTTCAGATCCATCATGAGCCGAAAGGCCTCTGATTGAAGCTGCTGAGCCCGAGCATCCAAAGCCGCCCGCTCTGCAGCCATCCTGACGTCCTCCGTCGCCAAGTTTTCCTTGGCCTGTGCTACCTCCTCACGTAACCGTGCCACCTCTGCATCATGTTGAGCCTGATCCGCCGGTTCAACCACGACAGTCAAAAGCGACGTCATCCTATCCATGAGATCCATCAGTACCTGAGGAGGTGCGCGTGCGGGGCCTCCTGACCCGGCCGCTGCTGACCCGATGGTTATTGCTGCCGCAGCCGTAGAGTTTTGAGCGGGCTGTGTGCCAGTCATGAAGATCCCCACTCTGCTCGGTCGCTCGAAGGGGTCCGGAATACTGCTACCATCAGAACAGCCCCCAATCCCACCATTTTGCAGTTGATACAATGAATCTGTCTCACCCATGGATGACTCGCCATCAGATTGGATGGTCGTCTCGCCACCAGACATAGATCCTTCAGAAAATTCCCCTCCATGGATGCATCCCACGAAGGAACTCTTCATAGCCGGCTGAGCCCGAGCGAGTCTCGCGCGCTGAGCCGTCTCGATGATGTCGGTGCAGATGTCCGGCTCAAGACCCGGCTCGCCGATCCGGTCGATGAAGACGTGGATCCCGCCGAAGGGGAACCGGTACCCGTACTCAATTGAGCCGGCATCGGGGCCCCAGCCTGCGCCGTCGATGTAGAGCTTGCCGCGACGACTCTTGGTCATCCGGCCCACAACGTATCCCTTGAGCCCTTCGAAGCTGCCCTTAAGGAACTCAAATCCGTCGTGCGCTGGCCCCACGGTGGGCGCCAACTGTCGTGGAATTGTCACGGCAGATGTCCTAGTGAAAGGACTTAGTCGTGGAGCCATCGCAACTAGGAAGCTTAAAGGGGTTAATCGGGACAAAGGTTACGAGACATTTATACTATTTTGGCCCCTTGTGGTGACGGTAAAGCCTAATCCAATTGATGTGGTATTGCTAGGTTTCGATGACCAAGGAGCAAATACGCTAGCTTGGCTCTTGATCTGTTGTTTCTTGCCCTAAGACGTCGTCGGGTCGTCCCCTTATATACACGGGTTGACGCCCTGCGGCCTACATAGTCCTGGCCGGCTCATACAACGTGTCCGGCTCGGTGACATCTCTTACATGCCTTACTTTACAAGTCTTATTCATACATGGCGGTTTATACTTACGGGCCTTAAGCCACCTCTGGGCTTGGGCCTATCACAAGCCTTATCGTAAACCATCACCCTGTATACTCTTCGGGCTTCACTTAAGTAACCCGCCATTGTGGCTGACCCGGCCCCTCTTGGGTGGGTCATATCTGGTAGTCATGTCCCCAACAGGAGTGCTTTACAACATATAAGAGTTTGTCCAGGTTTGTCCTTTCATATAAAAAGGATTGGGCCATCTTGTTGCACCTTACTTACTTTTATTACTTGCTACTCGTTACAAATTATCTTATCACGAAACTATCTGTTACCGATAATTTTAGTGCTTGCAGAGAATACCTTACTGAAAACTGCCTATCATTTCCTTCTGCTCCTCGTTGGGTTCTACACTCTTACTTATCTAAAAGCTACGATAGATCCCCTACACTTGTGGGTCATCAAGACTCTTTTCTGGCGCCGTTGCTGGGGAGTGAAGCGCCTTTGGTAGGTGGAATTTGGTAAGGAAAAATTTATATACTGTGCTGAAATTTACTGTCACTTGTTACTATGGAACATAATCCTTTGAGGGGCTTGTTCGGGGTATCTTCACCCTGACCAGTAGAGCAAAGAGTTTCTCCTCAACCTACTGAACCTACTGAAAATGTTTACTTTGAAATTCCTTCGGGTATGATAGAGAAACGGCTAGCTAATCCTTTTGCAGGAGATGGAACATTGCATCCCGATTTACACTTAATCTATGTGGATGAAGTTTGTTGATTATTTAAGCTTGCAGGTATGCCCGATGATGTTATCAAGAAGAAGGTCTTCCCTTTATCTTTGAAGGGAGATGCATTGACATGGTATAGGCTATGTGATGATATGGGATCATGGCACTACAAGCGATTGAAATTGGAATTCCATCAGAAGTTTTACCCTATGCATCTTGTTCACCGTGATCATAATTATATATATAATTTTTGGCCTCGCGAAGGAGAAAGCATTGCTCAAGCTTGGGGGAGGCTTAAGTCAATGTTATATTCATGCCCCAATTATGAGCTCTGAAGAGAAATGATTATTCAAAAATTTTATGCTCGGCTTTCTCTCAGTAATAGCTCCATGCTTGATACTTCTTGTACTGGATCTTTTATGATAAAGACTATTGAATTCAAATGGGATTTATTGGAAAGAATTAAACGCAACTCTGAAGATTGGGATCTCGACGAAGGTAAGGAGTCAGGTATAACACCTAAGTTTGATTGTGTTAAATCTTTTATGGATACCAATGCTTTCCATGAATTTCGCACTAAATATGGACTTGACTCTGAGATAGTAGCTTCCTTTTGTGAATCCTTTGCTACTCATGTTGATCTCCCTAAGGAGAAGTGGTTTGATTATAATCCTCCCATTGAAATAAAAGTAGTTGCACCTATTAAAGTTGAAGAAAAGACTATCACTTATAATGATCCTGTTGTTCCTACTGCTTATGTTGAGAAACCACCTTTCCCTGTTAGAATAAGGGATCATGCTAAAGTTTCAACTGTAGTCAACAAAAGTAATATTAGGACACACAAACCCCCTGAGCAAGTTAAAGCTGAACCTAATATTGCTATGGTTAAAGATCTCTTGGCCGATAATATTGATGGGCATGTTATTTACTTCTGTGATGAGACTGCTAGAATTGCTAGACCTGATACTAAAAATAAACATATACCTGTTGTAGGCATGCCTATTATTTCTGTTAAAATAGGAGATCATTGTTATCATGGCTTATGTGATATGGGTGTTAGTGCAAGTGCAATACCTCATTCCTTATACAAAGAAATTATGCATGATATTGCACCTGCTGAGATAGAAGATATCGATGTTACCATTAAGCTTGCCAATAGAGATACTATTTCACAAATTGGGATTGTTAGAGTTGTTGAAGTCTTGTGTGGGAAGGTTAAATATCTTGCTGATTTTCTTGTTTCTGGTTCCCCACAAGATAGCTTTTGTCCCATTCTATTTGGTAGACCCTTCTTGAATACTGTTAATGGTAAGATAGATTGCAATAAGGATATTGTTTCTGTTGGTTTAGGGGATATGTCTCATGAGTTTAATTTTGCTAATTTTCATAGACAACCCCGTGATGAGGAATTGCCTAGTAAAGATGAAATTATTGGTCTTGCTTCTATTGCCGTGCATCCTACTGATCCTTTAGAACAATATTTACTAGACCATGAAAATGATATGTTTATGAATGAAAGAAGGGAAATAGATGAAGTATTCTTTAAACAGGGACCTATTCTGAAACACAACTTGCCTATTGAAATCTTAGGGGATCCTCCTCCACCCAAGGGTGATCCCGTGTTTGAGCTTAAACCATTACCCGATACTCTTAAATATGTTGTTATTATTAGTGCTAACCTTTCAGAGAAGGAGAAAGAGAAATTATTGAAAACTCTAAAGAAGCACCGTGCTACTATTGGATATACTCTTGATGATCTTAAGGGCATTAGTCCCACTCTATGTCAACACAAAATAAATTTGGAGAAAGATGCCAAACCAGTTATTGATCACCAAGGATGGCTGAATCCTAAGATGAAAGAAGTGGTAAGAAAGGAAATATTAAAGCTCCTTGAGGCAGGTATAATTTATCCCGTTGCTGATAGTCAGTGGGTATGTCCAGTCCATTATGTCCCTAAGAAGGGAGGTATTACTGTCGTTCCTAATGATAAAGATGAATTGATTCCACAAAGAATAATTACAGGTCATAGGATGGTAATTGATTTCCAAAAATTAAATAAAGCTACTCAAAAAGATCATTACCTTTGCCTTTTATTGATCAAATGCTAGAAAGATTATCCAAACATACACACTTTTTCTTTCTAGATGGTTACTCTAGTTTCTCTCAAATACCCGTGTCAGTTGAGGATCAAGAAAATAGCACTTTTACTTGCCCTTTCGGTACTCTTGCTTATAGATGTATGCCTATTGGTTTATGTAACGCACCTTGTACCTTTCAAAGATGCATGATGGCTATATTCTTTGACTTTTGTGAGAAGATTTGTGAGGTTTTCATGGATGATTTCTCCGTTTATGGATCCTCTTTTGATGATTGCTTGAGCAACCTTGATCGAGGTTTGCAGAGATGTGAACAAACTAATCTTGTCTTGAATTGGGAGAAGTGCCACTTTATGGTTAATGAAGGTATTGTCTTGGGGCATAAAATTTCTGAAAGAGGTATTGAAGTTGATAAAGCTAAAGTTGATGCTATTGAAAAGATGCCGTGTCCCAAGGACATCAAAGGTATAAGAAGTTTCCTTGGTCATGCCGGTTTTTATAGGAGGTTCATTAAGGACTTTTCAAAAATTTCTCGGCCTGTGACTAACCTATTACAAAAAGTTATTCCTTTTGTCTTTGATGATGATTGTGTAGAAGCATTCGAAGTACTTAAGAAAGCTTTGATTTCTGCACCTATTGTTCAGCGACTTGATTGGAATTTACCATTTAAAATTATGTGTGATGGTAGTGATTATGCTGTAGGTGCTGTTATAGGGCAAAGAGTTGATAAAAAATTAAATGTTATTCAATATGCTAGTAAAACTCTAGACAATGCCCAGAGAAATTATACTACTAATGAAAAAGAATTTTTAGCAGTCGTATTTGCTTGTGATAAGTTCAGACGTTATATTGTTGATTCTAAAGTAACTATTCACACTGATCATGCTGCTATTAAATATCTTATGGAAAAGAAAGATGCTAAACCTAGACTTACTAGATGGGTTCTCTTGCTACAAGAATTTGATTTGCATATCATTGATAGAAAGGGAGCTGAGAACCCTGTTGCAGACAACTTGTCTAGGTTAGACAATGTTCTTGACGACCCACTACCTATTGATGATAGCTTTCCTGATGAGCAATTAAATGTCATAAATGCTTCTCGAACTGCCCCATGGTATGCTGATTATGCTAATTATATTGTTGCTAAATTTATACCACCTAGTTTCACATACCAACAAAATAAAAAGCTCTTCTATGATTTGAGACATTACTTTTGGGATGACCCACATCTTTATAAAGAAGGAGTATATGGTGTTATTAGACGTTGTGTACCTGAGCATGAACAGGAACAGATCCTATGCAGGTGTCACTCCGAAGCCTATGGAGGACACCATGCTGGAGATAGAACTGCACACAAGGTATTGCAATCCGGTTTTTATTGGCCTACTCGCTTCAAGGATGCCCATAAGTTTTTCTTATCTTGTGATGAATGTCAAAGAATTGGTAATATTAGTAGACGTCAAGAAATGCCTATGAATTATTCACTTGTTATTGAACCATTTGATGTTTGGGGATTTGATTATACAGGACCTTTTCCTTCCTCTAATGGGTATACACATATTTTAGTTGCTCTTGATTACGTTACTAAGTGGGTAGAAGCTATTCCAACTAGTGGTGCTGATCATAACACCTCTATTAAGATGCTTAAAGAAGTTATTTTTCTGAGGTTTGGAGTCCCTAGATATTTAATGACTGATGGTGGTTCACATTTTATTCATGGTGCCTGTCGTAAAATGCTTGCTAAGTATGATGTTAATCATAGAATTGCATGTCCATATCATCCACAGTCTAGTGGTGAAGTAGAACTTAGCAATAGAGAGCTCAAATTAATTTTGCAAAAGACTATTAATAGATCTAGGAAGAATTGGTCCAAGAAACTTGAATGCATTATGGGCCTATAGAACTGCATATAAAAACCCTATGGGTATTCTCCGTATAAAATGGTTTATGGTAAAGCATGTCACTTACCTCTTGAATTAGAACATAAGGCATATTGGGCTATTAAAGAGCTCAACTATGACTTCAAACTTGCTGGTGAGAACAGGCTTTTTGACATTAGCTCACTTGATGAATGGAGAACCCAGGCCTATGAAAATGCCAAACTGTTCAAAGAAAAAGTTAAAAGATGGCATGACAAAAGGATACAAAAGCGTGAGTTTAGGTGATTATGTATTTCTATACAACTCTCATTTAAGATTTTTTGCAAGAAAACTTCTCTCTAAATGGGAAGGCCCTTACGTCATCGAGGAGGTCTATCATTCCGGTGCCATAAAAATCAACAACTTTGAAGGCACAAATCCAAGGGTAGTGAACGGTCAAAGAATCAAACATTATATTTCAGGTAATTCTATAAATGTTGAAACTAATATTATTGAAACCGTAACCCCAGAGGAATACATAAGGGACACTTTCCAGAACGTTTCAGAGTCCGAAAAGGAATAGGTACGTGGTACGGTAAGTAAACCAACTCCAAAACAGTTCTAATGGCAATTTTTCTCCGTTTTGGAACATTTAGAAAAATAGGAAAATAAGAAGCAGTCCGGGAAGGACACGAGGCTTCCACGAGGGTGGGAGGCACACCCTACCCCCCGGGCACGCCCCCCTGCCTCGTGGGCACCTCGTGCACTCTCCGGACCCCGTTTTCTTGCATGGTACTTCTTTTGGTCAATAAAAATTCACTATATAATCTCCCGAAGGTTTTGACCACTGTATCACGCAAAAATATCCTGTTCTTGTTTCGAGCTGTTTCCTGCCAGGGTTGTCAAGGCCAAGCATCATGTCGTCTCCCTCCTCCTCCAACAATGAGGGCAACGATGCTTGGCTAATAAAGATAGAGCTGAAGAGAGAAGAACCTGGACAGATCAACAAGGATGATGGGATCAAGAAGGCCATGGTGGATCAAGTTCTGCGGTAGCAGCTCACCATCATAGAGGGATGATCGAGTCTCCGGGATCCTCAAATCTGCAGCCAAACTCATCCTCTTGAATCTATATTCATACTCATAGTTTTGGTTTTGCAGGTCATAGATCTGGGCTTGGAGGTGCTCGATTTTCTCGTGAAGCTTGAAGATGGCCTCCCTAATGTTGTTATCATCCAGCTTGTGGTTTTTGGTGAACTCCGTGATCATTATATGATTGGAGTCGAGTCCATGTTCCACCATCTCCTGGCACTTGAAAACTTGTTGCTCCATTGCCTCGAGCCTTGTCTCTACGCTTCCGGTCCTCCTTGGTCCCTCAACATCGCCGATGTGCAGCAACCCCTCACGCATCTCAATGGTTTGAGGGTGTTGCAGCACCTCCGCGATGTAGGGGTTGATGACCTTCTCGAATAACTTGTCCTTGGGGCACTTGAAGATGCCATGGTGATCTAGATCTGTTAGAAAAACAACTCGAAACAAAGACAAAAGATATTTGCGTGATACGGTGGTCAAAACCTTCGCGAGATTATATAATGAATTTTTACCAACCAAAAGAAGTATCGTGCAAGAAAACAGAGTCCGAAGGGCACACGAGGTGCCCACGAGCCAGGGGGCGCGCCCAGGGGGGTAGGGTGCGCCCTCCACCCTCGTGGAAGCCTCGTGTCCTTTCCGGACTGCTTCTTATTTTCCTATTTTCTTAAATATTCCAAAATGGAGAAAAATTACCATTAGAACTATTTTGGAGTCGCTTTACTTACCGTACCACGTAC
Organism: Triticum urartu; assembly: GCF_056163025.1. Lineage (NCBI taxonomy): Eukaryota > Viridiplantae > Streptophyta > Magnoliopsida > Poales > Poaceae > Triticum > Triticum urartu. Next base: position 709,388,547 of record NC_141879.1, on the reverse strand, counting down.
CCATTCCTTTTCAGAGTCTGAAACATTCTGGAAAGTATCCCTTATGTATTCCTGCGGGGTTATGGTTTCAATAACATTAGTTTCAACATTGATAGGGTTACCTGAGATATAATGTTTGATTCTTTGACCATTCACCACCCTCAGATTTGTGCCTTCGAAGTTGTTGATTTTTATGGCACTGGAACGATAGACCTCCTCGATGACGTAAGGACTTTCCCATTTAGAGAGGAGTTTTCCTACAAAAAATCTTAAACAAGAGCTGTATAACAATAGATAATCACCTACATTAAACTCACGTTTTTGTATCCTTTTGTCATGCCATCTTTTAACTTTTTTCTGTAAACAGTTCGTGTCGTGGATTTGTCACGGCAGATGTCTTAGTGTGAGACTTAGTCGCGAGGCCAACGCATCTATGTGGTAGCTTGAGAGGCGTTGAGCGGGATGAGAGACGCGATGTTTTTACCCAGGTTCGGCCCCTCACGGTGGAGGTAAAAGCCTACATCCTGCTTCATTGATGATGATGATCACGGTTACAAGTGTGCTCTATCTCGAGAGCTATTGTCTAAACCTAACTTGTCCAACTTGTGGAACTTGTCCCTCTTGTCCCTTTTGGGGAGCCCTGCCCCTCCTTATATATATTGGAGGGGCGGGTTACATGTAGAGTCCTAATAGGATTAGGACTAGTCTATCTCTAATACAAACCGGATACAAGTCCAGGTCTTAACTCCTTGTAAGATAAATGTTCCTCATGCCTTTCCTCTTAAACCAGCCCACCATTAACATAAACCGGCCTTCTGGGCCTTGGGCCTTGTCATTCATCTGACCCGTCCGCCGGGTCACAAGTGTGTCATAATGTTCCGGCGGGTTGCTTGTAAACCGCGAGGTCAGGGCAGGTCGCCAGTGAATCGCCAAGTGTAAACTGGGTCTCAAGTAAACCGCCAAGTCCAGCCAGGTATACTTCCGGCCGGTTTACACCGCGGGGTATATCCCCGACATTAGCCCCCAAGTTTAGCTTGGATTCATCCATGGTAAACTTATGCTGCAAAATAAACACAAGAACAAATCTGACAGATTATGCTCCGGGTTAAGAATTCTTGTAAACTGGTACCTGATGATCCTTAAGTCCTTGTCATTTCCTCCTTCTAGAAAATCCGGATTAACAAGCCAGCTTCATACTCAATTTGTTGACATTGGTTTCTCACCGAGAAACATTGTGAAGAATAATCCACTTGAGTCGGCTTCCAAAGCGCCGGTTTAAGAAATATGGGTCTTGAAATACTTATCTGATATTCAACCGGTTTGAAGATGTAAAACTTGCCGGTTTAATATTACCAAACTGGCCGGTTTATAAATATTGATGGCACCGGGTCGTAATTGTTGCCGACGCCGGGTTATGTAATTGATCCTCCTAATTTGCTCAAAACTGATAATTTGAAGATTTTTCCCCCTTATATCCATATTACCTGTAGCCCCCAAGTCTTGAGCAGAACAAGGTGAAGGTTTAAGACTTTCTCCAATAAATGTTGCAACTTTGAAGAAATCCGGTTTAGTCATCTCAATCATATAAACTGAATATTCCACACATGTAGCCCCCAAGTGCCGGGTTGTCATGCTTGCAGCAACCTGGGACTTGTAATTGCTTTTGCTCATGAAAACTTCAACCAGTGTAGCCCCCAAGGGTCGGGTCATTATACAATAATGAACAGGGACTTTGTAGATATAACCATGTAAATTTGAACAGCAATGTGTAGCCCCCAAGGGCCGGCTCAGTAAGATAATATTGAGCTAGGACTTTATATATACTCCATTGAGAATAACATTATATTATGTAACTCCCGTCATGGGGCGTGAACCCACGTCCACAAGGTTGAGAGCTTTGTGCTTTACCAACTGAGCAGTGGATCCTTCAATAATAGATGAAAATTTGTGTACCTTGAATTGTTGACAGGAGCAATTGGTAGCCTCCAAGGGCCGACTCAGTATGATGTGATGAGTCGGGTCTTCAATAAGACTAATAAAAATGACTTTGCATTAGCCCCCAAGTGTCATGGTGCATGCTTGCAGCGACATGAGACTTGCATATTTGATATAATCTCAACTTTGAATAATATAGCCCCCAAGGGCTGGGTCGTAAGCCTGCAACGACTCGGGACTATTCCTTCCATTGTAGAATAAATCATATCCTTTGATAAAATAATAGCCATTGCGCTAAAGCGACTTTCAAATCCTCCATAATACCGGTTATTAATAACCATAATAAAATCCAGCCATGTTGGTATTCAAGATAATATAATCCGGTATGAAAACCTTATTCATTCAATATCATAATGAAAATTCAGCCAAGTTTGGCTATTTGAATAATATAACCCAATGATTTATAAGCGCATGATTCCAATGGTGCAATCCAAATATATACTGGCGACTTATAGTCCAAAGCCAGGCCGGTTTAATAAACACCGGATAATTTCTCATCACATACTGGCGATTTATCGTCTTAAAGCCAGGCCGGTTTAATAAACACCGGATAATTTATCATCATACTGGCAACATATAGTCGAAAGCTAGGCCGGTTTAATAAACACCGGTGACTTATAATCATGCTTTATTCAACCTGTTTCTGCATACAACAAGTTTAAAGTGTCCTGGCGGTTTACCGCCGGACGGGTCATAATGCCCAACATATAACCCAGGTTTATAACCAAGGCTGCACTCAAGAATAATCAAATATGAAATATATCATACCTGTGACATTGAATCACATTGTTGGTTTTACCAACTTTTTGTAGTAAAGGTGATAACCCCAATCTTGAGTACTGATAAATCCTTCCATATTGTGCCGGTTTATGATAAAACCGTGCCGGGTTGTGATAAACACCGGTTTACTCCATAATAGGATGGTAACAGAAAATCAAACCGGGCAGATAGTCTTCGGATTAAGATTTGACCGTGTTCCGTCAATTTGTAATTGACAGTTTGAACCGGTTTAAAACTTTGTCAGTTTAAAAATGCAACAAAAATAAAAGAAACAGTTATCAAGGATAATATTGAAGCAAAGGCAATGATAAAACCATTTGCAAAAAGAGGCTTATTGAGCCGATCAGATGGTGTTACCATGGTCGGACACGACCAAGCTCCCCAATGGTGTAGCTATGGTTCAAGTCAGCCAGGTCCCCAAATGAAACCGTGGCATTATGCCGATCAAGAGGCGTGGCAATGGTTCGGGTTCGACCAAGCCCCCAAGTGATTCTATGGCCTTAGGCCAATCAAGAGGCGTGACTGGTTCAGACTTGACCATGTCCCCAAGTGATCTGGTGGCTTTCGCCTATCAAAAGGTGTTGCATTGGTTCGGACATGACCAAGCCCCCAAGTGATGTTTATAAAATTTTCAAGGGGTAAACCGAAGGCCGCTTGAAGACAGAACAGCTCCGTGTAACCACGCATGATGTAAAAGAACAGAGACCCCGCTTTATGAAGCAGAAGCCCCCATGTGATCAATAATATGTCAGGCCAGTAAGGCGGGATACCCATGTTTGAACCGCGCATCATGGCAGCAGGTCCTCCTTGGCAATTTTTAACTTTTCGCAAGAGATAAATTCTTCTTGAACCGGGATCTTGAACCGGGATCTTGAACCGGATATTGAGAGCTTTAAAGCTTTGTGGGAGATATCTTTCCCTTGGACTGGATTTTAAACCGGAATCTTCATTTTCAGCCGGAAATTTTCTGACGGCCTTTAAACTCGAACTTGCGAGAAGTTAATTCCTTTTTGAACCGGACATTGTTAAACCGGATTTGAGTGCTTCAAAGCTTTGTGGGAGAAAGATGTTTCTTTAGTCGGATTCTAAACCGGAGTCATTTCTGATGACCTGGAACTTCTTCATCGAGCCAGGATTTTATAACTGTCATATACTTTCTAAGCCGGAAATTTTCTGATGGCCTTTAAACTTTCATCAATATAACAGTAGCCTCCGGGACCGGGTTATCCTTCCCTCCATCGTCCTGGGGTTCTTAAATTTGCTGAAACTGGCAAGATTCGTTGAGTCATGTCATCATAGCCCCCGAGTCTCAAAGGTGACTCGAGGAGTTGGTTTGACACTCTCCATATTTGACCGTGATATAAACCGGCATAACTTGTATATCATTGGCGTTGATAGCACGATGTGAATCCATAGAAGGTTGATGTGACTTCGGCGGGTTGTAAATGATCCCATATGAGCCGTGTCAGCAACTCGGCCAATGGTTCCTTCCAACTGGTGATTTGAAGTTAATCAAAACTGTAGTGGCGGCGACTTGTGCGCCTTCCCATTGAACCATCCAGTGCAAACGGCGGTTGACGATAATTTGTCTCCAATTTGAAAGAAAACCGGGCTACCCAAGCTATGACTTGCTCATACCCAATAAACAGCTCATGCAGACAGGTGCGGCCCGGTATGTTGATGTAGACCAGGCCGCGAGAGATGGACAGCAAAGACGACCACAGTATCAGAGGCAGCGCGGATAGATGAGTCATCCGCATGTCACGGCATTGCAAGCCGGTGCGGACGGGGAAAATCGGTACCGGTGTTGTAAACTGGCACGGACAGACGAATTAATGTAGACCGGGTCCGTAGAGGCGGCAGCTTTGTGCATGCTTTATTGGGTAATTCGCACGGTCCTGACGAACTGATGCGGACTGGATCGTGATATAGACCGGCATGGGTTATCCAATAGCTCAGCGATATAGTAATCCCTTTTTGCAATAGACCATTTGTCCTGCATTGGAAAACTTGCAAGCCAGAGTAATTGCTCTTTTTAAAGAAAGCAATATATAATATGAAAATATAATGGATGGATTTCACCTGATATGTTAGCCAAGAAACATCCACCGCAGAATTGATGATCACCATGGTGAAACTGAAATCAATCACAGACGAGTCGGCGTTGTAAACCGGTGCGGACGAGCAAGTTGCCCTCCGCGTTGTAATCCGGTGCGGATGCATGAACCGGCGGCGAGGGCGGACGGGCGAGTCGCCCGTGGCGTTGTAAGGTGGTGCGGACGGGCGAGTCGGTCGGCGCGTTGATCTTAACCGGACCGCGATACGCGTGTCCGTGAAGCTGCGCGGCACAGCCGAACATGCATCTGCGGTGTAACACCACTTTTGTAATGAATAATTTACCTGTATATAAAAACACTATAGGGCATAGTAGTTGTTTTTCACAACAAATTAACAAGTACTGATAAAAAGTAAGTCGGATGGATATCACCTGATTTGTCCGGATGACAGATGATCCTTGTGCGGACCATAATTTAACTGGAACAGATGAAGGCCCACTAGAAGCAGCGTGGATGCTCATTATACAACCAGTTTTTTTTCATCTGATTTTCTTCAGGCGTCTTGTCGCATCTGCTGAGAAGCAGAGAAGTAGAGACCAGCATACGCGTGCTGGTTGCGACCGGGGCGGGTCAAAGAGGTGAAGCGGTGTACGCGGAAATGGCATCTCGGAGGCACTGTTGATCCGTCAGTCCGATCCGGCATGGTAGTCCTTTGCCCAAACATGCATACTCACGTGAAGCGGTTCCAACAAGCATTATTTCTTCCTTGTACAGATTGCCTCCTCAAAGTCTGAGCTTTTTAACATGGGTAGTATTCAAATACAAGATGGATCACTTTATGTAAATAGTAGCAACCGAGTAGTATTCCCTTCATCACGTACTTTGGATTCGACTCGGCCCTGTCACTAGAAAAAGTAGCAACAGAGGCATAACGCGGCGACTCGAGAGGAGCGTCGGCAAAGTGGGCCGCGGCCAGGTAGCAGCAGCTCTCGGGGCGACAGCGGTGGAGAACCGGCCATGACAGCTCGTACTGTCTTGGATATGTTCACAAGTCCAAGTGGTAGCCTACAATTTACTATTCCAGAAGGCTTCCTTTGGATGGCTTTGACTTTGACTCGGAGTACTAATAGTAGTACTATTCAGTAGCGATTGATTCTAAACGCTTGCTTTGATCAAATCTCAAGTGGCAGCTCGCAGGCAGGTTCTGACCAAGGTGGAACACCGGTTTGGATGCCGCAGCAGCAGGGCCCCGGCGACTTGAAGCGGGGGCCAAGGCGAGCCGTGCAGGCAACAGATCGGCGAAGTGACACGCGAAAAATAAATTAACCTCCAGGTTGTAGTGATCTTGGGCAATCTACGCCTGGGTCATGGTGGTCTTCTCCTGAAACAAAAAACTCATATTTGATACTTCTGGTGTTACCAGGATAATGGTGTTTCCGCCAGAATAGATGTTGGTCTTGGCTCGCATAGTAGCCACTGTAACAGATATTGGTTCGCCTCTGGAATCGACGGATCGCCGGGTCATGTTCATCCACACATAACCCTAAATTTCTTTTGACCTCAAACCTCACGGATTTAAATCTAGATTGATGAACTTGAAGTTGATGCAGATCTTTTCCAGCCGACTCTTCTTCATCCGGAAATTATGAACTATTCAATCCCTGTAAGAGATCCCTCCAAGAACTCAACACCACCGTGCGCAGGCCCCACGGTGGGCGCCAACTATCGTGGATTTGTCACGGCAGATGTCTTAGTGTGAGACTTAGTCGCGAGGCCAACGCATCTATGTGGTAGCTTGAGAGGGATTGAGCGGGACGAGAGACATGATGTTTTTACCCAGGTTCGGCCCCTCATGGTGGAGGTAAAAGCCTACATCCTGCTTCATTGATGATGATGATCACGGTTACAAGTGTGCTCTATCTCGAGAGCTATTGTCTAAACCTAACTTGTCCAACTTGTGAAACTTGTCCCTTTTGGGGAGCCCTGCCCCTCCTTATATATATTGGAGGGGCGGGTTACATGTAGAGTCCTATTAAGATTAGGACTAGTCTATCTCTAATACAAACTGGATACAAGTTCAGGTCTTAACTCCTTGTAAGATAAATATTCCTCATGCCTTTCCTCTTAAACCGGCCCACCATTAACATAAACCGGCCTTCTAGGCCTTGCGCCTTGTCATTCATCTGACCCGTCCGCCGGGTCACAAGTGTGTCATAATGTCCCGGCGGGTTGCTTGTAAACCGCCAGGTCAGGGCAGGTCGCCAGTGAATCGCCAAGTGTAAACTGGGTCTCAAGTAAACCGCCAAGTCCAGCCGGGTATAATTCCGGCCGGTTTACACAGCGGGGTATATCCCCGACAGTTTGGCATTCTCATATGCCTGGGTCCTTCATTCATCAAGTGAGCTAATGTCAAAAAGCCTCTTCTCATCGGCAAGTTTGAAATCATAATTGAGCTATTTAATGGCCCAATATGCCTTATGTTCTAGTTCGAGGGGTAAATGACACGCTTTTCCATAAACCATTTTATATAGAGACATACCCATAGGATTATTGTATGCAGTTCTACAGGCCCATAATGCATCATCATGTTTCTTGGACCAATTCTTCCTAGATCTATTAACAGTCTTTTGCAAAACTAATTTAAGCTCTCTATTTCTCAGTTCTACTTGACCACTAGACTGTGGGTGATAAGGAGATGCGATTCTATGATTAACATCATACTTAGCAAGCATTTAACGAAAGGCACCATGAATAAAATATGAACCACCATCAGTCATTAAGTATCTAGGGACTCCAAATCTCGAAAAAATAACTTCTTTAAGCATCTTAATAGAGGTGTTATGATCACCACTACTAGTTGGAATAGCTTCCACGCACTTAGTAACGTAATCAACATCAACTAAAATATGTGTGTACCCATTAGAGGAAGGAAACAGTCCCATATAATCAAAGCCCCAAACAACAAATGGTTCAATAACAAGTGAAGAATTCATAGGCATTTCTTGAGGTCTACTAATATTACGAATTCTTTGACATTCATCACAAGACAAAAAAACTTACGGGCATCCTTGAAGAGAGTAGGCCAATAAAAACCGGATTGCAATACCTTATGTGTAGTTCTATCTCCAGCATGGTGTCCTCCATAAGCCCCATGGGTCATCCATAAACCGGATTGTACTACTCCAGAGTGACACTTGTGTCTAATAAAACCATCTACTCCTTCTCTATAAAGATGTGGGTCATCCCAGAAGTAATGTCTTAAATCATAGAAGAACTTTTTCTTTTGCTGGTATGTGAAACTAGGTGGTATAAACTTAGCAACAACACAATTAGCATAATTAGCATACCACGGAGCAGTATGAGAAGCATTTATCACAGCTAATTGTTCATCAGGAAAGATATCATCAATAGGTAGTGGGTCATCAAGAACATTATCTAACCTAGAAAAGTTGTCTGCGACGGGGTTCTCAGCTCCCTTTCTATCAATAATATGCAAATCAAATTCTTGTAGTAGGAGAACCCATCTAATAAGTCTAGGTTTAGCAAATTTCTTTTCCATGAGATATTTAATAGCAGCATGATCAGTGTGGATAGTTACTTTAGAATCAACAATATAAGGTCTGAACTTATCACAAGCAAATATAACTGCTAAAAATTCTTTTTCAGTAGTAGCATAATTTCTTTGAGCACTGTCTAGAGTTTTACTAGCATATTGAATAACATTTAATTTCTTATCAACTCTTTGTCCTAGAACAGCCCCTACAGCATAATCATTAGCACCACACATGATTTCAAATGGTAAATTCCAATCAGGAGGTTGAACAATAGGTGCGGAAATCAAAGCTTTCTTAAGTATTTCCAATGCATCTACACAATCATCATCAAAGACAAAAGGAACATCTTTTTTAAGAGATTAGTCATAGGCCTAGAAATTTCAGAGAAGTCCTTAATTAACCTCCTATAAAAACCGGCATGACCAAGGAAGCTTCTTATACCTTTAATGTCCTTAGGAAACGACATCTTTTCAATAGCACCAACTTTAGCTTTATCAACTTCAATACCTCTTTCAGAAATTTTATGCCCCAAGACAATACCTTCATTAACCATAAAGTGGCACTTCTCCCAATTCAAGACAAGATTAGTTTCTTCACACCTCTGCAAAACTCGATCAAGGTTGCTTAAGCAATCATCAAAAGAAGTTCCGCAAACGGAGAAATTATCCATCAAAATTAACCTCAACAATCTTTTCACAAAAGTCAGAGAATATAGTAGTCATACATCTTTGAAAGGTAGCAGGTGCATTGCATAAACCAAAAGGCATATGTCTATAAGCAAAGGTACCGAAAGGGCAAGTGAAAGTTGTCTTTTCTTGATCCTCTTTTGACATAGGTATTTGAGAGAAACCAGAATAACAATCTAGAAAGAAAAAATGTGTATGTTTGGATAATCTTTCTAGCATTTGATCAATAAAAGGTAAAGGGTAATGATCCTTTTTAGTGGCTTTATTTAATTTGCGGAAATCAATTACCATTCTATAACCCGTAACAATTCTTTGTGGGATCAACTCAACTTTATCATTAGGAACAACAGTAATACCTCCCTTCTTAGCGATACAATGTACAGGACTTGCCCACTAACTATTAGCAACGGGATAAATTATACCTGCCTCCAGAAGCTTTAATATTTCTTTTCTTACCACTTCTTTCATGTTAGGATTTAACCATCGTTGGTGATCAACAACCGATTTCACGTCTTTCTCCAATTTTATTTTGTGTTGGTAGAGAGTTGGACTAATGCCCTTAAGATCATCAAGAGTATATCCAATAGCAGCATGATGCTTCTTCAGAGTTTTCAATAATTTCTTCTATTCATGCTCTGAAAGGTTAGCACTAATAATAACTGGATATATCTCTTTCTCATCAAGATAAGCATATTTGAGAGTATCAGGTAAAGGTTTAAGCTCAAACACGGGATCACCCTTGGGTGGAGGAGGATGCCCTAGGATTTCAACAGGCAAGTTGTGTTTCAAAATAGGTCCCTGTTTAAAGAATACTTCATCTATATCCCTTCTTTCATACATAAACATATCATTTTCATGGTCGAGCAAATATTGTTCTAAAGGATCATTAGGAGGCACGGCCATAGAAGCAAGACCAATAATTTCATCTTTACTAGGCAATTCTTTATCATGGGGTTGTCTGCGAAATTTAGCAAAATTGAAATCATGAGACATATCCCCTAGACCAATAGTAACAACATCCTTTTTGTAGTCTATATGGGCATTAACAGTATTCAAGAAGGGTCTACGAAATATAATGGGACAAAATTCATCTTGTGGGGAACCAAGAACAAGAAAATCAGCAGGATATTTAACTTTCCCACACAAGACTTTAACATCTCTAACAACGCCAACTGGTGAAATAGTGTCTCTATTGGCAATCTTAATTGTAACATCAATTTCTTCTAACTCAGCAGGTGCAATATCATGCATAATTACTTTGTATAAGGAATGAGGTATTGCACTTGCACTAGCACCCATATCACATAAGCCATGATAGCAATGATCTCCTATTTTAACAGAAATAACAGGCGTGCCTACAACCGGCCTATGTTTATTTTTAGTATCGGGTCTAGCAATTCTAGCAGCTTCATCGCAGAAGTAAATAACATGCCCATCAATATTATCGTCCAAGAGATCTTTAACCATAGCAACACTAGGTTCGACTTTAATTTGATCAGAGGGAGTAGGTGTTCTAGTATTACTCTTACGAACTACAATTGAAGCTTTAGCATGACCCTTTATTGTAACAGGGAAAGGTGGTTTCTCAATATAAGCAGTAGGAACAACAAGATCATTATAAGTTATAGTCTTTTCTTCAACTTTAATAGGTGCAACTACTTTTACTTTAATGGGAGGATTATATTTAAACCACTTCTCCTTAGGGAGATCAACATGAGTAGCAAAGGATTCACAGAAAGAAGCTACTATCTCAGAGTCCATGTTTAGTGCTAAATTCACGAAAAGCATCGGAATCCATAAAAGATTTAACACAATCAAACTTAGGTGTTATACCTGACTCCTTACCTTCGTCGAGGTCCCAATCTTCAGAGTTGCATTTAATTATTTCCAATAAATCCCATTTGAATTCAATAGTCTTCATCATAAAAGATCCAGTACAAGCAGTATCGAGCATGGAGCAATTACTGAGAGAAAGCCAAGCATAATTTTTTTGAATAATCATTTCTTTTGAGAGCTCATGATTGGGGCATGAATATAACATTGACTTAAGCCTCCCCCAAGCTTGAGCGATGTTTCTCCTTCGCGAGGCCAAAAATTGTATATATAACTAAGATCACGATGAACAAGATGCATAGTGTTGGGGATATGATTACTGGAGGTAAACTGGCTAGGAGTGGCCGGGCTAGCTCCATGAGGATAGATGCCCATGAAGACATGAAGGTGGCGGCGCTTTACGAAAGACCAAGGCCCAAAGGCGGGTTAAAGCCTGTAGATGTAAACCGACTGTCATGTAACTTGTATTGTAAGTTAGAGGAATAGAGACCGACCCGGACACATCTATGATCCGGCCTCGGGACTCTGTAGACCGGCGGGTGTCAACCTATGTATAAAAAGGGACGACCCGGCAGCAGTTTAGGGACAATAGACAACAATTCGAGAGCCAGGCAAGTGGATTCGCTCCCTGGTCATCGAAACCACAGTAATACAAATCACAACTAGACGTAGGCTTTTACCTTCATTGAAGGGGCCGAACTAGTATAAAACCCCTTGTGTCCCCTTGTCCGCTTTAACCCCTTTAAGCTAACCCGTAGCGATGGCTCCATGACTAAGTCCTTCCACGAGGACATCTTCCGTGACAAACCCAAGACAGTTGGCGCCCACCGTGGGGCTATCACACGATGGTTTCGAGTTCTTGAAGGGAAGCTTTGATGGACTCAAGGGACACACTGTGGGCCGGATGACGAAGAGTCATCGCGACAAGCTCTACATCGACGATGCAGGATGGGGCCCCGAGGCCGGTTCAATTGAATACGGGTACCGAGTCCCCTTTGGTGGGATTCACGTCTTCATCGGCAAGATCGGCGAACCGGGCCCTGAGCCGGACACCTGCACCGACATCATTGAGACGGCTCAGTGTGCAAGCCCTTCCCCGGTTCAGCCCGCAGCCAGGCATGTTTTTGTAGGTGTCATCGATGGAGCGGAATATGAGGATGGAGCGGCATCTGATGGAGAAACTGTTGTCTGCTCTGACGATGAGTCTTCAGCTGGAGAGACCGAATCGTTATATCAGCTGCAGGACAGCCGGATTAGCGGAGGTTCCGATGGAAATAGTATTCCGGACCCCCTCGATCTGCCAAACCGGGTTGCTATCTTCATGGCCGATACGCAATCAGCACACCACTCATCAACTGCTACGGCAATGCTCTCCGGTTCAGCGCTAGCAACGCCAGCGGGAGCAGGGGGCTCTGCACCGCCTCCGGCTCAGGTTTTGTCTGATTTGTTCAACGCTTTGGCAACATTGATGGCCGCAGAGGTGGACGCAGCAGCCCGGGATCAGCACAATGCGGAGATTGCAAAGGTAAAAGATCATATAACTCAGGCTAAAGCAGACCTAGCGGCAGAGAATGCTAGGATGGCTACAGAACGGGCCGAGCTGGAGGCTCAGGCCTACCGGCTTAGGCTGGATCAGAATGCCGCAGAGGAAGTCATGAGAAGAAGATACCGATCACATCTCCCATCGGGTTATGAGCCAGGAAATCTCTTCAACACGCCAGGAGAAGGAACTAGTAACTAGCCGGTGTTAAACCGGGCTGAGGCACCGGGAACAGGAGCACCGGTTCAACCGCGCACGATGGACCCGCCTCGCCAGAACAACATTGTGCCACAATATGTTCCGATGCCCCCGGGGCATTACTCCAACCCGTTGGACAACTTTGTGGGCGCCGCTTCATGATTGGCAGCCCTCCCAACCGGCGGCGAGTCACCAGTTGCGATTGAGGCACGACGGGCCAAAGAGTTCCTTCAAACAGCTTTGAACCAGCAGCAGGCTTATTCGCATAGTCGCCAGAGGATTCATTCCACCCCCACCCAAGCCGAAGCTACAGTAGGCACGTTGAGGATGAACCGTCCGTGTTAAGCAGTGCACGTCGCTGTAACTAGCCGCGAGGACACAACCCGACAGGTGGAGGTGCTAATGCGCAGGATGTGGTGCATTATGGTCGGGCACGTCGAGAGGCCGAGTTAGCAGCTCTACATGGAGTTCGTCAACCTACTCCAGTTCACCCTACCACTTCAGTGGAGCCAGGTGTGGTCTTCAGTTCCTTAGGGGTGCCGTGCCTCACCCTCGCTTTACGTAATGTACGACTGCCCAAGGATTTCAAGGGACCTCGTAAAGTACCCAATTACATCGCCGATTTGCAACCAGAGGCATGGGTTGAAAGCTACGAGATGGCAATGGAGATGTTAGATGTGGATGAAGTGGTGTGTTCTAAATACTTCACCATGATGTTGGAGGGGGCAGCTCGTACTTGGTTAAAGAGCCTGACAGCTAACTCTATCGGATCATGGGACGAATTGAAGCACTGGTTTATCCAGAATTTTAAGGATACTTGTAAGCAGCCGATGTCAATTGTGGACTTGGCCGCTTGTGTCCAAGAGGATGGGGAGTCTACAACCCATTGGGTGAAGCGGGTCTCAGCTATTCTGCATTCGTCGGATCACATCAATGCAGATACCGCAGTGTTAACGTTGGAGGGCAATTGGCGGTTTCTGCCGCTCAAACAAAAGTTAGGAAGGCTCAAATGTCACTGCAATGATATGTCAATGCTTATGGCCTCTTTGGTTAAATATGCCGATTCAGATAATACCAAAGACCCCGACTCAGAGGAGGACAAACCGGGGAAAGGGAAAAAGAACGGCAACACCAAGGGATAGCAGCATAATCCGGCAGGTCATGGGAACAATGGTAAGCGCAAGGCCGACAGCAGTTTGGACTTTATGGCTAACACCATGTTGGAAATATGCCCTAGAGGCAATAATAAATTGGTTATTATTATATTTCCTTGTTCATGATAATCGTTTATTATCCATGCTAGAATTGTATTGATAGGAAACTCAGATACATGTGTGGATACATAGACAACACCATGTCCCTAGTAAGCCTCTAGTCGACTAGCTCGTTGATCAATATATGGTTACGGTTTCCTAACCATGGACATTAGGAGAATGATGTGATGGACAAGACACAATCCTAAGCCTAGCACAAGATCATGTAGTTCGTATGCTAAAGCTTTTCTAATGTCAAGTATCATTTCCTTAGACCATGAGATTGTGCAACTCCCGGATACCGTTGGAGTGCTTTGGGTGTGCCAAACGTCACAACGTAACTGGATGGCTATAAAGGTACACTACAGGTATATCCGAAAGTGTCTGTTGGGTTGGCACGAATCGAGACTAGGATTTGTCACTCCGTGTAAATGGAGAGGTATCTCTGGGCCCACTCGGTAGGACATCATCATAATGTGCACAATGTGACCAAGGAGTTGATCACGGGATGATGTGTTACGGAACGAGTAAAGAGACTTGCCGGTAACGAGATTGAACAAGGTATCGGGATACCGACGATCGAATATCAGGCAAGTATCGTACCACTAGACAAAGGGAATTGTATACGGGATTGATTAAGTCCTTGACATCGTGGTTCATCCGATGAGATCATCGTGGAGCATGTGGGAGCCAACATGGATATCCAGATCCCGCTGTTGGTTATTGACCGGAGAGTTGTCTCGGCCATGTCTGCATGACTTCCGAACCCGTAGGGTCTACACACTTAAGGTTCGATGACGCTAGGGTTATAGGGAAAGTATGTACGCAGTTACTGACTGTTGTTCGGAGTCCTGGATGAGATCCCGGACATCACGAGGAGTTCCGGAATGGTCCGGAGGTAAAGATTGATATATAGGAAGTATAGTTTCGGCCACCGGAAGTGTTCCGGGCATCACCGGTAGTGTACCGGGACCACCGGAGGGGTCCGGGGGTCCACCAAGTGGGGCCACCGGCCCCAGAGGGCAGCATGGGCCCAGTGTGGGAGGGGACCAGCCCCAGGTGGGCTGGTGCGCCCCCCCCCACCAGGGCCCAAGGCGCCTAGGGTTTAGGGAGGGGGCGCCCCCACCTTACTTGGGGGGCAAGTTTCCCCCTCTCCCCCCCTTGGCCGCCGCCCAGATGGGTTTTTGGGGCTGCCGCACCCCTTGGGGTGGGAACCCTAGAGGGGGCGCAGCCCCCTGCCTCTCCCCTATATATAGTTGAGGTCTTTGGGGCTGCCAACACAGGAGTTTTGACCTCTCCCTGGCGCAGCCCTACCCCTCCCCCTCCTCGTCTCTCGTAGTGCTTGGCGAAGCCCTACTGGAGTCCCGCGCTCCTCCACCACCACCACGCCATCGTGCTGCTGCTGGATGGAGTCTTCCCCAACCTCTCCTTCTCCCCTTGCTGGATCAAGGCATACGAGACATCACCGGGCTGTACGTGTGTTGAACACGGAGGTGTCGTCCGTTCGGCACTAGGATCATCGGTGATTTGGATCGCGACGAGTACGACTCCATCAACCCCGTTCACTTGAACGCTTCCGCTTAGAAATCTACAATGGTATGTAGATGCACTCTCCTTCCCTCGTTGCTAGATTACTCCATAGATTGATCTTGGTGATGCGTAGAAAATTTTGAATTTCTGCCACGTTCCCCAACAGTGGCATCATGAGCTAGGTCTATGCATAGTTACTATGCACGAGTAGAACACAAAGTAGTTGTGGGCGTCGATATTGTCAATTATCTTGCCGTTACTAGTCTTATCTTGATTCGGCGGCATCGTGGGATGAAGCGGCCCGGACCAACCTTACACGTACGCTTACGTGAGACTGGTTCCACCGACTGACATGCACTAGTTGCATAAGGTGGCTGCCGGGTGTCTGTCTCTCCCACTTTAGTCAGATCGGATTCGATGAACAGGGTCCTTATGAAGGGTAAATAGAAATTGGCAATTCACATTGTGGTTTTGGCGTAGGTAAGAAACATTCTTGCTAGAAACCTATAGCAGCCACGTAAAAACTTGCAACAACAATTAGAGGACGTCATACTTGTTTTTGCAGCAAGTGTTTTGTGATGTGATATGGCCAAAGGATGTGATGAATGATATATGTGATGTATGAGATGATCATGTTCTTGTAATAGGAATCACGACTTGCATGTCGATGAGTATGTCAACCGGCAGGAGCCATAGGAGTTGTCTTAATTTATTTACGACCTGCGTGTCAATATAAACATCATGTAAATTACTTTACTTTATTGCTAAACGTGTTAGCCATAGTAGTAGAAGTAATAGTTGGCGAGCAACTTCATGGAGACACGATGATGGAGATCATGATGATGGAGATCATGGTGTCATGCTGGTGACAAGATGATCATGGAGCCCCAAGATGGAGATCAAAGGAGCTATATGATATTGGCCATATCATGTCACTATTATTTGATTGCATGTGATGTTTATCATGTTTTTGCATCTTGTTTACTTAGAACGACGGTAGTAAATAAGATGATCCCTCATAATAATTTCAAGAAAGTGTTCCCCCTAACTGTGCACCGTTGCGAAGGTTCGTTGTTTCGAAGCACCACATGTTGATCGGGTGTGATAGATTCTAACGTTCGAATACAACGGGTGTTGACGAGCCTAGCATGTACAGACATGGCCTCGGGACACATGCGAAACACTTAGGTTGACTTGACGAGCCTAGCATTTACAGACATGGCCTCGGAACACGGAGGACCGAAAGGTCGAGCATGAGTCGTATGGTAGATACGATCAACATGAAGATGTTCACCGATGATGACTAGTCCGTCTCACGTGATGATCGGACATGGCCTAGTTGACTCGGATCATGTAATCTCTTAGATGACTAGAGGGATGTCTATCTGAGTGGGAGTTCATAAGATGAACTTAATTATCCTGAACATAGTCAAAAGTTCTTCGCAAATTATGTCGTAGCTCGCGCTTCAGTTCTACTGTTTAGATATGTTCCTAGAGAAAATTTAGTTGAAAGATGATAATAGCAATTATGCGGACTAGGTCCGTAAACTGAGGATTGTCCTCATTGCTTCATAGAAGGCTTATGTCCTTAATGCACCGCTCAGTGTGCTGAGCCTCGAATGTCGTCTGTGGATGTTGCGAACATCTGACATACACATTTTGATAACTACGTGATAGTTCAGTTAAACGGTTTAGAGTTGAGGTACTGAAGACGTTTTGAAACGTCGCGAAACATATGAGATGTTTCGAGGGCTGAAATTGGGATTTCAGGCTCGTTCCCACGTCAAGAGGTATAAGACCTCCGACGATTTTCTTAGCCTGCAAACTAAGGGAGAAAAGCTCAATTGTTGAGTTTGTGCTCAGATTGTCTGAGTACAACAATCATTTGAATCAAGTGGGAGTTGATCTTCCAGATGAGATAGTGATGTTTCTCCGAAGTCATTACCACCAAGCTGCTAGAGCTTCGTGATGAACTATAATATATCAGGGACATATATGATGATCCTTGAGATATTCGCGATGTTTGACACCACAAAAGTAGAAACCAATAAGGAGCATCAATTGTTGATGGTTGGTGAAACCACTAGTTTCAAGAAGGGCAAGGGAAAAAAGGGATACTTCATGAAACGGCAAATCAGCTGCTGCTCTAGTGAAGAAACCCAAGGTTGAACCCAAACCCGAGACTAAGTGCTTCTGTAATAAGGGGAACAGCCACTGGAGCAGAATTACCCTAGATACTTGGTAGATGAGAAGGATGGCAAGGTCGATAGAAGTATATTGGATATACATTGTGTTAATGTGTACTTTACTAGTAATCCTAGTAGCACCATGGTATTAGATACCGGTTCGGTTGCTAAATGTTAGTAAACTCGAAATAAAAGGCTGCGGAGTAAACGGAGACTAGCTAAAGGTGAGCTGGGAATATGTGTTGGAAGTTTTTCCAAGCTTGATGTGATCAAGCATCGCACGCTCCCTCTACCATCGAGATTGGTGTTTGCGTTGAGCATAGACATGATTGGATTATGTCTATTGCATACGGTTATTCATTTAAGGAGAATAATGGTTACTCTGTTTATTTGAATAATACCTTCAATGGTCTTGCACCTAAAATGAATGGTTTATTGAATCTCGATCGTAGTGATACACATGTTCATGCCAAAAGATATAAGATAGTAATGATAGTACCACCTACTTGTGGCACTGCCACATAAGTCATATCGGTATAAAACGCATGAAGAAGCGCCATGTTGATGGATCTTTGGGCTCACTCGTTTTGAAAAGTTTGAGACATGCGAACCATGTCTATTGGTGTATATGCATGAAGAAACTCCATGCAAATGGACCGTTTGGACTCACTTGATTTTGAATCACTTGAGACATGCAAATCATACCACATGGGCAAGATGACTGAAAGCCTCGTTTTCAGTAAAATGGAACTAGAAAGCAACTTGTTGGAAGTAATACATTTTGATGTGTGCAGTCCAATGAGTGCTGAGGCGTGTAGTGGATATCATTATGTTCTTACTTCACAGATGATTTGAGTAGATGTTGAGTATATTTACTTGATGAATCACGAGTCTGAATTATTGAAAGGTTCATGTAATTTCAGGGTGAAGTTGAAAGATCGTCGTGACAAGAGGATAAAATATCTATGATATGATCATAGAGATGAATATCTGAATTACGAGTTTGGCACAGAATTAAGACATTGTGGAAATTATTTCACAACTAATACAGCCTAAAACACCATAGTATGATGGTGTGTCCGAACATCATAACTGCACCCTATTGGATATGATGCATACCATGATGTCTCTTATCGAATTACCACGATAGTTTATGGGTTAGGCATTAGAGATAACCACATTCACTTTAAATAGGGCACCACGTAATTCCGATGAGATGACACCATATGAACTATGGTTTAGAGAAATCTAAGCTGTCATTTCTTAAAAGTTTGGGGCTGCAACGCTTATGTGAAAAAGTTTCAGGCTGATAAGCTCGAACCCAAAGAGGATAAATGCATCTTCATAAGACACCCAAAACAGTTGGGTATACCTCCTGTCTCAGATCCGAAAGCAATAAGGGATTGTTTCTAAAATCGGGTCCTTTCTCGAGGGAAAATTTTCTCTCGAAAGAATTGATTGGGAGGATGGTGGAGACTTGATGAGGTTATTGAACCGTCTCTTCAACTAGTGTGTGGCAGGGCACAGGGAGTTGTTCCTGTGGCACCTACACCAATTGAAGTGGAAGCTTATGATAGTGATCATGAAACTTCAGATCATGTCACTACCAAACCTCGCAGGATGACAAGGATGCGTACTACTTGAGAGTGGTACATAATCCTGTCTTGGAAGTCATGTTGCTAGACAACAATGAACCTACGAGCTATGGAGAAGCGATGGTGGGCCTGGATTCCAAAATGGCTCGAGGCCATATAATCCGAGAGAGGATCCATATATGAAAACAAAGTGTAGACTTTGGAAGAACTACTTGATGGTCGTAAGGCTGTTAGGTACATATGGATTTTTAAAAAGGAACACGGACAATGATGGTAAGTATCACCATTAAGAAAGCTCGACTTGTCGTTAAGATGTTTTCCGACAAGTTCAAGGAGTTGACTACGATGAGACTTTCTCACTCATAGCGATGCTACGAGTCTGTTGGAACTATATTAGCGATTACTGCATTATTTATGAAATCTTGCAGATAGGATGTCAAAACATTGTTTCCTCGACGATTTTCTTGAGGAAAGGTTGTATGTGATACAACCGGAAGGTTTTGTCAATCCTGAAAGATGCTAACAAGTATGCAAAGCTCCAGCAATCCTTCTAAGGACTAGAGTAAGCATCTCGGAGTTGGAATGTATGCTTTTATGAGATGATCAAAGATTTTGGGTGTATACAAAGTTTATGAGAAACTTTCTATTTCCAAAGAAGTGAGTGGGAGCACTATAGAATTTCTGATGAAAATATGTTGTTGACATATTGTTGATCAGAAATGACGTAGAATTTCTGGAAAGCATGTAGGGTTATTTGGAAAGTGTTTTTCAATGGAAAGCCTGGATTAAGCTACTTGAACATTAAGCATCAAGATCTATAAGGATACATCAAAACACTTAATGGTACTTTAAAATGAGCACATACCTTGACATGATCTTGAAGGTGTTCAAGATGGATCAGTCAAAGAAGGAGTTCTTGCCTGAGTTGTAAGGTATGAAGTTAAGACTTAAAGCAAGACCACGGCAGAAGAAAGAGGAAGGACGAAGGTCGTCCCCTATGCTTTTGTCATAGGCTCTATACGGTGTGCCATGCTGAGTACCGCACCTGATGTGTGCCTTGCCACATATCTGGCAAGAAGGTACAAAGGTAATCTAGGAGTAGATCACCAGATAGGGTCTAAATTATCCTTAGAGGAATAAGGATATGTTTCTCGGTTATGGAGGTGATAAAGAGTTCGACGTAAAGAGTTACGTCGATGAAAGCTTAACACCTATCCGGAAAGCTCTGAGTATAGATACCGGATACGTATAATGGAGCAACAATTTAGAATAGCTCCAAGTAGAATAGTTATTTGAAATGGCTCCAAATGTAGCGTAGTAGTTGCATCTACAAGATGACATAGAAATTTGCGAAGTACATACGGATCTGAATGTTGCAGACCCATTGACTGAAACCTCCCTCACAAGCATAACATGATCAAACCCAGAACTCTTTGGGTGTTAGTCACATGGGGATGTGACCTTGAGTGTTAATCACATATCGATGTGAACTAGATTATTGACTCTAGTGCAAGTGGGAGACTGTTGGAAATATGCCCTAGAGGCAATAATAAATTGGTTATTATTATATTTCCTTGTTCATGATAATCGTTTATTATCCATGCTAGAATTGTATTGATAGGAAACTCAGATACATGTGTCGATACATAGACAACACCATGTCCCTAGTAAACCTATAGTTGACTAGCTCATTGATCAATAGATGGTTATGGTTTCCTGACCATGGACATTGGATGTCGTTGATAATGGGATCACATCATTAGGAGAATGATGTGATGGACAAGACCAAATCCTAAGCCTAGCACAAGATCATGTAGTTTGTATGCTAAAGCTTTTCTAATGTTAAGTATCATTTCCTTAGACCATGAGACTGTGCAACTCCCGGATACCATAGGAGTGCTTTGGGTGTGCCAAACGTCACAATGTAACTGGGTGGCTATAAAGGTACACTACAGGTATCTCCGAAAGTGTCTGTTGGGTTGGCACGAATCGAGACTGGGATTTGTCACTCCGTGTAAACGGAGAGGTATCTCTGGGCCCACTCGGTAGGACATCATCATAATGTGCACAATGTGATCAAGGAGTTGATCACAGGATGATGTGTCACAGAACGAGTAAAGGGACTTGCCGGTAACGAGATTGAACAAGGTATCGGGATACCGACGATCGAATTTCGGGCAAGTATTGTACCGCTAGACAAAGGGAATTGTATACGGGATTGATTAAGTCCTTAACATCGTGGTTCATCCGATGAGATCATCGTGGAGCATGTGGGAGCCAACATGGGTATCCAGATCCCGCTGTTGGTTATTGACCGGAGAGTTGTCTCGGCCATGTCTGCATCACTTCCGAACCCGTAGGGTCTACACACTTAAGGTTCGATGACGCTAGGGTTATAGGGAAAGTATGTACGCGGTTACCGAATGTTGTTCGGAGTCCTGGATGAGATCACGGACGTCACGAGGAGTTCCGGAATGGTCTGGAGGTAAAGATTGATATATAGGAAGTATGGTTTTGGCCACCAGAAGTGTTCCGGGCATCACCGGTAGTGTACCGGGACCACCGGAGGGGTCCGGGGGTCCACCAAGTGGGGCCACCGGCCCCAGAGGGCAGCGTGGGCCAAGTGTGGGAGGGGACCAGCCCCAGGTGGGCTGGTGCGCCCCCCCACCAGGGCCCAAGGTGCCTAGGGTTTAGGGAGGGGGCGCCCCCACCTTACTTTGGGGGCAAGTTTCCCCCTCTCCCCCCCTTGGACGCCGCCCAGATGGGTTTTTGGGGTTGTCGCACCCCTTGGGGTGGGAACCCTAGAGGGGGCGTGGCCCCCTGCCTCTCCCCTATATATAGTTGAGGTCTTTGGGGCTGCCAACACAGGAGTTTTGACCTCTCCCTGGCGCAGCCCTACCCCTCTCCCTCCTCGTCTCTCGTAGTGCTTGGCGAAGCCCTGCTGGAGTCCCGCGCTCCTCCACCACCACCACGCCGTCGTGCTGCTGCTGGATGGAGTCTTCCCCAACCTCTCCTTCTCCCCTTGCTGGATCAAGGCGTAGGATACGTCACCGGGCTGTACGTGTGTTGAACACGGAGGTGCCGTCCGTTCGGCACTAGGATCATTGGTGATTTGGATCACGACGAGTACGACTCCATCAACCCCGTTCACTTGAACGCTTCCGCTTAGCGATCTACAAGGGTATGTAGATGTACTCTCCTTCCCTCGTTGCTAGATTACTCCATAGATTGATCTTGGTGATGCGTAGAAAATTTTGAATTTCTTCTACGTTCCCCAACACACCAATGCTCAGGGGAACGGTCAGCGTCGTAAGGGCAACCAGCCCCAGAGGGGCGGAGGTTCAGGCCCCAATTTGGAGCGCCTGTTAAATCAACCTTGTCAAAGCATGGATCAAAGGAGAAGCCAGCGTCACATCTTTGAAAGGATTGTTATATCATGCGAGGATTCAAGAACTCCAATATGTTTCAGTACGACAATGGCCCGCCCGGCGGTTCAGGAGGTGGTTTTCATGGGCTGGGATATGGAGGCGGCAGCTCCGATTTAGGATTTCAGGGCAGTCAGACCAGACATAGCAATCAAGGGAACCAGTGCAACCAGGGAGGTTATAACCATCAGGGGAGCCAGCAGCAGTAGCAGTCGGGTTACCGGAGCAATCCGAAACAATTAAATAGTGGGCAGTATCATGTCTTCACCACTATCTTGTGCAAGCGTGATCAGAAGCATCACAAG
The DNA here is from genome assembly GCF_056163025.1 of Triticum urartu. Taxonomy (NCBI): domain Eukaryota; kingdom Viridiplantae; phylum Streptophyta; class Magnoliopsida; order Poales; family Poaceae; genus Triticum; species Triticum urartu. The sequence continues at coordinate 709,365,631 of NC_141879.1, read as the reverse complement.
AGGGCCGTGAACTCTGTTGAACCGGTTGTGCCTCAGTATTTGCGCTGGTCTGAGCAACCCATTTTATGGAGTAGAGAGGATCACCCACCCCGGGTTGACAATCCGGGTCATCTAGCCTTAGTGGTGGCACCTCAGGTTGGGGCGTATAAGTTCACCAAGGTGCTCATGGATGGGGGAAGCAGTATCAACATTCTATATTATGATACCTTCCGTCGTATGGGGTTGACAGATAAGATGTTGGGGAACGTAGTAATTTCAAAAAAATTCCTACGCACACGCAAGATCATGGTGATGCATAGCAACGAGAGGGGAGAGTGTGATCTACGTACCCTTGTAGATCAACAACGGAAGCGTTAACACAACATAGAGGAAGTAGTCGTACGTCTTCCCGACCCGACCGATCCAAGCACCATTACTCCGGTACCTGCGAGTTCTTAGCACACGTACAGCTGGATGACGCTCCCCGGGCTCCGATCCAGCAAAGCTTCGGGGATGAATTCCGTAAGCAGGACGGCGTGGTGACGATGAAGATGTTCTACCGATGCAGGGCTTCGCCTAAGCACTGCAACGATATGACCGAGGTGTAATATGGTGGAAGGGGGCACCGCGCACGGCTAAGGACGATCACGAGGATCAACTTGTGTGTTCTAGGGTGCCCCCTTGCCTCCGTATATAAAGGATCCAAAGGGGGGGGGTGCGGCCGGCCTAGAGGAGGCGCGCAGGAGGAGTCCTACTCCTACCGGGAGTAGGACTCCCCTCCCGTTCCTTGTCCAACTAGGAGAGGTGGAGGGAGAGAAGGAAAGGGGGGGCGCCGCCCCTCCCTCCTTGTCCAATTCGGACTAGGGGGAGAGGGGGCGCGCGGCCTGCCCTGGCAGCCCCTTCCTCTTCTCCACATTAGGCCCATAAGGCCCATTAACCCCCCCCCCCCCCCCGAGGGGTTCCGGTAACCCCCCGGTGCTCCGGTTTTATCCGAAATTTCCCCGGAACACTTCCGGTGTCCGAATATAGTCATCCAATATATCAATCTTTATGTCTCGACCATTTCAAGACTCCTCGTCATGTCCGTGATCACATCCGGGACTCCGAACAACCTTCGGTACATCAAAATGCATAAACTCATAATAACTGTCATCGTAACGTTAAGCGTGCAGACCCTACGGTTCGAGAACAATGCAGACATGACTGAGAAAAATCTCCGGTCAATAACCAATAGCGGGACCTGGATGCCCATATTGGCTCCTACATATTCTATGAAGATCTTTATCGGTCAGACCGCATAACAACATACGTTGTTCCCTTTGTCATCGGTATGTTACTTGCCCGAGATTCGATTGTCGGTATCCAATACCTAGTTCAATCTCGTTACTGGCAAGTCTCTTTACTCGTTCCATAATACATCATCTCGCAACTAACTTATTAGTTGCAATGCTTGCAAGGCTTATGTGATGTGCATTATCGAGAGGGCCCAGAGATACCTCTCCGACAATCGGAGTGACAAATCCTAATCTCGAAATACGCCAACCCAACATCTACCTTTGGAGACACCTGTAGAGCACCTTTATAATCACCCATTTACGTTGTGACGTTTGGTAGCACACAAAGTGTTCCTCCGGCAAACGGGAGTTGCATAATCTCATAGTCATAGGAACATGTATAAGTCATGAAGAAAGCAATAGCAACATACTAAACGATCGGGTGCTAAGCTAATGAAATGGGTCATGTCAATCAGATCATTCATCTAATGATGTGATCTCGTTAATCAAATAACAACTCTTTTGTTTATGGTTAGGAAACATAACCATCTTTGATTAACGAGCTAGTCAAGTAGAGGCATACTAGTGACACTCTGTTTGTCTATGTATTCACACACGTATTATGTTTCCGGTTAATACAATTCTAGCATGAATAATAAACATTTATCATGATATAAGGAAATAAATAATCACTTTATTATTGCCTCTCGGGCATATTTCCTTCAGTCTCCCACTTGCACTAGAGTCAATAATCTAGATTACACAGTAATGATTCTAACACCCATGGAGCCTTGGTGCTGATCATATTTTGCTCGTGGAAGAGGCTTAGTCAACGGGTCTGCAACATTCAGATCCGTATGTGTCTTGCAAATCTCTATGTCTCCCACCTGGACTAGATCCCGGATGGAATTGAAGCGTCTCTCGATGTGCTTGGTTCTCTTGTGAAATCTGGATTCCTTTGCCAAGGCAATTGCACTAGTATTGTCACAAAAGATTTTCATTGGACCCGATGCACTAGGTATGACACCTAGATCGGATATGAACTCCTTCATCCAGACTCCTTCGTTTGCTGCTTCCGAAGCAGCTATGTACTCCGCTTCACGTGTAGATCCCGCCACAACACTTTGTTTAGAACTGCACCAACTAACAGCTCCACCGTTTAATGTAAACACGTATCCGGTTTGCGATTTAGAATCGTCCGGATCAGTGGCAAAGCTTGCATCAACATAACCGTTTACAATGAGCTCTTTGTCACCTCCATACACGAGAAACATATCCTTAGTCCTTTTTAGGTACTTCAGGATGTTCTTGACCGTTATCCAGTGATCCACTCCCAGATTACTTTGGTACCTCCCTGCTAAACTTATAGCAAGGCACACATCAGGTCTGGTACACAGCATTGCATACATAATAGAGCCTATGGCTGAAGCATAGGGAACATCTTTCATTTTCTCTCTATCTTCTGCAGTGGTCGGGCATTGAGTCTGACTCAACTTCACACCTTGTAACACAGGCAAGAACCCTTTCTTTGCTTGATCCATTTTGAACTTTTTCAAAATCTTGTCAAGGTATGTGCTTTGTGAAAGTCCAATTAAGCGTCTTGATCTATCTCTATAGATCTTTATTCCTAATATGTAAGCAGCTTCACCGAGGTTTTTCATTGAAAAACTCTTATTCAAGTATCCCTTTATGCTCTCCAGAAATTCTATATCATTTCCAATCAGTAATATGTCATCTACATATAATATCAGAAATGCTACAGAGCTCCCACTCACTTTCTTGTAAATACAGGCTTCTCCAAAAGTCTGTATAAAACCAAATGCTTTGATCACACTATCAAAGTGTTTATTCCAACTCCGAGAGGCTTGCACCAGTCCATAAATGGATCACTGGAGCTTGCACACTTTGTTAGCTCCCTTTGGATCGACAAAACCTTCCGGTTGCATCATATACAACTCTTCTTCCAGAAATCCATTCAGGAATGCAGTTTTGACATCCATCTGCCAAATTTCATAATCATAAAATGCGGAAATTGCTAACATGATTCGGACAGACTTAAGCATCGCTACGGGTGAGAAGGTCTCATCGTAGTCAACCCCTTGAACTTGTCGAAAACCTTTTGTGACAAGTCGAGATTTGTAGATAGTAATATTACCGTCAGCGTCAGTCTTCTTCTTGAAGATCCATTTATTCTCAATTGCTTGCCGATCATCGGGCAAGTCAACCAAGGTCCATACTTTGTTCTCATACATGGATCCCATCTCAGATTTCATGGCTTCAAGCCATTTTGCGGAATCTGGGCTCACCATCGCTTCTTCATAGTTCGTAGGTTCATCATGATCTGGTAGCATGATTTCCAGAACAGGATTACCGTACCACTCTGGCGCGGATCTTGCTCTGGTTGATCTACGAGGTTCAGTAGTATCTTGTCCTGAAGTTTCATGATCATTATCATTAGCTTCCTCACTAATTGGTTTAGGTGTCGCAGAAACAGGTTTCTGTGATGTACTAGTTTCCAATAAGGGAGCAGGTACAGTTACCTCGTCAAGTTCTACTTTCCTCCCACTCACTTCTTTCGAGAGAAACTCCTTCTCTAGAAAGGATCCATTCTTAGCAATGAATGTCTTGCCTTCGGATCTGTGATAGAAGGTGTACCCAACAGTCTCATTTGGGTATCCTATGAAGACACATTTCTCTGATTTGGGTTCGAGCTTATCAGGTTGAAGCTTTTTCACATAAGCATCGCAGCCCCAAACTTTAAGAAACGACAACTTTGGTTTCTTACCAAACCATAGTTCATAAGGCGTCGTCTCAACGGATTTTGATGGTGCCCAATTTAACGTGAATGCGGCCGTCTCTAAAGCATAACCCCAAAACGATAGCGGTAAATCAGTAAGAGACATCATAGATCGCACCATATCTAGTAAATTACGATTACGACGTTCAGACACACCATTACGCTATGGTGTTCCGGGTGGCGTGAGTTGCGAAACTATTCCGCATTGTTTCAAATGTACACCAAACTCGTAACTCAAATATTCACCTCCACGATCAGATCTTAGAAACTTTATTTTCTTGTTACGATGATTTTCAACTTCACTCTGAAATTCTTTGAACTTTTCAAATGTTTCAGACTTGTGTTTCATTAAGTAGATATACCCATATCTGCTTAAGTCATCTGTGAAGGTGAGAAAATAACGATATCCGCCACGAGCCTCAATATTCATCGGACCACATACATCTGTATGTATGATTTCCAACAAATCTGTTGCTCTCTCCATAGTACCGGAGAACGGTGTTTTAGTCATCTTGCCTATGAGGCACGGTTCGCAAGTACCAAGTGATTCATAATCAAGTGGTTCCAAAAGTCCATCAGTATGGAGTTTCTTCATGCGTTTTACACCGATATGAACTAAACGGCAGTGCCACAAATAAGTTGCACTATCATTATCAACTCTGCATCTTTTGGCTTCAACATTATGAATATGTGTTTTACTACTATCGAGATTCATCAAAAATAGACCACTCTTCAAAGGTGCATGACCATAAAAGATATTACTCATATAAATAGAACAACCATTATTTTTTGATTTAAATGAATAACCGTCTCGCATCAAACAAGATCCAGATATAATGTTCATGCTCAACGCTAGCACCAAATAACAATTATTTAGGTCTAATACTAATCCCGAAGGTAGATGTAGAGGTAGCGTGCCGACCGCGATCACATCGACTTTGGAACTGTTTCCCACGCGCATCGTCACCTCGTCCTTTGCCAGTGTTCGCTTAATCCGTAGTCCCTGTTTCGAGTTGCAGATATTAGCAACAGAACCAGTATCAAATACCCAGGTGCTATTGCGAGCTCTAGTAAGGTACACATCAATAACATGTATATCACATATACCTTTGTTCACCTTGCCATCCTTCTTATCCGCCAAATACTTCGGGCAGTTCCGCTTCCAGTGACCAGTCTGCTTGCAGTAGAAGCACTCAGTTTTAGGCTTAGGTCCAGACTTGGGTTTCTTCTCTTGAGCAGCAACTTGCTTGCTGTTCTTCTTGAAGTTCCCCTTCTTCTTCCCTTTGCCCCTTTTCTTGAAACTACTGGTCTTGTTGACCATCAATACTTGATGCTCCTTCTTGATTTCTACCTCCGTAGCTTTCAGCATTGCGAAGAGCTCGGGAATAGTCTTATTCATCCCTTGCATATTATAGTTCATCACGAAGCTCTTGTAGGTTGGTGGCAGTGATTGGAGAATTCTGTCAGTGACGCAATCATCTGGAAGATTAACTCCCAATTGAATCAAGTGATTATTATACCCAGACATTTTCAGTATATGCTCACTGACAGAACTGTTCTCCTCCATCTTGCAGCTATAGAACTTATTGGAGACTTCATATCTCTCAATCCAGGCATTTGCTTGAAATATTAGCTTCAACTCCTAGAACATCTCATATGCTCCATGACGTTCAAAACGTCGTTGAAGTCCCGATTCTAAGCCGTAAAGCATGGCACACTGAACTATCGAGTAGTCATCAGCTTTGCTCTGCCAGACGTTCATAACCTCTGGTGTTGCTCCAGCAGCAGGCCTGGCACCCAGCGGTGCTTCCAGGACGTAATTCTTCTGTGCAGCTATGAGGATAATCCTCAAGTTACGGACCCAGTCCGTGTAATTGCTACCATCATCTTTCAACTTTGCTTTCTCAAGGAACGCATTAAAATTCAACGGAACAACAGCACGGACCATTTATCTACAATCAAACATACATAAGCAAGATACTATCAGGACTAAGTTCATGATAAATTTAAGTTCAATTAATCATATTACTTAAGAACTCCCACTTAGATAGACATCCCTCTAATCCTCTAAGTGATTACGTGATCCAAATCAACTAAACCATAACCGATCATCACATGAAATGGATTAGTTTTCAATGGTGAACATCATTATGTTGATCATATCTACTATATGATTCACGCTCGACCTTTCGGTCTCCGTGTTCCGAGGCCATATCTGCATATCCTAGGCTCGTCAAGTTTAACCTGAGTATTCTGCGTGTGCAAAAACTGGCTTGCACCCGTTGTAGATGGACGTAGAGCTTATCACACCCGATCATCACGTGGTGTCTGGGCACGACGAACTTTGGCAACGGTACATACTCAGGGAGAACACTTCTTGATAATTTAGTGAGAGATCATCTTATAATGCTACCATCAAACAAAGCAAGATAAGATGCATAAAAGATAAACATCACATGCAATCAATATAAGTGATATGATATGGCCATCATCATCTTGTGCCTGTGATCTCCATCTCCGAAGCACCGTCATGATCACCATCGTCACCGGCGCGACACCTTGATCTCCATCGTAGCATCGTTGTCGTCTCGCCAATCTTTTGCTTCCACGACTATCGCTACCACTTAGTGATAAAGTAAAGCATTACAGCGCGATTGCATTGCATACAATAAAGCAACAACCATATGGCTCCTGCCAGTTGCCGATAACTTGGTTACAAAACATGATCATCTCATACAATAAAATTTAGCATCATGTCTTGACCATATCACATCACAACATGCCCTGCAAAAACAAGTTAGACGTCCTTTACTTTGTTGTTGCAAGTTTTACGTGGCTGCTACGGGCTTAAGCAAGAACCAATCTTACCTACGCATCAAAACCACAACGATAGTTTGTCAAGTTGGTGCTGTTTTAACCTTCGCAAGGACCGGGCGTAGCCACACTCGGTTCAACTAAAGTTGGAGAAACTGTCACCCGTAATCCACCTCTGTGCAAAGCACGTCGGGAGAACCGGTCTCGCATAAGCGTACGCGTAATGTTGGTTCGGGCCGCTTCGTCCAACAATACCGCCGAACCAAAGTATGACATGCTGGTAAGCAGTATGACTTATATCGCCCACAACTCACTTGTGTTCTACTCGTGCATATAACATCAACACATAAAACCTAGGCTCGGATGCCACTGTTGGGGAACGTAGTAATTTCAAAAAAATTCCTAAGCACACGCAAGATCATGGTGATGCATAGCAACGAGAGGGGAGAGTGTGATCTACGTACCCTTGTAGATCAACAACGGAAGCGTTAACACAACATAGAGGAAGTAGTCGTACGTCTTCCCGATCCGACCGATCCAAGCACCGTTACTCCGGTACCTGCGAGTTCTTAGCACACGTACAGCTCGATGACGCTCCCCGGGCTCCGATCCAACAAAGCTTCGGGGATGAATTCCGTCAGCATGACAGCGTGGTGACGATGAAGATGTTCTACCGGCGCAGGGCTTCGCCTAACCACTGCAACGATATGACCGAGGTGTAATATGGTGGAAGGGGCACCGCACACGGCTAAGGAACGATCACGAGGATCAACTTGTGTGTTCTAGGGTGCCCCCTTGCCTCCGTATATAAAGGATCCAAAGGGGGGGGTGCGGCCGGCCTAGAGGAGGCGCGCAGGAGGAGTCCTACTCCTACCGGGAGTAGGACTCCCCTCCCGTTCCTTGTCCAACTAGGAGAGGTGGAGGGAGAGAAGGAAAGGGGGGGCGCCGCCCCTCCCTCCTTGTCCAATTCGGACTAGGGGGAGAGGGGGCGCGCGGCCTGCCCTGGCAGCCCCTTCCTCTTCTCCACATTAGGCCCATAAGGCCCATTAACCCCCCCCCCCGAGGGGTTCCGGTAACCCCCCGGTGCTCCGGTTTTATCCGAAATTTCCCCGGAACACTTCCGGTGTCCGAATATAGTCATCCAATATATCAATCTTTATGTCTCGACCATTTCAAGACTCCTCGTCATGTCCGTGATCACATCCGGGACTCCGAACAACCTTTGGTACATCAAAATGCATAAACTCATAATAACTGTCATCGTAACGTTAAGCGTGCAGACCCTACGGTTCGAGAACAATGCAGACATGACTGAGAAAAATCTCCGGTCAATAACCAATAGCGGGACCTGGATGCCCATATTGGCTCCTACATATTCTATGAAGATCTTTATCGGTCAGACCGCATAACAACATACGTTGTTCCCTTTGTCATCGGTATGTTACTTTCCCGAGATTCGATTGTCGGTATCCAATACCTAGTTCAATCTCGTTACTGGCAAGTCTCTTTACTCGTTCCATAATACATCATCTCGCAACTAACTTATTAGTTGCAATGCTTGCAAGGCTTATGTGATGTGCATTATCGAGAGGGCCCAGAGATACCTCTCCGACAATCGGAGTGACAAATCCTAATCTCGAAATACGCCAACCCAACATCTACCTTTGGAGACACCTGTAGAGCACCTTTATAATCACCCATTTATGTTGTGACGTTTGGTAGCACACAAAGTGTTCCTCCGGCAAACGGGAGTTGCATAATCTCATAGTCATAGGAACATGTATAAGTCATGAAGAAAGCAATAGCAACATACTAAACGATCGGGTGCTAAGCTAATGAAATGGGTCATGTCAATCAGATCATTCATCTAATGATGTGATCTCGTTAATCAAATAACAACTCTTTAGTTTATGGTTAGGAAACATAACCATCTTTGATTAACGAGCTAGTCAAGTAGAGGCATACTAGTGACACTCTGTTTGTCTATGTATTCACACACGTATTATGTTTCCGGTTAATACAATTCTAGCATGAATAATAAACATTTATCATGATATAAGGAAATAAATAATCACTTTATTATTGCCTCTCGGGCATATTTCCTTCAGTCTCCCACTTGCACTAGAGTCAATAATCTAGATTACACAGTAATGATTCTAACACCCATGGAGCCTTGGTGCTGATCATGTTTTGCTCGTGGAAGAGGCTTAGTCAACGGGTCTGCAACATTCAGATCCGTATGTATCTTGCAAATCTCTATGTCTCCCACCTGGACTAGATCCCGGATGGAATTGAAGAATCTTAAACCTTCAAACACCGTTTTTCATGGTGTGGTCCCCAGTAAATCTGCATATCGAGTGGGAAAGATAGCCCTAGAGGTGGCCTTTGGAGATGACCATGATTCAAGGTCAGAAACATTGACTTTTGAGGTGGTGAAAATCAAGAGTCCATATCACGCTCTGTTTGGGCGACCGGCTTATGCCAAGTTCATGGCGAGGTCGTGTTATGTTTATTTGCATCTTAAGATGCCAGGTCATAAGGGGACCATCACAGTACATGGGAGCAGGAAGATCGCTTTGGAATGTGAGGAAGGTGATGTATCTTATGCTGTGTCGGTTTGTGCCACGGAAGAGCTGAAGTTTTACAAAGACAAGGTTGATCCAGAAGATATGACTTCTTTGAAAAAGCCAACTACGGAACATGAACCGGCGTTGAAGTTTAAATCGGCCACAGATACTAAGATGGTTGATTTTGTTCCTGGCGATTCATCCAAGCAGTTCAGCATCAGTGCTAACCTGGATCCCAAATAGGAAAGTGCGCTCATCGAGTTCATCCGTGAGAACCGGGACATCTTTGCATGGAAGCCTTCTGACATGCCAGGTGTACCGAGGGAACTCGCTGAGCACACACTTAACATTGATCCTAATTTTAAACCAATCGGACAGTTTCTCCGCCGCTTCAATGAAGAAAGGCGCAAGGCTATTGGTGAAGAGGTAGCTCGGTTGTTGGCCGCAGGATTTATCGTGGAGGTCTTTCACCCGGAGTGGTTGGCTAATCCGGTGATGGTTCTCAAGAAAAACGACAGTTGGCGTATGTGTGTGGACTACACAGACTTGAACAAGGCTTGCCCAGCAGATCCCTTTGCCCTCCCTCATATTGATCATATTATTGATGCTACGGTGGGTTGTGACCGCTTGTGTTTTTTGGACGCTTATTCTGGTTATCATCAAATCAAAATGGCAATTAAGGACCAGGAGAAGACAGCTTTTATAACTCCCTTTGGAGCCTTCTGCTATGTCCCCGTGCCCTTTGGGCTCAAGAGTGCCCAGGCGACTTATCAACTTGTGTTCAGAATTGTCTTCATAGGCAGATTGGGCGCAATGTTCATGCATATGTGGATGATATCGTGATAAAGTCTAGAAAAGAGGAAACATTGATAGATGACCTGAGAGAAACATTTGACAACCTCCGGGTTTACAAGATGATGCTCAATCCAGACAAATGTGTCTTTGGTGTCCCGGCAGGCAAACTCTTGGGCTTTCTGGTGTCAAACAGGGGCATTGAGGCTAATCCGGAAAAAAATTCAGCAATCACATCTTTGGCTAAACCGGCATGTATCAATGACGTTCAACGTTTGGCCGGCCGGATTGCGGCTTTGATCTGGTTTATCAGTCATCTCGGGGAGAAAGATATCCCTTTATATCAGATGCTAAAGAAACCGGATGACTTTGTCTGGAGCGATGCGGCTGATAAAGCGTTGGAGGATCTGAAGAGGCAGTTAGCTGAACTGCCTGTGCTTGCAGCTCCGATCGATAAAGAGCCTTTACTGCTGTATGTGGCTACTAATGCCAGAGTTGTTAGCATGGCTATTTTGGGAGCACAAGGAGGCTGGAAAGGAAAATCCGGTTCAACGACCGGTTTATTATATCAGTGAGGTGCTTATTGAATCAAAGCAGAGGTATCCACATTGGTAGAAGCTGGTGTATGGAGTGTTTATGGCAAGCCGGAAGCTCAAACATTATTTTCAGGGTCATCCTATCACAGTGGTCAGTTGAGCCCCTATGGGAGATATCATTCAAAACAGAGAAGCAATTGGCCGGATTGCCAAGTGGGCTATTGAGCTTGGGCCTCACGGGCTCAAATACACACCTCGCACAACGATTAAATCCCAAGCACTCGTGGACTTCATCAATGATTGGACAGAGTTGCAGGCACCAGAGGAAAAGCCAGATAACACGTATTGGACTATTAACTTTGATGGATCCAGACAGTTGGAGGGCTCGGGGGCTGGAGTAATATTAACTTCCCCACGAGGTGACAAGTTTTGTTATGTCCTCCGTTTAATGTTCCCTTGTACTAACAATGCAGCTGAGTACGAGGCCTTACTCCACATTCTTCGGATGGCTAAGGAGAGATGAACTTAAGCCGGGTTAAGTGCTTCGGCGAATCACACCTGGTGGCTCAACATTTATCTCGCACTTGGGATTCTAAGGACCCACTCATGGCTGCATATCGACGAGACATGGACATAGTGGCTGGTCATTTCAAGGGTTATCAAGTTGACCATATAGATCGGTGAAAGAATGAAGCGGCGGACGCTTTAAGTCGCCTTGGCTCTCAGCGTAAACCGGTCCTGCCAAATGTCTTCCTCGACGTCCTACACAATCTGTCGGTTAAAATACCAACAGAGGAGGAGTTGGCTATTCCTGACCCGGAGGCCCAATTGGTGGCAGCTTTGCATGTTATACCGAATTGGACAAACCCGTACCTGGTTTACATGAACCGGGGCGAGTTACCGGAGGATGAAACCTTGGCCCGGCAGATAATCCGGCGTTCCAAGTCAATGACCATAATCAATGGGGAGTTACATCATTACAGCGTCACAGGGGCAATTCAGCGTTGTGTCTCACCTCAAGAGGGTTGTGAGATTTTGCGAGAAATCCATGAAGGGGATTGTGGTCACCATGCCAGTTGAAAATCTTTGGTGGCTAAATCTTTTCGTCACGGTTTCTATTGGTTAACAACCCATGCTGATGTTGAGGATTTAGTCAAGAGGTGCGATGGTTGTCAAAAATTTGCGCGCCGCACTCATAGTCCGGCTCAAGAGTTGAGGATGATTCCAATAACTTGGCCATTTGCGACTTGGGGGCTAGATATGGTTGGACCCTTTAAAAGAGCTCCTCTTTGGCTTTAGAAGCCTCTTCTTGTTGAGACTTTATGTTCTCTTGAAGATCAGCGGTTTGAGCATCCCTCTTGCTCAGCTCGGCCTGCAAAAGGCGAAAATATGTCAACAACGGGATATATATTTTCTAAGTACCAAGCATATAACAAGTTATGCACTTTGTACTAGGGGCTAATGCCTATTTGCTCTATTATCAACAAATCTTTCACAAGTCTCAAGTACAATGCAAGCATTATCCTTAACACTTGGGGGCTAATGTACATCTGTTCAAAACTGACGCATTGATTCAAGACCCAGTTTACCTCGCAAAGCTAAACCGGCCCTTGGGGGCTACACCGATGAAAGCTACATAACTACACTGATAATGTATTGGTTTTGTTTTTACTGAGGACTTGACATACTGAGGATTAGCATGCAAGGATTAAGACATTACAAAGTCCCGGTTTAAGCTTAACATCATAAAACGGCCCTTGGGGGCTACTTGAGCTGATGTTTAGACTTTGGAATCAAGAAATGAAAGGTGATAAAAATACCTCATAGTGTTCCTTCATCAGGTTCACCAAATCGGCTTCATAATCACGGTTTGAGTGTAGACGGTTTAAAAAACTAGAGTGGAGTTCTTCAGCGCTGAGATGAGCATAGCTTGACAAATCAGTGCTCCATTTACCCTTCTCCATGGCAGCACGCTCTTCCTTGGCAGTATGTTTGGCCAAGATTACAGGATGGCCAGGAGAGCTGTGGCCCATGCCAGTAATGATAACATCATCTCCTTGGTCTCCAGTAGTTTTTACGGGTGATGGTGGAGTGTCAGTGGCTCTCACCGGATTAGCCCGGATTGGATGTGCCAGTTCAGTATCAGGCACAGCAGTATCAGCTTCTGGTTGTTCGTCGATATTGTGATCTTGAGGGGTGGCTCATCAAAGGTGGTTTCAGGATGGGGACCCTCCGGTTCACCAGTTCAGTCCGGTTCACCTGTTTGCTCCTGTTCAAGAACCACCTGGTCTTCAGACGGATTGTTCACCCGAGCTTTTTTGCTAGGTCTGGCTTTGGCTCTGCAAACAAAAATAAAAGAGGTAAAAATTAAGCATAGTATTCAAGATATGAAAACATTCGAAGAAAGTGTTTGAGTACTTACCCAGCTACAGTTTTGAGAGGAGGGAGTTGGGTCGCTGTTGACTCGCCAGAGGATGAGGGAGGTGTCACCTGATAATTTTAATCGGACGGATTAAGAGGTTGTCGGAAATAACCTGCCTTAGGATAAGAATTGTCAGAAGTGGGGGAGACCTCAGATCGGTGTTTCCGAACCGGGGTGTCAGGTAAACCGGCCGAAGTGACCTGTTGGCCGCTGTGCCGGGTTGTCCGGCGAGCCTCATGCTGCTGCGTCTTCAAAATAAATGTTGGATCCAAGTAAGCAAGAGGATGAGAAAATCTTACTTTCCGGACCGCTTGACTGGTTTTTTGTGTGGGCATAGAACCTGAACCGGAGGAAAGGGAATTACCTCTACATCATCAGCCTGGCTGCCTTCCACGTCCTCCTGATAAGTATCATTGTTAATGAGATGCATGAAAAGGGAGCCAAGTGAATCAAGTTCTACCTCAACTTCCGGTTCATCTGCATCTTCATCAAGTTCCATGTTGCTACGTTCAGCTGTTTTCTGCTTTGAGGTTCTCTTGACGGCTTTTGTTTTGGGACGGGATGGCTTTGCCGCTTTATATGCAGGTTTATTCTTCCAGAATGGATCATCACCCTGTTTATAAACAAGCAGAAGAATGTTCACGGGTTGAACAGTTTAAAAAAGATATCGAAGATAAAAAGGAAGGACAATACTTACAGCAGGCGGTTTATTTTTTGTGTAGAAGGGGTTCAAGCCGGTTCGGCGGCAGATAGATTCCGATTCATTCAAAATCTTCTTAACACCTTCAGTGACTTCTTCATCGGTTAACTGAATGTTGATGTGGCGTTGGGGGTCTTCTAATTCACCGGTGTACTCACACATTAAACTCGAGCGGCGGCTTAATGGCAATATGCTCCAAGATATCCAGCAACGCACAAAGTCGACGCCCGATAAACCGTTGGCCATAAAGGCTGGGAGCTTGGCGAGTTGAGGGGCATATGAGGCCCGTTCCGCAGCACTTAAACGTTGCGGCAATGGATGAGTGTTGGAAAGCTGGTGGGCACGATAGCCTGGCAGAGGGTTCTCATCTTTAGGGGAGGTATCCTTACAGTAGAACCAAGTTTGGTTCCAATCCTTGGGGTGACTGTGCAGTTTGACATGAGGGAACTCAACCTCTTTCCGTTTTTAAATAGAGACGCCACCAAGTTCAGTGTTGGGACCGTCTACAAATTCTGTGCGCTGGTTCAGATGAAAAAAATCCCAGAACAACTCAGGAGTTGATTCTTCTTGTAAGTACACTTCATAGAAGACTTGGAAGTTGCATATATTGGACACCGAGTTGGGTCCAATATCTTGAGGGTGGAGCTGGAAACTGGCAAGAACATCTCGGAAAAACTTCGACTCGGGCGGTTTGAAACCACGGCCTATGTGGTCAACAAAAACCACTACCTCACCCTGCTTCGGGGTAGGAGGATTCTCTATTCCTGGAACTCGCCACCAAATCTCAATCTTTTTGGGCAAAGTACCAATATTGACCATTCTGTTCAACTGTTCTTCGGTAACCCGGGAAGGAGCCCAGTTGCAAGCATAAAACTGTTTGGCCATTGCAAACAAAAGGCTGAAAGGAAATACTGGTTTACAAATCCTTCATGGTGATACATAAGATGCGACGGAACAAAGACATACAAGTATGTAAAATTGTGCAAACCGGAGGCTGACACTATAATGAATGACAAGGCAATATCAGAACAAAGGAATGCACATACTGTTAAACCAGAGTATAACAACGGAGGTAAAAGTTTTGTTCGATTCACCAAAGGGCTAATGGCATATGATAGATTTCTTTTACAAAGGTAAACCACATATGTGGTAAAGAGGATACAGATCTAAGGTAAAAATGACTAAGTAAGGTGAAACAGGTTCCACAAGGGGACATAGAAATTTTGGATCTACCGAAAGACAGGAAAGCAAAAATATTTTGACCTAAAAAGGGTTGGACCCAAAGCAGTTCGTAAAGGTTCAGATCAGTTTTATGCGCACAAAGGGTTTGTTGTGGTAGCAGAAGATAAGCCATTACACGGAATATATCAAGCTTGAGGTTTTCTATCCATAGACTAAGGAGGAACATGGAAGAGCAACACCGGAGCCCTGATGAACTTCGATGAACTGCGAAGAACGAGGAAACCCTAGACAGATCTACAAAGGGGGAAAGGAAAGGACTTACAGCGACTAATTGAAGCAACAGAGGAACGCCGTAGCTCTGTGGTGCAACCAGGGTAATGCAGCAGCCAATGGAGAGGTGGAAGCGAGGCTCAGCGACGGCGGTGACGCTCGGGTGCAGAGACGTCGCAAGGAGGAAGAAGAAGAAGAAGCGAAAGAGGCGAAGGGGAAAAAAGAGAATGACCTTTGGGCCTATTTATAAGGTCAACATATAAGCGACATATGCGTAAATCGAGGAGATGGAAATGGATAGTTAATAAGGATGTCTCCTCGAGGGTTGGATATTTATTAATGAAGGGTATCTTCGGCTTCAACGGTTAGATGATGTCATAACGATTTACTGCGGATTTAAAGGACGACGTCATGGCGGTTTACCAGATTTATACGAAGGTGCCAGGGCAAGAATTTTTCTAAGTATTGAAGATTGACATGAACATGTTCAAATCAATCTGGGGCCTAATGTTGGGGATATGATTACTGGAGGTAAACCGGCTAGGAGTGGCCGGGTTAGCTCCATGAGGACAGAAGCCCATGAAGACGTGAAGGTGGTGGCGCTTTACGAAAGCCCAAGGCCCAAAGGCGAGTTAAAGCCTGTAGATGTAAACCGACTCAATCATGTAACGTGTATTGTAAGTTAGAGGAATAGAGACCGAGCCAGAAACATCTATGATCTGGCCTCGGGACTCTGTAGACCGGCGGGCGTCAACCTATGTTTAAAAAGGGACGACCCAGCAGCGGTTTAGGGACAACAGACAACAATTTGAGAGCCAGGCAAGCGGATTCGCTCCCTGGTCATCGAAACCCTAGAAATACCAATCACAACTAGACGTAGGCTTTTACCTTCATCGAAGGGGCCGAACTAGTATAAAACCCCTCGTGTCCCCTTGTCCGGTTTAACCCCTTTAAGCTAACCCGTAGCGATGGCTCCACGACTAAGTCCTTTCACGAGGACATCTGCCGTGACAAACCCACGACACATAGTATAAAACTTCTGATGAAATTCCAATTTCAATCGACTGTAGTTCCATGATCCCATATCATCACATAGCCTAAACCATGTCAATGCCTCTCCCTTAAAAGATAAAGGGAAGATCTTCTTCTTGATAACATCCTCGGGCATACCTGCAAGCTTAAATAATCAGCAAACTTCATCCTCATAGATCAGGTGCAAATTGGGATGTAATGTTCCTTCACCTGTGGAAGGATTAGCTAGCAGTTTCTCTATCATACCCGAAGGAATTTCAAAGTAAACATTTTGAGTAGGTTCAGTAGGTTGAGGAGCAACTCTTTTCTCTACTGGTCGGGGTGAAGATACCCCGAACAAGCCCCTCAAAGGATTATGTTCCATAGTAACAAGTGCCAGTAAATTTCAGCACACTATATAAATTTTTCCTTACCAAATTCCACCTACCAAAGGTACTTCACACCCCCGCAATGGCGCCAGAAAAGATTCTTGATGACCCACAAGTGTAGGGGATCTATCGTAGCTTTTTCGATAAGTAAGAGTGTCGAACCCAACGAGAAGCAGAAGGAAATGATAAGCGGTTTTCAGCAAGGTATTTTCTGCAAGCACTGAAATTATCGGTAACAGATAGTTTTGTGATAAAGTAATTGGTAACGGGTAACAATTAATAAAAGTAAATAAGGTGTAGCAAGATGGCCCAATCCTTTTTGTAGCAAAGTACAAGCCTGGACTAACTCTTATATAAAGGAAAATGCTCCTGACGACACATGGGAATTATCGTCAAGCTAGTTTTCATCACGTTCATATGATTCGCGTTCGGTACTTTGATAATTTGATATGTGGGAGGACCGGTGCTTGGGTACTGTCCTTCCTTGGACAAGCATCCCACTTATGATTAAACCCTATTGCAAGCATCCACAACTACAACAAAAGTATTAAGGTAAACCTAACCATAGCATGAAACATATGGATCCAAATCAGCCCCTTACGAAGCAACGCATAAACTAGGGTTTAAGCTTATGTCGCTCTAGCAACACACCATCTACTTATTGCTTCCCAAAGCCTTCCTCTAGGCCCAAACAATGGTGAAACGTCATGTAGTCGACGTTCACATGACACCACTAGAGGAGAGACAACATACATCTCATCAAAATATCGAACGAACACCAAATTCACAAGACTACTTATAGCAAGACTTCTCCCATGTCCTCAGGAACAAACGTAAATACTCACAAATCATATTCATGTTCATAATCAAAGGGGTATTAATATGCATAATGGATCTAAATGTACGATCTTCCACCGAATAAACTAACTAGCATCAACTACAAGGAGTACTCAACACTACTAGCAACCCACAGGTACCAATCTGAGGCTTTGGGACGGAGATTGGATACAAGAGATGAACTAGGGTTTGAGATGAGATGGTGCTGGGGAAGATGTTGATGGAGATTGACCCCCTCCCGATGAGAGGATCGATGGTGATGACGATGGTGATGATTTGCCCCTCCCGGAGGGAAGTTTCCCGGTAGAACAGCTCCGCCGGAGCCCTAGATTTGTTCCGCCAAGGTTCCACCTCGTGGCGGCGGAGTTTCGTCCCAAAAGCTTGCTTATGATTTTTTCCTCGATGAAAGACTCCATATAACCAAAGATGGGCATCAGAGGGATACCAGGCGGCCCACGAGGAAGGGGTGCGCCCAGGGGGGTAGGGCGCGCCCCCACCCTCGTGGACGGTGGGTGGCCCCCCTCAGGTACTTCTTTCTCCCAATATTTTTTATATATTCTGAAACGTGCTCCCGTGAAGTTTCAGGACTTTTGGAGATGTGCAGAATATGTCTCTTATATTTGCTCCTTTTCCAGCCCAGAATTCCAGCTGCCGGCATTCCCCCTCTTCGTGTAAACCTTGTAAAATAAGAGAGAACTAGCATGGTCACCCACGCATTTGCGCGGCTAGAATTTTTTAGTTTACAATGTCATATATTAGAAGCTATATATTTCTTTGTAAATATCTTTTATATTTTATAATAAACATTGTATACTATCATATGTTTTTAAACTATGTATTTACCTCATTTAGGGCATTCATAATATGTGTTAAAACTAACAAAGATTTTTTGCTCATAATGAATAGTATAGAACAATTACGTGTAAATATGTACATGTATTTGCATGGCTGATGCCTTTGTCTGGCTACATTAGCTAAGTATATAGTTGTTATTTTACTGGGCAAATTTTAATTCTACTTCAAACTTTTGTTTTTTTCTTCCTTGAAAAACTTTCTATACGATGTGAAGTATGTAGCCATTCCAAATATAGTTTTATGAAATGTCTAGTTGTTTTGATATTTTTGAATTAAATCTCTCTCTCTCTCTCTTTCTTTCTCTCCCTCTCTCTCTCTTCTCTCTCTCTCTCTCACACACACACACACGTCCCTTTGATTGAGCAGTTCTAAAATGGCCCCTTTGATTAGCCTCCCTAAACAATATCTCATCCGCAAGTACCATGGATTGGTGGCTCTCTATTTAGCCTCCCGGCTAACTTTCTTTATTAATCCAATGTCACCTCCATAAATTACTACATTAAACCCCTAAGCTTCACATGTGATAACACCAGTTCGTCCACCTGATACATGGCCTCCTCCATGCTCTGGACGGGTTAAACTTAATACTGATGGCTCCTTCCTTGATGGCTCTGCTAGAGCGGGTATGGTCAGTGGCGGAGCTACGTTGGGGCTAACCCGTGCTCTGGCCCGCCCTGCCTAGCTGAAACACTGCCTAAATAGCTTGCCAAGTGGCGTGACCCATCTCTTTTCTATGATTTCTTCTTCAGGCTGGCCCTCCCAAGGAATCCACTGTAGCTCCGCCAGTGGGTATGGTGCTTAGAGACGACATGGGAAACATCATTTTCTCGGCGTGTAGACAATTGTTCTCGAGCAGAGATGCTCTTGAAGAGGAGTTGTGTGCATGTATGGAAGGACTCTCCTTTTCTCTGCAAAGAAGTGATGTCCCGATATCCATTGAGATGGACTAAGCTTGTTCGGGCTAGGTGGATAGAGCAGTTTACTCTTCGTTAGTTACATAAATTAGACATCGTTTGGGTCTCCATGAATCTTGTATTACTCACATTTCTCTTTCCCAGAATAGGGTTAGCTACAGTTTAGCAAAATTTGTTCACACCGAAGGAAGAACCATGACATGGCTAGGTTCGGGTCCTAAGGAAACTGTCCAGCTAGCTGCTGATGATTGTAAGTTTTTTAGTTGAGTAATATAAGTTCTCACCCGCAAAAAAAAAACTAAGCTTGACAATTAGGTTTTTTACTACACATTGCATTTTCCAGTTTTCGAACTAAAGTTGTTATGGCTTGGAGGTAATTACTGTATGCTTGAGTATGTATCCCATGTCAATCTTAAGGGGGAGTTAGCTATATATGCTCTGAAACATTGCATCATCTTCAGCATAGTGTGATTAGTGCATAACTCTCACCAGGCTGATTTAGTAAAGAAAATCATTCTTAAATGTCGTATGGCCAGTTTTTGCTCCCCTGAATTTATTGTAAACATTCGTCCACACGAAACGATATTGTCACCCTTACCAAATTGATATTGTGAAACTAATACTTTAGATCTTTACAAAAATGTAAATAATGTTTATTAAAAATGGAAAGGTTTGGTACACTAAATTTGTTCGTATCTATAATACCTAAATAGCTCATCCTCACTAACGTATTTCTCTTAACATGCGGCCTACCCACCTCATCTCAACATGCAGCTATTCCATCTCAGCACTCACGCCACATCAGCAGATTTTTGAATCGCGCACGCATGTTTGTTCGGTGCAAGCGAGGTGCGTCCGTTGATATTACAGGGAAGGTGAATTTTGGTGCGCATGAGACCAGCCAGTAATGCCAAACAGCACGCAGCCAATTTCATCCAAGCGCATGCATGTCCGTTAAACCAATGCATGTAGTTAATGAATTGGGTCATGCCTTGGTCTTGGTACTTTTAGGCCATCCGTCTGTTCCCTTCCTAACATTAACTAGACCATGATGGCGCGCGTTGCTGCGCCCGCCAATTTTATGATAGAGTGATGAAATATCATGTAATTTTTTTAAATATAAAATATAGAAATTAAACTTGCATGAACTAACCCGTATATTAGACAATGGTAAAAAATGTAATATTGCGATTGTCTCGGGAAATAGAATTAGTCAAGTGATTGCTCTACCTTTTAAATGAATAGTGTCTATGAAAGATATCTTGGAAACAAAAACATGAATAAGTAACATAGGTTTAGAGAACATACATGATAGTCAATAGCATAATTGGTAAGATAAATTAACTGGGCAATCTTTTCTGCTTAATTAATCGATGAGACAAATCTTTTATCGTTTTTTAGAAAATAGTGTCACTTCCCCTAAAAAAGAATTAGCGATGCTTGATTCCCATATTGGTAGACCTTCTCATTGTTGCCACGCGCACGTGAGGGAGTTAGGCAGTGGGGCGTCAATGTTGTGTGGCGCTGCGACGCCAACACGAGCAACAATTTTTATTTAAAACCACCGTCTATTGCAAAATGTTTTGGGGAATCCATACCTACTAATAAAAGAAATAGGTATTCTTAGTCCGCCATGCTATTTTATGGAAAAAAGACCTGATGTTTCTGACATTAAACCGGTGATACATATCAAATGTTTTTAAAAATACTCATGTCTTCTAAACCATAACTCCAAAGTTAACATATTATATATGGAATTTAATTAGAAAAATATATAGAATCGAAATATGATGTTATTTTACCTATTAACTATTTAAAAAATACTATCTAGGATGCAATCTTAATCAACAGTGCATTATCCGTCTTTCTTTGGAAATACTATCTAGGACCATAGCTACAAATACTCAGATTATAGACTACTTTTTTTGGAAATTAAGAGCGTGTGGTATTCTTTCTCGCGTTGCAACGCACGGGCCCTTTTGCTAGTTTTAATTAAAGTTCATGTTACTTTCGGTTAAAATATCCAAACAGATGGTTGTACACCGTACGTGCTATCTTTGCTTGGATGATTTTTTTGGCGGGGAATTTTTCCTAGGATGATAGGAGTGTGTACATGTGAATCAATCAAGAATGTGTAGCTATCTGATTGTCACCGACAATAATCCTAAATTTTCTTCTAGGTATGAGACTGGTCCGATACACATATGTCATATGTGTCTGGCACCACGTCCTAATTTTCATTGCTGGTATGGGACAGCTAATGCAAGACCTCAATTCCCTAAGTGCATGATGTACGTCGTAACTTCTTTACACCTGGTTTGTATGTAGATGGGCCGCCCATCGTTGTTGACCATCTATTGAGTGCATTGCAGGCATCATTGGCGCTGGCACGCCGTACTACATGGACTGACCAAGTAACATCCCGTTCTACCCAGTCTTGTCTGTGGTCATGGAGGCTGAGGAAGCGCCTGATTGCCCGAGGAAAACTCTCTGGTGCATCCCGCGGACACGTGTTGCCGACAACCAAGCCAGGTCTTCGTGGTTGCAACAATAATCTCGTGTGCCAGTGCAATCCATGTAATTGATTGCGCAGCCATGCCGGACAACCTGGCTGGGTCTTTGTGGTAGCGACCATGACATCGACGGCTTCCGGGATCGGTCGCGTCATCAGTAAATTTCCTGCCGTCCTGCCATCCCAGATATCTGTAGTGCCTAATTTCTCAACAAAGGAGCATGCCGCCGAGCACTCTCCACGTCATAGATCTCGCATCATGTGTGTGTGTAGACACACACACACACGTGCAACATGAGATACTTTTTTTGAAGGACAACTGGACTTTCTTCACGGACAAAGAGGAGGCTAGACTTTCCATTATATTTCTTTTAGATTTATTGGCTTATGCGTGTTTGCTTTTCCCCACGGAAAGACCAGCCTGTTTGTTTCCTTTTTCATCACGCGTACATGGAGGAAATTGATTATTTGTTATTAAGTTCGTCGGACTTTGATTATAACTACAAAGTTCATTTTTTTCTTGACAAAACATGGCTAGGGACTAGTTTGTGAGAGAAGATTAGTGCTAGAGAAAAATAAGAAGATCCCACACGTCGTATACATGTACGAGTACAAGGTTGGTGATCGGCCCATAACTATCGACATCGCTCCACGCCTTCATCTATACCTAGCCGTCGCAACTCATCAGGCAGCGCCGCCGCATCCTCAACCCTAGGCGACGAAGTCATCGTCCGATGCGCCGGCCGCCAGCAAGTCAGCCCCCAGCAGATCCTCATGTTCAGGCGAACATCCGGCTAGCCGCTAACAATTTTTCTACGTTGTTTCTAATATCTCCATGTAAGTACTCAATCATACTAGGCAGTATATGCCGCTAGCCCCTCACAAGTCCGTCTAGTACTTATAGTATGCTAATCTTTCCATGTACTTTGTAGTACTCTTAATCATAGGTCTGGCTAAGCCGCTCACAAATACGTAGCAATATGCTAGCATGATGATCTAATCTGCTTAGAGTATTTTGCTATAGTCTTGATGCAACGTAGTCTATATCTAGGAATCTAATTTGGTCAGAATATTTTACGTACTATTGTTTGGATGCAACGTAGTTCATAGCAGTTTATTCGTCCAGCAAGTAATTAATTGAAGGATTTGGTTTCATACAACTTCGTCTTTACGCATGCATGCATCATGGTCATGGAACTAATTATTGCTTGCTGTCATCGCTAGCTCGTTTGATTATTCTGTACAATGCAAATCGCTGCTCATGAGACATAACATGCTTCTTCCAGTCTATCGTACGCCAACTGCCAGATTACATGGCAAATCTAGATGTTGTTGTGTACGCCTGCTACCAGTCGGCATTGTTGGCCAGCGATCAGTTCGATCTTTTGTTTACTATAGTCGTAGCATGTCAATTGTCAAAAGTAAAAAAAAATGAAAATCGTTGCAGGTAAAATAGGATCGTAGCATCTAGCACTGGGCACCACGCTTTTTTTATGTCTTGGAACGATGGATCAGTATCTGTTCTGTGTGTAGCGATCGATGTGTATACGACCTGTGTACACATGGGATCTTTTCATTTTCCCCTAGCACTAATCATCTCTTACGCTCTAGTCCCTGGTAAACGTTTTGTCAAGAGAAAATGAACTTTGTAGTTATAATCAAATTCCAACGAACTTAATAATAAATAGTCAATTCTCTCCGCGTACATGACATTGCACGTACGTGCAACGTGAGATTTTTTTTTAAAGGAGAGCTAGCGGGCCTTTTTTCTTTGCAAGTACGTGCAACGTGAGACTTTTCTTTTTGAGGGAGAGCTAGCGGGCCTTTATTTTCTTATAGGTAGGGAGGACCTAGAGTTTCCTTTTTATTTTCTTGTAGGTTTACGTGGCATGATCTACATCTGATTGTTTATCTTAGGGAGAGCTAGCGGGCCTTTATTTTCTTAGGTAGAGAGGACCTAGAGTTTCCTTTTTATTTCCTTGTAGGTTTACGTGGCATGATCTACATCTGATTGTTTTCCTTAAGTTAACGTGTGATTGTTTTGGACAACTTTTTTTTTAAATAGAGAAGGCATATGAGACTTTTTTTTTGAAATGTAAGGCATATGAGACTTGGAGATATGTACGTGACGTGCCAAACTGTTCCACATGACTTTATTTCTATGTAACATTGCATCTTTTAAATCTTAACCGTTAATATCTAAAATTGATGGTCGAGATAATATAATCTATGTGGGCGATCGTGATGGCTTGTTTGCCTCTTGTAATAACAACCCATAATGCAATAAATATCGATATAGAAGTATAATGCAAAATTGACGTATCAGCAGAGCTGAGGGGAATTTGGACTTCGTGGCTAACACTGGCGCGCGGAATTATAACCCGGCCCAACGGCGCAAAGGAAGGCTGGCTCAGGCTGAAGGATCAAAAATCAACCGCGAAGCATTGCTGAATCAGCCGTGTCCGAAGCACAGATCACGTGAGAAGTCGTCCTCTCATATGAAAGGATTGCATCATCATGAAAAAAATTCAAGAATTCCCATTTTTTCCGGGATAATCATGGGCCGGGTTGCGGCTCAGGTTCCAGCTCTCATGGTACGGGTTACGGTGGTGGACGTTCTAGCTCTGGTTTTCAAGGCCAAGGTAATCAGGGTGGTTACAACCAACAGAGCAATCAGGGGAATCGGCAGCCGCAATCTGGCTATCAGAGTAACCCGAAGCAGTTGAATAGTGGGCAGTACCATGTTTTCACCACAAGTTTATGCAAGCGGGATCATAAGCTCCATAAGAGGGCAGTGAACGTTGTTGAGCCGGCGGTTCCTTGTTAATTGTGATGGTCTGAACAGCCCATTGTGTGTAGTCGCGAGGATCACCCGCCCCGGGTGGATAATCCGGGTCACTTGGCGTTGGTGGTGGCGCCTCAAGTTGGAGGATACAAATTCACCAAGGTGCTCATGGATGGAGGCAGCAGCATTAATATCCTTTACTATGAAACTTTTCGTCGCATGGGGTTGACTGACAAAAATTTTAAACCGTCGAGTACTGTTTTTCACGGTGTGGTGGCTGGTAAATCGGCATATCCGATTGGTCAAATATCTTTGGAGGTTGCTTTTGGAGATGATTATGATTCCAGATACGAGACATTGACCTTTGAAGTGGTTAAAGTCAAGAGCCCTTATCATGCTCTGTTTGGGCGGCCGGCTTATGCTAAGTTCATGGCAAGGCCTTGTTATGTTTATTTGCAGCTGAAGATGCCGGGTCTCAAGGGCACTATAACAGTACATGGGAGTTGCAAGGTAGCCTTGGAGTGTGAAGAAGGCGATGCTGCTTATGCTGAGTCTATTTGTGTGACAGAGGAATTGAAGTTTTACAAGGATAATGTCGACCCGGCGGATATGACATCTTTAAAAAACCCAACTATATAGCATGACCCTTTGTTGAAGTTTAAGTCGGCAAATGACACCAAGTTGGTTGACTTTGTTCTGGACGACTCATCCAAGCAGTTCACTATCAGTGCTAATTTGGATTCGAAATAGGAAAGTGCGCTCATCGAGTTCATCCGTAAGAACTGGGACATCATTGCATGGAAACCTTCTGACAAGCCAGGTGTACCGAGGGAACTCACTGAGCACACTCTTAATATTGATCCAAAGTTTAAACCAGTTAAGCAATTCCTTCGCTATTTCAATGATGAAAGGTGTAAGGCTATTGGTGAGGAGGTCGCTCGACTCTTAGCGGCAGGATTCATTGTCGAAGTTTTTCATCCTGAGTGGTGGCTAACCCGGTGTTAGTACTTAAGAAGAATGGCACTTGGCGTATGTGTGTGGATTATACAGATTTAAACAAAGCTTGCCCGGCTGATCCTTTTGCTCTCCCTCGTATTGATCAGATTATTGATGCTACGGCAGGTTGTGAGCGTTTGAGTTTTTTCTATGCTTATTCTGGTTATCTTCATATCAAGATGGCAGTTAAGGACCAGGAGAAGACAACTTTCATCACTCTGTTTGGAGCCTTCTACTATGTGTCCATGCCTTTTGGGCTCAAGAGCGCCCAAGCGACTTACCAGCGATGTGTGCAGAATTGTCTTCATGATCAGATTGGGCACAATGTTCATGCCTATGTGGATGATATTGTGGTGAAGTCCAGGAAGAAGGAGACCCTGATTGATGATTTGAAGGAAAACTTTGACAATCTTCGGGTCTACAAGATAATTCTTAACCCGGCCAAGTGTGTTTTTGGTGTACCAGCTGGTAAGCTTTTATGTTTTCTGGTTTTAGAACGCAGTATTGAAGCTAACCCAGAGAAGATAAAGGCTATCACCTCTCTGGCTAAGCTGGCGTGTATCAATGATGTCCAGCGTCTGGCGGGTCGTATTGCGGCCCTTAGCCGGTTCATCAGCCGATTGGGTGAGAAGGCTATTCCTCTTTACCAGATGATGAAGAAGACATATCACTTTGTTTGGAGTGATGCTGCTAATCAAGCGTTTGAGGACTTGAAGAAACAGTTGGCTAAACCGCCCGTTCTTGCTGCTCCCATTGATAAGGAGCTTTTTCTGTTATATGTGGCTGCCAATAGCCGAGCTGTCAGTGTAGCCATTGTGGTGGAAAGGAAGGAAGCATGCAAATAATACCCGGTTCAACAGCCGGTTTACTACATCAGTGAGGTCCTTATTGATTCCAAACAGAGGTATCCGCATTGGCAGAAGCTTGTAAATGGGGTTTTTATGGCTAGCCGGAAGCTTAAGTAGTATTTTCTGGCTCATCCTCTCACTATGGTTAGTTCTGCCCCTTTAGGGGATATCATTCAAAACAGGGAAGCCATAGGTCGGGTAGCCAAATGGGCCATTGAGCTTGGACCTCACGGTTTAAAATATGTCCCTCGTATAGCCATCAAGTCTCAAGCACTTGTCGACTTTATCAATGATTGGACAGAGTTGCAGATGCCTGAGGAGAAGCCGAATAACACATATTGGACAATTCACTTTGATGGGTCCAGGCAGTTGGAAGGCTCGTGGGCTGGAGTTGTATTGACTTCCCCACGAGGTGATAAATTTTCTTGTGTTCTCCGACCGATGTTCCCTTGTACTAACAATGCAGCTGAGTATGAGGCCTTGCTCCATGGTCTTCGGATGGCTAAGGAGATGAACTTAAGCCGGGTGAGGTGCTTCGGCGACTCAGATCTGGTGGCTCAACAAGTTTCTGGCACTTGGGATTCCAAGGATCCACTCATGGCGGCTTACCATCGAGAGGTTGATGTTATTGCGGGTCACTTCAAGGGTTATAAAGTTGAACATGTTGATCGCAGAAAAAATGAGGCGGTTGATGCTTTAAGCCGGTTAAGGACTCAGCGTAAGCCGGTGCCACCTAACACTTTCCTGGATATTCTGCATAACCCTTGTGTCAAATTGCCTACAGAGGAGGATCTTGCTATTCCTGACCCGGCAATGCGACTGGTGGTGGCTCTTCATGCTATTCCTGATTGGATAGTTTCGTATTTGGATTATATGACCCGAGGCGAGTTACCTAAGGATGAAACTTTGGCCAGGCAGATAACCCAGCGGTCTAAGTCAATGACTATTGTCAATGGAGAGTTGCATCATCGCAGTGTTACTGGGACATTTCAGCATTGTGTTTCTCCTAAAGAAGCCTGTGAAATTCGGCGAGAGATTCATGAAGGAGATTGCGATCATCATGTCGGCTCTAAATCTCTTGTAGCCAAGGCTTTCCGTCACGAGTTTTATTGGCTGACGGCTAACGCTGACGCTGAAGATCTAGTCAGTAAGAAGTTTTCATGCCGAGCCCATGTGCCGGCTCAAGAATTGAGGATGGTTCCAATTACTTGGCCATTTGCAGTCTGGGGGCTTGATATGGTTGGACCTTTCGAAAGGTCCAAAGATAAAAAGACACACCTCCTGGTGGCGGTTGACTAGTTCACAAAGTGGGTTGAGGCAGAGCCAGTCAGTAAATGTGACGTGGCGATGATAGTTCAATTCATCAAAAAGGTGATTTTCCATTTTGGTTTTCCCCACAACATTATAACTGATAATGGCACTAATCTCTCCAAGGGTGCTATTGAAGAATTTTGTCAACATGAGCATATCCAGCTTGATGTATCATCAGTAGCTCACCCCCAGTCTAATGGTCAAGCTGAGAGCCAATCAAGAGATTCTGAGAGGCATCAAGCCCCGGCTTATGGTTCCTTTGTAGAGGACGCCGGGTTGTTGGGTAGAGGAGTTACCCTCAGTATTATGGAGTATCAATACTACCCCCAACAAATCTACGGTTTACACGCCTTTCTTCATTGTTTACGGAGCGGAGGCGGTTCTCCCCAGTCATATCCGTCCCGACTCGCCCCATGTGGCGGATTATGTTGAAGCCGACAATAAAAAAGCACGTCAGGATGCACTTGACCTGTTAGATGAGGAGCGTGACCTTGCAGTGGCTCGTTCGGAAGGAGAGGGGGGGCACGCCCTGGTGGGTTGTGCCACCCAGGGCCCCTCTCCGGTGGGTCTTGGCTCCAGAAATTCTTGTTATTGGTATAAAAAATCCTCAAAAAATTCCATTCCATTCCAAGAACTTTTATTTCTGCACAAAACAACACCATTGTAGTTCTGCTGAAAACAGCGTTAGTCTGGGGTTAGTTTCATTCAAATCATGCAAATTAGAGTCTAAAACAAGAGGAAAAGCATGAGAAAAAGTAGATACGTTGGGGTCGTATCAACTCCCACAAGCTTAAACCTTTGCTTGTCCTCAAGCAATTCAGTTGATAAACTGAAAGTGAGAAAAAAAAATTTATGAACTCTTTTGCTCTTGTTTGCATAAATAAGCTTAAACAGCATCCAGGTTTTCAGCCAACATTATAACTAACCATGTCAACAATTACTCCTAAAGATTATAATGATATATATCAATGACATAATCAGCTAGCGAGCAATAATAAGATATCTCAAACAGCAACATGTTGTCAAAACAACCATGATATAATATGACAATAGTGGTATCTCGCTAGCCCTTTCTGAGACCACAAAACATAAATGTAGAGTACCTCCGAAGTTCAAGCAGCGACTAAACATTGTAATTCATGGTAGAAAAGATCCAGTCATGATGCACCCAACATTAGCTATACACAATGTATAAATCATGACCGCTGTGCTCTACTCAGTTTCTGGCGCTTGTCTTTAGAAGGTGGTGACACAACATAAAAGTAAATAGAAAGTCCCTTTGCAGAGGGAAGTAGTGACTTGCAGAGGTACCAAAGCTCAATTTTTAGAACAGAGATAAATGAAATTTTGAGACCTGCACCCTTCTTATTCACTTCACGACCATCAGTTTGAAGGAAATATGCCCTAGAGGCAATAATAAAGTTTATTATTCATGCTAGAATTGTATTATCCGGAAACATAATACTTGTGTGAATACATAGACAAACTAAACGTCACTAGTGTGCCTCTACTTGACTAGCTCGTTAATCAAAGATGGTTATGTTCCCTAACCATAGACATGTGTTTTCATTTGATTAACGGGATCACATCATTAGGAGAATGATGTGATTGACATGACCCATTCCATTAGCTTAGCACCCGATCGTTTAGTATGTTGCTATTGCTTTCTTCATGACTTATACATGTTCCTATGACTATGAGATTATGCAACTCCCGTTTACCGGAGGAACACTTTGTGTGCTACCAAACGTCACAACGTAACTGGGTGTTTATAAAGGAGCTCTACAGGTGTCTCCAAAGGTACATGTTGGGTTGGCGTATTTTGAGATTAAGATTTGTCACTCCGATTTTTGGAGAGGTATCTCTGGGCCCTCTCGGTAATGCACATCACATAAGCCTTGCAAGCATTGCAACTAATGAGTTAGTTGCGAGATGATGTATTACGAAACGAGTAAAGAGACTTGCCGGTAACGAGATTGAACTAGGTATTGAGATACCGACTATCGAATCTCGGGCAAGTAACATACCGATGACAAAGGGAACAAAGTATGTTGTTATGCGGTCTGACCGATAAAAGATCTTCGTAGAATATGTGGGAGCCAATATGAGCATCCAGGTTCCGCTATGGTTATTGACCGGAGACATGTTCTCGAACCCATAGGGTCCACACGCTTAACGTTACGATGACAGTTTTATTATGAGTTTATATATTTTGATGTACCGAAGTTTGTTCGGAGTCCCGGATGTGCACACGGACATGACGAGGTGTCTCGAAATGATCGAGACGTAAATATTGATATATTGGACGGCTATATTCGGACACCGTAAGTGTTCCGGGTGATTTCGGAGAAAACCGGAGTGCCGGAGGGTTACTGGAACCCCCCCGAGAGAAGTAATGGGCCTTATGGGCCCTAGTGGAGAGAGAGAGGAGCGGCCAGGGTGGGCCGCCCCCCCCTCCCCCTCTGGTCCGAATTGGACTAGGAGAGGGGGGGCGGTGCCCCCCTTTCCTTCTCCCTCTCCCCCTTCCTTTCCACCTCCTAGTAGGAGTAGGAAAGAGGGGAGTCCTACTCCTACTAGGAGGAGGACTCCTCCTCCTTGGCGCGCCCTAGGGCCGGCCGGCCTCCCCCCTTGCTCCTTTATATACAGGGGCAGGGGGGTGCCTCTAGACACACAAGTTGATCTTCAAGATCGTTCTCTTAGCCGTGTGTGGTGCCCCCCTCCACCATAGTCCTCGATAATATTGTAGCGGTGCTTAGGCGAAGCCCTGCGACGGTAGAACATCAAGATCGTCACCACGTCGTCGTGCTGACGGAACTCTTCCCCGACACTTTGCTGGATCGGAGTCCGGGGATCGTCATCGAGCTGAATGTGTGCTAAAACTCGGAGGTGCCGTAGTTTCGGGGCTTGATCGGTCGGGCCGTGAAGACGTACGACTACATCAACCGCGTTGTCATAACGCTTCCGCTATCGGTCTACGAGGGTACGTAGACAACACTCTCCCCTCTCGTTGCTATGCATCACCATGATCTTGCGTGTGCGTAGGATTTTTTTTGAAATTACTACGTTCCCCAACAGTGGCATCCGAGCCTAGGTTTTATGTGTTTATGTTATATGCATGAGTAGAACACAAGTGAGTTGTGGGCGATATAAGTCATAATGCTTACCAGCATGTCATACTTTGGTTCGGCGGTATTGTTGGATGAAGCGGCCCGGACCGACATTATGCGTACGCTTACGCGAGACTGGTTCTACCGACGTGCTTTGCACACAGGTGGCTGGCGGGTGTCAGTTTCTCCAACTTTAGTTGAACCAAGTGTGGCTACGCCCGGTCCTTGCGAAGGTTAAAACAACACCAACTTGACAAACTATCGTTGTGGTTCTGATGCGTAGGTAAGATTGGTTCTTGCTTAAGCCCGTAGCAGCCACGTAAAACTTGCAACAAACAAAGTAGAGGACGTCTAACTTGTTTTTGCAGGGCATGTTGTGATGTGATATGGTCAAGACATGATGCTAAATTTTATTGTATGAGATGATCATGTTTTGTAACCGAGTTATCGGCAACTGGCAGGAGCCATATGGTTGTCTCTTTATTGTATGCAATGCAATTGCGCTGTAATGCTTTACTTTATCACTAAGCGGTAGGGATAGTCGTGGAAGCATAAGATTGGCGAGACGACAACGATGCTACGATGATGATCAAGGTGTCACGCCGGTGACGATGGTGATCATGACAGTGCTTCGAAGATGGAGATCACAAGCACAAGATGATGATGGCCATATCATATCACTTATATTGATTGCATGTGATGTTTATCTTTTATGCATCTTATCTTTCTTTGATTGATGGTAGCATTTTAAGATGATCTCTCGCTAATTATCAAGAAGTGTTCTCCCTGAGTATGCACAGTTGCGAAAGTTCTTCGTGCTGAGACACCACGTGATGATCGGGTGTGATAGGCTCTACGTTCAAATACAATGGGTGCAAAACAGTTGCACACACGGAATACTCAGGTTATACTTGACGAGCCAAGCATATACAGATATGGCCTCGGAACACGGAGACCGAAAGGTCGAGCGTGAATCATATAGTAGATATGATCAACATAGTGATGTTCACCAATGAAACTACTCCATCTCACGTGATGATCGGACATGGTTTAGTTGATTTGGATCACGTGATCACATAGAGGATTAGAGGGATGTCTATCTAAGTGGGAGTTCTTTAGTAATATGATTAATTGAACTTAAATTTATCATGAACTTAGTACCTGATAGTATCTTGCTTGTTTATGTTTGATTGTAGATAGATGGCCCGTGCTGTTGTTCCGTTGAATTTTAATGCGTTCCTTGAGAAAACAAAGTTGAAAGATGATGGTAGCAATTACACGGACTGGGTCCGTAACTTGAGGATTATCCTCATTGCTGCATAGAAGAATTACGTCCTGGAAGCACCGCTGGGTGCCAGGCCTGCTGCTGGAGCAACACCAGATGTTATGAACGTCTGGCAGAGCAAAGCTGATGACTAATCGATAGTTCAGTGTGCCATGCTTTACGGCTTAGAATCGGGACTTCAACGATGTTTTGAACGTCATAGAGCATATGAGATGTTCCAGGAGTTGAAGTTAATATTTCAAGCAAATGCCCGGATTGAGAGATATGAAGTCTCCAATAAGTTCTATAGCTGCAAGATGGAGGAGAACAGTTCTGTCAGTGAGCATATACTCAAAATGTCTGGGTATAATAATCACTTGATTCAATTGGGAGTTAATCTTCAAGATGATTGCGTCATTGACAGAATTCTCCAATCACTTCCACCTAGCTACAAGAGCTTCGTGATGAACTATAATATGCAAGGGATGGTTAAGACAATTCCCGAGCTCTTCGCAATGCTGAAAGCTACGGAGGTAGAAATCAAGAAGGAGCATCAAGTATTGATGGTCAACAAGACCACTAGTTTCAAGAAAAGGGGCAAAGGGAAGAAGAAGGGGAACTTCAAAAAGAACAGCAGCAAGTTGCTGCTCAGGAGAAGAAACCCAAATCTGGACCTAATCCTGAAACTGAGTGCTTCTACTGCAAGCAGACTGGTCATTGGAAGCGGAACTGGCCCAAGTATTTGGCAGATAAGAAGGATGGCAAGGTGAACAAAGGTATATACGATATACATGTTATTGATGTGTACCT
Source organism: Triticum urartu (assembly GCF_056163025.1). NCBI lineage: Eukaryota > Viridiplantae > Streptophyta > Magnoliopsida > Poales > Poaceae > Triticum > Triticum urartu. The sequence goes on along the minus strand of NC_141879.1, from coordinate 709,332,659 downwards.
TACTAATGCTCACAGTAGCACCTGGGTATTTGATACTGGTTCTGTTGCTAATATTTGCAACTCGAAACAGGGACTACGGATTAAGCGAAGATTGGCTAAGGACGAGGTGACGATGCGCGTGGGAAATGGTTCCAAAGTCGATGTGATCGCGGTCGGCACACTACCTCTACATCTACCTTCGGGATTAGTATTAGACCTAAATAATTGTTATTTGGTGCCAGCGTTGAGCATGAACATTATATCTGGATCTTGTTTGATGTGAGACGGTTATTCATTTAAATCAGAGAATAATGGTTGTTCTATTTATATGAGTAATATCTTTTATGGTCATGCACCCTTGAAGAGTGGTCTATTCTTATTAAATCTCGATAGTAGTGACACACATATTCATAATGTTGAAGCCAAAAGATGCAGAGTTGATAATGATAGTGCAACTTATTTGTGGCACTGCCGTTTAGGTCATATCGGTGTAAAGCGCATGAAGAAACTCCATACCGATGGACTTTTGGAACCACTTGATTATGAATCACTTGGTACTTGCGAACCGTGCCTTATGGGAAAGATGACCAAAACACCGTTCTCCGGTACTATGGAGAGAGCAACAGATTTGTTGGAAATCATACATACAGATGTATGTGGTCGGAGTAATGTTGAGGCTCGCGGCGGATATCGTTATTTTCTCACCTTCGCAGATGATTTAAGCAGATATGGGTATATCTACTTAATGAAACATAAGTCTGAAACATTTGAAAAGTTCAAAGAATTTCAGAGTGAAGTTGAAAATCATCGTAACAAGAAAATAAAATTCCTACGATCTGATCATGGAGGAGAATATTTGAGTTACGAGTTTGGTGTGCATTTGAAACAATGCGGAATAGTTTCGCAACTCATGCCACCCGGAACACCACAGCGTAATGGTGTGTCCGAACGTCGTAATCGTACTTTACTAGATATGGTGCGATCTATGATGTCTCTTACTGATTTTCCGCTATCGTTTTGGGGTTATGCTTTAGAGACGGCCGCATTCATGTTAAATAGGGCACCATCAAAATCCGTTGAGACGACGCCTTATGAACTATGGTTTGGCAACAAACCAAAGTTGTCGTTTCTGAAAGTTTTGGGCTGCGATGCTTATGTGAAAAAGCTTCAACCTGATAAGCTCGAACCCAAATCGGAGAAATGTGTCTTCATAGGATATCCAAAGGAAACTATTGGATACACCTTCTATCACAGATCCGAAGGCAAGACTTTTCTTGCTAAATTTGGAAACTTTCTAGAGAAGGAGTTTCTCTCAAAAGAAGTGAGTGGGAGTAAAGTAGAACTTGATGAGGTAACTGTACTTGCTCCCTTATTGGAAAGTAGTACATCACAGAAACCGGTTTCTGTGACACCTACACCAATTAGTGAGGAAGCTAATGATGATGATCATGAAACTTCAGAACAAGATACTACTGAACCTCGTAGATCAACCAGAGTAAGATCCACACCAGAGTGGTACGGTAATCCTGTTCTGCAAGTCATGCTGCTAGATCATGATGAACCTACGAACTATGGAGAAGCGATGGTGAGCCCAGATTCCACAAAATGGCTTGAAGCCATGAAATCTGAGATGGGATCCATGTATGAGAACAAAGTGTGGACTTTGGTTGACTTTCCCAAAGATCGGCAAGCAATTGAGAATAAATAGATCTTCAAGTAGAAGACTGACGCTGACGGTAATGTTACTGTCTACAAAGCTTGACTTGTCGCAAAAGGTTTTCGACAAGTTCAAGGGATTGACTACGATGAGACCTTCTCACCCGTAGCGATGCTTAAGTCTGTCCGAATCATGTTAGCAATTGCCGCATTTTATGATTATGAAATTTGGCAAATGGATGTTAAAACTGCATTCCTGATACTACATCACAATCATTTTAACGCTATGTTGATATCCAAGATAAATCATAATTAATTCCCAGCTACTTATGCATGGCATGAGAAACTATAATCTCTAATTGTCATTGCAACAAGTTTAATCATAATGGGCTGAAGCATGGGCACTAGGTTAAACATATTTACACAGACAAGACGAGTGGAGTTCATACCGGTTTCTCTTTGCCACGGCCAGTTCATGGAATGTCGTCATTATTGCCTTTCACTTGCACGACCGAATGATATGAAAATAATAATAGTGCAAGAGTGCCATGGACTAAGCTGGAATCTGCAAAACATTTTATTCAACATGAGAAGACAAGGTGAAATGGGCTCTTATTAGTTCAACAGTTATTCAAATGAGAGCCACTCAACATTTTCATCGTGGCCTTCTCCTCGGTACAACTTGAATAAAATAAAAGAAATTCAGAGAAACACACTAAAATATTTTTGGAGTTTTTGGTTTTCTTTAACAAGCAAATAAAAAGAAAAAACGAGAAAAACTATTTACACGGGAAAGCTCCCAACAAGCAAAAGAAGAACAAGGAAATCTTTTTGGATTTTCTTTTTAGTACTACTACTAAGCATGCATAGAAAGTAAATTACTACAACTAAATTTTTTGGTTTTTCTAAAGTTTTTCAAACACACAAGAAGAAAGCAAAAAATAAATCTAAGCATGGATAATACAATGAAAAAGTGTGAACACCGACAGATAGAATGATATGCATGAATGTAAAGTCGGTGAGAAACGCGAACTCCCCCAAGCTTAGGCTTTTGGCCTAACTTGGTAGTGAATCAGTAGCCTGGAGGGTAGTAGTCGGCATGGTAGCTCACGGAGGCTCTCGGTGTGGAGGCCTCAGCACGCCGTGCTGCTAACAATGCTGTGTTGTGAGCTCTGGCCTCGCTCTCAAGAACAAAATATCTTTCCTTGTTGTGATAATCAAAGAGAGCTGGCGCAGGCAAATATGTGTCCACTGTTGGGGAACGTAGTAATTTCAAAAAAATTCCTACGCACACGCAAGATCATGGTGATGCATAGCAACGAGAGGGGAGAGTGTGATCTACGTACCCTGGTAGATCGACAATGGAAGCGTTTGGTTGATGTAGTCGTACGTCTCCACGGCCCGACCGATCAAGCACCGAAACTACGGAACCTCCGAGTTCTAGCACACGTTCAGCTCGATGACGATCCCCGGGCTCCGATCCAGCAAAGCGTCGGGGAGGAGTTCCTTCAGCACAACGGCGTGGTGAAGATCTTGATGTTCTACTGTCACAGGGCTTCGCCTAAGCACCGCTACAATATGACCGAGGTGGAATATGGTGGAGGGGGGCACCGCACAAGGATAAGGAACGATCACGAAGATCAACTTGTGTTCATGGGGTGCCCCTTGCCTCAGTATATAAAGGATGGAGGAGGAGGAGGCTGGCCAAGGCAATTGGTGCGGCCAGGATGTGGAGTCCTACTAGGACTCCAAGTCCTAGTAGGAGTCCACCAAGAGGGGAGGAAGGGAGAAGGAAGTGGAGGAGAAGGAAAGGTGGCCGGCCCCCTTTTTCCTAGTCCAATTCGGACCAGAGGGGAGGGGGGGCGCAGCAGCCCCTTGGCCCTTTCTCCTCTTCCCACTAAAGCCCATCAAGGCCCATTGCTTCTCCCGTAACTACCCGGTACTCCGAAAAATACCCAAATCACTCGGAACCTTTCCGATGTCCGAATATAGTCGTCCAATATATCGATCTTTACGTCTCGACCATTTCGAGACTCCTCGTCATGTCCCCGATCTCATCCGGGACTCCGAACTCCTTCGGTACATCAAAACTCATAAACTCATAATATAACTGTCATCGAAACCTTAAGCATGCGGACCCTACGGGTTCGAGAACGATGTAGACATGACCGAGACATGTCTCCGGTCAATAACCAATAGCGGGACCTGGATGCCCATATTGGCTCCTACATATTCTATGAAGATCTTTATCAGTCAGACCGCATAACAACATACGTTGTTCCCTTTGTCATCGGTATGTTACTTGCCGGAGATTCGATCGTCGGTATCCAATACCTAGTTCAATCTCGTTACGACAAGTCTCTTTACTCGTTCTGTAATACATCATCCCGCAACTAACTCATTAGTTGCAATGCTTGCAAGGCTTAAGTGATGTGCATTACCGAGAGGGCCCAGAGATACCTCTCCGACAATCGGAGTGACAAATCCTAATCTCGAAATACGCCAACCCAACATGTACCTTTGGAGACACCTATAGAGCTCCTTTATAATCACCCAGTTACGTTGTGATGTTTGGTAGCACAAAAAGTGTTCCTCCGGCAAACGGGAGTTGCATAATCTCATAGTTATAGGAACATGTATAAGTCATGAAGAAAGCAATAGCAACATACTAAACGATCGGGTGCTAAGCTAATGGAATGGGTCATGTCAATCAGATCATTCATCTAATGATGTGATCCCATTAATCAAATAACAACTCTTTTGTCCATGGTTAGGAAACATAACCATCTTTGATTAACAAGCTAGTCAAGTAGAGGCATACTAGTGACACTCTGTTTGTCTATGTATTCACACATGTATTATGTTTCCGGTTAATACAATTCTAGCATGAATAATAAACATTTATCATGATATAAGGAAATAAATAATAACTTTATTATTGCCTCTAGGGCATATTTCCTTCAGTCTCCCACTTGCACTAGAGTCAATAATCTAGATCACATCACCATGTGATTAACATCGATAGTTCACATCATCATGTGATTAACATCCATAGTTCACATCGCCATGTGACCAACACCTAAAGGGTTTACTAGATTCAGTAATCTAGTTCACATCGCTATGTGATTAACACCCAAAGAGTACTAAGGTGTGATCATGTTTTGCTTGTGAGAGAATCTTAGTCAACGGGTCTGCCATATTCAGATCCACATGTATTTTACAAATTTCTATGTCAACAATGCTCTGCATGGAGCTACTCTAGCTAATTGCTCCCACTTTCAATATGTATCTAGACCGAGACTTAGAGTCATCTAGATTAGTGTCAAAATGCATCGGCGTAACCCTTTACGACGAACCTTTTTGTCACGTCCATAATCGAGAAACATATCCTTATTTCACTAAGGATAATTCTGACCGCTGTCCAGTGATCTACTCCTAGATCACTATTGTACTCCCTTGCCAAATCAGTGCAGGGTATACAATAGATCTGGTATACAGCATGACATACTTTATAGAACCTATGGCCAAGGCATAGGGAATGACTTTCATTCTCTTTCTATCTTCTGCCGTGGTCGGGCTTTGAGTCTTACTCAACTTCACACCTTGTAATACAGGCAAGAACTATTTCTTTGACTGCTCCATTTTGAACTACTTCAAAATCTTGTCAAGGTATGTACTCATAGAAAAAACTTATCAAGCGTCTTGATCTATCTCTATAGATCTTGGAGCTCAATATGTAAGCAGCTTCACCGAAGTCTTTCTTTGAAAAACTCCTTTCAAACACTCCTTTATGCCTTATAGAATAATTCTACATTATTTCCGATCAACAATATGTCATTCACATATACTTATCAGAAATGCTGTAGTGCTCCCACTCACTTTCTTGTAAATACAGGCTTCACCGCAAGTCTGTATAAAACTATATGCTTTGATCAACTCATCAAAGCGTATATTCCAACTCCGAGATGCTTGCACCAGTCCACAGATGGATCGATGGAGCTTGCACATTTTGTTAGCACCTTTCGGATTGACAAAACCTTCTGGTTGCATCATATACAACTCTTCTTTAATAAATCCATTAAGGAATGCAGTTTTGTTTATCCATTTGCCAGATTTCATAAAATGCGGCAATTACTAACATGATTCGGACAGACTCAAGCATAGATACGAGTGAGAAGCTCTCATCGTAGTCAACACCTTGAACTTGTCGAAAACCTTTTGCGACAATTCTAGCTTTGTAGATAGTAACACTACTATCAACGTCCGTCTTCCTCTTGAAGATCCATTTATTCTCAATTGCTTGCCGATCATCGGGCAAGTCAACCAAAGTCCAAACTTTGTTCTCATACATGGATCATTTCTCAGATTTCATGGAATCTAACCATTTCGCGGAATCTGGGCTCATCATCGCTTCCTCATAGTTCGTAGGTTCATCATGGTCAAGTAACATGACCTCCAGAACAGGATTACCGTACCACTCTAGTGCGGATCTCACTCTGGTTTACCTACGAGATTCGGTAGTAACTTGATCTGAAGTTACATGATCATCATCATTAGCTTCCTCACTAATTGGTGTAATAGTCACAAGAACAGATTTTTGTGATGAACTACTTTCCAATAAGGGAGAAGGTACAATTACTTTATCAAGTTTTCTACTTTCTTCCCACTCACTTCTTTCGAGAGAAACTCCTTCTCTAGAAAGTTTCCGAATTTAGCAACAAAAGTCTTGCCTTCGGATCTGTGATAGAAGGTGTATCCAATAGTTTCCTTTGGATATCCTATGAAGACACATTTCTCCGATTTGGGTTTGAGCTTATCAGGTTGAAACTTTTTCACATAAGCATTGCAACCTCAAACTTTAAGAAACGACAGCTTAGGTTTCTTGCCAAACCATAGTTCATACGGTGTCGTCTCAACGGATTTAGATAGTGCCCTATTTAACGTGAATGCAGCTGTCTCTAATGCATAACCCCAAAATGATAGTGGTAGATCTGTAAGATACATCATAGATCGCACCATATCTAATAAAGTACGGTTATGACGTTCGGACACACCATTACATTGTGGTGTTCCAGGTGGCGTGAGTAGTGAAACTATTTCACATTGTTTTTAACTGAAGGCCAAACTCGTAACTCAAATACTCTTCTCTACGATCAGATCGTAGAAACTTTATTTTCTTGTTACGATGATTTTTCACTTCACTCTGAAATTCTTTGAACTTTTCAAATATTTCAGACTTATGTTTCATCAAGTAGATATACTCATATCTACTCAAATCATCTGTGAAGATCAGAAAATAATGATACCTGTCGCGAGCCTCAATATTCATCGGACCACATACATCAGTATGTATGATTTCCAACAAATCTGTTGCTCGCTCCATTGTTCCAAAGAACGGAGTCTTAGTCATCTTGCCCATGAGGCATGGTTCGCAAGCATCAACTGATTCATAATCAAGTGATTCCAAAAGTCCATCAGCATGGAGTTTCTTCATGCGCTTTACACCAATATGACCTAAATGGCAGTGCCACAAATAAGTTGCACTATCATTATTAACTTTGCATCTTTTGGTTTCAATATTATGATTATGTGTATCACTACGATCAAGATCCAACGAACTATTTTCATTGGGTGTGTAACCATATAAGGTTTTATTCATGTAAACAGAACAACAATTTATTCTCTTACTTAAATGAATAACCGTATTACAATAAACATGATCAAATCATATTCATGCTGAACGCAAACACCAAATAACACTTATTTAGGTTCAACACTAATCCCGAAATTATAGGGAGTGTGCGATGACGATCATATCAATCTTGGAACCACTTCCAACACACATCGTCACTTTACCCTTAACTAGTCTCTGTTTATTCTGCAACTCCCGTTTCGAGTTACTAATCTTAGCGACTGAACTAGTATCAAATACTGAGGGGTTGCTATAAACACTAGTAAAGTACACATCAATAAGATGTATATCAAATATACTTATGTTCACTTTGCCATCCTTCTCATCCGCCAATCACTTGGGGTAGTTCCGCTTCTAGTGACCAGTCCCTTTGCAGTAGAAGCACTTAGTCTCAGGCTTAGGACCAGACTTGGGCTTCTTCACTTGAGCAGCAACTTGCTTGCCGTTCTTCTTGAAGTTCCCCTTGTTCCCTTTGCCTTTTTCTTGAAACTAGTGGTCTTGTTAACCATCAACACTTGATGTTTTTCTTGATTTCTACCTTCGTCGATTTCAGCATCACGAAGAGCTTGGGAATTACTTTTGTCATCCCTTGCATATTATAGTTCATCACGAAGTTCTTCTAACTTGGTGATGGTGACTAGAGAATTCTGTCAATCACTATTTTATCTGGAAGATTAACTCCCACTTGATTCAAGCGATTGTAGTACCCAGACAATCTGAGCACATGCTCACTAGTTGAGCGATTCTCCTCCATCTTTTAGCTATAGAACTTGTTGGAGACTTCATATCTCTCAACTCGGGTATTTGCTTGAAATATTAACTTCAACTCCTGGAACATCTCATATGGTCCATGACGTTCAAAACGTCTTTGAAGTCCCGATTCTAAGCTGTTAAGCATGGTGCACTAAACTATCAAGTAGTCATCATATTGAGCTAGCCAAACGTTCATAACGTCTGCATCTGCTCCTGCAATAGGCCCGTCACCTAGCGGTGCATCAAGGACATAATTCTTCTGTGCAGCAATGAGGATAAACCTCAGATCACGGATCCAATCCGCATCATTGCTACTAACATCTTTCAACACAACTTTCTCTAGGAACATATCAAAATAAACATATGAAAGCAACAATGCGAGCTATTGATCCACAACATAGATATGCTAATACTACCAGGACTAAGTTCATGATAAATTAAAGTTCAATTAATCATATTACTTAAGAACTCCCACTTAGATGGACATCCCTCTAATCTTCTAAGTGATCACGTGATCCAAATCAACTAAACCATAACCGATCATCACGTGAAATGGATTAGTCTTCAATGGTGAACATCATTATGTTGATCATATCTACTATATGATTCACGCTCGACCTTTTGGTCTCCGTGTTCCGAGGCCATATCTGCATATGCTAGGCTCGTCAAGTATAACCCAAGTATTCTGCGTGTGCAAAACTGGCTTGCACCCGTTGTAGATGGACGTAGAGCTTATCACACCCGATCATCACGTGGTGTCTGGGCACGACGAACTTTGGCAACGGTGCATACTCAGGGAGAGCACTTCTTGATAATTAGTGAGATCATCTTATAATGCTACCGTCAAACAAAGCAAGATAAGATGCATAAAAAAGATAAACATCACATGCAATCAATATAAGTGATATGATATGGCCATCATCATCTTGTGCTTGTGATCTCCATCTTCGAAGCACCGTCATGATCACCATCGTAGCATCGTTGTCGTCTCGCTAATCTTATGCTTCTACGACTATCGCTACCGCTTAGTGATAAAGTAAAGCATTACAGGGCGATTGCATTGCATACAATAAAGCGACAACCATATGGCTCCTGCCAGTTGCCGATAACTCAGTTACAAAACATGATCATCTCATACAATAAAATTTAGCATCATGTCTTGACCATATCACATCACAACATGCCTTGCAAAAACAAGTTAGACGTCCTCTACTTTGTTGTTGCAAGTTTTACGTGGCTACTACGGGCTGAAGCAAGAACCAATCTTACCTACGCATGAAAACCACAACGATAGTTTGTCAAGTTGGTGCTGTTTTAACCTTCGCAAGGACTGGGCGTAGCCACACTCGGTTCAACTAAAGTTGGAGAAACTGTCACCCGCAAGCCACCTCTGTGCAAAGCACGTCAGGAGAACCGGTCTCGCGTAAGCGTACGCGTAATGTTGGTCCGGGCCGCTTCGTCCAAAAATTCCGCCGAACCAAAGTATGGCATGCTGGTAAGTAGTATGACTTATATCGCCCACAACTCACTTGTGTTCTACTCGTGCATATAACATCAACACATAAAACCTAGGCTCGGATGCCACTGTTGGGGAACGTAGTAATTTCAAAAAATTTCCTATGCACACGCAAGATCATGGTGATGCATAGCAACGAGAGGGGAGAGTGTGATCTACGTACCCTTGTAGATCGACAACAGAAGCGTTTGGTTGATGTAGTCGTACGTCTCCACGGCCCAACCGATCAAGCACCGAAACTACGGCACCTCCGAGTTCTAGCACACGTTCAGCTCGATGACGATCCCCGGGCTCCGATCCAGCAAAGCGTCGGGGAGGAGTTCCGTCAGCATGACGGCGTGGTGACGATCTTGCTGTTCTACCGTCGCAGGGCTTCGCCTAAGCACCGCTACAATATGACCGAGGTGGAATATGGTGGAGGGGGGCACCACACACGGCTAAGGAACGATCACGAAGATCAACTTGTGTTCATGGGGTGCCCCTTGCCTCAGTATATAAAGGATGGAGGAGGAGGAGGCCGGCCAAGGCAATTGGTGCGGCCAGGATGTGGAATCCTACTAGGACTCCAAGTCCTAGTAGGAGTCCACCAAGAGGGGAGGAAGGGAGAAGGAAGTGGAGGAGAAGGAAAGGTGGCCGGCCCCCTTTTTCCTAGTCCAATTCGGACCAGAGGGGAGGGGGGCGCGCAGCAGCCCCTTGGCCCTTTCTCCTCTTCCCACTAAAGCCCATCAAGGCCCATTGCTTCTCCCGTAACTACCCGGTACTCCGAAAAATACCCGAATCACTCGGAACCTTTCCGATGTCCGAATATAGTCGTCCAATATATCGATCTTTACGTCTCGACCATTTCGAGACTCCTCGTCATGTCCCCGATCTCATCCGGGACTCCGAACTCCTTCGGTACATCAAAACTCATAAACTCATAATATAACTGTCATCGAAACCTTAAGCGTGCGGACCCTACGGGTTCGAGAACGATGTAGACATGACCGAGACATGTCTCCGGTCAATAACCAATAGTGGGACCTGGATGCCCATATTGGCTCCAACATATTCTATGAAGATCTTTATTGGTCAGACCGCATAACAACATACGTTGTTTCCTTTGTCATCGGTATGTTACTTGCCCGAGATTCGATCGTCGGTATCCAATACCTAGTTCAATCTCGTTACCGGCAAGTCTCTTTACTCATTCTGTAATACATCATCCCGCAACTAACTCATTAGTTGCAATGCTTGCAAGGCTTAAGTGATGTGCATTACCGAGAGGGCCCAGAGATAGCTCTCCGACAATCGGAGTGACAAATCCTAATCTCGAAATACGCCAACCCAACATGTACCTTTGGAGACACCTGTAGAGCTCCTTTATAATCACCCAGTTACGTTGTGACGTTTGGTAGCACACAAAGTGTTCCTCCGGCAAACGGGAGTTGCATAATCTCATAGTCATAGGAACATGTATAAGTCATGAAGAAAGCAATAGCAACATACTAAACGATCGGGTGCTAAGCTAATGGAATGGGTCATGTCAATCAGATCATTCATCTAATGATGTGATCCCGTTAGTCAAATAACAACTCTTTTGTCCATGGTTAGGAAACATAACCATCTTTGATTAACAATCTAGTCAAGTAGAGGCATACTAGTGACACTATGTTTGTCTTTGTATTCACACATGTATTATGTTCCCGGTTAATACAATTCTAGCATGAATAATAAACATTTATCATGATATAAGGAAATAAATAATAACTTTATTATTGCCTCTAGGGCATATTTCCTTCATCCACAACATGTGATTGGTTAAAAGAATACAAGTGAAGTTATCAGCCCTCCCCTTGAGAATCTTATGCTCCTTTAAGGCATCAAAAACTAAATATCGAGTGGGTAGGATAGGTTCAAAGGCTAAAGGTGAAACACCTAGTCCTCGTGCTAAACATGTGGCATAAATTCCACCATAGAACCAGCCACTTCTGGCGTTATGCTGAAGTCTATGTGCAACAATCGCTCCAAGGTTGTAATTCGTTTCACCAATGAGAGAGGTGTGAATGAGGCTCAAGTCTGGCAAACAAAGTATGCTACAGTCTTGCTTGCCTACTATGCATTTCCCGTTGAATAAGGCAAGGTACTGAATTGTGGGAAAGTGAATGCTCTTTATTCTTCCTTGCCATACTCCCCTATTTTCACTGTAACAAAGGCTAGTCAAGAAGGTCTCATACTCAGCCTTTGTTGGCTCATCAAGCGAACCCCAAAATGGAAGTTTGCACTGGTAAGCAAAATTTTCTAGAGGAATAGTAAATGGTTCATCATAAAGCATAAACGACACCCTAGACTCACGTGGAAAATATTTACATCCTTTGAAAAATGATTTAGTGAGAAGATGGCGCTGTTCAAACTTATCTGCGAGGTAGGGACTGAGACCGACATTATGAACATATTGCTCAAATTCCTCTTTGATGCCCACCTGCATCATATACTCATCACAAGCGCATAAGCATGTTTTGGTGGCTTCATCTCCCATGGAACTTTCACTTGGTTCAACGTAATACCGGCGGGCAGAACTATCACTAGAGGATGCCTGCGAGGATCGTCTCCTCGACTAAATCCTTCCAAATAGGTTCATCATGTCCGCGTACAATTTTCTGAAAATAAAAATGTTGGTGTGACAAAAATTTATCAATAGAACTTCGTAAGATTGATAGCAACTACTCATAGGGATACATAGAGGCCATAGCAAGCATTCAAACTACTTAGAACACTGTGACGTCCCGATATGAGAGATTTGGAGATGAGAGGAGGGGAACGGAAGGAGAGAGAGAGGGTTATGTGAGAGCAAGGAGAGCAAGACGAGGGGAAATAGCTCAATACTTTTCTTCATGCCATCTCATCCAATCGTTCGGGTACAAGTAGGCCACAGTTGTCGTCACTCACACGCCAACACTTGGCTTCACACACACGCAACACCTGGTGATGGTCCCAGCCTCCAGCTCGGCGATGACTTGGTCGTTGCAAGTGCAGTTGCACTGGATCAGTCCGCTGCAGGCTGATCTGCAGGCGTGACCAACACTAAGAATTGAACATGCAAGCACATCTAAAGCAGCACCAAGAGTAGCTAATTATTCAAAGTATAACCCACTAAAACAAAAACTAATTGGACAAATGGTCGAGTCACATACCAAGCAACAATCTCCCGAAACAGTTTCAGAAATGGAGCTTCGAGCAAAGAGATCGAAATTGGAAGAAAAATGAGCAAGAACACGGGAGAGAGAGCAAGAGTGGTTTCTAGAGGTAGGTGACAATGTGAGCTAAAGAGATAAGTGAGGGGGCCCATGTGGGGACCACAACCCCCCAAAGCGTGCCAGGGGGTGTTGGCGTGCCCAAGTGGGTTCTGCCCACCTGGTGCACCTCCCTCTGGTTATTTTTGCACCAACAATTTTTAAATATTCAGGAAAAAATCATATAAAATTTTCAAGGCATTTTGAGAACTTTTATTTTTGGGTCGTTTTTTTATTGCACGGGAAATTCAGAAAACAGACAAAACATGGCATTTTATTTTATTTAACTAATAAAAACAGAGAATAAAAAGTAGGGATAGAAAGTAGTGTTTACTAAATTCATCAACTTCATACCGTTCAAAAATTATTCTTTAATAAGGTCGATCAAGTCTTATTAGCAACCACTTTTGATTAGTATGAAACCGACAAACTTTCATAAATCACTAAGTTACCTCAATGGGGATATGTATTTCCCCAATAATAAGTATTTCATATTTCTTTTTGCCAGTAGGTAGAGGTATTTGAAAACTTTCAATAGTTATTGTAAGAGATTTTTCAATAACATTAATACCATTCACTTGGAATTGTTTATTCCGAAAGTGCACCATATGCTCATTACCATTGATATGAAAAGTGAACTTGCTTTTATTTCAATCAATAACAGCCTGTGCAGTATTCAAGAAGGGTCTACCAAGGATAATCGACATGTTGTCTTCCTCGGGCATCTCAAGTATAACAAAGTCAGTCAAAATAGTAACATTAGCAAAAAGAACGGGCACATCCTCACAGGTACCGATATGTATGTCAGTTGATTTGTCAGCCATTTGCAAAGATATTTCAGTAGGTGTGAGTTTATTCAAGTCAAGTCTTTTATATAAAGAGAACGGCATAACACTAACACCAGCTCCTAAATCACACAAAGCAGTTTTCACATAATTCTTTGTGATGGAGCAAGGTATAGTTGGTATACCCGGATGTCCAAGTTTTTTTAGGTACTCCATCTTTAAAAGTATAATTAGCGAGCATAGTGGAGATTCTAGCTTCCGGTATTTTTCTTTTATTTGTGATGATGTCTTTCATATACTTTGCATAAGGAGGCATTTTCACGATATCAGTCAAGCGAGTACGCAAAAAGACTTGCCTCAACATTTCAGCAAAGCGTTCAAATTCTTCATCATCATTCTTTTTAGTTGACTTGGGTGGAAAAGGCATAGGTTTTTGAGCCCACGGTTCTCTTTCTTTACCGTGTTTTCTAGCAACAAAGTCTCCTTTGTCATATCTTTTATTTTTAGGTTGTGGGTTATCAAGATCAACAGGTGGTTCTATCTCAACATCATTATCTGGTTCTTTATCATTGGTTGGATGAGACTCTTCATGAACCTCATCATTATCATTTTCATTATCATTAGGTGAGTGTCCATTACCAGATTGAGTTTCAGCATCAAAATAGAAGTTTCATTTTCATTATCAGGAGGTTTCTCTATTTTAGGTTCACTAGAAGTGTGCAAAGTCCTATCATTTTTCTTTTTCTTTTTCTTTCTAGAAGGACTAGGTGCACTAGTGTTGTTTCTTTGTGAATCTTGTTCAATTATTTTAGGGTGTCCCTAAGGATAAAGTGGTTCCTGAGTCATTTTACCTCCTCTAGTTGCAACTCTAACACCAAAGTCATGCATATTATGATTCATTTCATCAAGCACTTCTCTTGGAGATTTAGCAACTTGTTCCAGTAGGGTTTGAACCATAGAAGCATGTTTTCTAACACCTCTAACATCATTTGATATTCTAAATAACAAGTCACTCAAGCGAGCAATCATATCAGAATTATATTTCAATTGTTTCATAACCTTTGCATTGAAGTGATCTTATTTCCTAATGTAGTTTTCAAACTCATAAAGGCATTAACTAGGATACATATTGTGAGGATTATCATTTTCATTAAACTTCATAAGAGAATTTACCTCTACCACCTTAGGCATCGGAGGTGTATTAAGCCCATGTATTTCTTCAATAGGAGGTAAATATTTAACATCCTCAGCCTCAATATCTTTTTCCTTCATAGATTTCTTTGCCTCTTGCATATCTTTGGGACTGAGATATAATATACCCCTCTTCTTCGGAGTGGGTTTAGGCGGTGGTTCAGCAATAGTCCAATCATCGTAATTTTTCAATATGTTATTCAATAATTCTTCAGCTTGAGCAACAGTTTGTTCCATGAAAACACAACCAGCACAACTATCTAGGAAGTCCCTAGAAGCATCGGTTAGTCCATTATAGAGGATATCAAGTATTTCATAAGTAACTGGCAAAGCCTCCCCCAAGCTTGTGGGAGACTCTCTTCTTTAGTTTGCACAAAGTTAAATATTTCCTGTAAGGCAGCTTGTTTCATATGAGCAGGAAAATATTTTCCAGACAAGTAATAAACCATATCCTGGGGACTACGCACACAAGAAGGAGCAAGAGTATTGTACCAAGCTTTAGCATCGCCCTTTAATGAGAAAGGAAATAAAATAAAGTAATAGCGAGTTTTCTCATCATATGTAAAAAGGGTGGCTATATCATTCAACTTAGTTTAGGAAATATGCCCTAGAGACAATAATGAAGTTGTTATTTATATTTCCTTATATCATGATAAATGTTTATTATTAATGCTAGAATTGTATTAACCGAAAACTTAGTACATGTGTGAATACATAGACAAGCAGAGTGTCCCTAGTATGCCTCTACTTAA
This sequence comes from Triticum urartu, assembly GCF_056163025.1. Lineage (NCBI taxonomy): Eukaryota > Viridiplantae > Streptophyta > Magnoliopsida > Poales > Poaceae > Triticum > Triticum urartu. The sequence continues at coordinate 709,317,063 of NC_141879.1, read as the reverse complement.
CTAGCTTGTTAATCAAAGATGGTTAAGTTTCCTAGCTCGTTAGAGAATGATGTGATGGACTAGACCCATCCATTAGCTTAGCACTATGATCGTTTAGTTTATTGCTATTGCTTTCTTCATGACTTATACATGTTCCTGTGACTATGAGATTATGCAACTCCCGAATACCGGAGGAACAATTAGTGTGCTATCAAACATCACAACGTAACTGGGTGACTATAAAGATGCTCTACAGGTGTCTCCGATGGTGGTTGTTGAGTTGGCATAGATCGGGATTCAGATTTGTCACTCTGATTGTCGAAGAGGTATCTTTGGGCCCTCTCGGTAATGCACATCACTATAATCCGTTCAAGCAATGTGACTAATGAGTTAGTTACGGGATGATGCATTACAGAACGAGTAAAGAGACTTGCCGGTAATGAGATTGAACGAGGTATGATGATACCGACGATCGAATCTCGGGCAAGTAACATACCGATGACAAAGGGAACAACATATGTTGTTATGCGGTTTGACCGATAAAGATCTTCGTAGAATATGTAGGAGCCAATATGAGCATCCAGGTTCCGCTATTTGTTATTGACCAGAGATGAGTCTCGCTCATGTCTACATAGTTCTCGAACTCGTAGGGTCCGCACGCTTAACGTTCAATGACGATTGGTATTATGAGTTTATGTGTTTTGATGTACCAAAGATAGTTCGGAGTCCCGGATGATATCATGGACATGACAAGGTGTCTCGAAATGGTCGAGACATAAAGATTGATATATTGGATGACTATATTCAGACACCGGAATGGTTCCGAGGTGTATCGAGTATTTACCGGAGTACCGGGTGGTTAACGGAACCCCCCAGGGGGTTATTGGGCCTGTGGACCTAGTAGTGGAAGAGAGGAGGAAGGCCAAGAGGTGGTGCCCCCCTAGCCCAAACTGAATTGGACTAGGGGGGCAGCCCCCCTTTCCTTCTCTCCTCCCTCTCCTTCCCCCTTCTCCTAGTTGGAATAGGAAAGGGGGGGCGAATCCTACTTGGAGTAGGATTGCCCCCCTTGGCGCGCCTCCTCCCCTTGGCCGGCCACCTCCTCCCTCCCCCCTTTATATACGTGGGAGGGGGGCACTCCAAAGTCACACCAAAGTTTCTCTTAGCCGTGTCCGGTGCCCCTTCCACAGAAACACATCTCGGTCATATCGTTGCAGTGCTTAGGCGAAGCCCTACGCCGGTAACTTCATCATCATCGTCACCACACCGTCGTGCTGACGAAACTCTCCCTCGGCCTCAGCTGGATCAAGAGTACGATCGATGTCATCGAGCTGTAGGTGTGCAGATCATGGAGATGCCATGCGTTTAGTGCTTGATCGGTTGGATCAAGAAGACGTTTGACTACATCAACCGCGTTACTTAACGCTTCCGCTTTCGGTCTACGAGGTACATAGACACACTCTCCCCTCTCGTTGCTATGCATCTCCTAGATAGATCTTGCATGATCATAAGTAATTTTTTTGAAATACTGTGTTCGCCAGCAGTGGCATCCGAGACAGGTCTATGAGTAGATATTATATGCATGAGTAGAACACAAAGGAGTTGTGGGCGTGGTTATATACATATTGCTTGCCATCACTAGTTGTTTCTTGATTCGACGGTATTGTTGGATGAAACAGCCCAGACCGACATTACATGACCGCGTTCACGAGACTGGTTCTACCGATGTGCTTTGCACATAGGTGGCTGGTGGGTGTTAGGTTCTCCAAATTTAGTTGAATCGGATTCAATGAACAGGGTTCTTTCTGAAGGTCAAAAAGAAATCACTATACCATGTTGTGGTTTTTGATGCATAGGTAAGAACGGTTCTTGCTAAAGCCCGTAGCAGCCACATAAAACTAGCAACAACAAAGTAGAGGACGTCTAACTTGTTTTTGTAGGGCATGTTGTGATGTAATATGGTCAAGTCATGATTATATAAATTTTTGTATGAGATGATCATGTTTTGTAACACAGTTAGCGGCAATTGGTAGGAGCCATATGGTTGTCGCTTTATTGTATGAAATGCAATCTGTTGGGGATCATAGCAGAAATTTAAATTTTTCTATGCATCACCAAGATCAATCTATGGATTAATCTAGCAACGAGGGGAAGGAGAGTGCATCTACATACCCTTGTAGATCGCTAAGTGGAAGCGTTCAAGTGAACGGGGTTGATGGAGTCGTACTCATCGTGATCCAAATCACCGATGATCCTAGCGCTGAACGGACGGCACGTCCGCGTTCAACACACGTACGGAACAAAGACGTCTCCCACGCCTTGATCCGGCAAGGAGGAGGGAGAGTTTGAGGAAGAGAGTCCAACAGCAGCACGACGACGTGGTGGTGATGGAGTGGCAGTTCTCCGGCAGGGCTTCTCCAAGCTCACGCGGAGGAGGAGAGGTATTGGAGGGGAGGGGCTGCGCTAGGTTCAAGTGTGTGGCCGCCCTCCCACCCCTCCACTATTTATAGGTGGGGAGAGAGAGGGCCGGCCTCCCTAGATCCCATCTAGGGTTGGGGGCGGCGGCCAAGGGGGGAAGGAGTGCCTCCCAAGTCAAGTGGAGGCCCTCCCCCTTAGGGTTTCCCCTCTCCCATGCGCATGGGCCTTGGGGGGTTGGTGCCCTTGGCCCATTAAGGTTAGGGCGCCCCCCTACAGCCCATGCTGCTGTATTGGATGTGGTGGAACATTTTCTGGACCTCTGGACCCCTCCGGAATCCTCCGGAACCTTCCGGAAGCTTCCCGGTACAATACCGGAAAAACCGAACTTTTCCCGGAACCCGAACAACAACTTTCCATATATAAATCTTTACCTCCGGACCATTCCGGAACTCCTCGTGACGTCCGGGATCTCATCCGGGACTCCGAACAACATTCGGTAATCACATACAAGTCTTCCTAATAACCCTAGCGTCATCGAACCTTAAGTGTGTAGACCCAACGGGTTCGGGAACCATGCAGACATGACCGAGACAATCTGGCCAATAACCAACAGCGGGATCTGGATACCCATGTTGGTCCCACATGTTCCATGATGATCTCATCGGATGAACCACGATGTCGAGGATTCAATCAATCCCGTATTCAATTCCCTTTGTCCAGCGGTATTGTACTTGCCCGAGATTCGATCATCGGTATCCCGATACCTTGTTCAATCTCGTTACCGGCAAGTCTCTTTACTCGTTCCGTGACACATCATCCCGTGATCAACTCCTTGGTCACATTGTGCACATTATGATGATGTCCTACCGAGTGGGCCCAGATATACCTCTCCGTTTACACGGAGTGACAAATCCCAGTCTCGATTCGTGCCAACCCAACAGACACTTTCGGAGATACCTGTAGTGTACCTTTATAGCCACCCAGTTACGTTGTGACGTTTGGCACACCCAAAGCACTCCTACGGTATCCGGGAGTTGCACAATCTCATGGTCTAAGGAAATGATACTTGACATTAGAAAAGCTTTAGCATACGAACTACACGATCTTGTGCTAGGCTTAGGATTGGGTCTTGTCCATCACATCATTCTCCTAATGATGTGATCCCATTATCAATGACATCCAATGTCCATGGTTAGGAAACCATAACCATCTATTGATCAACGAGCTAGTCAACTAGAGGCTTACTAGGGACATGGTGATGTCTATGTATCCACACATGTATCTGAGTTTCCTATCAATACAATTCTAGCATGGATAATAAACGATTATCATGAACAATGAAATATGATATAATAATAAATAATTTATTATTGCCTCTAGGGCATATTTCCAACAGTCTCCCACTTGCACTAGAGTCAATAATCTAGTTCACATCGCCATGTGACCAACATCCAAAGAGTTTACTAGACTCAATGATCTAGTTCACATCACTATGTGATAAACACTCAAGAGTTCTGGGTTTGATCATGTTATGCTTGTGAGAGAGGTTGTAGTCAACGGGTCTTGCCATATTCAGATCCCTATGTATTTTGCAAAACTTTTATGTCATATCGTAGATGCTGCTACCACGTTCCACTTGGAGCTATTCCAAATTGTTGCTCCATTATACGTGTCCGGTATCTCTACTCAGAGCTATCCGGATAGGTGTTAAGCTTGCATCGACGTAACTCTTTACGTCGAACTCTTTATCACCTCCATAACCGAGAAACAATTCGTTATTCCTCTAAGGATAATTTTGACCGCTATCTGGTGATCCACTCCTAGATCACCTTTGTACCCTCTTGCCCGACATGTGGCAAGGCACACATTAGGTGCGGTACTTCAGCATGGCATACCGTATAGAGCCTATGACAAGAGCATAGGGGACGACCTTCGTCCTTCTTCTTTCTTCTGCCGTGGTCAAGCTTTGAGTCTTACTCAACTTCACACCTTACAACTCAGGTATGAACCCCTTCTTTGACTGATCTATTTTGAACTCCTTCAAAAACATGTCAAGGTGTGCGTTCTTTGAAAGTATCATCAGGAGTTTTGATCTATCTCTATAGATCTTGATGCCCAATATGTAAGCAGCTTTATCCAGGTCTTCCTTTGAAAAACACTTTTCAAACAACCGTTTATGCTTTCCAGAAATTCTACATCATTTCGAATCAAGAATATGTCATCCACATATACTTATCAGAAATGTTGTAGTGCTCCCACTCACTTTCTTGTAAATACAAGTTTCTAACAAACATTGTATAAACCTAAAAGCTTTGATCACTCCATCAAAACATATATTCCGATTCCGAGATGCTTGCTCTAGTCCATAGAAGGATTGCTGGAGCCATCTTACCTTTTAGCATCCTTAGGATCAACAAAACCTTTTATTGTATCACATACAACTTTTCTTACGAAAACTGGTAAGAAAACTTGTTTTGACATCCATCTGTAAGATTTCATAATCGAAAAATACAACTAATGCTAACATGATTCCAACGGATTTAAGCATCGCTAGGGGTGAGAAATTCTCATCGTAGTCAACTCCTTGAACTTGTGAAAAGACTCTTTCCCACAAGTCGAGCTTCATAGACGGTAACATTACCGCCCACGTCCGTCTTCTTCTTAAAGATCCATTTATCTCAATGGCTTGCCGATCATCGGGCAAATCCACCAAAGTTCATACTTTGTTCTGATATATGGATCCTATCTCAGATTTCATGGCTTCTAACCATTTGTCGGAATACGGGCCCACCATCGCTTCTCCATAGCTCGTAGGTTCATTGTTGTCTAACAATATGATATTTAAGACAGGATTACCATACCACTTAGGAGTAGTACATATCCTTGTCGACCTACGAGGTTCGATAGCAACTTGATCCGAAGCTTCATGATCACTATCATTAACTTCCTATTCAATAGACGTAGGCGCCACAGAAAACATCTTTCTGTGTTGCATCACTCTCTGGTTGAAGTAAAGGTTCAACAACCTCATCAAGTTCTATCTTCCTACCACTCAATTCTTTCGAGAGAAACTCCTTCTCGAGAAAGGACCCGTTCTTAGCGACAAACAATTTGCCCTCGGATCTGAGATAGAAGGTATACCCTACTGTCACCTTTGGGTATCCTATGAAGATGTGTTTGTCTGCTTTGGGTTCGAGCTTCTCCGGTTGAAGCCTTAAGCATCGCAGCCCCAAACATTAAGAAACGACAACTTTGGTTTCTTGCCAAACCAATGTTTAGACGACGTCGTCTCAACGGACTTAGATGGTGTCCTATCTAAAGTGAATGTAGCTGTCTCTAACGCATAACCTCAAAATGAAAACGGTAGATTGGTAAGAGACATCATAGATTGCACCATATCTCATATGGTTCGATTACGACGTACGAACACACCATAACCCAGTGGTGTTCCAGGTGGCTTCAACTGTGAAACAATTCCACAATGTCTTAAGTGTTTGCCAAACTCATAACTCAGATATTATCATTGATCAGATCGTAGGAATTTGATCTTCTTGTTATGATGATTCTAAACTTCACTATGAAATCGCTTGAACTTTTCAAACGTTTCAGACTTGTGCTTCATTAAGTAAATATACCTATATCTACTCAAATCGTCAGTGAAGATGAGAAAATAGCGATATCCACCGCACGCTTCAATTCTCATTGGATCACACGCATCAGCATGTATGATTTCCAACAAGTCACTTGCCCGTTTCATTGTACCTGAAAGCAGGGTCTTAGTCATCCTGCCCATGAGGCATGGCTCGCATGTGTCAAGCGATTCAAAATCAAGTGACTCCAAACATCCATCGACATGGAGTTTCTTTATGCACCTTACGCCAATATGACCTAAGCGGCAGTGCCACAAGAAAGTGGTAATATCATTATTAACTCTACATCTTTTAGCGTGAACATGCGTATTACCACGACCGAGATTCAATGAACCATTCACATAGGGTGCATGACCATGAAAGGTATTATTCGTGTAAATAGAATAACCATTATTCTCTAACTTAAATGAATAACCGTATTGCAATGAACATGATCTAATCATATTGATGCTCAACGTAGACACCTGATAACATTTATCTAGGTTCAATACTAATCCCGAAGGCAGATGGAGCGTGCGATGGTGATGTCATCAACTTTGGAAACACTTCCAACACACATCGTCACCTCGCCCTTAGCCAGTCTCCGTTTAGTCCGTAGCTTTTGCTTCAAGTCACCAATAATAGTAACTGAACCGGTATCCAATACCCAGGTGCTACCAGGAGTACTAGTGAGGTACACATTAATAACACGTATATACTTTGAAGTTGCCAGCTAAGGGAGTCCTGGATTAGGGGGTGTCCGGATGGCCGGACTATACCTTCAGCCGGACTCCTGGACTATGAAGATACAAGATTGAAGACTTCGTCCCGTGTCCGGAAGGGACTTTCCTTGGCGTGGAAGGCAAGCTTGGCGATACGAATATGTAGATTTCCTACCAATGTAACCGACTTTGTGTAACCCTAACCCTCTCCGGTGTCTATATAAACCAGAGGGTTTTAGTCCGTAGGAGAACATACAGAACAACAATCATACCATATGCTAGCTTCTAGGGTTTAGCCTCTCCGATCTCGTGGTAGATCTACTCTTGTACTACCCATATCATCAATATTAATCAAGCAGGACGTAGGGTTTTACCTCCATCAAGAGGGCCCGAACCTGGGTAAAACTTCGTGTCCCTTGCCCTGTTACCATCCGGCCTAGAAGCATAGTTCGGGACCCCCTACCCGATATCCGCCGGTTTTGACACCGACATTGGTGCTTTTCATTGAGAGTTCCTCTGTGTCGTCGCCGTCAGGCTTGATGGCTCCTACAATCATCAATAGTGATGCAGTCCAGGATGAGACCTTCCTCCCCGGACAGATCTTCGTCTTTGGCGGCTTCGCACTGCGGGCCAATTCACTTGGCCATCTGGAGCAGATCGAAAGCTATGCCCCTGGCTGTCAGGTCAGATTTGGAAGTTTAAACTACACGGCTGACATCCGCGGGGACTTGATCTTCGACGGATTTGAGCCACTGCCGAGCGCACTGCACTGTCATGACGAGCATGATCTAGCTCTGCCACCGAACAGTGCCCTGGAGGCCACACCCGCATCGGCTTCGACCCTTAATTCGGAGCCAACTGCGCCGATCGAGGATGGGTGGTTGGACGCCGCCTCGGGGCTGCGATCCCAACGGCGATCGAGCCGAACGCCAGCCCCGCACTCCGCGAGACTCGTGACTCCAAGGAGCCGGACTCCTCTCCGGACTCCGAACCCTCCACGCCCCTGCCGATCGAATCCGATTGGGCGCTGATCATGGAGTTTACTATCGCGGACATCTTTCAGCACTCGCCTTTCGGCGATATTCTGAAGGCACTAAAGTCTCTCTGTTTACTAGGAGAGCCCTGGCCGGACTACGGTCGGCAAGGTTGGGATACGGACGATGAATAAATTCAAAGCCCACCCACCACCCACTTTGTAGCCACTGTCGACGATTTAACCGACATGCTCGACTTCGACTCCGAAGACATCGATGGTATGGACGCCGATGAAGGAGACGATGAAGAACCAACGCCTATTGGGCCCCGGAAATCCACCCCGTCATATGACGTATACATGGTGGACGCACCAAAAGATGACGACGAGGAGCGGAAGGACGCACCGAAGGCTCGTTCCCTCGCGAAGCAGTCAAAGCGGCGACGCAAGCGCCGCCCCAAACCCCGCCTCGACAGAAATAACGATCACACAGACCCAGCGCTGGAGCAGGGCGAACCGCTGCCGGACAACAGCAATCCAGATAATCAAACCGAACAAACAAATTCTATCAAGGATAATGGTCCGGACAACATAACGCCGGACAGGCACCCGGAGCAGCAGAATGCCCGTAAAAGGCTTGTTGCCACCGCGAGGAGTCTTAAAAAGCAGAAGCAAAGGCCCAAGGTTGCGCAAGACACACTTCAAATCAGATGGAGTAAAATACTCAACACAGCAGCGAGGTACGGCGACAATCGCCCCTCCAAGAGCTACCACTACTAGGGAAAAGCCTATACACAGAATTTTACCAGTAGCGCTGTACAAAATCTGGCGCTGCTGCTACTTAGTAGCAGTGCACGTAAATAAGCCGCGCTACTGCTATGACTTTAGCAGTAGCGCGTAGTAGCGAAAAGCGCTGCTGCTACGTTTGAACTAGGCGCACATGGCTAGCCCAACCAAGCAGTAGCGCGTATAATGGCCCAGCGCTACTGCTAATCTCCTTAGCTGCAGCGCGCTTACGTGTAAAGCGCTGCTGCTAACGGAAATAAAATAAAGTGAAAAAGGGGGAAAAGGAGAAAGTAATAGCAGTAGCGTGTTTTAGTAAACGCGCTATAGCTAACTTAGCTATAGCGCATTTCCGGAAATGCGCTACCGTTACGTTTCACTTAAAGAGCGGTTTCCCCCCACCCCGCCCCCCCCGGCCACCAATTCTTCCCCAAATCGTCCCTCGCCCTCGCCGCCATCTCCTCACCGCCGCCGCCCGAGGCCGCCCTCAGCCTCACCGCCGCCGCCCGAGGCCGCCCTCAGCCTCACCGCCGCCGCCCGAGGCCGCCCTCGGCCTCACCGCCGCCGCCCGAGGCCGCCCTCAGCCTCACAGCCGCCGCCCAAGGCCGCCCTCCACATCACAATCGGCGCCCTCCACCTCACCGCCGCCCGAGCCAGCCCAGGACCACCCTTGCCCGTGCCCGAGCCCGCCCTCTCCGCCCCTGCCTCCATCACCGAGCACCTCCCCACCACCGTCTCTCCCCTCTCTGTAAGTCCCCCACCCCTCCCCCTCACTCATCTCTCTCTGTATTTTAGAGAAAAAATTAGATGTTAATTAGATGTTTTTCAGTTAGGGCACTAGAGTTTTGCTAGGTTAATTAGGTTAGTAGTGCTGCTAGTAGTATTGTTACAGTAGGTTAATTAGGTGATGTTAAATGAATAACCTAAATGAATGAAATTAGTAGTTAACTGAAATTTTTTTTCCTTTCATCATTATAGAGCACTAAAGTTAACTGAATTTTGTTCTATTAGTAGTTAAATGAATTTTCTTCTACACTTTGTTTTTGAATTAGCTTGCGAAATTTGGACATGTGGTTGCTCGTGTATATTTGGACACTGTTTGCAGGGAATGATGCTTAGTGGCCTATGTTTTGCTGGAATGTTGATTCATTTCTTTTCCGGCAAATTTCAGGTTCTCGATTTGTCCACTTTTTAGCAAAGGTCATGCTGAAATTTTCCGTGAATTTCGGCATGACTTGTGCTACAAACTAGGACATATCGAGTGCCCGTGATTTGCCGCACCAGGAAGGAGTCAACATTCCTGCAAAACAATAGGCCTTTTTTATGTCATTATTCATTTTATTAGGTCTAGAATTAATTGACTAGATTTAATCATAGGAAACATGGCTAGCAACGATGAAGGATAGGGTTCTGGTGATTGCGATGACGCCTACCGGGCGGCAGACAAATTTTTTAGCCTTACCGATGATCAACCGATGTTATTGTTGGGCCCACCGGTGGCATCGGGGACTGAGACCGACACGCAGACCGGTGCTGACACTGAGACCGGCGCTCAGACTCAGACCGGCATCGAGACCGGCGCTGAGACTGAGACCGGCGCTGCCTCGGGGTGCGGAGCCGGTGTAGAACCGAAAGCAAAGAGGCAACGGGTTCCTAACAAACTCAGGACTACTAGAGTGGTGGTCACGAAGGTGGACGACGGCAATTTTGAGACAACGGCGCCCGAGGAAGCGCGTCGATGCTACGGCAATCAAATAGGCTGCATCGTACAGACAACCGCCACCATCAACAATGAGAAACTACAGAAGATAGAAAATATGAGGAGCTCCCTCCTAAAGAAGTTTCACCAGATATTCTTGTTCCCGGGCCGGAATGAGAAGGATTATAAAGATCCAGATGAGGACCCGGCAATGAAGAAGATAAACAAAAACGCCATGACCAAGTTTAGCGACGCGTTGGCCGCCTGGAAAAATCGAGTGAAAGCAAGGATCATCGACAAGAAGGAACCCTACTCCGAGATTGTAAAGGATAATCTGACAATCACGGAAGAGCAGTTTCAAATATTCAAGGAGGCTTGCGAGGACGAAGATGCCAAAAAAAAGTCTAAGTACATGAAGGGGCTTCAAGAGAGGAACATTGGGAGCCACCACCTCGGAAGCCATGGTTACGGCGGAAAGAGGTCCAAATGGGCCAAGGAGGACGCGGAAGCCGCGAGTCTTGGCATCCCAGACCCCTTGGCAGAGTTCACCGTCCCGCAGGAGCGTGACGTCCTCAGGGCCCGGCACCGTTGGGACCCAGTGAAAAAGGTTTACGAGACAACACCGGTCATTACGGAATTCATGAGACTGCTAGTAATTTTAGTTTCTGATCAATTCTACTGCACACGTTAGTCATATTTGTAAATGATCGTCGTGCCTTTTGCAGAGAGAGCAGCACAGGATTGCGGCCGAAAGCGACTCGCCGTCTGAGGCATTGGCGAGGCCCAAGTGGGACACTCCATTCAACCGGGCGTTGAACATATTGAAACAACAACCGGTGGATACTCGACCGTCGTATGGACGCGTGCACGGTGTCGGAGACGGCGCCACGTGGAAGAAGTACTACCGTGAGACCACGGAGGAGAGAAAGGAAAGACGGAGATTAAATGAAGAAAACATCGACAAGAGGGTTGAGATTGCGGTTGAGAAGAAATCAACTGAGACAGTCGCAACAACGGTAGCTGTCGCAAAACAGGTGGCTTTAGATATTTCTACTACCTTGGTTCCGGCCGTTTTCAATTGGACCAGGCAAAATCCAAAAAAAGATGCAGCGGACTTTCCCCTTGCTGACTTCTTGGCGGGGAGCAGCTCGACTAGCGTTGCACCAGCACCTGCAGCTGCACCTGCTCCCGCACCGGCTCCCGCACCGGACGTGCTAGGCGGTGCTTCGTCTTTGGCTGAGCTCGACGCCCTCACGGTATCTGTCAAACCGGCCCCCTTCAATATAAATGTATAATCTCCCGTTTTCGTTGCCTTTTGGATGTCTCACGTCGCAGACTTTTCTTTGCAGGCCGACGAAACCCCGTGCACCATATTGTACACCATCGGCGAGCAGAAGGTGGACGTGGGGAAGGCGATGATAATGGAGCCGAAGGAACCATTGTTCCACAGCTGGCCGATCCCCCCGAACGTCTTCAAGGTTTCCGTGGCCAGTGTCAAACCGGGCCACGAGAATTTGCCTCCTCCAGTACTACTGGGGGATGACGACGAGACACCGGGGCGGCTTGGTGATTGTTGCAATGCTGGGTGGTTCCTGTTGTGGCCAAAGAGTCTGCTTCGTCTGGAGGTGGCCGGGAGCACACCCACGAGCACGCAGCCTCAGCAAGGTATGAACATCAACACCCCACCTACCCAATTATCGTCGGGTGTCGAGTTGGGTGATAGCGGACGGGGTAAGGAGGAGGCTCCATTAGTCGCTGATGACGTCGCCATGGATGAGGATGAGGACGACGATGGCGCTGCTGAACAGTATGTCTATACTGGCGCCTTTGGGGCCTTCTGCTATGTCCCCGTGCCCTTTGGGCTCAAGAGTGCCCAGGCGACTTATCAACTTGTGTTCAGAATTGTCTTCATAGGCAGATTGGGCGCAATGTTCATGCATATGTGGATGATATCGTGATAAAGTCTAGAAAAGAGGAAACATTGATAGATGACCTGAGAGAAACATTTGACAACCTCCGGGTTTACAAGATGATGCTCAATCCAGACAAATATGTCTTTGGTGTCCCGGCAGGCAAACTCTTGGGCTTTCTGGTGTCAAACAGGGGCATTGAGGCTAATCCAGAAAAAAATTCAGCAATCACCTCTTTGGCTAAACCGGCGTGTATCAATGACGTTCAACGTTTGGCCGGCCGTATTGTGGCTTTGATCCGGTTTATCAGTCGTCTCGGGGAGAAAGATATCCCTTTATATCAGATGCTAAAGAAACCGGATGACTTTGTCTGGAGCGATGCGGCTGATAAAGCGTTGGAGGATCTGAAGAGGCAGTTAGCTGAACTGCCTGTGCTTGCAGCTCTGATCGATAAAGAGCCTTTACTGCTGTATGTGGCTACTAATGCCAGAGTTGTTAGCGTGGCTATGTTGGGAGCGCAAGGAGGCTGGAAAGGAATATCCGGTTCAACGACCGGTTTATTATATCAGTGAGGTGCTTATTGAATCAAAGCAGAGGTATCCACATTGGTAGAAGCTGGTGTATGGAGTGTTTATGGCAAGCCGGAAGCTCAAACATTATTTTCAGGGTCATCCTACCAAAGTGGTCAGTTGAGCCCCTCTGGGAGATATCAATCAAAACAGAGAAGCAATTAGCCGGATTGCCAAGTGGACTATTGAGCTTGGACCTCACGGGCTCAAATACACATCTCGCACAACGATTAAATCCCAAGCACTCGTGGACTTCATCAATGATTGGACAGAGTTGCAGGCACCAGAGGAAAAGCTAGATAACACGTATTGGACTATTAACTTTGATGTATCCAGACAGTTGGAGGGCTCGGGGGCTGGAGTAATATTAACTTCCCCACGAGGTGACAAGTTTTGTTATGTCCTCCGTTTAATGTTCCCTTGTACTAACAATGCAGCTGAGTACGAGGCCTTACTCCACAGTCTTCGGATGGCTAAGGAGAGATGAACTTAAGCCGGGTTAAGTGCTTCGGTGACTCACACCTGGTGGCTCAACATTTATCTCGCACTTGGGATTCTAAGGACCCACTCATGGCTGCATATCGACGAGACGTGGACATAGTGGCTGGTCATTTCAAGGGTTATCAAGTTGACCATATAGATCGGCGAAAGAATGAAGCGGCGGATGCTTTAAGTCGCCTTGGCTCTCAGCATAAACCGGTCCTGCCAAATGTCTTCCTCGACGTCCTACACAATCTGTCGGTTAAAATACCAACAGAGGAGGAGTTGGCTATTCCTGACCCGGAGGCCCAATTGGTGGCAGCTTTGCATGTTATACCGAATTGGACAATCCCGTACCTGGTTTACATGAACCGGGGCGAGTTACCGAAGGATGAAACCTTGGCCCGGCAGATAATCCAGCGTTCCAAGTCAATGACTATAATCAACGGGGAGTTACATCGTGACAGCGTCACAGGGGCAATTCAGCGTTGTGTCTCACCTCAAGAGGGTTGTGAGATTTTGCGAGAAATCCATGAAGGGGATTGTGGTCACCACGCCAGTTGAAAATCTTTGGTGGCTAAAGCTTTTCGTCACGGTTTCTATTGGTTAACAACTCATGCTGATGCTGAGGATTTAGTCAAGAGGTGTGATGGTTGTCAAAAATTTGCGCGCCGCACTCATATTCCGGCTCAAGAGTTGAGGATGATTCCAATAACTTGGCCATTTGCGACTTGGGGGCTCGATATGGTTGGACCCTTTAAAAGAGCCAAGGACAAAAAGACTCACCTGTTAGTGGCAGTTGACAAGTTTACCAAATGGGTAGAAGCAGAGCTAGTCAGTAAGTGTGATGCGGCCACGGCGGTTTAGTTCATCAAAAAGGTGATATTCCGGTTTGGCTTTCCACAGAGTATTATAACTGATAATGGTAATAATCTGTCAAAGGGTGAGATGGAGGAATTTTGCCAACGTGAGCACATCCGGCTTGATGTAGCATCAGTGGCTCACCCCCAATCTAATGGGTAACCGGAAAGGGCAAATCAAGAAATCTTGCGAGGTATTAAACCCCGGCTTATGGTTCCTTTAAAGCGGACACCGGGTTGTTGGGTGGAGGAGTTACCTTCTGTGCTATGGACCATTAACACCACACCTAACCGATCTACGGGTTATACTCCTTTCTTTATGGTTTATGGAGCACAGGCAGTTCTTCCTAGTGACATCTGTCATGACTCGCTCCGTGTGGCAGCTTATGTTGAAGCTGATAATGAGACGGCATGTCAGGACTCACTGCACCTGTTCGATGAGGAGCGTGATCTCGCAGCAGCACGTTCGGCGATTTATCAACAAGATCTCCGACGTTATCACCGCCGCCGGGTTAAGACCAGAACTTTTCAAGAGGGCGATCTGGTGCTCCGGCTCATCCAGGATCAGACTGATATGCACAAGTTATCCCCACCTTGGGAATGACCTTTTGTGGTCAGCAAGAATCTGCACAACGGGTCATACTACCTCATTGTTGTTCGAGAGCACAAAGACTCACGTAAATCGGACGAGGAGACCAAGCGGCCGTGGAATATAGCTCTTCTTCGGCCTTACTATACTTGAGCCACAGGCTCTTCGTATGTACATACTTATGACAATGTATATATTATAATAAACCGGAGCCTCAAATAAAGCGGGGTCTCTCTTCTTTTTTACATCATGTGTGAGCCTACAAAGAGCTTCTACTGACAAACCGGAGTCTTGTTAAACTGGCCTTTACGGCCGCATGGATATAAACAAAATCACTAGGGGGCTTGGTCATATCTGAACCATAGCTACACCTTTTGATCGGTTTAAAACCAAAAAGGGATATCACTAGGGGGGCTTGGTTGTTTTCACACCATAGTTACACCTCTTGATAGGCTTTAAGACAAAAGGAAATTATGTGGAGCCAAAGAGAATCTGTTGCATTAAGCACAGTTCAAACGTAGGTAACCACTAAGCATAGCTCATATATTACCTGGGGGCTCCTTGCTTCTCAAAGAACAGTGAGCTTGAACCCTTTTAATAGGCTATCAAGCTAGGCTTGGAAGCCAGGTGTATTCACCTAAAACCCCGGGTTATCCTGCCTCTTTAAGTAAGCCACTCCGTCTAGGTAAACCTGGTATGACCCATCGAACGTTTGACAAGTCAATCCCACGGACCCTGAACTTGTCAAAGTTAAAACGGTGATTGGTTAAAGATTGAGGTCCATCTTAACATGCTTTGCAAAATGGTTTAACTCAGCGGCCTGGCAGCCCATGAAAAGCCTCGGTTTAGGGCCTGGCAGCCCATGAAAAGCCTTGTATATTTTTTGTCTTTGCGATTTTTTGTGATAAGGGATTGATGAATATTTTTCTGATAAACCGGTGTTCTTTCCAACCCGGCATGCCTTTCAACGCTTAGTTGTCAGTACATGATCAGTTTTAAATCGGTAGTATATTCTTCCGGTCTAGTTTTTGACTACATGTCACCAGTATTATCCAGCTATTATAGCTCAATATGGTTTCTATATGAACCGGCAAGAGGGCAAGGAGTTGACAATGCTATGGACTGGTGTTCTTCACTTTTACCATACAAAGCAGTTGGTCAGCTAAATGAGGTATGTCACAGATAGTATTTATCTTATCTGGTTTAAATAAATCTTGGATATCCATCCAAGTTATGTATATCTTTTGGGCATCATGACCCGTCTAGTGGTAAACCAATAGGACGCTTTCAAGTTCTTATGTGTAGGAACATAAAGTATAACTGAGTATGCATAAATAGATCCCAAAAGTGGAACAAGTTTTCAAAATATCAAGCAACACAAAGCATGCTCGATGGCATGGCAGATAAAGGTGTTTCTGCTATCCTATTACAAGAAGCTTCAAAACGACTCCAATTGAATAATTGTTTCAAGCATTGGCACACTGTAGCTGATAAACCGGTTGCCGGTTTAGGATGCTTCATCGGGACGGCTTGATGATTGAGGGTCATCTTGTGCAATCACCTCCTCTTCATCCCTCCCCAGATGCTGGAACTCAACCGTTGACCAATCGATACCAGTTAAAGCTTGAAACACGACCTCTTCATGGATAAGGCTAGAGGGGTCAATGTCAGCAGCGTAAGAATGCTTACGGATTGGAGGCACAAGTTCTTCAACTTCATGGATGACGGCAGGCTGTCTCTTTCCTTCAGCATCGTAAACCAGTTGCAAATGAGATAAGTCTGTGTCCTCCGCCAGTTTTCTGGCTATTGGCCGCATCTCCTTTGTCAGCTTTCAGAGATCATCATTGTTGAAGTCTGAACCGTCCTCCTTCACACCTGGATATCGTTTAATGATATCTGCCGCTTCAAGATCCGGAATCCATGCCTTGGCCCGGATTAGCGCGGTCAGTGCTCCTGCTCTTGCGGCTGCTTTCTTCAGTTCTGTAATCCGGGCAGGTAGCATGGCCAGCTTCTCAAGGGTTTCTTTTATCAATGGTGGCGCCAGCTTATTATATGCTACAGTACAAATAGCACGCTAGGATCCAGAATATAGCTGTTCCATCAAGGTGTATGCCGCTTTAAGCTTCATCCGCATGTCAGAACCCAGATGAGCAATACAGGTGCCTGTCATGGTTTTGTATCAGTAAACCGATCAATGATAAGATCTTATGAAATCGACAAATGACATGAGGAGGTACTTACCAAACACAGCGAACGTCATGGCATCAATCTGCCATTTCAAGCCGGTTAGTTCGTCTACCACTGGCTTCAGGGCTGCTTCTGCGTCCTCGGCTTTCCTGGTTAAACTGGCCTTTTCTGTTTCCTTGTCAGCACGTTCCTTGTTGAACGTCTCTTTCAACTTCTCCATAGCTGCCAGGGCATTAGTCAGCTCCTCTTTGGCTTTGGAAGCCTCTTCTTGTTGAGACTTTATGTTCTCTTGAAGATCAGCGGTTTCAGCATCCCTCTTGCTCAGCTCGGCCTGCAAAAGGCGAAAATATGTCAACAACGGGATATATATTTTGAAGTACCAAGCATATAACAAGTTATGCACTTTGTACTAGGGGCTAATGCCTATTTGCTCTATTATCAACAAATCTTTCGCAAGTCTCAAGTACAATGCAAGAATTATCCTTAACACTTGGGGGCTAATGTACATCTGTTCAAAACTGACGCATTGATTCAAGACCCAGTTTACCTCGCAAAGCTAAACCGGCCCTTGGGGCTACACCGATGAAAGCTACATAACTACACTGATAATGTATCGGTTTTGTTTTTACTGAGGACTTGACATACTGAGGATCAGCATGCAAGGATTAAGACATTACAAAGTCCCGGTTTAAGCTTAACATCATAAAACGGCCCTTGGGGGCTACTTGGGCCGATGTTTAGACTTTGGAATCAAGAAATGAAGGTGATAAAAATACCTCATAGCGTTCCTTCATCAGGTTCACCAAATCGGCTTCATAATCACGGTTTGAGTGTAGACGGTTTAAAAAACTAGAGTGGAGTTCTTCAGCGCTGAGATGAGCATAGCTTGACAAATCAATGCTCCATTTACCCTTCTCCATGGCAGCATGCTCTTCCTTGGCAGTATGTTTGGCCAAGATTACAGGATGGCCAGGAGAGCTGTGGCCCATGCCAGTAATGATAACATCATCTCCTTGGTCTCCAGTAGTTTTTACGGGTGATGGTGGAGTGTCAGTGGCTCTCACCGGATTAGCCCGGATTGGATCTGCCGGATCAGTATCAGGCACAGCAGTATCAGCTTCTGGTTGTTCGTCGATATTGTGATCTTGAGGGGTGGCTCATCAAAGGTGGTTTCAGGATGGGGACCCTCCGGTTCACCAGTTCAGTCCGGTTCACCTGTTTGCTCCTGTTCAAGAACCACCTGGTCTTCAGACGGATTGTTCACCCGAGCTTTTTTGCTAGGTCTGGCTTTGGCTCTGCAAACAAAAATAAAAGAGGTAAAAATTAAGCATAGTATTCAAGATATGAAAACATTCGAAGAAAGGGTTTGAGTACTTACCCAGCTACAGTTTTGAGAGGAGGGAGTTGGGTCGCTGTTGACTCGCCAGAGGATGAGGGTGGTGTCACCTGATAATTTTAATCGGACAGATTAAGAGGTTGTCGGAAATAACCTGCCTTAGGATAAGAATTGTCAGAAGTGGGGGAGACCTCAGATCGGTGTTTTCGAACCGGGGTGTCAGGTAAACCGGCCGAAGTGACCTGTTGGCCGCTGTGCCGGGTTGTCCGGCGAGCCTCATGCTACTGCGTCTTCAAAATAAATGTTGGATCCAAGTAAGCAAGAGGATGAGAAAAGCTTACTTTCCGGACCGCTTGACTGGTTTTTTGTGTGGGCATAGAACCTGAACCGGAGGAAAGGGTAATTACCTCTACATCGTCAGCCTGGCTGCCTTCCACGTCCTCCTAATAAGTATCATCGTTAATGAGATGCATGAAAAGGGAGCCAAGTGAATCAGGTTCTACCTCAACTTCCGGTTCATCTACATCTTCATCAAGTTCCATGTTGATACGTTCAGCTGTTTTCTGCTTTGAGGTTCTCTTGACGGCTTTTGTTTTGGGACGGGATGGCTTTGCCGCTTTATATGCAGGTTTATTCTTCCAGAATGGATCATCACCCTTTTTATAAACAAGCAGAAGAATGTTCACGGGTTGAACAGTATAAAAAAGATATCGAAGATAAAAAGGAAGGACAATACTTACAGCAGGCGGTTTATTTTTTGTGTAGAAGGGGTTCAAGCCGGTTCGGCGGCAGACAGATTCCGATTCATTCAAAATCTTCTTAGCACCTTCAGTGACTTCTTCATCGGTTAACTGAATGTTGATGTGGCGTTGGGGGTCTTCTAATTCACCGGTGTACTCACACATTAAACCAGAGCGGCGGCTTAATGGCAATATGCTCCAAGATATCCAGCAACGCACAAAGTCGACGCCCGATAAACCGTTGGCCATAAAGGCTGGGAGCTTGGCGAGTTGAGGGGCATATGAGGCCCGTTCCGCAGCACTTAAACGTTGCGGCAATGGATGAGTGTTGGAAAGCTGGTGGGCACGATAGCCTGGCAGAGGGTTCTCATCTTTAGGGGAGGTATCCTTACAGTAGAACCAAGTTTGGTTCCAATCCTTGGGGTGACTGTGCAGCTTGACATGAGGGAACTCAACCTCTTTCCATTTTTAAATAGAGACGCCACCAAATTATGTGCGCTGGTTCAGATGAAAAAAATCCCGGAACAACTCAGCAGTTGATTCTTCTTGTAAGTACACTTCACAGAAGACTTGGAAGTTGCATATATTGGACACCGAGTTGGGTCCAATATCTTGAGGGTGGAGCTGGAAACTGGCAAGAACATCTCGGAAAAACTTCGACTTGGGCGGTTTGAAACCACGGCCTATGTGGTCAACAAAAACCACTACCTCACCCTGCTTCGGGGTAGGAGGATTCTCTATTCCTGGAACTCGCCACCAAATCTCAGTCTTTTTGGGCAAAGTACCAATATTGACCATTCTGTTCAACTGTTCTTCGGTAACCCGGGAAGGAGCCCAGTTGCAAGCATAAAACTGTTTGGCCATTGCAAACAAAAAGCTGAAAGGAAATACTGGTTTACAAATCATTCATGGTGATACATAAGATGCGACGGAACAAAGACATACAAGTATGTAAAATTGTGCAAACCGGAGGCTGACACTATAATGAATGACAAGGCAATATCAGAACAAAGGAATGCACATACTGTTAAACCAGAGTATAACAACGGAGGTAAAAGGTTTGTTCGATTAACCAAAGGGCTAATGGCATATGATAGATTGCTTTTACAAAGGTAAACCACATATGTGGTAAAGAGGATACAGATCTAAGGTAAAAATGACTAAGTAAGGTGAAACAGGTTCCACAAGGGGACATAGAAATTTTGGATCTACCGAAAGACAGGAAAGCAAAAATATTTTGACCTAAAAAGGGTTGGACCCAAAGCAGTTCGTAAAGGTTCAGATCAGATTTATGCGCACAAAGGGTTTGTTGTGGTAGCAGAAGATAAGCCATTACGCGGAATATATCAAGCTTGAGGTTTTCTATCCATAGACTTAGGAGGAACATGGAAGAGCAACACCGGAGCCCTAATGAACTTCGATGAACTGCGAAGAACGAGGAAACCCTAGACAGATCTACAAAGGGGGAAAGGAAAGGACTTACAGCGACTAATTGAAGCAACAGAGAAACGCCATAGCTCTGTGGTGCAACCAGGGTAATGCAGCAGCCAATGGAGAGGTGGAAGCGAGGCTCGGCAACGGCGGTGACGCTCGGGTGCAGAGACGTCGCAAGGAGGAAGAAGAAGAAGCGAAAGAGGCGAAGGGGAAAAAAGAGAATGACCTTTGGGCCTATTTATAAGGTGAACATATAAGCGACATGTGCGTAAATCGAGGAGATGGAAATGGATAGTTAATAAGGATGTCGCCTCGAGGGTTGGATATTTATTAATGAAGGGTATCTTCGGCTTCAACGGTTAGATGATGTCATAACGATTTACTGTGGATTTAAAGGACGACGTCATGGCGGTTTACCAGATTTATACGAAGGTGCCAGGGCAAGAATTTTTCTAAGTATTGAAGATTGATATGAACATGTTCAAATCAATCTGGGGCCTAATGTTGGGGATATGATTACTGGAGGTAAACCGGCTAGGAGTGGCCGGGTTAGCTCCATGAGGATAGAAGCCCATGAAGACGTGAAGGTGGTGGCGCTTTACGAAAGCCCAAGGCCCAAAGGCGAGTTAAAGCCTGTAGATGTAAACCGACTCTGTCATGTAACTTGTATTGTAAGTTAGAGGAATAGAGACTGAGCCGGAAACATCTATGATCTGGCCTCGGGACTCTGTAGACCGGCGGGCGTCAACCTATGTATAAAAAGGGATGACCCAGCAGCGGTTTAGGGACAACAGACAACAATTCGAGAGCCAGGCAAGCGGATTCGCTCCCTGGTCATCGAAACCCTAGCAATACCAATCACAACTAGACGTAGGCTTTTACCTTCATCGAAGGGGCCGAACTAGTATAAAACCCCTCGTGTCCCCTTTTCCGGTTTAACCCCTTTAAGCTAACCCGTAGCGATGGCTCCACGACTAAGTCCTTTCATGAGGACATCTGCCGTGACAAACCCACGACACATAGTATAAAACTTCTCATGAAATTCCAATTTCAATCGACTGTAGTTCCATGATCCCATATCATCACATAGCCTAAACCATGTCAATGCCTCTCCCTTAAAATATAAAGGGAAGATCTTCTTCTTGATAACATCCTCGGGCATACCTGCAAGCTTAAATAATCAGCAAACTTCATCCTCATAGATTAGGTGCAAATTGGGATGTAATGTTCCTTCACCTGTGAAAGGATTAGCTAGCAGTTTCTCTATCATACCCGAAGGAATTTAAAAGTAAACATTTTCAGTAGGTTCAGTAGGTTGAGGAGCAACTCTTTTCTCTACTGGTCGGGGTGAAGATACCCTGAACAAGCCCCTCAAAGGATTATGTTCCATAGTAACAAGTGACAGTAAATTTCAGCACACTATATAAATTTTTCCTTACCAAATTCCACCTACCAAAGGTACTTCACACCCCCGCAATGGCGCCAGAAAAGAGTCTTGATGACCCACAAGTGTAGGGGACCTATCGTAGCCTTTTCGATAAGTAAGAGTGTCGAACCCAATGAGGAGCAGAAGCAAATGATAAGCGGTTTTCAGCAAGGTATTTTCTGCAAGCACTGAAATTATCGGTAACAGATAGTTTTGTGATAAAGTAATTGGTAACGGGTAACAATTAATAAAAGTAAATAAGGTGTAGCAAGATGGCCCAATCCTTTTTGTAGCAAACTACAAGCCTGGACTAACTCTTATATAAAGGAAAATGCTCCCGACGACACATGGGAATTATCGTCAAGCTAGTTTTCGTCACGTTCATATGATTCACGTTCGGTACTTTGATAATTTGATATGTGGGATGACCAGTGCTTGGGTACTGTCCTTCCTTGGACAAGCATCGCACTTATGATTAAACCCTATTGCAAGCATCCACAACTACAACAAAAGTATTAAGGTAAACCTAGCCATAGCATGAAACATATGGATCCAAATCAGCCCCTTACGAAGCAACGCATAAACTAGGGTTTAAGCTTATGTCACTCTAGCAACACATCATCTACTTATTGCTTCCCAAAGCCTTCCTCTAGGCCCAAACAATGGTGAAACGTCATGTAGTCGACGTTCACATGACACCACTAGAGGAGAGACAACATACATCTCATCAAAATATCGAACGAATACCAAATTCACAAGACTACTTATAGCAAGACTTCTCCCATGTCCTCAGGAACAAACGTAAATACTCATAAATCATATTCATGTTCATAATCAAAGGGGTATTAATATGCATAATGGATCTAAACGTATGATCTTCCACCGAATAAACTAACTAGCATCAACTACAAGGAGTACTCAACACTACTAGCAACCCACAGGTACCAATCTGAGGCTTTGGGACGGAGATTGGATACAAGAGATGAACTAGTTTGAGATGAGATGGTGCTGGGGAAGATGTTGATGGAGATTGACCCCCTCCCGGCGAGAGGATCGATGGTGATGACGATGGTGATGATTTGCCCCTCCCGGAGGGAAGTTTCCCGGTAGAACAGCTCCGCCGGAGCCCTAGATTTGTTCCGCCAAGGTTCCACCTCGTGGCGGCGGAGTTTCGTCCCGAAAGCTTGCTTATGATTTTTTCCTCGATGAAAGACTCCATATAGCCAAAGATGGGCATCAGAGGGATACCAGGGGGCCCACGAGGAAGGGGGTGCGCCAAGGGGGGTAGGGCGCGCCCCCACCCTCGTGGACGGTGGGTGGCCCCCCTCTGGTACTTCTTTCGCCCAATATTTTTTATATATTCTGAAACGTGCTCCCGTGAAGTTTCAGGACTTTTGGAGATGTGCAGAATATGTCTCTAATAGTTGCTCCTTTTCCAGCCCAGAATTCTAGCTGCCGGCATTCCCCCTCTTCGTGTAAACCTTGTAAAATAAGAGAGAACTAGCAGGGTCACCCACGCATTTGCGCGGCTAGAATTTTTTAGTTTACAATGTCATATATTAGAAGCTATATATTTCTTTGTAAATATCTTTTATATTTTATAATAAACATTGTATACTATCATATGTTTTTAAACTATGTATTTACCTCATTTAGGGCATTCATAATATGTGTTAAAACTAACAAAGATTTTTTGCTCATAATGAATAGTATAGAACAATTACGTGTAAATATGTACATGTATTTGCATTGCTGATGCCTTTGTCTGGCTACATTAGCTAAGTATATAGTTGTTATTTTACTGGGCAAATTTTAATGCTACTTCAAACTTTTGTTTTTTTCTTCCTTGAAAAACTTGCTATACGATGTGAAGTATGTAGCCATTCCAAATATAGTTTTATGAAATGTCTAGTTGTTTTGATATTTTTGAATTAAATCTCTCTCTCTCTCTCTTTCTTTCTCTCCCTCTCTCTCTCTTCTCTCTTTCTCTCTCTCTCTCTCTCACACACACACACACGTCCCTTTGATTGAGCAGTTCTAAAATGGCCCCTTTGATTAGCCTCCCTAAAAAATATCTCATCCGCAAGTACCATGGATTGGTGGCTCTCTATTTAGCCTCCCGGCTAACTTTCTTTATTAATCCAATGTCACCTCCATAAATTACTACATTAAACCCCTAAGCTTCACATGTGATAACACCAGTTCGTCCACCTGATACATGGCCTCCTCCATGCTCTGGACGGGTTAAACTTAATACTGATGGCTCCTTCCTTGATGGCTCTGCTAGAGCGGGTATGGTCAGTGGCGGAGCTACGTTGGGGCTAACCCGTGCTCTGGCCCGCCCTGCCTAGCTGAAACACTGCCTAAATAGCTTGCCAAGTGGCGTGACCCATCTCTTTTCTATGCTTTCTTCTTCAGGCTGGCCCTCCCAAGGAATCCACTGTAGCTCCGCCAGTGGGTATGGTGCTTAGAGACGACATGGGAAACATCATTTTCTCGGCGTGTAGACAATTGTTCTCAAGCAGAGATGCTCTTGAAGCGGAGTTGTGTGCATGTATGGAAGGACTCTCCTTTTCTCTGCAAAGAAGTGATGTCGCGATATCCATTGAGATGGACTAAGCTTGTTTGGGCTAGGTGGATAGAGCAGTTTACTCTTCGTTAGTTACATAAATTAGACATCGTTTGGGTCTCCATGAATCTTGTATTACTCACATTTCTCTTTCCCAGAAGGGTTAGCTACAGTTTAGCAAAATTTGCTCACACCGAAGGAAGAACCATGACATGGCTAGGTTCGGGTCCTAAGGAAACTGTCCAGCTAGCTGCTGATGATTGTAAGTTTTTTAGTTGAGTAATATAAGTTCTCACCCGCAAAAAAAAAAAAACTAAGCTTGACAATTAGGTTTTTTACTACACATTGCATTTTCCAGTTTTCGAACTAAAGTTGTTATGGCTTGGAGGTAATTACTGTATGCTTGAGTATGTATCCCATGTCAATCTTAAGGGGGAGTTAGCTATATATGCTCTGAAACATTGCATCATCTTCAGCATAGTGTGATTAGTGCATAACTCTCACCAGGCTGATTTAGTAAAGAAAATCATTCTTAAATGTCGTATGGCCAGTTTTTGCTCCCCTGAATTTATTGTAAACATTCGTCCACACGAAACGATATTGTCACCCTTACCAAATTGATATTGTGAAACTAATACTTTAGATCTTTACAAAAATGTAAATAATGTTTATTAAAAATGGAAAGGTTTGGTACACTAAATTTGTTCGTATCTATAATACCTAAATAGCTCATCCCCACTAACGTATTTCTCTTGACATGCGGCCTACCCACCTCATCTCAACATGCAGCTATTCCATCTCAGCACTCACGCCACATCAGCAGATTTTTGAATCGCGCACGCATGTTTGTTCGGTGCAAGCGAGGTGCGTCCGTTGATATTACAGGGAAGGTGAATTTTGATGCGCGTGAGACCAGCCAGTAATGCCAAACAGCACGCAGCCAATTTCATCCAAGCGCATGCATGTCCATTAAACCAATGCATGTAGTTAATGAATTGGGTCATGCCTTGGTCTTGGTACTTTTAGGCCATCCGTCTGTTCCCTTCCTAACATTAACTAGACCATGATGGCGCGCGTTGCTGCGCCCGCCAATTTTATGATAGAGTGATGAAATATCATGTAATTTTTTTAAATATAAAATATAGAAATTAAACTTGCATGAACTAACCCGTATATTAGACAATGGTAAAAAATGTAATATTGCGATTGTCTCGGGAAATAGAATTAGTCAAGTGATTGCTCTACCTTTTAAATGAATAGTGTCTATGAAAGATATCTTGGAAACAAAAACATGAATAAGTAACATAGGTTTAAAGAACATACATGATAGTCAATAGCATAATTGGTAAGATAAATTAACTGGGCAATCTTTTCTGCTTAATTAATCGATGAGACAAATCTTTTATCGTTTTTTAGAAAATAGTGTCACTTCCCCTAAAAAAGAATTAGCGATGCTTGATTCCCATATCGGTAGACCTTCTCATTGTTGCCACGCGCACGTGAGGGATTTAGGCAGTGGGGCGTCAATGTTGTGTGGCGCTGCGACGCCAACACGAGCAACAATTTTTTTTTAAAACCACCGTCTATTGCAAAATGTCTTGGGGAATCTATACCTACTAATAAAAGAAATAGGTATTCTTAGTCCGTCATGCTATTTTATGGAAAAAAGACCTGATGTTTCTGACATTAAACCGGTGATACATATCAAATGTTTTTAAAAATACTCATGTCTTCTAAACCATAACTCCAAAGTTAACATATTATATATGGAATTTAATTAGAAAAATATATAGAATCGAAATATGATGTTATTTTACCTATTAACTATTTAAAAAATACTATCTAGGATGCAATCTTAATCAACAGTGCATTATCCGTCTTTCTTTCATATTGGTACTGATCCGGATTGTGGATGGACATCTTAGTAAAATCGGGATTGGAGACAAAATTGAAGATCACTTGCCCGTTTCTTTGTACATATTAAATTTACATGCAAGCCGTGTTTAAATAAAATGCATGTGGAATCTTGAAGTTGCGCTTTTGTAGGGAAAGACCATCTTTGTTTGGACCATAGCTACAAATACTCAGATTATAGACTACTTTTTTTTGGAAATTAAGAGCGTGTGGTATTCTTTCTCGCGTTGCAACGCACGGGCCCTTTCGCTAGTTTTAATTAAAGTTCATGTTACTTTCGGTTAAAATATCCAAACAGATGGTTGTACACCGTACGTGCTATCTTTGCTTGGATGATTTTTTTGGCGGGGAATTTTTCCTAGGATGATAGGAGTGTGTACATGTGAATCAATCAAGAATGTGTAGCTATCTGATTGTCACCGACAATAATCCTAAATTTTCTTCTAGGTATGAGACTGGTCCGATACACATATGTCATATGTGTCTGGCACCACGTCCTAATTTTCATTGCTGGTATGGGACAGCTAATGCAAGACCTCAATTCCCTAAGTGCATGATGTACGTCGTAACTTCTTTACACCTGGTTTGTATGTAGATGGGCCGCCCATCGTTGTTGACCATCTATTGAGTGCATTGCAGGCATCATTGGCGCTGGCACGCCGTACTACATGGACTGACCAAGTAACATCCCGTTCTACCCAGTCTTGTCTGTGGTCATGGAGGCTGAGGAAGCGCCTGATTGCCCGAGGAAAACTCTCTGGTGCATCCCGCGGACACGTGTTGCCGACAACCAAGCCAGGTCTTCGTGGTTGCAACAATAATCTCGTGTGCCAGTGCAATCCATGTAATTGATTGCGCAGCCATGCCGGACAACCTGGCTGGGTCTTTGTGGTAGCGACCATGACATCGACGGCTTCCGGGATCGGTCGCGTCATCAGTAAATTTCCTGCCGTCCTGCCATCCCAGATATCTGTAGTGCCTAATTTCTCAACAAAGGAGCATGCCGCCGAGCACTCTCCACGTCATAGATCTCGCATCATGTGTGTGTGTAGACACACACACACACGTGCAACATGAGATACTTTTTTTGAAGGACAACTGGACTTTCTTCACGGACAAAGAGGAGGCTAGACTTTCCATTATATTTCTTTTAGATTTATTGGCTTATGCGTGTTTGCTTTTCCCCACGGAAAGACCAGCCTGTATGTTTCCTTTTTCATCACGCGTACATGGAGGAAATTGATTATTTGTTATTAAGTTCGTCGGACTTTGATTATAACTACAAAGTTCATTTTTTCTTGACAAAACATGGCTAGGGACTAGTTTGTGAGAGAAGATTAGTGCTAGAGAAAAATAAGAAGATCCCACACGTCATATACATGTACGAGTACAAGGTTGGTGATCGGCCCATAACTATCGACATCGCTCCACGCCTTCATCTATACCTAGCCGTCGCAACTCATCAGGCAGCGCCGCCGCCTCCTCAACCCTAGGCGACGAAGTCATCGTCCGATGCGCCGGCCGCCGGCAAGTCAGCCCCTAGCAGATCCTCATGTTCAGGCGAACATCCGGCTAGCCGCTCACAATTTTTCTACGTTGTTTCTAATATCTCCATGTAAGTACTCAATCGTACTAGGCAGTATATGCCGCTAGCCCCTCACAAGTCCGTCTAGTACTTATAGTATGCTAATCTTTCCATGTACTTTGTAGTACTCGTAATCATAGGTCTGGCTAAGCCGCTCACAAATACGTAGCAATATGCTAGCATGATGATCTAATCTGCTTAGAGTATTTTGCTATAGTCTTGATGCAACGTAGTCTATATCTAGGAATCTAATTTGGTCAGAATATTTTACGTACTATTGTTTGGATGCAACGTAGTTCATAGCAGTTTATTCGTCCAGCAAGTAATTAATTGAAGGATTTGGTTTCATACAACTTCGTCTTTACGCATGCATGCATCATGGTCATGGAACTAATTATTGCTTGCTGTCATCGCTAGCTCGTTTGATTATTCTGTACAATGCAAATCGCTGCTCATGAGACATAACATGCTTCTTCCAGTCTATCGTACGCCAACTGCCAGATTACATGGCAAATCTAGATGTTGTTGTGTACGCTTGCTACCAGTCGGCATTGTTGGCCAGCGATCAGTTCGATCTTTTGTTTACTATAGTCGTAGCATGTCAATTGTCAAAAGTAAAAAAAAATGAAAATCGTTGCAGGTAAAATAGGATCGTAGCATCTAGCACTGGGCACCACGCTTTTTTTATGTCTTGGAACGATGGATCAGTATCTGTTCTGTGTGTAGCGATCGATGTGTATACGACCTGTGTACACATGGGATCTTTTCATTTTCCCCTAGCACTAATCATCTCTTACGCTCTAGTCCCTGGTTAACGTTTTGTCAAGAGAAAATGAACTTTGTAGTTATAATCAAATTCCAACGAACTTAATAATAAATAGTCAATTCTCTCCGCGTACATGACATTGCACGTACGTGCAACGTGAGATTTTTTTTTAAAGAAGAGCTAGCGGGCCTTTTTTCTTTGCAAGTACGTGCAACGTGAGACTTTTCTTTTTGAGGGAGAGCTAGTGGGCCTTTATTTTCTTATAGGTAGGGAGGACCTAGAGTTTCCTTTTTATTTTCTTGTAGGTTTACGTGGCATGATCTATATCTGATTGTTTATCTTAGGGAGAGCTAGCGGGCCTTTATTTTCTTAGGTAGAGAGGACCTAGAGTTTCCTTTTTATTTCCTTGTAGGTTTACGTGGCATGATCTACATCTGATTGTTTTCCTTAAGTTAACGTGTGATTGTTTTGGACAACTTTTTTTTTAAATAGAGAAGGCATATGATACTTTTTTTTTGAAATGTAAGGCATATGAGACTTGGAGATATGTACGTGACGTGCCAAACTGTTCCACATGACTTTATTTCTATGTAACATTGCATCTTTTAAATCTTAACCGTTAATATCTAAAATTGATGGTCGAGATAATATAATCTATGTGGGCGATCGTGATGGCTTGTTTGCCTCTTGTAATAACAACCCATAATGCAATAAATATCGATATAGAAGTATGATGCAAAATTGACGTATCAGCAGAGCTGAGGGGAATTTGGACTTCGTGGCTAACACTGGCGCGCGGAATTATAACCCGGCCCAACGGCGCAAAGGAAGGCTGGCTCAGGCTGAAGGATCAAAAATCAACCGCGAAGCATTGTTGAATCAGCCGTGTCCGAAGCACAGATCACGTGAGAAGTCGTCCTCTCATATGGAAGGATTGCATCATCATGAAAAAATTCAAGAATTCCCATTTTTTCCAGGATAATCATGGGCCGGGTTGCGGCTCAGGTTCCAGCTCTCATGGTATGGGTTACGGTGGTGGACGTTCTAGCTCTGGTTTTCACGGCCAAGGTAATCAGGGTGGTTACAACCAACAGAGCAATCAGGGGAATCAGCAGCCGCAATCTGGCTATCAGAGTAACCCGAAGCAGTCGAATAGTGGGCAGTACCATGTTTTCACCACAAGTTTATGCAAGCGGGATCATAAGCTCCATAAGAGGGCAGTGAACGTTGTTGAGCCGGCGGTTCCTTGTTAATTGCGATGGTCTGAACAGCCCATTGTGTGTAGTCGCGAGGATCACCCGCCCCGGGTGGATAATCCGAGTCACTTGGCGTTGGTGGTGGCGCCTCAAGTTGGAGGATACAAATTCACCAAGGTGCTCATGGATGGAGGCAGCAGCATTAATATCCTTTACTATGGAACTTTTCGTCGCATGGGGTTGACTGACAAAAATTTTAAGCCGTCGAGTACTGTTTTTCACGGTGTGGTGGCTGGTAAATCGGCATATCCGATTGGTCAAATATCTTTGGAGGTTGCTTTTGGAGATGATTATGATTCCAGATACGAGACATTGACCTTTGAAGAGGTTAAAATCAAGAGCCCTTATCATGCTCTATTTGGGCGGCCGGCTTATGCTAAGTTCATGGCAAGGCCTTGTTATGTTTATTTGCAGCTGAAGATGCCGGGTCTCAAGGGCACTATAAGAGTACATGGGAGTTGCAAGGTAGCCTTGGAGTGTGAAGAAGGCAATGCTGCTTATGCTGAGTCTATTTGTGTGACAGAGGAATTGAAGTTTTACAAGGATAATGTCGACCCGGCGGATATGACATCTTTAAAAAACCCAACTATAGAGCATGACCCTTTGTTGAAGTTTAAGTCGGCAAATGACACCAAGTTGGTTGACATTGTTCTTGACGACTCATCCAAGCAGTTCAGTATCAGTGCTAATTTGGATTCGAAATAGGAAAGTGCGCTCATCGAGTTCATCCATGAGAACCGGGACATCATTGCATGGAAACCTTCTGACAAGCCAGGTGTACCGAGGGAACTCACTGAGCACACTCTTAATATTGATCCAAAGTTTAAACCAGTCAAGCAATTCCTTCGCTATTTCAATGAAGAAAGGTGTAAGGCTATTGGTGAGGAGGTCGCTCGACTCTTGGCGGCAGGATTCATTGTCGAAGTTTTTCATCCTGAGTGGTGGCTAACCCGGTGTTAGTACTTAAGAAGAATGGCACTTGGCGTATGTGTGTGGATTATACAGATTTAAACAAAGCTTGCCCGGCTGATCCTTTTGCTCTCCCTCGTATTGATCAGATTATTGATGCTATGGCAGGTTGTGAGCGTTTGAGTTTTTTCTATGCTTATTCTGGTTATCATCATATCAAGATGGCAGTTAAGGACCAGGAGAAGACAACTTTCATCACTCCGTTTGGAGCCTTCTGCTATGTGTCCATGCCTTTTGGGCTCAAGAGCGCCCAAGCGACTTACCAGCGATGTGTGCAGAATTGTCTTCATGATCAGATTGGGCACAATGTTCATGCCTATGTGGATGATATTGTGGTGAAGTCCAGGAAGAAGGAGACCCTGATTGATGATTTGAAGGAAAACTTTGACAATCTTCGGGTCTACAAGATAATTCTTAACCCGGCCAAGTGTGTTTTTGGTGTACCAGCTGGTAAGCTTTTAGGTTTTCTGGTTTCAGAATGCAGTATTGAAGCTAACCCAGAGAAGATAAAGGCTATCACCTCTCTGGCTAAGCTGGCGTGTATCAATGATGTCCAGCGTCTGGCGGGTCGTATTGCGGCCCTAAGCCGGTTCATCAGCCGATTGGGTGAGAAGGCTATTCCTCTTTACCAGATGATGAAGAAGACATATCACTTTGTTTGGAGTGATGCTACAATCAAGCGTTTGAGGACTTGAAGAAACAGTTGGCTAAACCGCCGTTCTTGCTGCTCCCATTGATAAGGAGCTTTTGCTGTTATATGTGGCTGCCAATAGCCGAGCTGTCAATGTAGCCATTGTGGTGGAAACGAAGGAAGCATGCAAATAATACCCGGTTCAACAGCCGGTTTACTACATCAGTGAGGTCCTTATTGATTCCAAACAGAGGTATCCGCATTGGCAGAAGCTTGTATATGGGGTTTTTATGGATAGCCGGAAGCTTAAGTAGTATTTTCTGGCTCATCCTCTCACTGTGGTTAGTTCTGCCCCTTTAGGGGATATCATTCAAAACAGGGAAGCCACAGGTCGGGTAGCCAAATGGGCCATTGAGCTTGGACCTCACGGTTTAAAATATGTGCCTCGTATAGCCATCAAGTCTCAAGCACTTGTCGACTTTATCAATGATTGGACAGAGTTGCAGATGCCTGAGGAGAAGCCGAATAACACATATTGGACAATTCACTTTGATGGGTCCAGGCAGTTGGAAGGCTCGTGGGCTGGAGTTGTATTGACTTCCCCACGAGGTGATAAATTTTCTTGTGTTCTCCGACCGATGTTCCCTTGTACTAACAATGCAGCTGAGTATGAGGCCTTGCTCCATTGTCTTCGGATGGCTAAGGAGATGAACTTAAGCCGGGTGAGGTGCTTCAGCGACTCAGATCTGGTGGCTCAACAAGTTTCTGGCACTTGGGATTCCAAGGATCCACTCATGGCGGCTTACCATCGAGAGGTTGATGTTATTGCGGGTCACTTCAAGGGTTATAAAGTTGAACATGTTGATCGGAGAAAAAATGAGGCGGTTGATGCTTTAAGCCGTTTAAGGACTCAGCGTAAGCCGGTGCCACCTAACACTTTCCTGGATATTCTGCATAACCCTTGTGTCAAATTGCCTACAGAGGAGGATCTTGCTATTCCTGACCCGGCAACGCGACTGGTGGTGGCTCTTCATGCTATTCCTGATTGGATAGTTTCGTATTTGGATTATATGACCCGAGGCGAGTTACCTAAGGATGAAACTTTGGCCAGGCAAATAACCCAGCGGTCTAAGTCAATGACTATTGTCAATGGAGAGTTGCATCATCGCAGTGTTACTGGGACATTTCAGCATTGTGTTTCTCCTAAAGAAGCCTGTGAAATTCGGCGAGAGATTCATGAAGGAGATTGCGATCATCATGTCGGCTCTAAATCTCTTGTAGCCAAGGCTTTCCGTCACGAGTTTTATTGGCTGACGGCTCACGCTGACGCTGAAGATCTAGTCAGTAAGAAGTTTTCACGCCGAGCCCATGTGCCGGCTCAAGAATTGAGGATGGTTCCAATTACTTGGCCGTTTGCAGTCTGGGGGCTTGATATGGTTGGACCTTTCAAAAGGTCCAAAGATAAAAAGACACACCTCCTGGTGGCGGTTGAAAAGTTCACAAAGTGGGTTGAGGCAGAGCCAGTCAGTAAATGTGACGCGGCGACGATAGTTCAATTCATCAAAAAGGTGATTTTCCATTTTGGTTTTCCCCACAGCATTATAACTTATAATGGCACTAATCTCTTCAAGGGTGCTATGGAAGAATTTTGTCAACATGAGCATATCCAGCTTGATGTATCATCAGTAGCTCACCCCCAGTCTAATGGTCGAGCTGAGAGCCAATCAAGAGATTCTGAGAGGCATCAAGCCCCGGCTTATGGTTCCTTTGTAGAGGACGCCGGGTTGTTGGGTAGAGGAGTTACCCTCAGTATTATGGAGTATCAATACTACCCCCAACAAATCTACGGTTTACACGCCTTTCTTCATTGTTTACGGAGCGGAGGCCGTTCTCCCCAGTCATATCCGTCACGACTCGCCCCATGTGGCGGATTATGTTGAAGCCGACAATAAAAAAGCACGTCAGGATGCACTTGACCTGTTAGATGAGGAGCGTGACCTTGCAGTGGCTCGTTCGGCAGGAGAGGGGGGGGCACGCCCTGGTGGGTTGTGCCACCCAGGGCCCCTCTCCGGTGGGTCTTGGCTCCAGAAATTCTTGTTATTGGTATAAAAAATCCTGAAAAAGTTCCATTCCATTCCAAGAACTTTTATTTCTGCACAAAACAACACCATTGTAGTTCTGCTGAAAACAGCGTTAGTCTGGGGTTAGTTTCATTCAAATCATGCAAATTAGAGTCTAAAACAAGAGGAAAAGCATGAGAAAAAGTAGATACATTGGGGTCGTATCAACCCCCCCAAGCTTAAACCTTTGCTTGTCCTCAAGCAATTCAGTTGATAAACTGAAAGTGAAAAAAAAAACTTTTACGAACTCTTTTGCTCTTGTTTGCATAAATAAGCTTAAACATCATCCAGGTTTTCAGCCAACATTATAACTAACCATGTCAACAATTACTCCTAAAGATTATAATGATATATATCAATGACATAATCAGCTAGCGAGCAATAATAAGATATCTCAAACAGCAACATGTTGTCAAAACAACCATGATATAATATGACAATAGTGGTATCTCGCTAGCTCTTTCTGAGACCACAAAACATAAATGTAGAGTACCTCCAAAGTTCAAGCAGCGACTAAACATTGTAATTCATGGTAGAAAAGATCCAGTCATGATGCACCCAACATTAGCTATACACAATGTATAAATCATGACCGCTGTGCTCTACTCAGTTTCTGGCGCTTGTCTTTAGAAGGTGGTGACACAACATAAAAGTAAATAGAAAGTCCCTTTGCAGAGGGAAGTAGTGACTTGCAGAGGTACCAAAGCTCAATTTTTAGAACAGAGATAAATGAAATTTTGAGACCTGCACCCTTCTTATTCACTTCACGACCATCAGTTTGAAGGAAATATGCCCTAGAGGCAATAATAAAGTTATTATTTTATTTCCTTATATCATGATAAATGTTTATTATTCATGCTAGAATTGTATTATCCGGAAACATAATACTTGTGTGAATACATAGACAAACTAAACGTCACTAGTGTGCCTCTACTTGACTAGCTCGTTAATCAAAGATGGTTATGTTTCCTAACCATAGACATGCGTTTTCATTTGATTAACGGGATCACATCATTAGGAGAATGATGTGATTGACATGACCCATTCCATTAGCTTAGCACCCGATCGTTTAGTATGTTGCTATTGCTTTCTTCATGACTTATACATGTTCCTATGACTATGAGATTATGCAACTCCCGTTTATCGGAGGAACACTTTGTGTGCTACCAAATGTCACAACGTAACTGGGTGATTATAAAGGAGCTCTACAGATGTCTCCAAAGGTACATGTTGGGTTGGCGTATTTTGAGATTAAGATTTGTCACTCCGATTGTTGGAGAGGTATCTCTGGGCCCTCTCGGTAATGCACATCACATAAGCCTTGCAAGCATTGCAACTAATGAGTTAGTTGCGAGATGATGTATTACGAAACGAGTAAAGAGACTTGCCGGTAAGGAGATTGAACTAGGTATTGAGATACCGACTATCGAATCTCGGGCAAGTAACATACCGATGACAAAGGGAACAAAGTATGTTGTTATGCGGTCTGACCGATAAAAGATCTTCGTAGAATATGTGGGAGCCAATATGAGCATCCAGGTTCCGCTATTGGTTATTGACCGGAGACATGTTCTCGAACCCGTAGGGTCCACACGCTTAACGTTACGATGACAGTTTTATTATGAGTTTATATATTTTGATGTACCGAAGTTTGTTCAGAGTCCCGGATGTGCACACGGACATGACGAGGTGTCTCGAAATGATCAAGACGTAAAGATTGATATATTGGACGGCTATATTCGGACACCGTAAGTGTTCCGGGTGATTTTGGAGAAAACCGGAGTGCCGGAGGGTTACCGGAACCCCCCCGAGAGAAGTAATGGGCCTTATGGGCCCTAGTGGAGAGAGATAGGAGCGGCCAGGGTGGGCCGCGCCCCCCTCCCCCTCTGGTCCGAATTGGACTAGGAGAGGGGGGGCGGCGCCCCCTTTCCTTCTCCCTCTCCCCCTTCCTTTCCACCTCCTAGTAGGAGTAGGAAAGAGGGGAGTCCTACTCCTACTAGGAGGAGGACTCCTCCTCCTTGGCGCGCCCTAGGGCCGGACGGCCTCCCCCCTTGCTCCTTTATATACGGGGGCAGGGGGGCACCTCTAGACACACAAGTTGATCTTCAAGATCGTTCTCTTAGCCGTGTGTGGTGCCCCCCTCCACCATAGTCCTCGATAATATTGTAGCGGTGCTTAGGCGAAGCCCTGCGACGGTAGAACATCAAGATCGTCACCACATCGTCGTGCTGACGGAACTCTTCCCCGACACTTTGCTGGATCGGAGTCCGGGGATCGTCATCGAGCTGAATGTGTGCTGAAACTCGGAGGTGCCGTAGTTTCGGGGCTTGATCGGTCGGGCCGTGAAGACGTACGACTACTTCAACCACGTTGTCATAACGCTTCCGCTATCGGTCTACGAGGGTACGTAGACAACACTCTCCCCTCTCGTTGCTATGCATCACCATGATCTTGCGTGTGCGTAGGATTTTTTTTGAAATTACTATGTTCCCCAACAGTGGCATCCGAGCCTAGGTTTTATGTGTTGATGTTATATGCATGAGTAGAACACAAGTGAGTTGTGGGCGATATAAGTCATACTGCTTACCAGCATGTCATACTTTGGTTCGGCGGTATTGTTGGATGAAGCGGCCCGGACCGACATTACGCGTACGCTTACGCGAGACTGGTTCTACCGACGTGCTTTGCACACAGGTGGCTAGCGGGTGTCAGTTTCTCCAACTTTAGTTGAACCAAGTGTGGCTACGCCCGGTCCTTGCGAAGGTTAAAACAGCACCAACTTGACAAACTATCGTTGTGGTTCTGATGCGTAGGTAAGATTGGTTCTTGCTTAAGCCCGTAGCAGCCACGTAAAACTTGCAACAAACAAAGTAGAGGACGTCTAACTTGTTTTCGCAGGGCATGTTGTGATGTGATATGGTCAAGACATGATGCTAAATTTTATTGTATGAGATGATCATGTTTTGTAACCGAGTTATCGGCAACTGGCAGGAGCCATATGGTTGTCGCTTTATTGTATGCAATGCAATTGCGCTGTAATGCTTTACTTTATCACTAAGCGGTAGCGATAGTCGTGGAAGCATAAGATTGGCGAGACGACAACGATGCTACGATGATGATCAAGGTGTCACGCCGGTGACGATGGTGATCATGACAGTGCTTCGAAGATGGAGATCACAAGCACAAGATGATGGTGGCCATATCATATCACTTATATTGATTGCATGTGATGTTTATCTTTTATGCATCTTATCTTGCTTTGATTGACGGTAGCATTTTAAGATGATCTCTCGCTAATTATCAAGAAGTGTTCTCCCTGAGTATGCACCGTTGCGGAAGTTCTTCGTGCTGAGACACCACGTGATGATCGGGTGTGATAGGCTCTATGTTCAAATACAATGGGTGCAAAACAGTTGCACACACGGAATACTCAGGTTATACTTGACGAGCCAAGCATATACAGATATGGCCTCGGAACATGGAGACCGAAAGGTCGAGCGTGAATCATATAGTAGATATGATCAACATAGTGATGTTCACCAATGAAACTACTCCATCTCACGTGATGATCGGACATGGTTTAGTTGATTTGGATCACGTGATCACATAGAGGATTAGAGGGATGTCTATCTAAGTGGGAGTTCTTTAGTAATATGATTAATTGAACTTAAATTTATCATGAACTTAGTACCTGATAGTATCTTGCTTGTTTATGTTTGATTGTAGATAGATGGCCCGTGCTGTTGTTCCGTTGAATTTTAATGCGTTCCTTGAGAAAGCAAAGTTGAAAGATGATGGTAGAAATTACACGGACTAGGTCCGTAACTTGAGGATTATCCTCATTGCTGCATAGAAGAATTACGTCCTGGAAGCACCGCTGGGTGCCAGGCCTGCTGCTGGAGCAACACCAGATGTTATGAACGTCTGGCAGAGCAAAGATGACGACTAATCGATAGTTCAGTGTGCCATGCTTTACGGCTTAGAATCGGGACTTCAAGGATGTTTTGAACATCATAGAGCATATGAGATGTTCTAGGAGTTGAAGTTAATATTTCAAGCAAATGCCCGGATTGAGAGATATGAAGTCTCCAATAAGTTCTATAGCTGCAAGATGGAGGAGAACAGTTCTGTCAGTGAGCATATACTCAAAATGTCTGGGTATAATAATTACTTGATTCAATTGGGAGTTAATCTTCAAGATGATTGCGTCATTGACAGAATTCTCCAATCACTTCCACCTAGCTACAAGAGCTTCGTGATGAACTATAATATGCAAGGGATGGTTAAGACAATTCCCGAGCTCTTCGCAATGCTGAAAGCTACGGAGGTAGAAATCAAGAAGGAGCATCAACTATTGATGGTCAACAAGACCACTAGTTTCAAGAAAAAGGGCAAAGGGAAGAAGAAGGGGAACTTCAAAAAGAACAGCAAGCAAGTTGCTGCTCAGGAGAAGAAACCCAAATCTGGACCTAATCCTGAAACTGAGTGCTTCTACTGCAAGCAGACTGGTCATTGGAAGTGGAACTGGCCCAAGTATTTGGCAGATAAGAAGGATGGCAAGGTGAACAAAGGTATATACGATATACATGTTATTGATGTGTACCTTACTAATGCTCACAGTAGCACCTGGGTATTTGATACTGGTTCTGTTGCTAATATTTGCAACTCGAAACAGGGACTATGGATTAAGCGAAGATTGGCTAAGGACGAGGTGAAGATGCGCGTGGGAAATGGTTCCAAAGTCGATGTGATCGCGGTCGGCACACTACCTCTACATCTACCTTCGGGATTAGTATTAGACCTAAATAATTGTTATTTGGTGCCAGCGTTGAGCATGAACATTATATCTGGATCTTGTTTGATGTGAGACGGTTATTCATTTAAATCAGAGAATAATGGTTGTTCTATTTATATGAGTAATATCTTTTATGGTCATGCACCCTTGAAGAGTGGTCTATTCTTATTAAATCTCGATAGTAGTGACACACATATTCATAATGTTGAAGCCAAAAGATGCAGAGTTGATAATGATAGTGCAACTTATTTGTGGCACTGCCGTTTAGGTCATATCGGTGTAAAGCGCATGAAGAAACTCCATACCGATGGACTTTTGGAACCACTTGATTATGAATCACTTGGTACTTGCGAACCGTGCCTTATGGGCAAGATGACCAAACACCTTTCTCCAGTACTATGGAGAGAGCAACAGATTTGTTGGAAATCATACGTACAGATGTATGTGGTCGGATGAATGTTGAGGCTCGTGGCGGATATGTTATTTTCTCACCTTCACAGATGATTTAAGCAGATATGGGTATATCTACTTAATGAAACATAAGTCTGAAACATTTGAAAAGTTCAAAGAATTTCAGAGTGAAGTCGAAAATCATCGTAACAAGAAAATAAAATTCCTACGATCTGATCATGGAGGAGAATATTTGAGTTACGAGTTTGGTGTGCATTTGAAACAATGCGGAATAGTTTCGCAACTCACGCCACCCGGAACACCACAGCGTAATGGTGTGTCCGAACGTCGTAATCGTACTTTACTACATATGGTGCGATCTATGATGTCTCTTACTGATTTACCGCTATCGTTTTGGGGTTATGCTTTAGAGACGGCCGCATTCATGTTAAATAGGGCACCATCAAAATCCGTTGAGACGACGCCTTATGAACTATGGTTTGGCAACAAACCAAAGTTGTCATTTCTGAAAGTTTGGGGCTGCGATGCTTATGTGAAAAAGCTTCAACCTGATAAACTCGAACCCAAATCGGAGAAATGTGTCTTCATAGGATATCCAGAGGAAACTATTGGATACACCTTCTATCACAGATCCGAAGGCAAGACTTTTGTTGCTAAATTTGGAAACTTTCTAGAGAAGGAGTTTCTCTCGAAAGAAGTGAGTGGGAGTAAAGTAGAACTTGATGAGGTAACTGTACTTGGTCCCTTATTGGAAAGTAGTACATTACAGAAACCGGTTTCTGTGACACCTACACCAATTAGTGAGGAAGCTAATGATGATGATCATGAAACTTCAGAACAAGATACTACTGAACCTCGTAGATCAACCAGAGTAAGACCCACACCAAAGTGGTACGGTAATCCTGTTCTGGAAGTCATGCTGCTAGATCATGATCAACCTACGAACTATGGAGAAGCGATGGTGAGCCCAGATTCCGCAAAATGGCTTGAAGCCATGAAATCTGAGATGGGATCCATGTATGAGAACAAAGTGTGGACTTTGGTTGACTTGCCCAAAGATCGGCAAGCAATTGAGAATAAATGGATCTTCAAGAAGAAGACTGACGCTGACGGTAATGTTACTGTCTACAAAGCTTGACTTGTCGCAAAAGGTTTTCGACAAGTTCAAGGGATTGACTACGATGAGACCTTCTCACCCGTAGTGATGCTTAAGTCTGTCCAAATCATGTTAGCAATTGCCGCATTTTATGATTATGAAATTTGGCAAATGGATGTTAAAACTGCATTCCTGATACTACATCACAATCATTTTAACGCTATGTTGATATCCAAGATAAATCATATTTAATTCCCAGCTACTTATGCATGGCATGAGAAACTATAATCTCTAATTGTCATTGCAACAAGTTTAATCATAATGGGCTGAAGCATGGGCACTAGGTTAAATATATTTACACAGACAAGACGAGTGGAGTTCATACCAGTTTCTCTTTGCCACGGCCAGTTCATGGAATGTCGTCATTATTGCCTTTCACTTGCACGACCGAATGATATGAAAATAATAATAGTGCAAGATTGCCATGGACTAAGCTGGAATCTGCAAAACATTTTATTCAACAGGAGAAGACAAGGTGAAATGGGCTCTTATTAGTTCAACAGTTATTCAAATGAGAGCCACTCAACATTTTCATCGTGGCCTTCTCCTCGGTACAACTCGAATAAAATAAAAGAAATTCAGAGAAACACACTAAAATATTTTTGGAGTTTTTGGTTTTCTTTAACAAGCAAATAAAAAGAAAAAACGAGAAAAACTATTTACACGGGAAAGCTCCCAACAAGCAAAAGAAGAACAAGGAAATCTTTTTGGATTTTCTTTTTAGTACTACTACTAAGCATGCATAGAAAGTAAATTACTACAACTAATTTTTTTGGTTTTTCTAAAGTTTTTCAAACACACAAGAAGAAAGAAAAAAAAAATCTAAGCATGGATAATACAATGAAAAAGTGTGAACACCGACAGATAGAATGATATGCATGAATGTAAAGTCGGTGAGAAACGCGAACTCCCCCAAGCTTAGGCTTTTGGCCTAACATGGTAGTGAATCAGTAGCCTGGAGGGTAGTAGTCGGCATGGTAGCTCACGGAGGCTCTCGGTGCGGAGGCCTCAGCACGCCGTGCTGCTAACAATGCTGTGTTGTGAGCTCTGGCCTCGCTCTCAAGAACAAAATATCTTTCCTTGTTGTGATAATCAAAGAGAGCTGGCACAGGCAAATATGTGTCAACTGTTGGGGAACGTAGTAATTTCAAAAAAATTCCTACGCACACGCAAGATCATGGTGATGCATAGCAACGAGAGGGGAGAGTGTGATCTACGTACCCCTGTAGATCGACAACGGAAGCGTTTGGTTGATGTAGTCGTACG
Organism: Triticum urartu; assembly: GCF_056163025.1. Taxonomy (NCBI): domain Eukaryota; kingdom Viridiplantae; phylum Streptophyta; class Magnoliopsida; order Poales; family Poaceae; genus Triticum; species Triticum urartu. The sequence continues at coordinate 709,275,894 of NC_141879.1, read as the reverse complement.
TCTCCACGGCCCGACCGATCAAGCACCGAAACTACAGCACCTCCGAGTTCTAGCACACGTTCAGCTCGATGACGATCCCCGGGCTCCGATCCAGCAAAGCGTCGGGGAGGAGTTCCTTCAGCACGACGGCGTGGTGACGATCTTGATGTTCTACCGTCTCAGGGCTTCGCCTAAGCACCGCTACAATATGACCGAGGTGGAATATGGTGGAGGGGGGCACCGCACAAGGCTAAGGAACGATCACGAAGATCAACTTGTGTTCATGGGGTGCCCCTTGCCTCAGTATATAAAGGATGGAGGAGGAGGAGGCTGGCCAAGGCAATTGGTGCGGCCAGGATGTGGAGTCCTACTAGGACTCCAAGTCCTAGTAGGAGTCCACCAAGAGGGGAGGAAGGGAGAAGGAAGTGGAGGAGAAGGAAAGGTGGCCGGCCCCCTTTTTCCTAGTCCAATTCGGACCAGAGGGGAGGGGGGCGCAGCAGCCCCTTGGCCCTTTCTCCTCTTCCCACTAAAGCCCATCAAGTCCCATTGCTTCTCCCGTAACTACCCGGTACTCCGAAAAATACCCGAATCACTCGGAACCTTTCCGATGTCCGAATATAGTCATCCAATATATCGATCTTTACGTCTCGACCATTTGGAGACTCCTCGTCATGTCCCCGATCTCATCCGGGACTCCGAACTCCTTCGGTACATCAAAACTCATAAACTCATAATATAACTGTCATCGAAACCTTAAGCGTGCGGACCCTACGGGTTCGAGAACGATGTAGACATGACCGAGACATGTCTCCGGTCAATAACCAATAGCGGGACCTGGATGCCCATATTGGCTCCTACATATTCTACGAAGATCTTTATCGGTCAGACCGCATAACAACATACGTTGTTCCCTTTGTCATCGGTATGTTACTTGCCCGAGATTCGATCGTCGGTATCCAATACCTAGTTCAATCTCGTTACCGGCAAGTCTCTTTACTCGTTCTGTAATACATCATCCCGCAACTAACTCATTAGTTGCAATGCTTGCAAGGCTTAAGTGATGTGCATTACCGAGAGGGCCCAGAGATACCTCTCCGACAATCGAAGTGACAAATCCTAATCTCGAAATACGCCAACCCAACATGTACCTTTGGAGACACCTATAGAGCTCCTTTATAATCACCCAGTTATGTTGTGACGTTTGGTAGCACACAAAGTGTTCCTCCGGCAAACGGGAGTTGCATAATCTCATAGTCATAGGAACATGTATAAGTCATGAAGAAAGCAATAGCAACATACTAAACGATCGGGTGCTAAGCTAATGGAATGGGTCATGTCAATCAGATCATTCATCTAATGATGTGATCCTGTTAATCAAATAGCAACTCTTTTGTCCATGGTTAGGAAACATAACCATCTTTGATTAACAAGCTAGTCAAGTAGAGGCATACTAGTGACACTCTGTTTGTCTATGTATTCACACATGTATTATGTTCCCAGTTAATACAATTCTAGCATGAATAATAAACATTTATCATGATATAAGGAAATAAATAATAACTTTATTATTGCCTCTAGGGCATATTTCCTTCAGTCTCCCACTTGCACTAGAGTCAATAATCTAGATCACATCACCATGTGATTAACATCGATAGTTCACATCATCATGTGATTAACACCCATAGTTCACATCGCCATGTGACCAACACCTAAAGGGTTTACTAGATTCAGTAATCTAGTTCACATCGCTATGTGATTAACATCCAAAGAGTACTAAGGTGTGATCATGTTTTGCTTGTGAGAGAATCTTAGTCAACGGGTCTGCCATATTCAGATCCACATGTATTTTACAAATTTCTATGTCAACAATGCTCTGAATGGAGCTACTCTAGCTAATTGCTCCCACTTTCAATATGTATCTAGACCGAGACTTAGAGTCATCTAGATTAGTGTCAAAATGCATCGGCGTAACCCTTTACGACGAACCTTTTTGTCACGTCCATAATCGAGAAACATATCCTTATTTCACTAAGGATAATTCTGACCGCTGTCCAGTGATCTACTCCTAGATCACTATTGTACTCCCTTGCCAAATCAGTGCAGGGTATACAATAGATCTGGTATACAGCATGACATACTTTATAGAACCTATGGCCAAGGCATAGGGAATGACTTTCATTCTCTTTCTATCTTCTGCCGTGGTCGGGCTTTGAGTCTTACTCAACTTCACACCTTGTAATACAGGCAAGAACTATTTCTTTGACTGCTCCATTTTGAACTACTTCAAAATCTTGTCAAGGTATGTACTCATAGAAAAAACTTATCAAGCGTCTTGATCTATCTCTATAGATCTTGGAGCTCAATATGTAAGCAGCTTCGCCGAAGTCTTTCTTTGAAAAACTCCTTTCAAACACTCCTTTATGCTTTATAGAATAATTCTACATTATTTCCGATCAACAATATGTCATTCACATATACTTATCAGAAATGCTGTAGTGCTCCCACTCACTTTCTTGTAAATACAGGCTTCACCGCAAGTCTGTATAAAACTATATGCTTTGATCAACTCATCAAAGCGTATATTCCAACTCCGAGATGCTTGCACCAGTCCACAGATGGATCGCTGGAGCTTGCACATTTTGTTAGCACCTTTCGGATTGACAAAACCTTCTGGTTGCATCATATACAACTCTTCTTTAATAAATCCATTAAGGAATGCGGTTTTGTTTATCCATTTGCCAGATTTCATAAAATGCGGCAATTACTAACATGATTCGGACAGACTCAAGCATAGATACGAGTGAGAAGCTCTCATCGTAGTCAACACCTTGAACTTGTCAAAAACCTTTTGCGACAATTCTAGCTTTGTAGATAGTAACACTACTATCAGCGTCCGTCTTCCTCTTGAAGATCCATTTATTCTCAATTGCTTGCCGATCATCGGGCAAGTCAACCAAAGTCCAAACTTTGTTCTCATACATGGATCATTTCTCAGATTTCATGGACTCTAACCATTTCGCGGAATCTGGGCTCATCATCGCTTCCTCATAGTTCGTAGGTTCGTCATGGTCAAGTAACATGACCTCCAGAACAGGATTACCGTGCCACTCTGGTGCGGATCTCACTCTGGTTTACCTACGAGATTCGGTAGTAACTTGATCTGAAGTTACATGATCATCATCATTAGCTCCCTCACTAATTGGTGTAATAGTCACAAGAATAGATTTTTGTGATAAACTACTTTCCAATAAGGGAGAAGGTACAATTACTTTATAAAGTTTTCTACTTTCTTCCCACTCACTTCTTTCGAGAGAAACTCCTTCTCTAGAAAGTTTCCGAATTTAGCAACAAAAGTCTTGCCTTCGGATCTGTGATAGAAGGTGTATCCAATAGTTTCCTTTGGATATCCTATGAAGACACATTTCTCCGATTTGGGTTTGAGCTTATCAGGTTGAAACTTTTTCACATAAGCATTGCAACCTCAAACTTTAAGAAACGACAGCTTAGGTTTCTTGCCAAACCATAGTTCATACGGTGTCGTCTCAACGGATTTAGATGGTGCCCTATTTAACGTGAATGCAGTTGTCTCTAGTGCATAACCCCAAAACGATAGTGGTAGATCTGTAAGATACATCATAGATCGCACAATATCTAATAAAGTACGGTTATGACGTTCGGACACACATTACATTGTGGTGTTCCAGGTGGCGTTAGTGAAACTATTTCACATTGTTTTTAACTGAAGGCCAAACTTGTAACTCAAATACTCTTCTCTACGATCAGATCATAGAAACTTTATTTTCTTGTTACGATGATTTTTCACTTCACTCTGAAATTCTTTGAACTTTTCAAATATTTTAGACTTATGTTTCATCAAGTACATATACTCATATCTGCTCGAATCATCTGTGAAGATCAGAAAATAATGATACCTGTCGCGAGCCTCAATATTCATCGGACCACATACATCAGTATGTATGATTTCCAACAAATTTGTTGCTCGCTCCATTGTTCCAAAGAACAGAGCCTTAGTCATCTTGCCCATGAGGCATGGTTCGCAAGCATCAACTGATTCATAATCAAGTGATTCCAAAAGTCCATCAGCATGGAGTTTTTTCATGCGCTTTACACCAATATGACCTAAACGGCAGTGCCACAAATAAGTTGCACTATCATTATTAACTTTGCATCTTTTGGTTTCAATATTATGATTATGTGTATCACTACGATCGAGATCCAATGAACTATTTTCATTGGGTGTGTAGCCATATAAGGTTTTATTCATGTAAACAGAACAACAATTTATTCTCTTACTTAAATGAATAACCGTATTACAATAAACATGATCAAATCATATTCATGCTGAACGCAAACACCAAATAACACTTATTTGGGTTCAACACTAATCCCGAAATTATAGGGAGTGTGCGATGATGATCATATCAATCTTAGAACCACTTCCAACACACATCGTCACTTTACCCTTAACTAGTCTCTGTTTATTCTGCAACTCCCGTTTCGAGTTACTAATCTTAGCGACTGAACTAGTATCAAATACTGAGGGGTTGCTATAAACACTAGTAAAGTACACATCAATAAGATGTATATCAAATATACTTATGTTCACTTTGCCATCCTTCTCATCCGCCAATCACTTGGGGTAGTTCCGCTTCTAGTGACCAGTCCCTTTGCAGTAGAAGCACTTAGTCTCAGGCTTAGGACCAGACTTGGGCTTCTTCACTTGAGCAGCAACTTGCTTGCCGTTCTTCTTGAAGTTCCCCTTGTTCCCTTTGCCTTTTTCTTGAAACTAGTGGTCTTGTTAACCATCAACACTTGATGTTTTTCTTGATTTCTACCTTCGTCGATTTCAGCATCACGAAGAGCTTGGGAATTACTTTTGTCATCCCTTGCATATTATAGTTCATCACGAAGTTCTACTAACTTGGTGATGGTGACTAGAGAATTCTGTCAATCACTATTTTATCTGGAAGATTAACTCCCACTTGATTCAAGCGATTGTAGTACCCAGACAATCTGAGCACATGCTCACTAGTTGAGCGATTCTCCTCCATCTTTTAGCTATAGAACTTGTTGGAGACTTCATATCTCTCAACTTGGGTATTTTCTTGAAATATTAACTTCAACTCCTGGAACATCTCATATGGTCCATGACGTTCAAAACGTCTTTGAAGTCCCGATTCTAAGCTGTTAAGCATGGTGCACTAAACTATCAAGTAGTCATCATATTGAGCTAGCCAAACGTTCATAACGTCTGCATCTGCTCCTGCAATAGGCCCGTCACCTAGCGGTGCATCAAGGACATAATTCTTCTGTGCAGCAATGAGGATAAACCTCAGATCACGGATTCAATCCGCATCATTGCTACTAACATCTTTCAACACAATTTTCTCTAGGAACATATCAAAATAAACATATGAAAGCAACAATGCGAGCTATTGCTCCACAACATAGATATGCTAATACTACCAGGACTAAGTTCATGATAAATTAAAGTTCAATTAATCATATTACTTAAGAACTCCCACTTAGATGGACATCCCTCTCATCTTCTAAGTGATCACGTGATCCAAATCAACTAAACCATAACCGATCATCACGTGAAATGGATTAGTCTTCAATGGTGAACATCATTATGTTGATCATATCTACTATATGATTCACGCTCGACCTTTTGGTCTCCGTGTTCCGAGGCCATATATGCTAGGCTCGTCAAGTATAACCCAAGTATTCTGCGTGTGCAAAACTGGCTTGCACCCGTTGTAGATGGACGTAGAGCTTATCACACCCGATCATCACGTGATGTCTGGGCACGACGAACTTTGGCAACGGTGCATACTCAGGGAGAGCACTTCTTGATAATTAGTGAGATCATCTTATAATGCTACCGTCAAACAAAGCAAGATAAGATGCATAAAAAAGATAAACATCACATGCAATCAATATAAGTGATATGATATGGCCATCATCATCTTGTGCTTGTGATCTCCATCTTCGAAGCACCGTCATGATCACCATCGTCACCGGCGCGACACCTTGATCTCCATCGTAGCATCGTTGTCGTCTCGCTAATCTTATGCTTCTACGACTATCGCTACTGCTTAGTGATAAAGTAAAGCATTACAGGGCGATTGCATTCCATACAATAAAGCGACAACCATATGACTCCTGCCAGTTGCCGATAACTCGGTTACAAAACATGATCATCTCATACAATAAAATTTAGCATCATGTCTTGACCATATCACATCACAACATGCCCTGCAAAAACAAGTTAGACGTCCTCTACTTTGTTTTTGCAAGTTTTACGTGGCTGCTACGGGCTTAAGCAAGAACCAATCTTACCTACGCATCAAAACCACAACGATAGTTTGTCAAGTTGGTGATGTTTTAACCTTCGCAAGGACCGGGCGTAGCCACACTCGGTTCAACTAAAGTTGGAGAAACTGTCAGCCGCAAGCCACCTCTGTGCAAAGCACGTCAGGAGAACCGGTCTCGCGTAAGCGTACGCGTAATGTTGGTCTGGGCCGCTTCGTCCAAAAATACCGCCGAACCAAAGTATGACATGCTGGTAAGCAGTATGACTTATATCTCCCACAACTCACTTGTGTTCTACTCGTGCATATAACATCAACACATAAAACCTAGGATCGGATGCCACTATTGGGGAAACGTAGTAATTGCAAAAAAATTCCTACGCACACGCAAGATCATGGTGATGCATAGCAACGAGAGGGGAGAGTGTGATCTACGTACCCTTGTAGATCGACAACGGAAGCGTTTGGTTGATGTAGTCGTACGTCTCCACGGCCCGACCGATCAAGCACCGAAACTACAGCACCTCCGAGTTCTAGCACACGTTCAGCTCGATGACGATCCCCGGGCTCCGATCCAGCAAAGAGTCGGGGAGGAGTTCCGTCAGCACGACGGCATGGTGACAATCTTGATGTTCTACCGTCGCAGGGCTTCGCCTAAGCACTGCTACAATATGACCGAGGTGGAATATGGTGGAGGGGGGCACCGCACACGGCTAAGGAACAATCACGAAGATCAACTTGTGTTCATGGGGTGCCCCTTGCCTCAGTATATAAAGGATGGAGGAGGAGGAGGCCGGCCAAGGCAATTGGTGCGGCCAGGATGTGGAGTCCTACTAGGACTCCAAGTCCTAGTAGGAGTCCACCAAGAGGGGAGGAAGGGAGAAGGAAGTGGAGGAGAAGGAAAGGTGGCCGGTCCCCTTTTTCCTAGTCCAATTCGGACCAGAGGGGAGGGGGGGCGCAGCAGCCCCTTGGCCCTTTCTCCTCTTCCCACTAAAGCCCATCAAGGCCCATTGCTTCTCCCGTAACTACCCGGTACTCCGAAAAATACCAGAATCACTCGGAACCTTTGCGATGTCCGAATATAGTCGTCCAATATATCGATCTTTACGTCTCGACCATTTCGAGACTCCTCGTCATGTCCCTGATCTCATCCGGGACTCCGAACTCCTTCGGTACATCAAAACTCATAAACTCATAATATAACTGTCATCGAAACCTTAAGCGTGCGGACCCTACGGGTTCGAGAGCGATGTAGACATGACCGAGACATGTCTCCGGTCAATAACCAATAGCGGGACCTGGATGCCCATATTGGCTCCTACATATTCTACGAAGATCTTTATCGGTCAGACCGCATAACAACATACGTTGTTCCCTTTGTCATCGGTATGTTACTTGCCCGAGATTCGATCGTCGGTATCCAATACCTAGTTCAATCTCGTTACCGGCAAGTCTCTTTACTCGTTCTGTAATACATCATCCCGCAACTAACTCATTAGTTGCAATGCTTGCAAGGCTTAAGTGATGTGCATTACCGAGAGGGCCCAGAGATACCTCTCCGACAATCGGAGTGACAAACCCTAATCTCGAAATACGCCAACCCAACATGTACCTTTGGAGACACCTGTAGAGCTCCTTTATAGTCACCCAGTTACGTTGTGACGTTTGGTAGCACACAAAGTGTTCCTCCGGCAAACGGGAGTTGCATAATCTCATAGTCATAGGAACATGTATAAGTCATGAAGAAAGCAATAGCAACATACTAAACGATCGGGTGCTAAGCTAATGGAATGGGTCATGTCAATCAGATCATTCATCTAATGATGTGATCCCGTTAATCAAATACAACTCTTTTGTCCATGGTTAGGAAACATAACCATCTTTGATTAACAAGCTAGTCAAGTAGAGGCATACTAGTGACACTCTGTTTGTCTATGTATTCACACATGTATTATGTTCCTGGTTAATACAATTCTAGCATGAATAATAAACATTTATCATGATATAAGGAAATAAATAATAACTTTATTATTTCCTCTAGGGCATATTTCCTTCATCCACAACATGTGATTGGTTAAAAAAATATAAGTGAAGTTATCAGCCCTCCCCTTGAGAATCTTATGCTCCTTTAAGGCATCAAAAACTAAATATCGAGTGGGTAGGATAGGTTCAAAGGCTAAAGGTGAAACACCTAGTCCTCGTGCTAAACATGTGGCATAAATTCCACCATAGAACCAGCCACTTCTGGCGTTATGCTGAAGTCTATGTGCAACAATCGCTCCAAGGTTGTAATTCGTTTCACCAATGAGAGAGGTGTGAATGAGGCTCAAGTCTGGCAAACAAAGTATGCTACAGTCTTGCTTGCCTACTATGCATTTCCCGTTGAATAAGGCAAGGTACTGAATTGCGGGAAAGTGAATGCTCTTTATTCTTCCTTGCCATACTCCCCTATTTTCACTGTAACAAAGGCTAGTCAAGAAGGTCTCATACTCAGCCTTTGTTGGCTCATCAAGCAAACCCCAAAATGGAAGTTTGCACTGGTAAGCAAAATTTTCTAGAGGAATAGTAAATGGTTCATCATAAAGCATAAAGGACACCCTAGACTCACGTGGAAAATATTTAAATCCTTTGAAAAATGATTTAGTGAGAAGATGGCACTGTTCAAACTTATCTGCGAGGTAGGGACCGAGACCGAGATTATGAACATATTGCTCAAATTCCTCTTTGATGCCCACCTGCATCATATACTCATCGCCAGGCCATAAGCATATTTTGGTGGCTTCATCTCCCATGGAACTTTCACTTGGTTCAACGTAATACCGGCGGGCAGAACTATCACTAGAGGATGCCTGCGAGGATCGTCTCCTCGACTAAATCCTTCCAAATAGGTTCATCATGTCCGCGTACAATTTTCTGAAAATAAAAATGTTGGTGTGACAAAAATTTATCAACAGAACTTCGTAAGATTGATAGCAACTACTCATAGGGATACATAGAGGCCATAGCAAGCATTAAAACTACTTAGAACACTGTCACGTCCCAATATGAGAGATTTGGAGATGAGAGGAGGGGAACGGAAGGAGAGAGAGAGGGTTATGTGAGAGCGAGGAGAGAAAGACGAGGGGAAATAGCTCAATACTTTTCTTCATGCCATCTCATCCAATCGTTCGGGTACAAGTAGGCCACAGTTGTCGTCACTCACACGCCAACACTTGGCTTCACACACACGCAACACCTGGTGATGGTCCCAGCCTCTAGCTCGGTGATGACTTGGTCGTTGCAAGTGCACTTGCACTGGATCAGTCCGCTGCAGGCTGATCTGCAGGCGTGACCAACACTAAGAATTGAACATGCAAGCACATCTACAGTAGCACCAAGAGTAGCTAATTATTCAAAGTATAACCCACTAAAACAAAAACTAATTGGACAAATGGTCGAGTCACATACCAAGCAACACTCTCCCGAAACAGTTTCGAAAATGGAGCTTCGAGCAAAGAGATCGAAATTGGAAGAAAAATGAGCAAGAACACGGGAGAGAGAGCAAGAGTGGTTTTTTTCTAGAGGTAGGTGACAATGTGAGCTAAAGAGATAAGTGAGGGGGCCCATGTGGGGACCACAACCCCCCAAAGCGTGCCAGGGGGTGTTGGCGTGCCCAAGTGGGTTCTGCCCACCTGGTGCACCTCCCTCTGGTTATTTTTGCACCAACAATTTTTAAATATTCAGGAAAAAATCATATAAAATTTTCAAGGCATTCTGAGAACTTATATTTTTGGGTCGTTTTTTTATTGCACGGGAAATTCAGAAAACAGACAAAACATGGCATTTTATTTTATTTAACTAATAAAAATAGAGAATAAAAAGTAGGGACAGAAAGTAGTGCTTACTAAATTCGTCAACTTCATACCGTTCAACAATTATTCTTTAATAAGGTCGATCAAGTCTTATTAACAACCACTTTTGATTAGTATGAAACCGACGAACTTTGATAAATCACTAAGTTACCTCAAGAAGGGTCTACCAAGGATAATCGACATGTTGTCTTCCTCGGGCATCTCAAGTATAACAAAGTCAGTCAAAATAGTAACATTAGCAACAAGAACGGGCACATCCTCACAGGTACCGATATGTATGTCAGTTGATTTGTCAGCCATTTGCAAAGATATTTCAGTAGGTGTGAGTTTATTCAAGTCAAGTCTTTTATATAAAGAGAACGGCATAACACTAACACCAGCTCCTAAATCACACAAGGCAGTTTTCACATAATTCTTTGTGATGGAGCAAGGTATAGTTGGTATACCCGGATCTCCAAGTTTTTTTAGGTACTCCATCTTTAAAAGTATAATTAGCGAGCATAGTGGAGATTCCAGCTTCCGGTATTTTTCTTTTATTTGTGATGATGTCTTTCATATACTTTGCATAAGGAGGCATTTTCACGATATCAGTCAAGCGAGTACGCAAAAAGACTTGCCTCAACATTTCAGCAAAGCGTTCAAATTCTTCATCATCATTCTTTTTAGTTGACTTGTGTGGAAAAGGCATAGGTTTTTGAGCCCACGGTTCTCTTTCTTTACCGTGTTTTCTAGCAACAAAGTCTCCTTTGTCATATCTTTTATTTTTAGGTTGTGGGTTATCAAGATCAACAGGTGGTTCTATCTCAACATCATTATCTGGTTCTTTATCATTGGTTGGATGAGAGTCTTCATGAACCTCATCATTATCATTTTCATTATCATTAGGTGAGTGTCCATTACCAGATTGAGTTTCAGCATCAGAGATAGAAGTTTCATTTTCATTATCAGGAGGTTTCTCTATTTTAGGTTCACTAGAAGTGTGCAAAGTCCTATCATTTTTCTTTTTCTTTTTCTTTCTAGAAGGACTAGGTGCACTAGTGTTGTTTCTTTGTGAATCTTATTCAATTATTTTAGGGTGTCCCTCAGGATAAAGTGGTTCCTGAGTCATTTTACCTCCTCTAGTTGCAACTCTAACACCAAATTCATGCATATTATGATTCATTTCATCAAGCACTTCTCTTTGAGATTTAGCAACTTGTTCCAGTAGGGTTTGAACCATAGAAGCATGTTTTCTAACACCTCTAACATCATTTGATATTCTAAATAACAAGTCACTCAAGCGAGCAATCATATCAGAATTATATTTCAATTGTTTCATAACCTTTGCATTGAAGTGATCTTGTTTCCTAATGTAGTTTTCAAACTCATAAAGGCATTAACTAGGATACATATTGTGAGGATTATCATTTTCACTAAACTTCATAAGAGAATTTACCTCTACCACCTTAGGCATCGGAGGTGTATTAAGCCCATGTATTTCTTCAATAGGAGGTAAATATTTAACATCCTCAGCCTCAATATCTTTTTCCTTCATAGATTTGTTTGCCTCTTGCATATCTTCGGGACTGAGATATAATATACCCCTCTTCTTCGGAGTGGGTTTAGGCGGTGGTTCAGGAATAGTCCAATCATCGTAATTTTTCAATATGTTATTCAATAATTCTTCAGCTTGAGCAACAGTTTGTTCCGTGAAAACACAACCAGCACAACTATCTAGGAAGTCCCTAGAAGCATCGGTTAGTCCATTATAGAGGATATCAAGTATTTCATAAGTAACTGGCAAAGCCTCCCCCAAGCTTGTGGGAGACTCTCTTCTTCAGTTTGCACAAAGTTAAATATTTCCTGTAAGGCAGCTTGTTTCATATGAGCAGGAAAATATTTTCCAGAGAAGTAATAAACCATATCCTGGGGACTACGCACACAACAAGGAGCAAGAGTATTGTACCAAGCTTTAGCATCACCCTTTAATGAGAAAGGAAATAAAATAAAGTAATAGCGAGTTTTCTCATCATATGTAAAAAGGGTGGCTATATCATTCAACTTAGTTTAGGAAATATGCCCTAGAGACAATAATGAAGTTGTTATTTATATTTCATTATATCATGATAAATGTTTATTATTAATGCTAGAATTGTATTAACCGAAAACTTAGTACATGTGTGAATACATAGACAAGCAGAGTGTCCCTAGTATGCCTCTACTTGACTAGCTTGTTAATCAAAGATGGTTAAGTTTCCTAGCTCGTTAGAGAATGATGTGATGGACTAGACCCATCCATTAGCTTAGCACTATGATCGTTTAGTTTATTGCTATTGCTTTCTTCATGACTTATACATGTTCCTGTGACTATGAGATTATGCAACTCCCGAATACCGGAGGAACAATTAGTGTGCTATCAAACATCACAACGTAACTGGGTGATTATAAAGATGCTCTACAGGTGTCTCCGATGGTGGTTGTTGAGTTGGCATAGATCGGGATTCAGATTTGTCACTCTGATTGTCGAAGAGGTATCTTTGGGCCCTCTCGGTAATGCACATCACTATAATCCGTTCAAGCAATGTGACTAATGAGTTAGCTACGGGATGATGCATTACGGAACGAGTAAAGGGACTTGCCGGTAATGAGATTGAACGAGGTATGATGATACCGACGATCGAATCTCGGGCAAGTAACATACCGATGACAAAGGGAACAACATATGTTGTTATGCGGTTTGACTGATAAAGATCTTCGTAGAATATGTAGGAGCCAATATGAGCATCCAGGTTCTGCTATTTGTTATTGACTAGAGATGAGTCTCGCTCATGTCTACATAGTTCTCGAACCCGTAGGGTCCGCACGCTTAATGTTCGATGACGATTGGTATTATGAGTTTATGTGTTTTGATGTACCGAAGATAGTTCGTAGTCCCGGATGATATCATGGACATGACAAGGTGTCTCGAAATGGTCGAGACATAAAGATTGATATATTGGATGACTATATTTAGACACCGGAATGGTTCTGAGGTGTATCGAGTATTTACCGGAGTACCGGGTGGTTAACGGAACCCCCCAGGGGGTTATTTGGCCTGTGGACCTAGTAGTGGAAGAGAGGAGGAAGTCCAAGAGGTGGCGCCCCCCTAGCCCAAACTGAATTGGACTAGGGGGGCATCCCCCCTTTCCTTCTCTCCTCCCTATCCTTCCCCCTTCTCCTAGTTGGAATAGGAAAGGGGGGGCGAATCCTACTTGGAGTAGGATTGCCCCCTTGGCGCGCCTCCTCCCCTTGGCCGGCCACCTCCTCCCTCCCCCCTTTATATACGTGGGAGGGGGGCACTCCAAAGTCACACCAAAGTTTCTCTTAGCCGTGTCCGGTGCCCCTTCCACAGAAACACATCTCGGTCATATCGTTGCAGTGCTTAGGCGAAGCCCTACGCCGGTAACTTCATCATCATCGTCACCACACTGTCGTGCTGACGAAACTCTCCCTTGGCCTCAGCTGGATCAAGAGTACGATCGATATCATCAAGCTGTAGGTGTGCAGATCATGGAGATGCCATGCGTTTAGTGCTTGATCGGTTGGATCAAGAAGACGTTTGACTACATCAACCGCGTTACTTAATGCTTCCGCTTTCGGTCTACGAGGGTACATAGACACACTCTCCCCTCTCGTTGCTATGCATCTCCTAGATAGATCTTGCATGATCATAAGTAATTTTTTTGAAATACTGTGTTCGCCAGCAGTGGCATCCGAGACAGGTCTATGAGTAGATGTTACATGCATGAGTAGAACACAAAGGAGTTGTGGGCATGGGTATATACATATTGCTTGCCATCACTAGTTGTTTCTTGATTCGACGATATTGTTGGATGAAACAGCCTAGACCGACATTACATGACCGCGTTCACGAGACTAGTTCTACCGATGTGCTTTGCACATAGGTGGCTGGTGGGTGTTAGGTTCTCCAAATTTAGTTGAATCGGATTCAATGAACAGGGTTCTTTCTGAAGGTCAAAAAGAAATCACTATACCATGTTGTGGTTTTTGATGCGTAGGTAAGAACGGTTCTTGCTAAAGCCCGTAGCAGCCACATAAAACTAGCAACAACAAAGTAAAGGACATGTAACTTGTTTTTGTAGGGCATGTTGTGATGTAATATGGTCAAGACATGATTATATAAATTTTTGTATGAGATGATCATGTTTTGTAACACAGTTAGCGGCAATTGGTAGGAGCCATATGGTTGTCGCTTTATTGTATGAAATGCAATCTGTTGGGGATCGTAGCAGAAATTTAAATTTTTCTATGCATCACGAAGATCAATCTATGGAGTAATCTAGCAACGAGGGGAAGGAGAGTGCATCTACATACCCTTGTAGATCGCTAAGTGGAAGCGTTCAAGTGAACGGGGTTGATGGAGTCGTACTCATCGTGATCCAAATCACCTTTGATCCTAGCGCTGAACGGACGGCACGTCCGCGTTCAACACACGTACAGAACAAAGACGTCTCCCACGCCTTGATCCAGCAAGGAGGAGGGAGAGTTTGAGGAAGAGAGTCCAACAGCAGCACGACGACGTGGTGGTGATGGAGTGGCAGTTCTCCGGCAGGGCTTCACCAAGCTCACGCGGAGGAGAGGTATTGGAGGGGAGGGGCTCCTCCAGGTTCAAGGGTGTGGCCGCCCTCCCACCCCTCCACTATTTATAGGTGGGGAGAGAGAGGGCCGGCCTCCCTAGATCCCATCTAGGGTTGGGGGCGGCGGCCAAGGGGGGAAGGAGTGCCTCCCAAGTCAAGTGGAGGCCCTCCCCCTTAGGGTTTCCCCTCTCCCATGCGCATGGGCCTTGGGGGCGTTGGTGCCCTTGGCCCATTAAGGTTAGGGCGCCCCCCTACAGCCCATGCTGCTGTATTGGATGTGGTGGAACATTTTCCGGACATCCGGACCCCTCCGGAATCCTCCGGAACCTTGCGGAAGCTTCTCGGTACAATACCGGAAAAACCGAACTTTTCCCGGAACCCAAACAACAACTTTCCATATATAAATCTTTACCTCCGGACCATTTCGGAACTCCTCGTGACGTTCGGGATCTCATCCGGGACTCCGAACAACATTCGGTAATCACATACAAGTATTCCTAATAACCCTAGCGTCATCGAACCTTAAGTGTGTAGACCCTACGGGTTCGGGAACCATGCAGACATGACCGAGACAATCTGGCCAATAACCAACAGCGGGATCTGGATACCCATGTTGGCTCCCACATGTTCCATGATGATCTCATCGGATGAACCACGATGTCGAGGATTCAATCAATCCCGTATTCAATTCCCTTTGTCCAGCGGTATTGTACTTGCCCGAGATTCGATCGTCGGTATCCCGATACCTTGTTCAATCTCGTTACCGGCAAGTCTCTTTACTCGTTCCGTGACACATCATCCCGTGATAAACTCCTTGGTCACATTGTGCACATTATGATGATGTCCTACCGAGTGGGCCCAGAGATACCTCTCCGTTTACACGGAGTGACAAATCCCAGTCTCGATTCGTGCCAACCCAACAGACACTTTCAGAGATACCTGTAGTGTACCTTTATAGCCACCCAGTTACGTTGTGATGTTTGGCACACCCAAAGCACTCTTACGGTATCCGGGAGTTGCACAATCTCATGGTCTAAGGAAATGATACTTGACATTAGAAAAGCTTTAGCATACGAACTACACGATCTTGTGCTAGGCTTAGGATTGGGTCTTGTCCATCACATCATTCTCCTAATGATGTGATCCCATTATCAACGACATCCAATGTCCATGGTCAGGAAACCATAACCATCTATTGATCAACGAGCTAGTCAACTAGAGGCTTACTAGGGACATGGTGATGTCTATGTATCCACACATGTATCTGAGTTTCCTATCAATACAATTCTAGCATGGATAATAAACGATTATCATGAACAATGAAATATGATATAATAATAACTAATTTATTATTGCCTCTAGGGCATATTTCCAACAGTCTCCCACTTGCACTAGAGTCAATAATCTAGTTCACATCGCCATGTGATTAACACTCACAGGTCACATCGCCATGTGACCAACATCCAAAGAGTTTACTAGACTCAATGATCTAGTTCACATCACTATGTGATAAACACTCAAGAGTTCTGGGTTTGATCATGTTATGCTTGTGAGAGAGGTTGTAGTCAACGGGTCTTGCCATATTCAGATCCCTATGTATTTTGTAAAACTTTTATGTCATATCATAGATGCTGCTACCACGTTCCACTTGGAGCTATTCCAAATTGTTGCTCCATTATACGTGTCCGGTATCTCTACTCAGAGCTATCCGGATAAGTGTTAAGCTTGCATCGACGTAACTCTTTACGTCAAACTCTTTATCACCTCCATAACCGAGAAACATTTCGTTATTCCTCTAAGGATAATTTTGACCGCTATCTGGTGATCCACTCCTAGATCACCTTTGTACCCTCTTGCCCGACATCTGGCAAGGCACACATTAGGTGCGGTACTTCACCTTTGTACTCAACTTCACACCTTACAACTCAGGTATGAACCCCTTCTTTGACTGATCTATTTTGAACTCCTTCAAAAACATGTCAAGGTGTGCGTTCTTTGAAAGTATCATCAGGAGTTTTGATCTATCTCTATAGATCTTGATGCCCAATATGTAAGCAGCTTTATCCAGGTCTTCCTTTGAAAAACACTTTTCAAACAACCGTTTATGCTTTCCAGAAATTCTACATCATTTCGAATCAACAATATGTCATCCACATATACTTATCAGAAATGTTGTAGTGCTCCCACTCACTTTCTTGTAAATACAAGTTTCTAACAAACATTGTATAAACCTAAAAGCTTTGATCACTCCATCAAAACATATATTCCGATTCCGAGATGCTTGCTCTAGTCCATAGAAGGATTGCTGGAGCCAGCTTACCTTTTAGCATCCTTAGGATCAACAAAACCTTTTATTGTATCACATACAACTTTTCGTACGAAAACTGGTAAGAAAACTTGTTTTGACATCCATCTATAAGATTTCATAATCGAAAAATACAACTAATGCTAACATGATTCCGACGGATTTAAGCATCGCTACGGGTGAGAAATTCTCATCGTAGTCAACTCCTTGAACTTGTGAAAAGACTCTTTCCCACAAGTCGAGCTTCATAGACGGTAACATTACCGCCCACGTCCGTCTTCTTCTTAAAGATCCATTTATCTCAATGGCTTGTGGATCATCGGGCAAGTCCACCAAAGTCCATACTTTGTTCTGATATATGGATCCTATCTCAGATTTCATGGCTTCTAACCATTTGTCGAAATACGGGCCCACCATCGCTTCTCCATAGCTCGTAGGTTCATTGTTGTCTAACAATATGATATCTAAGACAGGATTACCGTACCACTTAGGAGTAGTACATATCCTTGTCGACCTATGAGGTTCGATAGCAACTTGATCCGAAGCTTCATGATCACTATCATTAACTTCCTACTCAATAGACGTAGGCACCACAGAAAACATGTTTCTGTGTTGCATCACTCTCTGGTTGAAGTAAAGGTTCAACAACCTCAGCAAGTTCTATCTTCCTACCACTCAATTCTTTCGAGAGAAACTCCTTCTCGAGAAAGCACCCGTTCTTAGCGACAAACAATTTGCCCTCAGATCTGAGATAGAAGGTATACCCTACTGTCACCTTTGGGTATCCTATGAAGATGTGTTTGTCTGCTTTGGGTTCGAGCTTCTCCGGTTGAAGCCTTAAGCATCGCAGCCCCAAACATTAAGAAACGACAACTTTGGTTTCTTGCCAAACCAATGTTC
Organism: Triticum urartu; assembly: GCF_056163025.1. Taxonomy (NCBI): domain Eukaryota; kingdom Viridiplantae; phylum Streptophyta; class Magnoliopsida; order Poales; family Poaceae; genus Triticum; species Triticum urartu. The sequence continues at coordinate 709,257,908 of NC_141879.1, read as the reverse complement.
AGATGACGTCATCTCAACGGACTTAGATGGTGTCCTATCTAAAGTGAATGCAGCTGTCTCTAACGCATAACCTCAAAATGAAAACGGTAGATTGGTAAGAGACATCATAGATTGCACCATATCTCATAGGGTTCGATTACGACGTACGGACACACCATAACCCAGTGGTGTTCCAGGTGGCTTCAACTGTGAAACAATTCCACAATGTCTTAAGTGTTTGCCAAACTCATAACTCAGATATTATCATTGATCAGATCGTAGGAATTTGATCTTCTTGTTATGATGATTCTTAACTTCACTATGAAATCGCTTGAACTTTTCAAACGTTTCAGACTTGTGCTTCATTAAGTAAATATACCTATATCTACTCGAATCGTCAGTGAAGATGAGAAAATAGCGATATCCACCGCACGCTTCAATTCTCATTGGATCACACGCATCAGCATGTATGATTTCCAACAAGTCACTTGCCCGTTTCATTGTACCTGAAAGCAGGGTCTTAGTCATCCTGCCCATGAGGCATGGCTCGCATGTGTCAAGCGATTCAAAATCAAGTGACTCCAAACATCCATCGACATGGAGTTTCTTTATGCACCTTACGCCAATATGACCCAAGCGGCAGTGCCACAAGAAAGTGGTAATATCATTATTAACTCTACATCTTTTAGCGTGAACATGCGTATTACCACGACCGAGATTCAATGAACCATTCACATAGGGTGCATGACCATGAAAGGTATTATTCATGTAAATAGAATAACCATTATTCTCTAACTTAAATGAATAACCGTATTGCAATGAACATGATCTAATCATATTGATGCTCAACGTAGACACCTGATAACATTTATCTAGGTTCAATACTAATCCCGAAGGCAGATGGAGCGTGCGATGGTGATGTCATCAACTTTGGAAACACTTCCAACACACATCGTCACCTCGCCCTTAGCCAGTCTCCGTTTAGTCCGTAGCTTTTGCTTCAAGTCACCAATAATAGTAACTGAACCGGTATCCAATACCTAGGTGCTACCAGGAGTACTAGTGAGGTACACATTAATAACACGTATATACTTTGAAGTTGCCAGCTAAGGGAGTCCTGGATTAGGGGGTGTCCGGATGGCCGGACTATACCTTCAGCCGGACTCCTGGACTATGAAGATACAAGATTGAAGACTTCGTCCCGTGTCCGGAAGGGACTTTCCTTAGCGTGGAAGGCAAGCTTGGCGATACGAATATGTAGATTTCCTACCAATGTAACCGACTTTGTGTAACCCTAACCCTCTCCAATGTCTATATAAACCGGAGGGTTTTAGTCCGTAGGAGAACATACAGAACAACAATCATACCATATGCTAGCTTCTAGGGTTTAGCCTCTCCGATCTCATGGTAGATCTACTCTTGTACTACCCATATCATCAATATTAATCAAGCAGGACGTAGGGTTTTACCTCCATCAAGAGGGCCCGAACCTGGGTAAAACTTCGTGTCCCTTGCCTCCTGTTACCATCCGGCCTAGACGCACAGTTCGGGACCCCCTACCCGATATCCGTCGGTTTTGACACCGACATTGGTGCTTTCATTGAGAGTTCCTCTGTGTCGTCGCCGTCAGGCTTGATGGCTCCTACGATCATCAATAGTGATGCAGTCCAGGATGAGACCTTCCTCCCCGGATAGATCTTCGTCTTTGGCGGCTTCGCACTGCGGGCCAATTCACTTGGCCATCTGGAGCAGATCGAAAGCTATGCCCCTGGCTGTCAGGTCAGATTTGGAAGTTTAAACTACATGGCTGACATCCGCGGGAACTTGATCTTCGACGGATTTGAGCCACTGCCGAGCGCACCGCACTGTCACGACGAGCATGATCTAGCTCTGCCACCGAACAGTGCCCTGGAGGCCACACCCGCATCGGCTTCGACCCTTAATTCGGAGCCAACTGCGCCGATCGAGGATGGGTGGTTGGACGCCGCCTCGGGGCTGCAATCCCAACGGCGATCGAGCCGAACGCCAGCCCCGCACTCCGCGAGACTCATGACTCCAAGGAGCCGGACTCCTCTCCATACTCCGAACCCTCCACGCCCCTGCCGATCGAATTCGATTGGGCGTTGATCATGGAGTTTACTATCGCGGACATCTTTCAGCACTCGCCTTTCGGCGATATTCTGAAGACACTAAAGTCTCTCTCTTTACTAGGAGAGCCCTGGCCGGACTATGGTCGGCAAGGTTGGGATACGGACGATGAAGAAATTCAAAGCCCACCCACCACCCACTTTGTAGCCACTGTCGACGATTTAACCGACATGCTCGACTTCGACTCCGAAGACATCGATGGTATGGACGCCGATGAAGGAGACGATGAAGAACCAACGCCTATTGGGCCCCGGAAAGCCACCCCGTCATATGACGTATACATGGTGGACGCACCAAAAGATGACGACGAGGAGTGGAAGGACGCACCGAAGGCTCGTTCCCTCGCGAAGCAGTCAAAGCGGCGACGCAAGCGCTGCCCCAAACCCCGCCTCGACAGAAATAACGATCACACAGACCCAGCGCTGGAGCAGGGCGAACCGCTGCCGGACAACAGCAATCCAGATAATCAAACCGAACAAACAAATTCTATCAAGGATAATGGTCCGGACGACATTACGCCGGACAGGCACCCGGAGCAGCAGAATGCCCGTAAAAGGCTTGTTGCCACCGCGAGGAGTCTTACAAAGCAGAAGCAAAGGCCCAAGGTTGCGCAAGACACACTTCAAATCAGATGGAGTAAAATACTCAACACAGCAGCGAGGTACGGCGACAATCGCCCCTCCAAGAGCTACCACTACTAGGGAAAAGCCTATACACAGAATTTTACCAGTAGCGCTGTACAAAATCAAGCGCTGTTGCTACTTAGTAGCAGCGCGCGTAAATAAACCGCGCTACTACTATGACTTTAGCAATAGCGCGTACTAGCGAAAAGCGTTGCTGCTACGTTTGAACTAGGCGCACATGGCTAGCCCAACCAAGCAGTAGCGCGTATAATGGCCCAGCGCTACTGCTAATCTCCTTAGCTGCAGCGCGCTTACGTGTAAAGCGCTGCTGCTAACGGAAATAAAATAAAGTGAAAAAGGGGGAAAAGGAGAAAGTAATAGCAGTAGCGGGTTTCAGTAAACGCGCTATAGCTAACTTAGCTATAGCGCATTTCCGGAAATGCGCTACCGTTACGTTTCACTTAAACAGCGGTTTCCCCCCACCCCGCCCCCCCCCCCCCCCCCGGCCACCAATTCTTCCCCAAATCGTCCCTCGCCCTCGCCGCCATCTCCTCACCGCCGCCGCCCGAGGCCGCCCTCAGCCTCACCGCCGCCGCCCGAGGCCGCCCTCAGCCTCACAGCCGCCGCCCAAGGCCGCCCTCCACATCACAGTCGGCGCCCTCCACCTCACCGCCGCCCGAGCCCGCCCAGGACCGCCCTTGCCCGTGCCCGAGCCCGCCCTCTCCGCCCCTGCCTCCATCACCGAGCACCTCCCCACCACCGTCTCTCCCCTCTCTGTAAGTCCCCCACCCCTCCCACTCACTCATCTCTCTCTATATTTTAGAGAAAAAATTAGATGTTAATTAGATGTTTTTCAGTTAGGGCACTAGAGTTTTGCTAGGTTAATTAGGTTAGTAGTGCTGCTAGTAGTATTGTTACAGTAGGTTAATTAGGTGATGTTAAATGAAAAACCTAAATGAATGAAATTAGTAGTTAACTGAATTTTTTTTCCTTTCATCATTATAGAGCACTAAAGTTAACTGAATTTTTTTCTATTTGTAGTTAAATGAATTTTCTTCTACACTTTGTTTTTGAATTAGCTTGCGAAATTTGGACATGTGGTTGCTCGTGTATATTTGGACACTGTTTGCAGGGAATGATGCTTAGTGGCCTATGTTTTGCTGGAATGTTGATTCATTTCTTTTCCGGCAAATTTCTGGTTCTCGATTTGTCCACTTTTTAGCAAAGGTCATGCCGAAATTTTCCGTGAATTTCGGCATGACTTGTGCTACAAACTAGGACATATCGAGTGCCCGTGATTTGCCGCACCAGGAAGGAGTCAACATTCCTGCAAAACAATAGGCCTTTTTTATGTCATTATTCATTTTATTAGGTCTAGAATTAATTGACTAGATTTAATCATAGGAAACATGCCTAGCAACGATGAAGGATAGGGTTCTGGTGATTGCGATGACGCCTACCGGGCGGCAGACAATTTTTTTAGCCTTACCGATGATCAACCGATGTTATTGTTGGGCCCACCGGTGGCATCGGGGACTGAGACCGACACGCAGACCGGTGCTGACACTGAGACCGGCGCTCAGACTCAGACCGGCATCGAGACCGGCGCTGAGACTGAGACCGGCGCTGCCTCGGGGTGCGGAGCCGGTGTAGAACCGAAAGCAAAGAGGCAACGGGTTCCTAACAAACTCAGGACTACTAGAGTGGTGGTCACGAAGGTGGACGACGACAATTTTGAGACAACAGCGCCCGAGGAAGCGCGTCGATGCTACGGCAATCAAATAGGCTGCATCGTACGGACAACCGCCACCATCAACAATGAGAAACTACAGAAGATAGAAAATATGAGGAGCTCCCTCCTAAAGAAGTTTCACCAGATATTCTTGTTCCCGGGCAGGAATGAGAAGGATTATAAAGATCCAGATGAGGACCCGGCAATGAAGAAGATAAACAAACACGCCATGACCAAGTTTAGCAACGCGTTGGCCGCCTGGAAAAATCGAGTGAAAGCAAGGATCATCGACAAGAAGGAACCCTACACCGAGATTGTAAAGGACAATCTAACAATCACGGAAGATCAGTTTCAAATATTCAAGGAGGCTTGCGAGGCCGAAGATGCCAAAAAAAAGTCTAAGTACATGAAGGGGCTTCAAGAGAGGAACATTGGGAGCCACCACCTCGGAAGCCGTGGTTACGGCGGAAATAGGTCCAAATGGGCCAAGGAGGATGCGGAAGCCGCGAGTCTGGGCATCCCAGACCCCTTGGCAGAGTTCACCGTCCCGCAGGAGCGTGATGTCCTCAGGGCCCGACACCGTTGGGACCCAGTGAAAAAGGTTTACGAGACAACACCGGTCATTACGGAGTTCATGAGACTGCTAGTAATTTTAGTTTCTGATCAATTCGACTGCACACGTTAGTCAAATTTGTAAACGATCGTTGTGCCTTTTGCAGAGAGAGCAGCACAGGATTGCGGCCGAAAGCGACTCGCCGTCTGAGGCATTGGCGAGGCCCAAGTGGGACACTCCATTCAACCGGGCGTTGAACATACTGAAACAACAACCGGTGGATACTCGACCGTCGTATGGACGCGTGCACGGTGTCGGAGACGGCGCCACGTGGAAGAAGTACTACCGTGAGACCACGGAGGAGAGAAAGGAAAGACGGAGATTAAATGAAGAAAACATCGACAAGAGGGTTGAGATTGCGGTTGAGAAGAAATCAACTGAGACAGTCGCAACAGCGGTAGCTGTCGCAAAACAGGTGGCTTTAGATATTTCTACTACCTTGGTTCCGGCCGTTTTCAATTGGACCAGGCAAAATCCAAAAAAAGATGCAGCGGACTTTCCCCTTGCTGACTTCTTGGCGGGGAGCAGCTCGACTAGCATTGCACCAGCACCTGCAGCTGCACCTGCTCCCGCACCGGCTCCCGCACCGGACGTGCTAGGCGGTGCTTCGTCTTTGGCTGGGCTCGACGCCCTCACGGTATCTGTCACACCACCCCCCTTCAATATAAATGTATAATCTCCCGTTTTCGTTGCCTTTTGGATGTCTCAGTCGCAGACTTTTCTTTGCAGGCCGACGAAACCCTGTGCACCATATTGTACACCATCGGCGACCAGAAGGTGGACGTGGGGAAGGCGATGATAATGGAGCCGAAGGAACCATTGTTTCACAGCTGGCCGATCCCCCTGAACGTCTTCAAGGTTTCCGTGGCCAGTGTCAAACCGGGGCACGAGAATTTGCCTCCTCCAGTACTACTGGGGGATGACGACGAGACACCGGGGCGGCTTGGTGATTGTTGCAATGCTGGGTGGTTCCTGTTGTGGCCAAAGAGTCTGCTTCGTCTGGAGGCGGCCGGGAGCACACCCACGAGCACGCAACCTTAGCAAGGTATGAACATCAACACCCCACCTACCCAATTATCGTCGGGTGTTGGGTTGGGTGATAGCGGACGGGGTAAGGAGGAGGCTCCATTAGTCGCTGATGACGTCGCCATGGATGAGGATGAGGACGACGATGGCGCTGCTGAACAGTATGTCTATACTGGCGCCTTTGGGGCCTTCTGCTATGTCCCTGTGCCCTTTGGGCTCAAGAGTGCCCAAGCGACTTATCAACTTGTGTTCAGAATTGTCTTCATAGGCAGATTGGGCGCAATGTTCATGCATATGTGGATGATATCGTGATAGATTCCAGAAAAGAGGAAACATTGATAGATGACATGAGAGAAACATTTGACAACCTCCGGGTTTACAAGATGACACTCAATCCAGACAAATATGTCTTTGGTGTCCCGGCAGGCAAACTCTTTGGCTTTCTGGTGTCAAACAGGGGCATTGAGGCTAATCCGGAAAAAAATTCAGCAATCACATCTTTGGCTAAACCGGCGTGTATCAATGACGTTCAACGTTTGGCCGGCCGGATTGCGGCTTTGATCCGGTTTATCAGTCATCTCGGGGAGAAAGATATCCCTTTATATCAAATGCTAAAGAAACCGGATGACTTTGTCTGGAGCGATGCGGCTGATAAAGCGTTGGAGGATCTGAAGAGGCAGTTAGCTGAACTTCCTGTGCTTGCAGCTCCGATCGATAAAGAGCCTTTACTGCTGTATGTGGCTACTAATGCCAGAGTTGTTAGCGTGGCTATGTTGGGAGCGCAAGGAGGCTGGAAAGGAATATCCGGTTCAACGACTGGTTTATTATATCAGTGAGTTGCTTATTGAATCAAAGCAGAGGTATCCACATTGGTAGAAGCTGGTGTATGGAGTGTTTATGGCAAGCCGGAAGCTCAAACATTATTTTCAGGGTCATCCTATCACAGTGGTTAGTTGAGCCCCTCTGGGAGATATCATTCAAAACAGAGAAGCAATTAGCCGGATTGCCAAGTGGGCTATTGAGCTTGGACCTCACGGGCTCAAATACACATCTCGCACAACGATTAAATCCCAAGCACTCGTGGACTTCATCAATGATTGGACAGAGTTGCAGGCACCAGAGGAAAAGCTAGATAACACGTATTGGACTATTAACTTTGATGGATCCAGACAGTTGGAGGGCTCGGGGGCTGGAGTAATATTAACTTCCCCACGAGGTGACAAGTTTTGCTATGTCCTCCGTTTAATGTTCCCTTGTACTAACAATGCAGCTGAGTATGAGGCCTTACTCCACAGTCTTCGGATGGCTAAGGAGAGATGAACTTAAGCCGGGTTAAGTGCTTCGGTGACTCACACCTGGTGGCTCAACATTTATCTCGCACATGGGATTCTAAGGACCCACTCATGGCTGCATATCGACGAGACGTGGACATAGTGGCTGGTCATTTCAAGGGTTATCAAGTTGACCATATAGATCGGCGAAAGAATGAAGCGGCGGACGCTTTAAGTCGCCTTGGCTCTCAGTGTAAACCGGTCCTGCCAAATGTCTTCCTCGACGTCCTACACAATCTGTCGGTTAAAATACCAACAGAGGAGGAGTTGGCTATTCCTGACCCGGAGGCCCAATTGGTGGCAGCTTTGCATGTTATACCGAATTGGACAATCCCGTACCTGGTTTACATGAACCGGGGCGAGTTACCGGAGGATGAAACCTTGGCCCGCGAGATAATCCGGCGTTCCAAGTCAATGACTATAATCAACGGGGAGTTACATCGTTACAGCGTCACAGGGGCAATTCAGCGTTGTGTCTCACCTCAAGAGGGTTGTGAGATTTTGCGAGAAATCCATGAAGGGGATTGTGGTCACCATGCCAGTTGAAAATCTTTGGTGGCTAAAGCTTTTCGTCACGGTTTCTATTGGTTAACAACTCATGCTGATGCTGAGGATTTAGTCAAGAGGTGCGATGGTTGTCAAAAATTTGCGCGCCGCACTCATATTCCGGCTCAAGAGTTGAGGATGATTCCAATAACTTGGCCATTTGCGACTTGGGGGCTCGATATGGTTGGACCCTTTAAAAGAGCCAAGGACAAAAAGACTCACCTGTTAGTGGCAGTTGACAAGTTTACCAAATGGGTAGAAGCAGAGCTAGTCAGTAAGTGTGATGCGGCCACGGCGGTTTAGTTCATCAAAAAGGTGATATTCCGGTTTGGCTTTCCACACAGTATTATAACTGATAATGGTAATAATCTGTCAAAGGGTGAGATGGAGGAATTTTGCCAACGTGAGCACATCCGGCTTGATGTAGCATCAGTGGCTCACCCCCAATCTAATGGTTAACCAGAAAGGGCAAATCAAGAAATCTTGCGAGGTATTAAACCCCGGCTTATGGTTCCTTTAAAATGGACACCGGGTTGTTGGGTGGAGGAGTTACCTTCTGTGCTATGGACCATTAACACCACACCTAACCGATCTACGGGTTATACTCCTTTCTTTATGTTTATGGAGCACAGGCAGTTCTTCCTAGTGACATCTGTCACGACTCGCTCCATGTGGCAGCTTATGTTGAAGCTGATAATGAGACGGCATGTTAGGACTCACTGGACCTGTTCGATGAGGAGCGTGATCTCGCAGCAGCACGTTCGGCGATTTATCAACAAGATCTCCGACGTTATCACCGCCGCCGGGTTAAGACCAGAACTTTTCAAGAGGGCGATCTGGTGCTCCGACTCATCCAGGATCAGACTGATATGCACAAGTTATCCCCACCTTGGGAAGGACCTTTTGTGGTCAGCAAGAATCTGCACAACGGGTCATACTACCTCATTGATGTTCGAGAGCACAAAGACTCACGTAAATCGGACGAGGAGACCAAGCGGCCGTGGAATATAGCTCTTCTTCGGCCTTACTATACTTGAGCCACAGGCTCTTCTTATGTACATACTTATGACAATGTATATATTATAATAAACCGGAGCCTCAAATAAAGCGGGATCTCTCTTCTTTTTTACATCATGTGTGAGCCTACAAAGAGCTTCTACTGACAAACCGGAGTCTTGTTAAACTGGCCTTTACGGCCGCATGGATATAAACAAAATCACTAGGGGGCTTGGTCATATCTGAACCATAGTTACACCTTTTGATCGGTTTAAAACCAAAAAGGGATATCACTAGGGGGGCTTGGTTGTTTTCACACCATAGTTACACCTCTTGATAGGCTTTAAGACAAAAGGAAATTATGTGGAGCCAAAGAGAATCTGTTGCATTAAGCACAGTTCAAACATAGGTAACCACTAAGCATAGCTCATATATTACCTGGGGGCTCCTTGCTTCTCAAAGAACAGTGAGCTTGAACCCTTGTAATAGGCTATCAAGCTAGGCTTGGAAGCCAGGTGTATTCACCTAAAACCCCAGGTTATCCTGCCTCTTTAAGTAAGCCACTCCGTCTAGGTAAACCTGGTATGACCCATCGAACGTTTGACAAGTCAATCCCATGGACCCTGAACTTGTCAAAGTTAAAACGGTGATTGGTTAAAGATTGAGGTCCATCTTAACAGGCTTTGCAAAATGGTTTAACTCAGCGGCCTGGCAGCCCATGAAAAGCCTCGATTTAGGGCCTGGCAGCCCATGAAAAGCCTTGTATATTTTTTGTCTTTGCGATTTTTTGTGATAAGGGATTGATGAATATTTTTCTGATAAACCGGTGTTCTTTCCAACCCGGCATGCCTTTCAACGCTTAGTTGTCAGTACATGATCAGTTTTAAATCGGTAGTATATTCTTCCGGTCTAGTTTTTGACTACATGTCACCAGTATTATCCAGCTATTATAGCTCAATATGGTTTCTGTATGAACCGGCAAGAGGGCAAGGAGTTGACAATGCTATGGACTGGTGTTCTTCACTTTTACCATACAAAGCAGTTGGTCAGCTAAACGAGGTATGTCACAGATAGTATTTATCTTATCTGGTTTAAATAAATCTTGGATATCCATCCAAGTTATGTATATCTTTTGGGCATCATGACCCGTCTAGTGGTAAACCACTAGGACGCTTTCAAGTTCTTATATGCAGGAACATAAAGTATAACTGAGTATGCATAAATAGATCCCAAAAGTGGAACAAGTTTTCAAAATATCAAGCAACACAAAGCATGCTCGATGGCATGGCAAATAAATGTGTTTCTGTTATCCTATTACAAGAAGCTTCAAAACGACTCCAATTGAATAATTGTTTCAAGCATTGGCACACTGTAGCTGATAAACCGGTTGCCAGTTTAGGATGCTTCATCGGGACGGCTTGATGATTGAGGGTCATCTTGTGCAATCACCTCCTCTTCATCCCTCCCCAGATGCTGGAACTCAACCGTTGACCAATCGATACCAGTTAAAGCTTGAAACACTACCTCTTCATGGAGAAGGCTAGAGGGGTCAATGTCAGCAGCGTAAGAATGCTTACGGATTGGAGGCACAAGTTCTTCAACTTCATGGATGACGGCAGGCTGTCTCTTTCCTTCAGCATCGTAAACCAGTTGCAAATGAGATAAGTCTGTGTCCTCCGCCAGTTTGCTAGCTATTGGCCACATCTCCTTTGTCAGCTTTCAGAGATCATCATTGTTGAAGTCTGAACCGTCCTCCTTCACACCTGGATATCGTTTAATGATATCTGCCGCTTCAAGATCCGGAATCCATGCCTTGGCCCGGATTAGCGCGGTCAGTGCTCCTGCTCTTGCGGCTGCTTTCTTCATTTCTGTAATCCGGGCAGGTAGCATGGCCAGCTTCTCAAGGGTTTCTTTTATCAATGGTGGCGCCAGCTTGTTATATGCTACAGTACAAATAGCACGCTGGGATCCAGAATATAGCTGTTCCATTAAGGTGTATGCCGCTTTAAGCTTCATCCGCATGTCAGACCCCAGATGAGCAATACAGGTGCCTGTCATGGTTTTGTATCAGTAAACTGATCAATGATAAGATCTTATGAAATCGACAAATGACATGAGGAGGTACTTACCAAACACAGCGAACGTCATGGCATCAATCTACCGTTTCAAGCCGGTTAGTTCGTCTACCACTGGCTTCAGGGCTGCTTCTGCGACCTCGGCTTTCCTTGTTAAACTGGCCTTTTCTGTTTCCTTGTCAGCACGTTCCTTGTTGAACATCTCTTTCAACTTCTCCATAGCTGCCAGAGCATTAGTCAGCTCCTCTTTGGCTTTGGAAGCCTCTTCTTGTTGAGACTTTATGTTCTCTTGAAGATCAGCGGTTTCAGCATCCCTCTTGCTCAGCTCGGCCTGCAAAAGGCGAAAATATGTCAACAACGGGATATATATTTTCTAAGTACCAAGCATATAACAAGTTATGCACTTTGTACTAGGGGCTAATGCCTATTTGCTCTATTATCAACAAATCTTTCGCAAGTCTCAAGTACAATGCAAGCATTATCCTTAACACTTGGGGGCTAATGTACATCTGTTCAAAACTGACACATTGATTCAAGACCCGGTTTACCTCGCAAAGCTAAACCGGCCCTTGGGGGCTACACCGATGAAAGCTACATAACTACACTGATAATGTATCGGTTTTGTTTTTACTGAGGACTTGACATACTGAGGATCAGCATGCAAGGATTAAGACATTACAAAGTCCCGGTTTAAGCTTAACATCATAAAACGGCCCTTGGGGGCTACTTGGGCTGATGTTTAGACTTTGGAATCAAGAAATGAAAGGTGATAAAAATACCTCATAGCGTTCCTTCATCAGGTTCACCAAATCGGCTTCATAATCATGGTTTGAGTGTAGACGGTTTAAAAAACTAGAGTGGAGTTCTTCAGCGTTGAGATGAGCATAGCTTGACAAATCAGTGCTCCATTTACCCTTCTCCATGGCAGCACGCTCTTCCTTGGCAGTATGTTTGGCCAAGATTACAAGATGGCCAGGAGAGCTGTGGCCCATGCCAGTAATGATAACATCATCTCCTTGGTCTGCAGTAGTTTTTATGGGTGATGGTGGAGTGTCAGTGGCTCTCACCGGATTAGCCCGGATTGGATCTGCCGGTTCAGTATCAGGCACAGCAGTATCAGCTTCTAGTTGTTCGTCGATATTGTGATCTTGAGGGGTGGCTCATCAAAGGTGGTTTCAGGATGGGGACCCTCCGGTTCACCAGTTCAGTCCGGTTCACCTGTTTGCTCCTGTTCAAGAACCACCTGGTCTTCAGACGGATTGTTCACCCGAGCTTTTTTGCTAGGTCTGGCTTTGGCTCTGCAAACAAAAATAAAAGAGGTAAAAATTAAGCATAGTATTCAAGATATGAAAACATTCGAAGGAAGGGTTTGAGTACTTACCCAGCTACAGTTTTGAGAGGAGGGAGTTGGGTCGCTGTTGACTCGCCAGAGGATGAGGGTGGTGTCACCTGATAATTTTAATCGGACAGATTAAGAGGTTGTCGGAAATAACCTGCCTTAGGATAAGAATTGTCAGAAGTGGGGGAGACCTCAGATCGGTGTTTTCGAACCGGGGTGTCAGGTAAACCGGCCGAAGTGACCTGTTGGCCGCTGTGCCGGGTTGTCCGGCGAGCCTCATGCTACTGCGTCTTCAAAATAAATGTTGGATCCAAGTAAGCAAGAGGATGAGAAAAGCTTACTTTCCGGACCGCTTGACTGGTTTTTTGTGTGGGCATAGAACCTGAACCGGAGGAAAGGGTAATTACCTCTACATCGTCAGCCTGGCTGCCTTCCACGTCCTCCTAATAAGTATCATCGTTAATGAGATGCATGAAAAGGGAGCCAAGTGAATCAGGTTCTACCTCAACTTCCGGTTCATCTGCATCTTCATCAAGTTCCATGTTGATACGTTCAGCTGTTTTCTGCTTTGAGGTTCTCTTGACGGCTTTTGTTTTGGGACGGGATGGCTTTGCCGCTTTATATGCAGGTTTATTCTTCCAGAATGGATCATCACCCTTTTTATAAACAAGCAGAAGAATGTTCACGGGTTGAACAGTATAAAAAAGATATCGAAGATAAAAAGGAAGGACAATACTTACAGCAGGCGGTTTATTTTTTGTGTAGAAGGGGTTCAAGCCGGTTCGGCGGCAGACAGATTCCGATTCATTCAAAATCTTCTTAGCACCTTCAGTGACTTCTTCATCGGTTAACTGAATGTTGATGTGGCGTTGGGGGTCTTCTAATTCACCGGTGTACTCACACATTAAACCGGAGCGGCGGCTTAATGGCAATATGCTCCAAGATATCCAGCAACGCACAAAGTCGACGCCCGATAAACCGTTGGCCATAAAGGCTGGGAGCTTGGCGAGTTGAGGGGCATATGAGGCCCGTTCCGCAGCACTTAAACGTTGCGGCAATGGATGAGTGTTGGAAAGCTGGTGGGCACGATAGCCTGGCAGAGGGTTCTCATCTTTAGGGGAGGTATCCTTACAGTAGAACCAAGTTTGGTTCCAATCCTTGGGGTGACTGTGCAGCTTGACATGAGGGAACTCAACCTCTTTCCATTTTTAAATAGAGACGCCACCAAGTTCAGTGTTGGGACCATCTACAAATTCTGTGCGCTGGTTCAGATGAAAAAAATCCCGGAACAACTCAGCAGTTGATTCTTCTTGTAAGTACACTTCACAGAAGACTTGGAAGTTGCATATATTGGACACCGAGTTGGGTCCAATATCTTGAGGGTGGAGCTGGAAACTGGCAAGAACATCTCGGAAAAACTTCGACTTGGGCGGTTTGAAACCACGGCCTATGTGGTCAACAAAAACCACTACCTCACCCTGCTTCGGGGTAGGAGGATTCTCTATTCCTGGAACTCGCCACCAAATCTCAGTCTTTTTGGGCAAAGTACCAATATTGACCATTATGTTCAACTGTTCTTCGGTAACCCGGGAAGGAGCCCAGTTGCAAGCATAAAACTGTTTGGCCATTGCAAACAAAAAGCTGAAAGGAAATACTGGTTTACAAATCATTCATGGTGATACATAAGATGCGACGGAACAAAGACATACAAGTATGTAAAATTGTGCAAACCGGAGGCTGACACTATAATGAATGACAAGGCAATATCAGAACAAAGGAATGCACATACTGTTAAACCAGAGTATAACAACGGAGGTAAAAGGTTTGTTCGATTAACCAAAGGGCTAATGGCATATGATAGATTGCTTTTACAAAGGTAAACCACATATGTGGTAAAGAGGATACAGATCTAAGGTAAAAATGACTAAGTAAGGTGAAACAGGTTCCACAAGGGGACATAGAAATTTTGGATCTACCGAAAGACAGGAAAGCAAAAATATTTTGACCTAAAAAGGGTTGGACCCAAAGCAGTTCGTAAAGGTTCAGATCAGATTTATGCGCACAAAGGGTTTGTTGTGGTAGCAGAAGATAAGCCATTACGCGGAATATATCAAGCTTGAGGTTTTCTATCCATAGACTTAGGAGGAACATGGAAGAGCAACACCGGAGCCCTAATGAACTTCGATGAACTGCGAAGAACGAGGAAACCCTAGACAGATCTACAAAGGGGGAAAGGAAAGGACTTACAGCGACTAATTGAAGCAACAGAGAAACGCCATAGCTCTGTGGTGCAACCAGGGTAATGCAGCAGCCAATGGAGAGGTGGAAGCGAGGCTCGGCGACGGCGGTGACGCTCGGGTGCAGAGACGTCGCAAGGAGGAAGAAGAAGAAGCGAAAGAGGCGAAGGGGAAAAAAGAGAATGACCTTTGGGCCTATTTATAAGGTGAACAGATAAGCGACATGTGCGTAAATCGAGGAGATGGAAATGGATAGTTAATAAGGATGTCGCCTCGAGGGTTGGATATTTATTAATGAAGGGTATCTTCGGCTTCAACGGTTAGATGATGTCATAACGATTTACTGTGGATTTAAAGGACGACGTCATGGCGGTTTACCAGATTTATACGAAGGTGCCAGGGCAAGAATTTTTCTAAGTATTGAAGATTGATATGAACATGTTCAAATCAATCTGGGGCCTAATGTTGGGGATATGATTACTGGAGGTAAACCGGCTAGGAGTGGCCGGGTTAGCTCCATGAGGATAGAAGCCCATGAAGACGTGAAGGTGGTGGCGCTTTACGAAAGCCCAAGGCCCAAAGGCGAGTTAAAGCCTGTAGATGTAAACCGACTCTGTCATGTAACTTGTATTGTAAGTTAGAGGAATAGAGACTGAGCCGGAAACATCTATGATCTGGCCTCGGGACTCTGTAGACCGGCGGGCGTCAACCTATGTATAAAAAGGGATGACCCAGCAGCGGTTTAGGGACAACAGACAACAATTCGAGAGCCAGGCAAGCGGATTCGCTCCCTGGTCATCGAAACCCTAGCAATACCAATCACAACTAGACGTAGGCTTTTACCTTCATCGAAGGGGCCGAACTAGTATAAAACCCCTCGTGTCCCCTTTTCCGGTTTAACCCCTTTAAGCTAACCCGTAGCGATGGCTCCACGACTAAGTCCTTTCATGAGGACATCTGCCGTGACAAACCCACGACACATAGTATAAAACTTCTGATGAAATTCCAATTTCAATCGACTGTAGTTCCATGATCCCATATCATCACATAGCCCAAACCATGTCAATGCCTCTCCCTTAAAAGATAAAGGGAAGATCTTCTTCTTGATAACATCCTCGGGCATACCTGCAAGCTTAAATAATCAACAAACTTCATCCTCATAGATTAGGTGCAAATTGGGATGTAATGTTCCTTCACCCGTGAAAGGATTAGCTAGCAGTTTCTCTATCATACCCGAAGGAATTTCAAAGTAAACATTTTCAGTAGGTTCAGTAGGTTGAGGAGCAACTCTTTTCTCTACTGGTCGGGGTGAAGATACCCCAAACAAGCCCCTCAAAGGATTATATTCCATAGTAACAAGTGACAGTAAATTTCAGCACACTATATAAATTTTTCCTTACCAAATTCCACCTACCAAAGGTACTTCACACCCCCGCAATGGCGCCAGAAAAGAGTCTTGATGACCCACAAGTGTAGGGGATCTATCGTAGCCTTTTCGATAAGTAAGAGTGTCGAACCCAACGAGGAGCAGAAGGAAATGATAAGCGGTTTTCAGCAAGGTATTTTCTGCAAGCACTCAAATTATCGGTAACAGATAGTTTTGTGATAAAGTAATTGGTAACGGGTAACAATTAATAAAAGTAAATAAGGTGTAGCAAGATGGCCCAATCCTTTTTGTAGCAAAGTACAAGCCTGGACTAACTCTTATACAAAGGAAAATGCTCCCGACGACACATGGGAATTATCGTCAAGCTAGTTTTCGTCACGTTCATATGATTCACGTTCGGTACTTTGATAATTTGATATGTGGGAGGACAGGTGCTTGGGTACTGTCCTTCCTTGGACAAGCATCCCACTTATAATTAAACCCTATTGCAAGCATCCACAACTACAACAAAAGTATTAAGGTAAACCTAGCCATAGCATGAAACATATGGATCCAAATCAGCCCCTTACGAAGCAACGCATAAACTAGGGTTTAAGCTTATGTCACTCTAGCAACACATCATCTACTTATTGCTTCCCAAAGCCTTCCTCTAGGCCCAAACAATGGTGAAACTTCATGTAGTCGACGTTCACATGACACCACTAGAGGAGAGACAACATACATCTCATCAAAATATCGAACGAATACCAAATTCACAAGACTACTTATAGCAAGACTTCTCCCATGTCCTCAGGAACAAACGTAAATACTCACAAATCATATTCATGTTCATAATTAAAGGGGTATTAATATGCATAATGGATCTAAACATATGATCTTCCACCGAATAAACTAACTAGCATCAACTACAAGGAGTACTCAACACTACTAGCAACCCACAGGTACCAATCTGAGGCTTTGGGACGGAGATTGGATACAAGAGATTAACTAGGTTTGAGATGAGATGGTGCTGGGGAAGATGTTGATGGAGATTGACCCCCTCCCGACGAGAGGATCGATGGTGATGACGATGGTGATGATTTGCCCCTCCCGGAGGGAAGTTTCCCGGTAGAACAGCTCCGCCGGAGTCCTAGATTTGTTCCGCCAAGGTTCCACCTCGTGGCGGCGGAGTTTCGTCCCGAAAGCTTGCTTATGATTTTTTCCTCGATGAAAGACTCCATATAGCCAAAGATGGGCATCAGACGGATACCAGGGGGCCCACGAGGAAGGGGGTGCGCCCAGGGGGGTAGGGCGCGCCCCCACCCTCGTGGACGGTGGGTGGCCCCCCTCTGGTACTTCTTTCGCCCAATATTTTTTATATATTCTGAAACGTGCTCCCGTGAAGTTTCAGGACTTTTGGAGATGTGCAGAATATGTCTCTAATAGTTGCTCCTTTTCCAGCCCAGAATTCCAGCTGCCGGCATTCCCCCTCTTCGTGTAAACCTTGTAAAATAAGAGAGAACTAGCAGGGTCACCCACGCATTTGCGCGGCTAGAATTTTTTAGTTTACAATGTCATATATTAGAAGCTATATATTTCTTTGTAAATATCTTCTATATTTTATAATAAACATTGTATACTATCATATGTTTTTAAACTATGTATTTACCTCATTTAGGGCATTCATAATATGTGTTAAAACTAACAAAGATTTTTTGCTCATAATGAATAGTATAGAACAATTACGTGTAAATATGTACATGTATTTGCATTGCTGATGCCTTTGTCTGGCTACATTAGCTAAGTATATAGTTGTTATTTTACTGGGCAAATTTTAATGCTACTTCAAACTTTTGTTTTTTTCTTCCTTGAAAAACTTGCTATACGATGTGAAGTATGTAGCCATTCCAAATATAGTTTTATGAAATGTCTAGTTGTTT
This sequence comes from Triticum urartu, assembly GCF_056163025.1. Taxonomy (NCBI): domain Eukaryota; kingdom Viridiplantae; phylum Streptophyta; class Magnoliopsida; order Poales; family Poaceae; genus Triticum; species Triticum urartu. The sequence goes on along the minus strand of NC_141879.1, from coordinate 709,239,957 downwards.
TGATATTTTTGAATTAAATCTCTCTCTCTCTCTCTTTCTTTCTCTCCCTCTCTCTCTCTTCTCTCTTTCTCTCTCTCTCTCTCTCTCTCACACACACACACACGTCCCTTTGATTGAGCAGTTCTAAAATGGCCCCTTTGATTAGCCTCCCTAAAAAATATCTCATCCGCAAGTACCATGGATTGGTGGCTCTCTATTTAGCCTCCCGGCTAACTTTCTTTATTAATCCAATGTCACCTCCATAAATTACTACATTAAACCCCTAAGCTTCACATGTGATAACACCAGTTCGTCCACCTGATACATGGCCTCCTCCATGCTCTGGACGGGTTAAACTTAATACTGATGGCTCCTTCCTTGATGGCTCTGCTAGAGCGGGTATGGTCAGTGGCGGAGCTACGTTGGGGCTAACCCGTGCTCTGGCCCGCCCTGCCTAGCTGAAACACTGCCTAAATAGCTTGCCAAGTGGCGTGACCCATCTCTTTTCTATGCTTTCTTCTTCAGGCTGGCCCTCCCAAGGAATCCACTGTAGCTCCGCCAGTGGGTATGGTGCTTAGAGACGACATGGGAAACATCATTTTCTCGGCGTGTAGACAATTGTTCTCAAGCAGAGATGCTCTTGAAGCGGAGTTGTGTGCATGTATGGAAGGACTCTCCTTTTCTCTGCAAAGAAGTGATGTCCCGATATCCATTGAGATGGACTAAGCTTGTTCGGGCTAGGTGGATAGAGCAGTTTACTCTTCGTTAGTTACATAAATTAGACATCGTTTGGGTCTCCATGAATCTTGTATTACTCACATTTCTCTTTCCCAGAATAGGGTTAGCTACAGTTTAGCAAAATTTGCTCACACCGAAGGAAGAACCATGACATGGCTAGCTTCGGGTCCTAAGGAAACTGTCCAGCTAGCTGCTGATGATTTTAAGTTTTTTAGTTGAGTAATATAAGTTCTCACCCGCAAAAAAAAACTAAGCTTGACAATTAGGTTTTTTACTACACATTGCATTTTCCAGTTTTCGAACTAAAGTTGTTATGGCTTGGAGGTAATTACTGTATGCTTGAGTATGTATCCCATGTCAATCTTAAGGGGGAGTTAGCTATATATGCTCTGAAACATTGCATCATCTTCAGCATAGTGTGATTAGTGCATAACTCTCACCAGGCTGATTTAGTAAAGAAAATCATTCTTAAATGTCGTATGGCCAGTTTTTGCTCCCCTGAATTTATTGTAAACATTCGTCCACACGAAACGATATTGTCACCCTTACCAAATTGATATTGTGAAACTAATACTTTAGATCTTTACAAAAATGTAAATAATGTTTATTAAAAATGGAAAGGTTTGGTACACTAAATTTGTTCGTATCTATAATACCTAAATAGCTCATCCCCACTAACGTATTTCTCTTGACATGCGGCCTACCCACCTCATCTCAACATGCAGCTATTCCATCTCAGCACTCACGCCACATCAGCAGATTTTTGAATCGCGCACGCATGTTTGTTCGGTGCAAGCGAGGTGCGTCCGTTGATATTACAGGGAAGGTGAATTTTGGTGCGCGTGAGACCAGCCAGTAATGCCAAACAGCACGCAGCCAATTTCATCCAAGCGCATGCATGTCCATTAAACCAATGCATGTAGTTAATGAATTGGGTCATGCCTTGGTCTTGGTACTTTTAGGCCATCCGTCTGTTCCCTTCCTAACATTAACTAGACCATGATGGCGCGCGTTGCTGCGCCCGCCAATTTTATGATAGAGTGATGAAATATCATGTAATTTTTTTAAATATAAAATATAGAAATTAAACTTGCATGAACTAACCCGTATATTAGACAATGGTAAAAAATGTAATATTGCGATTGTCTCGGGAAATAGAATTAGTCAAGTGATTGCTCTACCTTTTAAATGAATAGTGTCTATGAAAGATATCTTGGAAACAAAAACATGAATAAGTAACATAGGTTTAGAGAACATACATGATAGTCAATAGCATAATTGGTAAGATAAATTAACTGGGCAATCTTTTCTGCTTAATTAATCGATGAGACAAATCTTTTATCGTTTTTTAGAAAATAGTGTCACTTCCCCTAAACAAGAATTAGCGATGCTTGATTCCCATATTGGTAGACCTTCTCATTGTTGCCACGCGCACGTGAGGGAGTTAGGCAGTGGGGCGTCAATGTTGTGTGGCGCTGCGACGCCAACACGAGCAACAATTTTTATTTAAAACCACCGTCTATTGCAAAATGTTTTGGGGAATCTATACCTACTAATAAAAGAAATAGGTATTCTTAGTCCGCCATGCTATTTTATGGAAAAAAGACCTGATGTTTCTGACATTAAACCGGTGATACATATCAAATGTTTTTAAAAATACTCATATCTTCTAAACCATAACTCCAAAGTTAACATATTATATATGGAATTTAATTAGAAAAATATATAGAATCGAAATATGATGTTATTTTACCTATTAACTATTTAAAAAATACTATCTAGGATGCAATCTTAATCAACAGTGCATTATCCGTCTTTCTTTCATATTGGTACTGATCCGGATTGTGGATGGACATCTTAGTAAAATCGGGATTGGAGACAAAATTGAAGATCACTTGCCTGTTTCTTTGTACATATTAAATTTACATGCAAGCCGTGTTTAAATAAAATGCATGTGGAATCTTGAAGTTGCGCTTTTGTAGGGAAAGGCCATCTTTGTTTGGACCATAGCTACAAATACTCAGATTATAGACTACTTTTTTTGGAAATTAAGAGCGTGTGGTATTCTTTCTCGCGTTGCAACGCACGGGCCCTTTTGCTAGTTTTAATTAAAGTTCATGTTACTTTCGGTTAAAATATCCAAACAGATGGTTGTACACCGTACGTGCTATCTTTGCTTGGATGATTTTTTTGGCGGGGAATTTTTCCTAGGATGATAGGAGTGTGTACATGTGAATCAATCAAGAATGTGTAGCTATCTGATTGTCACCGACAATAATCCTAAATTTTCTTCTAGGTATGAGACTGGTCCGATACACATATGTCGTATGTGTCTGGCACCACGTCCTAATTTTCATTGCTGGTATGGGACAGCTAATGCAAGACCTCAATTCCCTAAGTGCATGATGTACGTCGTAACTTCTTTACACCTGGTTTGTATGTAGATGGGCCGCCCATCGTTGTTGACCATCTATTGAGTGCATTGCAGGCATCATTGGCGCTGGCACGCCGTACTACATGGACTGACCAAGTAACATCCCGTTCTACCCAGTCTTGTCTGTGGTCATGGAGGCTGAGGAAGCGCCTGATTGCCCGAGGAAAACTCTCTGGTGCATCCCGCGGACACGTGTTGCCGACAACCAAGCCAGGTCTTCGTGGTTGCAACAATAATCTCGTGTGCCAGTGCAATCCATGTAATTGATTGCGCAGCCATGCCGGACAACCTGGCTGGGTCTTTGTGGTAGCGACCATGACATCGACGGCTTCCGGGATCGGTCGCGTCATCAGTAAATTTCCTGCCGTCCTGCCATCCCAGATATCTGTAGTGCCTAATTTCTCAACAAAGGAGCATGCCGCCGAGCACTCTCCACGTCATAGATCTCGCATCATGTGTGTGTGTAGACACACACACACACGTGCAACATGAGATACTTTTTTTGAAGGACAACTGGACTTTCTTCACGGACAAAGAGGAGGCTAGACTTTCCATTATATTTCTTTTAGATTTATTGGCTTATGCGTGTTTGCTTTTCCCCACGGAAAGACCAGCCTGTATGTTTCCTTTTTCATCACGCGTACATGGAGGAAATTGATTATTTGTTATTAAGTTCGTCGGACTTTGATTATAACTACAAAGTTCATTTTTTCTTGACAAAACATGGCTAGGGACTAGTTTGTGAGAGAAGATTAGTGCTAGAGAAAAATAAGAAGATCCCACACGTCGTATACATGTACGAGTACAAGGTTGGTGATCGGCCCATAACTATCGACATCGCTCCACGCCTTCATCTATACCTAGCCGTCGCAACTCATCAGGCAGCGCCGCCGCCTCCTCAACCCTAGGCGACGAAGTCATCGTCCGATGCGCCGGCCGCCGGCAAGTCAGCCCCCAGCAGATCCTCATGTTCAGGCGAACATCCGGCTAGCCGCTCACAATTTTTCTACGTTGTTTCTAATATCTCCATGTAAGTACTCAATCGTACTAGGCAGTATATGCCGCTAGCCCCTCACAAGTCCGTCTAGTACTTATAGTATGCTAATCTTTCCATGTACTTTGTAGTACTCGTAATCATAGGTCTGGCTAAGCCGCTCACAAATACGTAGCAATATGCTAGCATGATGATCTAATCTGCTTAGAGTATTTTGCTATAGTCTTGATGCAACGTAGTCTATATCTAGGAATCTAATTTGGTCAGAATATTTTACGTACTATTGTTTGGATGCAACGTAGTTCATAGCAGTTTATTCGTCCAGCAAGTAATTAATTGAAGGATTTGGTTTCATACAACTTCGTCTTTACGCATGCATGCATCATGGTCATGGAACTAATTATTGCTTGCTGTCATCGCTAGCTCGTTTGATTATTCTGTACAATGCAAATCGCTGCTCATGAGACATAACATGCTTCTTCCAGTCTATCGTACGCCAACTGCCAGATTACATGGCAAATCTAGATGTTGTTGTGTACGCTTGCTACCAGTCGGCATTGTTGGCCAGCGATCAGTTCGATCTTTTGTTTACTATAGTCGTAGCATGTCAATTGTCAAAAGTAAAAAAAAAATGAAAATCGTTGCAGGTAAAATAGGATCGTAGCATCTAGCACTGGGCACCACGCTTTTTTTATGTCTTGGAACGATGGATCAGTATCTGTTCTGTGTGTAGCGATCGATGTGTATACGACCTGTGTACACATGGGATCTTTTCATTTTCCCCTAGCACTAATCATCTCTTACGCTCTAGTCCCTGGTTAACGTTTTGTCAAGAGAAAATGAACTTTGTAGTTATAATCAAATTCCAACGAACTTAATAATAAATAGTCAGTTCTCTCCGCGTACATGACATTGCACGTACGTGCAACGTGAGATTTTTTTTTTTAAAGGAGAGCTAGCGGGCCTTTTTTCTTTGCAAGTACGTGCAACGTGAGACTTTTCTTTTTGAGGGAGAGCTAGCGGGCCTTTATTTTCTTATAGGTAGGGAGGACCTAGAGTTTCCTTTTTATTTTCTTGTAGGTTTACGTGGCATGATCTATATCTGATTGTTTATCTTAGGGAGAGCTAGCGGGCCTTTATTTTCTTAGGTAGAGAGGACCTAGAGTTTCCTTTTTATTTCCTTGTAGGTTTACGTGGCATGATCTACATCTGATTGTTTTCCTTAAGTTAACGTGTGATTGTTTTGGACAACTTTTTTTTTAAATAGAGAAGGCATATGAGACTTTTTTTTTGAAATGTAAGGCATATGAGACTTGGAGATATGTACGTGACGTGCCAAACTGTTCCACATGACTTTCTTTCTATGTAACATTGCATCTTTTAAATCTTAACCGTTAATATCTAAAATTGATGGTCGAGATAATATAATCTATGTGGGCGATCGTGATGGCTTGTTTGCCTCTTGTAATAACAACCCATAATGCAATAAATATCAATATAGAAGTATGATGCAAAATTGACGTATCGGCAGAGCTGAGGGGAATTTGGACTTCGTGGCTAACACTGGCGCGCGGAATTATAACCCGGCCCAACGGCGCAAAGGAAGGCTGGCTCAGGCTGAAGGATGAAAAATCAACCGCGAAGCATTGTTGAATCAGCCGTGTCCGAAGCACAGATCACGTGAGAAGTCGTCCTCTCATATGGAAGGATTGCATCATCATGAAAAAATTCAAGAATTCCCATTTTTTCCGGGATAATCATGGGCCGGGTTGCGGCTCAGGTTCCAGCTCTCATGGTACGGGTTACGGTGGTGGACGTTCTAGCTCTGGTTTTCAAGGCCAAGGTAATCAGGGTGGTTACAACCAACAGAGCAATCAGGGGAATCAGCAGCCGCAATCTGGCTATTAGAGTAACCCGAAGCAGTTGAATAGTGGGCAGTACCACGTTTTCACCACAAGTTTATGCAAGCGGGATCATAAGCTCCATCAGAGGGCAGTGAACGTTGTTGAGCCGGCGGTTCCTTGTTAATTGCGATGGTCTGAACAGCCCATTTTGTGTAGTCGCGAGGATCACCCGCCCCGGGTGGATAATCCGGGTCACTTGGCGTTGGTGGTGGCGCCTCAAGTTGGAGGATACAAATTCACCAAGGTGCTCATGGATGGAGGCAGCAGCATTAATATCCTTTACTATGAAACTTTTCGTCGCATGGGGTTGACTGACAAAAATTTTAAGCCGTCGAGTACTGTTTTTCACGGTGTGGTGGCTGGTAAATCGGCATATCCGATTGGTCAAATATCTTTGGAGGTTGCTTTTGGAGATGATTATGATTCCAGATACGAGACATTGACCTTTGAAGTGGTTAAAATCAAGAGCCCTTATCATGCTCTGGTTGGGCGGCCGGCTTATACTAAGTTCATGGCAAGGCCTTGTTATGTTTATTTGCAGCTGAAGATGTCGGGTCTCAAGGGCACTATAACAGTACATGGGAGTTGCAAGGTAGCCTTGGAGTGTGAAGAAGGCGATGCTGCTTATGCTGAGTCTATTTGTGCGACAGAGGAATTGAAGTTTTACAAGGATAATGTCGACCCGGCGGATATGACATCTTTAAAAAAACCAACTATAGAGCATGACCCTTTCTTGAAGTTTAAGTCGGCAAATGACACCAAGTTGGTTGACTTTGTTCCTGACGACTCATCCAAGCAGTTCAGTATCAGTGCTAATTTGGATTCGAAATAGGAAAGTGCGCTCATCGAGTTCATCCGTGAGAACCGGGACATCATTGCATGGAAACCTTCTGACAAGCCAGGTGTACCGAGGGAACTCACTGAGCACACTCTTAATATTGATCCAAAGTTTAAACCAGTCAAGCAATTCCTTCGCTATTTCAATGAAGAAAGGTGTAAGGCTATTGGTGAGGAGGTCGCTCGACTCTTGGCGGCAGGATTCATTGTCGAAGTTTTTCATCCTGAGTGGTGGCTAACCCGGTGTTAGTACAAGAAGAATGGCACTTGGCGTATGTGTGTGGATTATACAGATTTAAACAAAGCTTGCCCGGCTGATCCTTTTGCTCTCCCTCGTATTGATCAGATTATTGATGCTACGGCAGGTTGTGAGCGTTTGAGTTTTTTGTATGCTTATTCTGGTTATCATCATATCAAGATGGCAGTTAAGGACCAGGAGAAGACAACTTTCATCACTCCGTTTGGAGCCTTCTGCTATGTGTCCATGCCTTTTGGGCTCAAGAGCGCCCAAGCGACTTACCAGCGATGTGTGCAGAATTGTCTTCATGATCAGATTGGGCACAATGTTCATGCCTATGTGGATGATATTGTGGTGAAGTCCAGGAAGAAGGAGACCCTGATTGATGATTTGAAGGAAACCTTTGACAATCTTCGGGTCTACAAGATAATTATTAACCCGGCCAAGTGTGTTTTTGGTGTACCAGCTGGTAAGCTTTTAGGTTTTCTGGTTTCAGAACGCAGTATAGAAGCTAACCCAGAGAAGATAAAGGCTATCACCTCTCTGGCTAAGCTGGCGTGTATCAATGATGTCCAGCGTCTGGCGGGTCGTATTGCGGCCCTAAGCCGGTTCATCAGCCGATTGGGTGAGAAGGCTATTCCTCTTTACCAGATGATGAAGAAGACATATCACTTTGTTTGGAGTGATGCTTCTAATCAAGCGTTTGAGGACTTGAAGAAACAGTTGGCTAAACCGCCCGTTCTTGCTGCTCCCATTGATAAGGAGCTTTTGCTGTTATATGTGGCTGCCAATAGACGAGCTGTCAGTGTAGCCATTGTGGTGGAAAGGAAGGAAGCATGCAAATAATACCCGGTTCAACAGCCGGTTTACTACATCAGTGAGGTCCTTATTGATTCCAAACAGAGGTATCCGCATTGGCAGAAGCTTGTATATGGGGTTTTTATGGCTAGCCAGAAGCTTAAGTAGTATTTTCTGGCTCATCCTCTCACTGTGGTTAGTTCTGCCCCTTTAGGGGATATCATTCAAAACAGGGAAGCCACAGGTCGGGTAGCCAAATGGGCCATTGAGCTTGGACCTCACGGTTTAAAATATGTGCCTCGTATAGCCATCAAGTCTCAAGCACTTGTCGACTTTATCAATGATTGGACAGAGTTGCAGATGCCTGAGGAGAAGCCGAATAACACATATTGGACAATTCACTTTGATGGGTCCAGGCAGTTGGAAGGCTCGTGGGCTGGAGTTGTATTGACTTCCCCACGAGGTGATAAATTTTCTTGTGTTCTCCGACCGATGTTCCCTTGTACTAACAATGCAGCTGAGTATGAGGCCTTGCTCCATGGTCTTCGGATGGCTAAGGAGATGAACTTAAGCCGGGTGAGGTGCTTCGGCGACTCAGATCTGGTGGCTCAACAAGTTTCTGGCACTTGGGATTCCAAGGATCCACTCATGGTGGCTTACCATCGAGAGGTTGATGTTATTGCGGGTCACTTCAAGGGTTATAAAGTTGAACATGTTGATCGCAGAAAAAATGAGGCGGTTGATGCTTTAAGCCGGTTAAGGACTCAGCGTAAGCCGGTGCCACCTAACACTTTCCTGGATATTCTGCATAACCCTTGTGTCAAATTGCCTACAGAGGAGGATCTTGCTATTCCTGACCCGGCAACGCGACTGGTGGTGGCTCTTCATGCTATTCCTGATTGGATAGTTTCGTATTTGGCTTATATGACCCGAGGCGAGTTACCTAAGGATGAAACTTTGGCCAGGCAGATAACCCAGCGGTCTAAGTCAATGACTATTGTCAATGGAGAGTTGCATCATCGCAGTGTTACTGGGACATTTCAGCATTGTGTTTCTCCTAAAGAAGCCTGTGAAATTCGGCGAGAGATTCATGAAGGAGATTGCGATCATCATGTTGGCTCTAAATCTCTTGTAGCCAAGGCTTTCCGTCACGAGTTTTATTGGCTGACGGCTCACGCTGACGCTGAAGATCTAGTCAGTAAGAAGTTTTCACGCCGAGCCCATGTGCCGGCTCAAGAATTGAGGATGGTTCCAATTACTTGGCCGTTTGCAGTCTGGGGGCTTGATATGGTTGGACCTTTCAAAAGGTCCAAAGATAAAAAGACACACCTCCTGGTGGCGGTTGACAAGTTCACAAAGTGGGTTGAGGCAGAGCCAGTCAGTAAATGTGACGCGGCGACGATAGTTCAATTCATCAAAAAGGTGATTTTCCATTTTGGTTTTCCCCACAGCATTATAACTGATAATGGCACTAATCTCTCCAAGGGTGCTATGGAAGAATTTTGTCAACATGAGCATATCCAGCTTGATGTATCATCAGTAGCTCACCCCCAGTCTAATGGTCAAGCTGAGAGCCAATCAAGAGATTCTGAGAGGCATCAAGCCCCGGCTTATGGTTCCTTTGTAGAGGACGCCGGGTTGTTGGGTAGAGGAGTTACCCTCAGTATTATGGAGTATCAATACTACCCCCAACAAATCTACGGTTTACACGCCTTTCTTCATTTTTTACGGAGCGTAGGCGGTTCTCCCTAGTGATATCCGTCACGACTCGCCCCATGTGGCGGATTATGTTGAAGCCGACAATAAAAAAGCACGTCAGGATGAACTTGACCTGTTAGATGAGGAGCGTGACCTTGCAGTGGCTCGTTCGGCAGGTGAGGGGGGGCACGCCCTAGTGGGTTGTGCCCACCCAGGGGCCCCTCTCCGGTGGGTCTTGGCTCCAGAAATTCTTGTTATTGGTATAAAAAATCCTCAAAAAGTTCCGTTCCATTCCAAGAACTTTTATTTCTGCACAAAAACAACACCATTGTAGTTCTGCTGAAAACAGCGTTAGTCTGGGGTTAGTTTCATTCAAATCATGCAAATTAGAGTCTAAAACAAGAGGAAAAGCGTGAGAAAAAGTAGATACGTTGGGGTCGTATCAACTCCCCCAAGCTTAAACCTTTGCTTGTCCTCAAGCAATTCAGTTGATAAACTGAAAGTGAGAAAAAAAACTTTTACGAACTCTTTTGCTCTTGTTTGCATAAATAAGCTTAAACAGCATCCAGGTTTTCAGCCAACATTATAACTAACCATGTCAACAATTACTCCTAAAGATTATAATGATATATATCAATGACATAATCAGCTAGCGAGCAATAATAAGATATCTCAAACAGCAACATGTTGTCAAAACAACCATGATATAATATGACAATAGTGGTATCTCGCTAGCCCTTTCTGAGACCACAAAACATAAATGTAGAGTACCTCCGAAGTTCAAGCAGCGACTAAACATTGTAATTCATGGTAGAAAAGATCCAGTCATGATGCACCCAACATTAGCTATACACAATGTATAAATCATGACCGCTGTGCTCTACTCAGTTTCTGGCGCTTGTCTTTAGAAGGTGGTGACACAACATAAAAGTAAATAGAAAGTCCCTTCATAGAGGGAAGTAGTGACTTGCAGAGGTACCAAAGCTCAATTTTTAGAACAGAGATAAATGAAATTTTGAGACCTGCACCCTTCTTATTCACTTCATGACCATCAGTTTGAAGGAAATATGCCCTAGAGGCAATAATAAAGTTATTATTTTATTTCCTTATATCATGATAAATGTTTATTATTCATGCTAGAATTGTATTATCCGGAAACATAATACTTGTGTGAATACATAGACAAACTAAACGTCACTAGTGTGCCTCTACTTGTATAGCTCGTTCATCAAAGGTGGTTATGTTTCCTAACCATAGACATGTGTTTTCATTTGATTAACGGGATCACATCATTAGGAGAATGATGTGATTGACATGACCCATTCCATTAGCTTAGCACCCGATCGTTTAGTATGTTGCTATTGCTTTCTTCATGACTTATACATGTTCCTATGACTATGAGATTATGCAACTCCCTTTTACCGGAGGAACACTTTGTGTGCTACCAAACGTCACAACGTAACTGGGTGATTATAAAGGAGCTCTATAGGTGTCTCCAAAGGTACATGTTGGGTTGGCGTATTTCGATATTAGGATTTGTCACTCCGATTGTCGGAGACGTATGTCTGGGCCCTCTCGGTAATGCACATCACATAAGCCTTGCAAGCATTGCAACTAATGAGTTAGTTGCGAGATGATGTATTACGAAATGAGTAAAGAGACTTGCCGGTAACGAGATTGAACTAGGTATTGAGATACCGACTATCGAATCTCGGGCAAGTAACATATCGATGACAAAGGGAACAAAGTATGTTGTTATGCGGTCTGACCAATAAAAGATCTTCGTAGAATATGTGGGAGCCAATATGAGCATCCAGGTTCCGCTATTGGTTATTGACCGGAGACATGTTCTCGAACCCGTAGGGTCCACACGCTTAACGTTACGATGACAGTTTTATTATGAGTTTATATATTTTGATGTACCGAAGTTTTTTCGGAGTCCCGGTGTGCACACGGACATGACGAGGTGTCTCGAAATGATCGAGACGTAAAGATTGATATATTGGACGGCTATATTCGGACACCGGAAGTGTTCCGGGTGATTTCGGAGAAAACCGGAGTGCCGGAGGGTTACCGGAACCCCCCCGAGAGAAGTAATGGGCCTTATGGGCCCTAGTGGAGAGAGAGAGGACCGGCCAGGGTGGGCCGCGCCCCCCTCCCCCTCTGGTCTGAATTGGACTAGGAGAGGGGGGCGGCGCCCCCCTTTCCATCTCCCTCTCCCCCTTCCTTTCCCCCTCCTAGTAGGAGTAGGAAAGAGGGGAGTCCTACTCCTACTAGGAGGAGGACTCCTCCTCCTTGGTGCGCCCTAGGGCCGGCCGGCCTCCCCCCTTGCTCCTTTATATACGGGGGCCGTGTGCGGTGCCCCCCTCCACCATAGTCCTTGATAATATTGTAGCGGTGCTTAGGCGAAGCCCTGCGACGGTAGAACATTAAGATCGTCACCACGCCGTCGTGCTGACGGAACTCTTCCCCGACACTTTGCTGGATCAGAGTCCGGGGATCGTCATCGAGCTGAACGTGTGCTAAAACTCGGAGGTGCCGTAGTTTCGGGGCTAGATCGGTCGGGCCGTGAAGACGTACGACTACATCAACCGCGTTGTCATAACGCTTCCGCTATCGGTCTACGAGGGTACGTAGACAACACTCTCCCCTCTCGTTGCTATGCATCACCATGATCTTGCGTGTGCGTAGGATTTTTTTTGAAATTACTACGTTCCCCAACAGTGGCATCCGAGCCTAGGTTTTATGTGTTGATGTTATATGCACGAGTAGAACACAAGTGAGTTGTGGGCGATATAGGTCATACTGCTTACCAGCATGTCATAATTTGGTTCGGCGCTATTGTTGGATGAAGCGGCCCGGACCGACATTACGCGTACGCTTACGCGAGACTGGTTCTGCCGACGTGCTTTGCACACAGGTGGCTGGCGGGTGTCAGTTTCTCCAACTTTAGTTGAACCGAGTGTGGCTACGCCCGGTCCTTGCGAAGGTTAAAACAACACCAACTTGACAAACTATCGTTGTGGTTCTGATGCGTAGGTAAGATTGGTTCTTGCTTAAGCCCGTAGCAGCCACGTAAAACTTGCAACAAACAAAGTAGAGGACGTCTAACTTGTTTTTGCAGGGCATGTTGTGATGTGATATGCTCAAGACATGATGCTAAATTTTATTGTATGACATGATCATGTTTTGTAACCGAGTTATCGGCAACTGGCAGGAGCCATATGGTTATCGCTTTATTGTGTGCAATGCAATTGCGCTGTAATGCTTTACTTTATCACTAAGCGGTAACGATAGTCGTGGAAGCATAAGATTGGCGAGACGACAACGATGCTACGATGATGATCAAGGTGTCACGCCGGTGACGATGGTGATCATGACTGTGCTTCGAAGATGGAGATCACAAGCACAAGATGATGATGGCCATATTATATCACTTATACTGATTGCATGTGATGTTTATCTTTTATGCATCTTATCTTGCTTTGATTGACGGTAGCATTTTAAGATGATCTCTCGCTAATTATCAAGAAGTGTTCGCCCTGAGTATGCACCGTTGCGAAAGTTCTTCGTGCTGAGACACCACGTGATGATCGGGTGTGATAGGCTCTATGTTCAAATACAATGGGTGCAAAACAGTTGCACACACGGAATACTCAGGTTATACTTGACGAGCCAAGCATATACAGATATGGCCTCGGAACACGGAGACCGAAAGGTCGAGCGTGAATCATATAGTAGATATGATCTACATAGTGATGTTCACCAATGAAACTACTCCATCTCACGTGATGATCGGACATGGTTTAGTTGATTTGAATCACGTGATCACTTAGAGGATTAGAGGGATGTCTATCTAAGTGGGAGTTCTTTAGTAATATGATTAATTGAACTTAAATTTATCATGAACTTAGTACCTGATAGTATCTTGCTTGTTTATGTTTGATTGTAGATAGATGGCCCGTGTTGTTGTTCCGTTGAATTTTAATGCGTTCCTTGAGAAAGCAAAGTTGAAAGATGATGGTAGCAATTACACGGACTGGGTCCGTAACTTGAGGATTATCCTCATTGCTGCATAGAAGAATTACGTCCTGGAAGCACCGCTGGGTGCCAGGCCTGCTGCTGGAGCAACACCAGATGTTATGAACGTCTGGCAGAGCAAAGCTGATGACTAATCGATAGTTCAGTGTGCCATGCTTTACGGCTTAGAATCGGGACTTCAACGATGTTTTGAACGTCATGGAGCATATGAGATGTTCTAGGAGTTGAAGTTAATATTTCAAGCAAATGCCCGGATTGAGAGATATGAAGTCTCCAATAAGTTCTATAGCTGCAAGATGGAGGAGAACAGTTCTGTCAGTGAGCATATACTCAAAATGTCTGGATATAATAATCACTTGATTCAATTGGGAGTTAATCTTCAAGATGATTGCATCATTGACAGAATTCTCCAATCACTTCCACCTAGCTACAAGAGCTTCGTGATGAACTATAATATGCAAGGGATGGTTAAGACAATTCCCGAGCTCTTCGCAATGTTGAAAGCTACGGAGGTAGAAATCAAGAAGGAGCATCAAGTATTGATGGTCAACAAGACCACTAGTTTCAAGAAAAAGGGCAAAGGGAAGAAGGGGAACTTCAAAAAGAACAGCAAGCAAGTTGCTGCTCAGGAGAAGAAACCCAAATCTGGACCTAATCCTGAAACTGAGTGCTTCTACTGCAAGAAGACTGGTCATTGGAAGCGGAACTGCCCCAAGTATTTGGCAGATAAGAAGGATGGCAAGGTGAACAAAGGTATATACGATATACATGTTATTGATGTGTACCTTACTAATGCTCACAGTAGCACCTGGGTATTTGATACTGGTTCTGTTGCTAATATTTGCAACTCGAAACAGGGACTACAGATTAAGCGAAGATTGGCTAAGGACGAGGTGACGATGCGCGTGGGAAATGGTTCCAAAGTCGATGTGATCGCGGTCGGCACACTACCTCTACATCTACCTTTGGGGGATTAGTATTAGACCTAAATAATTGTTATTTGGTGCCAGCGTTGAGCATGAACATTATATTTGGATCTTGTTTGATGCGAGATGGTTATTCATTTAAATCAGAGAATAATGGTTGTTCTATTTATATGAGTAATATCTTTTATGGTCATGCACCCTTGAAGAGTGGTCTATTCTTATTAAATCTCGATAGTAGTGACACACATATTCATAATGTTGAAGCCAAAAGATGCAGAGTTGATAATGATAGTGCAACTTATTTGTGGCACTGCCATTTAGGTCATATCGGTGTAAAGCGCATGAAGAAACTCCATACCGATGGACTTTTGGAACCACTTGATTATGAATCACTTGGTACTTGCGAACCGTGCCTTATGGGCAACATGACCAAAACACCGTTCTCCGGTACTATGGAGAGAGCAATAGATTTGTTGGAAATCATACATACAGATGTATGTGGTCGGATGAATGTTGAGGCTCGTGGCGGATATCGTTATTTTCTCACCTTCACAGATGATTTAAGCAGATATGGGTATATCTACTTAATGAAACATAAGTCTGAAACATTTGAAAAGTTCAAAGAATTTCAGAGTGAAGTTGAAAATCATCGCAACAAGAAAATAAAATTCCTACGATCTGATCGTGGAGGAGAATATTTGAGTTACGAGTTTAGTGTGCATTTGAAACAATGCGGAATAGTTTCGCAACTCACGCCACCCGGAACACCACAGCGTAATGGTGTGTCCGAACGTCGTAATCGTACTTTACTAGATATGGTGCGATCTATGATGTCTCTTACTGATTTACCGCTATCATTTTGGGGTTATGCTTTAGAGACGGCCGCATTCATGTTAAATAGGGCACCATCAAAATCCGTTGAGACGACGCCTTATGAACTATGGTTTGGCAAGAAACCAAAGTTGTCGTTTCTGAAAGTTTGGGGCTGCGATGCTTATGTGAAAAAGCTTCAACCTGATAAGCTCGAACCCAAATCGGAGAAATGTGTCTTCATAGGATATCCAAAGGAAACTATTGGATACACCTTCTATCACAGATCCGAAGGCAAGACTTTTGTTGCTAAATTTGGAAACTTTCTAGAGAAGGAGTTTCTCTCGAAAGAAGTGAGTGGGAGTAAAGTAGAACTTGATGAGGTAACTGTACTTGCTCCCTTATTGGAAAGTAGTACATCACAAAAACCGGTTTCTCTGACACCTACACCAATTAGTGAGGAAGCTAATGATGATGATCATGAAACTTCAGAACAAGATACTACTGAACCTCGTAGATCAACCAGAGTAAGATCCACACCAGAGTGGTACGGTAATCCTGTTCTGGAAGTCATGCTGCTAGATCATGCTGAACCTACGAACTATGGAGAAGCGATGGTGAGCCCAGATTCCGCAAAATGGCTTGAAGCCATGAAATCTGAGATGGGATCCATGTATGAGAACAAAGTGTGGACTTTGGTTGACTTGCCCAAAGATCGGCAAGCAATTGAGAATAAATGGATCTTCAAGAAGAAGACTAACGCTGACGGTAATGTTACTGTCTACAAAGCTCGACTTGTCGCAAAAGGTTTTCGACAAGTTCAAGGGATTGACTACGATGAGACCTTCTCACCCGTAGCGATGCTTAAGTCTGTCCGAATCATGTTAGCAATTGCCGCATTTTATGATTATGAAATTTGGCAAATGGATGTTAAAACTGCATTCCTGATACTACATCACAATCATTTTAACGCTATGTTGATATCCAAGATAAATCATAATTAATTCCTAGCTACTTATGCATGGCATGAGAAACTATAATCTCTAATTGTCATTGCAACAAGTTTAATCATAATGGGCTGAAGCATGGGCACTAGGTTAAACATATTTACACAGACAAGACGAGTGGAGTTCATACCAGTTTCTCTTTGCCACGGCCAGTTCATGGAATGTCGTCATTATTGCCTTTCACTTGCACGAACGAATGATATGAAAATAATAATAGTGCAAGAGTGCCATGGACTAAGCTGGAATCTGCAAAACATTTTATTCAACATGAGAAGACAAGGTGAAATGGGCTCTTATTAGTTCAACAGTTATTCAAATGAGAGCCAGTCAACATTTTAATCGTGGCCCTCTCCTCGGTACAACTCGAATAAAAGAAAAGAAATTCAGAGAAACACACTAAAATACTTTTGGAGTTTTTGGTTTTCTTTAACAAGCAAATAAAAAGAAAAAACGAGAAAAACTATTTACACGGGAAAGCTCCCAACAAGCAAAAGAAGAACAAGGAAATCTTTTTGGATTTTATTTTTAGTACTACTACTAAGCATGCATAGAAAGTAAATTACTACAACTAAATTTTTTGGTTTTTCTAAAGTTTTTCAAACACACAAGAAGAAAGCAAAAAATAAATCTAAGCATGGATAATACAATGAAAAAGTGTGAACACCGACAGATAGAATGATATGCATGAATGTAAAGTCGGTGAGAAACGTGAACTCCCCCAAGCTTAGGCTTTTGGCCTAACTTGGTAGTGAATCAGTAGCCTGGAGGGTAGTAGTCGGCATGGTAGCTCACGGAGGCTCTCGGTGCGGAGGCCTCAGCACACCGTGCTGCTAACAATGCTGTGTTGTGAGCTCTGGCCTCGCTCTCAAGAACAAAATATCTTTCCTTGCTGTGATAATCAAAGAGAGCTTGCGCAGGCAAATATGTGTCCACAACATGTGATTGGTTAAAAAAATATAAGTGAAGTTATCAGCCCTCCCCTTGAGAATCTTATGCTCCTTTAAGGCATCAAAAACTAAATATCGAGTGGGTAGGATAGGTTCAAAGGCTAAAGGTGAAACACCTAGTCCTCGTGCTAAACATGTGACAGAAATTCCACCATAGAACCAGCCACTTCTGGCGTTATGCTGAAGTCTACGTGCAATAATCGCTCCAAGGTTGTAATTCGTTTCACCAATGAGAGAGGTGTGAATGAGGCTCAAGTCTGGCAAACAAAGTATGCTACAGTCTTGCTTGCCTACTATGCATTTCCCGTTGAATAAGGCAAGGTACTGAATTGCGGGAAAGTGAATGCTCTTTATTCTTCCTTGCCATACTCCCCTATTTTCACTGTAACAAAGGCTAGTCAAGAAGGTCTCATACTCAGCCTTTGTTGGCTCATCAAGCGAACCCCAAAATGGAAGTTTGCACTGGTAAGCAAAATTTTCTAGAGGAATAGTAAATGGTTCATCATAAAGCATAAACGACACCCTAGACTCACGTGGAAAATATTTAAATCCTTTGAAAAATGATTTAGTGAGAAGATGGCGTTGTTCAAACTTATCTGCGAGGTAGGGACCGAGACCGACATTATGAACATATTGCTCAAATTCCTCTTTGATGCCCACCTGCATCATATACTCATCGCAAGGCCATAAGCATGTTTTGGTGGCTTCATCTCCCATGGAACTTTCACTTGGTTCAACGTAATACCGGCGGGCAGAACTATCACTAGAGGATGCCTGCGAGGATCGTCTCATCAACTAAATCCTTCCAAATAGGTTCATCATGTCCGCGTACAATTTTCTGAAAATAAAAATGTTGGTGTGACAAAAATTTATCAACAGAACTTCGTAAGATTGATAGCAACTACTCATAGGGATACATAGATGCCATAGGAAGCATTCAAACTACTTAGAACACTGTCACGTCCCGATATGAGAGATTTGGAGATGAGAGGAGGGGAACGGAAGGAGAGAGAGAGAGAGAGGGTTATGTGAGAGCGGGGAGAGCAAGACGAGGGGAAATAGCTCAATACTTTTCTTCATGCCATCTCATCCAATCGTTCGGGTACAAGTAGGCCACAGTTGTCGTCACTCACACGCCAACAGTTGGCTTCACACACACGCAACACCTTGTGATGGTCCCAGCCTCTAGCTCGGCGATGACTTGGTCGTTGCAAGTGCACTTGCACTGGATCAGTCCGCTGCAGGCTAATCTGCAGGCGTGACCAACACTAAGAATTGAACATGCAAGCACATCTATAGCAGCACCAAGAGTAGCTAATTATTCAAAGTATAACCCACTAAAACAAAAACTAATTGGACAAATGGTCGAGTCACATACCAAGCAACAATCTCCCGAAACAGTTTCGGAAATGGAGCTTCGAGCAAAGAGATCGAAATTGGAAGAAAAATGAGCAAGAACACGGGAGAGAGAGCAAGAGTGGTTTTTTTCTAGAGGTAGGTGACAATGTGAGCTAAAGAGATAAGTGAGGGGGCCCATGTGGGGACCACAACCCCCCAAAGCGTGCCAGGGGGTGTTGGCGTGCCCAAGTGGGTTCTGCCCACCTGGTGCACCTCCCTCTGGTTATTTTTGCACCAACAATTTTTAAATATTCAGAAAAAAATCATATAAAATTTTCAAGGCATTCTGAGAACTTTTATTTTTGGGTCGTTTTTTTATTGCACGGGAAATTCAGAAAACAGACAAAACATGGCATTTATTTTATTTAACTAATAAAAACAGAGAATAAAAAGTAGGGACAGAAAGTAGTGCTTACTAAATTCATCAACTTCATACCATTCAAAAATTATTCTTTAGTAAGGTCGATCAAGTCTTATTAACAACCACTTTTGATTAGTATGAAACCGACGAACTTTCATAAATCCCTAAGTTACCTCAATGGGGATATGCATTTCCCCAATAATAAGTATTTCATATTTCTTTTTGACAATAGGTAGAGGTATTTGAAAACTTTCAATAGTTATTGTAAGAGATTTTTCAATAACATTAATACCATTCACTTGGAATTGTTTATTCCGAAAGTGCACCATATGCTCATTACCATTGATATGAAAAGTGACCTTGCTTTTATTTCAATCAATAACAGCCTGTGCAGTATTCAAGAAGGGTCTACCAAGGATAATCGACATGTTGTCTTCCTCGGGCATCTCAAGTATAACAAAGTCAGTCAAAATAGTAACATTAGCAACAAGAACGGGCACATCCTCACAGGTACCGATATGTATGTCAGTTGATTTGTCAGCCATTTGCAAAGATATTTCAATAGGTGTGAGTTTATTCAAGTCAAGTCTTTTATATAAAGAGAATGGAATAACACTAACACCAGCTCCTAAATCACACAAAGCAGTTTTCACATAATTCTTTGTGATGGAGCAAGGTATAGTTGGTATACCCGGATCTCCAAGTTTTTTTAGGTACTCCATCTTTAAAAGTATAATTAGTGAGCATAGTGGAGATTCCAGCTTCCGGTATTTTTCTTTTATTTTTGATGATGTCTTTCGTATACTTTGCATAAGGAGGCATTTTCACGATATCAGTCAAGCGAGTACGCAAAAAGACTTGCCTCAACATTTCAGCAAAGCGTTCAAATTCTTCATCATCATTCTTTTTAGTTGACTTGGGTGGAAAAGGCATAGGTTTTTGAGCCCACGGTTCTCTTTCTTTACCATGTTTTCTAGCAACAAAGTCTCCTTTGTCATATCTTTTATTTTTAGGTTGTGGGTTATCAAGATCAACAGGTGGTTCTATCTCAACATCATTATCTGGTTCTTTATCATTGGTTGGTTGAGAGTCTTCATGAACCTCATCATTATCATTTTCATTATCATTAGGTGAGTGTCCATTACCAGATTGAGTTTCAGCATCAGAGATAGAAGTTTCATTTTCATTATTAGGAGGTTTCTCTATTTTAGGTTCACTAGAAGTGTGCAAAGTCCTATCATTTTTCTTTTTCTTTTTCTTTCTAGAAGGACTAGGTGCACTAGTGTTGTTTCTTTGTGAATCTTGTTCAGTTATTTTAGGGTGTCCCTCAGGATAAAGTGGTTCCTGAGTCATTTTACCTCCTCTAGTTGCAACTCTAACACCAAAGTCATGCATATTATGATTCATTTCATCAAGCACTTCTCTTTGAGATTTAGCAACTTGTTCCAGTAGGGTTTGAACCATAGAAGCATGTTTTCTAACACCTCTAACATCATTTTATATTCTAAATAACAAGTCACTCAAGCGAGCAATCATATCAGAATTATATTTCAATTGTTTCATAACCTTTGCATTGAAGTGATCTTGTTTCCTAATGTAGTTTTCAAACTCATAAAGGCATTAACTAGGATACATATTGTGAGGATTATCATTTTCATTAAACTTCATAAGAGAATTTACCTCTACCACGTTAGGCATCGGAGGTGTATTAAGCCCATGTATTTATTCAATAGGAGGTAAATATTTACCATCCTCAGCTTCAATATCTTTTTCCTTCATAGATTTCTTTGCCTCTTGCATATCTTCGGGACTGAGATATAATATACCCCTCTTCTTCGGAGTGGGTTTAGGCGGTGGTTCAGGAATAGTCCAATCATCGTAATTTTTCAATATGTTATTCAATAATTCTTCAGCTTGAGCAACAGTTTGTTCCGTGAAAACACAACCAGCACAACTATCTAGGAAGTCCCTAGAAGCATCGGTTAGTCCATTATAGAGGATATCAAGTATTTCATAAGTAACTGGCAAAGCCTCCCCCAAGCTTGTGGGAGACTCTCTTCTTTAGTTTGCACAAAGTTAAATATTTCCTGTAAGGCAGCTTGTTTCATATGAGCAGGAAAATATTTTCCAGAGAAGTAATAAACCATATCCTGGGGACTACGCACACAACAAGGAGCAAGAGTATTATACCAAGCTTTAGCATCACCCTTTAATGAGAAAGGAAATAAAATAAAGTAATAGTGAGTTTTCTCATCATATGTAAAAAGGGTGGCTATATCATTCAACTTAGTTTAGGAAATATGCCCTAGAGACAATAATGAAGTTGTTATTTATATTTCCTTATATCATGATAAATGTTTATTATTAATGCTAGAATTGTATTAACCGAAAACTTAGTACATGTGTGAATACATAGACAAGCAGTGTCCCTAGTATGCCTCTACTTGACTAGCTCGTTAATCAAAGATGGTTAAGTTTCCTAGCTCGTTAGAGAATGATGTGATGGACTAGACCCATCCATTAGCTTAGCACTATAATCGTTTAGTTTATTGCTATTGCTTTCTTCATGACTTATACATGTTCCTGTGACTATGAGATTGTGCAACTCCCGAATACCGAAGGAACAATTAATGTGCTATCAAACATCACAACGTAACTGGGTGATTATAAAGATGCTCTACAGGTGTCTCCGATGGTGGTTGTTGAGTTGGCATAGATCGGGATTCAGATTTGTCACTCTGATTGTCGAAGAGGTATCTTTGGGCCCTCTCGGTAATGCACATCACTATAATCCGTTCAAGCAATGTGACTAATGAGTTAGTTACGGGATGATGCATTACGGAACGAGTAAAGAGACTTGCCGGTAATGAGATTGAATGAGGTATGATGATACCGACAATCGAATCTCGGGCAAGTAACATACCAATGACAAAGGGAACAACATATGTTGTTATGCGGTTTGACCGATAAAGATCTTCGTAGAATATGTAGGAGCCAATATGAGCATCCAGGTTCCGCTATTTGTTATTGACCAGAGATGAGTCTCGCCCATGTCTACATAGTTCTCGAACCCGTAGGGTCCGCACGCTTAACGTTCGATGACGATTGGTATTATGAGTTTATGCGTTTTGATGTACCGAAGATAGTTCGGAGTCCCGGATGATATCATGGACATGACAAGGTGTCTCAAAATGGTCGAGACATAAAGATTGATATATTGGATGACTATATTCAGACACCGGAATGGTTCCGAGGTGTATCGAGTATTTACCGGAGTACCGGGTGGTTAACGGAACCCCCCGGGGGGTTATTGGGCCTGTGGACCTAGTAGTGGAAGAGAGGAGGAAGGCCAAGAGGTGGCGCCCCCCCTAGCCCAAACTGAATTGGACTAGGGGGGCAGCCCCCCTTTCCTTCTCTCCTCCCTCTCCTTCCCCCTTCTCCTAGTTGGAATAGGAAAGGGGGGGCGAATCCTACTTGGAGTAGGATTGCCCCACTTGGCGCGCCTCCTCCCCTTGGCCGGCCTCCTCCTCCCTCCCCCCTTTATATACGTGGGAGGGCGGCACTCCAAAGTCACACCAAAGTTTCTCTTAGCCGTGTCCGGTGCCCCTTCCACAGAAACACATCTCGGTCATATCGTTGCAGTGCTTAGGCGAAGCCCTACGCCGGTAACTTCATCATCATCGTCACCACACCGTCGTGCTGACGAAACTCTCCCTCGGCCTCAGCTGGATCAAGAGTACGATCGATGTCATCAAGCTGTAGGTGTGCAGATCATGGAGATGCCATGCGTTTAGTGCTTGATCGGTTGGATCAAGAAGACGTTTGACTACATCAACCGCGTTACTTAACGCTTCCGCTTTCGGTCTACGAGGGTACATAGACACACTCTCCCCTCTCGTTTCTATGCATCTCCTAGATAGATCTTGCATGATCATAAGTAATTTTTTTGAAATACTGTGTTCGCCAGCAGTGGCATCCGAGACAGGTCTATGAGTAGATGTTATATGCATGAGTAGAACATAAAGGAGTTGTGGGCGTGGGTATATACATATTGCTTGCCATCACTAGTTGTTTCTTGATTCGACGGTATTGTTGGATGAAACGGCCCAGACCGACATTACATGACCGCGTTCACGAGACTGGTTCTACCGATGTGCTTTGCACATAGGTGGCTAGTGGGTGTTAGGTTCTCCAAATTTAGTTGAATCGGATTCAATGAACAGGGTTCTTTCTGAAGGTCAAAAAGAAATCACTAGACCATGTTGTGGTTTTTGATGCGTAGGTAAGAACGGTTCTTGCTAAATCCCGTAGCAGCCATATAAAACTAGCAACAACAAAGTAGAGGACGTCTAACTTGTTTTTGTAGGGCATGTTGTGATGTAATATGGTCAAGACATGATTATATAAATTTTTGTATGAGATGATCATGTTTTGTAACACAGTTAGCGGCAATTGGCAGGAGCCACATGGTTGTCGCTTTATTGTATGAAATGCAATATGTTGGGGATCGTAGCAGAAATTTAAAATTTTCTATGCATCACCAAGATCAATCTATGGAGTAATCTAGCAACGAGGGGAAGGAGAGTGCATCTACATACCCTTGTAGATCGCTAAGCGGAAGCGTTCAAGTGAACGGGGTTGATGGAGTCGTACTCATCGTGATCCAAATCACCGATGATCCTAGCGCTGAACGGACGGCACCTCCGCGTTCAACACACGTACGGAACAGAGACGTCTCCCATGCCTTGATCCAGCAAGGAGGAGGGAAAGTTTGAGGAAGATAGTCCAACAGCAGCACGACGGCATGGTGGTGATGGAGTGGCAGTTCTTCGGCAGGGCTTCGCCAAGCTCACGCGGAGGAGGAGAGGTATTGGAGGGGAGGGGCTGCGCCAGGTTCAAGGGTGTGGCTGCCCTCCCACCCCTCCACTATTTATAGGTGGGGAGAGAGGGGGCCGGCCTCCCTAGATCCCATCTAGGGTTGGGGGCGGTGGCCAAGGGGGGAAGGAGTGCCTCCCAAGTCAAGTGGAGGCCCTCCCCCTTAGGGTTTCCCCTCTCCCATGCGCATGGGCCTTGGGGGGGCTGGTGCCCTTGGCCCATTAAGGTTAGGACGCCCCCCTACAGCCCATGCTGCTGTATTGGACGTGGTGGAACATTTTCCGGACCTCCGGACCCCTCCGGAATCCTCCGGAACCTTCCGGAAGCTTCCCGGTACAATACCGGAAAAACCGAACTTTTCCCGGAACCCGAACAACAACTTTCCATATATAAATCTTTACATCCGGACCATTCCAGAACTCCTCGTGACGTCCGGGATATCATCCGGGACTCCGAACAACATTCGGTAATCACATACAAGTCTTCCTAATAACCCTAGCGTCATCGAACCTTAAGTGTGTAGACCCTACGGGTTCGGGAACCATGCAGACATGACCGAGACAACTCTCTGGCCAATAACCAACAGCGGGATCTGGATACCCATGTTGGCTCCCACATGTTCCATGATGATCTCATCGGATGAACCACGATGTCGAGGATTCAATCAATCCCGTATTCAATTCCCTTTGTCCAGCGTTATTGTACTTTCCCGAGATTCAATCGTCGGTATCCAGATACCTTGTTCAATCTCATTACCGGCAAGTCTCTTTACTCGTTCCGTGACACATCATCCCGTGATCAACTCCTTGGTCACATTGTGCACATTATGATGATGTCCTACCGAGTGGGCCCAAAGATACCTCTCCGTTTACACGGAGTGACAAATCCCAGTCTCGATTCATGCCAACCCAACAGACACTTTTGGAGATACCTGTAGTGTACCTTTATAGCCACCCAGTTACGTTGTGACGTTTGGCACACCCAAAGCACTCCTACGGTATCCGGGAGTTGCACAATCTCATGGTCTAAGGAAATGATACTTGACATTAGAAAAGCTTTAGCATACGAACTACACGATCTTGTGCTAGGCTTAGGATGGGGTCTTGTCCATCACATCATTCTCCTAATGATGTGATCCCATTATCAACGACATCCAATGTCCATGGTCAGGAAACCATAACCATCTATTGATCAACGAGCTAGTCAACTAGAGGCTTACTAGGGACATGGTGATGTCTATGTATCCACACATGTATCTGAGTTTCCTATCAATACAATTCTAGCATGGATAATAAACGATTATCATGAACAATGAAATATGATATAATAATAACTAATTTATTATTGCCTCTAGGGCATATTTCCAACAGTCTCCCACTTGCACTAGAGTCAATAATCTAGTTCACATCGCCATGTGATTAACACTCACAGGTCACATCGCCATGTGACCAACATCCAAAGAGTTTACTAGACTCAATGATCTAGTTCACATCACTATGTGATAAACACTCAAGAGTTCTGGGTTTGATCATGTTATGCTTGTGAGAGAGGTTGTAGTCAACTGGTCTTGCCATATTCAGATCCCTATGTATTTCGCAAAACTTTTATGTCATATCGTAGATGCTACTACCACGTTCCACTTGGAGCTATTCCAAATTGTTGCTTCATTATACGTGTCCGGTATCTCTACCCAGAGCTATCCGGATAGGTGTTAAGCTTGCATCGACGTAACTCTTTACGTCGAACTCTTTATCACCTCCATAACCGAGAAACATTTCGTTATTCCTCTAAGGATAATTTTGACTGCTATCTGGTGATCCACTCCTAGATCACCTTTGTACCCTCTTGCCCGACATGTGGCAAGGCACACATTAGGTGCTGTACTTCAGCATGGCATACCGTATAGAGCCTATGACAAGAGCATAGGGGACGACCTTCATCGTTCTTCTTTCTTCTGCCGTGGTCAAGCTTTGAGTCTTACTCAACTTCAGACCTTACAACTCAGGTATGAACCCCTTCTTTGACTGATCTGAACTCCTTCAAAAACATGTCAAGGTGTGCGTTCTTTGAAAGTATCATCAGGAGTTTTGATCTATCTCTATAGATCTTGATGCCCAATATGTAAGCAGCTTTATCCAGGTCTTCCTTTGAAAAACACTTTTCAAACAACCGTTTATGCTTTCCAGAAATTCTACATCATTTCGAATCAACAATATGTCATCCACATATACTTATCAGAAATGTTGTAGTGCTCCCACTCACTTTCTTGTAAATACAAGTTTCTAGCAAACATTGTATAAACCTAAAAGCTTTGATCACTCCATCAAAACATATATTTCGATTCCGAGATGCTTGCTCTAGTCCATAGAAGGATTGCTGGAGCCAGCTTACCTTTTAGCATCCTTTAGGATCGACAAAACCTTTTATTGTATCACATACAACTTTTCTTATGAAAACTGGTAAGAAAACTTGTTTTGACATCCATCTGTAAGATTTCATAATCGAAAAATACAGCTAATGCTAACATGATTCCGACGGACTTAAGCATAGCTACGGGTGAGAAATTCTCATTGTAGTCGACTCCTTGAACTTGTGAAAAGACTCTTTCCCACAAGTCGAGCTTCATAGACGGTAACATTACCGCCCACGTCCGTCTTCTTCTTAAAGATCCATTTATCTCAATGGCTTGCCGATCATCGGGCAAGTCCACCAAAGTCCATACTTTGTTCTAATATATGGATCCTATCTCGGATTTCATGGCTTCTAACCATTTGTCGGAATATGGGCCCATCATCGCTTCTCCATAGCTCGTAGGTTCATTGTTGTCTAACAACATGATATCTAAGACAGGATTACCGTACCACTTAGGAGTAGTACATATCCTTGTCGACCTACGAGGTTCGATAGCAACTTGATCCGAAGCTTCATGATCACTATCATTAACTTCCTATTCAACAGACGTAGGCGCCACAGAAAACATCTTTCTGTGTTGCATCACTCTCTGGTTGAAGTAAAGGTTCAACAACCTCATCAAGTTCTATCTTCCTACCACTCAATTCTTTCGAGAGAAACTCCTTCTCGAGAAAGGACCCGTTCTTAGCGACAAACAATTTGCCCTCGGATCTGAGATAGAAGGTATACCCTACTGTCACCTTTGGGTATCCTATGAAGATGTGTTTGTCCGCTTTGGGTTCGAGCTTCTCCGGTTGAAGCCTTAAGCATCGCAGCCCCAAACATTAAGAAACGACAACTTTGGTTTCTTGCCAAACCAATGTTCAGACGACGTCGTCTCAACAGACTTAGATGGTGTCCTATCTAAAGTGAATGCAGCTGTCTCTAACGCATAACCTCAAAATGAAAACAGTAGATTGGTAAGAGACAACATAGATTGCACCATATCTCATAGGGTTCGATTACGACGTCCGGACACACCATAACCCAGTGGTGTTCCAGGTGGCTTCAACTGTGAAACAATTCCACAATGTCTTAAGTGTTTGTCAAACTCATAACTCAGATATTCTCATTGATCAGATCGTAGGAATTTGATCTTCTTGTTATGATGATTCTTAACTTCACTATGAAATCGCTTGAACTTTTCAAACGTTTCAGACTTGTGCTTCATTAAGTAAATATACCTATATCTACTCAAATCGTTAGTGAAGATGATAAAATAGCGATATCCACCGCACACTTCAATTCTCATTGTGTCACACGCATCAGCATGTATGATTTCCAACAAGTCACTTGCCTGTTTCATTGTACCTGAAAGCAGGGTCTTAGTCATCCTGCCCATGAGGCATGGCTGCGATTCAAAATCAAGTGACTCCAAACATCCATCGACATGGAGTTTCTTTATGCACCTTACGGCAATATGACCTAAACGGCAGTGCCACAAGAAAGTGGTAATATAATTATTAACTCTACATCTTTTGGCGTGAACATGCGTATTACCACGACCGAGATTCAATGAACCATTCACATAGGGTGCATGACCATGAAAGGTATTATTCATGTAAACA
The DNA here is from genome assembly GCF_056163025.1 of Triticum urartu. Classification (NCBI taxonomy): domain Eukaryota; kingdom Viridiplantae; phylum Streptophyta; class Magnoliopsida; order Poales; family Poaceae; genus Triticum; species Triticum urartu. The sequence continues at coordinate 709,211,953 of NC_141879.1, read as the reverse complement.
GAATAACCATTATTGTCTAACTTAAATGAATAACCGTATTGCAATGAACATGATCTAATCATATTGATGCTCAACGTAGACACCTGATAACATTTATCTAGGTTCAATACTAATCCCGAAGGCAGATGGAGCGTGCAATGGTGATGTCATCAACTTTGGAAACACTTCCAACACACATCATCACCTCGCCCTTAGCCAGTCTCTATTTAGTCCGTAGCTTTTGCTTCAAGTCACCAATAATAGTAACTGAACCGGTATCCAATACCCAGGTGCTACCAGGAGTAGTAGTGAGGTACACATTAATAACACGTATATACTTTGAAGTTACCAGCTAAGGGAGTCCTGGATTAGGGGGTGTCCGGATGGCCAGACTATACCATCAGCCGGACTCCTGGACTATGAAGATACAAGATTGAAGACTTCGTCCCGTGTCCGGAAGGGACTTTCCTTAGCGTGGAAGGCAAGCTTGGCGATACGAATATGTAGATTTCCAACCAATGTAACCGACTTTGTGTAACCCTAACCCTCTCCAGTGTCTATATAAACCGGAGGGTTTTAGTCCGTAGGAGAACATACAGAACAACAATCATACCATATGCTAGCTTCTAGGGTTTAGCCTCTCCGATCTCATGGTAGATCTACTCTTGTACTACCCATATCATCAATATTAATCAAGCAGGACGTAGGGTTTTACCTCCATCAAGAGGGCCCGAACCTGGGTAAAACTTCGTGTCCCTTGCCTCCTGTTACCATCCGGCCTAGACGCACAGTTCGGGACCCCCTACCCGATATCCGTCGGTTTTGACACCGACATTGGTGCTTTCATTGAGAGTTCCTCTGTGTTGTCGCCGTCAGGCTTGATGGCTCCTACGATCATCAATAGTGATGCAGTCCAGGATGAGACCTTCCTCCCCGGACAAATCTTCGTCTTTGGCGGCTTCGCACTGCGGGCCAATTCACTTGGCCATCTGGAGCAGATCGAAAACTATGCCCCTGGCTGTCAGGTCAGATTTGGAAGTTTAAACTACACGGCTGACATCCGCGGGGACCTGATCTTCGACGGATTCGAGCCACTGCCGAGCGCACCGCACTGTCACGACGAGCATGATCTAGCTCTGCCGCCGAATAGTGCCCTGGAGGCCACACCCGCATCGGCTTCGACCCTTAATTCGGAGCAAACTGCGCCGATCAAGGATGGGTGGTTGGACGCCGCCTCGGGGCTGCGATCCCAACGATGATCGAGCCGAACGCCAGCCCCGCACTCCGCGAGACTCGTGACTCCAAGGAGCCGGACTCCTGTCCTGACTCCGAACCCTCCGCGCCCCTGCCGATCAAATCCGATTGGGCGCTGATCATGGAATTTACTATTGCGGACATCTTTCAGCACTCACCTTTCGGTGATATTCTAAAGACACTAAAGTCTCTCTCTTTATCAGGAGAGCCCTGGCCGGACTACGGTCAGCAAGGTTGGGATACGGACGATGAAGAAATTCAAAGCCCACCCACCACCCACTTTGTAGCCACTGTCGACGATTTAACCGACATGCTCGACTTCGACTCCGAAGACATCGATGGTATGGATGCCGATGAAGGAGACGATGAAGAACCAGCGCCTATTGGGCCCCGGAAAGCCACCCCGTCATATGACGTATACATGGTGGACGCACCAAAAGATGATGACGAGGAGCAGAAGGACGCACCGAAGGCTCGTTCCCTCGCGAAGCAGTCAAAGCGGCGACGCAAGCGCCGCCCCAAACCCCGCCTCGAAAGAAATAACGATCACACAGACCCAGCGCTGGAGCAGGGAGAACCGCTACCGGACAACAGCAATCCAGATAATCAAACCGAACAAACAAATTCTATCAAGGATAATGGTCCGGACGACATAACGCCGGACAGGCACCCGGAGCAGCAGAATGCCCGTAAAAGGCTTGTTGCCACCGCGAGGAGTCTTAAAAAGCAGGAGCAAAGGCCCAAGGTTGCTCAAGACACACTCCAAATCAGATGGAGTAAAATACTCAACACAGCAGCGAGGTACGGCGACAATCGCCCCTCCAAGAGCTACCACTACTAGGGAAAAGCCTATACACAGAATTTTACCAGTAGCGCTGTACAAAATCAAGCGCTGCTGCTATTTAGTAGCAGCGCGCGTAAATAAACCGTGCTACTTCTATGACTTTAGCAGTAGCGCGTACTAGCGAAAAGCGCTGCTGCTACGTTTGAACTAGGCGCACATGGCTAGCCCAACCTAGCAGTAGCGCGTATAATGGCCCAGCGCTACTGCTAATCTCCTTAGCTGCAGCGCGCTTACGTGTAAAGCGCTGCTGCTAACGGAAATAAAATAAAGTGAAAAAAGGGAAAAAAGGAGAAAGTAATAGCAGTAGCGGGTTTCAGTAAACGCGCTATAGCTAAATAAAGTGTAAAGCGCTGCTGCTAACGGAAATGCGCTACCGTTACGTTTCACTTAAAAAGCGGTTTCCCCCCACCCCGCCCCCCGGCCACCAATTCTTCCCCAAATCGTCCCTCGCCCTCGCCGCCATCTCCTCACCGCCGCCGCCCAAGGCCGCCCTCAGCCTCACCGCCGCCGCCGGAGGCTGCCCTCAGCCTCACCACCGCCGCCCGAGGCTGCCCTCAGCCTCACAGCCGCCGCCCAAGGCCGCCCTCCACGTCACCGTCGGCGCCCTCCACCTCACCGCCGCCCGAGCCCGCCCAGGACCGCCCTTGCCCGTGCCCGAGCCTGCCCTCTCCGCCCCTGCCTCCATCACCGAGCACCTCCCCGCCACAGTCTCTCCCCTCTCTGTAAGTCCCCCACCCCTCCCCCTCACTCATCTCTCTCTGTATTTTAGAGAAAAAATTAGATGTTAATTAGATGTTTTTCAGTTAGGGCACTAGAGTTTTGCTAGGTTAATTAGGTTAGTAGTGCTGCTAGTAGTATTGGTACAGTAGGTTAATTAGGTGATGATAAATGAATAACCTAAATGAATGAAATTAGTAGTTAACTGAATTTTTTTTTCCTTTCATCATTATAGAGCACTAAATTTAACTGAATTTTGTTCTATTAGTAGTTAAATGAATTTTCTTCTACACTTTGTTTTTGAATTAGCTTGCGAAATTTGGATATGTGGTTGCTCGTGTATATTTGGACACTGTTTGCAGGGAATGATGCTTAGTGGCCTATGTTTTGCCGGAATGTTGATTCATTTCTTTTCCGGCAAATTTCAGGTTCTCGATTTGTCCACTTTTTAGCAAAGTTCATGCCGAAATTTTCCGTGAATTTCGGCATGACTTGTGCTACAAACTAGGACATATCGAGTGCCCGTGATTTGCCGCACCAGGAAGGAGTCAACATTCCTGTAAAACAATAGGCCTTTTTTATGTCATTATTCATTTTATTAGGTCTAGAATTAATTGACTAGATTTAATCATAGGAAACATGGCTAGCAACGATGAAGGACAGGGTTCTGGTGATTGCGACGACGCCTACCGGGCAGCAGACAAATTTTTTAGCCTTACCGATGATCAACCGATGTTATTGCTGGGCCCATCAGTGGCATCGGGGACTGAGACCGACACGCAGACCGGTGCTGAGACTGAGACCAGCGTTCAGAGTCAGACCGGCATCAAGACCGGCGCTGAGACTGAGACCGGCGCTGCCTCGGGGTGCGGAGCCGGTGTAGAACCAAAAGCAAACAGGCAACGGGTTCCTAACAAACTCAGGACTACTAGAGTGGTGGTCACGAAGGTGGACGACGACAATTTTGAGACAACAGCGCCCGAGGAAGCGCGTCGATGCTACGGCAATCAAATAGGCTGCATCGTACGGACAACCGCCACCATCAACAATGAGAAACTACAGAAGATAGAAAATATGAGGAGCTCCCTCCTAAAGAAGTTTCACCAGATATTCTTGTTCCCGGGCCGGAATGAGAAGGATTATAAAGATCCAGATGAGGACCCGGCAATGAAGAAGGTAAACAAACACGCCATGACCAAGTTTAGCGACGCGTTGACCGCCTAGAAAAATCGAGTCAAAGCAAGGATCATCGACAAGAAGGAACCCTACTCCAAGATTGTAAAGGATAATCTGACAATCACGGAAGAGCAGTTTCAAATATTCAAGGAGGCTTGCGAGGCCGAAGATGCCAAAAAAGTCTAAGTACATGAAGGGGCTTCAAGAGAGGAACATTGGGAGCCACCACCTCGGAAGCCGTGGTTACGGCGGAAAGAGGTCCAAATGGGCCAAGGAGGACGCGGAAGCCACGAGTCTGGGCATCCCAGACCCCTTGGCGGAGTTCACCGTCCCGCAGGAGCGTGACGTCCTCAGGGCCCGGCACCGTTGGGACCCAGTGAAAAAGGTTTACGAGACAACACCGGTCATTACGGAGTTCATGAGACTGCTAGTAATTTTAGTTTCTGATCAATTCGACTGCACACGTTAGTCATATTTGTAAACGATCGTTGTGCCTTTTGCAGAGAGAGCAGCACAGGATTGCGGCCGAAAGCGACTCGCCGTCTGAGGCATTGGCGAGGCCCAAGTGGGACACTCCATTCAACCGGGCGTTGAACATACTGAAACAACAACCGGTGGATACTCGACCGTCGTATGGACGCGTGCACGGTGTCGGAGACGGCGCCACGTGGAAGAAGTACTACTGTGAGACCACGGAGGAGAGAAAGGAAAGACGGAGATTAAATGAAGAAAGCATTGACAAGAGGGTTGAGATTGCGGTTGAGAAGAAATCAACTGAGACAGTCGCAACAGCGGTAGCTGTCGCAAAACAGGTGGCTTTAGATATTTCTACTACCTTGGTTCCGGCCATTTTCAATTGGACCAGGCAAAATCCCAAAAAAGATGCAGCGGACTTTCCCCTTGCTGACTTCTTGGTGGGGAGCAGCTCGACTAGCGGTGCACCAGCACCTGCAGCTGCACCTGCTCCCGCACCGGCTCCCGCACCGGACGTGCTAGGCAGTGCTTCATCTTTGGCCGAGCTCGACGCCCTCACGGTATCTGTCACACCGGCCCCCTTCAATATAAATGTATAATCTCCCGTTTTCGTTGCCTTTCGGATGCCTCACGTCGCAGACTTTTCTTTGTAGGCCGACGAAACCCCGTGCACCATATTGTACACCATCGGCGACCAGAAGGTGGACGTGTGGAAGGCGACGATAATGGAGCTGAAGGAACCATTGTTCCACAGCTGGCCAATCCCCCCGAACGTCTTCAAGGTTTCCGTGGCCAGTGTCAAACCGGGCCACGAGAATTTGCCTCCTCCAGTACTACTGGGGGATGACGATGAGACACCGGGGCGGCTTGGTGATTGTTGCAATGCTGGGTGGTTCCCATTGTGGCCAAAGAGTCTGCTTCGTCTGGAGGCGGCCGGGAGCACACCCACGAGCACGCAGCCTCAGCAAGGTATGAACATCAACACCCCACCTACCCAATTATCGTCGGGTGTCGGGTTGGGTGATAGCGGACGGGGTAAGGAGGAGGCTCCATTAGTCGCTGATGACGTCGCCATGGATGAGGATGAGGACGACGATGGCGCTGCTGAACAGTATGTCTATACTGGCGCCTCCTCAGGGTTTGAGCGTCATGAGTCGGTGCCTGAATTGCCGTCTCAACATATTATGGACGACCTTCCAGTAGTAAAGAAGTTTAGGAAGAGAGCGAGGAAAGGCAAAAAATCTATTTCTATGATCCAGCCGCCTCAGCAGCCTCAGCTTCAGGACCGTATAGATATCCCCGGTGCGGATAAATGGCATATCCCCGGTCAACCAATCCTACCTGCAACAGCGCTACGGGCCAGATTCGGCGATCTAAAGAGACTTCATGACGATGTGCTGCGGGTAGAGAAAGACCTCATAGCCTCGAAAGATCCAGGATACCCACTCTACGTGGTTAACGTTCCGCGGCAAATGTCGTACGTCGACAGCTTCCCCGCGGATAAGTTCTTCCTCCGATTCGATTACATATTCGACATGTTTCACGTGAAGAAGCTGGATTTTATGTTTGTCCGCCTTTATGCCTTGCACATGAACTACATCATCGGGGTTGAGCAGATATCTCATATCTGTGTCGCTGACCCGTACTACATGCACGAGGGCTTCTTGGGAGTCTGCGCAAATCACCGTGAATACGCGAGGTATTACATCGTCAGTTTCATGCTCACTAATAAGGACAAGGGGGCGATTCTCGTGCCTTATCATCCCGTGTAAGTCATCCGCGCTGCTATCCTTCCTTCGATTTCAATCATTCATTTGCACGGTGGAGGCTAATTAATTTGAGGACTTATTTTGCGCAGCGGCGGGCGCGCCGTCCTCATCATCCTCTACCCCCGATTCTCCCACGCTCTTTACTTGGACACGTCGAATAACATTCACAAAAAGGATTACACCCACATCAAGGATGTTCTCGACAGTGCTATGTATCACTACCAATCACTGGGTGGAGAGGTCAGGGACAAGAAGATGAGGGGCGGCAGGGTCGCCTTCGGCCATAAGACCAACTTCTGTTGCATCCAGCAACCGTACGATTCTCTTAATGATGGATTCTATGTCCTACACCACATGCTGGAGTACAGACGGGATCACCAGAACCTTCGCATGGCACCTTCTTCCGGCGATGCCCATATTCTGCAATGGGCAAATGACATAGGAGATATCGAGGATCATCGACTTCGAGCTGAGTTCTATAACATCCAGCGTGAACTTGCCCAAATCATCATGAAGGAGGTCGTCGGAAAAACAGGGATGTTCTACGGAGAAGGACAAATGTCGCGGGAAGACGTCCGAACATGGATAGCCTCTCAGCGTCTCGACCTAAAGCCTTTCACTAGGCTCGGGGACTATCTCCCTGACTTGGATGGATGGAACAACATGTTGGAGTGATTGTCGATATATGACAATGTGTCCGTTTAGTCCATACTTTCTATATGACAAAACTTTGAGTTATGCACGGTGAAACTTTATTTGTGATGTAATTAAACTGTCCTCCTCCTCGACTAGCGAAAATCACTCTAGTTAGGGCATTTTGGGGTACGATGAACTTTGTTATTTATGCTTATGATATGTTGTTTTTATTTTTGCCAAGTCTGTCTCTTTCTGTTGCTCAACTATATATGTTGCATATCATCGACTCATGTGATGATGCAGGTGCATAGATCATACATGGCGAAGAAGTGCTATGCCCGGAGTATATATACGACAAGTGGCCGGAGTGTCAGGCCCTTCCGGTTTCCGAGCGACAGGCAGTAGTTAGTTTAGAGGTTCACGCTAATGCGAAAGAGGGGTACGAACTCATGTTCTCAAAGTGATAGCTCTTCTCGCGTATATCATTGTTTAGATGGATGACGATGTATTTGCATATCATTCGAGACTTGTATCGCTATTTTCGAGATGATGACGAGAGACCACTTTGTGTTGGATGATGATTATGATGATGACATGATTTGATGAGACTAATTGTATGTATATGCTATGATTACATTTGTATATGTATGATATGCTAAAGATTATTGTATAAAGCCTATTCAAATACAAAACAAATATGCAGGGAAAAAACTAATAAATAAACTAGTAGTAGCGAGGGGGGAAATTTAGCAGTAGAGCCGCATTGTCAGTAGCGCGTCCCAGCAAACAGCGCTGCAGATAATATCAGTAGCGTCCTTTCCCAAAGAGCGCTACAGCTATTCATGTATAGCAGTAGCGTGGGACAACCGGTGCTACTGCTATACGTTAGCTGTAGCGCCTTATTAGTAGCGCCGGTGCCCGCGCTACTGAGAGGCCCAAAACCCTCGCTGCTGGTAGGCTTTTCCCTAGTAGTTTACCCAAAGCAGAAGCTGCTACCTGAATTCGATGAGGAGGCCTCAGACCCCCCACAACCAAATATCAAAGCAGCCACCAGGCCGGATAGACGACCCCTCTGCCAACACAGAGCGGCATACAACGCCACTCACAATACAACACGCGACCCATGCGAGGGCTCGCACCCAAAGGACGGTGCAACAAGATCCATCTATGGACCACGCAAGCGCGCCCCGGCATACAATGCAACACAACAAACATCCGAACAACGCGGTACACCCAGCTACAGGGGTGCCGCACACCCTCTAGGTTTCACCGATGAGGTGCTGGACCATGAATTTCCAGAGGGATTCAAACCCGTAAACCTAGAGACCTACGACAGAACAACATACCCTGGGGTCTGGATTGAGGACTACATCCTTCATATCCATATGGCTCGAGGAGATGATCTCCACGCCATCAAGTACTTACCCCTCAAGCTCAAAGGGCCAGCTCATCACTATCTTAAAGGCCTCCATGAAAGCTCCATTGGAAGCTGGGAAGAGCTCGAAGACGCCTTTCGGGCAAATTTTCAAGGGACTTACGTCCGACCTCCGGATGCGGACGATTTGAGTCATATAACTCAATAGCCCGGAGAGTCAGCCCGAAAGCTTTGGAACAGGTTTCTTACTAAAAAGAACCAGATTGTTGACTTTCCGGACACCGAAGCCTTGGCAGCTTTTAAGCATAGCGTCCGTGACGAATGGCTCGCCAGACACCTCGGCCAAAACAAGCCGAGAACGATGGCCGCATTAACAAGCCTCATGACCCGCTTTTGCATGGGCGAGGACAGCTGGCTAGCCAGATGCAGCACCAACAACCCCAGTACATCTGAAGTTAGAGATGGAAACGGGAAATCACGGCGCAACAGCAATAACAAACGCCAGAATAAAGAAGACAGCACGAAGAGCATGGCAGTAAACGCCGGATTCAAAAGCTCTCGGCCAGGTCAAAAGCTGCCCCCTAAAGGCACCAGGGATGAACTGTCCAGCCTCAACAAAATTCTAGACCAGGTATGTCAGATCCATAGTACCCCTGGTAAACCCTGCTAATCATACCCACAGAGAATGTTGGGTCTTCAAGCAGTCCGGCAAGCTCAATGTCATACACAAAGAGGAGGATACACCAAGTGAAGACGAGGACGAGCCTCCCAAGCAAGACACTGGGGAACAAAAAATATTTCCACCAGAAGTCAAAACAGTAAATGTGTTACACGTGATCAAGGGAAAAAACAATGCGGCACTCCCAGGAAAACATATCCAAGTGCCTGTCACTGCGAAGTCCTGCCGCTGGTCGTCTCAACCGATCACTTTCGACCATCGCGATTACTCAGCAAGTATCCGACACGCAGGATGGGCTGCCCTGGTATTAGACCCAGTAATTGACGGATATCACTTCACACGAGTCTGGATGGACGGTGCCAGCAAACTAAACCTAATATATCAGGATACAATCCGCGAGATGGGGCTAGACCCAACAAAAATTTGCCATAGCAATACAACCTTTAAAGGAGTAACGCCAGGGCCAGGGGCTCATTGTACGGGCTCCCTCCTACTACAAGTTATATTCGGCTCCCCCGATAACTTCCGCCACGAGCATTTAACCTTCCACATCGCTCCTTCCAAAGTGGCTATCAAGCACTCCTCGGACGCGAAGCTTTCGCTCGCTTTAATGCAATACCACACTACGCCTCCCTCACACTCAAGATGCCCGGTCCACGTGGCATCATCTCAGTGAACGGAAATATCAAGCGATCTCTACGCGCCGAAGGGAGTGCGGCTGCCTTGGCAGCCGCACACTAAAGGCGTCCGGACCAGCGAACGCATCCAATAGGTCGTCAAGACCTCAGACACAACTAATCAAGTCCGGCGCCACTATTTATACCGAATAAATGGTCACACCCCTATTTATCAATGCAAGGGGATCAACGCGCGCAGACAAGTGGCAATTTCTTCTCATCTTGAATTATACATGGTTTCTTTAAAAACTATCTTTTTGCACGACAACTTTTTCACCTAAATTCCTCTCTTTTACAGACGATCATCGTGCTACACCCATCCAGGATACGACACAATGGAGACACAGTCGCAGACGTGCAGCAGGGACCTGCTCCAAGGATTCTTTTTAGATTAAGACCCTGCGTAAACCTTTTTTACTGTCTCTTGTTGATACATATCCACCGTCGAGAAGGATGCGGACGTCTTGGCATGTGGCCACGCCAGAACAATGCACGTACCTGGACACAAGGGGCTTCTTACAAAGGCCATTATTTAGGCCCGGTTTATACCACAAAGACCGAATACCTTAGGGAGTGTTCGGAGTCGCGAGTTTGGCCCTATATGCATCAGCTCCGAATCATTATCTTTGGTCAAATGTTGGGTTTGCCCGGCTCCTGTGTTTTGGTGCCTTACGTTCCGCTTTACCGGCTAAGGTAGCACCAGGAGAACTACTGGGATTGTGCCCTGGTTCATCCGTACGAGCACCTCAGTAGAGAAAGCCGAAAACTAACTGTCATGATATAGCGTGAGACTGGTCAACCACTCAATGACCTGTTGGAATGTTAGAATTCCTCCACCTTAACGAAGGGCCGTTTTCCGGCTAGGCATGTACGCACCCCGGGATCGGGAGAGTGCGGAGCCACCAGGGGCTATCTAGTAGCCCCACTGTCAAACTCCTATGGCTAAGTGAAAGTGCTAAAGCATTATAGTCCGGTTGCCTCGCTCACTCCGCTATCACCTCCTTAATAGGACCAAGACGTTGGGTTAAGTGTGAACGCATGTTTTTTGCGAGCACCTCCGCATTATATGCGTGGGGGTTGAAGCCGATGGTTGCAATATTTCAGGTTATACACATGTATACATAAACGGCCGCCCAGGAGGCATCATATTACTCTCAGGCAAAAGTATAAAAATAGCATTATAAAAATTCATAGAAGCGTTTCGCTTACAATGAGATTACATATCACTCAAACATGATATTTTTTGAGCACTGGGTCTCTATCAAACGAGCACCCTCAAGGACTTCTTCAAAGTAGTGCTCAGCAGCCATTCGACCTATGGCCGAATCCGCGCCGCAACAGTGGTAGCATCCATCTCCGCCCAGTATGCTTTAACACGGGCAAAGGCCATCCGTGAGGCCTCTATGCACGCCGACCTCTTCATCGCATTAATGCGCGGCACGACGTCAAGGAACTGCTGCACCAAGCTGAAATAGTTGTTCAGTTTCGGCCTTTCCGGCCATAGCTGATCCACAACAGACCTCATGGCGAGTCCGGACAACCTATTCAGTTCGGCCCATTCGGCTAGTTGGTCAGTCAATGAAAGCGGACGGTCGGGAGAATGGAATTGTGTCCAAAACAGCTGGTCCACTTCACGGTCCGTCTGACCCTGGGCGTACTTGGCCGCATCGGTAGTGCTCGCCGCCAAATCCATATACACATCCTCCGAACACCATAGCCGATCCAGAGAGGCATACCGTGGATCTCCGAACTTCCTCCGCAACATAAAGGATTTCCCAGCTACAATATCCCCGGCTTCCCGCAGCTCCTCCTTCTTCGCGCTCATAGCAGAGCGGATGTCTTTTCTCGTCGCAGCAGCCTTCTCAAGGTCCGATGCCTTCGCTAGGTTTTCCTTTTCAAGAACCTGGGAACGGTCGGCGACAGCTTTTAATTCTATGGCCATCTTGGCCATCTTATCTCGGCTCTCGCCATGCGCGGCCTTCTCGGCTTTCAACTCTTCGGCCGCCTTCAAAGCAGCCGCATTATCAAACATCGCTTGTTCCTTGGCTCGGGCAAGTTCTGCCCGCAAGGCTTCCACAGTGCCAGCTCCATCTGCAGTCACAACATATTAAAGATACTGGCATCATGCTGCTCTTACTATGTGGCGTTTACCAGATAATGACACTTACCTTGTGCCTCGTCAAGCCTTTTGTTAACAAGCTCGATGTCGGCGTCTGCCGCATCCAACTGCCGTTTTAAATGGGCGAACTCGCTAGTCCGGCTAGCCACCGGAGCTTCCATCACCTGCACATAGAGGCAGTATGGTTATTACCTGGGATTATGATCCTCTTTTCGTCATCGTTTCCGACGACAACCAGAGTCTCAGGGGATACTATCTACACAGGGCACACCTAGCATGTGCAGGACTATCATACATTATTTTACGTACCTCAAAGCCTGTCAATAGACTCATAAAAGCTTCATGCAATCCGCTTTCGGCAGACGAGATTCTCTCCATCACCGTATTCATTAGCACACGGTGTTCATCTGAGATGGCCTCTCGCCCCACCAACTCCCTCAGAACATCCGATCGCACACCAGACGGTGCCGGACTCTTTTGTCCGCTCTCTTTGGGAGCCGGACACTGGGAGCTTCGGGGGTCAATGGGATTATCTTCTGACCTCACCGGACTCGGAGAGGCCCTCCGCGACGACACTTCAGGGTCGCCCGCTTCCGGAGCGGAGGAGTCCGGAGGAGGCGTTTCGCTCTCCATCATCTCTGGAAGAAGATCCCCCGAAGACGAGCTCATTTGAGAGGGGCTAAGGCTCGAACTGCAAAGATATATGCGGTGGTTATTTTCTCAGAAGAAAAAGATGGCATACCTGTACTATTAAAGTATTTCGGGTCACTTACGACTCGCTGGAGAATTGATGCCCCCGCGGGCTTTGTGCGGCAAAAGCACCCCCCAAGGTAGGACCCTCTGTGGGAGACTTCTTCTCCCGTTTGGAAGCTTCGGCTTCCGAATCCCTGGGCGCAGTCCTTTTCCTCCTCCGGTCGTCTTCCTTCATGGAGACGCTCGCTCCCTCGGTTAGAATGGGCAGCGTTGGGGGCCCGCGTCCGCCCGTATTATCCTCCCCAGTATCTTCCTTCAAGGGCTCCGGGCAAGGTGCGACCTGGAGCATCTTTTCCAATACCGGATTGTCCAAACCCTCAGGGAGGGGGGCCGAACACCGAATCAACTTCGCCTTTGCTAGCTAGTCCTGGTCAAAAAGCGAACTCTCAGAAATAACTTCGTAACAAATGAGAGATAGTATGTTTGGCCGGAAGATTCCTTACCTGTTCGGCGGCGCGGTTACTGCTCAGGCCCACGTCCTCGGTGATGTCCAGACACTCTACCTGAGGTCCGAAGAATGACTTGTACATCTCCTCGTGCGTCAGGCCGAGGAAATTTTGGATAACACACGGTCCCTCGGGATTGAACTCCCACAAGCAAAGGGGCCGGCGTTTGCAAGGCTGGACTTGACGAACTAGCATAACTTGTATTACCGCAACCAAATTAAAATCTCCATTGAAGAGATCTCGAATGCGGCTTTGCAGTATAGGCACGTCCTTGGCTGGACCCCAGCTCATGCCTCTGCTGATCCATGACATCAGTTGTGGTGGAGGGCCCGAGCGGAAAACAGGGGCGACCGCCCACTTGGCACTTCTAGGAGCCGTGATGTAGAACCACACCTGTTGCCACAATTCAGACACCTCTGGAATGGAACCTTTGGGCCATGAAGCTCCCGTCATCTTGCATATTGAGGCACCTCCACACGCCGCATGTTGCCCCTCGATCATCTTCGGCTTTACTTCAAAGGTCTTGAGCCACAGGCCAAAGTGAGGGGTAACCTGGAGGAAGGCCTCACACACGACAATAAATGTCGTAATATGAAGAAAGGAGTCTGGAGCTAGATCATGGAGATCTAGCCAGTAATAAAACATCAAACCCTTGACGAAAGGATCCAGAGCAAGGCCTAGACCTCGGAGGAAGTGGGAGACGAACACGACGTTCTTGTTGGGTTCGGGGGAGGGGACGGCCTGCCCTCGGGCAGGCAGCCGATGCAAAATCTTGGCGGTCAGATATCTGGCCTCCCTCAACTTTTTGATGTCTTCTTCCATGATGGAGGAAGGCACCCATCGGCCTTGAAGGCTAGATCCCGACATGATTGAAGGTTCGAAGCACCTGACCTGAACTTCGGGTGTTTGAGCTTGTGGTGGGGGAAGGATTCGATTGAGCACAGGAGGGAAAAAATAAAAGCCTTGTCCCTTTATAAAGAGGGTGGATATCAAGCGTCCTCTCCGTGGCCGTTTGGACTTGCCTATAGTCTAGGAGTCCTAGAAACGGTTGGGTTACCCACGCCCGTATTGATGAGAATCCCGGAATAAGGGGACACGATCTCTGCTTTAACAAAGATGTGCCAAGGAAACCACCTCGCATGACACGCTGAGGTGGGACAATAAAACAATTCAAATAAAGGTGTCGGTGTACAAAAAGAGGGGTACACTTTTTGTACCCCTATAACTGTGCACGGGCAGTCTGAGCCACGGGCACCACCACACTGGGCAAAGCAAGGGAGGTGAGCCAAGGTAAGTCCGAAGCTTAGGAGAAGTAGAACGACGCCAAGACCAAGACCACAAAGAGCAAAGGGGACGAAGCGGAACCCCCCGGCAAGATCCTTGCCGGGAGGCGGTTTTAGCAAACCCGGCAAGACCCTTGCCGTGGCAGCTCGCCACACGCCTACGGAGTGAGTCACCCTTGAGTCCACTGCCCCCATGGGGCAAGGATTCGGGAGACATCCCCGTGGTGGCATGCAGATCTTTGTGAAGGCATTCAAGATCATATACACCCTTTAGAAGATGATTATCCTTGGCGGGATCCCAGCCAAGGAAGACCACAAGGCCCCCGGCAAAAGCCTTGCCGGGGATGACAGCAGGCGCCACGGCAAGACCCTTGCTGGGGCCCCGGCACCCGTAGGGCCACCATCAGGCCCGCGGCAGTCAAACCTCCACCACCGTTCGCATGCAGCTGCCGACCCAACCAGCTGGGCAGGCACCTGCGTGGCGGCATGCAGATCTTCGTGGAGACCCGCCACCTCAGCTGCCTGCCTGCCTACATGGCACCGCTGGCACCCCTGGCCAGGGCGCGTGTCGACACGAGAGGGAGCGGCGACGGACGAGACAGGGCTCTCCCCCCGTCCCTGATAAAGCAAGGACACCTGGGCAAGACGCATTAAATGCGCCTTGTCATATAATGCAAGGGATAACCTCGCATCATTGTTCCCCTTCCACCTCCTGTGTGCCACTGTGGCTACCCCTTTCCCTATAAAAGGAGGCCCGACGTGACCAGGAGAAGGATTCGGCTTTTTGGAGCTCCTCACGCCCCATAGCTAGCTCAAGAACACAGATATACAATCCACCAAACCAGGAGTAGGGTTTTACGCATCCTCGCGGCCCGAACCTGGATAAACGAACCGTGTGCTATCTGTTTGATCCGCTCTTCTCACGACCCCGCGCCCCGCAACCGTAGTAGGGATTCTTGTGATCCCATAGGTGTCGTTCTTCACCGACATCTTTGGCGCGCTAGGTAGGGGGCGTAGTTGTGAGAATCGGCTTTTTAACAGTTAGCTCGACGCTTCTTCATCGTCATGGCACCCAAGAAGAAGACGACGGTGGCGGTTGGCCCGTCGGAAGCCGGACATCCCGTCCCGACGCGGGCGAGCAGCGGACCGGTCGCAGAAAGGACCCGGGGCACCGTTCGCGAACACCAACACCATCCCAGCAACCGGAGTTTGGGAGGCGGCGATGTTCGTCCGCCTGGTAACGGGCCGCACGCCGCCAAATCCAAAGACGGAGCCAGGCCCTCCGCGGGTGGCGCGGGGCCTTCTAAGATCGCTACTGCCCCACCCGAAGGCGATGCGAGGGCCTCCAAGACTCCCACGCCGGCGCCGACGGCGCGCTCCTCTCAAACGGCGCGCGACGAACGGCGCAATCACGCCGAAGATCCCGGGCGTCGCCGCGGGAAGAGCCCCGAGCGCCACTCCCGGGAGGTAGAAGACCTGCCCGCTCGCCGAGGCGCTGGTGAAGATGGCATGCGACCGCGGGGTCGTGATAGAGCTCCTTCTGACATGGTCAGAAGTCGAAGCGCGTCGCGATCCGTGCAGGTTTCGCTGCCACCAACGCCAGCAGAAGCCCTGGTGCGTGCGCAGTTGCTCCTCGATTTTCCTCCCACTACGAGGAAACTCGATGAATGGAGAGCCACTATCCGAAGCCTTGTTGCGTTGGCCAACAAAGACGAACCAAGTCCAGTGGAGCCCACGGGTCGACGCTCCGACGGAGTCCCACGCACCAGTGGCAGGAAAGCCGGTGGCGCCGCGACCATGGTGCACTCACCTCCTCCTTGCCCAGTACCGCGGACGCCAGCCCATCGTGACGTTGCGGGTGACGAAATCTCCATAGCGTCGTCCGACCCACGGACCCACCGCGACCAGCGCCAAGTCCTTCGGGAACGAGAACATGAAGACGCTCGAACCACTATCGAGCGCCGGCGCGGAGCGCGCCGCCAGTCAGACAGGCGAGTAGGGCCCGCTGTGAACCACCCGGCACCGGAGAGCCCTGGAGGTCTACCTTACGAGGTAGGCTGTCCGGCTTTTACCCGTGAGCTGCGGCAGTTCCAGTGGCCCACTCACCGCACCTTCAAACCTGACGTGGGCAAAAAGTATGGTGGCAAGACCCACCCGTCTGAGTTCCTCAGCATTTACACCATTATGATGCAAGCTACCGGAGCCCGCGACGATAAGGTGCTTGCGAATTACTTTCCGTTGGCTCTTAAACCCAACGCCATGTCATGGTTGATGCACTTGCCGGTAGACTCTATTTCCTCCTGGTTGGATTTGTGCCATGAGTTTGTGGGCGCCTTTACTGGAGGCCACCAAGCCCATGGCCAAGCGAGCGACCTGCACGTCATTCCCCAGAAGGGAGGCGAGAGTCTCCGCAAGTATATACAGAGGTTCAGCCGGATACAGTACAATATCCCTGATGTTCACCTTGCCGCCATCATCAGCGCGTTCCATCAGAACGTGCGTAACCGCAAGATGCACGAAGAGCTGGCAATGAACAAGGTGAAAAGATGTAGCAGAACTCTATGTTCTTGCTGACAGATGTGCCCGGGCTGAAGAGGGAAGGAAGTACCCCGGCGAAGACGCCGGCGTGGAAACCGACTCCTCATATGAAGATACTGCCACCCCGGCGAAGAAGGGCCGGCGCCGCAACACGAATGCAAAGGTAAAGTTGTGCTTGCCGTCTAGGGATCTGATGACACCGGCTCCACCAAGAAAACCAAGGCAGATGACCCAAGCAAGGAAATTGCCGTATGTGTCGCCTGCCAGGCCTTGGCAGTTGCCGAGAAGCCAGGAAACTCCGACAAGAGATACTGCAAGATCCATCGCACCAAAGGCCACGCTCTCCAAGACTGCCGACAGGTTGAGCTCCTCGTTGAGAAGCAGAGGGCTGAATATGAGAGGCGGGACAAGGAGAAGGGCCAAGACGGTGCTAAGGGGTCCGGCAAGAAGCGTGACGGCCAGGCGGGCCATCGCGGCAAGGATAAAGAACAGGAGAGGCCCGCCCGGGGCCGTGACAAAAAGCCAGAAGACGACGATCACGAAGAGGACAACGAATCCGGCAACCAAGAGTTTCAGAAAACTGCAGAGGCCATGTGCGCCGACGGCGGCGCCTCGCGGCATACTTCTCACCGCCAGCTTAAACAGTGGGTGCGAGAGATTACAGCGGTAGAGCCGTCGTTTGATGCCCAAAGGCCGCTGAAGTGGTCGAGCACACCTATCATTTTTGACACTGAGGATCACCCTGATCGCACTACTGCGGTCGGGTGCTTGCCATTGTTGGTTTCACCAACAATACGCAACCTCAAGGTGACAAAGATGATAGTCGATGGCGGGGCCGGTCTGAACTTGATCTCACCTGTCGTGATCGAGAAACTGTAGATTCCTGATGGAGACCTTGAAGAGACGGGCACGTTTCAGGGGGTCAACCCGGGAAGAAGCCAACCTAAGGGAAAGGTCACGCTGCCCGTGACTTTTGGAAGCGATCTGAACAACAGGACGGAGAGGATCGTGTTTGATGTTGCCAAGATCCCCTTGGCCTACAACGGGATCCTTGGTCGCCCAGCGCTAGCCAAGTTCATGGCGGCGTCACACTATGCCTACAACATCCTGAAGATGCCAGGACCTATGACGATCATCACCATCCCCTCCGATAAGAAAGATGCACTGATTTGCGCTGACCAACTATACCAGCAAGTAGTTGCAGCAGATGCCGCCACTAGGGCACTTCCTCCTGCCGTTGGGACCCCGGGAGGGAAGAAGAAGAAGACCGGTGAGACCTCGAACACCCACTCCGGGAAGCGCACCTCTTCGGAGTGTAGCGCTCCCGTCGAGGACGTGCCAGAGAGCTCCACCGGTGAAAACAAGAAGCCCAGGGCCATACCGCCGGGAACCAAGAAGTTTTCTGTCAATGAGGATGGCGCGGGAGGAGCTTTCACCATAAGCTCCACCCTTAACGACAAATAGGAAGACGCGCTCCTCACCTTCCTGCGGCACGAATGTCGATGTGTTTGCATGGCAAGCTTCTGACATCCCTGGCGTTCCCAGGGAGGTGATTGAGCACCACCTTGCTGTCTGTCCTCATGCGCGGCCCGTCAAGCAGAAGGTCAGAGAGCAAGCTTTGGAACGACAAGAGTTCATCACAGAGGAGATCCGAAAACTGGAAGCAGCGGGTTTGGTAAGAGGAGTGCTCCATCCAACGTGGTTGGCCAATCCGGTCGTAGTGCGCAAGGCAAATGGGAAGTGGAGGCAGTGTATTGATTACACAGATATCAATAAGGCTTATCCTAAGGACCCCTTCCCGTTGCCGCGCATCGACCAGATTGTTGACTCCACAGCTGGGTGTGATCTGTTGTCATTCCTCGATGCCTACTCGGGCTACCACCAGATCTTCATGACAAGAGAAGATAACATTCATCACCCCATGTGGTACGTATTGTTTCATACGGATGCTTTTTGGGCTGAAGAGTGCTGGTTCGATGTTTGCGAGGGCGGTCCAGATTGGTTTTGAACCCCAGCTCCATAGAAATATGGAAGCTTATATGGATGACATAGTGGTCAAAACCAAGGACAGGGCAACCCTCATACCGGACTTGCAAGAAACATTTGCAAACCTGTGCAAGATCAATCTCAGGCTGAACCCTGAGAAGTGCGTCTTTGGCGTCCCGTCCGACAAGCTTCTCGGGTTCTTTGTGTCACAGCGTGGGATAGAGGCCAATCCGGACAAGATCAAGGCTATAGAGCAGATTGAAGCACCCAAGCGAATCAAGGATGTGCGTCGGCTTGCTGGTTGCATCGCCGCCATGGGCAGATTCATTTCCAAGTCTGCCGAGCGCGCCCTTCCCTTTTTCAAGATCCTGAAAAAGGCGGGCCCGATTGAGTGGGCGCCAGAAGCCGAAGCAGCATTGCAAGATTTGAAGAAGTACCTCTCCTCCGCGTCGATATTGGTTGCGCCTAGGCCACAAGAGCCGTTGCTACTATACCTGGCAGCAACGAACCAGGTGGTCAGCGCCACACTAGTGGCGCAGAGAGAGGTTGGCAACGAGGTAATGGCAGCGACAGAGCCCAACACCACCAATGTAGAGACGACACGGCCAGTTCAAGTGCCGCCGAAGAAGAAAATGATGCAGCACCAGGTCTACTTTGTCAGTTCCCTCCTGCTGGAAGCTAGATCAAGGTACTCCGGCGTGCAGAAACTGCTCTTCGGCCTTCTTATGGCCTCGAGGAAGCTGCGTCACTACTTCTAGGCACACAAGATCACCGTCGTCACTCGCCTCCCTCTGCAACGGATATTGCACAATCCAGATGCAACGGGAAGAGTTGTGGAATGGGCACTGGAGCTGTCCAGCTTTGGCCTCAAGTTTGAAAGTACTTCGACGATTCAGAGCCGAGTCCTGGCGGAGTTCATTGCAAATGGACCGCAACACCTGACGAAGAAGCCCAAGAGACTGCTCTCATGGCAAGGAGGCAAGTTGCAGTTGGATCATGTATTTTGATGGAGCTTTCTCCTTACACGGCGCCGAGGCTAGCGTACTGCTTGTCGCGCCCATCGGAGAGCACCTCAAGTACGTGATCCAGATGCACTTCCCTAGGGAGGTGTCAACAAACAATACGGCAGAGTACGAAGGGCTACTTGCCGGTCTTAGGATCACGGCGGACCTCGGAATCAAGAAGCTCATCGTCAGGGGCGACACGCAGCTCGTCGTCAAGAAAGTCAACAAGGATTACCAGAGCCCGTTGATGAAGGCCTACGTCGATGAAGTGAGAAAGCTGGAAGAGCGTTTCGACGATATACAGGCTGAATATGTTCCTCGAGCGAAGAACGATATCGCCGATTACCTGTCAAAACGCGCTGCCCTCAAGCTACCTGTGGAACCAGGTACCTTTGTGCTCCAGCTAACTCAGCCATCCGTTGATCCATCAACAGAACAGAACAAGAGGAGGAAATCAGGACCTACCAAGTACTTTCCCGCCGAGCTCCCCGGAGCCGCCGGCAAGGATGTTGCCAGGGACACTGAGCCCGCCACGGGACAGCTAGCTCCGGCGAAGCGTCAAGCTCTTGCCATCGAGACAGTCGTTCCTATAGCGGAGGAAATGCCTTTAGTCCTCGCCGTCGAGCCCCAGGCTCCAGCATGGGCACAGCATACCGTCCGATTCCTCCAAATAGGGGAACTTCCTGAAGAGTAGGAAGAAGCGGAAAAAGTAGCACGTCGCTCTACCATGTACCAGTTCGTCGATGACGTCCTGTACAGAAAGAGGCCGAACGGTGTGAAATTGAAGTGTATCCCTCGGGAGGAAGGACTGGAGCTGTTGGCGGAGATACATGGAGGCATATGTGGATCCCACATCGGGTCAAGGGCCCTTGCCGGCAAGGCATTCCGGCAAGGCTTCTTCTGGCCCACCGCCCTCCAGGATGCGACGACACTAGTCGCCAGGTGTGAAGCGTGTCAGTTCCATTCAAAGAAGCTTCATCATCCAGCTCAAGCCCTTCAAACCATTCCTCTCTCCTGGCCCTTCTCGGTCTGGGGGCTCGACATACTGGGCCCTTTCCCCCGCGCTGTCGGGGGCTTTGAGTACTTGTATGTTGCAATCAACAAGTTCACAAAGTGGCCGGAGGTGGAGGCAGTGAGGAAGATCACAGCTCAGTCAGGCATCAAGTTCTTCAAGGGACTAGTGTGCCGTTTTGGTGTACCCAACAGGGTCATCACCGACAACGGTACACAGTTCATAAGCCGCACCTTCATGCAATATATCCAAGACCTCGGCAGCAAAGTCTGTTTCGCTTCCGTTGCTCACCCACGGAGCAATGGTCAAGCTGAGAGGGAAAATGCTGAAGTACTGCGAGGATTAAGGACCAAGACCTTTGACAGGCTGCACAAGAGTGGAAGGCGCTGGATTGATGAGTTGCTGATGGTTCTTTGGTCGATCAGGACGACGCCAAATCGAGCCACCGGCCAGACACCCTTTGCCCTGGTATACGGGGCAGAAGCAGTTCTCCCCACTGAACTCATATACGGGTCACCTCGAGTGCTCGCTTATGATGAGCTTGAGCAAGAGCAACTGCGGCAAGATGATGCAATGCTCCTTGAGGAAGATCGTCTTCAGGCGGCAGTGAGAGCAGCACGCTACCAGCAAGCCTTGCGCCGCTACCATAGCCGCAAGGTTCATGCCCGAAGCCTTGAGGAAGGCGACCTTGTTCTTCGGCACGTTCAATCGGCCAAGAATTCCAAAAAGTTGACGCCAAAGTGGGAAGGCCCTTATCGGGTAATACGAGTCACCAGGCCCGGCGCAGTCCTCCTGGAGACCGAAGATGCCGTTCCGGTGAGTAACTCCTGGAACATTGAGCATCTTCACAAGTTTTACCCGTGAGGCGCGGCTTGCCGGGCCCCCCAGCAAGCCACCTTTTGTACAAGCATTGTCGATGATGCATGTAACCCTTTGTACAAAGCCAGGCGCAGACCCTGAGCACAAATAAATGAAGCGTTGGCGCCCTAAGTTATAGCATGCATGCTAGGTCGAGTCTCGTCCTTGGTTAGGGTTGATAGTGCTTAGCGGCGACTAACCCCTAGCTTAGAGATCGGGTGTGCGTCTCTTTGTCTTTCTTTTGTCTTCTTTGGTTCACAGGACACACGGATATTCGTGCCGAACCACTTGGGGAGGAAAAGAGAAGAGAGACAGACCAACATCTAGACCACGGCAAGCCAGTATTGCCGGGGGCTGCAAGAGCAAAGATTCACCCACGGCAAACCAGAGTTGCTGGGGGCTACAGCTTCAGATAAGTTCTTCATCCCTTATCATGCATTCCCTTATGGACTGAGGTATGTGAAACCTCGTTTTTCCTAAAGCTATCGTGCTCCCCTAACTCTAGGCCCTAGGGCTCGTTCCTGGGGCCAGGTTTGGTCGTAGTCGCGGCAGCGAGAGGATGAAACAAGGAGCCTAAACCCACCTCATCCCTGCCTCCGCCAAAGGTGTGAGAAAGGTCGAGCGAAGTGGGGAGACGGCAAGGCCTATTGCCGGGCAAGGAAATGTTTGTCTTAAAGATATCAAGGATTTACTCCTTGTCGTGGGTTCTACCCGCAAACAAATGACCCGGCAAACATCCTTTTTTCATTAAAAACATTCCACTCAGGTATGGTCCATAGGGAATGAAAAACATGAATAATGGGATTACAAGTTTTAAATTCAGCTAAGGCCTGAAGGCTTACAAACTAAAAAGAGATAAGGTGCCCGTAATCCCTTTCTTGTCCCTCTCCTCAGGAGGCAGGTCAAGGAGACAAAAAGGGCAAAAGGGGCGCCTAGGCGAGCTACGGGTGGCAGAAGACACCAAGAGAACATCTCGGTGGCCGTCCGAGGGCTGGATGGTGATGGCGGCGCCGGAAGTAGAGCTCGAAGATGGGTAAAGTAAGTACACCTGGGTAAGACGCATTAAATGCGCCTTGTCATGTAATGCAAGGGATAACCTCGCATCACCGTTCCCTTTCCACCTCTTGTGTGCCACTGTGGCTACCCCTTTCCCTATAAAAGGAGGCCCGATGCGACCAGGAGAAGGATTCGGCTTTTTGGAGCACCTCACGCCCCATAGCTAGCTCAAGAACACAGATATACAATCCACCAAAGCAGGAGTAGGGTTTTACGCATCCTCGCAGCTCGAACCTGGATAAATGAACCATGTGCTATCTGTTTGATCCGCTCTTCTCACGACCCCGCGCCCCGCAACCGTAGTAGGGATTCTTGTGATCCCATAGGTGTCGTTCATCAAAAGGCTTGGCCGTGGTGCGATGTTACACTATGGAATACGTCAGCAGATTAGATTTGTGTAAATATTATTCTCTCTATGGCAATATGTGGAAACTTATTTTGCAGAGCCGGACACTATCTTTGTGTTCAAAATCTTCTATGAAGTACTTGGAGGAGGAACCCGCCTTGCAATGCCGAAGACAATCTGCGTGCCGGACTCGTCGTCATTGAAGCCTGGTTCAGGGGCTACTGAGGGAGTCCTGGATTAGGGGGTGTCCGGATGGTCGGACTATACCTTCAGCCGGACTCCTGGAGTATGAAGATACAAGATTGAAGACTTCGTCCCGTGTCTCAAAGGGACTTTCCTTGGCGTGGAAGGCAAGCTTGGCGATACGCATATGTAGATCTCCTACCATTGTAACTGACTTTGTGTAACCCTAACCCTCTCCGGTGTCTATATAAATCGGAGGGTTTTAGTCCGTAGGACAACATACAGAACAACAATCATACCATAGGCTAGCTTCTAGGGTTTAGCCTCTCCGATCTCATGGTAGATCTACTCTTGTACTACCCATATCATCAATATTAATCAAGCAGGACGTAGGGTTTTACCTCCATCAAGAGGGCCCGAACCTGGGTAAAACTTCGTGTCCCTTGCCTCCTGTTACCATCCGGCCTAGACGCACAGTTCGGGACCTCCTACCCGAGATCCGCCGGTTTTGACACCGACACCAGCCTTCTTATCTACCATGCATTTGGGGTAATTCGGCTACCAGTGACTATTCCCCTTACAATACAAGCATTTAGTCTTGGGTTTGGGTTCAACCTTGGGTTCCTTCACTGGAGCGGCAACTGGTTTGCCATCCATGAAGTTTCCCTTCTAGCCCTTGCCCTTCTTGAAACCAGTGGTCTTGTCAAACCATCAACACTTGATGCTCCTTCTTGATTTCTACCTTTTGCGGTCTTAAGCACCGCGAACAGCTCCGGGATCAACTCCATCCCTTGCATGTCATAGTTCATCACGAAGATCTAGTAGCTTAGTGATAGTGGCTAGAGAACTCTATCAATCACTATCTTATCTAGAAGTTTAACTCCCACTTGATTTAAGTGATTGTAGCACCCAGACATTCTGAGCACATGCTCACTAGCTGAGCTATTCTCCTCCATCTTGTTGGCAAAAGAACTTGTCAGAGGTCTCACACCTCTCAACACGGGCATGAGCCTGAAATCCCAATTTTAGCTCTTGGAATATCTCATATGTTCTATGGCATTCAAAACGTCATTGGAATCCCGATTCTAAGCCGTAAAGTATGGTGCACTAAACTATCAAGTAGTCATCAGGATGTGTCCGTCAGGTCTTCACAACATCCACAGACGACGTTGTAGGGGTTTGCACATCGAGCGGTGCATCAAAGACGTAAGCCTTCTGTGTAGCAGTGAGGACACTCCTCGGACTACGGACCCAGTCCGCATCATTGCATACAATATCTTTCAACTTAATCTTTCTCTAGGAACGTATTTAAACAGGGAGCTACAACGTGAGCTATTTATCTACAACATATTTGCAAAGACAATTTAGACTATGTTCATGATAATTGAGTTCATCTAATCAAATTATTTAATGAACTCCCACTCAGATAGACATCCCTCTAGTCATCTAAGTCACTACTAGGAAAAGTGCTATAGATAGGATTGATACTAATGGCGCACCATGGAAGCAGTGCGCCACTACTATATACTAATGGCGCACCAGTTGGTGATGCGCCATTAGTGTGGAAGACACTAATGGCGCACCAGAAACAGGGTGCGCCACTAGTATTAAATTATTATTTTTCCATTTTTCCATACAAACTAATGGCGCATCAGGTCGAAGTGCGCCATTACTAGTTCTAACTAGTAATGGCGCACCAGGCAGACAGTGCGCCATTACTGTAAAAAAATTATTCTTTTTTTGCAAAACTACTAATGGCGCACCGTTTCACAGTGCGCCATTACTAGTTTAAACTAGTAATGGCGCACTATTACCCGGTGCGCCATTAGTATATATATTTATTTATTTTACTTTT
The DNA here is from genome assembly GCF_056163025.1 of Triticum urartu. Lineage (NCBI taxonomy): Eukaryota > Viridiplantae > Streptophyta > Magnoliopsida > Poales > Poaceae > Triticum > Triticum urartu. The sequence goes on along the minus strand of NC_141879.1, from coordinate 709,186,934 downwards.
TTGCAAAACTACTAATGGCGCACCACCTGCAGGTGCGCCATTAGTAACCAGGGTTACTAATGGCGCATTTGCTGGTGGTGCGCCATTAGTAACCTGGGACCCCAACAAGATATTTTGGACAGCCCCACACCTACCCACTCACTTTCCCCACTTCATTCCCTCCACCTCCTTCTCCAAGCTTTCGGCTGCCTCCTCCTCCTCACCTCATTTCCACCATAGATTCATCAAAATTAAGTGGTGAAATTACCTTTTTTGATAGGTAAGTAAGGGGAAAGCTATCTTCATGATGTAGATCTACTTTTTTTCTCCCTAGCTCGCTCCAACAACGTGCACAGGCACTTTTTGTGGCCTAGCTAGATCTATGTATGTTTGTGGTGTTGCATGTGTTTGTGGTGTTGCATATATGTTTGTGTTTGAAGGTACCGGTATTTGAAATGCGATAGTTGCCAATATTTTGTCGGAATGTTTTGATTCATTTCCGTTTCGGCGAGAATTTTGGCACTATGCATTCTTTTTGGTCCTATTTTTAGGGAAGGTCATGCCAAATTTTTTCTTGGTTCTAAAATATCGTTTTGCTCTACCCCGCAGGCGACCATGGTTCGCACGATGACTGAAGGCATCATGAATAGGTTTTTGAGCTCCGCGAAGGCCGAGATGCTTCAAAAGAACGAGACGGAGATAAGATGTCCGTGTCGAAGATGCAAGATGAAGAGCCTTATTGCGGACACGGATTCCGGACAGGTGCCGGACCACCTGCTCTTGCGTGGTTTCATGGATGGCTATCGGTGGCAAGGTGATGAAGATGACTATGAAGTCGTCCATGGGGGTCGGGCAAGAAATGAGGAAGGGCAACAAGACAAGTACCACCGTGGCGAGGGCAGGCGAGAAGACAAAGAATCTCCAGGACATGATCACGACGGTGATGCTGTACACAGTCATCATGTAGAAGATGTCGTACATGATGATGAGGAAGATCAAGACGAAGGTCATGATCATGAAGATGAAGATGCCGGAGCAGACGATGATGGAGGCTGGGTGCAGGACCCTCATATTCAAGAGCTGCTTCTCAAGCAGACGGATAACGCAAGAGCTGCCGCCCGAGAGAAAGCCAAGCTGGATCAACTGGAGATAGATGTGGTTACTCCATTGTATGAAGGATGCAGGCCCGAGGATACCCGCCTGAAAGTAACGCTCATGGCTCTGGAGATGAAGGTAAAACACAAAATGACCGACGCATGCTTCGACGAGAACCTGTCATTCTGGCACGAACGTCTTCCCAAGGGCAACAAGTGCCCGACCAGTTTCGAGGAGGCGAAGAAAATCGTGTGTCCTCTGGATTTACCGCACGTGAAATACCATGTGTGCATGAACAATTGTATCATTTATTGGGACGAGCACGCGGAGTCTACCATATGTCCGGTGTGCGGCATCACTCGATACAAGAAGAGGAAGAAAGCTCCTTGAAAATTGGTGTGGTACTTTCCGATCACTCCTCGTTTGCAGCGGTATTTCGCGGACCCTAAGGTAGCAAAGCTCCTGCGTTGGCACACGGATAGGGAGGAGAAGAAGTGGGAAGATGACGGAAATGATCCGGAGATAAATAAAAAAGACAAGATGCTGAGTCACCCTAAGGATGCGAGCCAGTGGCAAGCGTTGAACTTCGAATACCCAGAATTTGGGAATGATCCAAGGAACATCGTGCTGGGCGCGAGCACCGATGGAGTCAATCTATTTGGCAGCCAGAGAAGCACACATAGCACCTGGCCTGTGTTTGTGTGGATGTACAACCTTCCCCCCTGGTTGTGCATGAAGAGGAAGTACACTCACATGAGTATGCTAATTGAAGGGCCGAAACAACCAAGGAATGACATCAATCTGTATCTGGGGCTGCTGAAGGAGGAGCTAGACACGCTGTGGAAAACACCAGCCAATACGTGGGACGCCGCAGAGAAAGAATATTTCCCTATGAGAGCCGCACTGCTCACGACGGTGCACGACTATCTCGGTTACGGATATCTCGCGCAGCAGGTAGTCCACAGATTTTCTGGATGTGTAAGGTGCATGGATGACACAACGTATCGCCAGCTAGATAGAGATCCCGGGTCTTTGAAAACCGTGTTCATGGGACATCGAAGGTGGCTTCGCGACGATGACCCGTGGAGGAAACGCAAGGATCTGTTCGATGGTGAAACCGAACCCCGAAAACGCCAGTGTACGAGGAGCGGCGAGGAAATAGACGAGCTATTGAAAAATTGGAAAGACTGCCCACTACCGGGAAAGAAGCAAAAGGCGCCAGAGCCGGGAAAGAAGCGAAAGGCGCCAAAGTCGCTGCTGAAGGTATGGAAAACGAGGTCTGTTTTCTGGGACTTGCTGTACTGGAAGATCCACCGTGTGCCTCACAGCCTTGATGTCATGCATATCACGAAGAACGTGTGCGAGAGTCTGCTTGATACCCTGCTCAACATGCCAGAGAGGACCAAAGATGGGCCGAAAGCAAGGGCAGACTTGAAATCAATGGGCATCAGGCAGGAGCTTCACGCTAATGATGATGATGATGATGATGATGATGAGGCGAAGCAGGACACAGAAAGTCGTCGCAAAGGCAAAAAGGCCAAGAAGACCGGAAATGACTACCCTCCCGCGTGCTTCACTCTAAGTCAGGAGGAGATCGAGCAGTTTTTCACCTGCCTCCTAGGAGTAAAACTTCCTTACAGTTATGCGGGGAAGATAAGCAGATACCTAGACCCAGCGAGGCAGAAGTTCAGCGGGATGACGTCTCACGACTGTCAAGTGCTGATGACGCAGATACTTCCAGTTGCAATCCGTGGGATCATGGACGCACACGTCCGTGAAACGCTATTTGGCCTATGCAACTTTTTCGACGTCATCTCTCGGAAGTCGATTGGCGTGAGGCAACTCAGAAGGCTACAGGAAGAGATCATGGTGATACTATGCAAGCTTGAGATGTACTTCCCGCCCGCATTCTTCGACGTTATGGTGCATCTGCTGGTCCATATCGTGGAGGATATCATCCAACTCGGGCCGACGTTCCTGCACAGCATGATGCCGTTCGAAAGGATGAATGGTGTCATCAAAGGATACGTTCGCAACATGTCACGTCCAGAGGGAAGTATAGCCAGGGGCTTTCTGACCGAAGAGTGCATCTCCTACTGCACGAATTATCTAGGCATCGAGAACCCCGTTGGTCTGCCCGTCAACAGGAACCTCGGCAGGCTCGCTGGATGGGGTCACCGTGAGGGTCGCCGCAAAGTGCATGTCGACTTCGAGGGTCGACTCGCCGACTTTGAAAGAGCAAACCTAGTCGCGCTACAACACATAGACGTGGTCGATCCTTGGGTGGTAGAGCAAAAAACCTTAATTGAGAAGACGTACAATGACCGAGGCCAACAGAGGACGGACGGAGATATACTCAAAGAGGACAACTCATGTTTCACGCGTTGGTTCAAGCAGAAGCTTCTGTCGTACCCTTTACATGAGGATTCTTCGGCGGAAGAACAACTCATATTCGCCTTGTCACAGGGCGCCGAGCACAACCTGATGACCTATGAGGCGTACGATATCAACGGCTACACATTCTACACCGAGAACAAGGACATGAAGAGCGATGGTTATCAGAACTCTGGGGTAACGATGGAATCCTACACCGGTAACGACAAGGACAGATACTACGGAAGGATCGAGGAGATCTGGGAGCTGAGCTACGCTGGAGAGAAGGTCCCGATGTTCCGTGTCAGATGGGCCAAGAGCGTCCTAAAAGAAGACTGGTATTTCACCACCATGGTTATACCCGAAGCCAAATCCAAGACCGCGGGCGCAAACGTCACCGCGAAAAATGAGCCATGGGTACTGGCTTCCCAAGTGGACCAATGCTTCTTCATTACCGACCCGTCAAAGCCCAGTCGTGTTGTCGTGGGGAGAGGCAAAAGGAAGATCATCGGAATGGATGGAGTAGCCAATGAGCAAGACTTCGACAAGTACGGCGACCCGAAGATCGAACATGACGACGACGATGAAGTAGCAGCACACACCACAAGAAGAAGCAGGACCACCCTACCTAAAGGACGTCCGTTCCACAGAAGAACTCCATTTGCGAAAAAGAAGGGCAAGAAGATTGTGAACAGATAGCTAGCTAAGATCGATTGTATTTAAATCATAGTCTTCATTTCTCGATTGTATTTCATAGGCACTTTTTGATATCATGAATATTTTTAAATTTCATGGGCACTTTTTGAATTCATGAGGACACTTGATCTCGATCTCCATCTCGATCTCGATTCCCCCCTCCATCTCGATCTCGATCCCCCTCCATCTCGATCCCACCCGCACCCTCCCCCGCTAGCTCCACCGCCGCCGACGACCCACCGCAACCCTCCCCCGCTCCACCGCCGCCGACGAGCACCCGGCCCCCCACACCCTCCCCCGCTCCACCGCCACTGATGATGATATTTTCAAGTAACAAATTTGAACAAATTTTTTAAGAAATTATTACTGTTTTTATAAAAAAATATTATTGTTATGATTTAAACAAGTTTGAACATATTTAAACACAAATAAATATCAAACAACATTTAAAATGCATAAAAAATATTGGGGAGCCTGGGAATCAAACCCAAGACCTCCTGGTGTGTGTGTTGTGTGCTGACCAGTCGGGCTAGTGGGGGGCTTCTGTTGTAGATAGGGTTAGGTTGTAGATAGGGCTAGTGGGCTAGATTAAAACAAAATTCTAATGGCGCACCGAGGGGTGGTGCGCCATTAGAATAGTCGTACTTATGGCGCACGAGGGGGTGGTGCGCCATTAGAACCCTCCCCCCACTCCACCTACTGCCCTCGCACTGTGTCCTCCCTCCCTCCCTCGCCAGATTCCCCTCGATCGACCACCGCCATCCGCCGCCGCCGCAACCGCCCACGCGCCCCCGCCATCCGCCGCCTCCGTCCGCCGCAGCCGCCCACGCGCCCCCGCCGCCTCCCTCTCCCCTTCCTCCCCCTCGAGCACCGCCTCCCCCCGAGCCCCGCCTCCCCCGCGAGCGCCGCACCCTCCGTCCCCTCCGTCCGCCGCGCCTGCACGCCCTAGGGTTCCGGCTCCAAGGTGGGTGGCAAGGTCGACACGCCGCCTCCTCCTCGACGCGCCTCCTCCTCGACACGCCGCCTTCTCCTCGACGCGCCGCCGCCCGCCGCCTCCTCGACGTCGGCGCCCTCCTACGGCACCTTCCGTTATCCCACAGGTGATTCCTCACCTCTCCCCCCTTCCCCTCCTCCCCCTAGGCTGGTTGTTGCTCGATTCAGGTCCCTTCTGGAGATATATGTTAAGGCAAGTGCATCATATATATGTTCGTGACTGCACAATCGAGTTAACTATTCTTCATACGGGTCATCATGTACTTATGATGTTGAAAGCCTGATACCGTGTTGAGAGTAATATTGCAGCAGTACTTGATCGTTCGGACAGTCAGCATGAGGAAGTTGCAGTGCAGCTTATGCCTTATGGTTGTTCACAGTCATAGAGGGTGTTAATTCGTTGATGATGGAAAAAATGCTGTGCATGTTGGTTCGGTGACATGGGACTGGTGGATGGCAATTCTATCTATATGTTTTTCTACCGTGTTTTTATTTAGTTGTCTTAATCATGCAATGCTCTGTATGTTCGTGACTGCACAATCGAGATAACTACTCCTCATACGGGTCATGTACTTATGTACAAAGCCTGACACCATGCCAAAGTACTAGTGCAGAGTTTTATAGTTCAAAGAGGCGGCATGAACAAGTTGTAGTGCAGCTTATGCCTATGCTAATGCACCGTCACAGAGGGTGTTAATTAGTTGATGATGAAAATTCAAAAAAATGATGATGGCGCAAGAAAGCTGTGCATGTTTGGTTCAGTCACATAGGAGTGGTAGATGGCAATTCTCACTGTATGTTTTGCTACCATGTTTTTATTTGTTTGTTTTGGTTGTGCAATGCTCTCTATGCTGATTTGTCATGTAAGATAGTACGTATATGGTTCGACGTGCAGGATCAAGTATACTATGTGCCTGAAGCAGTGTCTGTCAGCCATAAGACATGGCATTATAAATCTGGACACTAGGACTGGGAGGGTATATCCAGTTTAGCACCACATCAGCTGTGCTTTGTTTATGTCACTGGTCTTAGTACAACATTAGTCATGTGTTGTCTTCGATGGGTCTCTTGTATGCCTCTTTTTTATATTTTGGCATATTGGCACCCAGTGAACATTTGTTGTTATATGGCAATATTATATAGTGGTGAAAGGCTCAGCTCTGTCTGACTAATGCTATGCAATGTTATAAAATGGCATTCATTTTGGGCTGAAAAAAATGTTATTTCATGAGTTGACAAACTATCTGCTAATACTTCTTCATTGTGAGTAGTTCCACTTTCAGTTTATAAGAAGTATACTATGCTTATAACTAAGCCAAATGTTTACATTATTCTTATTACTATGCATGCTGTGATGTTCTAGACAGTTAAGTATTTGCAACCTGCTGCTAAACTAGATCATGAATATGTCTACATTACTGATCACATTGAGAAAGAGATGCAAAGATGATGATCAAAGATGGGCTGCTGTAGAACTGTTCTTCATCTTTACAGTGCTGTTGTATAGAAGTATGCTGAATTTTCTGCTCTGATTGTTGCTCAAAGAAATTTAGCAAAAAATGGGGTCCTGGGAGACGCCGCTGCTACTTGAGGCCCTTGAGAGGCCCTTCGTGTCGTGATGATTTTGCAGGTACCCCAAGAGGCCCTTGAGTTTGCCGGAATGTCGATTAACTTCCGTTCCGGCAAATTCGGGTACTCCATATGTCCTATTTTCAGCAAAGGTCATGCTAGAATTTTCCGTGAATTTTAGCATCACTTTGCTAAAAATAGGACATATGGGGTACTTGCGACTAATGCATGGGCCGGGGTATCTTAGTACTTAGTTAAGTAGGATCAACTGCCCTGCCATTCTTGCTGCATTAAACCATAGGTGGCAATAGAGCCAAGTTATTAGGCCCAACTTAGAATTCTCCTTAGCATCGATAAACCCTAGATGATAAACCCAACATAGGTGGCAATAGAGCCAAGTGATTAGTGCCAAGTGATTAGGCCCAACCTAGGGTGCCTCGGCATCAATAAACCCTAAATGATGAAAACTTAACTTGGCTGCCCCAGATGCCTCGGTGTCGATGAGAACCTAAATGATGTACGCTTAGGCTTTTAGGGTGCCTCGGCGTCGACAAACCCTAAATGATGAAAGCTTAGGCTTTTAGGGTGCCTCGGTGTCGGCAAACCCTAAATGATGAGACCATGATCTTGTTCCTTGACAATAACCAACTTTTTGACCAAACTTTTTTCCTATTTAGAGCGAAACATGGCCCACAACGATGAGGCCGGTGGTTCGGGCGGCAAGAAATTCTGGGAGCTGTCCCAGGAGATGGAGGAACAACCTCACCGCTATGAGGACGCCGCGGAAGACACCGATCCTGATTACACAACCCCTAGTGGCGTCGGGGATGACACCACTGATGGTGCCGCCGAGGATGCCACCACTGATGATGGCGGCGCACACAGAGATGGCAGCCAACCGAAGAAGCAAAGGAAGGACCGGCGCCCGAATGCGCTCCGCACCCTCAAGGAGGAATTCACTCAAGTGGACTCCGACGGGAATCCAACAGAGCCCAAACATATAGTCAAGGGGTACTCGGTTCAGCTCGGGTGCATTCTCCGGAGCACTGTCTCGATCAACACCGAGAACCTTAGGCATAAGGACCAAGGGAATTTGCGCAACCTCCTCTTCACGAAGCTGCACGAACGATACAAGTTCCCCACCGAATTTGAAAACACACGCCTCTCAGGGAATAAAGTGAACAGTGCCGCCCTCACGAAGATGAGCACGGCCCTGTCTACTTGGAAAAGCACGGTGAAGAGAATGATTGATAAAGGTGATAGTTATGAGAAGATCAAGGCGAAATATCCTTTGATGAGCGAAGATGAGTACAAGGAGTTCAAGATCAAGTGCGAGAGCAGTGCAACCTCCGAATCAAGTCAGTGGGGGAAAGAAATGCGGGAGTTGAACTTAGGGGAACACAAACTCGGTCCCGGCGGTTACAGAGTGGTGGAGCCTATATGGGACAAGGAGGACGCGGAGCGTGCCGAGCAAGGCCTACCGCCCCGCTTCGAGAAATACAGCGGTGACAAGCAGACCAGGAACTATGTCAGGGCCCGGTACAAGGAGGACCCAATAACAAAGGAGCTTACCACGGATCCGAAGACCAGGGCGCTTGAGCTTCTTCTAGTAAGGAATACACCCCCGCGTAATTAGCTCCATATGGTTGCACTCTAATTAATCCCCAATATTTCTAAATGGTTCACGTTCCTTTCGCAGGACACTGAAAGCAGTAGCGCGGGGTCGTCTAAGAGCTCCCCTTTCGACACCCCTTTAAATAGGGCGTTGAACGTAATGAAAAACAAGGATAAGCTCACTAAGCGGACGTCAGCTGGTCGTGTGGCCGGCAAAGGCTTGTCCACAAAATGGGGGTCATACTATACCGCTGGTGTGCGGAAGGAGAAAAAGACCAGCTCGGAAAGCCAGACGCGCGAGGTTGAAGAACTCAAGGCACAAGTGGCGCGGATTCCGGAGCTTGTCCAAGAGCAAGTGCAACAACAACTTGGAACGACGCTCAACGCCATGGTGCCTACGTTGATTCATGGGCTGACGACGTGGATTGCGGGCGGCCAACAGGGGCCTCCCCCGGTTCCCAGCTTCACGGCCAGCAACTCGCACAGCGCGCAGGCGGCGCCATTGGTGTCTCCGGCGGAGGCGGTATTCATGTCTCCGGCGCCGGCACGGGCATTGGAGCTTAATGCACTCGGGTGTACGCCGGCCGGCACCTCGCCAACAAGCGCCCCCTCCGTCAGTTGCACGCCCGCCATTGGCGGTGCCTCGACATTAACCGAGCTCGACGGCATCACGGTAACTAAGCCTCTCGGCCGATGACTTCATCTCCTTGCCTTTGACTGGGCATCCCTGACGCCCTGTACATGTTTTCGCAGGGCACCGCCGACGTTCCTTGCACTCTTCTGCACTTCGTGGGCGCCGAGTTGGTCGATGTCGCCAAGGGCAGAATCGTTCAACCGGGCAACCCCATGTTCCACGGTAATCCGATGCCACCCACAATGTATAGGGTTGAAGTGGTTCGGGTGCTGCCAGGCTACGACGAGCTGTTACCTCCGATTCGACCTGCTAGGGCCGACGAAGAAGATGAGATGACCCTCAGCGCCTGCGTAAACTGGCCCCTGCTTTGGCCGAAGAGCCAGATTCGTTTGGGGGCGGGGGACACCACCCCACAGACAAGACCACCAGTCGTGCCGCCGCCAAGCCATGGCAAGAACGCCGCAACGCTACTGGACCTGTCGGACATCCCTATGGCACAGGATCCAGACAGCCCTATGGCACAGGATCCGGACGGCTACGACAACGACGACGGTACATTTACCAAAGTTGATAAGTACTTTGCCGAACATGGGTACGCTGACGAGTTCTGCAGGCCTCTTTCTCAAGAACCCAACCAAGACGACCGCGATCTAGCTGGTACGGCGGAGAAATCCAATTGCAACAGGCGTCATCTAGCGTTCAGTTCTCAGGACACACCTCCAGCTCCCGCCTTCACCGAGTCTCAGATAGCTGAGGTGCGAAATATTATCAGCCCCAACACGCTCAAGAAGGCGGTCTGTGAGCAGAACTCGGTCCCATTACAGGAGATCAAGAAGAAGGGACGGAAATGACAGACTAACAAGGGGGCCAGTGCGAGCCAGCTGGCACCGAGTTTGATCCGTGCTCAGGACGGGCCACCCTCACCTAAGGATATCTCGAGGAGGGTGCATGTGGCGGGTAGGGCGATGCTACCGCCAAATATGCTGAATGCTGCAACCGGTGCTATGCGGAGTCTGCACGACAGTGTTCTTTCTTTGGAGAAGCGGCATCTCAGAGAGAAGGATGTGGCATACCCGGTTTTCGTGGCCAAGGTGCCAAAGGGCAAGGGCTTTGTGGATGGCGACATCGGGGGTACGATCGTCCTGCGGTTTGATGACATCTTTGCTATGTTTAACCTTCATCCGCTGCACTACACCTTCGTTCGGCTGTTTTCGCTGAGTATGGAGATGCGGATCATTAGAGACAAGACCCCGGACATCGTGATAGTCGACCCCTTCTACATGCGTGCCAAGCACTTGAGCAGCGCTGGGGACCGCCAAGTTGCGAGTTCACACCTCGAAGGCGTCATTCTGGCAAACCCAGATAAGGATAACTTCCTTGTGGCTTACTTTCCTGAGTAAGTCATCCCTTAACCGCCCCGTAACATATGATTTCTTAGATTTCGATCGTTCTTTTTTTCTAACATTCCGTGTTCTGTGCAGTGACACACATTGCACACTCATCCTCTTAAGCCCGAAATATTCCATGGCCACATATTTCGACCCGAACCGTAACTCCAACATAGACTACACAAATGTCAAGAAAGTTCTTGATGATGTTCTCCCCGGCTACACCAAATCTGGAGGCACCTTCACCAGGGCAGTTCGTAAGTACGGCAAGCACATGTTCTCACACAATACGAAGTTCTGCTGCGTCAAGCAGCCGCCTGGCAGTCAGAAGGATGCTTACTACGCCCTCCATCACATGCGGGCGATCATAAGGGACCATCATCAACTTCTGCTACCAGATAATCTCAAAGATTGGGCCGCGAGCTTGTCGGCAGTCCAGGATGCGGACCTCAGACAAGAATTCTTTCGAATCCAGTCAGAGTTTGCAGACATCATCCATCAAGATGTCCTTCATACCTCGGGGCAGTTCTTCCTCAGATATCAACCGTCCAACAGTGAGATAGATGAAATGCTACAAATGCAGGGTGACAACGACCGCGATTTCATGACCATCACGACAGACGGTGGCTTCATCCACGTTCCTGTCCGATGAGTCGAGTCGAAAGTAGTGATGTGTAGTTCTGAAACATTGATTGGCTCATGTTGTAATTATACTTTAATGAATTCGTATGTCTCTTTGGTTTGGATAGTCCTTCAACTTAGATGTAATCGATGTTATTTATTAGTAGGACCATGAATCATGCTATTAATGTCTTGCTTTTCTCTTCCGATCCTTTTGTTGCATACTTATATATTGCTTATGTATTGTCTGTTGTTTGGCTTGTGCATAGAGATGCCATCGTATGTCGTGTACAAGGGTAAGGTTCCCGGAGTCTACGACGATTGGGAGGAGTGTCGGAGAAAGGTTCACCGTTTCAGCGGTAACAGTTACAAAGGGTACACCACTAGGGCGGAGGCCGAATGTAGATACGCCCGCTATCTAGCGGGAGAGAGGAGGGAGCGTTGGAGGAACCGGATGAAGACCAGTTTGATCGCGATGATGCTCATCGTGATGACCACAGCTCTCTTCTATGTGATGGTAGTTTAGATGATCTATATCGACTTGTAATGTGAAGGCAAACTCGATACTCGCGGTCTTGAGACTTGTAATG